>NC_134208.1:8772500-10022500 GCF_965140235.1 Caretta caretta | reverse complement strand
GAAGTCCCCCATTAGAACCAGGGCCTGTGATCTGCAAACTTCTGTTAGTTGTCTGAAGAAAGCCTTGTCTACCCCATCCTCCTGGTCTGGTGGTCTATAGCAGACACCCACCACATGACCCTTCTTGCTCTCGCCTCTAAACTTAACTCAAAGACTCTCAACAGTGATCCAGTCATGTGAGTTACCCCACCAAGTCTCTGTTGTTCCAATCACATCATAGTTCCTTGACTGTGCCAGGATTTCCAATTCTTCCTGCTTGTTTCCCAGGCTTCTTGCATTCGTATACAGGCACCTAAGATACCTAGCTGATTGCCCTACTTTCTCAGTATAAATCAGGAAGCATCCCCTATTGCACCCTCCTCCTTGTGTTTCCTCTCAGTATCCCACTTCCCCACTTACCTCTGGGCTTAGGTCATCGTCCCCTGGTGAACCTAATTTAAAGCCCTTCTCACTAGGTTAGCAAGCCTGCCAGCGAAGATGCTCTTCCCTCTCTTCGTTAGGTGGATCTCATCTCTTCCTAGCAATCCTTCTTCCTGGAACAACATCCCATGGTTGAAAAATCCAAAGCCCTCTCTCCGACACCACTTGCATAACCATGCATTTACCGCCACAGTTTGATGGTCCCTACCTGGGCCTTTTCCTTCAACAGGGAGGATGGATGCAAACACGACTTGCACCTCAAACTCCTTTATCCTTCTTCCCAGAGCCACGTAGCCTGCAGTGACCCGTTCAAGGTCATTCTTGGCAGTATCATTGGTGCCCACTTGGAGAAGTAGGAAGGGGTAGCGGTCCTAGGGCTTGATCAGTCTTGGCAGACATTCAGTCACATCCTGAATTCTAGCTCCAGGCAAGCAGCACACTTCTTGAGTTTCCCGGTCTGGACGGCAGATGGATGACTCCGTCCTCCTTAGGAGGGAGTCCCCGACCACCACCACCCATCTCCTCCTCTTGGGAGTGGTGGTTGTGGAACCCTCATCCCTAGGACAATGCATCCCATGCCTTCCAGTCGATGGGGTCTCCTTCTGATCCCTTCCCTCAGATGACTCTTCCAAACCATTCTCTGCCATGGTACCTGTGCAGAGAGCCTGAAATCGGTTTCTTACCTCTATCTGCATTGGGGATACATGGGTTCTCCTTTTTCTTCTTCTGGAGATCACATGCTGCCAGTTTTCTTCCCTGTTCTGCACTGCCCTCTCTGATTCTTCAGCATGCTGTACCTACAGTACCAAATGCTGACTTCTATCCAGAAAATCTTCATTTTCTCTGATGCAGTGCAGGGTTGATACTTGGGTCTCTAGTCCTTTAATCTTCTCTTCCAATATGGAGACCAGCTTGCACTTCGTACAGACGAAGTCTCTTCTATCCTCAGGGAGAAAGACAAACATGGCACATCCTGTGCAGGTCACAACAGCTGATTGCTCACTATCCATATTGTCTTCCTTCTAAGAGCCCCTTCAGAGGTTGTATTTACTGTTCACAGAAGCCTGAAAGGCAAAAAAAAAAAAAAATCCTCTGTGGAAACTCCCCCCAGGCAAACTCCCTCTGTTTGCCTGTCCTCTGTTCACAAAAACAAGGAGTCTGGTGGCACCTTAAAGACTAACAGATTTATTTGGGCATAAGCTTTTGTGGGTGAAAAACCCACTTTTTCAGATGCATGGAGTGAAATCTTTTCGCTGCTCATTTGGTTTGCAACTGGCTGCCTTTTTTATAAGGCTGCTGGCCCAAAGCAGTTGGCCCGGCTCAAAGTCTTCGTTCCAATCAACCACTCAAGGCCCACCTGGAACAAAGCACTCCCAATTCCCACTTTTCAAACAAACAAACACGCAGTCAAACAGTCCCTGCAACTAGCTCCAGTCAAACAAATGGTCACAGCAGACAGACTCTCGGATATTCACCCCACCAGCTCACAACACAGCCCCCTAATGCAGCACTCACCATAGCTCTTCGCGGATGGTTCCCAGGCAAACTCCCTCCGTTTGCCTGTCCTCTGTTCGCCGCTTCCGCAGCAGTGGATCAGCAAAACATTATCTCAACCAGATTATAGATTGAAAATAATATTTTCTTGAAAACAAATGGAAGGTAAATAGTTATGCCTGCTAAAATATCTCATTTCATGTTTGCGCATATGATTTTGTCACCTATGGGACATACACTGAAAAACCTGCGGCTTTGTCTTAACAGAGCTCTCTCCTTGGCTTCAGTAGGGGCAGAGATGGGCAATGCTGAGCTCTTTTGAAAATATCACTTGTAAAGTAATGAATAGTAGAAATTAGAAAAGAATCCCCAGCATGCAGCAAACCTTTGCATGTGGCTGTCCAGCTCTGAGTAATTTACAGATCCAGTCCTGGAAGGTGCAGAGGAACAATTGAGTTTTGCAGGATTTAAGCCACTCTGGGGACATCTGCGCTGCAAAAAAAAAAAAAAAAACCCAAAGAAACAAACCCAAACCCCACAGCAACGAGTTTCAGAACCCAGCACAACTGACTCAAGCTCACAGGGCTCATGCTACGGAGTGAAAAATAGCAGTGTCCACGTTCCCGCTTGGGCTGGAGCCTGGGTTCTCAGACCCAGCCCCCGCGACAGATTTCAGAGCCCATGCTCCAGCCCCAGCTAGGACATCTTCGCTGCTATTGTTAGCCCTGTAATTGAAGCGCCAGGATACTGACTCAGCTAACCCTGGGTCTGAGACTTGCTGCCATGGAGCTATTTTTGCAGTGTAGACATACCCTCAGAGTCTCTAAAGTTCGATGTTCTAAAGTTCTAAATTTCCGTTCGATGGTATTCTGGATAAATAACCTAAACATGGCTCGAGAAACACATCTAAGGAATGGTCTAGATAATACTTGTCCTGTCATGAGTGCCAGGGACTGGACTGGATGACCTCTTGCGGACCCTTCCAGTCCTATGATTCTATGATTATTCACTGTTTACTCTTAAGTGATAGGTGATTGAAGCAATTAAATGAGCTAAGGGTAATTATACTATGAAGCTAGACCAGGTTACTTGACAGAGGATATATGAAATGGACTATATCAGATGAATTTATAAAGTGGAACTCCTTGCCAGAGGGTGTTGTGAAAGCCAATACTATAACGGGGTTCAAAAGGGAGCTAAATAGTTTCATGGAGGACAGGTCCATCAATGGCTATTAGCCAGGATGGGCAGGGATGGTGTCCCTAGCCTCTGTTTGCCAGAAGCTGAGATTGGGTGACAGGGCATGCAACGATTACCTCTCTGTTCATTCCCTCTGGGGCATCTGCCATTGGCCACTGTCAAAGGACAAGATACTGGGCTTGATGGACCTTTGGTCTGACCCACTATGGCTGTTCTTATGTTCTTATGATGAACAGGCTTCTTGTTGAGGTTTTAGAGTTCAAATATTAATCTTTAAATAAAAAATACAGATTTTCTCAAGTACCCAGTGGTTTTGGATGCCTCCATTTTTGGGTGCAGAACTGGAGAACTCCAGAAAGCACAGCTCATCAGAAAAGAAGCAGCCAAAATCACTGTTAACTTTTTGAAAATTGTGGCCGTGATGACTACTGTATATGGAAGTGGAATCAGATTAAAGGAGGAAATTGTCCACTGCACATGCTTTCCCCGCAAAGTTCTTATGTTGTCCTTATTTGTTTTTGACATGGCAGTGATACGAGAGGTCCACAGAAGTGTACGCATATAGGGGATCATGTAGGCATCAAAACAGTTCCAAAGATCTGTGGCGTATGGCCTGGTTTTGATCTGAGCTGCTACACTGTTATAATGTTACAGTGCTTGGAAATAACTACTCGATTCAGTGCAGCCAAGCCCATTGCTATGAGTTCAGGACAGAGTGGAAAACAATGATTTTGTCTATTTTAATATGGATGAATTTTTTGCAGACTGTATGTTTGAAAATATCAATAGCCTCTGACATCCCTATCTTTTTTGTTCTGTGTTTGTACAGCACCTAGTCTCAGTCCATGACTGGGGCTCCTAGATGGTGCAATAATACAAATAAGAAATAATAATTCTCTGAGTCTAATTAATGATTACTCAGAGCTTCGTAACCATGCACAAAACGTTCACACTGCATGTCATATTAATTGTAGCTTTGATTTTGTTTTTAATTAGAGTAATTGTTTAATTTACCATCTTGCTTCCCTGTTGCCATCTCTTTCTATTAGCCTTTTTTATTCATTATGATGAAAAACGGTGGGCCAAATTCTAAGCTGATGTAAATTAGCGTAGCTCCATTGAAGTCAGTTCACCCCAGCTGAGAATCTAGACCAATAACCTATTAGATGTAAATATAGTGGGAACCCTGTTATAAAGATGGAGTTGGGCAGCCTCCGTTTTGATCCCATCTGCACGATTCCAAGGAACAGCCGTTTCATCTGCAGCGCTCAAGAGAAAGAGAGAGTGAACTCCTACGCTTGCTATTTGCAGTCCTGGATAATCATGCTTTCCAAGCATTAGCAGCAGCAGCTGCTGATGAAATGTCCTGGCAATTAACTACCAGTGGATTAATACATCCCCCACTCCACACCCCCCTGCTATCAAAGCCAGAAACAGACATTTATGATTCATTTATTTAAAAAACAATAATATTGCAGGTAACAGTCGGGCCCCTGATTGCCTCCCTTACCAACAGACCAGCAACATGTGCGGCTGATGCGCAAGTAAAGGTGCTACAGAAATGCCCCATGTTCTCATGCAATGGCTCTCTCCTGGAAGTACTGATAGCTGTCATAGGCAGCGATCACCATTTCATTCCTATTATTGTTCTGTGTCTTTGCAGTTTTCACTTGTATTCCAAATATGACTTAGTTTTATTAGTATTGTTATTATTATTATTTATTATTGATTTGTATTGTCATAGCACCTAGGAGTCATGGACCAGGATCCCATTGCGCTGGGTGCTGTACAAACACAGACCGAAAAGACAATCCCTACCCCTAAAAGCTTACCTTCTGAGCATAAGACAAGACACAACAGATGGATACAGATGGACACATTAGGGAGTACAGGAAACAATGAGACAATATTGATCAGCATGATGAGCAGTGATATCAGCGCCTCTGCAGCCTAACTGTTGTCAAGTTTAACAATTGTTGTCAATTGTAGGCACCATGAATGAGGAGAGTTTTGAGGAGGGATTTGAAGGAAGACAATGTGGTGACTTGGGGATGTTTATGGGGAGACTCCGAAGCCTGGTGGATGGGGGCAGCATGGTAAAAGGCACAAAGGTGTTTGAAAATTTAACAAGTGGGTGATGGAGGCTGGCATTATCAAAGGTGGGAGTCGACATCTCGGTCGCGAACAAGAGATGATCAGTAGGTGGGAAGAGCCGCGGTGATATTCATGTGAAAAGAGAAAGACCGTTCCAAGCAAGTACAGGCTGAAAGTTACAATTAAATCTAGCTGGACGCCATGAGCCTCTTAGGATCTGATCACAAGTCTTGTGTTTTCTTAAAGCCCCAGCTCTTGGAGTCATGGAATTACGTGAGAATCTCAGCTTCCATTTAAATAATAAAAGTAAATTTCTAGTCCTCATGGCTGTGGAGAAAAGCATTAAAATATGACTTCTATAGGGTCAAAACTCAGAAAGCAACTAATATATTATTTAAAACCTCATGATTTCTAAGTCAATCATTATTTGGGGGTAGGGGGTTGTTGACTCATGATTTTCCAATACTTTGGGTTGGCATCAAATGGGGACTGCTAGTTGTCACCACTGCTCTCCTTCAGGGCTCTCATAGAGAAGACTTTTAAACCTCCCTGACTTTGGACCCCCGGTTAGACAATGTAGAAATAAATGACAGGCAGTGGAAAGTAGTACTTTGTCTGTCTCTCTCTCTGTCTGTCTTAGGGATTTCTTTGCATATCATTTCCCAGGTAAATAGCATGGTGAAGGCCATATTGGACTTCAGGGCATGAGCTGTCCTTCTCCTCTCCCTGTTTCATAGGTTCTCTGTTGGAGGAATTCCTTGCTGAAGAGGAAAGTCTTATAGCAGATGCCTTCTGTGGAAGGAGAGGAGAGAGTGCCCTCTAGTTCCCCATTCAGACCAGCAACACTTCTGCCTTGCCTGGGTTTGGTTTGAGCTAGCTGCTTTTCATCCCGACACTGGTTTGCTCTAGGCTATGTGACAGCCTTGGGATGGTGCTGGTCAAGTCTGTGGAAAATGAGACGAACTGCGGGGGGTTGTTGACATACTGTTGGCCTACAGTGCCACCCCACCTCTCCAAGTGGGCTCTTGTAGATACTGAGGAGAAGGGGAGGAAGGATGGGACCCCCATGGGACCCCCCCCCACAGGAGAAGCTTTAGGGGAACAGGAGCAGAATAGTGTGATCACTGGGAGATGGCTTTTATCTAGTGCCAGGAGAAGTTCCTCTCTGAGGGGGACCAAGGCTTTCTTCATGCTCTGCCGCAGTCTGAAGCCCAGTTGGGAAGCATCCAGGAGCTTGGCAGAGGTTACATGTTGCTGAACTTTGGTTGCTGCTCTTTTCTGGTTGATTTTTGCACAGGGGTGGGAGTCTGGAGAACAGCAAGGGAGCAGCTGGACAGATCTTCTGCACTGAGTGTGAATGTTGTCAGGGTTGGGCGAGGTCTTGTATTTTTCAGGGAGGATGGCCGGTTCAGTGCTCTGAAGGGGATGACGATCATTTCTATTAGCAGTGGGCTCCGTTGTTCTTCGCTGCCTTTCATGAGCTAGCGGGGTCGTGGGTCTGTGTTGCAGGTGGTGGCTTGAATGTTTTGCAAGGTTTCTGGCACGTCCAGCTCTCTTAGGGCCTCTGCAATTCCTGATCTCCAGAGTCTACATGAGCAGTAATGCTACTCGGTGCTTCGGGTTCTCTGGGGCAGCTAATTATCAGCAATAGTCAGGACCTGAGGGTTATGTCTTACCAAAGAGACAGCATTACTATGCTGACACTCTGCTTCGTTACTGCTCAACCTTTATTCGTACCTGGAATCCTTATTGGTTTAAATTGAATCCACTTGCCTGAGAAGGAACCACTCATGAGCAAAGACTGTAGAATCAGATATTCAGAGCATCTGTCTATCAATATAAACTGGCCATCTATATAATCTAGTCTCTAAGCATTTATGCTGCACTCATCTCCTTGTTATCTAAGTTATTTTGTCACCTGCATGGAGCAACACCCGCATCATTTCCTACAACACTTGGGTTTCCCTTACACTGGGAGCCAAATCCTGCTCACCTTACTCACACAGTCACACTGTGGGGCCAGATCCTGCCTTTAATTTATCAGAATAACTCCACTGTGGTCAACGAGTCACTCCGGATTGACACCAGTGTAACAGAAGAAAATTCAGCCTACTCATGTCACACGAATTTGATACTTCTTCATCTCCTGTCCAAGTCCTGGCCCGGCTTAGTTATGAAAGTGTGTAGAAGGCACCTAGGATGGGATGTGAAATCCCTCTCTGCCTTATGGAGCTGTCTTGGAGCTCCAATCAAATGCTGTTTGACTAACTTTCTGGTTTTCAACACGTATGGCTCTGACTTTTAAGAAGTGCTCCTTGGAGGCAGGGCTGTAGTGAATTTGCCTGGAATATGTTGCTGCTACTGCAGCTTAAGTAGTAAGTAATGATGATGGTAATTGTGCCAACAGGAATTCTGGGACATCTGCCAGAGCAAAGCGAACAGCCAGCCCTATTTGTGTTTAAAGAAAGTTGTCTCTAAACCCTCACCCATATTAGTTATATGGCACGATGTCCTGCTGTGGCCTGTATTTAAAATATTAGCCAAGATTTGCAAAAATAGGAGACTAAAGTTAGGTTCCTGAATACATAATTGGGCTCTTAAATAAATAGCGTGGTTTTCAAAAGCGCAGAACACTTCACAGCTCACGGTGAAGTCAATTGTAGCTTCGTGATGCTCAGCACTTTTGAAAATTAAGCCATTTACTTTGGTGCCTAAATATAGATTTAGGAGTCTAACTTTAGGCTCCTGTTTTTGAAAATTGAGGCCAATAGCAACACATCTGGGGTGAAATGTTATGGTTCTTTTTTCTTTTCTTTGGGTTTCTTTAACTCTATTGGTATAGTCAAAGCAGGGAATTCTTCTCCTGCCCAAAAACGTAAGTAGGTGCTGCTATATTGGTATAACAGTGTTAATTGTATAGTTAATTCTGGCTCAAGAAAGAGAATTATCTAGTAAAAGGTCCTTCTATACCAGTATAACTGTATCTGTAGTGGTTTCAGAGTAGCAGCCGTGTTAGTCTGTATTCGCAAAAAGAAAAGGAGGACTTGTGGCACCTTAGAGACTAACATTTCCGTTTCCATGGGCCATTTCCAGCAGTTGACAAGAATGTCTGAGGAACAGTGGAGGGTGGAGGGGGGGAATAAACAAGGGGAAATAGTTTACTTTGTGTAATGACCCATCCACTCCCAGTCTCTATACAAGCCTAAGTTAATTGTATCCAGTTTGCAAATTAATTCCAATTCAGCAGTCTCTGGTTGGAGTCTGTTTTTGAAGTTTTTTTGTTGAAGAATTACAACTTTTAGGTCTGTAATCCAGTGACCAAAGAGACTGAAGCGTTCTCCAACTGGTTTTTGAATGTTATAATTCTTGACATCTGATTTGTGTCCATTTATTCTTTTACGTAGAGACTGTCCAGTTTGACCAATGTACATGGCAGAGGGGCATTGCTGGCACATGATGGCATATATCACATTGGTGGATGTGCAGGTGAACGAGCCTCTGATAGTGTGGCTGATGTGATTAGGCCCTGTGATGGTGTCCCCTGAATAGATATGTGGGCACAGTTGGCAACGAGCTTTGTTGCAAGGATAGGTTCCTGGGCTAGTGGTTCTGTTGTGTGGTATGTGGTTGCTGGTGAGTATTTGCTTCAGGTTGGGGGGCTGTCTGTAAGCAAGAACTGGCCTGTCTCCCAAGATCTGTGAGAGTGATGGGTCGTCCTCCAGGATAGGTTGTAGATCCTTGATGATGCCTTGGAGAGGTTTTAGTTGGGGGCTGAAGGTGATGGCTAGTGGCATTCTGTTATTTTCTTTGTTGGGCCTGTCCTGTAGTAGGTGACTTCTGGGTACTCTTCTGGCTCTGTCAATCTGTTTCTTCACTTCAGCAGATGGGTATTGTAGTTGTAAGAATGCTTGATAGAGATCTTGTAGGTGTGTCTCTGTCTGAGGGGTTGGAGCAAATGCGGTGGTATCGTAGAGTTTGGCTGTAGATAATGGATTGTGTGGTGTAGTCTGGGTGAAAGCTGGAGGCATGTAGGCAGGAATAGTGGTCAGTAGGTTTCTGGTATAGGGTGGTGTTTATGTGACCATTGCTTATTAGCACCATAGTGTCCAGGAAGTGGATCTCTTGTGTGGACTGGTCCAGGCTGAGGTTGATGGTGGGATGGAAATTGTTGAAATCATGGTGGAATTCCTCAAGGGCTTCTTTTCCATGGGCCCAGATGATGAAGATGTCATCAATATAGCGCAAGTAGAGTAGGGGCATTAGGGGATGAGAGCTGAGGAAGCGTTGTTCTAAGTCAGCCATAAAAATGTTGGTATACTGTGGGGCCATGCAGTGCCCATAGCAGTGCCACTGATTTGAAGGTATACAGTGTCCCCAAATGTGAAATAGTTATGGGTGAGGACAAAGTCACAAAGTTCAGCCACCAGATTTGCCGTGACATTATCGGGGATACTGTTCCTGACGGCCTGTAGCCCATCTTTGTGTGGAATGTTGGTGTAGAGGGCTTCTACATCCATAGTGGCCAGGATGGTGTTTTCAGAAAGATCACCGATGGATTGTAGTTTCCTCAGGAAGTCAGTGGTGTCTCGAAGATAGCTGGGAGTGCTGGAAGATAGGGCCTGAGGAGGGAGTCTACATAGCCAGACAATCCTGCTGTCAGGGTCCATACTAGGGCTTTTACCAGCATAACTCTATGCTGGCAAAAAATCACATCCCTAACTGATATAATTATACCAATATAACTTTTTAGTATATTCCAGTCCTTATCATGTTTGTACCATTCAAAATCAAGGTGTCTAATCAGTTAGCGTCCATGCAAAAGGTAGAGGTTTTGTACGCAGACAAAGAACAGGTTTTGCCAGATCCAATATAAAGAGAAATATATTTATGGAACTATTCAGGGAAACCAGTTTTAAAATAAATGAAATGAAATATTCCCTGAAGTATTTGAGAATCCGCCCTCACGCCCCCACACACACCCAAACCGTCTGCCCCAGTCCGGAGCCCCCTGCCGCACCCTGAACCCCTCATTTCTGGTCCCACACCGGAGCCCACACTCCCAGCTGGAGCCCTCACCCCCTTCCACACCCCAACCCCCTGCCCCAGCCCGGCAAAAGTGAGTGAGGGTGGGGGAAAGCGAGCAACAGGGGGATTGAGTGAGTGGGGTGGGGGGGGGTAGGGCCTCAGAAGGGGCAGGGTCTCCGGGAAGGGGCTGGGAAGGGGGAGGGACAAGGGTGTTTGGTTTTGTGTGATTAGAAAGTTGGCGACCCTACTTGAGCTGCCTGCACACTGCAGAACAACAGAGCTTGGACCCACATCACAGCAAGATGCGGGCTCTGACTGCCCTCCTCCCAGCAAGGTCCTAAGACCTAGGTGCTTGTTGACCTGAGTCAGACTGCTTTGTGTGTGGACGGAAGGGGGTCTCGGACCCAAACCTGAGTCAGGAGGCCAGGCTTAGTGTGCTGTGTAGACACACCCTCTGAGTGCACCCCCTCAGGTTTTAGACCTCATGCCTTTGCCTCTCCTGAGGTGAAATTTCTCAGTTCTTCCCAGCCTTCTGTGCCCTGTCTATCAACTGTCCTTACCCTCCACATCTGAGTTCTGGCACCAGCAGTTAGTTCTTCCCTGGGGTGTCTTAGATCAGTGCTGTACAGTGACCAGATAATTATTGTCTAGTTTTGCCGTAGGAACAAATCTTTTAGATTGTCAGAGGGAAAAGGCTGTTCAAACAACAAGCAGCCTGCACATGTCTTTCTTAGAGGATCGCCAGCCCCTGACAGGAACCGGGGCAGGCCTACCTTCTTCAGATACCCACAAGAGGCATCTGTGTCCCTGAACAACTACTGTCCTCCTCCTCTGTCCCCTGAGAGTGTTCCTTTTAAACCTGCCACAGTTTTTGCTCTTCTATATTCGCGGGCCTTTTCCTGTCCTGGCTTCATCTCTTAACAACTCTCAGAAGTGCTGAAAAGTGGTTTATGTTTAAGCCATTTCCCCCACTTCCTGCTTTTTTTCCCCTACAGCGCCCTATTAGATTAACCAAAATATTCACACAATAAACATCTCCTCTCAATAACCAGGTCAATATACAGAATTCACCAATTATTGCCAAGCAGCCCCAAATCTGTCTCCCAGTCCTCCTCAAAAAAACCCAACAATTACTTCCGCTACTTTCTCTCTTCAAGCATTTGATTTCCCTTCAGAGGGAAAATAAACACTCCTGAATTCACCATTGTAGGAGTTCAGCCACAAAACATGTAAAGAAGGAAACTCCCTTTCAGGTGGCACATTTCAAATGACTGTAAGAGGCACTGTCGAGTAGTTTAGAATTTGCATTTTTGTTTGTAATGGTTTTTTTCTGCTGACTCCATCTATTGCCTCCCTTTAAGACCAGAGTTGGCCAGTGGAGTTCTACAGCGTGACCTGCGGCTGCTCTCACATTTAACATGGAGGTGCAGCCTGCTGCAGATCTAGGTCCCCGGATGTGATGCTATGTCTTAATCCAAAGCTGCGTCCTGTAGTCTTTGCAAGCCACTCCTCTGAGTTAAAGGTCAATGTGGCTGCATGCTGCGCTATCTAAGGGAAATTAGGTCGGCTCATTGGGTTCTTGGGAAGTGGCTAAGGTGGCTTTCAGTCAGCAAATATTAGGACTTCCCTGCCTGAAGAGAAGCGTCAGATTCTGCCAGAATTATTCTATTCTGTTCTCATTCTTATACTGCCCTGGTCACCACAGTATCTGAGCACGGCCAGCCGTGCATTAAATGATGTGACTAGCATTTGCCACGTGTGATTTTCTCTCTCTCACTTTTCTCTCCAATGGGAAAACTGTGCGAGGTTTCTTTTTGCTTGTTTGTTTGAATGGACTTATTTGGGATTGGTTTATTTTATGTCTGCTGAGCTGGGCGCTGGCTACTGAAGTCTTGGCTGTACAGAAAGTGGTGATGTCGGAGGTGGTTCTTAGATCTTGTGGGAGTTCGTTTCACAGTCTTGGACCGGCCCCAGAGAAAGCTCTACATAGGACACATTTCCATAGAGAGAGAGCTCTCCCTCCTGCTCTGAGCTGTTATCCTTTCCTGGCCTACTGGTTCTTATTCCATTGGTTGCTATTTGACCCCCCACCCCCGCCAGCTGTTGTCGCCAATGACTGATGGTCGGCTTGCTCCTTCCCTGTGCTGCAGGTATATCCGAACCATGTACCTGGGGATCCAGAGCCAGAGGCGGAAGGAACACCAACGGCGCTTCTACTGGGCTATGATGTATGAGTATGCAGACGTGAACATGCTGCGCCTCCTGGAGACCTTCCTGGAGAGCGCGCCCCAACTGGTGCTACAGCTCTGCATAATGATCCAAAAGAACCGTGCAGAAACATTACCATGTAAGTGGCCCATTTTCTCAGCCGCTGTTGGATGTTTTGTTGACCGACCACACTGTCGTGGAAGGTGCTGGCACTTTGGACAAAACTCGTTTCAGCTCCATGCTGCACTTGCTCAGTAAATTTCTGCTCGTGCTGCTGGAAAAAATACTCTACTACTTCAGTCTCTCATAGATCAGCCTGGTCATGAGGAGTGATCACAAGGCTGGGCACCAGGAATTCCTTAGCTCTGCTCCTGGTGCTGCCACTTACTTGCTGTGTAGCCTTGGGCAAATCACATGACCTTTTTCTGCCTCAGTCTTCCCGCCTGCAGAGTGGGGACAATAAAACATATCTGCCTCAGAGGGGTGTTGTGAGGGTTAACTGGTAAATGTTTGTGCCTTGTTTAGACTGTGCAAAGTGCTATATAAAGTGCTACGTTTCATAGATACAGACAAGGTGGTCACCCTTAAAAAGTCCACTTTTGCCATGAGTTCAAACACGCTTTTTGGTACCACAGTTCTGAACTAGTCTAAGAATAGGGAAAAACTGTATTATCTCAAAAAAAAAGAGTACTTGTGGCACCTTAGAGACTAACAAATTTATTTGAGCACAAGCTTTCGTGAGCTACAGCTCACTTCATTGGATGCATGCAGTGGAAAATACAGTGGGGAGATTTTATATACACAAAGAACATGAAACAATGGGTGTTACCATACACACTGTAACAAGAGTGATCAGGTAAGGTGAGCTGTTACCAGCACGAGAGCACATGCATCCGATGAAGTGAGCTATAGCTCACGAAAGCTTATGCTCAAATAAATTTGTTCTTTTTGTGGATACAGACTAACACGGCTACTCTGAAACCTGTATTATCTCAGACACCATGTGTGCTAACCATCAGCAAGTGCTGCCATTTTCATGGCAAGCGTTGTATATACAGACAGCAAAACTTGTCTTAAGCAACACTTCATTGCTTTAGTAGATGCAGGACCAAATTCACCGCTGGCGTAAGTGGTTCAACTCCATTGACCAGTATGCTGCATTGAGTGGGCTGCATGTTTTGCTAACATCTGCACTGCAAAGCTTGGTGAATGAAGAGTTTCCTAAGCATGCCACGTTCCTTGCTAAGGTACAAGATTGGCGGGCACTTTCTCAATTCAGTTGTATATACCTTTCCCCATCAAGTACAAGATCATGCAAAAATAAATGAAATACAAAGAGAAACCATCAAGAAAGTAACATCCAAGATTTCTCTTAAGGAGACAAAAACCAAGGGAAAGGGAGGTAATATTAAAAAGCGACTGTGTAGAAAAGATCACCCACTGTCTTGCTCAATGTATTGGCTCCCTGTGGACCTTTGACTCCTATCTACTGATTGCAATTTTTTAGTGCTGTTAGTACTGCAGACCCAAGCCAGCTCTGGGAGGGTAAACTGGATTTGATTCTGCCGTGGGCCCGTGAACAAAATTGTTAGCGAATGCCCCTGTTTCCCCCTGCCATTTAAAATCACATGGGAGGGGAACACTTACTCCCGAACCTGTGTGGCTTTTTGGGAGCCATGCTTCATCATCCTTGCTTGGATTAGTCCTGTAGGCTGCGAATCCACTGGAAATCCCGATGCAACTCCAGTGCACCCCTGACTAGATTGACGGTACAGTGCTAATAACAGGCAAAGGCAGTGACAACTAATTATAGTCAGCAGAGCAATCAGATATGACTGAAGACACATTGGGAAGGGGTTTTGACACTAAATTCACCTCAGTTTTTAAAATAAGCAGTTTTTATATTTAATTTCTCATGTGGTTCCTCTCGACTTAATAGGATTTAAAGAAACTCCTGATGCCCTTCCACTGACGTCATGAGTGCTTTGTGTAAACTTTTTGCTGGGAATTTGTCTGACCAAGGCTACTGTATTCTATACAAGTAGCATTGTACGTCTATTGAGGGTAGCCTGATCCTGCAAAACTCTGGCTATTGGCTGCTGTTAATCCAAAAGAGATTTTCAGTGTAAATCTTAATTTTGCAATGCCCTGTTGAAATCTACGGGACATTATGTGGTACATGCATTATACTTCTCCTGTAATAAACAGTATGTAACCTACTGTGTATTTAAGAAGGGAACAGCAAGAATTACAGTAAGTGCGTGGTCCACTTTTCAAACCAGAATGCCAAAAGTTAGGTTTTAAATGACTACTTAGGCATCTAAACTGTGGGTGTGTCTTCACTGTAGAGTTAGCCCAGGTGAGCTGCACCGGGATCAGCCTAGCCCAGGTGTGTGCAGCCACACTGCAAAGCCCTGCCCAAGTTACTGAGGCCTGACCTATCCCTAAAACTTAGGTCGACCTAACTTCCTCGCTCAGGTCTGTGAAAAATGTTGCTCTGCGTGAGGTACTTAATGTACTTAACCATTAATGTAGAGATGCCCTAAGTGCTCATGGGTGCTGCACTCCCCTCGTGTGCCACTGGGACTTCCGGGGGCCTATCCCATGGTTCTTTGCACTGCAGTCAGCTGAGCCGCTCTATTATTCTTTGCCAGCGAACTGTGGGAGAACTTGTCTGTCCCTTTGGGCAAGGGGGGGTGGGGAACAGCAGCGGAGGACTATAGGCATGTGAGTGGTTTAGCCTGCGTCCTCACTGCAAAGTGGGCAGTTGCCAGCCTGTGTGAAAGTGGCACCCGTGCTCTAATGCACATCCCCAGCTGGGCCAGTTAGCTTGTGTTGGAAGCATCACTAAGCTCAGGTGAGAGGTTTTCATGAGTGGATGACAGGGAGGTTTGGGGCAACACCCAAGTAAGAGCGATCAGCTGTGTCTGCTGTACAGAGTCCATGCCAGTATAGCTATGTTGGCATAGCCCCATAGGGTAGATTCAGTGTACACCTACAGCAGTAGTTCTGCTGGGCTAAGAACACCACCTCCCCAAATGAGATCAGCTATGTCAACAGAACCATTCTTCTATCCGCAAAGCTGTATCTACACTGTGGGGTTTGTTGGTATAGCTCTGTTGGCCAAGGGTGTGGTTTTTTCCCTGCCCCTGACCGACATAGCTTAGCTGGTATAAGTTTTAAGTGTAGACCAAGCCAAAGTTAATTCTGAGGTAAAGCTATATCCTTGCGTGTTTAGACTGGAGCTGGGTGAATGCTGGATAAAGTGGTTGCAAACTTACTTTTCTTAAAGGCTGTTTACATGCCTTGTCCTTCCCTCTTTGCAAACAGTTGTGCGATTGTGGCTTTGTTCACGTGAATGCTTGGATAATAGTTGTTGTTTGTAAGTCTTCATGTGTGCCTGCAAACCAGGGTAGTCGTGGGCAAATAGCCATGTTTGCTAGTCTCTGTTCATTCTTTGCCAGTCCTCATTCTCCTGTTGAAAAGTTTCAGTCATCCTGCCAGGGTGCGGTAACCACGTCATGTGACTTAGAGTACCTGCTCCCCCACAGCAGTGAGTCATGGAGCTCAGGTCAACTGACCTGAGCTCATGCTTCAGGGCTAGAAATAGCAGCATAGATGTTCCCAGTGAGACCCACCATCCTCCCTGGGTTTCAGAGCCCAGCCTCCAGGGCAGCTGTACTGATCTTTTTAGCCCTGTAATGCAAGTCCCACCAATCCAAGTCAGTTGACCCAGGCTCTGAGATTCGCTGGCGGGGCAGAGGGGATTGTGCAGTGTAGACGTATCCTTAGGTAAACAATCACACACAATAATGAACAGTGACTAGTGGAACAGAACAATTTACGAACTATCCAGAGGCTGAAATTTATTGGCTTAGACTAGTTGGTAAATTCATAGAACAGGGAATACGCTGCCAGAAAGCAGGATTTGTTCTGGAACAGGCCAGATTTATGATCTCAGAATAGGCCAAATCCAATGGATAATTTGCAACCAGCTCTATTTCATTGCCAAGTTTCCATTTTGGTCCTTAAATTCAGCTGTAGATACCTACCTTTGGACAGCCAAGTTTGAAAATGAGTTAACTTCTTGCTGTACGGTGGGATTTTCAGAAGTGTTGCTTCCAAACCATGCTCAAGATCTGTTTTGCGACAGGGTAAAAAAAGTAATCTGGTGAACTTCAAGAATGCTTAAAAAAAAAAAAAAAAAAAGGACCCTAAAAGCCATCCTGCATCTGCAAAACTAATGCATGTCTGTGACTTTGCTCTGCAAAATCATCCTGATTTATACAACCCATAACTAAGGAAAGCTGGATATAGAGGACCCCCCGTAGATTACCCTTTCTATTCTGGAATGAAGATCCAATGGATCATCTGTCTCTTCCAGTCCAGGATTATCAAAGCGTCAAAGCTGGCTTAAATAAATCATCTGCTCTTCGCAAGCAGAACCCCCCCACACTTTTCTTACTAGAACATTTTCATGGGAACCTGCAAGGGAAAGGTTGTGTACAGGAATTTTTGTATCACACAATTCTAGAGCATGGACTAGAGATGGAAAAGCCCTGTCAGATCATCCAGTCCATCTGCCTGCCAATGCAGGATTGTCCCCGGTCCTGTTTTCTAACGCTCTCTATAAAAGACATTGCTTTTGGTTGAGTTGTATGAAAGCGAGTAGGGAAAAAGTCACAAAACGTTGCCTGGGGTGGAAAGGATTACTCCTGGTGCCACTCTGAGGGCCCACCCTATAAAGTGACCCACCCACCAGCAGCCTTGCATGTTCCTCCTTGCAAGAGTAGGTTGGTCATATGTGCCATGATTAGAGAAGCAGGTCCTTATTGCAGGATAGGGTGGAGAAGAGGCACCTGGTATAGTCTGGTGCCATGCAAAAGGGTGGGAAAACTGGGGGAGGAATCATGGAGGACTCTTGAGTTTTATAAAAATCAGTGCTGAAGATTTGCTCTGATTCAATGCAGATTTTTCCATAATGAGCTAAGGACCCAACCCAGCAAAGCACTTAAGCATGTGCATAACTTTCAGCACACAAATAACCGGATTGCAAGGCCACTGGTGAGCTACAAGCTACATATGGGCATACACGCTTTGCGATACGCGAGTTTATGTTTCCTGGTCCACCGCCCAGTTACCCAGGCAATAATGACTGAGAGCTATTTAGTGGCCTGTTTGGAATGAGTTGTTTGTCTCAGTCCGGTTCCCAGCAGTCAGGCGTGCACATCAAAAAGCCATCAGCGACGCTGGCAATGGGCATGAAGAATGCTCTGCTCACTCACTTTTAGAGTACATCAGGCCTGAGACACATTGGCTGCGAGCAGCGTGGTGGGCTGTCAAGGTTCCTTCCCCACTCTGAACTCTAGGGTACAGATGTGGGGACCTGCATGTAAACCTCCTAAGCTTACTTTTACCAGCTTAGGTTAAAACTTCCCCAAGGTACAAAATTATTTTACCCTTGGATTTCCACTGCCACCACCAAACTTTATCTGGGTTTACTGGGAAACGTGGTTTGGACACATCTTTCCCCACAAAATCCTCCCAACCCTTGCACCCCACTTCCTGGGGAAGGTTTGGTAAAAATCCTCACCAATTTGCATTGGTGACCACAGACCCAAACCCTTGGATCTTAGAACAATGAAAAAGCATTCAGTTTTCTTACAAGAAGACTTTTAATAGAAGTAAAGGAATCACCTCTGTAAAATCAGGATGGTAGATACCTTACAGGGTAATTAGATTCAAAACATAGAGAATCCCTCTAGGCAAAACCTTAACTTACAAAAAAGACACACAGACAGGAATATTCATTCTATTCAGCACAGCTATTTTCTCAGCCATTTAAAGAAATCATAATCTAACACATACCTAGCTAGATTACTTACTAAATTCTAAGACTCCATTCCTGTTCTGTCCCCGGCCAAAGCATCATACAGACAGACACAGACCCTTTGTTTTTCTCCCTCCTCCCAGCTTTTGAAAGTATCTTGTTTCCTCATTGGTCATTTTGGTCAGGTGCCAGCGAGGTTACCTTTAGCTTCTTAACCTTTACAGGTAAGAGGATTTTTCCTCTGGCCAGGAGGGATTTTAAAGGGGTTTACCTTTCCCTTTATATTTATGACAGGGGCACTTACGTTGCTGTGCTGCTCCGATTCTGAAAATAAAAGACCAGTTAAGTCAGTAGGAGTTTTTCCGTTGATTTCAGTGGGCTTTGGATCAGTCCCCAGGGCTGTCACTTCAGTCCCCAGGGCTGTCAATTCAGCAGCTTTCTCCATCACACATTCGCTTTTCTTACAGCTCCAGTGAGGACCCTTTTGCTGAGGTCTCACCTCTTGATATCAAGAATATTCCATGTGACCACAGATTAAAGTGACATGTCCTTTACAGGAAAAACAACCGCCACATGCAATGAAGAGAGTGAAATCTATAGCGGAGTTTGTAAACGATGGCTCTTGATGCCAATCATTATTAGCTCTTTACATCTTCAGAGCACTGTGCAAACATTAACTTAGGTGATCCTCACTCTGAGCAGCATACAAATAGGGAAACTGAGGCATAAGGAAGTGGAGTGATTTGCCCAAAGTCCCACTATGGCAGATTCATGATTAGAACTCAGAAGTGCCTGGCTACTGTTCCAATATACAGTCTACTGTGCGCCTGCTGCCTCTCGTTGATTGGTAAAGTATATGAACATTAATCTATTTGAATCCAACACTTGCTGTAGAAAGCAGGTCTGGTATTCAGGTCAGTCAACCAGTAAAGCATGTTACTCTGGATAAGCAGAGAACACATCTTTACTAATGAGATGTGCAAAAAGAGAGTGCATCATATATTTCTGTGACTGCTGCCAACCGATCAGCAAAGAATTCAAGTTGCAACAATTTGGCTTGAAAACAATCCAATTAAAATTGACAGAATATTCAACAAGCAATTTCTGAGACATGCTTGGTGGTTTGTGCAGTTGGAAAGTCTGGGGGAGGATCCTGATCTCTAAAGTGCTGCAACCGTACTGAGCTAGTTAAGACTGTTGCCGAGATGACTTTTGTCCCAAATGGCAGCTGATGATTTCATTCTCAGGGCCCATTCTCTATGTTCAGGTTTTCACATGGGCACTCGCTGATGGGAACCCTCGTCTGACCCCACCATTTCCCTATTGCAGAAGCCAGCTGACGAGCCACTCAAAGGGGCAATGGACGTTTGCAATAGGGAAACTAATGCATGTTTTGATCTCTGTAGGACAAGCCTGCCTGCCACTTGGGAAGGTGACGTTTGTTAACATACTGAAGATCCAGTCTCAAACTCAATCCTGTACCCATGTGAATTTCTGGGAAGGCAAATGTGCGGGGAGAAAAACCAAGTATGGCTTTACTCTAGATGATCTAGTGGAGTTGAATTTTGGTCTGATCTAAGTCACTTAAACCACTGCAGAGTGTATTGTGCACTGAAAAAAGAGGTTCATAACATATCTTTTGTACTTGATTTCTATAGTGCCGGCTGCTATTAGATTGCAAGACAACACCTGCTGCACGAAGTAAGGCTTAGTCACCGGGGCACAGTCCTCACAGAAGTACTTTGCCAGTCTTATTTAATGATTCCAGCTGTATGTACTGTTGCACAGGTGTTGAGATACTCCTTCCTTCTTCTTTTCAGGAAACAACTCCCCTTACCTGCAATTACACTGAGACATTGCACCAGCTCACAAAATAAAAAAGATTTATAAAGGGTACGGTGACTAAGGTGAGCGCTGCTGACATGTGTCCTCTAAACATACTGAGGGAAGCACCCTTACATTACCCAATGAGTGTGAATCACGTCGTTTGTTTCTTAGATTTCTTTTAAATGGGCTAAAAGCATTTTCAGGGCGATGTGACTGAAGCAGTTTCTGTAATAGGCATTAATCCTTTATGTGCCTCTGACCAGCCTCCAAACAGAGGCATCCTCTGGGTCTGCATTCTATGGGCATGTCTACACTACAGCCCTGACATAGGTAGACTTGCAGTAGTTACTGTCCACACTACCCTCCTTCTATTGGCGGTGCACGTCCTCACCAGGAGCGCTTCCATTGATTGAAAAGGGACAGTGTGGGGGTCTGAAAGCCAGAGTTCTCAGCTCTGCGCAGCTCCTCTTTGGGAGCCCAGCTGCTCTCCAGGGGGCAGGGAGCCTCCAGGCAGCAGCCCGGGTGGGAGTGGGGAGCTGGGGGAAGCCAGGCTCTAGCTGTCTGGCTTTCTTGTCAATTTCACGGCTCCAGCTAATGTAAGTAACACAGTGTTTACACAGACACCCTAACTACACTGACCTAAGCCCTACGCCTCTCATGGAGGTGGAGTTATTATGTTGGTGTAGTGGGGCACTTACATGGGCGGGACAAGGCTGTCGTGTGTACGCTGACATAATTAGGTCAATGTAAGTTGCCTTATGTTGATCTAACTGTGTAGTGTAGGCCAGGCCTATGTGTTGATGTGTTGTGGGAAACCTTGGCATTCCCTTTCCAAAAATGCAGTTATGTGAGGTTGCGGTGTTTAGCAGCAGGCAGAGGGTTAATTTACTTACATGGCTGTATAATGCATACACCGAGTATGTGTTGCTTTTCCCCTGTACTGGTTAGCCCACTAGAGGATAATGGCCTCCTACTGTTATCAGTTATTGGAGATACTCCTTTAGCTCAGGTAGCATAGAGCTTGGCTGAAGATTGCAGGTTCAAACCCTTCAGGTGTCCTTGGTGTGTAGGGGAGGGGGTGATTACAATTACTTATAGAAAAAAATCCACACTAGTATTTCTAATAAATAACTTGTTTTAAGTGTAAGTGCTGCCCCATTATTCAGAGTATAACAGGCTGCACACACATTTTTGCAGAGCTCCTGTCACTCTGTGCTGTGCAGATAAGTGCTTCTAAGTTGCTTTTGTAGATAAACAATACTGAGCTCTGTCCAGGCCAAGGTGCTATAACAGCTATCAAGTGTACAGTAACTTCCTTTCCCAACCACACCACTCTCACCACTGCCCCCGTTCCACGACATATGGTAATTGGGCTTGTGGTTCTCTTTCTAGCTCTGCTGAAGACTTGCTGGGTGACTTTAGGCGTGTCACTTAGGCCAGCATTTTCCAACCCGCGTGTCCAAAGTTAGTCATGCAAAGCCATATTTAGGCACGCAAGGTATGGACAAGCTTCAGTAGGAGGTGAGATTGAAAAGATTGGGCCCATTTGACGAGAATATCCAGAGTTCTCCTAATCAATTATAACCAACGTTTTAGAAGGAGTGCTAAACCTCATACTTCAGGGCTTAAGCCAATCTCTAACTATTAGAGAGTAGTAGGAGACAATGTTGGGGCAGGTTGCCCCACATCTGCCAGTTGCAGGGTTCTTACATGTTCCTCTGAAGGATTTGGTGCTGGCCGCTGTCACAGGCATAATGCTAGGCTAATTATCTCAAAAAAAAAAAAAAGAGTACTTGTGGCAGTTAGGGGAGATGTTAGAAGCATACAAAATAATAAACAAAGCCTGTAGAGTAGGTAAGTCAGGAGCAGCTTCTCTCACGGTACATAAATGGTGCCTTCAGTTATAACCCTGAAGGGGACTGGTGTAGAGCCCTGCAGCAAGACTGGGATCCCGTGAGTCGGCAGGACCCGCTGCCATAAGAGCAGGAGTGGGATTTTTAAAAGTCCCGCGCAGGGCTCTATGGTCAATGAAACTGAAAGGCAACATGATGAAAAGTGATCAAAGGAAATCCTTTTTTACACTATACATATTTAACCTGTGGAACTCATTGCCTGAAGATATCATTGAGACCAAGAGCTTGCTAGGATTCTAAAAAAGGATTGACATTTGTGTGGGCAATGAGAACATCCAAAGTGCATTGGACTGCTAAAAAAATGTTTTAGGAAGGATATTAACCTTTCTAGTTTAGGACATAAACCAACCACTCACTGATAGGGGTTAGAAGGGCACTCCCTGGAAGGGCAGGTTATTCCATAATTATCCACTAGGGGCTTGCTCTGAAACCTCTGGTCAGGCCACTGTCACATGCACAGGTCTAATCTGGTATGTTATTTCCTACCTGCCTATGCACATGACTCTAACTGGGACACAGGTTGGTTGGTTGGTTTGTCCCATAAAGAAACCAAAATGGTGGCTGTTAGTATCAGGAAACTATGAAAAGAGCACATCGTACAGGAATCAGTTCCTCCTACCCATGACCATACACTGGCACTGAAATGTTTGCCTAACCTCCCACTTTCCTGACATGGGGTTCGTCAGTGCTCCAGGCCTCTGTTATGCATCTCCAGCTCAGCAGGTTTCAAACCGGGCGGAAAGAATGATGCCATGTTTGCTTCT
Source organism: Caretta caretta (assembly GCF_965140235.1). Lineage (NCBI taxonomy): Eukaryota > Metazoa > Chordata > Testudines > Cheloniidae > Caretta > Caretta caretta. The sequence goes on along the minus strand of NC_134208.1, from coordinate 9,999,725 downwards.
GTCAAGTGGTTTCTGTCTCAGTTAAAGATTGAGGGTCAGATCCTCAACTGATGTACATTGGTGTAGCTCCACTTAAGTCAATGGAGCTCCTCTGACCCACACCAACTGAGGATCTGGCCCATAGGCTGCAAAGTCATTCTGCTGTCAGTTCAACCATGCCACCCTGTGGGTCTCATGCGTTCATTTTGTACAGATTACAAGGTAAATGAATGCAGCTGAAAGCTGCATCCCAGGAGCCAAATTCCATCCAAGTGGGAGCTCTCACAGTGCGTGTGAGGGAGAAAAGATTAACTTAATATGTGAATGTGCTGCTATGCTGGGGACCAGAGTGCAAGCTCAGACTTCCCCAAGCTGAGAGAGGCTGGGGGCACTCTGAAGCAACATGTTAAACCTATGGGTTCAGGGTGGGAATGTCCTTGTGTTGCCCATGAATAATACCCCCATTCCATGGCTGAGGATCAGAGCAGCCTTGACTGGTTCCTTAGAAAAGGTCTGTTCAGCTGCCCTTCACATGGGAGTGGAAAAGAAATGGGAATGGGGGAGTCCCTCCGTGCTCAACACCCTGCTTACAAAGACCATAGGGCTTAAATAAGTATTTTCTACTTCCTTTCTGATGCTTTCAGGGAGTTGGATGGAGATTCATAGCACAGTTGCATATAATTAGTCTTGTATTAATAATCTATTTAAAGTAAAGCTGGACCAAAAGTGGAACCTTAGATCTGAGCCTTTTCTAATGTCCGAGTGGGAGTCAGGTGTTTGGATTCAAATCCCTGTATCTGAACTACCCCTATTGGTTCTGGTTTGGATCCAAACCCAGAAACATTCTATTTTCCAGATTCAAACTACTTATCTACCTACAGTGTCCTACCTAAGCTATCTGTGCCTTTCCAAGGAACCGATCGTGGTGCTATATGTTAAATTCAAAGGAGCTCAGGAATCTCACAAGAAGAGCTTGTGAGACCTTGGCCCTGCTGAAGTCGAAGCCACAGCTAAACCCTAATCTGCTTCAATCCTGAATCCAAATCCTATCCTAAACCTGATCTGAACTCCACCTCTTTGGCCCATCTCTCATTTAAATCACACTGCAATTTCTGAAAATTCCTGTATAACAGGTTGTTCCTTGCAGATGTCATTTCTGTAATTAGCAGACAGTTTTTATCTCTTTTGCTGGTATCGCATCCCGAAAGTTGGCATGGTGCTCATGACTTTAATCCTTAGGAAACTAGCTGATTCCCTGGTGCATGTTACATAGGAACTGGTTAACTTGCCTGGGGCAGATTGTTGGCTGTGGTGCCAGGGGGGAGAGACGATTTCTGCCTGCTGGGAGGTAAGGGTTATGCTAGAACTTTAGGGTCCGTGAGAGTCATTCCATCTACACTCTTGCCGGGTTCCCAGACACAGACACACATACTTTGGTATGCCAGCATGACCCACTTCCCTCTGCTGCTGGTTCCTGACTCTATGTACAAATTGGGAGGTGACACTGGGAATTCAGGTCAAAGAATGTGATTCCCTTGGCCTGATGGTGTAGAGGTGATGGGGTTCCTACCCCAAGTCCTATCCAATTTTGGAAAAGTTCAGAACCAGACCTGAATTCTGCAGTGCTAGCCCATCCCTATTTACACCAACCCTGCAGGTGTGGTGCTGATATTTTTGGTGTTATTGGACTGACCATTAACATATTGGTGCCTGACACAAAGACGGGATTTGGCTTCCTAGTTGTTCTGAATGTGCCCTAGATCTCACTCTCAGGTGTAGGACCTCCTTTTGACCTCTGCTTACTGGTAGGAATGTGCATGGTGGTCTCAGCACCTCTCAGGTGAACCCCTAGCTGGCTGGCTACATTTGCTGGCTAAAGTCCTCTCCCTACTGAAGTCAATGGGAGTTTTGCCATTGACTTCAGTGGAGCTAGGACTTCAACTGCTGTACCTAACACCATCTCCTTTGATGCTGCCAATTCCGCCGGTCTCTGTCTAGAGAACCACCCTAGCAATAGGCTCAGAACTGACACTTCACACACATGGCCCACCTTTTGCTGTCTTGGGATTGTGCTTACCATGCTGCAACTTTTACTCACAAGTTTGAACCCCAGAGCTGACCTACAAGTGTCTGTATTACATAAAGGAGAGATAGATGTGTGGAAGTCACAGCCAGGAATCTCTTATTCTTTAGTAGTCATGGTCCAGGAGGCCATGTTTAGATCCAGGTCTAGACTAATGTTAGGATCAGGCTTGACAAATGCCACACATTGGTGACTAGTTCTGATGAGCTATTGTTCCCCAAATGACAGAAATCTCATAAGATCAGCTGATATTTCCTGTCCTGAATAGTGGAAATCTCACCAGATCTGCTGTTCTCATGACATTTCTGCCATTTGGGGCCAAATCTGAATCAAATGAGGAAAATAGGCCTCTTTGGGGTTTTGTATCCAACTCTGAACCTAAACTATATTTATGAGTAGGTTCAGGGAGGAGGGCGGATTTCAGGTTCCAATTTGGACTCCTTTCTGCTCTGAAGATGTGGCTGTACATATTTCAGTGTCCTAGCAGCATAACCCCCCACCCCCACGCCCCTTGAATGCAGTGACAGCAGAGTTAGGTCAATACTAAGTGCTTTCAAAGATGCAACACTTAATATAAGAGTGGTTGGAACACAGAAGTAGAAGCCCAGGACTCCTTGCTCTGCCTCACTATGTGGTCATGAGTAAGTCACTTAGGGCTTAATCTTGCAAGGAGATGAGCATTCCTCGAAGGTATTGAGTTCATACGCGAGGTGAGGTCACTCAACATACTGATGTAGTCAGCACCTGGCAGGACTGACCCTCAGAGACATCGGTATCAGAGCTATCATGCTACGTAGTTGCTGCAGAGGGGTATTGCGATGCTGCCTTAATTATTGTCAGTTTAACACGTTTTGAGAACCCGATGAAAGGGCACAGTACTTACAATTACTTCTTTATTGTTTATGAAGTGCATTCTTTCATGTCAGAAGTGAACAGAACTCAGAGATGGAGGAGGAAAGCAGCAGGAGGAAAGCAGTCTTCCTAACAGAAAAAAGGAAAATGTGCAAATAAAAAAAATCATTCCAGGTCAAATGACAGACAACAGGCCTAGTCCTGATTGCCCTTATACTGGTGCAAATGGGGAATAACTGCACCAAAATCAGTAGAGTAACCCTCCGGTCATGATATTATGAAATCAGAATCAGGCCCCAAATATATATATAAATATATATATAAATTTCCTCTCTCTATGGATAAAAAGAAAAATCTGTTGCTGTTCCAGGTTTCAAATAAGCTTTAGGACTTCCATGGATGAATGTGTTACCTGGGGAAAAAAGTGAGGACAGGGTTCATGGCAAAGAAGGCTGGACTTCTGGAGAGTTGATGTCTTGTAACCCAAAAATAGCACTTTATGGCAAAGCAGGCAATCCCATCGTGCGGTACTTGATGGAGCGGGTCATGTCGCATTCTGAATACTTACTGTGGTGTCCAGTTCACCTGAGAGAATGTTTTGTATCTTCCCATTTTTTTAGAACAGTCTTCAAGAGAATTAATGTGAAAAAAGGAAATAGAGCATCCACTTGATAGGCATCTTTTTCAGTTTTAAAGGGACAGACACCACAGTAAGTATTTAGGGAATATGATACGGTAAGTACATTAAAATTCTTTACAGAAAATAACCAAGTTGTTAGATTATTTATGAAACTCTGTACGTATCCTTTTCAAAGAACCTTTCCTACATTTCTTCAGCAGACCAAGGCAGAGCACTGGGACCAACTACAAATATTGTTAGCTTTTAATCAGTAATTGAATAACTCACTTGGGTTAGAGCAGTGGTAAAGTTAAATGTAATTGCTTAGTGCATGCCATGCAGACCAAATGTAGTCTGAAACGCTTTTCAAACATGTTGTTTTTGTTTTGCATGGTGATTTGGCCTTTCTCTTTTTTGTTTAAGAAAAATAAATTGGTTTGGGCCTCACCTGCGAATGTTGATTTTTTCAGGAGCAAATTCCACCAGTCCATGGGGCTTAGTTAGATTCCTATTATGTCTCCTCCCATCCTTGGTCATTCATTGAAATTGGAGAATGAAAGCCAAGGAGGTCATTCAAAGAGAAATTCACCCTAGTGCAGAGGGCCTCTGGGGGCTAAAATGGGACTTAAGTGGTGTCTTGGCCTTGTGCTACTCTGCTGTACTGAGGTGAATTTCACTCATTCCTTCCTTACCCAGTACTGGGCCGTTCCCTATAGAACATGTTATGGTGTTTTTGTCCAATCCGGTTTTGAATGTACCAAGCAATGGGGCTTCTACCCCTTTGCTAGGGGAGTCCATTCCACAATCTGACAGATCTCCCTGGAAGTTTTCCTGGTAGACTGTATTTTCCTTTCTTGATTGTTTACCTCATTATTGTTGTTTATTAATACCTGTGATGCTTGTATTTGCCTGTGAGAGCTTCCATTTCAGGCTGTTAAATCTATCAGCTCTAAAAATCCAGAATTATGGTTAAAAAGTCGGCATGCACTGATCCAAGAGGGTAGGTGTAACGTAGGTGTATGATCTGTCTAGAGCGACAGCTATTCCCTGCTAAGGCACAGACTTTCTGAGTGACTTGGGCAAATCCCTTCATCTCTTCGTGCCCCTGTCTGTAGAAGGGGAATACCTCACAAAGGAGGTGCTCAGATACTACGGTGAATGGGGCAATATAAATAACTAGATTTATACAGATAGGAGCTTAATGCTGAGAGATGCTGAACCCCTCTTGTAAGTTACTCAGTGCGGCTCATGAGATGCTGCGCAGCAGCTGAAGGTGTTCAGTGTCTCACAGGGGTATCCATCAACTCACCAGATTGACCTGTGAGACGCTAGAGGTGGTGTTTTCAAAAGTGCTCACTCTTGAACTAAGTGCTCCCACTGAAGCCATTGACTTCAATGTCAATGAAGTCATTGGCTGAAGTCATTGACTTCAGAGGGAACAGAGATAGGTCAACACTGAAAGCTTTTGAGAATTTCACCCAAGAAAGTTGGCTTAACTAACCTTCAGAGGAAGAGTTAAAAACCAGTATACTGTATGAAGTTCTAGTGGCCACCATGCATTGTGATTGTCTAGTCTGACCTCCTTTATAGCATAGGCCATAAAACTTCCCCAGAATAATTCCTAGAACATATCTTTTAGAAAAACATCCAACCTTGGTTTAAAAATTGCATGTGAGGCAGAATCCACCACAACCCTTGGTAAATTGTTCCAATGGCTAATTATCCTCAGTGTTAAAAATATACACCTTATTTCCAGTCTGAATTTGTCTAGCTTCAACTTCTAAGCATTGGACTGTGTTATACCTTTCTCTGCTAGATTGAGGAGCTGATTATTAAATATTTGTTCCCTGTGTAAATACTTATAGCCTGTGATCAAGTCACCCCTTAACCTTCTCGTTGTTAAACTAAACAGATTGAGCTCTGTGAGTCTATGACTATATGACATGTTTTCTAATCCTTTAATCATTCTCATGGCTCTTCTCTGAACCTTTTCCAATTTAACACCCCTCTTGAACTGTGGGCACCAGAACTGGACACAGGATTCCAGCAGTGTTTGCACCAGTGCCAAATATAGAGATAAAATAACCTCTCTACTTCTATTTGAGATTCCCTTGTTTATGCATCCCAGGATCACATTAGTTCTTTGGCCAGAGGGTTACACTGGGAGCTGATGTTGAGCAGATTATCCACCATGGCCCACAAATCTTTTTCAGTGTCGCTGCTTCCCAGGATAGAGTCCCACATTCTAGAAGTTTGGCCTGCATTCTTTGTTCCTAGATATATACATTTACATTTGTCCATATTAAAATGCATATAGTTTGCTTGCACCCAGTTTACCAAGCAATCCAGATTGCTCTAAATCAGTGTTCTCTTCTCTTCATTATTTACCACTCCCCCCAGTTTTTGTATCATCTGCAAACTTTAGCAGTGATGGTTTTGTTTTCTTCCAGGTAATAGAATCATAGAATATCAGGGTTGGAAGGGACCTCAGGAGGTCATCTAGTCCAACCCCCTGCTCAAAAGCAGGACCCATCCCCAATTAAATCATCCCAGCCAGGGCTTTGTCAAGCCTGACCTTAAAAACTTCTAAGGAAGGAGATTCCACCACCTCCCTAGGCAACGGATTCCAGTGTTTCACCACCCTCCTAGTGAAAAAGTTTTTCCTAATATCCAACCTAAACCTCCCCCACTGCAACTTGAGACCATTACTCCTTGTCCTGTCCTCTTCCACCACTGAGAATAGTCTAGAACCATCCTCTCTGGAACCACCTCTCAGGTAGTTGAAAGCAGCTATCAAATCCCCCCTCATTCTTCTCTTCCGCAGACTAAACAATCCCAGTTCCCTCAGCCTCTCCTCATAAGTCATGTGTTCCAGACCCCTAATCATTTTTGTTGCCCTTCGCTGGACTCTTTCCAATTTATCCACATCCTTCTTGTAGTGTGGGGCCCAAAACTGGACACAGTACTCCAGATGAGGCCTCACCAATGTCGAATAGAGGGGGACGATCACGTCCCTCGATCTTCTCGCTATGCCCCTACTTATACATCCCAAAATGCCATTTGCCTTCTTGGCAACAAGGGCACACTGCTGACTCATATCCAGCTTCTCGTCCACTGTCACCCCTAGGTCCTTTTCCGCAGAACAGGTCATTGATAACAGTGTTAAATAGCATAGGGTGAATAACTGATCCCTGCAAGATCATAGCATCATAGAAGATTAGAGTTGGACGAGACCTCAGAAGGTCATAGACCAATCCCCTGCTCAAAGGAAGACCAACCCCAACTAAATCATCCCAACCAGGGCTTTGTCAAGCCGGGCCTTAAAAACCTCTAACGATGGAGATTCCACCGCCTCCCAAGGTAACCCATTCCAGTGCTTCACCACCCTCCTAGTGAAATAGTTTTTCCTAATATCCAACCTAGACCTCCCCCACTGCAACTTGAGACCGTTGCTCCTTGTTCTGTCATCTGCCACCACTGAGAAGACTGGATACATATCCTCTCAGTGATGATTCCCCATTTACAGTTACATTTTGAGACCTATCAACTAGCCAGTTTTCCATCCATTTAATGTGTGCCATGTTAATTTTATACTGTTCTAGTTTTTTAATCAAAATGTCATGTGGTACCAAGTCAACCGCCTTACAGAAATCTAAGTATATTATGGCAGCCCAGTCACCTTTATCAACCAAACTTGTAATTTCATCAAAAAAAAGCTATCAAGTGAGTTTGACAGAATCTAGTTTCCATAAACCCATGCTGATGTGCATTAATTACATTACCCTCTTGTAATTCTTTTTTAATCAAGTCCCATATCAGCCACTCTGTTATCTTGCCTGGGATCGTTGTCAGGCTGGCAGACCTATAATTACCAGGGTCATCCTATTTACCCTTTTTAAAAATTGGCACATTAGCTTTCTTCCAGTCTTCTGCAACTTCCCCAGTGCTCCAAGACTTATTGAAAATCACACTAGCCATCCAGCAAGCTCCTCCAGCAGCTCTTTTAAAGCTGTTGGATGCAAGCTATCTGGACTTGCTGATTTAACAATGTATAAGTCTAGCAGCTTCTGTTTAAATCCTCCGGAGTTATTAGTGGAATGGAAAGTGTTATCACCATGTGATGAGACAATTTGCTCTGTTTTTTTCCCCCAAATACAGAACAGAAATATTTATTAAACACTTCTGCTGTTCTGCATTATGAAAAATAATTCTACCATTTATATCTAGTAATGGGCCAGTACCAATGTCAGAATTCTTTCTGTTCCTAATATATTTAAAGGACTCCTTATTGCCTTTAACTCTGCTGGCAACAGGTTTTTCCTTGGCTTCCCTTATCAGTTTTCTACAATTCCTAACTTCTGATTTATATTCACTACAAACACATATTACTATGTAAAATTATCAGTGTTTGTCAGCAGTAACCAGCAAGTAACCCTGGCTTTTCACTCTAGTTACAATAGAGATATCTGTGATAGCTAAGTGGAAGCAGGATCTGGGAGCGATAAGAGAAGAACTGTAGGGAGGACCAGTTATAAATTGTCAGGAAAAATAGATAGAAAGTCAATGAGGGAAAGAAAATAGAAGGGAGACATGACTAGTCAGCTAAAGAAAGTCTGAGAAGGGATGTGAAAAGCCATGCAAAGGAAGATTTAGATGTGCCACATAGTTTGAGACTGAGTGAAGTGACTGAGGAGAGGATTCTGGGATAGCAGTGTAGGTAGCATTGCAGAAATCAAGGTATGATCTCACGTAACACTCAGAAAGTGGTATTGAATCTTCAACTTCCATTTTATAAGGGCTATAGGAATTGCCATAGCTGTGGTCCAAGCAGGCTGGTGTCCTTTCTCCTTAAGTGTCCAGTAGACAAGAAACCCAGTAGTGGACAACTAAGGAATAACATGTTTTTTGGGAGGTGTTTCTTCTTCCCAGCCCTTCACTAAGAGGCTGACATATACTCAAAAGAGACACACGGACAAGAGACTCTGGGCATTGATTCAGAGAAATGGGGCTTGTGTCCACTAAAACTGGGGGCTCCACAGGATGACAAAACAAAACATCAAGCTTCCCGACACAAACGTCTCCTTCTACCTCATACCCCCACAGCCGGCACTCCTCAACATTTCTCACTAAGCGCATTCCACCGTCTCTGCCTGTGAGGCCCAGATCCCAAAGCTCCTGCTGCCTTTATCTACTCCTGGGTCCCTCTTAACAACAGCACCCCACTGGGATTCATCTGCATTGGGAGCAATGGTCTGAACCCAAGCTTCGTGATGGCGTTTGAACCCCCAACTTACTAGACAAGGAGCCGGGGTCACGTATAACGTCACTGCAAAATGGGAACCTGTTTAAAAAGCTGTTTAAAACTGGTTTTCAAAAAGATCCACACATCTAAGATAACGCTCAGTTTTCCATTTAAGAAATTACACAAGAGTGAGCTGAATGGTGCTAAACACCTTATTCACACGGGGCCCATCCTGGGGTCCTTACTCAGGCAAATCTCAGGTAAATCTCAGAGAGAACTAGAAATGATGCCATAGGCAATGAATGATTTAAATCAATGGACTCTGTTTCATTGATTCCCAGAGTCCTATTATGCATAGCTCATGAGTATTTGGAGAATACTCGGACTATGTGAATGTGGATAGGAATCCTGTCATTTTCACAGATTTTAACACAAATGATTATTTATCCAAACAGTTGTGCTGAAAATGTCTGATTCATTATTTGTTGTTCTGTTTGAAAAATGTACTCATCCAATCAGGCTGCAGAAATAATACCATGTGACTCAGGCAACCGGGCACTCAACACAAGTAGCTTCTAGACAAAGGTCTGGTTTACCCATGGAAGATTTACAGGTATAACAGTTTTGGTTAGGAGTGAATTTTTTACCAAAATAGTTACACCATTACAACCCCCAATGTGGGTGCAGTTTTACTGGCAGGTAGCTTATATTGGTATATTTATTTCCCTTCCTGTATGGGGAATAAATTAAACTGGCATACACACTTTTATTCCAGTATAACTACCTCCACAGTGGAGGGGGGAGGGGGGTGTTGTACCACTTTATACAGATATAAGTAAAGCAGTACAACTTTCTAGTGTTGACAAGGCCAAAGTAGCAATCCCTTAATTCACATGACACTGTTTCTGACTTGGCATTTTTAAACAGGAGAATAATGAACGGCCGATACCAAATACTGTAATGAGAAAGGTCAGAACAGCACAATGAATCGCACTGTATTGCCAACCTCAAGCATTCAAAAATCTTGAGTCAGCACTGCAAAAATCACAAGCTAGGTTTACAAATTATGAATGGCCTAGCGGTTAGAGCACTGGACTGAGATTCAGGAGACCTTTGTTCAAGGCCTAGCTCGGTCAGTATCCCACTGGGTGATATTGGGCAAGTCACTGTGCTGCTGTGTGCCTCTGTTTCCCCATTGGTGTAATGATACTGCCTTTGTAAAGCAGTTTGAGATCTACTGATTGAAATGTGCTATATAAGAAGCAGGTATTATTATTATTTTGGGGTCTTTTTATTTATTGGCAGATTTTTTTTAAGCTTTTCAGAGCACTTGAGTCACATTTTCAAGCTTTTCTCTGTAACTATGAGGGCTGGAAATGTGCAGTGAAATCCTGGCTCAATTGAAGTCAATGGCTGAACTCTCAATGACTTCAGTGGAGCCAGGATTTCACCTTTCCTTTTTTCTTTTCAAAGACCGTGGAATTTGCACCCATTTGCGTGACTCCAAGAGCCAGGTTCCCTCCCAGCTCTCACTGTGTCTGGCAGCATGCAGGGCTGCAGCGAGGGTGGGAGGTCTACTCCTTTCTGGGCCTGCTCACTCTCTGCATGAGCCTCTCCCTCTGTGGGTCTCCATATTCGTGACGGGGCAGAAGAACTAACCCCACTAAAGGATAAGGCACTGGGCAAACAGAGCCTCAAAGGGAAGAGGCCAGGCAGCCCTCAAGAGGAGAAGAATTCTGACCCTAGCAGCAGCAGTGAGAGAGGCCACACTGGGACAGAGGTGGAGAGGAGATTCATTGAACCCCATTCCCCCCCACACCCACTCCTCCTGGCCCCAGTGAGAGAAGTGGCCAAGGGAGTGAGGAAGTGGAGACCCATTCAACAATCCTCCAGCCCCAGTGAGAGACAAGCAGACATGGAAGAAGTCTGGGGATAGGGCACGTGGCGGGGAGAGAGAGGGTTGCCAACTTTGTAATATTTAAAAACCGGACACTCCAGCAAGAGTGCCTGAACCTCCCCAGCTCCGCCCCTGCCCCTGAGGACCCGCCCCCCATTTGCTCCTCTTTCCCCCTCCCTCTGTCGCTCACTGCTTTTCCCCTCTCTCCCCCTCCCTGCCTGGGTCGGGAGAGGCTCTCCTGCAGAGCCAGGGCTGGGAGCTGCAGCCACCTGATGCAGGTAGGAGGTGGCCCTGGCTGAGTAGGGGCTGGTGCGGGTGATGACTCAGCGCCTCCCTGCCTGCAGTAACCAGACTTTGGGCATCCGGTCAGTAGATCTGACCGGACACAGTCAGGTCCTCTTTTTGACCAGACTTTCGAGTCAAAACCCAGACACCTGCTCACCCTAAAGGGAAAGGGAGAAAGCATGTTTACTCCATAACATACCAATCCAGCCCCAGGAGTGAAACAGCCACTGAAGGGGAGTAGAGACATGCTGCAGAGCGTGAGTTCTGCTAGGACTGTTTCCCATTTCCTGCCACTGGGCACAGACACAGCCAAATCCAGCAGGGAGATGGAGTCTGCAAACACAAGGGCTGGTGCATTTTCCAGTTGTTCAGCCAGCTCTATAATGTCTCTGAATCCACGTTTAATTGCCTTTGTTTGCCGTTTCCTCTCGTTAGCAAGTTATTTGACCCTCCTCAGCGTATAAGTAACATGCTCCGCTCTCCCTAAATTTGCACAATGTTTTGCCACCATCTTTTAAGGATGATACGATTTCCATATACAGCTCCGGCAGTTATATCATGTTAACACAGTCCTGATGTTACCCAGTGGTTTTCATTGGCATACATGCATTTGACCCTGGCATCGCAATGTGGTTTATACAGACTTTTGCTGGCATTGCCTCCGTTTGTTCTCCGCCAAAATGTGCTTTTCTTGATGTAACGTCGTCCTTGGCAAGATCTATATAAAATAATCAACTTTCACGTAGACCATGAAAAAACACCAGGGAACTTAAGCTTTACAAATATTAGAACTGATCCTGGAGTAGTTATTGCATAATTTCACTGGATTTTTTTAAGGGGGAAGAGGAAATGGATGGTGCCTTTTTTGTCTCCTGTTGGCGTTGGAGGAGAGGAGGTTGGGGGGGGGGGGACTTCTATAAAGAAATCCCTGAAAGTTTTGGGTTGTGTTGTTTTGTTTAATTCAGCTTGTATTTTATTTTGGAAAACACAGACCCTGCTCCTGCCCCTTCCACTGAAATCAATGAGCCTGTCTGAGTCTGTCTTCACAACACGTTGCTTGGTCCACCTTTTACCTTTGCTCATAAAGGGGTGATGACGGGGTAGTGGGAGCACAGGACTTTGGTGGCGATTTTGTGGGTGGATGAGATCGATTAATCTTGGTTTTCTGTATGTTATCACTGGGTTGTTCAGGTTGGTCCTGGGATAACTGGTGGGTCTGTTTAATATTGTATTAATAAAATACATCTAGGGCACCCAGTGCATTGGGTGGGTGTTATTTTATCAATCCAAATAAATTAACAAAATAAATATTGTCTTTAATGGTCGGGATTAGGCCTATGAGGAACATCTTGCGTCTTCCCTCTTCTTTTTGGAGATCCGTAAACCTGGGCTTGGGGAATTTTTCTATATCCCTTTCTATACCCCTAGGAGCATATCGACTCAGAAGGGGCACAGAAAAGGGGATGTTCTGTGGCAGCTGGAAGAGTGGTCAGTGAGGAGTGGCCAGAGGGGATCTGGGAGAAGCAAGGTGTTAAAGGAAGTAGGTGCTATTTGAGACCCACCGGGTGCTTAGAGCACTAGGGCCTGAGTTGTGTTATGCAGAACATGCTACCAAGGGCAGATTTGGGACAAAGGTTGGTGCCCGCAGCAAGAGGCGGGTGGTGATGACAAATCTTTCACAAGCTCTATTCGGGGCTTGTCTTCCCACAAACCAGGTAAATCCTGCAACGTGCTGATGGCCTTCCACCCTCAATAAAGCCACTGGGTGTGGAGGGTTGCCCGTGCCTCCCAGCAAGCATTCAGCAACACGCAGTGTGCCAATGTAAGACCAGCGCTGCCCTCTGAGGTGCAGCACGCTCTCAACTCCCGCTGGGTTCACTCAGAGTTAGGAGCACGCGCACCTTGAGAGAACAGGCCCCGACCCTGGCTCGGTAACCCGCCGTGATCCTGGGGTTCACTAACTCCATGGGATCACAGGCTGAGGACAAAACTGATCAGCTGCACGTTTTCGCTGCTCGTGAAGTCGCACAAGAGGGCGTCTATTTGGGATTTTAAACCCTATGCACACTGGGTATGGATCTGCATGCCAGAGCTGAAAGATGTCAATTTAATCTCAGACATACCCACGCCAGCTCTGATCGAGCCACTGCACTGAAAACACTGCTGTAGCCACAGCGGCTTGAGCAGCAGAAGGGGGCTAGCCGCACGTGTATGTACCTAGGGGCTCAGATGGGATCATACTTGGAGCGGCTAGCCCATGCCGATGCTTGCACCACCATGGCTTATGCTTCCGTTTTTAGCGCACTAGCTCAATCAAAGTTAGCGCGAGCTGAAAATTCTTCCTCCCAACCCCAGTGTAGACATACCCACAGTTACTTGGAAACTGGTCACCCTCTCTGTCCCAAAATTTGCTCACCCCGTGTTTAAGGCATAACAGTCCTGCCTTGTATTAAACGTTTTGCTGTAACTATATGACAGTATAATATAGCAGCAAAGAGTCCTGTGGCACCTTATAGACTAACAGACGTATTGGAGCATAAGCTTTCGTGGGTGAATACCCACTTCGTCGGATGCATGTAGTGAACTCCAATACGTCTGTTAGTCTGTAAGGTGCCACAGGACTCTTTGCCGCTTTTACAGATCCAGAATAACACGGCTACCCCTCTGATACAATATAGCAGACACAGCTGATGGCTACCTTAACAATTTGGGGCAGAGATGGGTCCATGCTACAAAATTTGGATCCAGATCTGGATTTCAAATGTCCGAAAGGTTTTGGATCTGGGAGTGTGGTATAGATCATTATAAGGATGGAGACGATTTGTTTGAAATGCAGATACACGTTCAAATTCCAATCCTTCCTCGTTAGCTCTGAAAGTCTGGGGGTAATTCAGTTTTGGGGGGTTCTGGATCAGGCTTATCACTAATATAAAATACACCTGTGCAGGTGTCAGATAAAGAATAAATGTTTGTTTATGGTTCTGATATTGATACTTCTGCATTTGTCTACTCCTCGAGATTTTTGTAATGTGTTGTACATTACTTGCTACCATACCTGCCCTGTGACAATAAAGTAGTGAGTGAGTGACATTCTCTATCTATGCTATTGTTTGACTCTGTGGATTTGTGTCTTCTGGCAGGTGTGTCCTCTGTGGCGTCCCTGATGTCCCTGGCTTGGGTGCTAGCCTCCTATCACAAGCTTCTTCGGGACTCTAGGGATGACAAGAAGAGTATGAGCTACAGAGGGGCCCTCATACATCTCTTCTGGCGCCTCTTCACCATCTCATCCAGAGTTATCTCTTTTGCCCTCTTTGCTTCCATCTTCCAGCTCTACTTTGGGATCTTTGTAGTGGTCCACTGGTGTGCCATGGCTTTCTGGATCATCCATGGTGGGACTGACTTCTGCATGTCTAAGTGGGAGGAGATCCTCTTCAACATGGTGGTAGGGATTGTGTACATTTTCTGCTGGTTTAATGTCAAGGAAGGTCGGACTCGATATAGAATGTTTGCATATTACACTGTAGTCTTGACAGAGAATGCTGCCTTGACGCTCCTTTGGTATTTTTACAGAGATCCTACAACTACTGACTCATATGCCGTGCCAGCACTGTGTTGTGTCTTTCTTAGCTTTGCTGCTGGGATAGCTTTGATGCTCTTCTATTATGGTGTGCTGCATCCCATGGGGCCAAGAGCTAAGATTTTTGCCAGCTCCTGTTGCGCCGAGCTGCTCTGGGGCATTCCTTTGCCTCCTGATGTTGAGCCCATGGCACCCGAAACCCCTGGGTACCGGGGGGCTGAGGCTACGCCTACCAGAGCGGTCACGGAGCAACAGGAGGAACTCACAGCTGACACTTGCTTGCCAGTTTTCCAGGTGAGAGCAATGGTGCCATCTACTCCATCTGGGCGAGCCTACTACCCAGAAGGCCCTCTCATTAAGATTGACATCCCAAGAAAGAGATACCCTGCATGGGATGCCCATTTTGTAGACAGGCGGTTAAGAAGAACTATCAACATTCTCCAGTATGTCACCCCCACAGCTGTAGGTATTAGGTATAGAGACGGACCTCTCTTGTATGAGTTGCTACAATATGAGTCTTCACTTTAAAGCCCCTTTAAAAAAAATAAAAGAGGGGATCTTATTTTTGTTTATGGTAAACACAGATCATGAAACAAAACACACACCTTCAGATAAGCTTTCTTTCTGGCTGCTGTATGTATAAAAAAAAAGATAATCTCTATGTTTTGTAAGTAAAAACAAAAAGAAAAACTTTTCTTTTGTTTTTTACACACAAGAAACAGTATTTCAACTTCCACACCTATGATCCACAGGTGGAGAAGAGGCGTCTCCACATCAGAGTTTTATACCTTACACCAAGTGTAGAACATTATATATGGGATTGGTGCTGATTGAAAAATAAAAACAAACAAACAAACAAACCTACAACTGCCTTATGCCCTTAGGTGCTGAGTTTCATTAAGTACTGTCACCTTTCTCATGCAAAACTCTTGGGTGATTTTATGCCAAGAAAAATAAAAAAAAAACCTAAATACAAAACTTAAAAAAAAAAAGATGATAAAAAAAAAAGAAACGAGAAAAGAACAACAACAAAGGGTATTGCTGCTCTTATGGTGAACAAGAAAAATGTCTAACGATGAGAAAGCAAAGTAGAAAAGCCCGAAAAGAGTTTGAATCTCAAATGGCTGAAAGAAGATCAGGGCTGTAACACAATTTGGCAACATGTTGATAACATAGCTTGGTCCCACCTATGCGGGCCAGACCAAACCATGTTATAAATGTAATCCCCTGAGAAAATTGTTTCCCTAGTGTAAGTGGGCCATATGTGATGGTCAGCTGTACTCAGTTTGCACCAAATTCACATAGTAATACCATACCTGATCTCACTCATCACAGTTTTGTACAGTGTAACTCCATTGATTTCAGTGGACTTACTCCTAATTCACACTGATGTGAGTGAGCCCATAAAATGGCCTTCCATCTTGATTTTTGGAAAATAACGAATCTGCATTCTTTAAATTATACACCAAAAATATAATACTAAAGTAGATTTACATATATCTAATAAATTATTTCAGTAATAATAAAACTCAGCATAGTAGCAAAAAGAGAGTCAATTTAAAGGCACAATACTTGATCGGTGACTGGCAAAATAATTTGACCTATTATATCATTTTAAGGCTGTGAAAAGGCATACATGTATTATTTGTAATATTATGTAAGGCCTGTTATGTCTCATTCAGCGAGAGCCTTAAAGTGATTGTAAAGCATTCTTTGTTTTGTTTTTTTGTTTTTTTTTAAAGGAAAACAAAAAAGAAAATTAGGATAAAATCTTCAAACAGTAATAACCTGTAACTGGCGCTTTTCTAAAGATGATTTGGTGCTTTGTATTTTTGTTGATGTTGTTGTTGTGATTTAGCTGAGAATTGTTCAACTCACTTGGTGCATTCGGGGAACCGCTGATAAACGTTTTATGTCACCTTCTGCTGTAAGTACATGGCAAGAAATAACACCACAGGAAATCGAGAGCGTAGCAAGGTCATCACCGTTTAGCTTAAGAGTTCTCACTGCAAGGAGACACTTCCACCTCCATTGATGGCAAAGCTTTAGAAGGATATCTGCTAGAGATCTGAGACGTTTCCAGATAATCTTTTTGGTGCGTGAAGGTTTACATTTCTTTATTTCTGTGTTGAAGTTTCTTTGTTTCGAGTTAAATCACAGGCGGTGTATATGTAATACCATTTTTGGTTTCAAGAGTATTGCTCCTTTAAAAGAATATTCCTGTTCCAGGGCATTTTTTCAATCCCACCATCCCTCTACTTGTGGGGGGAAACAACAACAACAACAAAAGATATTTTTAAGTGAATACTGTAGAATTTTCTCTGTGTGATTGCAATTTTTTATTCCAGAAATACTGTAACTGTCTAGGGTGCAAAATTCCCATGTTGAACTCTTCTGAAGAGAAAATCAACATGGGGAAAAGATTTTTTAATTATGATTATGATTTTTTATTTGATGAATCCTTTTTTTTAATTACAGTAGGTATTTAAAGAAACTAGTACAAATTTTATATAATAGTTTAAAAAAGCTGAATGCTTTCTTCGCCTGAATATACCTGAATGGAAACATTTTTTTCAATCAGTAATGCTTTGCAGTGTTCTGAGTGGATTTTTTTTTAAATACCATTCAAATATTTCACAGGCCCTTCTAAGGAGGGCAGGGCTTATTCACGCCAAACTACAGACACACGGCAAAGTTTATAAAAAGCCAAATTGTCACTGGTACTGTAATTCCCAGTCAGTGAAGCTCCATTTCAATTAAATGTTTCTGGGCTCTGATTACAACCTGTCTGATAGTCACATTTTCACACGAAGGGTGGGCTTCGTATTGTCTGTGCCCCACCCTAATTAACGGTCAGTTATTTTGTCTGGCGAGATTTCATTTACCTTCTTCCTTATTTGTGGACTAGAACCATATTACTTGTCAGTGGCATCACTTCATTTTCATCACATTTCTTCTCTAATCCGTGTGACATCTCTTGCTCAATGAGGTAATTTGTGAAGTGAACTTAACGAATTATATCCGCCTTCAGGTTGCTTGTTGCAAGTTCCTCTATTATAATAAGGGCTGAGCACACTAGAGAGGCACATGGACTGTCCATTATAAGTTCTGGTCCTGCAACATGACCAGCCATTTCATCTTTTTACTAGATACAAATAGTTTTTCTCAAAATACTTACCATAAACATTATTATGAGCAGTTTACTCTAATAGACTGTGATTCTTTACTCTATACATCTTCTTTGTGAAGGAGTTCCTTCTCAAAGCCCTTTAATATGCAGCTCTTTTCTCCGTTTGAGCCAGTTTCACAGGCATAGTTATTAGAGATGGGAAAGATCTTCTCTGTCACCTAGTCCGCTGCCCCAAAGGAGGGGGTAGTGGGGAGAATCGTGAGGAATGCTTCCATCATTTCCATTGCAACTAAGTCTCAAGTTATGGAGCACCCGGTATCTGGCAATATCTCGAGTCATCTGATGACGTCTCTCCTGTCCCTAGACCTCAGTAAGGTCCCCATGTATTATCTGTGAATTTTCCAAGGAGTACCATCCTCATTTCTGTTAGATAGATAGATCGATCTCGGTTCAGAAAAGAATATGCGCGTCATATGGGCTAGTTTGGAAGGCTGCTTCTCTTCATCATCTCAACCAAAAGGTCTAATCCTCCCACTCCTCTCGGCGCAAGCAGCCCCATTTCAGTCCTGGTGACTCCCCAAGCCAGGAAGGAATGAAGGATGAAGCTCTAATGAGTTATCAAACCAGCTCTTGAAAATGTTCAGTGATGGTGCCCTGCCTGCCTCCCTTGGGAGCGTGTTCCAAGTCCAAATGACCGAGACCTTTGAGACTTTGATTCTTTACTCTGTACATTGGCTTTGGCTCCCCAGGGCTGCACAAACCATATTAATTCCTTGTGGAGGTGCTGTTCAGGTCTGGCAGGGGCAGGGGGCAGTTCTCTGCCCGTGCTTCATACCTCATTTACCCCCCTTACACCTCTGGAACGCAAGACCCCTGCATGCCTTCCCCCCATCCCCCAGGGCATGAGACTGGACTCCCCCCTGGCAGGAAGACACGGGAGTTCCTGGCTGGTTGCAGCAGTGGGTGGGGCACTGGGTCTGAGGAACTGCCTCCTCGAACTCCAGTGACTCTAGCAACCAGCTGGGGCTCAAGCACCCAGTGGAAGTCCCCCAGCCTGAAGAATAGGATGGTGCCCCCTACCCAGCTCCATGAGCGGCCAGGCACAGAGGGATAGACCCCCTCTGAAAATTGCCCCCCGCCCTTGAAATGGCGCTCCTGCTTCCTTGGACCCCGGTTCAGCAAGGGCCTCACGTTAAGCAAGCGAATACTCTTATCTGATGCTCCTGAAGTCAGGCACGTGCTTAAGAACCTTGCTGACTGGGGGCCTTAGTTCGGTGGATTGCTCTGAGTTAGGTCTGATATTGTTACTGTAAGTCTCTTCCCCCTGCCGCTCCTTTCCCCAAGCCAGTGGCACAGTACAGAACGGAATCCCTTAGTTAATCCCGAACCTGGTGCCAATCCAAGAGGGTGACCAGATAGCAGGTGTGAAAAATCGGGACGGGGGTGGGGGGTAATAGGAGCCTATATAAGAAAAAGCCCCAAATATCGGGACTGTCCCTATAAAATTGGGACATCTGGTCACCCTACAATCCACCAACCTTCACTTTCTGCTCCAAAGTGCTTCTCTTCTCACAAGTAGCCTTTGCTTTTGGTGTCCACTTCATTGCTGGGTTTGGTTTGTTTTTAATCCCCCTGCATCTCCTTGCTATACCTAGTTAGCACTGTCCCCTCCTGCCCCAGGCCATCCAGAAAAAAGTTTTTTAAAAATATGCGGCAAAGAGCAAAGTTGAATCCATTATAGTTCAGAGATCGGTTCAAGTTTATAAGGCTCCAGACAAGCGCAGTCAGAGCAATGAATGAGTGAGTTTGTATAGATCTGGCGCGCTCATGTGGAGTTACACTTGTATATGCTCTGTCTCTTTCTACTGGATCAAATAAGTCAGCTCTGGTCAGGTTTATATCTGTTCCCTCCCCTGGTTCAGTTCACGGAACATCTTTTAGCTCCGAGCCTGTGTTCTTTAGTGCTGGGGATCATCAGTTCTATTGATGCTGACAGCCATGGTGTTTTTATGTCTCTCTATCTCTAGTGTGCCCAGTATCTGCATGCAGCTAACTTGAAGATGCAAATGGTTCAGAACAGTCCAACCCAGCAAACAAGGATTACAAGGCATTGGCCCAGGACAGGGTCATGCTTTGCCACACACACAAGATTTGGATTCATTCTAAACATACCCAAACCAAATTGCAGCTGTGTAGCTGCATTACATAATTGCCAATAGACAATGTTAGCAAAACCCCTGATTTAAAGGTAAATATTTGTAATAGCTTATTTGATTGGGGCTAATTATCCATGTCGAGTCATTCATTGTTTCTATCGCTGCCGAAAGCGGTGAACAGTTTTGTAGTTTAAAAAGTGGCCTAGGTGCAATATCACAAAAATGCCCACCTTCAAGCTTCATCTTCTGTTTGGTAGAGGTTATAAACTTTATCCTCATAACGACGAGGAAAATGTTGCCACTGACTTCAATAGGAACAGTCCCCTGCTCTTTGCTCATGATATATTTAAAGCATGAGATTCACTTCACAATTTATCCATGTTTCCCAGCCTTGCCTGGGACGGGCAAGAAAACAACCATCACCAACACTCCTGTAACATGATCCACCACCTTCAGAAAATGTGGTCTAAGGTTCTTCTGGCATGGTTTAATTGAAGCCTAGATATGCTTTGAAAAGGAAAACTTACTACTGTACATCTGTGAAACCTTCTAGTGCCTGCTTGCCGTGCCACTTTTGCAGGAGGCAATTTGGAAGCTGCTGGGGTCAGTGGAAAATTGTGGAGACAAGCTTTTCTGTGACACCTAGTCTTTTGTTTGCTTAGTTTTCTGCTGGACTCTAGTCTTGTCCAATTTGGTCACAACAAAAATGTATCTGCTGAAGGATGAGCATGTAAAAACGAAGGTGGTGGATTTTGGATGTTTTCTGTACTGTTAGAGGGTAGAGGGGATGTGAGCTCACTTGCAACTTTTTCTACTGTTGCAGATTGCATGTCGTTATTTCAACAATTGTCCACGGCCCTGGCGTTTCTTGGGGCGGGTAGTAGCCCGGGGTTATGACTGTAATGTGGGAGGGTTCTCCTTGAAGCTCAGGTGTATTCTGGTGCAGAGAGTCTCAGCCAGGGGTGAATTAGGAGGTTTAGAAGCTATCCCAAATAAACGTGGGCAACCTTTCACTGTGTGCAGAATGCATTTCCAGACCATCAGGTAGCGATCCTTGCACTTTTTCCATGAGCGCATTGAGAATTGTTTTGTTGTTCTGTGTTTGAACTTGGAGATACAACTATGGTAACACTTTTTCTGTTATACAGTTGATTGGGAAAGGCGGGAGCAATCGCACAGAACAAAATATTGTCTGTGTTCAGCCAACATTCATGACTTAAAGCTTGAATGCTAGGGACGTTTGGTGTCATGTTAAATAAAAAGATAGCTGCATATGTTCCCACTGGATCATCATATATGATGAGGTTGACAATTTATGCACAAAAAGCACTAATCTGAGTAAGTGATCTGGCCCTCAAAATACATAACCCAATTGGAAGCTGTAATAAAAACAAATAATTTTGTTGAGATAATATGGAGGTTTGTTTCCTGTTGTATATTCAAAACATTTGCAAGCTGTCAAAAATGATCTGAGAGTATAAACAGTACTTTCCTATCCCTTTGGGACACATGCAGCAAGGTAGCTGTCTTGACAAACCCAGGACGTTATAACATGCTGAGTTATTTGGAGTTATGTATTGATTTGTTTGTTAGATGGTTTTATAAGGCCAGGGTGGAGAGGGAACACGGTCTAAAAATTATAGCAAATGATGGGGTGACAGGACTCTTGGGCGTTATTCCCAGCTCTGCCACAAACTTGTTGTGTGACCTTGGGCAAGTCACTTAACCTTTCTGTGCCTACAGTTTACCCGTCTGTAAATGGGTATAATAATACTTACCTACCTCACAGGGGTGTTGTGAGGCTTAAGTAATCATTTGTGAAGCACTTCGACGGAAGGTGCTATGAAGTGCAAAGTATTATTATTACTGAGTTTGTGTAATCAGGAATGGAAGTGCAAAGGTTTTTTACAACTTGCTAAAGGGAAGCAGAATTATGCAGTACATATGTGCATCCAGAAAGCTGGCTTAAGTCTTTTCTCTCCCCAGCTACAAGGAGTTGAGGCTATTGCATGTAATCTAAATATGGAACCCTTGCTTTCTTGATCATATGTAATAATACCTTCCGAGCACTGTTTGCAATATTTTTTTTTTTTTTTACAAAACAGGTGATTCATTTTTTTCTCTCTCTCTTTATGAAAACTTGAAACTAAAAGTCAATGAAATCATTTAGAAACTGAACAGATTACTAATGAATACTTGAATTTTTGGAGGTTGTACTCATCAGCCATGGTTAACATGCACTAGATCGTTCAGCCATCAGCTTCCATCTGAATACAGTGAAATACTTGCTCACGCTGCTTTGGAATAGCCATGATTTTGTTTGGGAGGCTGGTACGTTGTTACTGAAAATATGCGGGGGGAGGAGGGGAGAAGGTTGTTTTGTTTTGTTTTTTGTTTTTTTGCCTTTAAGTTTCTTGACTGCCTAGCACAGCACAATAACAATCACCGTTTACTTTGTTAGACAATAGCTTTTTTAGAACTATATTTCCTTACGCAAAGAGTGGAAAGAATAAAGTAGACCCAACAAACACACTGCATGCTCCAAATGGCTCACGTCCATTTCTTCTCAAGGTACTTACTTTCAAGGAGTAAAACGATGAAATGCCCACCGAGACTAGAGCAGGGTCTTTCTCAGGCAAAGCTCCCACTGAAGTTAATAGGAGTTTTGACTGAGCTTTCAGACTTCAGGGTTTGTCCATCAAATCAGATTCACCCCTGCTGCAGATCCATTGAAGTCAATGGGGCTATACCGGAGGTAAATTGCTTTCAAACCCTGGAAGGAACCCAGTTAATTATTCTGAATATTATTAGTAGTACTGATCAGAAAATAACAATTTGTTTGTTTCTCACCCAGATTTCTCTGTTTCTAATGTTCTGACCAGCTCTAAGCATCATTCGAGAAGGCCATTGTTGTGTATGCATGGGAGGAGCAAGGAGAGTTAATCTTTGGTTTATTATAAATTATTTGTGATCCTGCACTCCTTACTCAGGCAAAACTCCCATTGTCTCGCCCCTGAGTTAGGACTGCAAAGTCTGCCCCGCGATGGAAAACAGTGCCGTGCTGTAATGGGCCACGGCTTTGTCGTACTGGGAACTTGGATTGGGTAAAGAGAGCATGCAGCTAGGAATGCCCTTCTCAGTCTGCTCAGTGAATTTGGGGTCAGCCTCCCCTACAGTGGAAGCTTAAAGCTTCCGGGCCCCATGGGTACCCAGATTCTTCCACGTTACTTGCCTCCCAGCCTGACTGCCCCCGACTGGGGGCAGACAGCCATTAACAAACTCAGACGCCTCGTTATTGCCGATGGGCCTCTCACCACTCATGTCCCCGGCCATTTATTTTCGGTGCTGCTGTGCTCAGGCTGGAGAAGGCTGTAACGTAACCCCCTCTGGGCCACGACACACATCCAAACGCTGACAGAACAGGCATTTCCTCTCTGGCCTGATACATGCGATCTGTCGTGCCCCTCCCTTTGTTTGAACATCCGTGCCTTTAAAAGGGGTGGCCTCTGATGGGCTCGAGGGGGCGTGGCATGGCACTGAAGTGGGTTGAAGGGTCACGTGTATCTAGTCAAGAAAATAAATTTAAATATCAGTTGCTTATAAAGCTCATTGTGGGCCTCCTAGCAAAAGAAGCAAATTGTCTATAGCACATGGGGTGTCTAGGGCATTATCTAATTGATGAAATTAACAAAGTTTACCTTCTAGCTAAATAATGAGTTAATTTTCCCTGCAAGTGCATTGTTTAAAAATAAATTTAGCGGCCCTGTTCATTATTGGCTGTTTTAAATTTAATTGAGTTTAAGTAACTTTGGCTATTTCAAGGGCAAAAAAAAAAAAAAGAGAGAACTTCCTGTAAGCACCAACCTTTTATTTATGAATTGTGGTTCACCGAATGAATTTTCAGAATTAAAGGGTCTATTGGGTGTGTGTGTGTGTGTGTGTGTGTGTGTGTCTGTCTGTCTGTGCACGCGTGCCTGTATATTCGTGCATATAGAAATAGATACACGCACACATGCTGTGTAAGAGCACTCATATATATGTTTTAATATGTATGCATAAATTTTGAATTCTAAAGAGCTTTTGGAGATGATGAAGACGACTGTTTCGGGGTTGAGGTGCCAGCAATCTGGGGGGCTCAAAATAAACATTTCTTGAATTATTTTGTTTCCATCTCCTGGGCAAATGGGGATGAAAGCGCATCCGTGGTCCAAATTCCTCTTTGAAAATATTGCACATCGAATCTTTTTCTTTTCTTAAATGAGCGTGGAAGCCAAATTCAGGGCTGGCGTAAATAGGTTCACCTCCACTGACTTGTGTGCAGCCATTTACACTACCTCTGCATTTGGCTGTAGAACGTCCCTTGGGATTGTGCAAAATTCTGTTCCTGGATCCCAAACTGTGGACAACTCACCGGTTTGGGTGGGTGTCTTTATAAATCGCAAGTTTAGGGCCTAGTTCATCAGATGGATTGCTATGGTGTGCAGACTTCTCAAGCTAACCTGGACCTAGTTTGGACAAAGTCAGGCCTGTTTTGTGGCACTAAAAGTGCCAAATTATAAGGAAGATCTGAGCAATGACAAAATTCTCTTTCAGTTTAAGAAAATCCTGAGACACAACGTGTCCTGAGTGGAGTAAAGTGGTTCTGCCTATAACATGATAATACCCTACCAAATGGGTGGGGGAACCAACTATGTCACTGAATGACATTTCTCTAAACAAAACTTGTTACCTCTGAGTACAGTGAGAGTTGTGTCTGCTCTATACATCTCTTCCAAATGGACCTAGATGCATCCGCCCAAAGAAGAATGCTTTCTTGTTACTTGTCACGCTGAGGCAAATATGCTGCCAGCACAAAGCGGTTACAGCTCTACTGCCTGAAGTGGCGTTAAAGTGTTTACACAAGTGACAAATTTGGCCCTCTGTTGTAGAGATGTAGGCCCCAAATCTATTTTCAATCCCCCATAATCCAAATAATGAAATGAGGGTTAAACCTCTCACGCATTCAAAACAAATTCTCAGATTTCCCCGCTAATGTCCTTGTGTCACTGACCAATCGGAAGGAGGGTAGCTCAACTTTTCAGTCCTAGCTGTGTTCAGTATCAAAACCTGTCACCACAGCCAGAGCCCCTCGTCCCCAAAAGCAACAAGGGAACTATCTGAACCCTTGCCACTTCTTCCTTTCCCTCCCCTCCATGTTGGAAGCAAATGTTGTTCTTTACAAACGAGTAGGGCCCCAGAATGAAGTAAGACGTTGGAAGGCGCAGCTGATGATACACATCATCCATTCGCATTAGGAATTGATTTGATTTGATTTTCGCTCCCAGGGAGGAATTACCATCTTTCCAGGGTCAGATTCTGCTTTTTGTTACACTGTTGTGAATTTGGAGGATCTCCATTTGATTTCAAAAGATCTACTTTGAATGTAGACTGCTGTAATGGAGATCAGACCCCAGACATTCCCAGATTTCTGCCCTCCCCCCCTCCCGCCCCCCACAAAAAATTACTATTGCAGTACTTCACCCATTTTTTAAAATAATCTGATTTTAAGAAACACTGAAGACTGACCAGGAGTTGGGCAATTTACCATGGATAAATATTAGGGGCCTGCTTCTCATTTACACTAAAGCCCCTTTGCCACTGCTCTGGAGCCTTAAAAGGGGCGTAAATGGGTTTAAACCCATTTTAAAGCCCCTTTACATTACCTGAGTGCATAAAACAGCTGTGGTGTAAAAAAGAATCCGGGCTGAGATGTCATCTTTTTTCATTCCTGATAACAGCCTATCAGCGATTGTGACCTATCTCGCGTAGAGGCGTGAATCTGAAAGTCGGGCATAACAGAAACTGTAGCAACAACCAAGCGGGAGCCACCATTTGACTTTTACTTTTAAAAGATCTGTGTGACACATACTCAGAACAGGACTCGAAGGGCGTGTCTAAACGGCGGGGTAAAGCGCTCTACTGGAGTGTGAGTTCTAAAGGGCACTGATGTCTTGTGTGTTCATTGGTTCACGTAGGCCCTGCGGGTGCACACCAAAGGTCCTTGGGAGCTTTAACGTGGTGCACACCACTATGTTAACGTGCACTAAGGAACTTTCTGTGCACACCAGCAGGGTCTACACAGACCTCGTCACGTTCAACATATTATTGAGTTTTGTAGATTAAGCCCTCCTAGCGCGCTTTTCCCTATGGTGTAGACAACTCCTGGAGTCACATGGTTGATTTGTCCCTTAGGATCTTCTTGATGTAGGTGAAGTCTCAGCGTAGAAATTTACACTAAAAGCCAAATTTTTCCCTTAAATACAAACATGTAACTCCCAAAGCGGATTGAAATTTTGTGCCTCCAAAAAATCTCCCATCAGAACATGTGGTTTCAACAGCATTTTTCAGTTTGCCAATTAGGAGAATCAAAATGAAACACATCTGTCTCTTTTTCAGCAACATTTTAAACAAAGTGACTGTTTTTCATTTTTGAGTATCCTTGCAAAGCAGCCTTTTCGTTCTGAAATGCCGACTTATTTCTTTTCCATCCACTGCGTCGACATTTTCTGCTTCAATGTTTCTGATTCAAAGTTTTGTGCCATATTTTGGCGCAAAAATGTTTTGGATATTTTGGAAAACAACAAGGAGTCCGGTAGCACCTTATAGACTAACAGATTTATTTGGGCATAAACTTTTGTGGGTAAAAAAACACTTCTTCAGATGCATCTGAAGAAGTGTTTTTTTACCCATGAAAGCTTATGCCCAACTAAATCTGTTAGTCTTTAAGGTGCCACCGGACATCTTATTGTTTTTGTGGCTACAGACTAACATGGCTACCCCATGATACTTGGATATTTTGGATTTTTCTTAGGACTGAGACTGGAAAGTAATTTCACAATGTCCAAAATGTGCGTGAAAGGAAGATTTCCTATCTATTTCTGGTAGTAGCCATTGGAGGCAGTGGGGTAAAGCCGGATCATTCCATTGAAGCTGATGGAATCACGCTGCTGTAAAACCAGTGTGAGATCAGAATCAGGTCAGACTGTGGGGATCCCCACATACACTTGAAGAATTGTAGAAATAAATCTTCATCCATTGATCCTTCACTAACGCTTCAACCCCATGTCAAGTGCCACAGAGAGTACTTATCTCTCAATCTAGGCTGAGCAAAGGGGAAATAGCGACCTAGTAGGTGGCTCTTTTAATTTTACTAATATCAATGGTATCCCTGTTTATGCATTTGAAAGCAGTTTCATGCATAAAGCAGAATACATGGTGCCAGAAGATCTAGATTTATTCCCATCTCTACCACAGGCTTGCTGTGTGACTTGGGACAAGTCACTGAGATCTCTGCCCATTTCCCCATGTGAAAAATAGAGTTAGTGAGACTTGCCTACCTCACAAGGGTGTCATAACAATGATTGATAGATTGACTAGTTAATTAATGTTTGGAAAGTTGTTTAAGATCCTCGGCAGTATAAACTGACAGGATCTTTTAAAATGAATTCGAACCCCAAGAACAGTACTGATGAGTCCTGAATTTTTATATCATTACAAAACTGGCACATCTTTAGAGAATAGCACAACTTAATATTTATATTTTTAAAATGTCATTTTTATTTGGAAAATTCAAAACCAAGAAAGTATTCCCCCGCTTTAGCCCTCAGATGGATCTAGTTCAAAGAGCACAAATACGGTCTACCTGCCATTTAATAGTGCTTATGGTGTCAGAGCAGTTGACTGGGAATCAGGACTCCTGAGTCCTTTTTCCTGCTTTTGCCGCATAGTTATTATAATCATTACCTATTATTTGTGTGCTGGGAACACTTGAGGGCCTCAGTCAGATCTAGGATCCCATTGTGCTAGGCACTGTACAAACACAAGGAAAATATGGTCTGTGCCCCCACAGAGCTTACAGTGCAGTTTTAGTCATTGTGTGATCTTGGACAAGTCACTTATCCTCTATTTGCCTGAGCTGTAAAATGGGTACACAAGGATGATGTGACCCTCACAAGGAGGAGGATTATTTAATCCATGTTAGTAAAGTGCTTTGAGACTTTCAAATGAAGGAGACAGTAGAATTGCCCAGTGTTGTTCTAGAATAGCACTAACAAGTCAGAGTAGTATGCTGCATCCCATTACCTTTGGTAGACTGGGATAGGGCTGGGTTGGTCTGATTTCAGGGGTGAGCTTGGAATTAGAGTAGGAGCATTGTTGCCCACATACGGGGTCACACCAGGTTTGAATGTGATGCATTTCCCCACCATCAGCAGTGCACTCACTTCCATTTGTAAAGCAGTGGGATAGTGCGAAAGGAGGGCAAGGTAGGTGGAGAACTCTACTGAGTTAGGAGAACATCTTTTTACCATGGAATCAGAGAAGTTAGGGATGGAGAAGACCTATCAGGTCATCAAGTGCATCCCCAGGATTGTTCAGGATTGTTCCCCACACTCTATTCTCCAAAGCTTAGTCCCTGCTGGTGTTGAATGTTCCAGAGAATGGGGTTCCATCAGAACCAGCCCTCTCTGTCAAGAAGCTTTCCCTGACAATTGGTCTAAATTTTCCATAAAATTGGTATATTTTTGCTAATAGTACGACATCCAGTCATGTTAGCGTCTTGAATCTTGCCTTAGCATTCTTGGCACTTGGTGATTATGCATCATAGTCCATTCTGATGCCAATTCAAGCCCAAAATGAGGACCCAATTTCCATAGCTAATGTTGCCCTTCAAATGCTATCCTTATGCATTACAATTTACTGGCAAAGATGCCCATCAAGAGAAAACATGCCTCCTTCAGGAATCCCAAACAGGGGCAAGTACTAATCAGCAGACGCCTCCAATGCACCTCCATGTTCTGACGAGCACAAAATGATCAAAGTGGCAGATCCCAGGAGGGAATAAAAAAAGGATATTTCAAGCCCTGCCTTTGGCACCCTGCGCTGGCATTTCAACCCCATTTTCTAATTTTGCAAGCAAGTTTCACACCTAGATCTTGTGATTGATGATGATTCCCTACGACTCCCTTTTGTTTGAGCTGACAAAGAGAACATGCTGTGTGGGCCTGATTCTACTCTCGCTTACAACAGCACAAATTCACTGACTTCAGTGGATTTACTCTTGATCTGGTGTGATTTAGCTGAGGGCAGAACTAGGCCCACTCGTCTTTCATCTGAACCAGCCTTCTAAGGTTTCAGTCGGTCAGAAAGGGCAAGCTAAGTTACATCAATACAAATGCAAAACTGGTGCTATTACCTAGCAAACAGTGCCTGTGAATCTTTTGTTTTATTTTTAAATCACCAAGCGATTACCTTCCTCATAGGAGGTCCCTTAGTTATATAGGTCATGTGAGCTGTAGCTCACGAAAGCTCATGCTCAGATAAATTGGTTAGTCTCTAAGGTGCCACAAGTACTCCTTTTCTATTCAACTAGTTGTTTCACAGGAGGGTTCTGAGTATGTTCTCTGGCTCATTCGATTGGCTTTTCCTCTTTTTTAAAGTTATTTTGGGTCAGGTGTGCGTATGCATGTGTGTGCGTGTGTGACTTTATTAGCAAAAGAAATACAGATAGAAAGTTTGCAGCTCTAGAGGTTTTGACTGAGTAAGGAGTGCATAAGGACCACAGGATTTGGCCCAGGGAAAATAAGGTGCAGATTCCTGATCTGAGTGTAAATCCTAAGTGACTTCGCTGAAGCAGCCAAGGTCACAGTCTGAGCAAGACACTTTCTTTGCAGCTCTCTTGTGCGCTGGAGGGTTGGAAGTTTCAGCTACGATTCGGCACAGTGATGAGGGGGCCTCGTTAGGTTTGCTGAGCACCTTCAATGTCCATTTACTCTGGTGTGATTGAGAGTGCTCAGCACCCATTAGCAGGCAATCAGCAAGATCAAGCCCCTAAGATCAAAGATATACTTCTCCTTACGCCATTGCTTTTATTAAAAAAAATATGGGCCTTTGTCTTGGAAGGATGTAGAAATCCAAAGTGCTAGACAAGCGTTCTCAGATTCTTTTAATGTTCTCCTTAAAGGCCCAAATCTGTTCTCAATTGCACCAAGGTACCACTAAATCTGAATTAATTCCACCAAAGTCATTGGAGTTACTTTGAGACTTGCACCAACTTTCTTGAGATCAGGATTTGGCCGGGCCCAAAGTGTCCTCATTAACTCTGAAAGGTGTTTGTTCACCATGGCGAGGTTAGGGCAGTGAAGACAGACCATTAACTTCTCAAAACCTTGTGGTGCCTTTTCTTGTGGTGCTTACCGTTCACAGAACTCCAGTCAAGGCAACCACTCACAGGAAACTACAATGCCAGGACTTTTCCTCTGTGTTACGTGCCAGTGCAGTAACAGACTTTAATGTATACATATATAAATATAGATAGATAGATAGATAGATCATATAGTTATAATTATATATATAATTGAGGTTCTGATGAAGCTGTACGGGGAATCGGCCATTCCTCTGCAGAAATATATACCACTCCAGTGAGATAACAGCTGTCTGACAAGGCTCAACATTCTGTAGAGTGTTAAAATCCACAGAAGGGTTTGCTTTCCTTTGAGTGAACTGTGCGTTGGTTTTCTATCCCCCCCTCACCCCCAAACATGCTCTGTGAAAGTTGCTGTTTCACCCAAAAACAATTTCTTCAAATTGTCATCAGCCTTTACAGAGGGACCCCCTGATCAAAGGAGGCCTCCAATTCTCCAAAGGCCATCAGGGAAGATGAGTTTAAAGGACCCAACCCTGCTCCTGATGTTGTAAAAGGTCATTTTCCTGTTGACAGCAAAAGGAGTTTGGTCGGACACAGGGAGTGTGTAATTATCATGCTCATGTGACTGGTGCAGGAACTGCGGCTGTGATGAACATAAGGGATGCTATGTCACTTTGGGCACCTACTCCGTCACTAGAATGCCACATGTGTCATTCCATGAGGTTTCGCACATTGACAGAAGTGCAGACAGTTTCAGCTGATGACCAGTTGAATGACAATTCTGAGACAGCAACTTGATCTACTTTTCTATTTAAACATCCTCTTTTCTGTTCTGCTTGGGGCAAGTCCAGTCCTGCAGCCCTCACATGAGAGTAAACGCAACTCACTTTTACTCACATGGGTATTTCTGCCTGACGTCAGTGGGAGTTTTGTCAGAATGAGGACTGCAGGGTTGGGTAGCGTCACCTTGTTTTTCCCTCTCTGTTGATACCTTAAAGTTTTGTCGAAACCATGGTACTGTTTCAAATGAAAGGATGTTGAGTGATGCTATTTTCTATTAAAGGGAACAACACCAATAATACTGTAAAAGGTGCTAGAATCAAACCTCATTTTATATACTTTGGTTCTTAGAAAAAAAAAAATACACAGAATTCTTCCTGTGCAGCCTTACTGTAGATTGTTATAACCAACTGTTTATCCAAAAAACAAAAATTTTAAAAAAAGTGAAAAGAAAAAGACAAAAATGCAGAGACGCTGTATAAAGTGTAACAAAAAAGACTTTCCTATACAAATGTAAATGATCAGACATATATTAAAATGCACTTGAGGCAGACAGCAAGCATGAAAAGCTTTTGAAGTATTTTGTTTTTAAATACATAACTGTCCTTTAATTTGGCTAGGTGGGAGGGTGAAAGACCAATCTATTTGCATTTCGGCTTAATTCCATTGCTAATTTTAGGGAATGAAGGGGACACGGAGGTTAAACTAATTAGCAACAAGTGATCCTGGAAATATTTTTGTCAAAAGATTTTTTTATTTATGATGATGAATTACTGTTCTTACCCTTTTAATTTCTCAAACGCTTTTGAAAGCCTTGTTGTCTGCCATGGGTGTTTAGCATATAACTCTTACCTCAAGAATGCTTAAAAAAAAGTCAATTGTTTTTTCCCATCTCTGGAAAAATTAAGAAAAACAAAATCAAAAACAACAAACAAACACACAAGGCAGTGACCGAATGAAAGGAAAGAGGGAAAAAAAAGAAAAAAAGACGTTGAATTACAGGTTTGGTGATCAAGCCAAACCATTCCTGGTGCTTACCCCCTTTTTATGTTGCTAAAGATCAAAATTACATGAGATGGGTTTAGACAAGTTTATGGTTTTAGGATGTAGCAAAAAATGTATTTAAAAAGAATACAAATGTGCATGGAAAAAAACTATGATGGAACATTTAAAGAATGGCTGTTTTAATGTCAGGTGTTTAATGTTAGCATGTGTGTGTGTGTGTGCTGTAAATACCTTTTCATGTGTGACATGTACAGTTGACTGAGGAAAAAAAACATATGGAACCGAACTAAAAAAAAAAAAAATATCAGATGCTATTTTATCAGATGATGCACTTTTTCACCTTGATGAGAAGCCACTGTTCACAACTATGCAATCTTCCAGTTTCTCTCTCTATTCTCTCTCCAACCTCAAATTTCCAAACTATTTTCCATATCCCAAACCGTTTTTTCTTTTGTACAAAGAAACACAAAAAGTTTCAAACTCTGGTTCAAGGTGAGAGTGCTACAGTGACGTTTCTCAAATTATAAGAGCTAACAAACAGTCAAACAAAAGGGTTTTGTTTTGTTTTTTTTAAAAAGGAGACTCAGACATGATCTTCTTTTTGTTCTGTAAATGAATTGATGTTTTCTACATGTGCCAGGTTTCTGTTGGCTGTTTGGGGGGTTCTTTTATTCATTTTCTCTCCATTTGGTTTCAGAATTTAACAAAAAAAAGCTGGTTTTGTATTGTAGGTATTGGGGAGGTGAAGACGAAGGTGAAATTTGGCTTAACCTCAAATGTTTTAATACGTGTGTGTGTGTGTTATATGTATATAGTTTTCTACATAGAAAATTTGACACACTTTATAACGCACTTTACGACTTGTATAAAGTTGTCTAAATGGAAAATGTAGTGGATATTATCTAACTTTCAGATACAGAGTTTTGATTATGAGGAGCTCAGATAATTGAGGATCAAGTGTGTGTATACATTACATAGGATGTAGTATATAATATATATAATACATCTGTGTATACACAGAGGGAGAGTATCTAATCACAAATGCACATATAAAGTATAATTTTCCTGTTCTTTAAGTTTATCAAGCCACATTAAATAGCCTGGTTCTATAGGGTAAACTTATTACTCTACTGTACGCATGAGGTCAAATCTGAGCCATATATACTCATGCACATTGCACTGTCCCTCTTGAGTGGGAGAAGTGAGTGCATGTATCTAGGGAAATTTGGCCTTTAAAGCTTTTTTTTCAGTATGTGGGAAGACACCAGTGAAAGTGAGGGGATCAT
The DNA here is from genome assembly GCF_965140235.1 of Caretta caretta. Classification (NCBI taxonomy): domain Eukaryota; kingdom Metazoa; phylum Chordata; order Testudines; family Cheloniidae; genus Caretta; species Caretta caretta. Next base: position 9,966,651 of record NC_134208.1, on the reverse strand, counting down.
TTTTGAGGAAGCAGCATTGTCTAGTGGTTGGTGTAGGAAAGTAGGAATCAGGAGATCTGGCTGCCATTCTCTGCTCTGCCACAGACTTGCCGTGTGACCTTGAGCAAGTCACTTCACCTCTCTGTGCCTGTCAAATGGAAATAACACCCACCCAGCCTTTAAGCACTTTGCACTCACATAAGGCCTTCGGTCCATAAATACCGCGTGACTCCAATTGACTTCAGTGGGAAGTGGTTTTGGCCATTTTATTGCTCTAGGGTGAAATCTGGGTTGCACTGAAATCAATGGCAAAACTCCCATTGATTTCAATGCATCCAGGATTTCACCCATGAAATGCCGTTGAAAATCCTTCCCTACTTCATGATGGTTTAGCTGGGTGCTGGGTATTAATGGAGCTTTTCAAAAGGACTGATAGAGAATTGAATTGAATATCACCTATTGTCAAGGAGGCAGGAGAATGCAAAGCAAGAAGTGTGAATCAGTGTAGTTTCATTCAATCTAGATATCAGTCCCCCTGAGAAGTGTCTGTGTCCACGAGTAATCTCACTGATTTCCACTCAACAGGAGCGAGTGGCAGAATCTGGCCGTGATTTTTCGATGTTGCTTTTTCGTGGGCGTGGGAACAGGGGAGGAAGGGAGGAGTGTCTTGCCTATGGGATCTTTGGAAAAAGTCTGTTACAATACAAGACATATCACTGCCTATGGAAGCACTGGTGTCCTGCTTAGATGGGAATATGGTTTTATGATTTTGACTGAGGCTAATGGGATCTGCATGCACTTGATACCTCTGAAAATGAAACCATTTATAGTCCAGTGACTAAATGTAGGCAACCAAGTTTGAAAATTTTGGCCCAAGTCTTCAAATGTTATGTCTTTATACAACTTTAAAATTGCTCTTCAGCAGTCAGCTGGTCAGGCTCAAACTCTGAGTGCTCTGGAAAAACATTTTGTTCCAGTTTAGTAAATGAAAGTTCTAAGTTTGACTCCATTTCCTACCTTGCATTGTATATTGCGCTGGCAAATGCACAGCTGCATAGAAGCTTGCAATGTATCAGAGTGTGTAAGGTACTTTAGAGTTATATCACTGATGTATTAGTCTCAGATCAAGCACTTACTCTGCCATAAGTCTCAGATCAAGCACTTACTTATAATGCTACTAATCCTTTATGGGTTAAATTTTGGCATTTGATTTGTACATGTAAATTTGGGGGGTCAGATCATTCCTAGCTCTTGCAGGGGGAATCCTTAGTTTTTATTTGCTATTTGGGTTTTGGGGGTACAGGAATGGATAATCCTATGCACAAATCAAAGCCATTATTATTTTTTCCATTGACTCTAATCCTATAAGCACATCACCTAATGTCTCTCCTTTAAACTGCACTGCTGAGGGGTGCCCATCTGAAAAGGAGGCCAAGAGGAGGCTGTGCTCCAGTTAGCAATTTGCACTTAAGCTTTAAGGAAAATTGGGGACACTGAATCGCTAGATTCGGTGAATGAAGAAAGCTGGAGGGCAAGTTTGATCCAAGCCCTTAACCTCATAATTTAAGATTTTTTAATTTAGTTGATCCTAGTTTCTTAAATGGTGGAAGTTGCAAAGCTCCCTTATCTCTGCACTTCACCAGCAAAGTCTCCTTGAGAGAAATAAATACCCAGGATGATCATGGCATGAAAGCCTTTCACACCAGATATTCAAACACTTAAGTGTTCGAAACACACACAGTGCAACACAAATACATCACACGCACACAGCGCAATGCCAATATGCCACCCGTTCACTGTTCTCCCAACAACTTACACGGCTGCTGTCAAAATGGCTGTTACCACATTTTTCAAAAGCTGTCCTGTTAAAATGTGTTTGGAAAGCAGTGGAACTGGTTAACCCAAAGGACAAGCATGCAATCGCTCTCAGGTTTTCCGCCCTGAGGCGCTGTCTCATATTTGTCTCGGGAACCCTGCCTGCTATTGCTGAGCCTATGTGACCTCTGCCTCTCCAGTCCAGTTGCCTCCCCTCTTTAAAATGAGACCTCCCTTGCTGCCTATTCCACCCAGCCATCTGACGTGGTCCCCTCCAGAACAAGTGAACTGCATGTTCCTCATCCCCCTGCTGTCGTCCATTGTCTGCGGAGAACTCCCGGCTCCTCCGCCCCGCCCCAGCTCAATGTCAGCTGCCAAAGTGAGACATCTCCACATATTGCTTCACTTCCTGAGCTGACGGAAGGCAGGCTGTGAGGAGAGGGGTACCTGGCAGGGGAAGACACACAGCTAGGGTTTGCTGTAGTCAAGAATCCCAGTCCAGTAGCCACAGACTCCCTGTCCTCCTTACCACAGAACCTCTTTGTGGGCTAAGGGAAACCCTGTAAAGGTGTAATAACCCAGCTGACATCCCTCTTAGAAATGGCAATTTTCCTTAGGGGTTGCTTGGGTAGAGGGAAAGGAGGCAAAACGATTTGATAACAAGGGCCATGAGTGGTACACTGGCTTAGCGCATGTGACCATGAACAGCATGCTATGTGCCTCATCAACTTAGGAAGCTACTGCTTTAGCTCAAGTGGTAGGGGCTTCTGCTCTGGGGCTGAAGACCCCAAATTTTATCTCTGATGACAGCAATGCCAGATTTTGAAGGTGTTTAGGCACCAAATGGTATAGATAGGTGCCTAGTAGGATTTTCATAAGTGTCTAGGTGCTTAACTCCCATTGATTTCCACAGGAGTTAGGTGCCAAAGTCCTTCTGAAAATCCCTCTAGACATCTTTCTGCTCTTTGGGCACCTAAATACTTTGAAAGTCTGGCCTTGAGAGTCTGAATGTTAGCAGCTCTGGCTTGGTTAATTAATTACTCAGGTATCCCCAGTCTCTTCCTACCACCCTCCTTTTGTTGTTTTCTATACTTTGCTCTGAGTAGTTTCTACAATAACCTTTACATGGCAGTTATTGTGGGGCAAGGGGAGGAGAAATGTGCTCAGACAGTTAGTCCAATATCAAACGAAGCTCCAGGTTAACTCCCATAAATGATGCTCACTTTCCAAGTTACCAGCTTTTGCTTCTACCTTCCCTGTATGGAGTGCGAGAGATGCGCGGATTTGGTACAGGAAGCGCAGGCCATGGAACCTCAGAGTTCCGAACACCAGAGTTCCGACCTGACCAATCAACCAGACACCTCATGTGGAACCAGAAGTAGAAAGTGTTTCCGTCATTAAGATGGTTAAAAGCAGCATGTTTCTTCAGCATCGTAAAGTTTGAAAGCTGTAGTCAGTCAAGGTTTGGCTGTAAACTTTTGAAAGCACCATAATGTTTCGTTCAGAGTTACGAACATTTCAGAGTTATGAACAACCTCCTTTCCTGAGGTATTCGTAACTCTGAGGTACTGCAATAGAACCTGTTCTGGGCAATTAAAGACCCTGATTTTCTTTAACTGGGCCTGTGCACTGTCAGAAATTATGCCAGGGCTCAATTACAGTAGTTAAGAAAGAGTTCCTGTGCCGCGCATAAGGGGAGGTCATACTACTTTGAGTATCACCTCTTAAGAAGGGACCTTCCATATCCTTTATTTCCCTGTAGAGCACCATTCACACCTATAATAGAGGGTACATAATAATAGTTATAATTAATTTTAAAAGCCCTCAGCAGTTCGAAGTGCCTCAGTACCAACCGCGATGAGAATTCAGAATCTATGGAAGAATCGTCCAGGGCCTCAGTACCTCTCTTGGTGGGCATTCAATCTGAGAGCCTGTCAACAGTGGCCAAGCAAACTATGGACCTGATCCTGCAAGACACAGTTCTAATTGTACCATGATCCATGGAACTGGAGTGAGAGGGCCCATGTTCCTTGAAGGGGCTGTTATTGAGGGGACACCAGGGAAACGGGACACCCGTGAATTACGTTGGAATCAGCTCCGCCATGTGGATGGAACTGTCCATGGAGTTTAATAAAGTTCTGCTTGTTAAACTTAACCTGCATTTAGCATCACCCCTTGTGACTGAAAAACTAATTACCCCCGACTCAGATGCAGGTCTCTTATCACCTTTCTAAGAAAATATTTGTAAAGGTGGCTATTGTTTGAAAGGTGCTACCATGGGATCGCATCCTGTAAGGTGCTGAGTACTTTCATCTCCCACTGAAGTCAAAATTTGTTGGCCAGTGTTGGCCAGTGTCAACTACTCTGGTTGCTGGATTCCAAGGCTATGCGTGTGTTTGTAATCACATAGCGGTCAAGAGCACTTTTTAGTGAAGATCTCCCAGGTTGCACTGCTTTCCATGGGATTATTATGCAAGAAGGAAATGATTCATTTTTCTCAGGCATCCTTGTTTTCAACATCATCAGAACAGCCCTGCTTTACTGATTTCCTCTCTCCCCCATTTTTGACATTACAGTACTACTAACCCTAGAACACAGGCTATTTCTTTAATTGTATCACTGTTGGGAAATCATGGGGAACTGACAGCAAAATATTCCTCTGAATATGGCTGGTTGGCTGGAAATGCCTTTGAATTCACTTCTTTTCTTTTCTTTATGATGGTGTCTCTAGACAGGCTCTAATCCTAGCATTGATTTTATCAGGACTCACTGAACAGGCGGTGAATCCAAGCTTGCTGCTGTATTGAATATACATATATTAATGACAATTGTGTTAAGCCAAATTTAGAAACTGGAGTCTTCTACATCCCTATGTTTTGTATCTACCTCACTATGATTTCTTTGATTTCCTGTGCTTTAGTGTGGTGTAAAATGTCAGAGGTGATATGTAGATAAAATATATATATATACAAATATATATTTTTTGCTTTGCAATAAAGCTCAAAGCTATAACACTGAATATTCATAAACTGTCATAATCTTTATTGTGCTATCCTTTCTTAGTTGTAAAATCCTGTCTGGATCCTATTTTCCTATACACTAGAGTCAATATTGTTGTGTTCATTATTCAGTGGGTTATTACTTTTTTTATTTAAGTATAATTTTAGACATGTCAAACCGACACCAGAATGCTCAAATTATTCTTGGTTTTTCAAAGGTGCTTTCTTTGTATCTGGAATGAAGCAGTGAAATTGAAAGGAAATGATTTTGCAATCCTGATCTTCCAATTAAATGGTTTGATCTTAACATAGTAGATGGGGGGAGGGGAGCAGGGAGATGGGGCTAGTTAGGAGCAAGGGAGGGAAATAATTGTTAGATGCATTTGTTCATATATTTTTACCTTCTGTTTTCTTCCCTTTTAACTAATTTACCCAAATGAAGTATCATTGAATTTAAGATCATGTTCAGTGTTCACATGTACTATAGCATCCCATGCAGCAACATCCGTTCAAATTTTCAATTCTGGAAAGCTTAAGGTCTTGAGATTTCTCCCTTCATGTTTATTGTGCCATATCGTAAATTACATTTTGCCCTTCAGAGTCTGTCACAGAAGGGAAGAGTTTGTCCTCTCCCTGAAAATTGTACGTGGCTTTCTTTTGCGTCATTTTACAAATGCATTTCCCCTCCCATTAATGCACAGAGTCCGAGATTACTAGCCAGCAATGCCATAATGACCAAGGTCTCGCACAATATGCTGACTGAGTACGTTATCTGTTAATGTTATCACATATGGAATTGCCAGATGGATCGGAACTCTCATTTGTTTATTCCTAATATAGCCTGGCCAAACATGAAATATAAAACCTGATCCTGCTGCCAGTGCAGTGAATGGCAAAGCTCTCAGTGAGCCAAAACAATCGATTCTACTCACTTAAGTAGTCCCAGAGAAATTAGTACTACAGTGTAGACAGCTACATAATTCTAACCACTGGGACTATTTGCATGAACGAGGAATACTCACATGAGAGTGCTTTCTGCATCAAGCCCATTGACTTCACTGGGAGTAGAATTAGACTAATAAAGTTATAAAACCTTTAGAGCAGTCCATTAATGAGGCACGATTTATCCCCACTGTTTTGCCAAACGAAAAGGAATTGTAAACAAGCAAAAATATTTGGAGATGGATTGGGTGTAATGTCGCATTTCTGGAGAAGGAGCAAATATTTTATCGAGCTTAAGTTCCAGTAGTTATCCTTATGGGGGGGAAATAGCAACGATATTAAATGAAAGCCAGATGGGAGTGAATTTGAATATAAGAGTGCAAATGCTGTTAAGGGGGCTTGTCTACACGTTGCCTTTGTGTGTACCAACAGGGGTGTAAATTCTAATGTGCACCAGCGTGTTGCATGTTTGAAACAGGGCTAAATTAATGAGCACTAGGGAACCTTTGTGAGCACTAACAGGATCCACCTGGGCCAGTGAGTGTGCAACATGCTTCAGCACATTAGAATTTACCCCTTTGCTGGTGTGCACTAAACCACCATGTGGACAAGCCCTCCGTCTCACCTAAAGTACATGACAGGATTGCAAAACTCATCACTGAGAGGCAATTTCACAAGGTCTGTTCTGCATCTTCCTCCCTTTAACTCTCTACAAATTCTGCAACTGCTCAATACAAAGAGATTTTTTTCACCTCTTTCTGATCTGGTGTCTGTACCATTCTGGCTTGGTTATTTGGTTTGCCTGTTCCCAGCTATTTCTACTTTTTTATGGTGTAGTTTTTTGTCTATATGGAATGAAATACCAATGTGTTCTTGACAATGTATAGCAGTTGGAATTACAGGTTGGAGTTGATTTGAAGACACAAATCGAACAATGAAAAAAAAAAACTTATAACAGACGTATGCTTCCAAAGTTCATGTTTGAATTTGAGCGCTTTGTCACTCTACTGAGCTTTTTGAGGGGTTTACGTTGAAATAATGAAACTCAAAGGATGGTTGGGTTTTTTTTTTTTGAAATACCAAAAAGCACAATTACTCTTAAATTGTCATTATTTTATTGTTGTTCCATCATTTGATTTCAGTTTTCTCTTTACGTTGCAGTCCCAAGTTTTTGACATGCAACATGTTGACCTTTTGCGTGTTTAAGCTTGTCATGTTACAGTAGGCCAAAAACAGAAGTGGGGTTGACTTACCCTTACGCATTAGTAATCGGCTAGCTTGCAAGGCCACCTTTGTTCTTTGTCCGTTTTCAAATTTTGCACCTCATTATGCTTGTGCAGTCTCATTATAAAGTAAAAAAGGGCTCAAGGCAGGATCTACTTTCACCTGAATGATAAATTGCCCGTGCTCTGAAAGGGAATAATCTGTATTGGTTTGTATCCGCTCTTCCCTCATTCCCTTCCAGATTAGGTGCTGTGATAAAATTGTGACAGTTTGCTAATGGTCAATTCTCCGTTCAGAAGATAAGGGTAGATCTTGATATCCTGTTGTAACATCAACAGCAAACTTTTCTTTAGTTTGGAGTTCTGGGTTTCAGCCAGGCTAACTGAGGATCTGTCTGTCTGGGCATTTATACCAGCTCATCCCTGTGCTTTTTTCCAGCTTGTAAGGCTGATCCTTGTTTAGAAAGCTGTCAGTAGGTGTGCCATGAGTAAGAGTCTCCTTTCATTCACATGGGCGTAAATGTGGAATTATGCCACTCACTTCAGTGGAACTAACTCAGTTTCAGTGGTGTAAAAGAGTACAGAATCTGCCCCCTGATTTAATGACATTCCCAAGAGGGAGAAGCAATGTAATAGGCTGGCAGTGCTTGTCTGTAAACACTATCTTTTTAGCAGGTGACAGCCCGGCTGCAAAATAAGTATGTTGTACTAACTTCCTGGTTGCAGGTGGCTCATTACCCCATCTGGAGATAAGGGAGAGTGTCTCTCTCTCTCTCTCTCTCTCTGCAAAGAGAGAAAATTTAAACTGTGGACTGAGCAATCCCTGGGGAGGACCCCTGGGGAGAAGCTTGGACTGAATTCTGTGTTGTTGCATTTTGAGTTCCTTTTGAGAATACAACCAAACCCCAGCAAGGGCGTTCAGTTCTGTCCAGCTGCAACTCACATCGCTAGAGCAAAGGGGCGGCAGGACGCATGGAACTTTTGTGTTGAACCCCCTCTGTAAAAGAAGTACAAAAACTGAAAACGGGAGAGACCCTGAAGTGGCCGGAGATACAGCAGCAGCGAGCCAAAGACGTAGTCCAAAAAGAGCAGCACGTCTGCTGCAATTTTTAGAAGAGCAGCAAGCCAAGGATGCTGCAGGAGTGAAACAGCAGCAGTTCCTGGGGAAGGTATTCAGAGGTTCAATGTAGCCCAGGGACGCTAGCCAAGCTGCAGGTGAGTACCAGCCATTCCGTGCAATTATAAATCTGGATGATGACCTGGAGGCCTAACTGGGCATGTGAATGGGTAGCCGCTGCTGCTCAGTGGAGGGAGTCCTGAGTTGTTCATTTGGCTCCTTTTTTAACAGGAGAGGCACAAGCCGCACACTGATCCCTGGTGAGGCTGCTGTCACGGACTACAAAGGTGTTGAGGCCGCTCTCGAAGCGGTTGGGGATCTTGGAGAAGTGCCAGGAACGGGAGCCTTTTCCTTCGGGGGTGAGCAGCCGGAGACCTTCACCTTGAGAATGACTGAATGGAGGCAACTCAGCGGCTCATGATGGCAGGATGGTCAGTAGGAGAACTGATGGACTTAATTATTTTAAAACAGCTTCTACAGTCGTCTGGGGAGAGCGGAAGTGTGGGTGCACCAGTGCCAGGGAGAAGCTGTGCAACACACAAAAGACTTTATGGAGGCTGAACTGTATGGACTGCTGCCCTAGTCAACAGTCGGGGGCGAGACCAGCCACACTTTGTATCCCTTTGGCTCCAGGGGTACCCAGGATGCCAAGAGGCAGCCTCGTGGCCCTGGAAATGGAGACACTGCAGCTGGCAAACTCCTCTACAGCTTCAGGGGTTTGGGGGCATTGGATGCCAGAAAGACTGTACAGCGGGCAAGGAACCAGAGCGCATGCCCCGGGTCTGGCTGCAGGAAGGGACACCCACAATACCAGCAAGGGGTGTGGCGGGGCTACAGAGCCTAATAGGAGTAGAAGCATTGTCATTGTTTTATTTCGGTGAAACCCTTTCTGGGAATGTGTTGTTCATTTATCTAACATTTATACTGTGGTACCCCCTAAGGGCCAACCCAGGAAGGCCACATCGCGCTAGGTGCTCTACATATAGACAATTACTCTCAGTCCCTATTCCAGTAGCTTACAGTCTAAAAGATAAGATATACAGTAATAGGTGGATGAGCCAAACAAGGGGGTTGGGGTGAAGGTAGAGAAGACAGTGGCAGCCAAATGAATAGGATGCACACAGCTCTTAGCCAGCAGGGAGCAGTGATCACAGCACGTCACCTGCCTAGCCGTCATAGGACAACAGTTTTCTGCATACATTATGGCAAAGGCAAGCCTGGAGGAGGGACTTGAAGTAGGATAAGGTGGTGGCTTTACAGATTTTGATGGGGAGCTGCTTCTACTTGTAAGAGGTGGCTTGGGAGAAAGCAGGAAAATATGTGTCAGAAGTGGAGAATCAGGCAATGGAGGCTGGAATCATTGGCAGAGCAATAGTGGGGGGTTAAAGCATGACGGACCCACATGGAACGAGCATAGGCAGTGACAGACTGGATCAGACCCGACGTCCAGCTGATCCAGTCTCCTGTCTTTGACAGTGACCACCACCAGATGCTTCCAAGGAAGATGGAAGAACCCCATAGTTGGCAGATGTGAGATAAGATGGCCCCCAAGTTAGGTCTCATCCTGATCTCTAATAGTTAGAGGCTAGCTTGAGCCCTGAAGTATGAGGGTCCATGTTCCTTCCAGAACTTTTGTTAGCATTAGTTTTAATAACTCCAGCTGTTCTGGAGTTACACATCCAGTCCCTTTTTCTTGACCTCATTGACTTTCTACGGCAATGGGTTCCGCTCACCCCCATCAGCACTAAGCTGGTGCATGCATATCAGAAAATCAAACCGGTTAGGAACTAATGTGATACTGACCAGTCCCATTTCACTGTCCAAGCTTAGTTAACGAATCACTATATAGTGGGAAATAAATGAGATGTTAAGAATGGTTCGTTCTAATAATCTCGTAGGCTGTTTACCTACCTCACAAGGGTGCTGTAGGGATTAGATAATGTTTGTACAACACTTAGAAGATGTAAAGAACTAGGGACATGCTCTGGATCACTGGGTCCAATCCTACTCCTATTGGCGTCAATGAGAGTTTTGCTAGATGCTAATCTATGTCACTTAGTAAGCTATGGTCTGATGGTCAGTTACCATGTCAGGGTGTGCTAGATGAATCAGAATAGATTTAACACATCAAGAAATTGCTTTTTCAATAGTATTTTACCTTAATATCATTGCTCCAATGTCAGCAAAAGTTCTTGACCATTTTGATTCTTATATCTCTAATTGACAGACACTTGGCCCATTTAAAATCTGTAGAGCCGGATCCCACTGAAGTCCATGAGGGCTTTGCCTACCGCAGGGACTCCAGAATTCAACACTAGGGTGAACAGGCGGATCATTTTCTTGCAATATGAGAAGTTGACTCGTTTTTCCATATGGAATTGGTGATCCCATTTCAGATATTCCTACAGACATAGAGAGGGTCAGATCCTGCAGCCCCCTTTTCATGCAGAACTCCCACGAAGGCCAATCCTGCAAGGTGTCAAGTACCTCCTATAAATCCAGAATGCCATCATATCCTATTGACATCTTTGGGAGTTTAGGGTGCTCAGCACCTTCCTGGATCAGACCCAGACTTTGTGGGCCATATTCCTTTCCCTGGTTACACCTGAGAATCCAAGAGGATGGCAGGGTTTTAACAGAAGGCAGAATTCACCACTGTAATGATTCCAAAGTATTAAGTGGATTGTAGCCCTGTAAAACATGCAGTGTTTCATAAACCTTCTACAGGGCAAGGCAGATCCTGGTAGTTTCAACTAACAGGGTTTTCCTGTGTTTCAGTTTGGTTAGGTTTTCTCTCCCTACCTGTCTGAGATTCACTTTGAGTTTCGGGTTCAAATGACACACTTAAAACTCCGGGGTAACTGAGACAAAACCACCGAGCTTCCACACAAAACTGCTGAGCCCTCCCCTAAATTCCTCCTTGGCACTGGGGTTTACTACAAAGTCAGCCTTCAGCTCCCTCAAACCTCAAACCCCAGCAGCTTTGGAAAGGTTTGCATATCTTGGCCAACCTCATCCAGGCTTTGGGTTTATGATTAAAAAAAAAAAGAGAGAGAGAATTTTGGCTGGTCACAGATTTTGGTTACAAAGGAGGTTATGCAGCTCCGCTCTTCCTGCAATATCTCTTGGTTCCCAAATGAGGTTTGTACAAAGTAGATGCTGTAATATTAGCACACTGCAGGCCCAGACCTCTTTTGGAACTGACTTCAGTGGATCCAGGCTGTAGGGGACAGTTGTCAAAGCAGCATGAGGAGCGATTATCATGCAGTTATTGGTGACTTGAATGAAAATTGCATAGCTAAAACCCACCCGGCATGTTGGAAAGATATCCCTTATAGTCTGAATGCACATATAAAACAAACCAAGTGCATTTCCACTTAGACATCACTCCCAACCAAAACCCTATATCCAAACACTCAGACGCTGGAGAGAATTCAGAATGCACATTCAGTTCCAAATTTCTCAAGCAGTCCGTATCTTAAAAATGAGCCAGTCCATAACTGTAGATGCAAACACTCTCCTCCTTCAAGGCTCTTGGGTATTCAGGATCTGAACTCCTAGGCCTGGCCTCATCTATGTCACTTATATAGCAGAATATGTGAGGACTTTACAAACAGATATTAAGACAAAGGTCCCTGCCTTAAAGATCTTCCAATTCTAACCGGCCCGTGCGTACATAGGGTACGGATGCACTGGGGCTCCAGCTGAAGGAATCGTGTAGAAGAAGGTGCAGAGAGAAGCATGGGAGAAGGACAGTGGGCTGAAACAAAGGTTCTGGAGGAGAGCACATATAAGTGAAAAGAAGTGAGAGCTCAACATATTTAGTTCTTCCTCATTATGCCAGTTCCCTTCTGCCTTTTAATCATTTTTGTTATTCTTCTCTCTTTGGGACTTTGTCTTCTGATTTTCCACATAGGGATCAAGGACTTAACTGTCTGATTCCAATTCATACTAGACATGGGGTTAAATCCACATGCAACATCAGGTCTATGCAATCTGTGTGACTGTAAAGGGAATCCTGTAACCACACTCACCCAATCCCAACTCACTTCACTCACCTCCCAGTCTTTTGCCCTGTCTCCAATGAGCAGCTGAATTTCCTAAATGCCTTCCCCACTTTGAAAGGTGAACTTCAGCTCCAGAACAAGAACAAGGAGCAATGGTCTCAAGTTGCAGTGGGGGAGGTCTAGGTTGGGTATTAGGAAACACTATTTCACTAAGAGGGTGGTGAAGCACTGGAATGAGGTACCTAGGGAGATGGTGGAATCTCCATCCTTAGAGGTTTTTAAGGCCTGACTTGACAAAGCCCTGGCTGGGATGATTTAGTCGGGGATTGGTCCTGCTTTGAGCAGGGGGTTGGACTAGATGACCTCCTGAGGTCTCTTCCAACCCTCATCTTCTATGATTCTATGATTCCACCTGATGGCTTTCAGGCCCAAAATTGTGGCAAAGCCCTGAAGAGCTGAGAAGAGTGGGGGGGGGAGGGTTGCAAGGAGGCAACTGGAGAGAGGGGCATCTCTGCCAGAGGGACACCTGGAATGCAGCCCATTCAGAAAACTGAGAAATAATATCAAGCTAAACTAACTGCTACCTTCATGTGGAATCTGTATGTTAACCACTGTGAAAGATCAAGGTAGGGACAGCTGCATGTTCTAGCTTAGGGCTTCATAGCAGTAAGCATCCAGGTAAGACACCCAACCAAGTAGTCATAGCAGGGAACTAAAGGACACTTTAGTTAATGAACACTTGTGTAACTAAGGGCATTACAGATAGTGCCCAACTTAAACTTCTGACCTAGAGCCACTGCTGACTATGGTGTTTTGGATGATATGGTAGGAAACCATACCTCTGCTCAGGAGAGAGCTACACTGTGTCCCATTCATTACTTCCCATAGCCCCTACTATGCCTAAAGTGGGCCCTCAGGGCATGGTTCCTAGTACAACAAAAAGATGCTAATACAACTGGAACCTATTTTGGCACTGAGTGGTTCTTATAGCAGTAATACTTTTGGCTAAATTTATTATGCTCCCCGCTACTAGCTGCTAGTTCATGTACAGGATAAGAACCTGCTCCTACTACCAGACAATGGAGTTGCTGCTTTAGATCAAGTGGTAGAGATGTGTCCTGAAAGTCTGGGAGTTCTATCCCTGCTAACAAGCCGTGGTGGGGGCTGCTTCAAAGCAGTGACCCATCTAATGGTTTGAATTTCACATGCACAGGATGAGCATCCCCTCACAGAGGGAGTGTGTGACGTGTTAGTTGAGAGTGGCATGTCCCATTCCAGTGCCTGGCCCAAACAGTCACAAATCTATTGTGACTACCAGCTAATGGAGGGGTGTCTTCAGCTCAAGTGGTAGAGGCATGTACTTTTGGTGATGATGGTCTCAGATGCTATCACTGCAGAAAGCTCCTGGTGGGGATGACAACCCGGCTAATCCAAATTGTCCTTCCCCATACTGTGGTCTGTAAACTGTAAGTCAGTGGAGGCAGTCTCTATTTAATCTTTCTTTTTTGGATGAATGGCACCAAGTGGCTCTTCCAGATCAGTACAGAATATCCCTGAGGGCATTGGCAGTATCTTAATATCCTAATAAGCAAACATCAGAAGTCTCTCTCGGAGTCATCTCTACATAGTCATTTGTTGCAAGGGACAGCCCTGGAGCTCTCAAATCCCACCTGTCCTACAGGCATGAAGTGTATTTCCTTTTCCCAGTGTTATTCAATGGAACCCATCCTCCAGAGCAGGAAATATTCCACAGGATATTTCCGGTTTTGTTCAATATCTTCATAAATGATCTGGAGGATGGTGTGGATTGCACTCTCAGCAAATTTGCGGATGATACTAAACTGGGAGGAGTGGTAGATACGCTGGAGGGGAGGGATAGGATACAGAAGGACCTAGACAAATTGGAGGATTGGGCCAAAAGAAATCTGATGAGGTTCAATAAGGATAAGTGCAGGGTCCTGCACTTAGGACGGAAGAACCCAATGCACCGCTACAGACTAGGGACCGAATGGCTAGGCAGCAGTTCTGCGGAAAAGGATCTAGGGGTGACAGTGGACGAGAAGCTGGATATGAGACAGCAGCGTGCCCTTGTTGCCAAGAAGGCCAATGGCATTTTGGGATGTATAAGTAGGGGCATAGCGAGCAGATCGAGGGACGTGATCGTTCCCCTCTATTCGACATTGGTGAGGCCTCATCTGGCCTCTGTGTCCAGTTTTGGGCCCCACACTACAAGAAGGATGTGGATAAATTGGAGAGAGTCCAGCGAAGGGCAACAAAAATGATTAGGGGTCTAGAACACATGACTTATGAGGAGAGGCTGAGGGAGCTGGGATTGTTTAGCCTGCAGAAGAGAAGAATGAGGGGGGATTTGATAGCTGCTTTCAACTACCTGAAAGGGGGTTCCAAAGAGGATGGCTCTAGACTGTTCTCAATGGTAGCAGATGACAGAACGAGGAGTAATGGTCTCAAGTTGCAGTGGGGGAGGTTTAGATTGGATATTAGGAAAAACTTTTTCACTAAGAGGGTGGTGAAACACTGGAATGCGTTGCCTAGGCAGGTGGTAGAATCTCCTTCCTTAGAGGTTTTTAAGGTCAGGCTTGACAAAGCCCTGGCTGGGATGATTTAACTGGGAATTGGTCCTGCTTCGAGCAGGGGGTTGGACTAGATGACCTTCAGGGGTCCCTTCCAACCCTGATATTCTATGATTCTATGATAGGAACAGGAAACAGTTAAGATCCCAGGACTATAGTATTGTGAGTTAGGGGAATTTAATGCCTGTGAAAGACCTGTCTTTACCCACAAATCAGGCATTGTATGGGCAGTGCAATATACTTGGCTCCTGATCTACTGGGGCCACCTATAGGAGTGAGAAAATAGATCCATTTACATGGTAATTCAGTTCTTGGGCCAACTTGCTGAGGCTGTCAACAAAGTGTCAATCACCAGTGGCAATTTTTGTGATGGGAGAGCCTGCCCGCTGGACTAAGACTGCCCAATTATTTCATACAGTCCAGGCAACTTGTATCAAGGTGTTGTTGAAGAGATTTCTGGAGAGTATGTCCAACTGAAAATCAGCAGTGCAATAGCTTCTGCTCCAAAGGCATTCTTTACCATCTAGTCATCGCCGTAGCCTAGTTAACACTGGAATTGTTCTGCACAATGAACTGCATTGGTGCACGTTGGACAGAATAGAATTTTGATCAATTCTGATTTGGTAACAATTTGGCAATTTTGGATTTGGATAATGGCTTGTGAATTTGATTTTCTCTCAGTATCACATGGACTCTTGTGTCTACCCGAAACATACAGCATGGATAGATCTGAAGAATGTCACCCCACTACCCCCGCCAAGGATCTTGTGCATTTTTTCTATGAATCTGTGGCTTTGTTGTTGGAGCAAAGCCATGACTTTTCCGATGACACATGATCATCCTTAATGCTCATTAGCCTAAATCAAAACCATTAATACAAATTAGTGATAGATAACTAAAATAACAAAAGGCCACTGCTAACACATTGAAGGAACCAACTAGGGGCAGAGCTCTTCTTGACCTGCTGCTGTTGACCTCTTCTTGATTCTTCTTCACAAACCGGGAAGAATTAGTAGGGGAAGCAAAAGTGGATGGGAACCTGGGAGGCAGTGACCATGAAATGGTCGAGTTCAGGATCCTAACACAGGGAAGAAAGGAGAGCAGCAGAATACAGACCCTGGACTTCAGAAAAGCAGACTTTGACTCCCTCAGGGAACGGATGGGCAAGATCCCCTGGGAGAATAACATGAGGGGGAAAGGAGTCCAGGAGAGCTGACTGCATTTTAAAGAATCCTTATTGAGGTTACAGGGACAAACCATCCCGATGTGTAGAAAGAATAGTAAATATGGCAGGCGACCAGCTTGGCTTAACAGTGAAATCCTTGCTGCTCATAAATACAAAAAAGAAGCTTACAAGAAGTGGAAGATTGGACAAATGACCAGGGATGAGTATAAAAATATTGCTCGGGCTTGCAGGAGTGAAATCAGGAAGGCCAAATCACACCTGGAGTTGCAGCTAGCAAGAGATGTTAAGAGTAACAAGAAGGGTTTCTTCAGGTATGTTAGCAACAAGAAGAAAGTCAAGGAAAGTGTGGGCCCCTTACTGAATGAGAGAGGCAACCTCGTGACAGAGGATGTGGAAAAAGCTAATGTACTCAGTGCTTTTTTTGCCTCTGTCTTCACGAACAAGGTCAGCTCCCAGACTACTGCACTGGGCAGCACAGCATGGGGAGGAGGTGACCAACCTCTGTGGAGAAAGAAGTGGTTCAGGTCTATTTAGAAAAGCTGGACAAGCACAAGTCCATGGGGCCGGATGCGTTGTATCCGAGAGTGCTAAAGGAGTTGGCGGATGTGATTGCAGAGCCATTGGCCATTATCTCTGAAAACTCATGGCGATCGGGGGAGGTCCCAGATGACTGGAAAAAGGCTAATGTAGTGCCCATCTTTAAAAAAGGGAAGAAGGAGGATCCTGGGAGGCCAGTCAGCCTCACCTCAGTCCCTGGAAAAATCATGGAGCAGATCCTCAAGGAATCAATTCTGAAGCACTTAGAGGAGAGGAAAGTGATCAGGAACAGTCAGCATGGATTCACCAAGGCCAAGTCATGCCTGACTAATCTAATTGCCTTCTATGACAAGATAACTGGCTCTGTGGATGAAGGGAAAGCAGTGGATGTGTTGTTCCTTACTTTAACAAAGCTTTTGACACTGTCTCCCACAGTATTCTTGCCAGCAAGTTAAAGAAGTATGGGCTGGATGAATGGACTATAAGGTGCATAGAAAGCTGGCTAGATTGTCGGGCTCAACAGGTAGTGATCAATGGCTCCATGTCTAGATGGCAGCCGGTATCAACTGGAGTGCCCCAGGGGTTGGTCCTGGGGCCGGTTTTGTTCAATATCTTCATAAATGATCTGGAGGATGGTGTGGATTGCACCCTCAGCAAGTTTGCAGATGACACTAAACTGGGAGGAGAGGTAGATACGCTGGAGGGTAGGGATAGGATACAGAGGGATCTAGACAAATTGGAGGATTGGGCCAAAAGAAATCTGATGAGGTTTAACAAGGACAAGTGCAGAATCCTGCACTTAGGATGGAAGAATCCAATGCACAGCTACAGACTAGGGACCGAATGGCTCGGCAACAGTTCTGCAGAAAAGGACCTAGGGATGACAGTGGACGAGAAGTTGGATATGAGTCAACAGTGTGCCCTTGTAGCCAAGAAGGCCAATGGCATTTTGGGATGTATAAGTAGGGGCACTGCGAGCAGATTGGGGGACGTGATCGTTCCCCTCTATTCGACATTGGTGAGGCCTCATCTGGAGTACTGTGTCCAGTTTTGGGCCCCACACTACAAGAAGGATGTGGAAAAATTGGAAAGAGTCCAGCGGAGGGCAACAAAAATGATGAGGGGACTGGAACACATGACTTATGAGAAGAGGCTGAGGGAACTGGGGATGTTTAGTCTATGGAAGAGAAGAATGAGGGGGGATTTGATAGCTGCTTTCAACTACCTGAAAGGGGGTTCCAAAGAGGATGGCTCTAGACTGCTCTCAGTGGTAGCAGATGATAGAACAAGGAGTAATGGTCTCAAGTTGCAGTGGGGGAGATTTAGGTTGGATATTAGGAAAAACTTTTTCACTACGAGGGTGGTGAAACACTGGAATGCGTTACCTAGGGAGGTGGTGGAATCTCCTTCCCTAGAAGTTTTTAAGGTCAGGCTTGACAAAGCCCTGGCTGGGATGATTTAGTCGGGGATCGGTCCTGCTTTGAGCAGGGGGTTGGACTAGATGACCTCCTGAGGTCCCTTCCAACCCTGATATTCTATGATTCTATGAACCAACACAGGACATCCCTGTCTTTCTGAGCAGTGGGCAAAAATATCAGCTGAAATAAAGATACATAAAGATTCAGGATTCATCAAAGTGATCCCAGGTCAACCATCCTTAATAGGGGTGGAGAATGTCATAAAAATATAATCAAGGGTAATTGGTTGAAAAGAAGATTGAAGTAGCGTATCCTCAAAAGCCGGGACAACAGCAGGGCAAGCTTCTCCCACACTGCACTGCTGACATATCTCAACCCGGACCTGGATGGACCATCACTGTCATGGCCTATTCAGTTCTTGGCTCAAACTCCCAACAAGGGTTTGACTTAGAGCCAGCTATAGCTTCGGTCCTTGTGACGTGACTATCTGTCCACTAGGAACTGAAGTCAGGCCAATATATCATTTCACATAGGCCCCCAAATGGTCTTTGTGAATGTGAAGTGACGTGGTAACCGACCAGTGAAAGATTCTATAGCCCATGAACAGCTCTCAAAGACACCCAGTTCCCTCTTGATTCCCCCTCCGCCCCAAGTGCAAACAAGGAAAGAAGAAAAAATATTCCCAGTTGAGGAGTCTTCTCTCACTTTGAACTGGAGTGGGTGGGAATGAGTTGCAGATCACTGCAGAGCATTCTGCCTCTGTAGCATTCCCAGGGCGTGCTGGCCTTTGGATTAGGAACCAAGGTGAGAACTAGGCCTCTGATGCCTCCAAGCCACCTCTTTGCAGAGCTTTGCTATTCCACCGCTTGGCTAGACACAGTTGCTATTTTCCAATCTTGTTCCCTTAAAATATATTTGGCTCCATTAAATGTATATCATTGGACTGCAAAATCCGTTCACAGCATGGCCTCCTCTTGGTCCTACTTGCCTAAAGATTGATTAAACAGTGAGTGACTAGTTAATTTAATGCAGAGTGGTTAACTCCCCAGTTGGCTTAGCTGCCAACAAATTTCCAGCTACAAAGCTGCTCTTGACACTTCCAAACCTCAGTTGCCCAAGATTGTGTCAGAGGTTCTCAACTTAGCAGGGACCTGGCTAGATGGAATGATAGCCCTGGAGGTTTCCTGGTTTGTAAAAATTTGAGAACCACTGCCCTATGCCATCGTAGGTCCCCAGCCAGTAACTAATTTTGACAGCTACTTAGATGACCTGGTAGAGCATGTGCTAAGAGAGCAATATAAACATAACCTGCTATTTTAGTATGTAATATATCTTTATAAGGCCACTTATTTCTTAGCATTTGTATGTCCTCCGCCACCATGGTAGCTAGGTGCCACACTAAACTTTAACCATGCACCAAATGATAAACTTGAGGCAAGTTCAAACACTCCTGTTTATATAAACTCACTTTCACAGGGCAGTTTCACAGAACTGACTGTAAACAGAGTGTACTTTATTTTCTTTATTTTTCCCTGTTTTCTCCCTTTTTGGGAAACATGCTTGCCAAAGAACCTAATTTGCCTCTTTCTCTCCAGTTCAGGGCTGGAGTGGATTTAAGTTTCAGTCACAAGTAGAAAACAGACCAGAGAAACTGGTCTCCAGCACACACTCATTTTTTTATTTTGACCATGTACGGGGCACGTCACTGTACAAAACCAATGTTCCAAAGGGTAGGCTTGTTGATAGACTGAGTGATCCTCCATTCCTTATACACCAAAACTAAACAATATCTTGTCTTGATGTACAAAGTGAAAAATAACTTTCTGGGCTGAAGTTACAGGTGGAATCTTTTTAGGTAGGTAGAATGTTGGAACCCAACTTGGAATTCACCCAGGACATTAAGATTAGCATCCCTATGTTTGCAAAATATGTCATGGGATTTTTAAGGAGTGGTCAGGACCTCAGGTGTAGATCTCATGTGAAAAATGGTGCCTCCAAGCAGTATAGATCCCCCAAAACCAGCAGTCTGGAATTTTGTTTCAATACAGAGTCAAAGGGAAAAGTGCCACTCAGTGAATCACTACCACCACTTCCTGCAGACCGTGGCCTTTCCTAGGTGTCTCCTATCTAAGGTTTGACCATGCCCAACTCTACTTGGCTTGTGAATTCTGGTAAGTTCACAGCCAAAGGTAGCACAACTCTACAAAGCTAAGACTGACTTGGCAAACATCTCTACAGGTGAAACGTAAGGCCCCGCAACACCTCTCCCAGCTCCTTACTGCAACAGCTGAAGATAGTTCAAAGTGGAGATGGACCTGACCCATAATATTTGCTAGCCTGTTGGTATCAGTGGAAGCATCCAATCCACCTGTATCTATTCTGGGATGCCGAACCACTTGGCCAACAAGCCATTCATTCCAAGCCGTGGAAAGTGAGACTTTTGAGGATCATGTCAAGGAACCTGCATCACCAGCAACAAGGCAAAATTCCAAGAGAAGATCTATGAACATGGATCCTATTCCCGTATCCCTATGTTCCACAATACACAGCTCTTTCAGATTTATTTGTGTGCCTCTGTCTCTGAATTCTGGATATTACAGGCCATTTCAGTGATCAGTATTCTGGAAACACCACAAAGGAGGCAGTGTTCAATTGTGAATCGGCTGAGGGCTAAGAATGCTGTAGCCGGCAGCACACATGGGATCCCTGTAGTGTTGCATAGTAGGGGACCCCTCCAGAGGACTGAGGAGTTGCAATGAGGTTTGCCACAGAAAGGGAGTTGAGACCAGTCCTTTCTAGCTGGAAGGTGGGAGAGCACAGGACCAATGTTCCCTCTAATTTTTGACAGGCCGTGTGCACAAAAAATTTCTCCTGTGTAAATTTTTGTGCTTCTGTGCAAATTTTTGTGTGTGCGGCGTTTCGCCGTGTGCATGGGGTTTAGGATCTGTGTGCACATGCACAGCTTAGAGGGAACAGTACACAGGACCTTGAGGTGGAGACAGGAGCGCTCCTTGTAATATGCAGAAACCATTTCAAAAGTAGGTAGAGTAACATTCTAATGTGATGTGGTGGCTTGTCTGAAAAGTTATGTTGATCCAGATTTTTAACAGGGTGGTTAGACTAGACGTTTACTGACATAGCTTATTTGGCACTTAGAAAAACAAATGCACTATAGACATGGGTGACACTTGGATCATTGATGAGATAAAATCTTCTCTGTAAAACGGAGTCGGTATTATTGTACTTCTTCATAAACCCCAAGTTCCTTAAAGAAGTTCAGACTCCAACTTTTATTGGATAAAACCATCATGAAAGGTAGCGATGGAAATGTCTAGTAGGATATCTAGGCCAACGCTCCTCAATCTAATTTTCCAGGGCTTTGCTTCACCCTGTTTTAAATTATTCCAGGTGTAGGATTTCTACCACTTCCCTTCTATCTATCTTAGAAATTTGTATTGCTGCCCATCACAGTAGTAGATGAGTGTCTCCCATGTAAAACAGACTGGCAATAAAGAAGCCCTTAGTGGACTTCATGGAGTCTCTAGTTCTTCACCTTGACTGGGGTATGCTTGCGTGATGTTGCATCAAAATAAGGAAAGGAGCAGAAGGAGACCATGAAACAGTGTCACTATCTCCACAAATGCCATTGTATTTCTGGACAATAGGAACAAGTCTTAAAGCATCAGATTAGAACTATGATCAAAGCTATCTGCCATCATTGATGTTATAGACCATGGGTAGCAGGATTTTACTGTACATTCATCATGCCATCATCATGGTCTTACAGCACGTTGGACACAAAAATCAAATCGAATCACCGGTATCTTTCCTATCAAGCTAGCAATCCTATTTCTATCATGCAGATCTTACAGCCCTTGATGCTGCCAAATGCCAATGCTGTCAAACTGTACATCTCTGCTACATACCAAGCATAGACGCTGATGTATGTTGATTGTCATTGTCTTACAAGCCAGTGCGACAAAATGCATGATATTTGCATTGCTCCTTTCAGCACCAGGATAAAGAACAAGCCTTTCCATGGACCAAGATGGTAGCTGGCAATTGCAGATAACGAGAGGATGTTGCTGCATTTCACTTGAAAAAGTCGCCCCATTTATTTAAAGCTACAAGCTTTCAGGAGAAGCAGGACGGTGAAGTGAGTGGTTAGTACACCAGGCTTTCCTCTTTGGAGAGCGGAGTTCTGGTCATGACTGAAGTTTGGTGGAGGGGACTTAATTTTTATGGGTCTCCTAGTACCCGTTTTCCCTCACCAATAAAACCACCACAAAATTTGATCGATTAATGACGGTATCGTCTCAAAACGGAGTCTGAGCAATGGTTTAGCAGAAGGTGTTGCAGAGGTGGACTGCAGTGCATTAGTAGAGTTGTTTGGCAGAAGTAGGACTTCTGTCCTAATGTCAAGGACTTCTGTAGGCTAGGATTGCAGAGCACTGGGAGAGATATGTGGACGGGAATCACAAAAGGCTTTGCAGCTCAGGATTGTAGACCAATGGCAGAGCTGCCTGGGGATGCAGGATCAGGCAGGAGGGAGTGTTGCAGATCAGGACCAGGGTGTGGCGGCAGAGCTGTGTGAGTGTATGAACCTTGTACAACTCCTTCCCCATTGTGTTTGACTCTAGCCAGGGTGCTATCACTCTCTCATCTTCATGACTGATATATTTGCTCCTGAGTATAAGACTAAAATCAAAGAGAGGAAAAGAAGAAAGGAAGAAATTAGAAATTTGAAAAAAAGTCCCTCTCAGATTTTTCTTTATTGAAAACCCTAATGTATATTCTGGAAATATTCAACCTCTTTTAACTTCCAAGTGGGATCTCACTTGGAACAGAAATGGGGATGTGGTTTCAAAACTCAGACACGATTTTCAGTAGAGAATGAATTTTCCAATTAAGGATCTGATTCTGCAGTCTTTCCGCACCTGAGTGGCCCTTCGTCATATACCTAGGTCCCCTTGACCTCAAGGGATCAATTGCATGAGTAAAGACAATCTGAGTAAGTAAAAGTTGGAAAATCAGGTCATAAATGCGTTTATTATACTGTCATCTGGAGTCCCTGAGCATTTCTGCTTTAAGCCTGTATTTTAGGTGGTTCTAACTCATCTGGAACACTTTGCTTTGGGTTGTAACTTGATGTACAGGATTTCACCCTAGGATCTTTGAATTTTTGCTGTATACTTTTGTTTGCTAGATAAACATCAATTTGGTTATTAAATAATATCATTGTGTTTTAAAATATTAGAAACTTAATGTTTTGGCTACTTTTTAAATGCTTGTTTCGCTCAAAAAGGCTATAGGCTTTCAAAGCCAAATGCAACAGATCATTAACTCTCCAAAGGATTTTATACGTCTTAAATAAAATATTTTGAAATGTCCATTAATTAAACTTTAAAAACAGTGCCTGGAGCCTTTTCTTATTTCTTGTTTTATGTTACTTGACATCATTTCATTCAGTGCATTGAAGAATCGTTCACAATGGAATGTGCCGAGCAGCTGTTTTTTCGTGGACCAGGTAATGTTAAATGGCAAATGCATCATCCTAACAATCGATATTCCAGGCCACATTAACCATTTTACAAGCACATCCAGGCAGAAAAGGAAACTCAAATGGTGAGATTCTCTGCCCCCGCACCCACCCTTTGCCCACGCACAGGGAGGGGAGAAGAGATGACCCTTTGCACCTTTCCTGGGTATATCCTCAACAGGAGGGAATCTCCACAAGGAGCAGAGCTGGCATAAACAACTCTAGAGTCTCCAGTGAAGAGGGCAGTGAGTGGACACAGCAGAAACGGGATAAACCAGAAGTAATTCACTGACCTATAAT
Organism: Caretta caretta; assembly: GCF_965140235.1. Lineage (NCBI taxonomy): Eukaryota > Metazoa > Chordata > Testudines > Cheloniidae > Caretta > Caretta caretta. Next base: position 9,942,998 of record NC_134208.1, on the reverse strand, counting down.
TCTTTGCCCATCCTTGGCTCCAGACGCAGGTTAGAGCAGCCTGCAGGGTACGCACAACAACCAACGGTGGTTCACAAAGTTACACGGGCTTCCGAGAACTTGCATTGAATTTTGGAGGCCAGAAATCTTATCTAGGTCCTTTTACTTAAAGAGAGAGAGCAAGCTTGCACAATATCTAATGTAGCATCTTTGTGTGTGGGTGTGTATTAACTCATTTGTTGCAGCAAGACTTACAGTTGTGTACCGCCGTGGTAAGACAAATATGTGATTGCTGCTTGGGACATTTACCTATATTTTAAGAACAGACTTCAGCCTAAAGTACTTGGATCTCCTAAATCTGATCAAATCTGCAGAGACAGGGCTCTGAGTTTCAGCAGTGTAAATCTGGAGTAACTCCATTGAGGTCAGTGGCGATAATCCAGCTTTACACCAGTTAACTGGCCCATTAGCCCTGTGTTTCCATCTCTGTGATCTGCTCCACATGCGCTGTCATCTCTGCAGCACTTTGGGGTTTTTTTTAAACCATCACGTCTGCCTGGCATTAATCTGTGTGCTGGGATATACCCATGGTTGCATGTTCTATTTTGCTTTTGTTTCGTTCTGTTTTGTTTTCTTCTCCTAACAAATACTTGGCTATTTTATGGTGGCATCAGCTTCTTGCCCTTTGTATTGTATCAACGGCAGAATATTTTAAATAGTTTTTAATCCTCATTTTAATTGTACAATCTCAGATCCCAGTGCTGTGAACGGAACTTGAGAATGCCTTTCATTGAGCACGGTTACAGTTTCTTAACTGAGCACAAAAGTTGGCTAGGGAGTGACAAGAAGCACAGCTGAACACTGCAAAGCCAGTGTCTTAAAATCCACAGGAGCTCAGCGGGGTGACAAACACACTTGACTCAAACAGCACGTGAGCTCATGTCCTCACCTACCAACCTTTACGTTTCTTTAAGTATCGGGATTTCAACATGATTACATTGCTTTTTATTAAGGCGAAATACGTGCTTGTGAAATTGTGACATTGGTGTGTTATTTTGTAAATGTTTAAGGAAAAAAATGTATTTAAAGCTAAATAGCCATTATTGTGCTGGGTTTTTGTCTCAAACTGGTGCATACACTTAACATCAGGGACCTACTATACATAATAAAAATCAGCTACAAGCTACAGCTACTGTAAAACCAGATCCACACCTTTTACTGTAATAGGAAACCTTGCACTGTAATGGTTACTGTTTAAAAACAAACAAACAAAAAAACCAACCTCTTGTCAGAACTGATTTTGTATCTTTGATTATATCTGAAATTTTAACATTTTTGTATACTTACCATGACAATGGTAGAATTCGACATGGTTCATTTTCTGGTTATGTTTTCGCTCTGTCTAATCTCACACATGCATTGCTCCAGGATGTTGATGGGCAGGAGATGGGCAAGGAAAATATAAGTAGGTCACCCACGCATCATCAGCATGATGCTCCTGAATATCCAAACTACATGAAAAGCAAAGGCCTGAAACCACTGTCACTGTTTCAGACCCTGCTTGCAATTTCAACTCCCTGAGCATACATCCAACAAAACAAACTGACCGTTCCCTTTTCCCACCAGTGCCCTGTCTGCTTTGGCTGTCCAACTACATCACATAGCAATGCATCATGGGTTGGTAGGAAGTCTGAACCAAGAAGATACCTTTGCTATCATGAAACTTTTTGATTTTCTTTTCTTCTGTTCTTTTTAAATAAATTGTGTTTGGAATCAGACAGCATGTTGTTACAATTCTTTCTATTTTTAAATACCAATACACTTTGTGTGTAATGTCTTGTTTCTTAGCTAAGAGAATTTTAAATGTGGAGCTGAGTTTGAGCCATTTTTCCTTGTTGTACGGTGATTTGGAAATTATTACACTTTTCATTTGATAGTAGGTTCCCCCCCCCCCATCATCATTTCATATTTTTTACAAAAGAAAAAAGAAAAAGAAAAAAAAAAGAAAAAACAAACAAAGGAACAAATAATCTTTTTTTCTCTCTCTAGGATGTGTAATGTTGTGTTGTCCAGATTCTGTATAAAAATATGTATATGATGTATCTGATATTTGGCAGCCACTGGCTGTGACTTTAACCAATATAATTAACAAAGAAATGCATAATGTTGGTGTTTTAAAAAGTTTAAAAAAAAAAACCTAGTTAAGATGTTTGTGTAAACTTGCATGGTTTAAAATGTACCTAGTGCATTGAGAAATGTTGTTGAGGTCCTAAGTGAAAGGATGGTTTACTTTTTTATTCTAATGGTGATTGGTTTGTTGATCGGAATATCCCCTATACTGTACGTTTTAGTTTATTTCGCATATTTATTTTTTTCTCAAGATCTAGCATAGTGTATCTATCTATATGTAATACTGTTCCTTAAAACCAAGTTGTGGAAACTGTGTTTCGTCCAGCAAAATGACGTTTTCCATCACAGTTCTAATTCGGTTGCATTTCATTTAATTTGCTGTAAAGTCCAGGTTTGAAGCAGCTCTCCTCTCCCACTTTCAAATCGTATCCACCAACTGTGACACGCTCAAGGCCAGGTTGTGATCTCAGTTAGAACCAGTGAATGGAGTTACTCTGGACTGACACTGTTGTAATTGAGATCAGAATCTGTCCCAACAGTTTCTAAAAGTGCAGTAGGTGTGAGAGCAGGATTTGGTCCTGAGATGAGCAATGCTCTCTGGGAGATGGGATTTTACGTCCAGCAGCGTGTGTTTTATCAGGATCATGCCAGGGCTTGGCTGAGGGATGTTGGCCTTCAGTTCCAGCCCTCTAACATCACTGAAATCAATGGGGTAATAAAAAGCAGAAAGTGGACGGAAAAAAAATACCTAAAATCCTCCAAAACAGTTGGGCTAAATTCTGCACCTGGTGACCACAGGCACAAATTCATTGAGTTCAATGGGACTTGTACCTGTGCCACAGAGAGCAGAATTTGGCCCTATGGGTTGAATGGGAAATAGACCCAAATGCTGTGTGTTTACCACTCCTGGGGAATCACAGTGTTAATGAGCAATGCCGATTGTTAATATTCATGATCCATACATGGCCATTAGTATCAAACGTCCCAATCAGTTTCCGGTTGTCCTTTGTTGCAGCTGAACCACTGGACAAAGTAGGTTTTCAGACTTTAAGCAAGAACTCCACAAGCTCCTTCCATCATCATCACCATACAATTGGCCAGTTCTTGGCTTCTGGAAGTTTTGCCTACTCATGAGCTTCTGGATTTGGGCTAATATCAGAGGCTAATGTGTCTGTATATATTTGCCTCCCGATGCCTGAAAAGCCTCTGGTTATCTTATCCAAAAATCAGTAACAGCAAGGGCTCCCTAGAGCTACTCATTTATATAATACCTTTCATCCCAGAGACTCTCAAAGGGCTTTACAAACTTAAAGTGATGTTACAAGCTGTATACCATGATAATATCCCCTACTACTGAAATGCAGCCACCTCTGGGTTGGAACCTGGCTGCTGTCTCCCAGCACACAGCAATTATATGCACCGGTTTTAATGCAGAAAGGGTAGAATACTTTATCTAGTTGAATCTGCAGAGGGGAATTTAATGAAAGGATTAAAAATATCTAATTCTCTAATCAGAACAGATGTGGTCTGTCGGCTCTTTATTATTTCACTCCTTTTGGTCAATGAATCTAAAAGGGCCCAATTAACGTTCTGCTTCTAGTCAGTTGCGCTTCCCGGCTCTCCTGTGCTATCACAATATTGTTGTGTTTGGGTTTCGACAGAGGAATGTGGGGAATCTAAAACTAGGAAACTGTCCAATAACCTCCCCTGTTTTCACTGATTATTTTTTTTAAATCGAAAGACATTCTTATTCATATGAGGCAAGTTTGTGGCTCATCCCACATACCTGCCCAGGGGAGTAAGAGGACGGAAGGCTACCCTTTACTCCCCTGCATGGACAGTCTGCATCACCGGCTACAGCCTGCACAGCCGCTACCTTCCTCCTTGGCCAGAGGCATGGGAAGTGGGTAAGCAAAGACAGAGAATGGGGGAAGCCTTGACTCTGTTGCCGCAGTGCATTGGCCAGAGCACCTGAGGAGTCCCAAAGTGGGGATCTGCAACAGTCATAGGCCTGGCACAGATTTCTTCCCCCTCTGGAGCAAGTGGGGAGCCAGGGACCAAATTTTGACTCTCGATCACAATTCAGTCCCTGCTTTGCTTCAGCAGCAGAGCAACTACATGGTGACCTTATTCAGGGCCAGTTGGTATATTCACAATCTAGCCCTTCTCCCATCCAATCAATGGTGTCCCATTGATTCATTTAAGTGTAAAATAAATTCTGAAGCCTGGTATCTGAGGCCAGAGGGAATTCCTGCTTGAAGTGTAAAACCATATCCAGTCCTGTGGTCAACTATCAGGAGGGATGGGTGGGAACCAATGTGGCTTTGATGCCGATTGTTGATGTCCTTAACCTTGTGATTTGCTTTGAGACACGCTGGATGGCTGAGAAGCTGGGATAGCATTTGTTTCTCCATAGCACTGACTATAGGGGACCGGTTTCGTGTCTCATAGTGATGTAAATCAGGAGTTCCTTCTCCATTTAAGCCAATGCAGGTGCAATATTGGAGTGAGAGGCGAATCAGGTCAACGTTTTCTAGCACAACACTCAATGAAGCCTTTTCTTCTGATTCCGATAGTGTAGATTGACGGCTGGATCCTGCAGTCTTTACTCCAGCAAAACTGTCACTGAAGACAAGATTTGCCTGTAAGAACTTCAGGATCCGGCCCTAAATATTTTAAAACCCTCTGCTCTGGATGGTAGCTGGAGCACCCATCAGACACCATATATCAGTACTCTGACCCCCTGAAAGGTTTATATATTCTTTTTAATACCTGGGATTTTTCCAGCTGAGGATTTGGCCTTGAATAGCCCTGTTCAGTTAGAAAGTGTTTATTCTTCTAATGCTGCAGTTTGGGATGTGCTCTCTTGAGGTGCTATTCAGCCCAGCCCTGAGGCCTTGCGCATGGCCCCTTTACAACAGTGACCTCCTTTAAAAGGAGCTTAAATAGCAGAAAAAGCCTTGCTGTGGACCACAGGACAGGGGTGAACCTCACCCTTTATTTACAAATACAGTTTAGGTGTTAGCACCCAGTCCTACCGCCGTTGGAGTCAATGGCAAAGCTACTGATTTCAGAGGCAGCAAGATCAGGAGCCATAAAGGGGGTATCTCAACATTCTTAGGACTCTTCGGGTAAGATTTTCAAGGTATTTAGATGCCTACATCTGCAGATAGGTGCCTAGTGAGCTTAAATCAATGGGTGTTAGGCAGCTGGATGCCTTTGGAACCCTCACGAGGTGCCTTGGCATTCTTAGACACCTAAATACCTTTGAAAATCTCACTAGATGCCTAACTGCATTCTTAGACACCTAAATACCATTGAAAATCTGGCCCTGAGTCTACGTGCAGCATCCTAAGTATTTAGCACCCTCAACGCCTGATTTTCTCTCTCAATAGATCTCCTCCCAACTTAATATCTGGTGTGTGACTGGTTGTTCAGTCATCCTCACTGGGCCTTCCAGGGGTGAGTTAGCTCCACAAAAGCCAGTCAGCCACTTGGCTGGTGCACATTCCCACAGCTGCACACTGACATGAGCCCGCGCCCCTAGAGAGAAGTCAATCTCCTAGCCCCAGACTGAATGTCTTTACTGCAGCCTGGCCTGAGCAAATTCCGAGCTCAGTTTCAAGTCCCCGTTAAAAAAACCCAACCTCTTGTTGGTTCAGTCTCTAGACAGACCGCTCCGTTCTTAATGTACAACATGCCACTTAGATGGCTGTCTGCAAGCATAGACGCTTCCCTCCCCTTCGGCCAAGTATTGCAGCAGGCATAGGGTCCGTACCTAAGGCAGTTGAGCTTGCTTGCTTGCTTTTCTTTTCTTTCCTTTTAATTAAAGCCCTGAAAATATTCTGCAAAGGCCCAGATGAAGCAGAGATCAAGCAGGTGGGAGTTGTGGATTTATGCAGGATTTTATGCGACTGTTTTATTTCCTACGCAATAAAAAATAAAGACCTTATTATAGCAAACCCTGCATCCGGTGCTACCTCTGCAACGCTCCCAATGGAACGCACTCTCCTGCGTCACCTCTGACTGGTCGCACTTTGCAAAATGTTTGAAGCAGGAAATACCCCAGTGAACCCTTTGCAGCGGGGTGGAGGGGAATCCCCACCATTCCACATGACTTTCCCTGCTTTTTTTTCTTTCTTTTTTTAATGCATTTCAGTAAGGTGGGAGAGATAGAAGGGTGGCTGAGAGAGGGGACAGCTGGTGCATCTGTGAAAGCACACCCTTTGGTGTTGTCCATTATGCACCTGGGTTATGTGAACTTGCTTGCGGGGGGCTTAGCAACTGAGTTTTCGAGTTGTTAGCTCTTGTTTTTTAGCAGTCTTGTGCTGGAGTCAGATCACCCCCAAGTTTGGGTGGTTGCTCATTGTGAGCTGTCCCGTTGTTTGCTGCTGTTCTCCTTGATTGCCCCTTAGCAGACCAACACTGCACTTCATCCAGAAAAGCTGGATCGGGATCGTTACCTTCCCATGGATGGCTCACCTCATGAGCACTTCATCAGCGCCAGCCCCAGCCAACCATGTGTCTTCTTTTTTAGAGGGGAAGTGTTGTCTAAGGGTTAGAGCAAGGGAACTGGAAACCAGGATGCCTTGATTCTGTTCCCAGCTCTTCCACTGACTTGCTGGGTGACCTTGAACAAGCGACTTCACCTCTCGGTGCCTCAGTTTACCCATTTGGGTATAGTAATATCTACCTCACAGGGGTGTTGTGAGGCTTAATTAATTAATGTCCGTGAAGCACTTCCATATCCTTAGATGAAAGGTGCTGTAGAAGTGCACAGTATTATTATTGTCATTTTTAGATTAGCTACCTTACACGCATTCGGTAACTTTTCTTTGCTCAGTTGAAAGAGGAAGATGAATCAGGGTAAGGCGGTTTCATTTATTAGTGGTCGTATTATTTATTTGCACTATTGCCCACTATCTGCTAGGCATAGGAACTACACCCTCTCAGGATTTTTCTCTTTTGATTACCCATTCAAACAGTGTATAAAAGCAATCCCAGCACAACTTAAAAAAAAGTCCACCACTCCTGATGACTTAAGGCCTGCATGGGTGCAAAGCAGAGAGATAAACAGAAGAATAGAACCCCTTATCCTGCCATCCAAAATGTCTGACGAGCACAATCTTTACACCACCATGACCAACAATTCACTGAATTGCAAAATCAAATGTATAGGCCTTGAGTATCACGTACGTCCACATTTTAGCTGGAGAGTAAAAGCTACCACTTTTATATAGGTTTCAGAGTAGCAGCCGTGTTAGTCTGTATTCGCAAAAAGAACAGGAGGACTTGTGGCACCTTAGAGACGAACCAATTTATTTGAGCATAAGCTTTCGTGAGCTCCAGCTCACTTCATCGGATGCATTCCGATGAATGTGAATGCATCCGATGAAGTGGGCTGTGGCTCATGAAAGCTTATGCTCAAATAAATTGGTTCATCTCTAAGGTGCCACAAGTACTCCTGTTCTTTTCACTTTTCTATAGCCATTTTTCAGGTTGTCCTATAACCCCATGGCAATGGTCGGGAAAATTGTTTTACCCATTACCAACCAGAATCAGGTGCAGAGGAAACTCATGTCTGAATGAAGCATAAAACCAATGCTGTGCTTTATTCAGAAGGTGATGCATTGGTGTACCAGCAGCACAGTCCCTAGATCATACTGCACTTTGTTCGGTGGGCTCAGACTGTGACAGACAGATTTACTACATAGTTTGAATCATAGAAACTGGGGCTGGAAAAGAAAGACACATTACTTAATCCATCCCACTGTCAGTGCAGGATTGTTCCCTACACTGTGTTCTCTAGAGATTTGTCTAATCAGGTTTTCACTCTCTCAAGCTAAGGAACATCTACTGCTCCCCTTGGGAGAGTATTCCCGAGTCTAAACAAACCTCACTGCTAGGGCAGCATTTATGGTTCTCTCTAAAGTTGGGCATAATTAGAGAGGATAAATAATGGAGAAATAAAAACTGTACAGTTTATTCTGCTGGAGAAGGAAAGAAGACTCATGAAAGACTCTTTTGGTGCGTCTGATTAATCTGTTTAATGTGGCCAGAGGAAAAGCTGCCCAGTTACAAGACCGCTAATAAAACAAGCACAAACATTCCTCCACATTCTGGGAGATGCAGCATTCAAAGGTATTCTGTTTCCATTCTTTGTCTGATAGAGACCAAAGCTGATTCCAGGTTTAGAAAGTACAGAGGGACAGATGCTCAGCTGGTGTATGTCACCATATCTCTATTGGCTACAACAGAGCTACATTGATTTGCCCCCTCTGAGGATCTGCCCCAGACTTTACCTACTGCTCCATCTTCATTAAGCAAGGCAGGAAGAACAACAAAGATTCTCCGATTCTAATAGCTTCAGTGGAACTGGCCGTGATGCAGTAGCCCTTTGTCAGAGACAAAGGTACATAGCACAGGCCCGCCCAGAGTGATCACTTTGCTACCATGCAGCTATGCAGTACATGAAGAGTTTTGGTAACTTTGTAGCAGCTTATTTTGCAAGAGAGTTAATTGTACCCAAGGAGATCAAACACCATGCTGAAGGAGTTACAGAGAAAACACCATCCCCAATCCTGTTTGCCCTCAAATTGGAGAGGGATTGGCTGTATACATCTCTGGGTCCACAAAGTCTTTACTGCCTTAATAAACCACCTTTGGTTTACGCAGTGTAATCTGCCATCAGCAGTATTACAGGAGACTTGCCATGCTTTTGGGCTAGCGCTGGCTGAATACTGGGAGGCGAAAGTGGAAAAACTGAGTTGATTTTTTTTCCCATTTGGTCAAATTTGAAATTTTGACATTTTTTGGTGAAATACTGAATTCTGAAAAAAATCCGACCAGTTCCAGAAGGGGCATTGGCCCCCAGAGTCCATACTCCTGATTGCATTCCTCAGGCTTAGGCCAACAGAGCGTGGCCCATCTATTGTCCTAACAGGATAAGCACACTTGTGAGATTCATGACCAAAAGCACATCTTCTCCGGAGGTTACAAGCGAACCGGCACACTGTTAGACTAAAGCACAACAAGACACCTAGTCCAAGATCCTGATAAAGACGCTGACTGAGACTAAAATGCCCAAATGCCAAAGATCCTGAAGTGAGATTCACCCTGCAATTCTAAGGTGCATGGAAGCCAGTCCTTTCCTCACAAGGACCAGGTCTAACATGCTATGAGTGTGGACATAGTTTATACCAGCAACACTTTTGCCAGCATAGCTTATTCCAACCCCCACATAAGCGAAGGATGCTATACCAACAAAAGAACGGTTTTGCTGGTATAATTGTGAATACGCTAGGGGCTTGGTCACAGATTGCACCTCATCTCGCCCCCCTGTGCCAGGGAAAGTTTATCGTGCTGACACGGTTATACTCCCAATATAGCCTATTTCGCTCGAGGAGGAGCTGGAATAAGCTATGCTGGCAAAAACACTTGCCAGTATAAACTGCATCCATAATAGGAGCGCTTTGACAATATGGTAGAGCTCCACCAGCAAAGCCCTGCTAATGTCGGCCTGGCCAAAGTGACCACAGCTTTGCTTCAGATCTGGACCATGTGCTAGCCTCTTCCTGGTTCCATTCGTAAGTTTTGATTTCCGTGCTGTTATCTGCGCCGTCGGGAATTTTTTAAAACCATGTTAATTGTCGTCAGCCGCATACTGTATGTTAGGCCTCTCCACCAAGCTCTTTATATGAAAGTCAGTGGCTGTCTTCCCTTGGACAATAATGAATGTATATATCGTAAGTGCAGACTATACAGAAAAGTGACTGAATCAAGGATAAGAGGGTTTTGTAAAGCCTGTTTATTTTTTTAAATGAGTTTAAGCATTTATATTTTACCACCATTTACGTGGTTTTGGGGAACCCAGATTGTGTCAAGATCTCATGCCAAAACAAGCCAAACGTTGTTTGATTTAAACTTTTTCTTCCATGAACCATATTTTAAATGATACTTTCAATGTCATTTTAAATGTTTTATTGACACATGTACTGACGAAAAACAAAAAAAGTCATCTTGACAAAAGATTTATACATGAATCAAAGTATTTATTTCAATTTTGTACCTTTCCATTTTAATACATTATAATGTATTGACTCAACTGAGATAATATAAACAGTTCATTTTAATAATATGGTTGTGTGTGGTTTGTTATTTTTTCCCTTTCTTCTTCCCGTTTAACAGTAGCAAAATGCTGCCAAGTCTTATAGACACAAATCGTATGGAATTAGGAGCAGACCCACACATCAAACATGAGAGCATAAGAGCGGCCATACTGTTTCAGACCAAAGCTCCATCTAGCCCAGTATCCTGTCTTCCGACAGTGGCCAATGCCAGGTGCCCTGGAGGGAATAAACAGAACAGGTCATCATCAAGTGATCCATCCCGTCGCCCATTCCCAGTTTCTGGCAAGGGGATTTCAGAGCCCCAGCAGGAGCAGAGTGAGGGCAAATATCCTGTGCTTTAGCTGAGATAGAGACCAACTCCCTATCTGGAAAGTACTTACTATGGGTATGTCTACCCAGCCACTGGAAGGGTGCATCCTAGGCCAGGTAGACAGATGAGCTAGCTCAGCTTGAGTCAAAGTGCTAAAAATAGTAGTGTGGGCCTGGTGCCACACTTGGCAGCTTGATCTGGTCACCCACATACAAACCTGCTTGATCCCCGGGGTACATATTTCATAGAATCAGAGAATCTCGGGGTTGGAAGGGACCTCAGGAGGTCATCTAGTCCAACCCCCTGCTCAAAGCAGGACCAATCCCCAACTAAATCATCCCAGCCAGGGCTTTGTCAAGCCTGACCTTAAACACTTCTAAGGAAGGTGTCAAGGTTCCTTCCCCACTCTGAACTCTAGGGTACAGATGTTGGGACCTGCATGAAAAACCCCCTAAGCTTATTTTTACCAGCTTAGGTTAAAACTTCCCCAAGGTACAAATTATTTTACCTTTTCCCTTGGACTTTATTGCTGCCACCACCAAGCGTCTAACAAATATATAACAGGGAAAAAGCCCGCTTGGAAACATCTTTCCCCCCAAAATCCTCCCCAAACCCTACACCCCTTTCCTGGGGAAGGCTTGATAAAAATCCTCACCAATTGGCATAGGTGAACACAGACCCAAACCCTTGGATCTTAAGAACAATGAAAAAGCAATCAGGTTCTTAAAAGAAGAATTTTAATTGAAGAAAAAGTAAAAGAATCACCTCTGTAAAATCAGGATGGTAAATACCTTACAGGGTAATCAGATTTAAAACATAGAGAATCCCTTTAGGCAAAACCTTAAGTTACAAAAAGACATAAAAACAGGAATCTACATTCCATTCAACACAGCTTATTTTATCAGCCATTTAAACAAAACAGAATCTAACACATATCTAGCTAGATTACTTATTAAGTTCTGGTTTCAGAGTAACAGCCATGTTAGTCTGTATTCGCAAAAAGAAAAGGAGGACTTGTGGCACCTTAGAGACTAACCAATTTATTTGAGCATGAGCTTTCGTGAGCTACAGCTCACTTCATCGAATGCATGAATTCATCGAATGCACTTCATCGAATTCGATGAAGTGAGCTGTAGCTCACGAAAGCTCATGCTCAAATAAATTGGTTAGTCTCTAAGGTGCCACAAGTACTCCTTTTCTTTTTACTAAGTTCTAAGACTCCATTCCTTTTCTGTTCCTGGCAAAAACATCACACAGACAGAGAACCTTTGTTTCCACCCCCCCCCCTCCAGTTTTGAAAGTATCTTGTCTCCTCATTGGTCATTTTGGTCAAGTGTCAGCGAGGTTATCCTAGCTTCTTAACCCTTTACAGGTGAAAGGGTTTTTCCTCTGGCCAGGAGGGATTTTAAAGGAGTTTACCCTTCCCTTTATATTTATGACAGAAGGAGATTCCACCACCTCGCTAGGTAACGCATTCCAGTGCTTCACCACCCTCCTAGTGAAAAAGTTTTTCCTAATATCCAACCTAAACCTCCCCCACTGCAACTTGAGACCATTACTACCCATTCTGTCATCTGCTACCACTGAGAACAGTCTAGATCCATCCTCTTTGGAACCCCCTTTCAGGTAGTTGAAAGCAGCTATCAAATCCCCCCCCCCATTCTTCTCTTCTGCAGACTAAACAATTCCATTTCCCTCAGCCTCTCCTCATAAGTCATGTGTTCCAGTCCCCTAATCATTTTTGTTGCCCTCTGCTGGACACTTTCCAATTTTTCCACATCCTTCTGGTAGTGTGGGACCCAAAACTGGACACAGTACTCCAGATGAGGCCTCACCAATGTCAAATAGAGGGGAACGATCACGTCCCTCAATCTGCTGGCAATGCCCCTACTTATATATCCCAAAATGCCATTGGCCTTCTTGGCAACAAGGGCACACTGATGGCTCATATCCAGCTTCTTGTCCACTGTAACCCCTAGGTCCTTTTCTGCAGAACTGCTGCCTAGCCATTCGGTCCCTAGTCTGTAGTCGTGCATGGGATTCTTCCGTCCTAAGTGCAGGACTCTGCACTTGTCCTTGTTGAACCTCATCAGATTTCTTTTGGCCCAATCCTCCAATTTGTCTAGGTCCCTCTGTATCCTATCCCTACCCTCCAGCGTATCTACCTCTCCTCCCAGTTTAGTGTCATCTGCAAACTTGCTGAGGGTGCAATCCACACCATCCTCCAGATCATTAATGAAGATATTGAACAAAACCAGCTGCAGGACTGACCCTTGGGGCACTCCACTTGATACCGGCTGCTCACTACCCATTGAGCCTGACAATCTAGCCAGCTTTCTAGCCACCTTATAGTCCATTCATCCAGCCCATACTTCTTTAACTTGCTGGCAAGAATACTATGGGAGACCGTTTCAAAAAGCTTTGCTAAAGTCAAGGAACAACACGTCCACTGCTTTCCCCTCATCCACAGAGCCAGTTATCTCGTCATAGAAGGCAATTAGATTAGTCAGGCATGACTTGGCCTTGGTGAATCCATGCTGACTGTTCCTGATCACTTTCCTCTCCTCTAAGTGCTTCAGAATTGATTCCTTGAGGACCTGCTCCATGATTTTTCCAGGGACTGAGGTGAGGCTGACTGGCCTGTAGCTCCCAGGATCCTCCTTCTTCCCTTTTTTAAAGATGGGCACATTTTAAAGATGGGTACTATGTCTTTTTCCAGTCATCCGGGACCTTCCCCGATTGCCATGAGTTTTCAAAGATAATGGCCCCAGCTGCCGCCCATGCCACCATGGCACACTGCATTTGTTAGTGTGCTATCTCGAGCAGAGCTTACGTGTCGTCTGCCGGTGCTGGGAAGCGCCCTCCCAGCTGCTATGTAGAAACGCCCTATATTATAGCCTCCAGACAACAGGTCCTAGACCTCTCAAAGGCCTTGCTAGACTAGGATATAAAGGTGGGTGATCTAATTAACACCTATGAGGGTGTGTCTGCACTGAAAAAAACCCAACAACCCACAGCAGCAAGTCTCAGAGCTGGGGGGCTACAGCCTTGGGCTTGTACTGCAGTGCTAATAATAGCCCTGTGGACCTTCTGGCTCGGGCTGGAGTTCAAGTTCTGAAGCCCAGCCCCCTCCCTGAGAGTCATTGTCAAAGGTAGACGTGCCCTAAAACGCTAGTCAAGAAGTCTAATCAAGGCAATTGTAGTTTAGCATTTGCTAAAAGGATTGAGTTAAAGTCTAGGGCGCGGTCTAGTTTCTCCAGGTTAGTATAGACTAAAATACAGCTGCTTTGGCTTGACAAAAGTCTTCAGTGCGGAGCTGACTTGTAGAATACAGACCTTGAGTTAGCCTCACTCCCCTGTGAGCAGCCAGGCTGTAATAACACCCAAGTAGCTGCAGCCACACCGGCACTGCACTCACTTAGGTACGTTGCTGGGACTTCTGGGGTGCACATCCCAGGCTTCTTAGCACTGCAGTGAGCTGTTTCTTCTTCCCCAGTGAACTGTGGGAGAACTTGTTTGTCAGTTCTGGGCACATGGCGGGAATTGTAGGAACGCATCAGCACTGGACAGGTGTTAACCTGCATCCCCGTGCCAGCGTGGTCATGCTCACGTTCAGCTGAGTTGTAGCTTATCCCCCCCAACAGACCAGCCAGCTCTAGTTAAAAGCATCGCCGCACTCAAGGGGTTTTTGTGTGGGCAGGGCTCAGGCTAGAGACAACAACTGAGTTAACTTTGCAGTGAAGCTAAGCCCTGAGCAGGTGTTAATTAGATCAAGCTAACCAACTCGATCTAACAGCAGGCTATTGTGTGCACCTATTAGAAATTAATTTCAAGGGGTGAAGTCTTCATTTAGGGCCTGAGTCAACAAAGCATGTCAGACCAGTGTTTTTACCTGAGCTGTGTTCTATATCTAATGAAGTCTGCCGCAGGGGGTGAGAATGCTCCTTCAGAGTCCTGCTTCCTGGGGAAGGGCGAATATAGCCCCCCAGTAACAATTTTCACTTGCAGGTGCCAGCAAATCCCCAAACGGATTTTCAAGAAAAGCTGCAGCTAGGTGCTTGCAAGGCCTTGGAAAGACATCACCTTTAAACTGGCTCGAAGAGGTCAGTGCCACGACTGCTTGAAGGTGACAAGTGAGCCTGAAAGTTGCCTGTGTGCTTACACATCTGTGCAGTATTTGAGCAGGTTTTTGCACTACAGCAGTGGTTCTCAACCCGCAGGCCGTATGTGGCCCAATTAGCACACAGCTGCGGTCCAGCTGTGTGCTAAAGGCCGCCGGGCTACGGTTGCTAACCCTCCAGGATTGGCCTGGAGTCTCCTGGAATCAGCATCCATCTCCCAGTGACTATTGAAAGCAAGCCAGGAGATTTTAATAGGCTATTTTAAGAAAATGACATTATGTCATAATAGGGAAAAAAATCTCCTGGAATAGCTTCAGTCAGGATTGGCAACCCTACGCCAGGCCCACGTGGCAGGCTGCCCGGTGGAGGCGGGGTCGCCAGCTGGATTCAGAGTCAGGGCAGCCGGGTTCAGGGTCGGAGCTGGTGGCCGGTCCTCCGCTCCTGGCCCCACTCTGTGGAGGGGGTCTCTGGGCGGGAGGCGCTGGGCATAGCAGTCTGGGGAGAGGTTTGGGGGAGCAGTCGCTGTGGTTCTCAACCTGCAGCACAGGTAACACATTCTGGGCTGCATATGCTGCCCGCAATGATCAATCGCTTGAGAACCACTGTATAAGAGATTGACTCCGTTTCTCAAATGGCCTGATTTTCAAAAGCACTGAGCACCTGCACCTCCCGTTGACTTTAATGGAATTTGTAGGTGCTCACTGAAAATTAGGCCTGAAGGGGCACATACCTTCAGGAGCTCCAGAATTCTATTGCTCATAATACAGGTGCGTTTGGCCCTGCCCCACACACCTGCTGTTATCTCACTGGCTGTCTTACTGACATCAGGAATTGTAAATCAATGATGGAAAACCTATGATACACTAAAGAAATGAGCTCCACAGTTGTTCCAAGTCTGTCTCTCTGCTATTTTGAGAGGTGTCCATCACTCTTGGGTATTTGTTGCATGTGTTGAATACCACAATCTCTCCTGTACGATTTGGAAATTTAAAAGATTTTAAAGAAACTTTTGGCGCCAGGAACAAAATTTGCTCTTTATGCTCTCGGATATGTCTCTGATAGCAAAGTGATGTCATGGTGAGAAAAGTGAGAGCAGAAAAGTATTTTTAATACATCTGCCCCATGTTAATATTCTTCTCATATTATTCCCTGAATGTTAGAGCTGAATTAATTAATTAATCCCCCCTGTCCCGAAAATGTTGATGAAAATAAACAAAAAAAATCATTTTTGCCAATATTTTCCACAGAAAATTTCAACTTTGTGGCAAAAAATCAAAAGCTGAACATTTGCAGCTGAAAACTGAAAATTTAGATTCACTGCAATGCCTCTGGGAGCAGTCGTTCAGGTGTCTCATCCCATATTCTGCTTTACAGGCCAGGCTCCCTGGCCAGACGACATCTCCAAGGAAACATCACAGTCACTGAGCACGATGCATCATGAGAGTTGGGTTTTGGACAAAAATTTTCAGATCAGCTGAAAACTTTCAGTTTTCGGGTGCTTGTTTTTCCCCTGCTAAAAGCTGACATTTTCTGGAAAGCAGACATGTTTTTGCACAAATTTTAGTTTGGTCAAAACTCCAATTTTCTGTCAAAAAATAGTTTCTGTGGAAAATTTTCCACCAACTCAATGGACCACATCAAAATGTTCTTCTTGTTAGCACCACAGAGCTGTGATGAGCACAGTATAAACACCCACCAATCCCCCTCACCACAGCAACATCAGCCCTTCTCTGAAGATCCCTCCACCCCATTCCAGCAGCACCGACGCCCCATCATGCAAGCCCTTCACCCCACCCACCCAGCCCCACCCACCAGCATCCCCACTCCACAGTTCCCTCGCTGCAGCTACACTAGACACCGGTCTCCCTCCCACCAGCCACCTACCCTCTTTCCCCCTCCGCACACATTTTTTTCATCTGGAAAACAAATGTCCTGTGACCCACATCCCCACAACCTTCTATACCTACAAAGGATTTTGTGGTTTGGACAAAGACAAAGACCATTTTTTTGACCACTTTGTGGGGCCCTAATTGCAAAAAGTTGAGCCCCACTGGCATAGATGTGTAGAGAGACAGGAACAAGCCACATAGCTTTTTCTCCCCATGTTGTACATCATCAACAAATTATTAGCTGAGCTCTGATGGCAGAAGCTTTGTTAGTGGCGATGGTGGAGGAGGTGGAAAGAGTGCAGCTGGCTTTGAGAGAGTCAGGTGAGATCAGCAGTGCTGGAAGCTAGAGGGAAAATCATCTTTTGACTTTTGTGAACTGAGCAAATTTGCTCCGAACACCAGAGTGAAAGAATAAGAGCCCATTAAAGTCAATGGGAGGCTCTCTGTGGCCTTTGATGGTCTTTGGCTCAGGCCTGACATAGCAGATGTCAAAAGTGTCCTTCATTGCTCTGACTCTAACCACCTGTGCAATTTCCTTTAGGCTCACGAGTATGGAAATCTTTTTCAAAGAGCTCAAGAGAAAGCTGGCTTTTTAGGTCTGATTTGCTAGTAGTGGTCTTCTCTTCTCCCTTTTCATCACGCCTCCTGGAATAGGTTCTAACAATTTCTCTGACTAACACACGGGCAGAGGAGGAGCAATAGGGTGTCTAAGCAATGGTTTATGAACATGGGTTCAGGTCTAGATACATGCAGTCACAGCTGGATGAAAGTAAAGAAAACCCTGAAGTGATAGAACCATGTGACATGGATTCCTCTGCATTTACACTAACGATTTAATCAGCTCATAAAAGCTATCAGATTGAGTCCACTTCTCTGCCAGGCTGGATCTACTGCTGCAGAAGGAGGATGTATCCAATGGTGAAATGTTGCTACACTGGATCATAGCTAAAAGGCTGAAAAGCAAGTGTTAGTCCTTATGATCATGAAGAGATAGAGTATGTGAAAATAGCAGCTGATTAGAGCAATAGTTCCCAACCATTCGCTCTTGGAAGTCTGCCTGGGGATGGTAGAGCTGATGGGTGTTTCCTCACTGTTACCAGATGTGCGCATTACTTTGGGGTATGCTCATTTATTAGGTTTCAGAGTAGCAGCCGTGTTAGTCTGTATTTGCAAAAAGAAAAGGAGGACTTGTGGCACCTTAGAGACTGACCAATTTATCTGAGCATAAGCTTTCGTGAGTTACAGCTCACTTCATCGGATGAAGTGAGCTGTAGCTCACGAAAGCTTATGCTCAGATAAATTGGTTAGTCTCTAAGGTGCCACAAGTCCTCCTGTTCTTTTTGTTTCATTTATTAGGGTTACTCTTTTGTGGAGGGAGGTGTTCTGTAATTCTATTAATGTACTGTTTATGTCACTTGCGTGTTCATATGGAGCTCTACTCCTTCCTTCTGCAAGTCCCCTCCCAATGGAGCTATCCTGCAGGACCTAGGTTCCCCAGGACTGGGTTCCTCCAGCCCTAGACCCAGATGAACACATGCACACCTCCGCACTAATAGAGCAAGTCTGAGCAGACCGGGTCAATCAGCACTCTCAAGCTGACCCCCTTCTATGTCCCTGTACTCAATGGGCTGGGCCAAGCAGCACTTTCAGCTGCCCCCACCCTTATATACCACAGGTTTAACACGTCCCTATCCCACTTTCACATTACAATTGCACTGGTAGTAACCCACTTGATGAGCAAACCCCACAGTATTTTGGGGTGCTACAGGGATCTTGAGCTTAGGTAAAAGAAGCATAGCTGCAGAGTCAATGGGGGAAGCTAAAAACACAACAGACTAAAGTTCAGAGAGAGAGAGAGAAGCAACCAGCTTAACCATAAAAGTTATTTATTGAATAATAGTGATAACTACACAAGGAGAGCCTAAAACAACATAACCTACATTATTAAAGGTTAACACCTGAGGAGGAAGGAAAACAGAGAGAGAGAAAGAAAAGGATCTCACCGCTCCCTTAAGCATGAACTGGTCGGGGTTCCCAGGTGATGGTGGTAGCTCAGGGTCCTGAGTGCAGGAGACAGGCAGAGCGCCCAGCATGATCAGTCAGGAGATGGAGTCTCAGTGGAACTGATACAGAATTTGGGTCCATGCATCAGAACACTTACTTGGGCATAGGTAGGGGTTTTTGTAGAGAAAATACAATGGTTCAAGGGAGAACACTAGATTTGTTTATGGGTAAACTGATGACTCAAGGGTTTTCTTTAGGCTAGACAATAGGAGCTGATCACTCTTAGCTATGGGTGGTGTTTTCTTCCAGGCAGCTCACAATGCAACTAGGCTGCTTCAGTATTTTGGATATCAATCAAGGATTTATTACTAGAATTGGACTGATAATTGCTGAGCTGGGTGTGTGCAGGTGTAGGTACATTAACATCTGGAGCAGAGATCCCCCATGATGCAGTGCTTTCCTGCTTTTCTGGTCCCAGAGTTCAGTGCGGTTCTCTGTTCTCCATTCTGTATGCAAATGGAGATGTCTCCGTGTCCCATCTTTCATGCAGATGAGGCTAGGGGAGTTGTCTCTGTTCTTCATTCTGTATGCTAATGGAGATGTCTTAATCTCGTCACCCTTGTCAGGAGGGGTCTAGGTGTGTCTCCCAATGCCCTTCACGGCTCTCTGCAAGCCTTTTCTCTGATCAGTTTTGGTTCAAGCAGAGATTGGAGGGGGAGTGTCTTTCATGAGTCAGACAGGCTAAATACTGTGTCCTGGTTCCCCAAAAACACAGAGCTGACTGGTATCAACACCCACACCTCTTCACACCATGGCCGCTGTATTTGGCAGACTGCCCAATGGCTCTGTCTCTGAGTCGCTCTCTTTAGTTTCATCTCATCCTTTTCTCTCTCTCTTGTTTGTGTTCCCCCTTCTCTTGTTTCTTTTTCTTCTCATTCCCCTCAGCAAATGCTCCTCAAGTCGGGTGTTCATTAGCAGCTCCGTGGGGTCGGGCCGCATGCGTTCTCAGGGCTGAGCTGAACTCCATGGGAACACAGAGGAGAAGCCAGGGCCACAGAGAGGTATGCGGAGCCTACAGCCCTGTATGTATGAGCCTGGCCTGTGGCAGGTACCCATGTGGACAACCACAAGAGCATAGGTGTATTAGGGGGCACACGGAGCCAGGATCATGCAGCTGTTACTTTCTGCAGTCTCCATTTGTGCTCTTGAACCAATGGGGAGACACTGGGTTAGATCAAACAAACAGCCTGTGTCCTTCTAGTGAGTTCGAATGGTCTCTGATTTACCTGCTATTACGTCCACTTTTTAACTCTGTCGTACAATCAAACCAACGGGGGCTGTGGTGGCTTTACCTGCCTTGTTCCTGACCCCTGGAGCTAGCACTGAAACCAATGCCCTAGCCACCAAATTAGCCAACGCGGGCTTGGCTGCTGCAGACAAAGGGCTCCCTGCTCAGAAGACGTCTGGCGGGTTTGCAAGCCAGTGTTCCGCCCATGGCTATCTTCTGCAGCAACGACAGGTCCATCAGCCTCCCCTTGGATCTTCTTGGCCCTCTGTTAGAAGAGGATTGTGATGAAGTTAAAAGCAGGATGGGTTGAGGATTTTAGCAGGCCTGGTATTGCACCCTGTGGGCTTGATTCTCCATTACCTTCAACTTGTGTCATCATGTATACCAATGGAAACATTGTCCACACTGCACTCATTGTAAAGAACCACACCAGGTGCAGAGCAATGGAGAACACGCCCTAGGCCTACAGGTCTGATCCATCCAGAGCACACAGAATGAAAGGAGACAAAATGGGAAAGGCCTATTGAGCCTCCCAGCTCATCTCACTGCCATTGGAGGATTTTTCTCTACCCTACATGTTTCCATTGATTTTTCTAAACTAGTCTTCAGGAGGCAAGTGACAGGGCATCTGTCTATTCCCTTGGGAGACTATTCCACACCCCAGTAGATCACACCATCAGAATGATTTCCTGATATCCTGCACAGAATTTTGCCGAGGACAGAAGTTCCATTTTTGTGAAGGATTGCGATATTTCGAACTCTGGCTTTGTCCCAAATCGGAACTAAGCCCCCACATTTTAAAAATTCTCCATAAAGGAAAACACGGGATTAAAAAAAAATCATTTTAAATTGAGTGAAACATTTTGCTTTGACAAAGGCAAAAATGTTTCTTTTTGATTTTGACTTTTGGAATAATACAAAATTAAAAAAAAATAATGAAAATGTTTCAAAGATGCAGAACTGAGACATTTGCACATTGTCAGAAATTCTGGTGCAATCGATCCAATTTTGTGAAGCGTTTTGATTGAGTAGCTTCCATGGATACATAGATTCAGAGATTCCCAGGCCAGAAAGGACCACTGTGATCATCCAGTCTGACTTCTTGTATAACACAAGCCAGAGAACTTCCCCAAAATAATTCCTAGAGCAGATCTTTTAGAAAAACATCCAATCTTGATTTGAAAATTATCATTGCTGGAGACTCCACTACGACCCTTGGTAAATTGTTCAAATGGTTAATTACTCTCACCATTAAAAATGTACACCTTATTTCCAGTCAGAATTTGTCTATCTTCAACTTCCAACCACTGGATCGTGTTACGCTCTTCTCTGTTAGATTGAGGAGCCCATTATTAAATATTTGTTCCCTGTGTAGATACCTATAGCCTGTGATCAAGTCACCCCGTAACCTTCTCATGGTTAAGCTAAATAGATTGAGCTCCTTTAGTCTATCACTATAAGGCAGGTTTTCTAATTCTTTAATCATTTTCATTGCTCTTCTCTGAACCCTCTCCAGTTTATCAACATGCTTCTTGAATTGTGGACACCAGACCTGGAAAAAATATTCCAGCAGTGTTTGCACCAGCATCAAATATAGAGGTAAAATAATCTCCCTACTCCAATTTGAGATCACGTTAGCTATTTTGGCCACAGCATCACTCTGAGAGCTCATGTTGAGCTGATTATCCATGATGACCCTCAAATTTTTGTCAGAATCACTGCTTCCCAGGAGAGAGTCCCACATCCTGTAAGTCTGGCCTGCATTCTTTGTTCTTAGATCTATACATTTACAGTTAACCATATTAAAACTTATATTGTTTGCTTGCGCCCAGTTTACGAAGTAATCCAGACTGCTCTAAATCCTCTCCTCTTCATTATTTACCACTCCCCCAATTATTGTATCATCTGCAAACTTTACAGACCCGGAGAGACCATTTGCCTTCTTTGTCTTTTGGTAGGCTTGCCTGAGCTCCTTAATTTTCACGCAGCACTGCTGTGTGTCCCTGGTGTAGCCTCTGTCCACCATGCCCTGTGTGATTTTGGCATATATATCAGCATTTCTTCTGCTGGATCGGAGTTCGGCCTGCACAGATTCTTCTCCCCATACAGCGATCAGATCCAGTGTCTCCCGTTCGCTCCATGCTGGAGCTCGCTTGTGATTCTGGGACTGCATGGTCACCTGTTCTGCTGAGCTCGCCATGCTAACCAAACAGGAAATGAAATTCAAAAGTTCCCAGGACTTTTCCTGTGTACCTGGCTAGTGCATCGGAGTTGAAAGTGCTGTCCAGAGCGGTCACACTGGAGCACTCTGGGATAGCTCCCGGAGGCCAATACCATTGATTTGCACAGCTCTGCGTCTGCACTGCCCTAAATTCGACCCAGGAAGGTTGACTTTAGTGCTACTTCCCTCATCAGGGACGAGTACAGCAGTCGATTTTAAGAGCCCTTTAGGTGAGTGGAACGGGGTTGGTTGTGTAGCCGTATTGCTTATAAAATCAACCTAACACTGCTAAATTTGACCTAACCTCATAGTGTAGACCAGACCTAAGTAATTACATCAACACTATTACCTTTATCAATCAAATTTATAATCTCATCTAAAAAAGCTATTAAGTTAGTTTGACAGGATCTAGTTTCCATAAATCCATATTTATTTGCATGAATTACATTACCCTCCTTTAGCTCTTTATTAATCAAGTCCCATATCAGCCACTCCATTATCATGTCTGGGATCAACATCAGACTGATAGGCCAATAATCACGTGGGTCATCCCATTTACCTTTTTTTAAAACAGGCACAACAGTAGCTTTCTTCCAGGCTTCTGGAACTTCCCCAGTGCTCCAAAACATTGAAAATCAATATTAATGGCCCAGCAAGTTCCTCAGCCAGCTCTGTTGAAACTCTTGGATGCAAGTTATTTGGACCTTCTGATTTAAAAATGTCTAGTAGCCACTGTTTAGCATCTTCCAGAGATACTAGTGGAATGGAAATAGTGTCATCATCACCATATGGTGATACTCCACCATCTGATTTTTTTCCCCAAATACAGAACAGAAATATCTATTGAACACTTCTGCCTTTTCTACATTATTATTGATAATTCTACCACTTCCATCTAGGAAGGAACCAATACCATTGTCAGGATTCTTTTCATTACTGATATATTTTAAAAGCTCCTTATTGTCCTTAACTCTGCTGGCCATAGATTTCTCCTTGAGTCCCTTGGCTTCCCGTATCAGTTTTATGCAATTACTAACTTCTGATTTATATTTTTTACAGTCAACTTCCCTTTTCTTCCATTTGTGTCATATAATATATATATATATCTACAGCTGCCTTCACTTCCTCTCTAAACCAGGTTGATTGTTTTAAACAGCACAGCCTTCTTCATCAATTGTGGGATTGTGGCTTCCAGGGCATCTCGTAAAGTGTTCCTAAATTATTCCCAATTATCATTCTTATTTTTCTGATTAAATTCTTCCTCCCAGCTGAATTGGTTCATAATTGTTTCAGCTTTGTGAAGCTGACCCTATTAAAGCACCAAGTATACATATTACTGAGCTAGGAAATTGTCATCTATAATGTTTGGAAATTGCAAAGATGTTTTAGTATTGGCAGCATGAAACCTCCAGAGTATAAAGAAAAGGAGTACTTGTGGCACCTTAGAGACTAACCAATTTATTTGAGCATGAGCTTTCGTGAGCTACAGCTCACTTCATCGGATGCATACCGTGGAAACTGCAGCAGACTTTATATACACACAGAGAATATGAAACAATACCTCCTCCCACCCCACTGTCCTGCTGGTAATAGCTTATCTAAAGTGATCATCAGGTTGGGCCAGAGGTATTGTTTCATATTCTCTGTGTGTATATAAAGTCTGCTGCAGTTTCCACGGTACGCATCCGATGAAGTGAGCTGTAGCTCACGAAAGCTCATGCTCAAATAAATTGGTTAGTCTCTAAGGTGCCACAAGTACTCCTTTTCTTTTTGCGAATACAGACTAACACGGCTGTTACTCTGAAACCTCCAGAGTATGTCACTCAAACTGAAGTCTCCCACGATCACTCAGGTTTTTCATTTAAAACCCCGCACATTATAGACTAGTGTGAACAGAGGCACCCATCCTGTTTCCTCACTGATTTGATGGCCTGTAGCAGATACCAACTAATACACCATCTTGTCCTATAGCTGTTAAGACTGATCCATAAGCATTCAAGATCATTGTCTTCTAGTTATCAATGACTTGGAACCAGGTTTCGATATAGTGCCACTCCCTCTCTCCTTTTGCCCACTTGTTACTTCCTAAATAGACTACAGTCATTAATTTTAACATTCCAGCGTGTGAATCCTCCTGCCAGGATACCAACTAGATCGAATTTGTGTTCATAAATGAGCAAGTCCAGTTCCTCTTGCTTGTTCCCTGGGCTCCTAGCATTGGTGTATAGGCAATTAGAGAATTTCTTTTCTTTGTGTCCTTTGGTTCCTTGATTCATTTTGTTCTCAGCACCCTGATGTTGTGCTGAGTGCTCATATCTTCCCTCTTTTTACCTTCCCCTTTTGCCATTAGTTTCATCCCATCCTGCCTATTCCAGCCAGCCAGTTGCTCGAGAGATTGTTCCCCCTTGTGACAGGGTGCTATCAGGAGCACCCTGGTTGCTGGCATTGCTGCAGTGTGGGGCCCAGCTGAGGGCAGTTACACACTTTCTGGTGGGGGGATTGTGAGCACCTGGGTGACAATCACAGGGCTCACTAGGTAATTGGGGAGAACATAAGGAAGCCAGGGCAGCTTAAGAGGGAACTCAGAGGGTGAGCCTGGGCCGGGGAGTGAGGGCTGCAGGGAAGTCTGCTCTTGCTATAAGCCTGTGTTGCATGGTATTGCAACGTAAGATGGAAATAAGTGCGCACCCTAGTGAAAGATAAACAACCTGATGTGTGTTTGTGATTGTGATACCATCTGAACTGGTCAGCTGTAGCTCACGAAAGCTTATGCTCAAATAAATTGGTTAGTCTCTAAGGTGCCACATGTACTCCTTTTCTTTTTGGTCAGGTAGTGAGGTTCACCAGGTAATGATGAAGGTGCCCTGTGACACCCCTTCTACTTAGGAGGCCATCCAAACTACACAGCCCCCACAGAAGGTGGACCAATGTTCCACAAAACCAAAGCCCTCCACCACTTCCCTAGCCAGTGGTTCACTTCCAGAATCTCCTGCCTTCAGTCTTCCTTTGCTCATGGGACAGAAAGGGTCTCAGAGAAGATTGCTTCTTCTTCAGCCCCTAGCTTTTCCAAGATACCAAGGCCAGAATGGATCATTGTGATAATCTAGTCTGGCCTCCTGTATAACACAGGCCACAGGACTGCCCCTAAAATAATTCCTAGAGCAGAGCTTTTAGAAAAACAGCCTGTCTTGGTTCTGGAATATGGTTCCACTGAAGTTTTTCTGACCAGCTCTAGTTCAGAGTAAATGTTCCTGCTCTTTATTTCATCCCATTACTCTAGCTGTGAGCTCTCCTGTAATCCACTCTGGATGGGATGACAGCTTCTGGGGGGGCAGAGGGGAAGGCGGGAGGGAGATCTCTTTGGGAGACCAGAGCCAGTCGGAGAGGGGTATCGTCAGGACAGCTGGGCAGCCTCTCCTGGCAGAGTTATTATGGAGGCCTGGATGCCAAATAAAACTGCCCTCACCTAATGAGACCCCAACCAAAGGATGGTGGCTCAGACATCAACCCTGCAGGCTGTTTGTCCCACGCAGGGCCGGCTCTACTGTTTTTGCCGCCCCAAGCAGCACGCCGAATTGCTGCCGCCACGAGCGGCTGAAGAGAGCAGCTGCCGCCGCTTTGCCACCGCGGGCGGCTGAAGAGAGAGGCTGCCGCAGAATGGCCTCTACCGCGGAAACGCCCTAAAAGCACACGGACTGCCGCCCCTTGCAGATTACCGCCCCACACACCTGCTTGGAACGCTGGTGCCTGGAGCCAGCCCTGGTCCCAGAGGTGGAGCTGCCCCTTCTGGCATGGGAACAGTGCAGTTTGCGTCCACATGCACCTGCAGGGCGACCCCAGCTCCCAAACTGCAGGGTGAACCCACCTACATGGGAAGCAAATTGCTGGTGTCAGCACAGTCCCTACTAGACATGGGTGCCTGTGACACACAAACCACCTCCAGCACAGTTCCTGCTAAGGGACCTCTTTGTTGGGTGTCTCAGGAAAGAGGCCAGGGACTGAATGGGCCCGGGAAACTAAACTCTCCTCTCACCCCTGAGAAGCTCTCCCTTCACACCTGAGAAGCTCTCCCTTCCCTTCTTTATATTTTCCCTACTGCTGCCTGAACCACCCCATGTCTGTGGAGAGGACGGATTTGAGTCTGCAGGCCTCTCGAGTCCCTCCCGCCAGCACCGCCATACTGGCGCTGGAGATAATGTTCCAGGAGGTGGAAAATAAATTTGCTCTTGATTGTGAGGTAAACACAGCAGGGGACGTTAATGTAACAAACTGACACACAAGGTTGGCCTGAGTCCTCTCGGTTATGACTGTGGGAGGGGCGATACTTTCATCTTCCCATTTCCCTCAGGGGATTGCTGGTCTCTTAATGCAGAAGATGATTTTTGTACCACTGGAAGTTCCAACGCCAGGCTTCCTCCCACACGTGTTTTACGGTGAGATCCAAATCTAGAGAGAATTTTGGCTCTTTCTTTCCCCACCCTGCGAAAGACCATGTAGAGTGAAAGTGATTTCTGCAACAAGTGCCATTGTTATACTGCCTGACAACATGGGTGTGATAGAGACATAGGAATGTCCATAAAGCCGTGCCCTGCACTTTGGGCAACCTTGCTGTATGATAACTGTTCAATCAATTTTTCTCCAGAGTCTCAGCTTTCATTTTTTTTTAAAAAAAGGTATCTCGCTGTTATGGGTGCAAAGAAAACCTTGAAAGTATGATCTAAATGTAACAGGTGCTGTAATCCAGGCCTGAGTTTGCAGAGAGCCTGAAACAATAGCTTTGAGGTGTGAACTACTCTGCTTATTTCAGTGAGTCTTAGCTCATCCACGCACATAAGGAAGGAGAGGAAGAGCCAGCTCATGATCTGCACAGTCGACTCAGAGTGGCTGCTTATTTTGAGTAGGTCTTAAACAACACATGGCAGAGCGAAAGGAGGGGGGTGATCGGTGTCATTTTCCAGAAATGGGGGCTCAGTCTCCAGAAGTGTAGGAAATGCTGCCATATAGGAACAGACCCATTGTCCAGTTAGTCCAGTGTCCTGAGTCCACGAGTGGTTGGCATCATCTGCTTCAGAGGAAAGTGCAAGAATCCAAAAGTAGGCCGTTATGAGATAACCTGTTGGCAGGGACAGTTTCTTTCTAACCCTCAGACAGAGGCTGACTTCTGCCCAAACCTCACACCCTGGGATTAGATGCTTTCTAATAATAACATTTACATAGCAATTAATGCTACACGTGTTGGGCCACACCAAAACCCCAAGCCAAACAGCCCTGGACTTCCAAGAGGTTCGTTTGATCAGCCTTTCCTAGCTGGCTCTAGTCTCGACAGTGGGCCTGATCCAAATCCCATCCACTTCAGTGGGCTTTGGATCAGCGCCAGTGTGGGAAGGGTGAAGGTAGGATTCAAAACAAGGGACGGGAGGCAGGAGAGGGGATCAAACTGAAAGTAAATGTGGGTAAACAAGGGGGAAAGCTATTATGGAATAAGCTAGCAAGGGGTGGATGTTTGAAGCAGGATATAAGACAATCTAAGAGAGGCCTAGATTTGCTTCTGCAGGAGGAGGTGAGGGATGGGTTTGGGGGCAAGACAGGTAAGTGGTCTTAAGAAAAAGACAAACAGGGAACGAGCTGGGGTGGGCAGGCTAGCCCTTGGTCTACAGTGTCTTATGCTGGTATGGTGCTACCAGAGGCAGATCTATTTAGAATGAGCCAGGAGAAGCACCATCACATGTTACAAGAAAAAAGAAGTGTACAGAGATACAGTGCACACGTGGATACCAGCAGAGGAGGCGCCAGGCAAAAGCAGACTAAGCAATTGCTTAGGGCTCCGAGCCGCTCAAGGGGGCCCCCTATTCACTTGTTATGCTGTGTTGTGGGCGGGGGGGATTCCTGTTTAGGGCCCCCAATGGGCTAGCACAGCCTCTGGCTACCAGGAACCTAAGGTATCTCTCTCTGCCAAACACTGCAGGAAAAAATACGTCTATTGACGAGTCCGTCAGATGCGTACACACAGTTTGCCCTGGATTTATCAATAAGTAATTCCAGTGTGAGTATGTGTCCACCGACATGTATTTGGGCCACACATTTTGGAAGTGGCCCTTAATTTTAGGTGCCCGGCTAGGGACATCTTGGGACTGATTTTCATAGGTTCTGAGCCCGATGATTCCATTTGAACCCTGCAGCCCTCCCCTTCCTCCCCCCCCCCCACTCTGAGTCTCTTCACCTCAGCTTCACTCCCCACCTGCCCTTCTGACCCTCTTCTCCGCTGCCCTGTCCCCCTCCCCCTCTTCTTTCCATTTAACGTATCCCTCCGTAACTAACCTGGCCCAGATCCTGGCATTAACATGATATTTGCTGTTCACTCTGAGTGAGTTCTAACCCTTCCCCTGGCCTATGTCGATCCGATCTATCTCCATTGTAAGCTCCCTTACTCTGTGTCTGTTCAGAACCTAGCACAATGGGGCTCATCCTTTGTTGGTCCACAGGCACCAGTGTAACAAACCTGATTAACAACAACTTAAAGTCAATGAGAGTGGCAGGCACTTAGCCCATCTGCCACCTTGAGCAGCCAAAACCGGAGCCATCCCAAGTTACTGGACACTTGTGGCCATAACCCAGGGGAACTGGTTTAGCCTTCCGACAAACCCATCACTCATCACATATGAATGTGAGCCCAACGTAAATGCTTACATGACTGTGTGTGCTGCAGCCATCTGGTCTGCAATGTAAGTAATGCTAACGATACTCTGAACAGCTTGAGCAGGACCAGGGCTGACTGGGATCCTGCCCCAGGTGAGACACTTGTCCCTGTGAGGGATCGGCGTTAGTTGCTGTGATGGGGTGTGCCCCCCACACAAGGCCTGAAGAGGTTAAGGTGGCCAGGTAGGCCAACTGACGGCCCAGACTGCATCTGGAGGTGGAGCCAGGGAGCAGGGAATTGATTGCAAGCAGGCTCAGCTGGACAGGAACAGGCAGAGCCTGTATAAAGCCCAGGAGCTGAGAGCAGCTAGGGGGCTGCAGGGAACTAGCCTACAGTTACTCCCTGGGAGGCTGGCAAATCCAGAGAAGTGGGGAGAGCCTGAAGGTAGGGAAGAGGCTCAGGGAAAGGTAGCAATGTTCAGGAGGGAACAGACGCTGGCTGCTGACTCAAGGGCCCCTAGGCTAGAACGCAGAGTAGAGGGCAGGCCCAGGTTCCCCTGCCAGCCATTGAGGAAGTGGCACCCCGTGAGCAGTGAATAGGAAGCCTGCCTGAGACTGCTGGTGAGGAAAGACTTGGATACCCCAGAAGGGGGAAACACGCCTGGGTGATGTGTCCAGAGGGCCAAGTCAAGAAGAAGGAGCACTTGGAGTTGCAGAGAAAGGGGAAGGACGGCCAGAGGAGGGTGCTGAACCTGGAAGAAGCTAATCCCCAGTGTGGCCAGGAGGAGGCGCCTTAGCGGTAAGTGGAACCCTGTGGCAGTCGCTCAATATTTGGTGCATCACGCAGAACACAGCTGAAAGGAAACGGTATGAAAATACAACAGCTCTCTCCTTAAAGACAGGCAGTAAGCTGGATTCAGCTCGACACCTTCAGCCAATGCACACGCAGCTCCTCAGGCTGGAAGACAGAGCAGGCAGACTGTAGAGAGAAGGATGCTTTTAGGAGATACGTTGGGTAAGAGGCCAGGGAGTAAAGGGCCACGCACTGTTTTGTTTATTCTGAATGGATTTGGGAACTGGACAATGGACATTTCGGGAGAGAGTGCTTGGGGAGCACGTTGAGGGAGGGGAAGGTACAGCTCAATGTAACCTGAAAGTTATAGCTGGGGGATGACATGAGAAGGGATGAGAAGACACTTGATGCCAGAGACTGGGTCTTTGTTGTGCTGCCCTGCCAAAGGGTGAGGGGAGCTAAGGAGAGCGTGGGTGCTTGGGAATTGCTCCCTGCAATAGCATGAAGGATGCCTCTCTAGCTTAGTCTGTGCAGCGGGTAAGGCTGGCTGTGTTATGCAGACAGTTTCCTTTGTTCTTCTCTGCTTTTCTCGCGATGCCGAGCCAGTCTTACTGGGCTACAAGCCAGGTGGGGAGACGCCTTGTGAATTCCATACATGCTGGCCCAAAGAGCCGAAAGACTCTTCAGCTGGTATGACAAGGTGAGGCACGAAGGAGGTGGGATATGGAGCTTTCTCAGCTCATGATTCTCAGACAGGAGCACAGACCCAGGGCTGCTCTCTCAGAGTGTGTGTTGCTTGCTGGGCTGCGGTCCTCTAGATTCATGGGAAATGTAAAATCACCAGAGACCAGAGCCAAGTTTACGGGGATTAAAATGACCTCTTCTGAGGATCCAACTCAGAGATGCGAGTAGGATGCCAATTTCTTTCACTGTTTGGATGTGGATCAAAGCCTCACCTACTGGCTGATGTGGGGCTTCATGCCCTTCCCTGCTCTCCCCGAGTCATTATCTAGTAAAGGGACTAAAATATCAATAGGTTGGTGTTTTAGTTCATCATAGGAAAGGGCGAGTGAGTAGATTTTCTGCCTGGCCACTTTTCACAACATTTTGTAAGGCTGCCTTAAGCTGGTTTGGAGACTGTTACCCGTCCCAGACCAGGATGTGCATAGGAGAATTCCAGCCCGCTCCCCTTGGCTTCTCTCTGATTTTCAAACGCACTTGAAAGCAACTGGAGTTCTCATCTCGAAGTCTGAAGGAGACGCGGCTGGGTGGCCTGATCACATGACTGGGAGGCACACACTGTGGATTATTGGCTTAGGGGGCAAAAGTGCTTCTTCTGCCAAGCCACTGCCATGCCATTCATTCATGGATCAATTGCGGAAGCATCCAGGCTTATCAAAATTTCCATTGAGAAGTGGGTTGGAACCTTGCCAGAATTTTGACAATCTGTAGGAGGGAAAAGCAGACCCTTCTTGGCTTGCTTCAAACAGTTAGCCATATTAACCAGCTGGGAATCAACAACAGTGAACAATTCCATAGGAACACAGGCACTGCCCGACTAGATCAGATCCAAGGTCCATCCAGTCTAGTATCCCGTCTCAAGCAAGAGTTGACACCAGGTGCTTCTGAGGAAGTGCAAGAACCCGACAGTAGGCAGATGTGGGATAATCTGCCCCATAATATTGGCATGCACCCCACATGTGAGACAGTGACACAGAGTGGGGAATAGATCACCCAAAACAGCAGCAGAAGCAGAACCTCGAAATGAGGCGGAATTAATTCTCCAGCCTGCTCAAAGTTTCCGGTTCTGTGACTCAGCATTTCTGATGTCAGTAACTGACAGAATAGGCAGTGAAATCTCTCACCAGGTTGGCTTGTACACGGAGGAGATAGAGCTGAGTCTGACGTAAGTGACAGTCCTGGTAATCGTATACAGCTGAGGGTCTGGAGCATAGCAGCTGACATATCAAACCAATCTATCTACTCTGGTATACTGTCCTAGACAGCTAGCCAACACCAAATGCTTTACAAGAAGGTGTGAAACCCCCCACAATGTCTAGTTAAACCTGTGGAACTCACTGCAACAAGATATTATTCAGAGGAAAAGTTTGTTAGGCTTTTTTAAAAAGCATTCGATCCTCATATAACTAATGATAGGAAGGATAATCAGATGGTGAAGACACTGGACTGAGACACTAGACTGAGACCCAGTTCTGCCACAGATTTCCTATATGACCTTGGACAAGTCACTTTATCTCCCTGGACCTCAGTTCCCCATCTGCAAAATACAGCTAGTAAGACTTCCTGTCTTCCATCCTTGTCTATCGTGATTATATGTTTGCAGTGTTGTTGTAGCCATGCTGGTCCCAGGACATGAGAGAGAGACAAGGTCTGTGAGGTAATATTTTTTATTGGACCTATGTCTGTCAGTGAAAGAGACATGCTTTGGCCCTCTGACCTGAAGAAGAGCTCTGCGGAGCCCAAAACCTCGCCTCTTTCACCAACAGAAGTTGGTCCAATAAAAGCTATTACCTCACCCACCTTGTCTCTCTCATATCTTGCTTATAAGCTTTTTGAGGCAGGGATTCTCTTTTTGTACAGCACCTAGCTCCATGTGGACTCAGTCTAGGCTGGGATCTCTAGGTGCTACTGTAATACAACTAATAAATAATAAAATATATAGGACAATTTGCTGGAAATCAGACTGCAACAGTGTTACCATGCCAGCTAGCTAACAGTGACTGTACCTGACTGTCTATAACTTTAAGAAAAAATGGTCTTTGAGTAAGATTGTCTTTGGGTCTCAAGGAAATTTCCCCTCATGGCATCCTCTATCTCTGAACTCCCACTGCAGCGGTGCCCAGACTTTTCCTGTCGTGACCCCCTAACACCTTACCAGTAATGGAACCTGTCCCCCCCACCCCACCCCTTTACTACACAGTTGGATCAGCAGAGGAGCTTGGGCTGGGGGCAGAACTGGGGGTGGAGGAAGATCTGGGGCTAGAGGCGGAGCTGGCCTGGGAGCGGAGAGGGAATGAGAGCCGAGCTGGGCTAGGGGTGGAGTGGAGATGTGGCTTGGGGGTGGAGCAGGGGGTAGAGTGGAGCTGTGGCTGTGGCCAGAGCTAGGCAGGGGGTAGACCAGTGCTGGGTGGTGCTTCCACCCCACCCCCCATGGGGGCTGGCCTGGGCCCTGCCACCTGCCCCCCCGAACATTCCTCTGTGCCCCCCTTGGGGCACACCCCACAGTTTGGGGACCACTGTCCTAATGTGTGTCATAGAATCATAGAAGATTAGGGTTGGAAGAGAACTCAGGAGGTCATCTAGTCCAACCCCCTGCTCAAAGCAGGACCAACACCAAATAAATCATCCCAGCCAGGGCTTCGTCAAACTGGGCCTTAAAAACCTCTAAGGATGGAGATTCCACCACCTCCCTAGTGAAAAAGTTTTTCCTAATATCCAACCTAGACCCACTGCAACTTGAGACCATTGCTCCTTGTTCTGTCATCTGCCACCACTGAACAGCCGAGTTCCATCCTCTTTGGAACCCCCCTTTGGGTAGTTGAAGGCTGCTATCAAATCCCCCCTCACTCTTCTCTTCTGCAGACCAAATAACCCCAGTTCCCTCAGCCTCTCCTCATAAGTCATGTGCCCCAACCCACTAATCATTTTCGTTGCCCTCCGCTGGACTCTCCAATTTGTCCACATCCCGTCTGTAGTGGGGGGCCCAAAACTGGACGCAATACTCCAAATGTGGCCTCACCAGTGTCGAATAGAGGGGAAA
This sequence comes from Caretta caretta, assembly GCF_965140235.1. Taxonomy (NCBI): domain Eukaryota; kingdom Metazoa; phylum Chordata; order Testudines; family Cheloniidae; genus Caretta; species Caretta caretta. The sequence continues at coordinate 9,909,717 of NC_134208.1, read as the reverse complement.
CTTTCACAAGTCTCCTTCAGCAAGTAATGGGGTCAACTCTGCTAATGCCGAAACTCTGCAGTAGGTCTGCAGGGGGAGGAAGCAAAGGATGGTGGTAGGATTCTGAATATACTCAGGTTTCAGAGTAGCAGCCATCTTAGTCTGTATTCACAAAAAGAAAAGGAGGACTTGTGGCACCTTAGAGACTAACAAATTTATTTGAGCATAAGCTTTCGTGAGCTACAGCTCACTTCATCGGATGCATATACTCAGAAGGTGACTTCTAAATGCCAAGCCAAAGGCCAGCCTTGGTGTTAGTTGTCAGAGTGAGGACAGAGGAAACTGATCTCAAGAAGTGTGAGAGAGGAATGTGGTCAGAGAGAAAGTATATGGTTCAGTTAGTGTATTTTGGACCATGTGACATGCATGGACACAATGCATTAGGCATGGGGAGCTTACTGCGTGTGTAGAGATTGTGATTCTGTCTGAAAGTGAAATTCATTAAAGGATGCAGCCTTTCATCCTCTGCAGCACTAGATGACAGGGCGAGGGAGTGATACAGGCATGGAAATGCCAAATGCAACAAGGTCACTGAGGCAGATGTCACTGGAATAGGTAGAGGCCAGTAAACTTCAGAGGGAAGTGAGCTCCAGAAATGTTTAATCTGGCCATCCAGTGATCCAGGCACTGCCTATCACTGTCCTGAAAGAGAACGTGGTCTGGAGCAAATGCCAACCGAAGAACTCTAGCATGTTTTCTTTATGACTGCCAGAGACTAGAAGCCAGCACAGAATGCCCCTCCCCCCTCACAAGCCAAATCAGGCTGCTTTCATCTGGCCAGGGTGAGAGTTACTGAGAAAGAAAATTACCCCACACAATCCTCTAGGCAGCATAAGGTGAAACAATTGGAATAAACCAGAAAACCCAGCTCTTGTTTCCTTTGTATACACGTTCCTCGACGCTCCTACACCAGAGAAAACACACCCTGTCTCACTCCATAACTCCACCAACTTCTCTTTGAAATCCCCGCTTACAACCTGCTTCTGCCATGATACCTACAAATCACTTCTGGCTGGCACCTCTTAGGAAAGCAGAGACTTCTGCTTTGCTGCTAAACTCTGTTTTGCTACCAAATCTTCCCTCCTGCCTTCAACCGTTTGTTTCCTTCGTCCACCTGTTACGTCCTCTCTGACATGAAGGGCAAAACCCTGACTCTACTGAACTCAGAGGGAATCTTGCCGTTGACTTAAATTGGGCCAAGATTTCACCCCAGGACAATAAACTCTCTGAGGCAGGGATCATCTTCTTTGTCACTTGTCTGTACATCACCGAGCATGCTGGGGCTCTGACCCTTGACTAGGGTTCTTAGTTGCTACCATAACAAAAATAAATAAATAATCTTTCCAGATAGCTCCCTGTGAGTTGTGTGTGCAGAGTTCCCAGCCTGACCAGGTCTCACATGTTTAAGATAAAGGAGGACCGTAGACATTAAAGGAGAAAGAGACATTACTGGGGCAGCTATTCAGTTTCCCAAGGGCTAATTCACAATTGTCCCCAGCTGATGACATATTTTCTATACATCATATACATCATCTATATCATATACATCTGATGAAGTGAGCTGTAGCTCACGAAAGCTCATGCTCAAATAAATTGGTTAGTCTCTAAGGTGCCACAAGTACTCCTTTTCTTTTTGACATATTTTCAGTGCTTTTTCCAGTCTTATTTTAAATATCTCCCACTTCCCCTGGGAGACTGCACCCGCAGGCTAATACACCTTGCCGTTTGCAAGTTTTTCCTCTTATTCAGCCTACATTTTCCTTTCACTAATCGCAATCCTTTACTCCTCATCACACCCCCGGAGAGTCTCTTAAACAATCCGTTGCTCTGTTTGGCTTTCACATGCTTCTCGTGTTTCTGCAGAAGAGACACCACATACATACTTAAACAAATAATATGCATTTTAATACGGCTAAATACTATAAATAGTATACTTCTAGGAACAAAGAATCTAGACCATACTTATGGAATGGGTGATTATCCATCACAACCCTCAAATCTTTTTCTGAGTCACTGCTTCCCAGGATATAATCAACTCAACATGAGCTCCCACTGCAATGCTGTGGCCAAAAGAGTTAATGCGATCCTGGAAGGCATAAACAGGTGAATCTCAAGTAGGAGTAGAGAGGATATTTTACTTCTATATTTGACACTGGTGCAAACACTGCTGGAATCCTGTGTCCAGTTCTGGTGTCCACAATTGAGGAAGGATGCTGATGAATTGCAGAGGGTTCAGAGAAAACCACAAGAATGATGAAAGGATTAGGAAATCTGCTGTATAGTGATAGACTCCAGGAGCTCAATCTATTTAGTTTAACAAAGAGAAAGTTAAGGAGCAACTTGATTACAGTATATAAGTACCGATATGGGGAACACTCTATTTAATAATGGGCTCTCCAATCTAGCAGAGAAAGGTCTAACACGATCCAATGGCTGGAAGTTGATGCGAGACAAATTCTGACTGGAAATAAGGTAAATTTTTAACAGTGAGAATAATTAACCATTGGAACAACTTACCAAGGGTTCCGGCGGATTGTCCATTGCTGATAATTTTTAAATCAAGATTGGATGTTTTTCTCCAAGATCTGCTCTAGGAATTATTTGGGGGAAGTTCTCTGGCCTGGTGTTATACAGGTGGTCAGACTAGATGATATCACGGGTCCCTTCTGACCTATGAGTTTGTCATATTTTTTAAAGCTTGTACTTTCTGTTGCTGATGTTTATAACAAAGAAATGTATTCTGGACTCACATACATTGATTGCAGTCAGTGGGGAAGGTACCCTGGGCCAGATTACAAAGGTATTCAGGCATCTAAAGATGACCCTCAATGTCATTCAATGAGAATTTGGCAGCTAAATATGTTTGAGGTTCTGGTTCTAGGTGCCTAACTTGCTTATTTGTTTGTGTATATTTCAAGCGGTGTCTATCTGCAGCTTTAGGTGCCTAAATACCTTTAGAAATCTTGCCCCATGTTTAATTTAGTACTGTATAGCATTAGATAGTCGCAGCCTAGGTAAGGAAAGGAGTAGCTTATGTAGCTGTCTTCAAAAAAATATAAGGGGCCAGATTCTGTCCCCAGTGTGGCCACTGTCAGGCTGATAAGCAGCCCTAAACAGAGAGGTGTGGGTTTCCCTTACATGTGTCAGGGCAGGGAGGGCAAGACTAAGAGCACCTTGCTCTCCAGTCATCTCCAGGTGGTGCATTGGCTGATGCCGAGGCCTCTCCCACATACACAAGGAGCTGGCTGGTAGTACTTTCACCATACTCCCCCACCTCCCAGGTCTTGGGCCAAGCACAGCTTAGGCAGACCTTAGACCCATTGCCAAGGACTGGAACCTGGTTCTCTTTGAAAAACCCATTGTCCAAGCCATCCAGCCACACTATGATCTGTTCCAGGCATAGGTGGGTCTTAGAAGGAAATAGTGCAATGTTATGTTGCTGGGCTGGTTGCATTAGGACACTCTACAAGTACACACTTTTGAGCAAGGTTAAGGAATCCTCACTTCTGCTGGGATGTTTCCAGCTAAGCTAATACCAATTAAACTACCCAAGAGTCTGGAGAAGGTTCCAAAGCCAGTATTTCCCCTTTCTTTACACAGACCAACTGGCACTGTGCTGGGTACCCTCATATGGCCAGAGAGACTGGGTGGCAGTAGGACTTTCTAAGAGCAGAGTTATTGGTATTTTATAAAAAGATTGATCTTTTCCATAAGAACGGCCATTCAGATCAATGGCCCATCTAGTCCAGTATCCTGTCTTCTGACAGTGGCCAGTGCCCGAAGCTTCAGAGGGAACAAACAGAACAGGGCAATGATCAAGTGATCCATCCTCTGTCATCCACTCACAGCTTCTGGCAGTTGGAGATTTAGGGACACCGAGAGCATGGGGTTGCATCCCTGACCATCATGGCTAATAGCCATTGATGGACCTCTCCTCCATGAACTAATCTAGTTCTTTTTTGAATCCAGACATACTTTTGGCCTTCACAACATTTCTGGCAACAACTCCTACAGGTTGATTGTGTGTTGTGTGAAGTACTTCCTTTTGTTGGTTGTAACCCGTTGCTCGTTCGTTTCATTGGGTGACCCCTGGCTCTTGAATTATGGGGAGTGGTAAATAACACTTCCTTATTCACTTTCTCCGCACCATTCATGATTTTATAGGTCTCTGTCGTATTTCTCCACACACACACACTTAGTTGTCTCTTTTCTAAACTCAACAGTCCCAGTCTTTTTAAACTCTCCTCACATGGAAGCTAATTATTTTTGTTGCCCCCTCTGGACCTTTTCCCAATTCTAGTACATCTTTTCTCAGACGGGGCGACCAGAACTGTGTGCAGTATTCAAGGCGTGGACATACCATGGATTTATAAAGTGGCATTATGATATTTTCGCCAGTAACTGATTACCTCTGTAGTCTCCCTTCCGAGAAATAACTTTTGCACACAAATCAACTCCTCACAGTTAAAGTGTCAGATTACAGTAAGGGGTTGTCAGTACCCCTTTCAAAAGAGGTCATTCAGACTCTGTCTGCGTGTCTGTCTCTGTTTGTCTATCTTCTCCAGTCATTATAATGGACGCAATAATACAGAGAAAATTCTACCCTTTGATCCAGGCACAGAATTTTCCACTTCTGACTACCTGAAAGAAGGAAAACCCAGCAGAAGGCAAGCCAATGGCAGGGCTTGGTAGGGCCCTGTGGCATAGGTGGACACTATTTAATTAGGAGGCCATAGCTGTATAAGAAACATATGAGATTTGAAGGGTCTCAGCCCCTAAACTAGATCCACAGCCTATGTAACGAGTGTGGAAAAACAGAACCATGTGGTCGAAAGGAATCAACCCAGGACTAGAGTCCGGAACTCCCAATTTCTGATCTTGGCTATTCCCAATAAGGTCTTTTGCAATTCATCTCAGCTCTGTTCCTCAGTTTCCTTAGCCACAAAATGAGGACAGCAATACTGAACTACCTCATAGCAGAGATGCCAACCTCTGAGACTTTTAGCATGTTTACAAAAAATAAAAAGTAGGAAGGAATTAGGGAGTTGCTTGGAGCAGCGGCAAGTGCCAAAGGTGCAAAGCTGAATACAGACAAAGGGTCTGGGGTAGGGCCTTGAACACTTGCAGTGCATTTTAGATGCATTTCTGTGCATGATCATATAATAGGACTGGAAGGGACCTCAAGAGGTCATCTAGTCCAGTCCCCTGCACTCTCAAGGCAGGACTAAGTATCATCTAGACCATCCCTGACAGGTGTTTGTCTAACCTCTTAAAAATCTCATAAGAACATAAGATGACTTAATGATCCCTTTCTGCAGTACTCCTTCCTAGGCAGTCATTTCCCTTTTTGTACGCGTGCAACTGATTGTTCCTTCCTAAGTGGAGTACTTTGTGTTTGTCCTTATTGAATTTCATCCTATTTACTTCAGACCATTTCTCCAGTTTGTCCAGATCATTTTGAATTTTAATCTTATCCTCCAAAGCACTTGCAACCCATCCCAGTTTGGTATCATCCACAAACTTTATAAGTGTACTCTCTATGCCATTATCTAAATCATTGATGAAGATATTGAACAGAACCGGACCCAGGACTGATCCCTGTGGACCTTACTCAATATGGCCTTCCAGTTTGACTGTGAACCATTGATAACGATTTTCCAACCAGTTATGCACCCACCTTATAGTAGCTCCATCTAGGCTGTATTTCCCTAGTTTGTTTATGTGACTCATTTGAGACAGTATCAAAAGCTTTACTACAGTCAAGATATACCACATCTACCGCTCCCTATCAGGTTGTTTTGACACAATTCGTATTTAAGAAATCCATGCTGACTGTTACTTATCTTATTATCTTTTAGGTGTTTGCAAATGGATTTCTTAATTATTTGCTCCATTATCTTTCTGGGTACTGTAGTTAAGCTGTCTGATCTGTAATTCCCCAGGTTGTCCTTATTCCCCCTGTTATAGATTGGCATTATATTTGCATTCTTCCAATCCTCCGGAATTTCTCCCATCTTTCATGGTTTTTCAAAGATAATCGCTCATGGCTCAGATATCTCCTCTGTCAGTTCCTTGAGTATTCTAGGATGCATTTCATCAGGCCCTGGTGATTTGAAGACACTGCACCCATGCATCTCTTACCCCGACCTGGCTGTAGCTGGGGGGCCCGTGGTGAAAAGTGGACGGGCCAGGTTTAAAACTGTTTAAAGTTGGGCAGACTGGATTAGATTAACACCTTTGGTCCATTTATTCCATCTAAATTAACAACAGGCTCCCACTGTTTTCAGTGAGATTGAAGCCAGGACCATAGAGAAAATGGCTGCCACTGTGTGGTTCAGAGGGCTGGACAGGATACAGGGACTGACTAGCAGAGACATTGTGAAAGGGGGATAGGAGAGTGAGGGGGATCAGGAGTCAGATTTAGGGCCTGTAGGGGAATGGGGTGCAGGGAGATGTGGGGGCAGGAGGAGGCTGGGGGGGCAGGAGGATGTGGGAGGGAAGGAGGGAGGTGGAGGCACCTACAGGGGGATGGGGGGAAGGAGGGAGTCTGGGGGGTTCAGAGGAATGAGGGGGGCAGGAGGGAGGCTGAGGGGGTGCAGGGGACAGAGGTGGGAGAAGAGGGGATGGAATGGCCGCTCCCCCAGCCTGGGGATTGTGGTGGGGAAGGAGAGTCCCCTTCCAAGCAGCCAGGGGAAGGCAGTATTGACAACTCTCCTGAACTGACTGCCAGTCACAGGATTTTGGCGCCTAGAGGAGGAGCTGTCGTGATGACACCAGAGGGGCTGGGCACGTGGCCAGAGCTCTGTGCGACTGCGACAGCCTCAGGGCTGAGGACACAGACCTGCCCTGCCGCTGAGCCCTGCCTTCATGTATGTCTCTAGAGCAGAGGGAGAGTCCTGGGGCTGCAGGAGGCAGGGGATGAGAGGGAAGTTGGAGAATTGGGGCTACTGGATCCCAAGCAGAGACGTCCTGGGGCAGCAGGAGGGAGAGATGTGTTGTTGCAGGCTCAAGACAGGAATAAGAAACACATGGCTGTTGCCACTCTCAGGGGTGAGGCGAGGGTAAGTGGAGTCTTCATCTGAGCAGCCAGGAAGAGGTTCTTGTGTGCATTAAAGTCTGACTTTCCAACCTGAATGTCTCTCACACACCTTGGCAGAGGAACAGAGGCAAGTTAAATAATCAGAAGACAGACTAAAAAATATGGTTTGATTATTTTAAAATTTCATGATTTGTGGGGCCGATTTCATGATTTTGGGGGGGATCTGACACATGATATTTGATTTCTTGAGGTTGGCAAGAATGGCAAAATCTCACTGAGATCCTAGTTTCTCTGCAATATTGAAGACTCTAAAGCCCTGTGGCAAATGCTGGTGAGTGCAGGGAGATGGCACAAACACCCCAAAATGGGCTCACGTGGATTCTGCAAGAGCAACATTAATGTGTGTAAAGAACTGAACTTCACATGTGCAGGACACAGAAACAACTTTATCCAGTCTACAGATGACCAGTCTGATGTATCCTCATGTGCCAGTAGATGGCGTTCTTTATATTTACTCTCTACCTATATGTGTATCTTTATATAGAACATTTGTAACCCTATGCACCTGTTTTCCGACCAGGACCAGCCCCAGACAAAGCCCCTGTCCCTCTCTTGCAATTTATTCCTCCTAAGAATTAAAATAATGTGCATAGTCAGAGGCCATTCCCCGGCTAGGGTACATGCCCACACGTATATGCAAACCATATCCCCAGGTATCTGGCCTGGGCCCTATTTTGCCCCTCTGGACTTGAAATGCAATATTTCAAGGGACCCTGAATCAAGCTCCTTCTACTGTGCTCCCTTTGCTGGTTGCCAGCCGCTCACGCTGCCCTGCTCCATGCCAGCTTGTTTTGGTCCTTTTGGTGAGAAACACTCTCTGTAAACAGCAATTTTGAATTATGTGAAAAACAGTAAATGCACCAGAAGACAAATTAGGCTGCACAGGCTCCCCCTGAGACCTCTGCCTTGCGAATGTCAGAACAATCAGAGCCTGATCACACACGTCCTAAAACACTCTGGACGAAAGCAGGCACCAAACTAACTGCTTGCCTGCCATGGGAGCGGAGAGCATCCCGGGCAGAAATCATAATCCATGCCCTGAAAGAGTGCTGCTCTTTGGAGGGTTTCACTCCCCACTGTGCTATATGTGGAAGCTAAGCTTGGCATCCTAAGTGCAAAAAGGGTCACAGAGGCTATTTTCTGGGTCATGGTCACGGTAATTTATTTTCGTCTAATTCCAGGCTCACAGAATATACTGACTTGTCAGGAACATGGACTGAGATGATCTAATGAAAGGTACCACAAAGGGAAGAGGGTTTCACTTTGAAAAGCACAAGAGTGTGAGATAAAATCCCTTGTCAAACTTCATATCGCCCCCATTCTCCCCGCTCCAGCAGCATTTCCAATCTCATCCTCCCGTTTATCCATCCACAGGTCCCCACCCTGTCCACACTTCAGTCCCTCTGAAAGACCCACTTCTGCCTTGCTGCCAACAGAGAACTAAGTTGACTTCGGTGTAATACATTTCTTTTTGTTGTTTCCCTTCCCCTATCCTCTGTCTACTTGTCTGTCTTGTACTTAGACTATGAGCTTTTTGGAGCAATAACTCGGTGAAATTTCATGGCCTATGACATAGAGGAGGTCAGGCTAGATAATTTAATAGTGACTTCTGGCCTTAAAATCCATGACTTAGGGACCATCCCTTCCTGAGTGCTTGGAAGGTGCTTGGCATGCTACAAGCACTCCTAATAATAAAGAAATAATAACTGATACGTATTTCACAAAGATGGAATTATGATTCTGAAAAGTGTGGATTGCAGTGAAGCTGTACAACTTTATAAATTAGTTAACCTAATGGAATGCAAATGGCACAGCTTTGGCAACCACAGATGCATCGGGAATTTGTAAAGTACATAGGCAAGTTTCCCTCCGGAGTCCCTGGATCCAGCCATTACTTTGGGATGATTTTCACCAGGTCGGAAATCTGCTTTTGGGGCCAGTCCTCAGCCACAAACTGGGGTATAAACAAGTTGTTTTCAAGACCTGAGATGAGCAGCAGAACTGTAGAATGAGGAAAGAGACTTATCTGTGTTGTGCTGGCCCCCGAATTGCGGTACCATGCCATGAGAAAGAGAGCTCTGTCTATTGTTGAAAAGAGAGCGGCGATTGCCTGGGGGAAGATGGCTATCTGTCAGCTGGGCACCAGTATGGGGCTGTGAAGTCCCTGGTGAGCAGTGTTGTTGTTAGAGATGGACATGGCAATACATGGAGTGCTGCAGGGGTATGTGATCACCCTGGCCAATGTGCCAGAGATCACTGTGAGAGTTAAACAACTGGGCTGTCTGAACTGTGAGGGAGCTACTGAGTCCTGTGCATTTGGATTCTTGTACTAGGGCCTCTGTGGGAACTGAGCATCTTGAGGGAAACTGCGCATCCAATTGAGGCAGGATTCAGCTACTTTTGGTGAAGAGGCACACAACCATTGCAGCAAAAGCTGTATCAGCTGCCGATCTGTTTCTGGCATAGGGATTACAGGAAAACCAGTGCTTAATTTGTGCCAGGGCTGAGCCCCAGCATCTCTAGGCTTGGCAGTTCCTAGCCACAGCACCTCTGGGCTTGCTGTTACAGTTATGAAACTAAAATATTGCTCGAGCCCCGGCACCTCTTTCATTCCAAATTAAGCACTGAGGAAAACCCTCCACCGCCACCCAACAGCCAACTCCCAGGTCTCACAATTACTTCTCCAAAGCCCCAACGGGAAACTTTCTTGCCAGGCAAAGAGCACAAGCTGAGCACTCCTCCACTAGACACTTTTATATGAACCGGCTTCCACTGAGTCCTCTGCTCACTGGCTCAGCTGCATGTATCTGGGTCAGGTTATTCAGTACAATCATTGTTTCTGGCTGTTCCCCATTTGGCCCATTCAGGAATCTTCTCTGTCAGACATTTGCGCTATTGTTGTCAAACATCAGTGTGCTGCTTGTCAGCGGTAACCCAGACGAGTGGAGTTGTGTAAGAGCCACAGGTAACATGGCTGATACTCCCTTCTCCTCCGCAGTTGATGAAAATCTCTATTGCTTGTCACGCTTCAAGAGGGAAAATGCTAGGAGCTGTGAAATCAGGAAAGCCCAATATTCTGAGTGTGAGGAAAGATTATCCTGTCGTTAGGGCTCTGGACTGGGACATACTTTCCTCTTCCACAGACTTCCCTCTTGATCTTGGGCAAGATCTTGATCTTAGGGTTGCTAGGCATCCGGTTTTCAACAGAAACACCTGGTCGATAAAGGGACCTGGCGAGTCAGGTCAGCACCTCTGACCAGGCCGTTAAAAGTCCAGTCAGCAGTGCAGCAGGGCTAAGGCAGGCTTCCTCCCTGCCCTGGCTCCACGCAGCTCCTGGAAGCGGCCAGCACGTCCCTGCAGCCCCCTAGGTGGAGGGGTGATCAGGGAAGCTCCATGTGCTGTCCCCAAATCAATGGTAAAATTCCCAGGCCCTTAATCTCTCTGGCCCAGACTCTCAATAGGGAACAAATTGATAAACTAAACAGTAATAAGTCTCCAGGACCTGATGGTATTCACCCAAGAGTTCTGCAATTTCACTCAAATGTGAAATTGCAGGACTACTAACTGTCATCTGTAACCTATCATTTAAATCAGCTTCTGTACCAAATGACTGGAGGAGAGCTAATGTGATGCCAATTTTTAAAAAGGGCTCAAGAGGTGACCCTGGCAACTACAGGCCAGTAAGTCTCACTTCAGTACGGGGCAAATTGATTGAAAATATCGTAAAGAACAAAATTGTCAGACACATAGATGAACATAATTTTTTGGGAAATAGTCAACATGATTTTTGTAAAGGGAAATCATGCCTCACCAATCTACTAGAATTCTTTGAGGGGGTCAACAAGCATGCGGACAAAGGAGATCCAGTGGATATAGTTAGTGTATTTAGATTTTCAGAAAACCTTTGACAAGGTCCCTCACCAAAGGCTCTTAAGAAAAATAAATCAGTCATGGGATAAGAGGGAAGGTTCTCTCCTGGATTGGTAACTGGTTAAAAGATAGGAAGCAAAGAGTAGGAAAAAATGGTCAGTTTTCAGAATGGAGAGAGGTAAATAGTGGTGTCCCCCAGGGATCTGTACTGGGCCCAGTCCTATTTAACATATTCATAAACGATCTGGGAAAAGGGGTAAACAGTGAGGCGGCAAAATTTGCAGATGATACAAAACTACTCAAGATAGTTAAGTCCCAGGCAGACTGCGAAGAGCTACAAAAGGATCTCACAAAATTGGGTGACTCGGCAACAAAATGGCAGATGAAATTTAATGTTGATAAATGCAAAGTAATGCACATTGGAAAAAATAATCCTAACTATATATATACAATAATGGGGTCTAAATTAGCTGTTACCGCTCAAGAAAGAGATCATGGAGTCACTGTGAATAGTTCTCTGAAATCATCCACTCAGTGTGCAGCAGCAGTCAAAAAAGCAAACAATGTTGGGAATCATCAAGAAAGGGATAGATAATAAGACAGAAAATATCATATTGCCTCTATATAAATCCATGGTACGCCCAGACCTTGAATACTGCGTGCAGATGTAGTCGCCCCATCTCAAAAAAAGATATATTGGAATTGGAAAAGGTTCAGAAAAGGGCAACAAAAATGATTAGGGGTATAGAACGACTTCCGTATAAGGAGAGATGAATAAGACTGGGACTTTTCAGCTTGGAAAAGAGGTGACTAAGGGGGGATATGATAGAGGTCGAGAGAATCATGAGTAATATAGAGAAAGTAAATAAGGAAGTGTTATTTACTCTTTCTCATAATACAAGAACAAGGGGCTACCAAATGAAATTAATAGGTAGCAGGTTTAAAACAAACACAAGAAAGTATTTTTTCATGTAACATACTGTCAACCTCTGGAACTCCTTGTGTTGTGAAGGCCAATACTATAACGGGGTTGAAAAGGGAGCTAGAAAGATTCATGGTAGATAGGTCCATCAATGGCTATTAGCCAGGATGGGCAGGAATGGTGTCCCTAGCCTTTGTTTGCCAGACGCTTGGATTGGGTGACAGGGCATGGATCACTTGATGATAACCTGTTCATCTGTTCATCCCCCTTGGGGCACCTGCCATTGACCACTGTCAGAGGACAGGATACTGGGCTTGATGGACCTTTGGTCTGACCCAATATGGCCGTTCTTATGTTCTCAAAGATATTTATGTGCCTGACTCCCATTGAAAATGATGGAAGTTAGGGGCCTAAACAAGTTTGAGGATCTAGGCCATTGGGCCTCAGTTCACCATCTATAAAGTGGAGATAACAACACTTCCTTTTTCCCACCCTATGTTTGCCTTATCTGTTTAGATTGCAGAGGCTGTTTCTTACTAGGTGTTTGTACAGTGCCTGGCACAGTGGGGTCCTGATCTTGGTTGGGGGCTCTAAGGGCTGCTGTAATACAAATAATAAATAATCCTCCACCTAGAGCAGTGGTTCTCAACCTATTTACCACTGTGGGCCGCATATGCAGCTCTCTATATGTTATGTGGGCCACATCCACACAATATATATACTATCTGTATGGCCCTGAGGATTTCACATGGGCCGCAGCTATGTGCCAATTGGGCCGCAAGCAGCCATGGGTTGAGAACCACTAACCTAGAGGCTCTGTAATCAGATAAAAGACAGTTAGATCTTATAAGTATTTTTTTTAATTGAAAACCACAGTGTTTGTACAGTGTCTAACATAATGAAATCCTGGGCCGTGACCAGGGCTTCTAGGTACTACAACCATACAACTAATAATATTATTATTAATATTAAGTAATAGTATAATGTATTAAGTAATGGTATAATACCATTATACCTTCTAACTGCATTTGAGAAGGCGCACGCTAATCCTGTGTTTATTTACAGGCTTTGCATGTATCTTTTTCTGCTCCATGCCTGAAACTTGATAAAATACTTGCTATAAATATAAACACCAAGAAAGGATGGGAGTTATGAGGCAAACTAAAGATCTTATTTCCAAGCAGAATGCTTTTCTAAATGCTTCAAGTGATACTAAGTAAACAATGGTATTTACAAGCACTGTTAGTAGTGCCATTTGCATTAGATGTGGATTTGAATGCGTCTGTGGGATAAATGTGAACGGGTACTTTCCCTGGTTCGTTAACTCTACAATGAGCCAACAAATGAAAGCTATGCCCCAGCTCCTGTTTTACAAGAAGCATGTTAAATTAAAAAGTTAGCGGTGTTATAAATTGAAATGTGGCGTAGCAATTGCTTGAAGGTTACCCAGGAAGAAGGGAAAGTGCAAGATGCTCTGTTAGTTTGTGAAGTTATTGTTTTGTTGCTTCTTCTTCTGCTTGGGGTGGCTAATATATTACAGCCTGTTGCCCTATTTTAGTAATGTTATGCTGAAATGGCTGCCCTCAGCTGAGTCTTGGATCCAGTAAAGGACCTTGTTAAATCCTATGGATGTGCCCACCACCTTCCTTAAGGCTCAGCAGAAGGACCAATCAAGCCCCTTGATGTAGTTAAGATAGTTGCAAACAGGAGGCTACCATCCATGGACTAGCTGTGTGCCAGGCTGAGGGATTTCCAATGTTGATTTCCAGCCTGCGTGAGTTAGAGGCCAAGAAACATTGGAGAAGGAATTGTGATGCCCTGAGAGGAAGCAAGGACACCTTCTTGGGCACAGAACTTGCTGGGGCAGCAGATTTGGGGATTTCTGAACAAGGAAACAGCTGGCTGTTTATTTTTACTGTGATCAGTGCCATAGGACTTTGTGTATGTTGTTTTGTAAATAAACAAAATTACACCAAGAGTGTACTTGGCTTGTATCTTCGATTTCTCATCCCTGCAAGGCCCCCCAGTATTGGCTAACCACACAGGCCAAAAGGGCACCACTAACGTGGGGTGAAATCCTGGCCCCACTGAAGCCAGTAGGAGTTTTGCTATTAAACTTAGTAGAGCCAAGTTTTTGCTCTTTAGCTCTCTTTTGAAAAGCAGCTGAAGGCCAGATTTTCCCAAGACCTTGGCAAAATCAGACCTGCTTGGGGGTGGATAGAAAGCTGGTTAGATCGTCGGGCTCAATGGGTAGTGATCAATGGCTCCATGACTAGTTGGCAGCCAGTATCAAGCAGAGTGCCCCAAGGGTCGGTCCTGGGGCAAGTTTTGTTCAATATCTTCATTAATGATCTGGAGGATGGAGTGGATTGCACCTTCAGCAAGTTTGCAGATGACACTAAACTGGGAGGAGTGGTAAATACGCTGGATGGTAGGGATAGGATACAGAGGGACCTAGACAAATTAGAGGATTGGGCCAAAAGAAATCTGATGAGGTTCAACAAGGACAAGTGCAGAGTCCTGCACTCAGGATGGAAGAATCCCATGCACTACTACAGACTAGGGACCGAATGGACCTATGGGTTACAATCAGTGATGAGCTGCCAAAATCTTAACAACCGGTTCCCTCCTCACCCCATGAGGGGGTCGTGGCCCACCCCCGCCCCCCAGGACTCCTGCCCCATCCAACCCCCGCGTTCCTTGACAACCCCCCTCCCGGGACCCCTGCTCCATCCACCCCCATCCCCTGTCTCCTGACTGCCCCCAGAACTGGGCAGAGGGTCTTGTGGGCCACTGTAGTTGGTGCCCCTAAGAACCAGAGGGACCTCGGGGGGTGAGGTGGGGAGTCCCAGCGGTGCTTACCTGCGGCAGCTCCCAGGAAGCATCCGGCAGGTCCCTCTGGCTCCTAGGGGCGGGGTAGCGTAGCTGGGAGGGAGCAGGGGGAGCGGCCGCGGCTGGAGCACCCAAGGGGAGAATTTGGTGGGTGCAGAGCACCCACCAGCAGCTCCCGCACCCAGCCCCAGCTCACCTCTGCTCCTCCTCCACCTTCCCCCCTGAACGCGCCACCCCGCTCTACTTCTTCACCCCCCACCCCAGCTTCCCACGAATCAGCTGTTTGCACGGGAAGTCTGGGAGGGCTGAGAAGCAAGTGGCAGCTTTGCGCTCAGGCCCAGCGAGGCGGAGGCGAGCTGGGGTGGGGAGCGGTTCCCCCACGCGCCCCCCGGGTTACCTGCTGCGGCGCAGACAGCCCTCCTCACACCTCTTCCCCGCCCCAGCTCGCCTCCGCTCTGCCTCCTTGGGCCTGAGAGTGAAATCACCACCTGCTTCTCAGCCCTCCCAGACTTCCCGCGCCAATAGCTGATTCGCAGGAAACCGGGGGAGGGAGGGGCGCAGAGAAGCAGAGCGGGGTGGCGCGTTCAGGGGAGGAGACGGAGGAGGAGGCGGAACGGAGGTAAGCTGGGGCTGGGTGCAGGGTGGGGACCTGCAGGTGGGTAGTCTGCACCCACCAAATTTTCCCTGTGGGTGCTCCAGCCCCGGAGCACCCACAGAGTCGGCGCCTAAGGCGCCACTTTTGGCCAGTTGTTAAATTTAGAAGCCTTTTTAGAACCGGTTGTCCCTCGTGGGACAACCGGTTCTAAAAGGACTTCTAAATTTAACAACCGGTTCCAGCAAACCGGTGCGAACCGGCTCCAGCTCACCACTGGTTACAGTGGACGAGAAGCTGGATATGAGTCAACAGGTTGCCATCGTTGCCAAGAAGGCTAACGGCATTTTGGGATGTATAAGTAGGGGCATTGCCAGCAGATCGAGGGACGTGATCGTTCCCCTCTATTCGACATTGGTGAGGACTCATCTGGAACACCGTGTCCAGTTTGGGGCCCCACACTACAAGAAGGATGTGGAAAAACTGGAAAGCATCCAGCGGAGGGCATCAACAATGATGAGGGGGCTGGAATACATGACTTATGAGGAGAGGTTGAGGGAACTGGGCTTATTTAGTCTGCAGAACAGAAGACTGAGGGGGGATTTGATAGCTGCTTTCAACTACCTGAAAGGGGGTTTCAAAGAGGATGGATCTAGACTGTTCTCAGTGGTAGCAGATGACAGAACAAGCAGTAATGGTCTCAAGTTGCAGTGAGGGAGGTTTAGGTTGGATATTAGGAAAAACTTTTTCACTAGGAGGGTGGTGAAGCACTGGAATGGGTTACCTAGGGAGGTGGTGGAATCTCCATCCTTTGTGGTTTTTAAGGTCAGGCTTGACAAAGTCCTGGCTGGGATGATTTAGTTGGGGATTGGTCCTGCTTTGAGCAGGGGGTTGGACTAGATGACCTCCTCAGGTCCCTTCCAACCCTGATATTCTATGACTGAGCTCTTTGCATATCTGGCCTTAAGTGTCACCATGAGAGCAGCTGGGTGAGAGGCACTTTTGAAAATCTGGGCCCAATTGTGGGTGCGGAACACTAGAAAATCTGGGGTGAAATCCTGGTCCCTCTGAAGTCAATGGCAAGACTCCTGTAGACTTAATTGGGGTCAGGACTTCACCCTTGGCCTTATGAGGCAAACCCGTGGGGTCGTGACAGCAAGTAATTAAAATGAATAAAGTACAACTCTGCTCTGTACAAAACGCTTTGTGGAGTTCCATGATCATTGTCTCCCAATGACTGCCACATCAAAGCGGCTCAATATGCAAGACACACAATGCTTTCCCTCACTGCCAGCCGTGTGAACTCGCTCCGGGCTCTGAGAGTCAAGCTGGTTATTCTCCTTCTTGCACATCATCGTCTGTAAAAAAAGGTTGGGGCGGCCACAGTATGCGCTCTGTTCCACCAGAGTTCTCCCATGGGCATCAGAGGGTATGTCTATGCTTTGAACTGGGGAGGTGATTCCCAGCTCGAGGAGACACGCTCGTGTGAGCTTTTCATCAAGCTCGTGCGCTAAAAATAGAGTATAGTAGCCATGGCAGTGTGAGTGTGGGAAGGGCTAACTGTCTGAATATGTGCCTATGGTCTTGGACTCGGGGTGGGTAGCCCCTCCCACCACTCGTGCTACCATGGCTACACTCCAGCGCAAGTATGTCTCCTCAAACTGGGAATCACACCCCCAGCTTGAAGTGTAGACATAGCCAGAGGCTCCCTTCAGGGATATCAAGTTGCAGTGGGGGAGGTTTAGATTGGATATTAGGAAAAACTTTTTCACTAAGAGGGTGGTGAAACACTGGAATGCGTTACCTAGGGAGGTGGTAGAATCTCCTTCCTTAGAGGTTTTTAAGGTCAGGCTTGACAAAGCCCTGGCTGGGATGATTTAACTGGGAATTGGTCCTGCTTTGAGCAGGGGGTTGGACTAGATGACCTTCTGGGGTCCCTTCCAACCCTGATATTCTATGATTCTATGATTCTATGATATCTGCACTACCCCATTGCCATCAATACAGTTGCACAGGTGCAAATGGCTGGTACTTGGAGTCCCCTCATGAGCAGTTACTCACACGTGTTGCCCCATTGACATCAATGTGAAGAAGGGATTTGTGATCTGGCCTTTGGTAAATAATTCCTTGGGTGACATATAAAGAGGAACAGAAACGAGTTTGCTCTCCAGTAGCTTGGGTGGCTCATCTGGGCTAACAGGAGTAAAAGGCAGTAAAAACTTCCCTTCTCATTACAGCAGTCAGCAAATCTGGGTCTGGATAAGCACATGTGGCCTGCCCCCACTCCCACGGAATTCATTGGCAAAACTCCTATTGGTCTGGCAGAGGAGGAGGGCCATGGAGAAGATCTGTGTAGTAAGAAGCATTTTTGCACAGAGTCACTTTGAAGAGAAGACCTCACCTGGCAGAAGGGGATAACATTTTGATTCTGCTGAAATGCAAATCACAAAATTCATAGAGTCGAAGACTGTAAGGGACCACTGTGATCATAGAGTGTGACTTCCTGCGTAAGCCAGACCATAGAATTCTCCTCTCCAGACTCCATGCCACACAGCAGCTGACCTATTGTGAACCAAGGACCCTTGACAGCACAGGAGGTGTATAGGGCTGTACAGGGACCCCTGGGTTGGAAAACTGCATAATAGTTCACTGAAGGGTTGCATGTGAGGTCTTTACTGAAAGCCAGTAGCCCACAGGTCATCATGCAAAATGGATGTACCAATAACATTTAAGAAGTTATGTATCTGTACTAAAAATTATGTTCTTAAGGTCTTGGAGTTAAGACAGGTCACCAGGAGGTCTTTACTGAAAGCCAGTAGCCCACAGGTCATCATGCAAAATGGATGTACCAATAACATTTAAGAAGTTATGTATCTGTACTAAAAATTATGTTCTTAAGGTCTTGGAGTTAAGACAGGTCACCAGGAGGTGACACAGCTCCTGCCTGGAAGGAACATCTCTGAGGTAACAGACGCCTATCTCTGTATGGTCATTTTTGTACAGCATGCCTAACACTGTATGCCTATTTGCATGCTGAACCACAAGCAAAAGAAGAGATTGTGAAATCTACACGAAAGAAAATCTGCAGGATTAAATAAATAGCAGTGGAAGGGGGATGCTGTTTATGAATAAAGACAGAGAATTGTTCTGGTATATGTTGGAGTGCAAAGTGACACAAAGTGATCCTTCACCGAGGAGATAAACGAATGCTGTGTTTGTGTTATGAAAAGAGGGTCGCAGCCAGCAAGGCTGAAAAGCTCCACAACAATTTTCGGTGTGCAATGCTCTACAAGACATGAAAGTACCTGGTTAATTAAGTCAAGGCTCTATAATACATGTTATTATTTTGTTTTACATGTAATCTTTTGTTTCCAGTACTTCTACCTGGTATTACCTGAAGGATCTCTACACTTTGTTAAATAACCTTATACTTGATTTAACTATAAGCCTGTCTCGGTGCTGTGTGTTAAGCAGAGTGGTGATCTGAGGTGGAACTGGTAACTGGAGTGCACTGTTTCTTTGGAAGCAGCAAACTGTAAATGCTCTGAGTGTCCAGAGGACATGGGGCTGGACGCTCCACGAATACACTCGGGAGGCTCGAGGGTTGTGGTGTGCCAATCGCTAACCTGTAGAGTAACAGCAGAGCCTGCGAGCCCTAAAGGGCAGTGCTTATGTTGCCCATGGCTGGTGGAGTTGGGGACCCTGACCCATGGCAGGCACACACCAGGCTTCCTCATGTTAAGGGCAGGTGGATACCCTCACGTAGCATAACCCTGGGACCCCCAGAAAGCATCATCCCTATTCATGCTGGAGATCTTTAGCAGATGTTCTTGAATCCTGACTTGCACTTTGGCTACTAGGTTCCATCTTTCTCCCAGCTGCTTAGAGAACAGCAGCAAAGTCCAATTAACAAGCTCCATGGCTGTTTCTTAACACTACCGACTTTTGCAGCTCCAGTGTTGACAGCAACAGTAGCAGCTCTAGTGCAGACAGGTGCCAGCATTTTTACCACTGTGTAATCATGCCCTGCTCAGAGAAAGACTAAATGACATGGCAGGAAATACACCAGCAGTCCCGAGCACCTCATCTACACAAGAGCTCCCACTGGTGTTACACCAGAGTAGACAAGGCCACTGCAATGGTCTGCTGTCTTGCAGTACATTATACAGCTACAAGATGTTTGTGTGTGCTGTACAGAGTTTAAAACAGGGTGTGGTCCCTGGTAAACAACACAGACAAAGCTGGAACCTGAGTTATAGGGAAGCCTGTAGTGTCAACCCCCGCGGCTGAAAGGTGGACCGTGCATTCAGCCCCCTCCACTAAAAATCTTAAACTAAAATTATTATTCAAAGGGCAGCCCTCCGGGAAGGCAAAAAAATAAATAAAAAAGTATATTTTATTCCCCCTCTTGGCCCTGTGCCTAACCGGTACTGCTGTTTCAGGCACTGTACTCATGAATACCTGGCTGGCACTGGCCCAAAGTGCAGTAAACGCAATGTCGTTCTCAAAAAACCTTATTCTCAGAGGCTGAGGCAGCAGCTCTGGCCTTTTCCTTAGTTAGTATTCCTGGGCTTGTAGTGCATAATTATCACGCAATAAAGCACCTTGCCTGCACAGTAGCAAAAGCCATTAATTTAACCTCAACCGTCCTGGCCCAACTCTCACATAAGTTAAAAAAAGTATGTCAAAGTATGCTACAAAACAAGCTGGCTGTAAATTATTTGCTTCTACGCCATGGTCACCTATGCCAAAAGTTCGCAGGCATGTGTTGCTTTAATATAACAAATGCAGGGCCATCCGTAAAAACTAATTTACAATGCCTACAGCAGCTGGCAAAAAGCATTCATCAGCAATCTAAAAAAAATTGGCTAGGCTCTTTATTTTCTGGTTGGGGCCTTTCCCCGTGGCTAAGTGGGTTGTTTAGCCTATTATTTAAGTTTTTTTCCCTGTATTAATCATGTTATATTTACTGTGTTATATGTAGTCCTGTATAAAAATGCTTATTTTGCATAGCTTTAAAAATTTTAATTTTATGCATAGCCCGCTAATAAATAAATAAAAATAAAAAAATGCAAGCAACAAAAATAAATATTCTCAAAAAAAAAGAATTGTTGGAGACCCCAGGGCATGGCCACTAGTTAAGTCAAGGGGATGGAAGGCCATAAGGGTCGAGGAAGTCTCCCTGCTGAAGGCCTAAGGGCTTCTTATCAACCCCCCTTAATAGAACTCAGGCCTGGCTGGTTTGAGTAAGCTCTTTTGCTCTTAAAACAATGTTGCAGTTGTAGATAATGCCTCATAGTATAAGGTTTGCTGACACCAAGTTAAAAATAACAAAAAAAATACAGCTACAAGGCCAAACAAAATATGCTAGTTATTTAAGTTGCTAAAAATGCTTATTAAAAGTTGCAAAAAATAAACATTGTTATAACCCATATAAAAAAAGCAAAATATTTGTACAAAGCTTTAATTGGCTAATATATAGTGCAATAACATTAAAAAATATAAAAGTGTGTGTAATAACCTGCTCTGGTGTGCAAAATTTAAAATGTCTCTCCCAGCACCTTTCTTTAAAATTCCAAATAAACTTTTCTGCTTCTCCACCCCGTTGTGTTTATTGGGTAACACATACCGGGCAACAAACCCCTGCTGTTGTTTTGCCTCTGGGCACTGGGTGCCGGCAACACTGTAGTAATGGCTGTTTCTTTAATAAATGTCTCCTGTTTAAAGGACTAGGATTCCATATATCAGGACAGCCAGGCATTGAGCACTTCAGAGTCTGTTAATGTCACTTCCCTCCCTGCTCTCTCTGCACTGCTCTTTTCCCCGCTGCCTAGCTTGGAGTGTGCTTTGGAGGGTGCAAAAATGTCAGGTTGTTACTCAGATCTGCTGCGGAGTGGAGGAGCTGAAGATGGATTAGCACCTACACAGCAGTGTTGGTAAGTTGTATTGACATGCACTGGGCTCAGCCAGCCCCTGGCACTCACTAACCAATGTAACTAGCGAGATACATGGGACAAAGTGACATTTGGTTATGAGAGAAAGAAAGAGCAGTTAGCAATTAAAGAGCTAATGAGTCTGTGCTGATTATTTTTAGCGCTCTTTTATTAGCTCAAACATTCCCAAGATGACAGTATTGGGTCAGTCATTTTTACAGCTTAAAGGGCAGCTATACTCTGAAAAGTGGGTTCCCCTATTTCTGCCCTTTCAAAGGCCTCTGAATCTAATTTGCTTTGCTTACAAAGCCGAAGTCAAGCTCTGCCTAGGATGTGAAATTCCAGCTCTTCCTCTATCAGCCTCACAAGTAACACAGATTCTGCAAAGGGAACTTAGCAGACTTTCATGGGGGTAGGGGAGGGGGAATAAAACAGACCGTAATTGAGCACATTCAAATGTGCAGACCCATTTGCTTTTTGATAAACAATCTCTCGTTTATTGCTGTTGGGTTTTGACTAGTACTGTGCAAGTAATTTGTAATGAATAATTTATCCAACATATTTCAAACCTTTTCCTCCTCATAGAATATATGGGAACAGAGCATGATTTCCACAGACACCTTTGGGATTCAAAATGATTTGATTTTTTTGGGATGAACTCTCGTTTGTCTCTGAGGATGGATCATGAACGATTCTTTGCAAGCATGTGATATTCTTTTTGTGTTGAGTAGTTGTGCTTGATGAGGTATTGGTCATCTGGTATTGTCTCTGTTCCCTGATTGGATGACCAGGCCAGCACTTCTTGTGAAAACTCTGGCATGTGCAAATGCAACATCTGGTTTTGTTAAATGCTTGCGTACGTGACTTTGGATTGAACACTATTCTCTCACTTCTAATTTGACTGAAGTGAGTGAGTGTTTAAGAGGGTTAAATAGGATTCATAAAACAGAAAATAGCACAAAGGTGCTCTGTGGATAAGACACTGGACTGGACCTAAGAGATCTGGGTTCAGCTCCAGCTCTGCTCGAAGCTTCCTGCCTGGCTTTGGGTAAATCACTACATCTGCATGTCTTGGTTTCCCCATCTGTAAAATAATGATACTCACTTCTTCTACATCCTTCATCTGCTTTATCTATTTAGATTATAAACCCTTCAGAGCAGGGACTGTTCTTACAATGTACAGCGCCTGTTGTGCTAATAAGAACATAAGAGCTGCCATACTAGGTCAGACCAATGGTCCATCTATCTCAGTATCCTGTCTCTGGGCGTGGCCAGTACCAGAGCTGCAGGGGGAGCGTACAGAAAAAGGCAATTTTGAAGAGATCCATCCCTCTTCCTCTCCCAGCTTCCAGCAGTTAGAGATTTAAGGTCACCCTGAGCATGGGGTTACATCCTGACCATCTTGGCTAATAGCCATTGATGGACCTATCCTCCATGAACTTATCTGATTCTTTTTTGAATCCGGTTACACTTTTGGCCTTCACAGCATCCCATGGCAGTGAGTTCCATAGGTTAATTGTATGTCGTATGAAAAAGTATTTTGTCATGTTTGTATTATACCTGCTGCCTTTTAATTTCATTGGGTGAGCCCTGGTTTTTCTATTGTGAGAAAGAGTAAATAAACAAAAGGGTAAATCAGGTAATACAAATACTACCTTGTTTTAGTCCTGCCTTCTCTGCTGTCTTTTTTGCCCAAGTTCCCTCTAGTGTCCTCAGTAACCTATTGCATTTACTCAGTCGTTAGTTGGCAGCAAATGCACCAAATTCTCATTGCTTTGAATGTGTCACTTTGCCTCATCTGCCCCCCGTAGCTGTTCTTTGGAGCCTTTTGTCTCCTCACTGTGGGTAGCTCAGTTTGACATTTTTGCTCCACAGATCAGATATTGTTAATCTTGCTCCATGCCTAGTGGTTGATTCTATGCCTCTTCCATAGCTGCTGTACTAACTCTCCTTTATACCAGAGCTCACCTTTAATCTTCTTGTTCTGTCTAATCATTGTTCTAAATCAAACCTGTCTTTTCATTTTAAAGTCTGGAGGCAACTTGTGTCCTCAGTGCTTCCGTCACACCTCTCCCGGGGTTCACTTGATAAGCACTTTCTGACTGGCCTCAGGCGATCACTCAGCACAGAAACTGAATTGGCTCATGAACGCCCTGTTACTTAGCCAGGATTCAGATCCTATTTCCTCTCTGGTTCTCTCCAATTTGGCTAAGCCTATGGCCTTTTCATTTTTGAACTTCCAGCACTAAATCCCCATAAGAGTTTACCTCCTGTGTTTGAGGGGGATCACAGGAATCCCAGGAGGTGTAGTCACACATTGTAGTCTGCAGAGAGAGAGAGAGAGAGAGAGAGAGAAAGTGGCATGGGCTAGAGGTCTGAGCATAGGCCAGGGAGCCAGGAACTTGAGGTCCTAATTGTATTACTGTGGTGACTCTTTAGCATCTTTGCCCTATTTTCCTCACCTGTAAAAGGCAGATGATAAAACTTATTTGCAGGGATATTGTAGGGAGCTTTGAGAATGAAAAGTGCTATACAGTATATCAGTCACCTGGTACAAGAGTGAGGTTAAAGTGGGCTTTCATTATACTGCCTTATTTGAGTGAGTCATCAACTTTTTGAAGAACTCTTCTCCAGACCGGAAACTCTCCAAAGTTCTCAGCTCAGTGGTGATTTTTGTTGTTTGAAAGTTTGAGAAAAATGCCTCAACCATTTGTGTATGTGTGTGTGTCTGTATGTGTGTGCATGCATGTATGTGTTGAGAGGAGGAGATGTAATTTTCCAGCATTTTTTTTTAAATTATTTTGCTCCACAGTAACCTAATATCAACTGAGCCTATAATTAATGTTTATAAAATTATGAACTTTTTACAGGTTTCAGAGTAGCAGCCGTGTTAGTCTGTATTCGCAAAAAGAAAAGGAGGACTTGTGGCACCTTAGAGACTAACCAATTTATTTGAGCATAAGCTTTCGTGAGCTACAGCTCACTTCATCGGATGCATTCAGTGGAAAATACAATGGGGAGATTTATATTCATAGAGAACATGAAACGATGGGTGTTACCATACACACTGTAAGGAGAGTGATCACTTAAGGTGAGCTATTACCAGCAGGAGAGTGGGGGGGGGGCATTTTGTAGTGATAATCAAGGTGGGCCATTTCCAGCAGTTGACAAGAACATCTGAAGAACAGTGGGGGGGTGGGGCGGGAAATAAACATGGGGAAATAGTTTTACTTTGTGTAATGACCCATCCACTCCCAGTCTCTATTCGAGCCTAAGTTAATTGTATACAGTTTGCAAATTAATTCCAATCAGCAGTCTCTCGTTGGAGTCTGTTTTTGAAGTTTTTTTGTTGAAGAATTGCAACTTTTAGGTCTGTAATCAAGTGACCAAAGAGATTGAAGTGTTCTCCAACTAGTTTTTGAATGTTATAATTCTTAGAATCATAGAATATCAGGGTTGGAAGGGACCTCAGGAGGTCATCTAGTCCAACCCCCTGCTCAAAGCAGGACCAATCCCCAATTAAATCATCCCAGCCAGGGCTTTGTCAAGCCTGACCTTAAAAACTTCTAAGGAAGGAGATTCTACCACCTCCCTAGGTAACGCATTCCAGTGTTTCACCACCCTCCTAGTGAAAAAGTTTTTCCTAATATCCAACCTAAACCTTCCTCACTGCAACTTGAGACCATTACTCCTTGTCCTGTCATCTTCTACCACTGAGAATAGTCTAGAACCATCCTCTTTGGAACCACCTCTCAGGTAGTTGAAAGCAGCTATCAGATCCCCCCTCATTCTTCTCTTCTGCAGACTAAACAATCCCGGTTCCCTCAGCCTCTCCTCATAAGTCATGTGTTCCAGCCCCCTAATCATTTTCGTTGCCCTTCGCTGGACTCTCTCCAGTTTTTCCACATCCTTCTGGTAGTGTGGGGCCCAAAACTGGACACAGTACTCCAGATGAGGCCTCACCTATGTTGAATAGAGGGGAACGATCACGTCCCTCGATCTGCTGGCTATGCCCCGACTTATACATCCCAAAATGTCATTAGCCTTCTTGGCAACAAGGGCACACTGTTGACTCATATCCAGCTTCTCGTCCACTGTCACCCCTAGGTCCTTTTCCGCAGAACTGCTGCCGAGCCATTCGGTCCCTAGTCTGTAGCGGTGCATGAGGTTCTTCCATCCTAAGTGCAGGACTCTGCACTTGTCCTTGTTGAACCTCATCAGATTTCTTTTGGCCCAATCCTCCAATTTGTCTACGTCCCTCTGTATCCTATCCCTACCTGCCACCTAATCTACCACTCCTCCTAGTTTAGTATCATCTGCAAATTTGCTGAGAGTGCAATCCACACCATCCTCCAGATCACTTATGAAGATATTGAACAAAACTGGCCCCAGGACCGACCCTTGGGGCGCTCCACTTGATGCCGGCTGCCATCTAGACATGGAGCCATTGATCGCTACCCGTTGAGCCCGACAATCTAGCCAACTTTCTACCCACCTTATAGTCCATTCATCCAGCCCATACTTTTTTAACTTGCTGACAAGAATACTGTGGGAGACCGTGTCAAAAGGTTTGCTAAAGTCAAGAAACAATACATCCACTGCTTTCCCTTCATCCACAGAACCAGTAATCTCATCATAGAAGGCGATTAGATTAGTCAGGCATGACCTTCCCTTGGTGAATCCATGCTGGCTGTTCCTGATCACTTTCCTCTCGTGTAAGTGCTTCAGGATTGATTCCTTGAGGACCTGCTCCATGATTTTTCTGGGGATTGAGGTGAGGCTGACTGGCCTGTAGTTCCCAGGATCCTCCTTCTTCCCTTTTTTAAAGATGGGCACTACATTAGCCTTTTTCCAGTCGTCCGGGACTTCCCCCGATCGCCATGAGTTTTCAAAGATAATGGCCAATGGCTGTGCAATCACAGCCGCCAGCTCCTTTAGCACTCTCGGATGCAACGCATCCGGCCCCATGGACTTGTGCACGTCCAACTTTTCTAAATAGTCCCGAACCACTTCTTTCTCCACAGAGGGCTGGCCACCTACTCCCCATGCTGTGTTGCCCAGCGCAGCAGTCTGGGAGCTGACCAGAGGCAAAAAAAGCATTGAGTACATTAGCTTTTTTCACATCCTCTGTCACTAGGTTGCTTCCCTCATTCAGTAAGGGGCCCACACTTTCCTTGGCTTTCTTCTTGTTGCCAACATACCTGAAGAAACCCTTCTTGTTACTCTTGACATCTCTTGCTAGCTGCAGCTCCAGGTGCGATTTGGCCCTCCTGATTTCATTCCTACATGCCCGAGCAACATTTTTATACTCTGCCCTCATTATTTGTCCAATCTTCCACTTCTTTTTTATGTTTAAGCTTCTTTTTTATGTTTAAGATCCGCAAGGATTTCACTGTTAAGCCAAGCTGGTCGCCTGCCATATTTACTATTCTTTCTACACATCGGGATGGTTTGTCCCTGTAACCTCAATAGGGATTCTTTGAAATACAGCCAGCTCTCCTGGACTCCTTTCCCCCTCATGTAATTCTCCCAGGGGATCCTACCCATCAGCTCCCTGAGGGAGTCGAAGTCTGCTTTCCTGAAGTCCAGGGTCCGTATTCTGCTGCTTACCTTTCTTCCCTGTGTCAGGATCCTGAACTCGACCAACTCATGGTCACTGCCTCCCAGGTTCCCATCCACTTTTGCTTCCCCTACTAATTCTTCCCGGTCTTCTTGACGTCTGATTTGTGTCCATTTATTCTTTTACGTAGAGACTGTCCAGTTTGACCAATGTACATGGCAGAGGGGCATTGCTGGCACATGATGGCATATATCACATTGGTGGATGTGCAGGTGAACGAGCCTCTGATAGTGTGGCTGATGTGATTAGGTCCAATGTTGGTGTCCCCTGAATAGATATGTGGACACAGTTGGCAATGGGCTTTGTTGCAAGGATAGGTTCCTGGGTTAGTGGTTCTGTTGTGTGGTGCGTGGTTGCTGGTGAGTATTTGCTTCAGGTTGGGGGGCTGTCTGTAAGCAAGGACTGGCCTGTCTCCCAAGATCTGTGAGAGTGATGGGTCGTCCTCCAGGATAGGTTGTAGATCCTTGATGATGCGTTGGAGGGGTTTTAGTTGGGGGCTGAAGGTGATGGCTAGTGGCATTCTGTTATTTTCTTTGTTGGGCCTGTCCTGTAGTAGGTGACTTCTGGGTACTCTTCTGGCTCTGTCAGTCTGTTTCTTCACTTCAGCAGGTGGGTATTGTAGTTGTAAGAATGCTTGATAGAGATCTTGTAGGTGTTTGTCTCTGTCTGAGGGGTTGAAGAAAATGCAGTTGTATCGTAGAGCTTGGCTGTCGACAATGGATCGTGTGGTGTGGTCTGGATGAAAGCAGGAGGCATGTAGGTAGGAATAGTGGTCAGTAGGTTTCCAGTATAGGGTGGTGTTTATGTGACCATCGCTTATTAGCACCATAGTGTACAGGAAGTGGATCTCTTGTGTGGACTGGTCCAAGCTGAGATCGACGGTGGGATGGAAATTGTTGAAATCATGGTGGAATTCCTCAAGGGCTTCTTTTCCATGGGTCCAGATGATGAAGATGTCATCAGTGTAGCGCAAGTAGAGTAGGGGCATTAGGGGACGAGAGCTGAGGAAGCATTGTTCTAAGTCAGCCATAAAAATGTTGGCATACTGTGGGGCCATGCGGGTACCCATAGCAGTGCCGCTGATTTGAAGGTATACATTGTCCCCAAATGTGAAATAGTTATGGGTGAGGACAAAGTCACAAAGTTCAGCCACTAAGTTTGCCGTGACATTATCAGGGATACTGTTCCTGACAGCTTGTAGCCCATCTTTGTGTGGAATGTTGGTGTAGAGGGCTTCTACATCCATAGTGGCCAGGATGGTGTTTTCAGGAAGATCACTGATGGATTGTAGTTTCCTCAGGAAGTCAGTGGTGTCTCAAAGATAGGTGGGAGTGCTGGTAACGTAGGGCCTGAGGAGGGAGTCTACATAGCCAGATAATCCTGCTGTCTGGGTGCCAATGCCTGAGATGATGGGGCGCCCAGGATTTCCAGGTTTATGGATCTTGGGTAGTAGATAGAATACCCCAGGTCGGGGTTCCAGGGGTGTGTCTGTGCAGATTTGTTCTTGTGCTTTTTCAGGGAGTTTCTTGAGCAAATGGTGTAGTTTCTTTTGGTAACCCTCAGTGGGATCACAGGGTAATGGCTTGTAGAAAGTGGTGTTGGAGAGCTGCCTAGCAGCCTCTTGTTCATATTCCGACCTATTCATGATGACGACAGCACCTCCTTTATCAGCCTTTTTGATTATGATGTCAGAGTTGTTTCTGAGGCTGTGGATGGCATTGTGTTCTGCACAGCTGAGGTTATGGGGCAAGTGATGCTGCTTTTCCACAATTTCAGCCCGTGCACGTCAGCGGAAGCACTCTATGTAGAAGTCCAGTCTGTTGTTTCAACCTTCAGGAGGAGTCCACCCAGAATCCTTCTTTTTGTAGTCTTGGTAGGAAGGTCTCTGTGGGTTAGTATGTTGTTCAGAGGTGTGTTGGAAATATTCCTTGCGTTGGAGACGTCAAAAATAGGATTCTAGGTCACCACAGAACTGTATCATGTTTGTGGGGGTGGAGGGGCAGAAGGAGAGGCCCTGAGATAGGACACCTTCTTCTGCTGGGCTGAGTATAGTTGGCTAGATTAATAATATTGCTGGGTGGGTTAAGGGAACTACTGTTGTGGCCCCTTGTGGCATGTAGTAGTTTAGATAGTTTAGTGTCCTTTTTCTTTTGTAGAGAAGCAAAGTGTGTGTTGTAAATGGCTTGTCTAGTTTTTGTAAAGTCCGGCCGCGAGGAAGTTACACAAATCAGACGTCAAGAATTGTAACATTCAAAAACAAGTTGGAGAACACTTCAATCTCTTTGGTCACTTGATTACAGACCTAAAAGTTGCAACTCTTCAACAAAAAAACTTCAAAAACAGACTCCAACGAGAGACTGCTGAATTGGAATTAATTTGCAAAAAATACAATTAACTTAGGCTTGAATAGAGACTGGGAGTGAATGGGTCACTACACAAAGTAAAACTATTTCCCCACATTTATTCCCCCCCCCGTTCCTCAGACGTCCCCGCCTTCCCGACTCTCCTGCTGGTAATAGCTCACCTTTAGTGATCACCCTTCTTACAGTGTGTACGGTAACACCCATTGTTTCATGTTCTCTATGTATATAAATCTCCCCACTGTATTTTCCACTGAACGCATCCGATGAAGTGAGCTGTAGCTCACGAAAGCTCATGCTCAAATAAATTGGTTAGTCTCTAAGGTGCCACAAGTACTCCTTTTCTTTTTGCGAAGACAGACTAACACGGCTGTTACTCTGAAACCTTTCTTAGGGTTGTGTAATACCACCACCTACAGATTTTATCTGATATTACCCTGATATGACCCTCTAAAGAGAAGAGACATTAATGTCAGGCCTCTCCCAATACAGAAATGAAAACTAAATTTGACTGGAGTTAAATGGCTCACGTAAGAAATGAACAATTAGAATAGGAGGGTGAAAAAACTGTCTGTATTAAAAAGACACTTTGGTTAAAAACATAAAGAAAACTGTTCTGTATTAAAAAGACGACTTTGGTTAAACACATAAAGATTTAGGAGCATATTCTTAGCACATTAACAGAACTCGTGTTCTGGCATCCTCTAAAAAAACAAGGGGTTTAAGTGCCATGAATGCAGAGGAATTATTTAGGGAGTGTAATGGGGACAATAGCTAGGATGAATTGTATGAAATTTAGAAAGAGAAGACTTCCCAGCAGTGCTACCTACTAGGCTGTTGAACAGTCTCACAGGGAAAGGGATAGAAGCTGTATTGCTTAAGACTTTTAAAACGAGATTGGACAAAGTACTAGGAAGCAGATCCTCAGAGGTTTTCAGGCATCTAACTCCCACTGAAATCAGTGAGAGTTAGACATCTAAACATCTGTGAGGATGTGGGCCTATTTATTTTAAAAAACAAGCCTGTATTGGCTCCTAGAAGATGGACTGTCTACACTGCACTTTCGTCAGTAAAACTTTTGTCGCTCGGGGTGTTAAAAAACATGGCCCTGACCAACAAAAGTTTTACTGATGAATAGTGCCGGTGTGGACAGCGCTTTGTCGGAGGAGATGCTCTCCCGCCAAC
The DNA here is from genome assembly GCF_965140235.1 of Caretta caretta. Taxonomy (NCBI): domain Eukaryota; kingdom Metazoa; phylum Chordata; order Testudines; family Cheloniidae; genus Caretta; species Caretta caretta. Next base: position 9,879,265 of record NC_134208.1, on the reverse strand, counting down.
AAAGCTACCGCCCCTTACTGGGGTGGTTTTATTTTGTTGGCAGCAGCTCTCCTGCCCACCAAGAGTGGTGACACTCCCTGCCTTATAGCTGCAAGACCTGCTGTAAATTGTGCAGTGTAGACAGAGCCTAAGTCTTCTTAACCTTGTACATCATCACTCACTAGTCTCCCCCATGATCCCTTATAGCCCAGACTATGTTGTGCCCTGCCCCAAGGCTGCTCTGTGATTGCAAACGGGCAGGGATGAGAGATGGGTCCGGGAGAAAATCTCTCCTCTAAGATGTGCCCCACGTTGTGGGAAGATCCCAGCCCCACCCCGCAGGGCGGTCAAGCCCCACCGGGGTGCAACGTGCTAATATAGCGCTGCCAGGCCGCCCTGGGACACTGATGCAGGCGGACATTCACGCGTGGGGCAAGGTCCCTGTGGGGCACCCCCACGCGAGCGCACTTGGATACAGAAGATGGCGCCGGACATCACGCGGCGCGGATTTTCCACCAGCGGCCCTGGCTCCAGCGTCACCTAGTGTCATAAATATAAAGGGAAGGGTAAACACCTTTAAATCCCTCCTGGCCAGAGAAAAAACCCTTTCACCTGTAAAGAAGCTAGGATAACCTCGCTGGCACCTGACCAAAATGACCAATGGGGAGACAAGATACTTTCAAACCTGGAGCTGGGGGAGAAACAAAGGTTCTCTCTGTCTGTGTGATGCTTTTGCCGGAAACAGAACAGGAATGGAGTCTTAGACCTTAGTAAGTAATCTAGCTAGAGATGCGTTAGAGTCTGTTTTGTTTAAATGGCTGATAAAATAGCTGTGCTGAATGGAATGTATATTCCTGTTTTTGTGTCTTTTTGTAACTTAACGTTTTGCCTAGAGGGATTCTCTATGTTTTGAATCTGATTACCCTGCAAGGCATTTACCATCCTGATTTTACAGAGGTGATTCTTTTACTTTTTCTTCAATTAAAATTCTTCTTTTAAGAACCTGATTGCTTTTTCATTGTTCTTAAGATCCAAGGGTTTGGGTCTGTGTTCACCTATGCAAATTGGTGAGGATTTCTATCAAGCCTTCCCCAGGAAAGGGGGTGTAGGGTTTGGGGAGGATTTTTGGGGGGAAAGACGTTTCCAAGCGGGCTCTTTCCTGGTTATATATCTGTTAGATGCTTGGTGGTGGCAGCAATAAAGTCCAAGGGAAAAAGGAAAATAGTTTGTATCTTGGGGAAGTTTTAACCTAAGCTGGTAAAAATAAGCTTAGGGGGTTTTCATGCAGGTCCCCACATCTGTACGCTAGAGTTCAGAGTGGGAAAGGAACCTTGACATGGTGGCAGAGCGGTGGGATTAACTTGAAAACATTTTGAGATCAATTTGAGATTTTTTTAACCATAAGCACAGATTTTAAAAGGAAATATTTTTTTTCCTTTGGGCTGCTGGAAAGTAGGTTTTAAGCTGAAAGCAATTAGAGGTTTTTTTTTCTTTGTCTCTGCTTGGGGGCCAGAGCAGAGACAAAAGAGAATTGTCTTTTGTGAGCTGGAGTTTTCTCTACCTAAAGGCAGTGTAGTTAACCTGCAGGGAAATTCACAAGTCTTCACAGACCTGAAGAAGTTTTTTTTACCTAAGAGCAACTAGAGGGGTTTTCTGTCTATTTGCCTGGAGACAAAGGTGTTAGGTTTTTTTTTTTTAAGGATTTTTCTGTAGGCTGACCATCACTATCAGAGAACATAGGTATCCGGACAGCACAGCAAAATTTTACAAGCCAAGTTTTTTTGTTTGTTTTATTTCTAACTCTCAGGTGTAAAGTTAGTTAAAAACAGAGAGGCAAACATGACAGAGCCCAAAACAGAAACAGCCAAAGAGGCTGCCGACAGGTGAGCTATGGAGGCAAAGGAAAAAGAAATGGAGGAACAGGAAAAAGCCCAAGAGGCTGCCCACAGGAGAGCTATGGAGACAAAGGAAAAAGAATGGAAGCATGCTGAGGAGGAAAGGGAGGCTGCCCACAGGAGAGCTATGGAGGTAAGGGACAAAGAACTGGAGGAGAAGGAAAAAGAGAGGAAGCATGCACTGGAGATGGAGAAGGCAAAGGCTCAGTAGAATATACCAACAAACCCTAGCAATCCTTCTCCAGGTACCACTTCCCATCCCAGAAAGTTCCCCACCTACAAGGCAGGCGATGATATCGAGGCCTTTTTAGAAAACTTCGAAAGGGCCTGCCTTGGGTACAGCATCTCTACAGACCAATACATGGTAGAGCTGAGGCCGCAGCTCAGTGGACCCTTAGCTGAGGTGGGGGCTGAAATGCCTAAGGAACACATGAACCAGTATGAACTGTTTAAAACTAAGGCGAGAGTCAGAATGGGGCTAACACCTGAGCATTCCCATCGGCAGTTCAGAGCCCTAAGGTGGAAACCAGTATCATTTACCCGACATGCCTACCACATTGTGAAACATTGGGATGCCTGGATATCAGGAGCAAGTGTTAAATCTCCAGAAGAGTTGCCCTTCCTAATGCAAATGGAGCAGTTCTTAGAGGGTGTTCCTGAGGAAATAGAAAGATACATCCTAGATGGGAAGCCCAAAACTGTAAACGAGGCGGGGGAGATTGGAGCAAAATGGGAGGAGGTGGCAGAGAAGAAAAAAACTGGTCGCGGTTGGAGCGGATACCAGAAGGGACAACCTCAGACCACACCCTACTACCGGGGGCAGCCCAAAACCCCAACTACCCCCCAAGGAACCCTCCAGAAACCTTACCGTCCCACCACACCGTTCTCCAGCAACCCACCTCACCCCAGTGACCCGTCAGCTGGACGATGTTTTAAATGTAACGAGCTGGGGCATGTAAAGGCCAACTGCCCCAAGAACCCCAACAGATTACAGTTTATTACACCGGAATCACACCAGAGGTCCTCAGGCCCAGATACCTCCCAGATACCCTTGGAGCGGAGGGAAACTGTGAGTGTGGGCGGGAAGAAGGTCACCGCGTGGAGGGACACCGGAGCACAAGTGTCGGCTATCCATGCTTCCTTAGTGGACCCCAATTTAATCGACCCAGAGATCCAAGTGACGATTCAACCCTTAAAGTCCAACACTTTCAATTTGCCTACAGCCAAGTTGCCTGTCCAGTACAAGGGCTGGTCAGGAATGTGGACTTTTGCAGTCTATGATGATTATCCCATCCCCATGCTGTTGGGGGAAGACTTGGCCAATCATGTGAAGCTAGCCAAGAGGGTGGGAATGGTCACCCGCAGCCAGGCTAAGCAAGCCGTCATGCCTACCTCTGTTCCGGAAACTTCTACCAGGACCCTGTCAGAGGTGATGGACCTTGACCCCAGGCCAATGTCTGCAACAGCAGTAGTGGATCCAGTCCCAGAGACCCAGACAGAGCCAGTCCCAGAACAGGAACCAGCGGAACAACCAGCACCAGACCCATTGCTGGCACTGAATCCAGTACTTGCAACCCCAAAACCAGAGTGTCCCACCAAACCTGAACCGGCAGCAGCCGATAACCCTACACCAGGGGCTCAGCCAGAGCCTGAACCCCAACATAGTGCACCATCGGAGAGTGGTGCACAGTCAACGGAAACAGCCCCATCCCTTACATCACTTCCAGAGGGACCAACCCAAGGTCCACAATCCAATGAGGAACTGATGTCTCCAGCATCAAGGGAACAATTTGAGACCAAACAGGAAGCAGATGAAAGCCTCCAGAGAGCTTGGATGGCGGCATGGAGCAACCCACCACCTCTCAGCTCTTCTAATCGATCCAGGTTTGTTGTAGAAAGAGGACTTTTATACAAGGAAACTCTTTCTGGTGGACACCAGGAAGACTGGCATCCTCAGAGACAGTTGGTAGTTCCAACTAAGTACCAGGTCAAGCTCTTGAGCTTAGCCCACAATCATCCTAGTGGCCATGCTGGGGTGAACAGGACCAAAGACCGTTTGGGGGGGTCATTCCACTGGGAGGGAATGGGCAAGGATGTTTCTACCTATGTCCGGTCTTGTTAGGTATGCCAAAAAGTGGGAAAACCCCAAGACCAGGTCAAAGCCCCTCTCCAGCCACTCCCCATCATTGAAGTTCCATTTCAGTGAGTAGCTGTGGATATTCTGGGTCCTTTTCCGAAAAAGACACCCAGAGGAAAGCAGTGCATACTGACTTTCATGGATTTTGCCACCCGATGGCCAGAAGCAGTAGCTCTAAGCAACTCCAGGGCTAAAAGGGTGTGCCAGGCACTAGCAGACATTTTGGCCAGGGTAGGTTGGCCCTCCGACATCCTCACAGATGCAGGAACTAATTTCCTGGCAGGAACTATGGAAAGCCTTTGGGAAGCTCATGGGGTAAATCACTTGGTTGCCACTCCTTACCACCATCAAACAAATGGCATGGTGGAGAAGTTTAATGGAACTTTGGGGGCCATGATACGTAAATTCGTAAATGAACACTCCAATGATTGGGACCTAGCGTTGCAGCAGTTGCTCTTTGCCTACAGAGCTGTACCACATCCCAGTTTAGGGTTTTCACCATTTGAACTTGTATATGGCCACGAGGTTAAGGGGCCATTACAGTTGGTGAAGCAGCAATGGGAGGGGTTTACACCTTCTCCAGGAACTAACATTGTGGACTTTGTAACCAACCTACAAAACACCCTCTGAACCTCTTTAGCCCTTGCTAAAGAAAACCTACAGGATGCTCAAAAAGAGCAAAAAGCCTGGTATGATAAACATGCCAGAGAGCGTTCCTTCAAAGTAGGGGACCAAGTCATGGTCTTAAAGGCGCTCCAGGCCCATAAAATGGAAGCATCGTGGGAAGGGCCATTCATGGTCCAGGAGTACCTGGGAGCTGTTAATTATCTCATAGCATTCCCCACCTCAAACCGAAAGCCTAAGGTGTACCATATTAATTCTCTAAAGCCCTTTTATTCCAGAGAATTAAAGGTTTGTCAGTTTACAGCCCAGGGAGGAGATGACGCTGAGTGGCCTGAAGGTGTCCACTATGAAGGGAAAAGTGCTGGTGGCGTGGAAGAGGTGAACCTCTCCATGACCCTTGGGAGTATGCAGCGACAGTAGATCAAGGAGCTATGTACTAGCTACTCGCCGATGTTCTCAGCCATTCCAGGACTGACTGAACGGGCATACCACTCCATTGACACAGGTAATGCTCACCCAATTAAAGTCCAGCCTTACCGGGTGTCTCCTCAAGCTAACACTGCTATAGAACGGGAGATCCAGGATATGTTACAGATGGGTGTAATCCGCCCCTCTGGAAGTGCATGGGCATCTCCAGTGGTTCTAGTTCCCAAACCAGCTGGGGAGATACGTTTTTGCGTGGACTACTGTAAGCTAAATGCTGTAACTCGCCCAGACAACTATCCCATGCCACGCACAGATGAACTATTAGAGAAACTGGGATGGGCCCAGTTCATCTCTACCTTGGACTTAACCAAGGGGTACTGGCAGGTACTGCTAGATGAATCCGCCAAGCAAAGGTCAGCCTTCACCACCCATGTCGGGGTGTATGAATTTAATGTACTCCCTTTCGGCCTCGGAATGCACCCGCCACCTTCCAAAGACCTGTAGATGGTCTCCTAGCGGGATTAGGAGAATATGCAGTCGCCTACCTTGACGATGTGGCCATATTTTCAGATTCCTGGGCAGAACACCTGGAACATCTACAAAAAGTCTTTGAGCACAGAAGGGAGGCAGGACTAACTGTTAAGGCTAAGAAGTGTCAAATAGGCCTAAACAGAGTGACTTACCTTGGACACCAGGTGGGTCAAGGAGCTATCAACCCCCTACAGGCCAAAGTGGATGCTATCCAAAAGTGGCCTGTCCCAAAGTCAAAGAAACAGGTCTAATCTTTCTTAGGCTTGGCCGGATATTACAGGCGATTTGTACCGCAATACAGCCAAATCGCCGCCCCACTGACAGACCTAACCAAAAAGAAACAGCCAAATGCCATTCAGTGGACCGAAGAGTGTCCGAAGGCCTTTAACCAGTTTAAAGCGACACTCATGTCTGATCCTGTACTAAGGGCCCCAGACTTTGACAAACCATTCCTAATAATCACAGATGCGTCCGAGCGTGGTGTGGGAGCAGTTTTAATGCAGGAAGGATCGGATCAAGAATTCCACCCTGTAGTGTTTCTCAGCAAGAAGCTGTCTGAGAGGGAAAGCAACTGGTCAGTCAGTGGAAAAGAATGTTACGCCATTGTCTACGCTCTGGAAAAGCTACGCCCATATGTTTGGGGACAGCGTTTCCACCTGCAAACAGACCATGCTGCACTATAGAGGCTTCATACTGCCACGGAAATAACAAAAAAATTTATTTGGTGGAGTTTAGCTCTCCAAGATTTTGATTTCGACATCCAACACATCTCAGGATCTTCTAACAAAGTGGCTGATGCACTCTCCCGTGAAAGTTTCCCAGAATCAACTGGTTAAAATCGTTCTTGAGATGTGGAAAATATTGTTGGTAGTATATTTAGAGGTGCATGTGTCTTATTAACTCTGTTTTCCCCTAGAGCTCCAGGAAGAAATCACAGCCAGCGTTTCACCCTATCTGTGATTTGGGTGGCGTGTCATAAATATAAAGGGAAAGGTAAACATCTTTAAATCCCTCCTGGCCGGAGGAAAAACCCTTTCACCTGTAAAGGGTCAAGAAGCTAGGATAACCTCGCTGGCACCTGACCAAAATGACCAATGAGAAGACAAGATACTTTCAAAGCTGGAGCTGTGGGAGGGAGAAACAAAGGTTCTCTCTGTCTGTGTGATGTTTTTGCCGGGAACAGAACAGGAATGGAGTCTTAGACCTTAGTAAGTAATCTTGCTAGAGATGCGTTAGTCTGTTTTGTTTAAATGGCTGATAAAATAAGCTGTGCTAAATGGAATGTAGATTCCTGTTTTTATGTCTTTTTGTAACTTAAGGTTTTGCCTAGAGGGATTCTCTGTTTTAAATCTGATTACCCTGTAAGGTATTTACCATCCTGATTTTACAGAGGTGATTCTTTTACTTTTTCTTCAATTAAAATTCTTCTTATAAGAACCTGATTGCTTTTTCATTATTCTTAAAAAAAGAAAAGGAGTACTTGTGGCACGTTAGAGACTAACCAATTTATTTGAGCATAAGCTTTCGTGAGCTACAGCTCACTTCATCGGATGCATACTGTGGAAAGTGTAGAAGATCTTTTTATGCACATAAAGCATGAAAAAATACCTCCCCCCACCCCACTCTCCTGCTGGTAATAGCTTATCTAAAGTGATCACTCTCCTTACAATGTGTATGATAATCAAGTTGGGCCATTTCCAGCACAAATCCAGGGTTTAACAAGAACATCTGGGGGAGGGGGAGTAGGAAAACACAAGGGGAAATAGGTTACCTTGCATAATGACTTAGCCACTCCCAGTCTCTATTCAAGTCTAAGTTAATTGTATCCAATTTGCAAATGAATTCCAATTCAGCAGTCTCTCGCTGGAGTCTGGATTTGAAGTTTTTTTGTTGTAATATAGCAACTTTCATGTCTGTAATCGCGTGACCAGAGAGATTGAAGTGTTCTCCGACTGGTTTATGAATGTTATAATTCTTGACATCGGATTTGTGTCCATTTATTCTTTTACGTAGAGACTGTCCAGCTTGACTAATGTACATGGCAGGGGGCATTGCTGGCACATGATGACATATATCACATTGGTGGATGTGCAGGTGAACGAGCCTCTGATAGTGTGGCTGATGTTATTAGGCCCTGTGATGGTGTCCCCTGAATAGATATGTGGGCACAGTTGGCAACGGGCTTTGTTGCAAGGATAGGTTCCTGGGTTAGTGGTTCTGTTGTGTGGTATGTGGTTGCTGGTGAGTATTTGCTTCAGGTTGGGGGGCTGTCTGTAGGCAAGGACTGGCCTGTCTCCCAAGATTTGTGAGAGGGTTGGGTCATCCTTCAGGATAGGTTGTAGATCCTTAATAATGTGTTGGAGGGGTTTTAGTTGGGGGCTGAAGGTGACGGCTAGTGGCATTCTGTTATTTTCTTTGTTAGGCCTGTCCTGTAGTAGGTGACTTCTGGGAACTTTTCTGGCTCTATCAATCTGTTTCTTCACTTCCGCAGGTGGGTATTGTAGTTGTAAGAATGCTTGATAGAGATCTTGTAGGTGTTTGTCTCTGTCTGAGGGGTTGGAGCAGAGAGAAAACCTGGATTTGTGCTGGAAATGGCCCAACTTGATTATCATGCACATTGTAAGGAGAGTGATCACTTTAGATAAGCTATTACCAGCAGGAGAGTGGGGTGGGGGGGGGAGGTATTTTTTCATGGTTTGTGTGTATAAAAAGATCTTCTACACTTTCCACAGTATGCATCCGATGAAGTGAGCTGTAGCTACTGTTACTCTGAAACCTTTCATTATTCTTAAGATCGAAGGGTTTGGGTCTGTGTTCACCTATGCAAATTGGTGAGGATTTTTATCAAGCCTTCCCCAGGAAAGAGGGTGTAGGGTTTGGGGAGGATTCTGGGGGGAAAGATGTTTCCAAGTGGGCTCTTTCCTGGTTATATATCTGTTAGACACTTGGTGTTGGCAGCAATAAAGTCCAAGGGGAAAAAGGAAACTAGTTTGTACCTTGGGGAAGTTTTAACCTAAGCTGGTAAAAATAAGCTTAGGGGTTTTTTTTCATGCAGGTCCCCACATCTGTACCCTAGAGTTCAGAGTGGGGAAGGAACCTTGAGCTAGCAACCAGAGGAGGTGGCCTGAGGACAGCGAGTCACGGGGCCGGGCGAGCGCGCATCACGGCGGCCAGCCACGCGCCCCACACGGCACTGGGCCCAGTGGGCTCCTCCCTCGTCCGCGCAAGGCGCTGTGGGTGTGAGGGCGGGGTAGCCCCCTGTCAAGGTTCCTCCCCCACTCTGAACTCTAGGGTACAGATGTGGGGACCTGCATGAAAAACCTCCTAAGCTTATCTTTACCAGCTTAGGTCAAAACTTCCCCAAGGTACAAAATATTCCACCCGTTGTCCTTGGACGGGCCACTACCACCACCAAACTAATACTGGTTACTGGGGAAGAGCTGTTTGGACGCGTCCTTCCCCCCAAAATACTTCCCAAAACCTTGCACCCCACTTCCTGGACAAGGTTTGGTAAAAAGCCTCACCAATTTGCCTAGGTGACTACAGACCCAGACCCTTGGATCTTAAGAACAATGAACAATCCTCCCAACACTTGCACCCCCCCTTTCCTGGGAAATGTTGGATAAAAAGCCTCACCAATTTGCATAGGTGACCACAGACCCAAACCCTTGGATCTGAGAACAATGAAAAAGCATTCAGTTTTTTACAAGAAGACTTTTAATAAAAAATAGAAGTAAATAGAAATAAAGAAATCCCCCCTGTAAAATCAGGATGGTAGATATCTTACAGGGTAATTAGATTCAAAAACATAGAGAACCCCTCTAGGAAAAACCTTAAGTTACAAAAAAGATACACAGACAGAAATAGTTATTCTATTCAGCACAATTCTTTTCTCAGCCATTTAAAGAAATCATAATCTAACACATACCTAGCTAGATTACTTACTAAAAGTTCTAAGACTCCATTCCTGGTCTATCCCCGGCAAAGACCCAGCACACAGACAGACACAGACCCTTTGTTTCTCTCCCTCCTCCCAGCTTTTGAAAGTATCTTGTCTCCTCATTGGTCATTTTGGTCAGGTGCCAGCGAGGTTACCTTTAGCTTCTTAACCCTTTACAGGTGAGAGGAGCTTTCCCCTGGCCAGGAGGGGTTTCAAAGGGGTTTACCCTTCCCTTTATATTTATGACACCCCCCCCCCCCAGAAGCCCCCTAGATCCAGGCAGAATCCATTTGAGAGCCCCACCCGGGCAGCCCTGGCGCTGTGAATGGGGCTGCCCGGCAGTTGCCCGTGTAGCTTCCACGCAGAACCGGGGGTGGGTGAGCCTTTTAATCGCAATGGGTTTCTCCTACGTCCCTAACACGCCCCGCTTCCCCCTTAGAAAAGCGCCTTGTTTTGACTCGCCTTCCCTCTTAAGTCAGGCACATCTTCCGGCGCCCTATTCTGCGCCCAAGGGAAAGAGGGCCCCATTCTCCCCAGATGGCGGCGCCGGCCGGTGAACGTAGGGCTCTGCGCGCCGGTAGCTTAGAAGGCCCCAAAGATGGCGATGCTGGCGGAGCGTGAGTAGCGGGGCTGCGGAGGGGGTTAGAGCCGGCAAGTCGGGTGAAGGGAGAAACCATTATGTGTCTGGGAAGGGGGAGCTGCCACGGTCTACGCAGGAGGGGTGCGGGGGGAAACCAAAAGCGATGAGGCGGTGGAAGACACCGCCAGGGATGTTGGGGGGGGAAAGGGGAGCGTGTCCCTGATGAAAGGGTGGACTCGATGGAAGGAGCTACTCTGAGGGGTAGGGAGATACCACTGTTCGGGGGGTGGGGGCGCCCCGCCAGGCTGCGTTATGTCTCCTCTGACACCCTGGCTCCCTGCCCCGCCCAGGGCGCCTGGTGGCCCTGGCACAGCGGTTGGGAGGCTGGGAGGGGCCCCTGGGTGCTACCAAAGCGGTGGGTGGGGGAGGGAGGAACGAACCTGCCTAGTTCCAGGCATTGGGGGAGCGAGTGGGGAGGTGCCTGGACCTCTTGGGGCCCCTATGGGGGTCCTGCCTGCTGGGCCCCTCTGTGGGCCTTTGGGCAGGGTGAGCACTGGGCCCCAGCCGCTCTGTGGGCAGGGGCGCTGGGCGGGGCCCCAAGCTGTGTTGTTGGGCCCCCATGAGGTTGTTTCCCACACCAGCGTCCCTTCTCTCCCCCTCTACTGCCCTCACTAAAAGAGCCACCTGTCAGAGGGGAAAACGCTTCTCATCATGGCCTGTGGTGCGTGCTCCGACACTGCTCTATGATGTGAGCGCGCACATGGACGCAGTGGTGAAACACAGCCGTCTCTGGCGAGGAAGGGTGGCAACTGTGTAACGGTTCACAGCAATTTAGGACAGGAAATGAACGCTGCCTTATACCCAGTGATGGCGAGAGGGATTTTCTGTAGTTGGAACAAAACTTCATAGTATCTAAGTGAGAGAGTACCCTGACTGTATGAAGATTTATACATATGTATAAAGACAAGAACATACTTGAAATAACCCTGCTGAACTCAACGGGATTTGTGCTTAATGTTAAACATTTGTATTATAGCACTTTTGCATAAGGAGGGCATTCGTTCTTGTGTGAGAGGCTTTTTTTAATTGAGTGTGAGGTAAACTGTTACCACAAATTGATTATTTAATGCCGCTGGGTGATGGAATCAAGTTCAAGGTCTCAGTACTTATCTTCAAAGCACTCAAGGGCATGGGCCCAGGATACGGAGAAGATCAACTAAAGTTCCAAGATGAAGACTGTGATCAGCAACTTTGGTCTTCTGCTGCAATGGAAATCTCAAAGGCTATGTCTATATGTGTCTTTCACAGGTATTCCCCTCTCCCCCCCCCCCCCCCCCCAAGAAAAAAACAAAAGTTTTGCCGCAACAAGTGCCAGTCCTGCTGACGATACAAACGCCAGTCATTGGAGGTAGAAGTATTTTGTTGGCAGGAGAGCCGACAAACAGCGTCTATACTGCATAACTTTTAGCAGCATGGGTGTGGCGATACAGACATGTCACTAAAAGCTGTGTAGTGTAGACATCGCCTAAGAGAGAGGCTCATCTCTGCAGGAGACAGAACTTTCTTGAGGGCTGGTCCAAGACAGGAATGAACTCCCCCAGGAACAAAGGATCATCACAGTCCTTTCTACCTTCCTCTTCCAAGGAGCGATGGTCTAAAGCTGCAGTGGGGGAGGTCTAGGTTGGATATTAGGAAAAATCATTTCACTAGGAGGATGGTGAAGCACTGGAATGGGTTACCTAGGGAGGTGGTGGAATCTCCATCTTCGAGGTTTTTAAGGCCCAGCTTGACAAAGCCTGGCTGGAATGATTTAGTTGGGGTTGGCCCTGCTTTGAGCAGGGGATTGGACTAGATGACCTCCTAATGTCTCTTCCAACCCTGATCTTCTATGATTCCAAGTGCAAACTGTATTTTTCTGTATCTCCCTTCTCTAACATATATAGCAGTGTGTGTATCAGAAATATATAACACCTAAAACTAAACATTTCATTGTATACTCTCATCCCCTGGGGAGAGGATGAAAGAACAAACACATGACAGATGTTAGTCACATTGCATAATGTGCCATTCAGAAGTGCTTAGATACTAAGTTGATGAGGATACTGTAAGAAACTGTTGATAAATTGTACAGCCATTTGCTTGACCACGCTTCAGTTGGTTATGAAGTATATTCAAGAGACTAGCCAGCATGTATTGGTTAACAGAATATATAAAATAGTTTTTAATGCCCTTAGATGGTTATTGAAAGTTTAATTATTTATTGGGACACTCAAAGCTTTTGAATTCTTTTTTTCTTTTAATGTCAAATATAAATAATATGTTTCTGCAGGACTGGGGCCAGAATATGTAATGAAACTTAAGATTTTTTTTTTTAATTTGAGAGACATACCTCTGAGTTGATTTGAAGAAAGCTATACACAGAGAGCACAATTACATGTAAGTCCCCATCAGAATGGTTATTCAGAATTGTGCAGTATCCAATGTACAATAATTAAAAATTTAGTGCTGTGTTAACGTTTATCCTTGCATGTGCAGGGAAGCACTGAAATACTTCTTTAAAGGATAAATCTAATTACGTAGGGTTTGCCAGAACTCTGTATGTGTGACTAGCTTGTGGTAATTGTGAAGGCAGATTATGCACATGCATTTTTGTGTGTGCAGTTCTGGACAACTTCAATCACTGTATTATCAATATTTAGTCCAAAAGAGAGGAGGAGAACTATTTCTTATCCATGCACATAGCTAAAACTCTTGTCCAAGCTCTCATTCTCTTGGTTCTCAATTACTGCAACGTCCTTCTCTCTGGACTTGACAAAAGCAATCTTGCCATGCTTTTATCTATTCAAAATGCTGCTGTAAAGATCATTTTCCTAGCCTGTTGTTTTAAGCATGGCACACCTCTCTTTGCATCCCTCCACTGGCTCCCCCTCCTCCTACCTGTCATCTCTCATATCAAGATGTCAGCTCTTGCATCCTGTCAGCTCATGATGCTCTCCTCCCTCACCCACTTATTACATTTTCAAACTAAGATCGTTTGCTTTCTCACAGGATGCCCCTCACGCTCGGCAGGTGCTTCCCATAACAATTGAAAAGCCATCTCGTTCTCCTTTTGCAAAACCCTCCTCAAAACTCTCCTGTACCATGATGCGTAAAAAAAAATTGACAATGGTCAGGGTGCTGATGTGCAGAGTATACCACCTATCATACGGTACAATATTGTCATGTTGTTTCCTTGTACAGCCCTGTCAGTCTGTAGCCATCTGTTGTCTCCTGTCTACTTAGATTGTAAGCTCTTTGTGGCAGGGACTGTTTTGGCTTGTACAGCACCTAACACAACAAGGTCTGGTCCATGATTGGAGCTCCTAGGTATTACGGTAATTCAAAAAGAATAATCTAAAACAAGAGACTATAGATGGGAGGGCAAGGAAAGGATGCCTAGAACATCTGTAGATGGTTTTTAGCCATCTCCTAGTGCAGTTTAGCAGCTGGAGACAAGGAAAAGAGCCAGTAGCACATCACCAACCAGCTCTCTGCCCATAATTATTGAGTGCTCCATGGACCACAGTTTCAGAACTTCTAGTTCAGCTTCACGTCCAGGGCTGCAGTTGGGCAAAAAGTGTGCAGGAACTGATCCATTGCAAACAGCATGGAGCGGGAGTTAGTGGAATAGCAAAAGGTTTCTGAGTGAATGAAGTTTTTCTCCACTGGATGGTGCTGCTTACCCAGGATATCAGTAGTACCTCTATAATGTAATTCTCCAGGGGCAGTTTGGTACAGCGGCCTAGTGTTGGAACTGAATCACTTTTAGCTTGCAGGATGATAGGTAGTTTACTTCTTCATTTTGGAAAGATTACAGTGAACAGACATCTCTAACAAAGAGAATTGTTCTTTCCAAATCTCATTTGGAGGAGAAGGGATGGCTGCAGCACAGAGGTTGGAGTTCTGGCTTTGCCACACGTTTCTTGTTGATTTTAACTAAGTCACTTCACTTCTCTTGTTCTTGAGTTTCCTGATCTGCGAAATAGGACTAACACATCTGTCTGTCTTAGGGAAATGTGAAGATTAATGCCCTGTCTGGAAAGTGATTTGAGATCCTGCAATTGAAGGTGCTAGGAAAGGAAAAAGTATTACCAATTTCAACTTTGAGAAACTACTCTACTAAGTCTTGTAACCAGGGGTCTCTGGGGAGGATGAACTGAAAAGCATCTTAGATATATGTGGCAGCTTTACAGCTGGGTGAGATGTATCAAATTTAATTCCCCCGGTTTTGTTAAGCCACTATCCTGAGTAACAGTTACAATAGACAGAAAATGAGGGTTCTTCAGATGTTATAGCTGGTAGGAAGTGCTGAACAAGTGGGATTATAGTGATTTAAGGAAGGTGAAAGGAGAGCAATGAAGAAGAGACTTCAGGCTAAAGGGGTAGAGGAAAAGGGACCGTGTAAGGCATGGAATTGGAAAGGAGACATTAGTGTACTTGAAACCTTCCATATGTGTGTGACTGTGTCCTCTTGAATTGATCCTCGTGTGCTGCACTGGTTGACTTTGAAATGAACAACCTTCTGTGGCTTAAAGGGACAGTGGCCAAGATTTTCAAATGTTGTGAGATTCAGTGTTTGGTTGCTCAGTTTGATTTTCAGAGGACTGGTGATCATTATTTTTTGAAATCAGTTTTCTTTGAGGTGTGTTGAGTTGGTTGCCCAAAATCACTAGTCAGCTTTGTAAATCTTGGCCAACATCCACATAACTCCTTTTGGCTGAGATTTTCAAATTAGCCTAAGGAGGTTAAGTGCCCAGTTCCCGTTGAAGATTTGTGGGAGTGTTGGGCACTTGGCATATTTTAGGCCCTTTTGATCATCGCGACCACTTTGTGTTTATATATAAACACAAACAATCCCTATGTTATTGGTATGACTATAGATTATCAGCACTAACAGAGCTCTAGACTTTTCTCCCTGTATGCTCTATTCACTTCTTGAATTTTTACTCAGCTTGGGTAATGAAAACAGGCTGGTCAGTTTCACTTATGAAAAAGCATACCGAAAGTCATATAGAGATCTCTCTGGAAACTGTACAGTTTTCCAGAGAATGAGATCCTTTCTATTGGTATTTAACCATCTGATGGAATTTGGGGGTATTCCATCAGCAGGGTATAATTTCCTCTTAAATCCAATAGGACTTTTCTTGAGGGTGGTTTTTCTGTACAGCGCAGTTACTAGTGCTTCTAATGCTGCTGGGGAACGTTAAAGCTAATGTTAAACACAATTTTGTAACTTTTTTCATCACTGTGTTTTGTGATTTTTTTTTTTTTTTGAAGTCGGAGTGGGTTTTTATTAAAAGAAACAGAACAGGGGCTGAAACCAAATTGTGTTCCTGTAATCTTGTTCCAATTTTCCAAAGGTGCATTTAGAGGACTGATGGTCTTGTAGTTAAAGCATGGAATTGTGACTCAGGGGAATTGGGTTCAATTCCTGGCTCAGCCATAGAATTTTTATGATCTTGAGCAAGCCATTTATCTCTCTATGCCTCCATATGTAAAATGAGGGTAGTAATACTTCCTTTTTCTGTTTAGGCCAGGGGTGGGCACACTTTTTGGCCCAAGGGCCACATCTGGGTATGGCAATTGTATGGTGGGCCATGAATGCTCACAAAATTGGGGGTTGGGGTATGGGAGGGGGTGAGAGCTCTGGGGTGGGGCTGGGGATGAGGGTGCAGCAGGGAGCTCCGGACTGGGACCAAGGGGTTTGGAGGGCAGGAGCGGGATCAGGGCTGGGGCAGGGGGTTGGCATGTGGGAGGGGGCCAGAGGTGCAGGCTCTGGGTGGCGCTTACCTCAAGCACCTCCCAGAAGCAGCAACAGCATGTCCCGCCTCTGGCTCCTTCTCGGAGGCGCAGCCAGGCAGCTCTGCGCGCTGCCCCGCCTTCAGGCGCCATTCCTGCCAGTGGGGGCTGTGGAGGCAGTGTGCAGAGCCCCTTGGCTGCCCCTATGTGTAGGAGCCAGAGGTGGGAGGACATGCCGCTGCTTCCAGGAGCCGCACGGAGCGGGGCAAGCCCCCGACCCCGCTCCCCGGCTGGAGTGCCAGAGTGGGGCAAGCCCTGGACCCTGGTCCCCGGCGGGAGCTCAAGGACTGGATTAAAATGTCTGACAGGCCGGATGCAGCCCCCAAGCCGTAGTTTGCCCACCCCTGGTTTAGGCCCTGATCCTGCAAACAGTTATGCACATGTTTAACTTTGTTATGCTAACTTTACTTTACTTCGTTGATTTCAATGGAACTACTAACAGTAGTAAAGTTAAGGATATGCATAATTGTTTGTAGGATTGTAAGCTCTTCAAAGCAGAGGATCTTTCTTACTGTGTCTGATCACAAAGTGGCCTTGATCCTCATTTTGAGACTCTAGATGGTGTAACTGTAATACAAATAATAATGTCATCTGAGTTCTCAGATAAATTAGCCATTCTCTGTGCAGACCTTGAAAGCTTTCATCACATTGGTGCTTGTTCTGTACTCGTTTGAATAAGTAGACATCTGTGACTGGTTATATTTAATTTTTTTTTATTAAAGCAGTGGTTAGATCCACTATAACCTGACATTCAGGGAGGAAAGATGGTCCAGTGATTAGGGCACCACCCTAGAACTTGGGAGACCTGCATTCGAGTCCCTGCTCTGCCATAGACTTCCTGTGTGACCTTGGGCAAGTCTCTTAGTCTCTATGTGCTTCAATTCCCTGTTACAATGGGGCTAATAGCACTTCCCTACTTCAGTGTATTTCTCTTCATAACACTTCTGTGAAGATTGAGATGCTGAGATACTGTGGTATTAGGACTGTATAAATACCATAATAGTCTGTTATAGATTCTGTTTGGAGGAAAAATAATGTCTTGACTTATTTTTAATTGCATTATCAGCTTCTGTAATATTAAATAGAGCATAATTTATTCCCCCCCCCCCCCCCACTGTAGCCCGTAAAAAGCAGAAGTGGTCTGTGGATCCTAGAAACAGCGCCTGGAGTAAAGATGAATCCAAATTTGGCCAGAAGATGTTGGAAAAAATGGGATGGTCCAAAGGAAAGGTATGGTCTGAAGGGAAGTAAGTGGTCTTGCAGAAAAGCAAACTCTCAGCTATTCCAGAATTTGAAATACTGAGAGAGATCTGGATACAGGAATTACAGGCAGCTCTTAGGCCTAGAGCAGGGGTCGGCAACCTGCGGCACACATGCCAAAGGCGGCACGCAAGCTGATTTTTAGTGGCACTCTCCTGCCAGCCAGGGTCCCGGCAGCTGGCCCCGCTCAGCCCGCTGCTGGCCTGGATGGATGGAACCCTGGGCCGGCAGCGGGCTGAGCGGGGCCAACGGCCGGGACCCCGGCTGGCAGGGGCCGGCGGCCGGGACCCCAGGCCAGCGACAGGGACCCCAGGCCGGCAGCAGAATGAGCGAGGCCGGCGGCCAGGACCCCAGACTGGCAGTGCATGCAGCAGACAGAACCCCAGACTGGCAGCGCGATGAGCCGCTCAGCCCGCTGCCGGTCTGGGGTTTCGTCCGTCAGCCCCTGACAGCTGGGGTCCTGGCTGCCGGCACCACTCAGCCCGCTGCCAGTCTGAGGTTCCATCGGGGGGCTCTGTAAATGTAAAATTTATTACTGGCACGCGAAACCTTAAATTAATGAAGACTTGGCACAGTACTTCTCAAAGGTTGCCGACCCCCTGGCCTAGAGTTTATAGGGCTATATCCTTTTTAGTAGGTACTTTACTGTTACCCCCCTTCTTGCTGACTTCTGGATCTCTCCTGCTGTCCTGTTTCCTTTTTTCCTTTTCTGCTCTCTTTGATAAGGAGATGGGTGACCCCAATTCAGAACTGCAGGAGCTACAGATGTGCCTCCCAAATTCTGACAGCTGCCTGGGGTGTAAGATAGAGCAGCTTCAGGAGCTGCTTTAACTTTTGGCAACTTTTAATGGCCCCTTATGATCTGCTCTTCTACCCAGAATAGCCAGAGTGTAGCATCAAGCCACATCTCTTCCCACCCCAGCATGCTCCTATGGTGGAGAGCTGTGGATGGAGGCCTGTGATCTTAGGATGACAGATATATTCCCTGTTGGCCAATAAAGACATCTCTGCTGCCTCTTTAGAGTGGCTCAGCTTCTATAGAAACTCCACAGAGCCCAGAATTGAGGCCTGTGTCTCTTCAGCATTTCCAGGTGCTAGTTACCTGACTAAACACAAAAGAGAATGGTCTTCATTGTTTTTTAAAGGCATCTTTCATCTCTGGTATTTCTCTTCCACCATTTAATAAAGAATAATAGTTGTGGCTTTCTTGAGTTTAGGAGACTCCCAGAACTTATGGTGAAAGAGAAGAGGTACTCCTGAGTGTCTCACAATAACTGTGTTGACTTGGGAAAGTTGCTTAAAGAAAAGGTAGCCTAAATAGGTTTTTAACTGGCTCTAATTTTACATTTAGTTGCTGGAGCAGAATTTCATATACAAACAGCGAAAGGTAGGGCCTGATCCCAAACCCATGGACATCAATGAGTCCATTGGCTTCGATAGGTTTTCTAACTGTGATTGATTAACTTCTTGATTTGTAAGCACAAATACGTATTTATTAGTGCTTTTAATGTACTGTGAAAATAAGTATGAAAGCCATGGGATTTTAAAACTGAGATTGAAAGGATGCTGTCAAACATTCTGCTCACACTGGATAAAATCATGCTGGCAACAACCAAACACAACTGTTGCCTTAACTAAAGTGGACAGAGATTTTTTCCTAAGTGTCCTAAAACCATGCTATAGGCCCTGCCTACACTGGAATTACAGCTGAAGTCGGGAGGATCTGTTACAACACAGTCCCAATAGATGGGGCAATAGACCTGGTATGTGATAGGGAGAGGAATCTGGCTAGCATCATTTTTAAAACAAAATTCACTGTCTGCTGGGCCCATGCTAGCAACAGTCATGTTTAAATATGGGTTATTGCTGCATAAAACAGGTTTTCAACCATAGGCCTCATCTACACTATTCCCAAATACTGTGATGTGGCCCACCATTGTTCTTATGTGACTTCTCCTTATTTGTGTGGCTAGGAAAAAATAAATAGGGTAGAGAATGAGGTCTTGTCTTTGATAGGTACCTTGGCTAAAACATGGTAACCTAGCATGGGCTTAGCATGTTTGGTTTTCCTGCCACTTGGGCAAGAAAAATACATATTGGGCCCCAAACATATTTTCTTACTGAATTTAAATACTGTTAGTTTGTAGTAGGGACAAAGCCAAGATCTGAAGTCCAAACTTGCCCCAACACTCTTCATGAACAAGCAAAGAAAATGGGTCCTGCTGAGTTCCAGTTTGGGTCAATTACATTTTTATTTGCCTCAATCTAACCTCTCTCCGCAAGTTCAATTGGGTGTGCTATTCTTTGTTTCCTGCTGGCAGTTTTTTAAGTACAACAATTACATCTTACATCCACCTCAGGGGTGGATTTCCGTGGTGAGAGAAGCATTCCCAATGTGTGCTCTCTCTTTCTATGTGCAAAGTTTTAAAGCACTGCAGGATCACCTGGAAATGTAAGGTGCTGTCCGGATTAATCATGAACAACTCAGTGATATTATTTGTTTCAGAGTAGCAGCTGTGTTAGTCTGTATTCACAAAAAGAAAAGGAGTACTTGTGGCACCTTAGAGACTAACCAGTTTATTTGAGCATAAGCTTTCGATGAAGTGAGCTGTAGCTCACGAAAGCTTATGCTCAGGTAAATTGGTTAGTGTCTAAGGTGCCATAAGTACTCCTTTTCAGTGATATTACTGCTTTGGTGTTTTGAGGGGCACATAAACAGTAAGTTAAAAATACACAAATTCTCTGTGTTGCTTATAGCATTTGACTGAATTAAATTGTAGACAAGAAAATAAATAATAATATAAGTTGTCTTGTTTGTATTTCAAAAACAAATGGACTTTCTATATGATACCTATATTTATCTTTAATGTCACTCCTGAAAAACGCTTACAATTTGCCTTATGTTCTCATTAGGGTCTTGGGGTTCAGGAACAAGGGAGCACAGAGCACATCAAGGTTCAAGTGAAAAACAACACACTTGGTTTAGGAGCAGCCATAAACTATGAGGTGAGTACTAGTTAGCGTTACTGCCAACACAGGTAAGAATGTGTTGATTGTTGACAGCCCCTTTATGTAATGGGAAGTGAGTGAAATCTATCATCAAGTTTGTATGGTGTTGGGATAATGATGAACATCTCACAGAAGAGAGAAACCAGCTTAAATGCAGCATTGGTACAGTTATGTCCTGTTGGGGTTTTTTGGGAGGATGTTGGAGTGGGGAGGCTGTGGTGAATAATGGGGAGTAGGCGGCTCAGAGATGCCACTTCCCACAGACAACTGAAATGTTTGTTTACTGGTAGATATCCCTTTGTCTCCATTTACTAGACCTGGTTTCATGCCTTCCTGTCATTCTGCTCCCTATTCCTGGAACAGTCCCTATTTCCCGTTGGCAGTCATGGGTTTGCACAGAATGTGGGATTGAGCCCTAAAGGCGCTGTCTGAGTCAACATCTGAACTGACTTTGTGTGTTCTCATCTTTTGTGCTGCAGGAAAATTATGTTAGCATTTCCTGCCTGTAGCTGAAAACAACTTGCCCAGACTGGGGCATGACAGAGCCAACAACAACTCAGTATTGTTTGAAGACTTTCAAACGCAACTCGTAGGCACTTGGAGCGAACTTAACAAGCTGTAGTTAGTGTTTCTACCCATGAAACTTTAGGGATTGCTAGTTACTCTTTGGTGTGTAGAACCAGAGGATGTAGAGTGGGACTCTGATAGACCTTTTGATGGGATCTTTTGCCTCTTATTTGCTTGGGTGCTATTTACAGGACAACTGGATTGCTCATCAAGATGACTTCAACCAACTTCTGGCTGAACTGAATAATTGCCATGGGCAAGGTGAATCAGGTATGTTAATACTTTGCTATATTGGAAGTTTCACTGAGAATTTCCTTTATTTTTCATTTCTTAAAAGGCAAATTAAGGCCCGGTCCTGTGGGCTGGTAATACTTCTTGCATGATGCTCATCCCCCTTCAACTCTCATTAAAATGAATGGGAACAGAGGGCTCACTGCCACGCAGAACCAAGATATTAAGTTTGATGAGGATGTGTATGAATTACATTTAAATTCCATAGATGGTAATGGGCTTTGAATCAGGCCCTTGTTAGGGCTCTTCAAAAGAAAAGGCAGACGGCTGTGTTCCCTTTATCCGGTGAGATATGCAGAAGCAGCAGCTGTTCACTGAAAAACAGCCTGAGGCAGTTCAAAGGCGTGTGACACAAACATTCTCCAAAAAAAGAAAAGGAGGACTTGTGGCACCTTAGAGACTAAGAAATTTATTTGAGCATAAGCTTTCATGAGCTACAGCTCACTTCATTGATGAAGTGAGCTGTAGCTCATGAAAGCTTATGCTCAAATAGATTTGTTAGTCTCTAAGGTGCCACAAGTCCTCCTGTTCTTTTTGCGGATACAGACTAACACGGCTGCTACTCTGAAACATTCTCCATTGCCACATTTTACCTCCTCAGCCTCATTGATGAAGAATTGTGTCTGGGTTTTTACCTAGTGGCAGTTTCTTCAGCGCTTCACTTTTCCTGCCCTTAAGAAACTACTGTTTGCATGAGCTGGGGTCAAAACCTACCTCCTCTTTAAATACTGTGATTTAGTTGGGCAAAAGGGCAGGACATGCAGAAGCAGGAAACTTGTCAAAAATTTCTGAAAGAGCTAAATCTCTCAGTCTCAGAAAGTACTTGGGCCTGGTCTATGCACATGCTGGTTTAAATAATAGGAACAAACTAAACTGATATAAGTGAGGTGTAAAACCGTGCAAGCATCCACATAGTGCTGCATAAGTTTAACTAACTCCATCTAACATCATGCCTTTACTTAAACTGGGTCAATTTTTATGTGCCGACAGGCCCTTGGGCTGCAGGTCTGCAACCGTTAGCTCCCTGGTGGAGCCCCATTAGAGTCAGCTGGGTTCTGCCTGGGTGCAACATCTGGCCACAAATTATCAGTGGCAGTATGTTGGCCTTAGTGAGTTTATTCAGAATATTCAGAGCAAACTGTAGTTGCTCATGAGTTAATCCTAAAAATGACAGCAAGAGTGTGGAGTTATTTTTGGAGTTATGAGGAAGATTAAAATCAGTTTTTATAGTGGAGAAACTACAACCTCCCTTAATAAGCCGCACACCTACAGGGCTGCAACTGGAATCCCGGTCCTTAAGCTCTAAGGGACAGATTTTTAAAGGTACACCTCTACCCTGATGTAACGTGAGCCGATATAACACAAATTCAGATATAACACGGTAAAGCAGCGCTCCGGGGTGGGCGGGGCTGCACGCTTCAGTGGATCAAAGCAAGTTCGATATAACACGGTTTCACCTATAACACAGTAAGATTTTTTGGCTCCCGAGGGCAGCGTTCTAGAATCCTAGAATATCAGGGTTGGAAGGGACCTCAGGAGATCATCTAGTCCAACCCCCTGCTCAAAGCAGGACCAATCCCCAATTTTTGCCCCAGGTCCCTAAATGGCCCCCTTAAGGATTGAACTCACAACCCTGGGTTATATCGGCGTAGAGGTGTATGTAGGTGTCTAAAGATCTAGAGAGGTGCCCTGGTCATTTTCAAAGTGCCTAGTTCCTAACTCCCATTGGATTTTGGTGCCTTTGAAGATCCCACTGGGCACCTATCTGCATTTTCAGGAATCTAAATACAATTAAAAATCTGATCCTAAAATCCTGCTGAGCTAAAGGAAGATCAGTTAGCTGTAACTCGTGGGAAGACCCTGATGGTCTTTGTAAGTTGATTCCATCCATTACGTGCTTTCAAAGGTGGGCAAATGTCACTAACCCCATTTTTACACATATGAAAACTGAGGATCAGAGAGGCTTAAATGACTTGTCCAAGGACACACAGTGAGTCAGTGGCAGAGCCAGATTCATTGAAGGAAGCTGTCCTGGTTCCCGGTCCTGTGCTGTATCCCCTAGGTAGACCATTGTGACCTCTCCAAAGTCCTATGCTGTATTAAGTTTGAAGACCCTTGATCTCGAAAGATATTTATACTTGGCTCACCCCCATGGTATCTGAGCACCCATTTCATTGCTCAGTAGTCACAAAAAGTGAATAGGATATGGACATAAATACAGCCAAAGCAAATTGTTTTTAAAATTGGGGTGAATATTTCTGCAGCATCTGCCCAGCCCAAATACTAAGTCTCAGTAGTCAGCAGAGGAGATGATGATGCATCTTTCCAGTGAAAGCTCCATAGATAAAATTTCTGATGTTGGATACTGAAGTTCCACCTTACAGCCACAAGAGGGTGCTGGTGTCACTCTTGCTGGAAGTGTGAGATTGCGATTGACGCTCTGCTGAGAATTCGTACTGTTTTATGTTCCCTCTGGATTAGACAGCAGTGGAATCACAAGTGCCTGATCCTTGGTTGGGATGCTACTATTGTGATGCTCAGTTTCCACACAAAACGTGTCTTTAAGGGCTTTCAACTCTGTCTGCAGCAAATTCTTTCTAACCTCAGATTTGCTAGATGTAGGAGTAACCAGTTCCCCTCGTTACAGATTTTCAGTTTAAATGCAGTAGGGACCGGATGGATCGGAGTGATCATGGGCTATTAGCTTTTTCCCCCTAGGTTGATGGTTTAACTCCAGCTTAGTCATTCTGAGTTCCAGACAGTTCCACTGTACTAGTCCATGGAGGGTAATGGGTTTGCACAGGTTCACTGAGGATCTAATTTTGTCTGCAGATCCTTGATTACAGGTGAGGGTGCATAAGAATGAAGGAACCCAGCTTGGCTATTGGTACCCAGGCTGAGTCTGCAGGCCTAGCAGTTAGAAAATACATCTTAACTTGGAAACTGATGATGATTATTTGTATTGTGGTAGCACATAGGAGCCCTAGTCGAGGACCAGGACCACACTATTAGGTGCTGTGCGAACACAGGACACAAAGCTGTGAAGAGCTTACAATCTAAGCGTAAGATGAGATAACAGATGGGTACAGACAGATGGGGGAGAACCAGGAAGCAATGAGATGATATTGATCAGCATGATAGGCAGTGGTCTCTGCACATCTGCAGCCTAACTGTTATCAGGGCTTTTTTTTAAGAATCCCAGGATAGGAGTTGGGGGTGGACAACGAGGTAGCTTGTGGATGTTTATGGGGAATTCCTCTGAAGCCTGTGGGGCAGCATGGGAGAAGGCATGACGCTGCTTGTTTGAAAACTGAATAAGTGGACGATGAAGGCTGGCACGATGGGCCGATCGGAGGTGAGCATCAGCATCTTGATGCTGAATGAGAGATGGTGGGTAGCGTGGGGATTGACCATTAAGAGCCTTGTAAGGGAAGAGAAGCAGCCTATGAGTGATTGCGTTAGAAAAGTGAGAGTCACTGAGAGATGATCACAGAACCTCACAATGCTGTTTCCAGCCACTTTTCATGGTTGTACCCTAACTTAGTCACTCCTGTATATCAGTGTGTTTGTCATCAAGAATTCCTTTTTGGTTAATTGGTATGGTGGGCAACAAATGATGATAATAGACTCTATCTAAGGGTTGTACATACGGACAGTGTAGAGGACTTAGAACAATGGCCCGCCAACCTGATTGCTTGTAGGCACTGTTGCAATATAAATGTTTAGTAACAAGACACTGTCCCTGCTCTGAAGAGCTTGCATCTTTTTACAAATTACATTTATAACGAGTAGGGGTAACATAATAGCTGGGAAGTGGGGTAATAAGATCGTACGGTAACGTATCTTGAACAACACTTACCATGCTCCTTCGATGTTGTGGTGTGACTGGTTGTTGGGACACGGTCCTAAATTGAGGCGTTAAATGTACTGACATTTGAGTTTAGTGGTTAACATTTGTTTAGTGGAAACGTAACCTTTGTGTTTTAGAGCCCTCTAGCGAACAGAAGAAGACATTCAGTCTTGAAGAGAAATCCAGATCCTCCAGGAAACGTGTTCATTATATGAAGTTTGCAAAAGGTAAGGGGCACTTCGTTGTTCTTTCTTGAACTTCAGGGTTATAAATATCTATGTACCAGGATGACACATGCCCTCTGACTTACATTTGTCATTAGAAACATCCATGTGGCAACCAGCTTTCAATTATAATACAGCCTTCCTGCTTTATTTGGCAGGTTTTGTTGGCTTTAGGCTAGTATTCTTGAATAATTCAATCATTGTCTATAGGAAGCTGCTATTAATAAGGAAGGGTGACTATTTTGAATGGTATAAAATTAAAAACACAATGGTCCATGTGTTGAAAGAACTCACAAGAAGTTGTTGCATGGACATCTGCACAGCTATATCCTGTGCAATCTTGATAGCCCCTCTTAGTGGTCATGTGGATAAGATCAGTGATAAGCTTAAACTTGATTGCAATAAGAGGAAAGCCCTGTTACAAGGTCTTCTCTCTATCATTGATCATTGGCCTAGGTCACCCAAATAATTAAATTTAACTCCTAAAGTTTTGATTTTTTTTTTTTCTTCTTAATAACTGAATGCGTCAGCCATCCTCTGCTTCTGGCTTTTCTTTAATCCTATTTGCCTCTCAGTTCTCTATGTGTATGTAAGTAAATAAAAATGTCATTGGAACGGATTCTACCCATACATACTATTTTCCACTAATGGGTACTTTGTTAAAATATAATCCCCAATACAATGTTGTGTTACGCTAGTGAATGCATCACATAAAATAGCGGCAGTTGACTTCTTAATGGGGGCCAAATTGTAGTACTAGGGCTCCACAAAAGGCTGCAGCTAACTTTTGGTGGCATCTCAAGATGTCACATCACTCCTCCTTTCTTTCCCTTCCTCTGCTTTGTCTACCACTCCTGTATTCAGACAGCGTAGTATTCAGATAGGGATAAAGCTTATTGCAGGGTCTGAAGCATCACTCCCCTGCCCTTGAAAACATTTTAGAGACCCGCGGGCTGGGGCAATCTGGTACTTTCCAGAGGTAGAAGTTTAGCTCTTCATAAGCCAGGGTTAAACCCTCCCCGGCAGAGTTGGCTACACTGTATCCAGAGAAGACGACTTAATGCTGTTAGAGGCAAGGATATCCACCCAGAGTTCGAGGAGACATGCTTGTTCACTGAACTCGCTCTGTGTGTAAGGGGACACAGACCAGGTCTCCCTCTAGCATGGTGCAGCCTTCTCCACCCTGCTGCATTCTGTCAGCAGCATGACAATCGAGACAGAGGGAGGGGGGCGGGGCCATGACCCTACCCCTTCCCTGGCCCCTGTGGGATAGCGTGAAGGAGTGCAGAGAGACCTTTTTTATGTTTGTCTGAGGACAGGCACTACAGCGGGCTTCTTGTGCCCACTTGCTGCCTCATCCCTACCCATTCCTCCCCCTGCAAAAGGGCCAAGGACAATCAACGTGTAGGGCCAGCTTAACATGTTGTCCCTGTCTCCCCACCCCCTAAGGCTTCTGGAATCCCACTGTTCACTTTTGATATTGTCCAAATGAATAATGGCTGCATTTCTTTGCTTCCCGCCCCCCCCTCCAGGAAAGGATCTCTCTTCCCGCAGCGAAGATGACCTGTCCTGCATTTTTGGGAAACGACAGAGTACAAAAACTGAGGTAAGTCATATGAATGTAGGACGGGAAGGGATCTCCTGGGTCATCAAGTCCAATCCCCTGCTACCACAGACAACCCTGTCATACAGTCTTGTTCATAAACTTACCAAGTTCCACCTCAAAACTAGTTAGGGCAGTAGTGAGCAACCTGCGGTCCATCAGGGTAGTCCGTTGGCGGGCCGCCAGACAGTTTGTTTACATTTGCATGGCCGCTCACAGCTCCCAGTGGCTGTGGTTCGCTGTTCCCGGCCAATGGGAGCTGCGGGAAGTGCCGGCCGGAGCGTCTTTCTTGATTCTGGGTTCAATAGTGTAAACTATTCCTCTTCTTTTAACATTTTTCCCTTTAAAGAAACCTAATGCACATATCCAAATGCCTTGATGCAAGTGAGATTATTACGTACTCTTCGAGAGCAATGGCCTTTCCGGTCCTTAAAGCCCCCATTCTGTCCCCAATAAAGCTCTGAATGGAAGGGCAAGCTTTTAACTGTTGGTGAAAAGAATGAGTTTAGTCGATGTTTTAATGATTTACTGCGGACATGGCGTAACTTCTCTAAAAATCAGTCAGTATTAAGAATTTTGTTTTTCCTTTTACACTCTTATTTGCAGTGTAGAATGCATAGTAGCTATCTTTTGTTGTTTGAGTTGCAGATTACGTACATATTGTAAATATAAAGTACAATATTTAGCAAAAACTGACCAAACTCAGCAAAACAGTAAATTGTTCCTATGTTTCCACAAGAGAGCTGAATATTTACAAATCCTAAACCCAAGGAGCTGTTTTAATGTCACCTGAAATATGGTGACTTGTTTTCCACTTTCGTTGTTCAGTATGCAGTATGCACAGGCACAAATCTGCTATTACGTATCTCCCAGGGACTCTTCGTTCCTTCAGGAAGGTAAAATATGATGTCCAAATTAACACTTATAGACTCACCGATGTGAGTTCTGTAGGTCACAGCTAGGTTTGCACTTAACACTTCAGTAGCATTTTGCTGTTAGGAGGAGGGTGTCTGTCTTATGAATATGCAGAGTGATTCCCTTGTGCAGGAACGTGACTAGTGCAACCAGGCAAGTGTTTTGGCAATACTGGTGATCACTAGTGTGCACACAGAGAAGGGACAAAAGAACATGCCACAGGAATTATAGTGCTAACCCTGTAGGCACTCTGAAGTCGGTTGTGGTTAGAGGGAAGGCTGGAGCCTGTTTTTGAACTGAGAGGATTTCTTGAATATCATATGTGATGGAGCTAGAATATGCAGAACCTTGTGCCAGCTCCAATCAAAAATATTTTAAAGCTGTTTTACAGCTTCATGAGAAGCCAGTGACAGGGGGCTTGGCAATAGTGTGCCAGGAGATCCTGTCTCGGGTGAGTGTTGTAACAGTAAAGATCTGTAGGCTGTCAAAACTACAGCACCTCCATGAGATTGCAGGGTGTAACCCAAGCTACAATACACTGCCTTGCTGTTCTCCTAGGTAGCTTTACAATTTTTTTTGTTTTTAAATAAATGAAACTTTGGCAGGGAGAGAAAATGGGTATCCGCTCTGCTTCTTATGATAAGAATTCCCCAAACTGCAAGAATAGAGCTACCATTAACTGGAATAACTGAGGCTAGAAGAGACTTAAAACCAAGAACCGTCCTGTCTTGTCTGCAACTATGAGTCATAATCCAGACCTTCATTTTACAAGCCACATCATTTTCACTTGACGGACAACAGTTTGGGGAGACTCCATCAGCCACAATACAGCTGGTCTTAATTTACAGCAGTTTTGAAATTAGCTTTTGGACTTCAAGTCCATAGCAGCCACCAGCAGCCTAAGATATCATATGCTTTCAGTAGCTGAGCCCCCTTGATTAACTTCTCCTATTAGCTGTATGGTCATGGGCCCTGTTGCTGAGGTGGTGCCTCCTGATAGCTCAAGGTGTAGCACAACTTGCGGGGACTTATAGTCTTTTTATAGGTTTCAGAAAAAAGAAAAGGAGTACTTGTGGCACCTTAGAGACTAACCAATTTATTTGAGCATAAGCTTTCGTGAGCTACAGCTCACTTCATCGGACGCATCATAGTTTTTATAGTCTTCATCTCTACATTAAATGTAAGGAACTCAGGGATCACATTTTGCCCAAACAGTGATCTCACTGTAGAATCGTAGAGCTGGAAGGGACGCTGGGAAGTCATCAAGTCCAGCCCCTTGTGCTGTGGTGGGACCAAGTAAGCCTAGACCATCCCTGACAGGTGTTTGTCCAACCTGTTCTTAGAACCTCCAGTGATGGGAATGCCACAACCTCCCTTGGAAGTGTATTCCAGAGTTTAACTACGCTCATCGTTAGAAAGTTTTTCCTAATAACCTAAATCTCCCTTACTGCAGAATAAGCCCAATACTTCTTGTTCTACCTTCAGTAGACATGGACAGCAATTGATCACAGTCCTTTTTGTAACCTATTTGAAGATAATCACGTTCCCCCTCAGTCGTCTTTTTTCAAGACTTCATGTGCTTAGTTTTTTTTTGTTTTGTTTTGTTTTTTAAGCCATTCCTCATAGGTCAGGTTTTCTAAACCTTTTATTTTTGTTGCTCTCCTCTGGACTCTCTCCAATTTGTCCTAAAGTGCGACACCCAGAATGAGACACAGTAGTGTAGCTGAGGCCTCACCAGTGCTGAGTCAAGTGGGACCTCCCATGTCTTATACACAACACTGCTGTTAATACACCCCACAATGATATTAGCCTTTTTCACAGCTGCATCCGATTGACTCATATTCAATGTCTGATCCACTACAAGCCCCAGATCCTTTTAGTCAGTTCTGCCATCTAGCCAGTTATCCCCCATTTTGTAGTTGTGCATTTGATTTTTCCTGCCTAAATGAAGTACTTTGCACTAGTCTTTATTGAATTTCATCTTGTTGAATCCAGACTACTTCTCCAATTTGTCAAGGTTGTTTTGAATTCTAATCTTGTCCTCCAAAATGTTTGCAGCCACTTCCAGTTTTGTATTATCTGAAGATTTTATAACATATTCTCCACTTCATTATCCAAGTCATTAATGAAAATATTGAGTAGTACCAAACCTAAGACTGATCCCTGCAGGACCCACTAGATATGTCCTCCCAATTTGACAGTGAACCATTGATAACTATTCTTTGAGTACAGTCTTTCAACCAGTTGTGCCACCCACCTTATAGTAATTTCATCTAAACCACATTTCCCTAGTTTGGTTATGAGAATGTCATGTGGGACTGTGTCAAAAGCCTTACTAAAATCAAGATATATCACATCTGTTGCTTCCCCCCTATCCATTAGGTGAGTAACCCTGTCAGAGAAGGAAATTAGGTTGCTTTGGCATTATATGTTCTTGACAAATACCATGCTGGCTATACCTTATAACCCTATTATCCTCTAAGTGCCTACAAACTGATTTAATAATTTGTTAGTGTCTTTCCAAGTATTGAAGTTAGGCTGGCAAGTCTATAATTCCCCAGGTCCTCTTTGTTCTCCTTTTTAAAGAGTAGGTACTATGTTTGCCTGTTTCCGGTCTTCTGGGACCTCACCTGTGCTCCAGGAGTTCTCAAAGATAATTGCTAATGGTTCCAAGACTCCTTCAGCGAGTTCGTTAAGTATCCTAGGATGAATTTCATCAGGCCCTGTCAACTTAGATACATCTAGCTTACCTAAATATACTTTTCCTATTTTAGCTTGCATTCCTTTCACCTTGTTGTTAATATTTTGTATCTGGTCACCATTAACTTTTTCAGTGAAAACTGAGGCAAAATGGGCATTATTAAATACCTTAGCTTTCTTGATGTCCTCATTTATTGGATATGCTTCCCCACTAAGTAGAAGACTATGCTTTCCTTCGTCTTTCTCTTGCTCCTAATGTATTTAAAAAAATTCTTATTGCCATTTATTTTGTGCCTTAACCTTTCTGATTTTGTCCCTACATGCCTATGCAATTCTTTTGTACTTCTCCTTAGCAATTTGTCCATGTTTCCACTTTTTGTAGGCTTCCTTTTTGATTTCTCAGGTCATTAAAGAGCTCCTGGTGGAGTCACATTGGCCTTTTACTATATTTCTATCTTTCCTTCACATCGCAATAGTTTGCAGTGAAGTCTTTGGCAGTTTCTCAAGGAGACAATATTAATTACCTGGTGACACTAAATGGCACCCGAACCAAAAGCCCAGTTACCGCAGGGCAGGGGGAGACACTGGGTCATTAACCCGCACCAGCACCTGCTCAGCTGGGGCTACCTGCAGGCAGCCTCCTTGAGATGAGCCAGCAAGTGACGGGAGCATGGGGGGAGATGAGCGACCGACGGGAGCGAGGCCTTGCGGGGAAGAGGTGGAGCACGTGCAGGGTCTCAGGGATCTGGTTACCAGCAATTAGAAAGGTAGCAACCCTAGGAGTGGAAGCACTATAGAAATGCATTCAGACATAGGCATGTTTTTATTCTTATAAAAACGTGATGGCTAATGGCTTTAATGTGGCACTGAACTGTGGGGTGCAGGTATTCCTGGCTAGATTTCAATGCTGAAATAGTGGCAGAGGTAGGGCAACTTGGCATGGTGGTATCGCCCCCTGTATCCCCTCTGAAGCTGCTGGTCCACCACAGGTAGACCCAGCCAATAGTAGCACAGCTGCTTCTTAAGCCATTCTAGCCACAGTGCAATAGCCCTCCCTTCTCTCTGGATCCCAGACATCTGTGTTGTTTAGAGGGCGAACAGTATAAAAACTGCCCTGCTCAGCCCCTCAAGTAAAGGGGGACTTGTAGCATGGAACTTCACAGACTTTTCCTATTCCTCTTTTGTCTCCGACATTGGATTTTCCATAGAAGGGGGGAATCTGGCTTGATATTAAATTAATTGATCAGTTGACCCTTTTAAATGGTATTTGTTACGTTTATTTGTGGTCTGTGCTGCAATTCCTGCACACTGGGCTTTTCCCTGACGTGGCAAAGAGAGAGCACTGCATATGCTGTAATTCTCTTGGACAGTAGTTTATATCACTTCCTGCTCAGAGAGAGTGTAGGAAGAGTCCTGGTGTCCATCAGAACCCTGGGATGCGCTTTCAGACAGTGGTAGTCTGTGGTCCCTTGCCTTTTCATTACAGTTTCAACCTTCAGCAGTTACATGCTGTCATCCCTGCTCGGGACAAGTCAGGACAGGTGGATTTAGGTGCTAGAACTATTGCTACCAAGGAGTCGTATTGGCTTCTAAAGTCTTATTGTAACCACACTTTTTGTATAGTGGTAATGCGCCTTGTATTGTTCCTGCATTCTCAAACCATGTGTACTTGAGAGAGATCCTTTTCAAGGAACTGGTAATAGAATGTCTAATATTTTGCCTCTAGTTCATAGAATCCAACTCAGGTCACTGAGTCACCAAAACGCCTTCTCTACATGTAATAGCTGTTTGGTGGTCTGTGTGAGGTGGTTTCAGTCCATTTCCTGCTGGACAATTGTCCATATCACAAAACCTCGAAAGAAAGCAGGGACTGTGTTAACCAGGACACTAAATTCCCTTCTTATTCCGAGAGATGGTCCCACCAGCCCAGAGTCAAGAGACGCAGAGGCGCTTACGTTGCAGCTGCCTGTTATGTACCTGTCCTTGGATAAATCTTCAGTCTTTTTCTCTCTCAGAGATCGCAACGAGTAGTTGTGGGCAAATTGCTTTTTCCTGAAAAGTTCTCAGGTATGGGTGCCGTGGGGTGCTAGTCTGTAACCTTTCCCACTGTACCTGAGTCTGGGCCATTAGGAGGATTAGGTTATTAAGGAGGTGTGGGGGGTGTCATCAGTATGTTGATACATACCAGCTGTGTATCTCTCTTGTCCCGCTCTCCTGATGCAGTTCAGCACCTCAGCCAGTAAGATTGAGTTATGGGTCAGAGCGACCTGGCTGAAGCTCAGCGTAGCCAAGACTGAGATATGGTGGGCGGTGGGAAGCAGCTAGAGGAGATGGTGGAGATAATATTCGTCCCACTGAGGAAGTACATCCACCATTAGTCACTAGTGTTTGCAGTTTAGGGGTGGTTTCAGCTCCCAGCTGCTGCTTGATGATCACATTACAGCACTAAGGCAGTCAGCTTTTTACCACCTGCAACTGGCTAGGAGGCTGTGACCTTTCCTTTCAAATGTCGTCCGTCTGTGACACTGTTATCAGAGCTTTTGTCACCTGAAGATTAGACTATTGTAGCACATTCTGCTTGGAACTGCACCTTAAAACCATTCAGAGACTGAAGCTGACTCACAATGACATGGCTCACTTACTGAGCAGGACATATCACTGGAAGCGTGTGACCACTGAGCTCTGGGATTTGTATTGGCTGCCAATTAGGCTGCGCGTGCAGTTTAGGATGTTGGTTATACCCTATAAAGCCCTGAATGGTCTGAGGCTACCTGCCTGAGGGACCACCTCTCTCCCTACCTCATTCTGCCTCATCTGCAGTCAGCAGAGATGCACAAGCTGGATTCCCCTCTTCATGAAAGAGATGGGTGGCTGGTAGTGCATTCTCTGTGAAGGCTCTTGCTCCCCAGTCCCAAGTAGCCTGAACTTAGCCACTTTTCAGGCAAGCTGAAAAAGACCACATCAAGTTGGATAGGGTTTTTAGAGAGGGCTGTGGGTTTGTTCCCCATACCCATGAAGGGGTGGAAAGGAGTTTTGGTAGGTGTCTGGCCAGCTGAGATCTTGTTAAAGTGATTACGTCAATGCTGCTGAGATTTCATTGTATGTATTGATGATGCAAGGGTACCCAAAGTCTTTGATAGGCGTCTTTTTAAAATAATTTTAAATCTAAAATAAATGTTTCCTTCATGATAGATCGTATGGCCAAACAAAGCCTTTTTAATAAACTACAGAGGGACCTCTGGAACAGTCTCCCTTAAAGTGAAAACAATGGCTGAGCTTTGGAGCTCACCTAAATTGGAAACGTCTGCAGTTTTCTCAGGGAGACAATGAGTGATCGAAAATATTGAATTGTAATTATGGCGCTCTCCCGAGACCCACGGTGGGGACCTGCTTGCAGGGCAGTGCCTGCCAGGCTTCACCCCCAACCCCCTTTAATTTTCTCACTCGCTTAGGAGCTGGGGAGACAGAAAAACAAATTCCATTAGTTCCTATCTGGTTGAACTTCCTGGAACCCCCACTGTTTTTTTTTTTTTTCTTCTCAGAATTTCCTTCCTCCATCCAGCTGTGTTTCCTGATGGAGCCTTATCACAGGAGAAAATACTCCTGAGTGAGACTGAGGATTTGGGAATGAGTTAGACGGTCCCAGCTCATTAGCTGAACAACATGATTCTGGCACTGACTAATTTTGGGGTTTGCGGGAGAAGCCCTGATTTGCTGGGATGCTTCTAAGAAGTCAGATTCCTGCACAGAAAACTTGAGTGTTTTAAGCCTATCTCGTCTGAGGCCATCTGATCAGTAAACAGCTTCCTTAAATTATAGTAACATGGATGTTGTCATGCATGAGTTCCCCTAAATGGCCAAAGACTAGTTGCCCATTTACCTCCAGGTTTGGTGTGATCACTTTCCTGTTCATCATCCGGAATTTCAGTCTTCCTCCCCATTGCTGTCTCACTTTTTATCAGGAAATAGGGTTCTGACACATTCTCCAGAGTTTCCTCAATTGATTTGCATTTCCCAGCAGTTATCAAAGATCTCGTTGCCTAGTGGTTAGAATCCAGAACTTGAAAATTTGCCTAATCCTGGCTCTGCCATTGTCTCACTGTGAGGCTGTAGGCAAACCACTTCCTCCCTCTGTGCCCTGGTTTTCCCCTTTGTGAAATGTGAATGCTGATACTTACCTGACATAGGGTATGTGAGGCTTAACTAATGTGTTCTTAGACTAGTCACAACTTCTCTCTGCATCTGTTTTTCCATCTGTAAAATGGAGCTAATATGTATGTCACGGGGTGGTATCAGGATTCATTAGCTATGTTTTTCAAAGCTTTGTCTGTGGACATTAAGTGTTGCATAAGACAGAAGTTGGTTATGAGATAAGAATTACTGATAGTTTATTTGAGCTTGGCAAGATCACAGCTGGCACAGGGTGTTCAGAATGGGAATGCGCAATACAAAAAGGACATTGAAAAACTGGAGAGAGTCCAAAATGAGCTTAGTAAAATGGCTAAAGGGTTAGAGGGCATGTCCTAGAAGGAGGGAGTGGAGAAATTGGATATGCTCATCTTAGAAAAGAGGTAGAAGGAGACTGCCACAATGTCTATAAATATCTGGGTGTGGGGGAGTAATAAAGGAAAAGGAAAGGCTTCTTCTATTCAGGGTGGTCAAAATCTGGGAATAGAACAGGGAGCAGGCACTTAACAGTTAGGAAAAGGAAGACACATGCCAGATCTTCTGCAAGCTTCCTAATGGCAATGTCAGTGGAATAATCTTCTAAGGGAAATCCAAGCCCCTATAGTAAATAGAGTCAAGAAAAACTGGATTTAACATGTCAGGGGTGGGGAATTATAAATTGGTTTATTTGAAATACCTCACAAAAATGTGATGGCTTCTACAGCATTGTCTTCCTCCTTAACTCTCTGGTGGTCTCTAATATGTATTGCATTTATTCTCTCCTGCTGTATTTATTTGATATTAGATGTATAATATCCCCATTTTCGAGGGTGAGGAGCTGTGACCCAGAGGTTGTGACTTGGCCCACGGAGGGAATTGGTCAGAAGTGGGATTAAAATTTAGGACTTCATGGCTCTCAGACCTATGCTCAGAGTCTGTTTGTCTCATATACACGTCAGCCCTTCATGTTTACAGTTAAAGAACGTTTAATGCATTCTACATTGTTGAGGGGTAAATATTATTAAACGTTGCATTAAAAGCAATGAATCTCTCAGTAAGGGAAGTAAATGAGAATAAATAGTCCTGTAATGAAGAGTTAGATATTGGAATGGATGGTTAAATACTGAACTATTTCTATTGTAAACCCTGACCAAACACTCCAGTAACAACATAGTCACCGTTCAGCCTCCGCTCACGGCTTCTGTTTTTTGTGATGGCTGCTCCTTGCAATTTGTACATCAGTGATGGTTATTCATTTGTACCGTATCTTCAAAAATCAATAGTTTTGTGGGTGGGGGGAAAGAAAATGTTTGATCACTTATGGTAAACTCTGGTAAGTGATTGAAATTCACTCTATCACCCTATCAGTAGCCGTGGGAAATTGCATTGTGCTGTTATATAAGAGATCCAAACTTTGAAGACGGTGATTTGTAGGAACCCCTTCCTGGGAGCTGTTAATTTTTGTCTGCCTTGACCATCATGGTTTACTCAGTACAGATGATTGGTGTGTGTGCCTATCTGTATAATTTGAGAAATTGAATGTTGTGTAATTGGGCTAAGGGGCAGCTCTAACTCCCATTAAAAGGCAATGTAACTCTCATTGACTTCAGTGGGAGCGGGCCATGTTTCCAGAGGCATAGGCATAAAGGGAAAGAGTGAATATTGTACAATCAGTCTTAAGTTCTGCATTTCCTGCCTTTTGACCATTTGAATGAATTACCTTAATGTTTCTTCTGAAAGAGAAGAGTTTTTGTGAATGTATTGTATTAAATCTGTGGACTCTCAGGCTACACTGCAAACTATGGCCTGTGAAACTTCAGAGACAAAAGCCCCTTCATCAGCTGTTAGTGTAGGGCTTTGACCCACACTTGAGCACTTTGCCACTTGAGCAATTCTGCTTCCACCCAGTAGAGGGCAAGTGGTACATACAACTACTAGCTAACTCATTAAAATATAAATAAAGCGCCCAGTTCATCACAGCCTTGCACCTTGTGTACTCCTTACACCAGTACAAAGCACTACTGGTAGCATTTTGCACCCATTTTGTGCTGGCGTATCTGATGGCCAGCTGCAGAGCTCATTACACCATCAGGCCCCGTGATGTTAATCGGGGTTCTGTTTGGTGCTTCTCAGTACCGGGCACGTTATTTCTGCAGCAATGGTAAACATTCCTTTATCTGGAATGGTATCTTAGCTCCTCTTTCCTTTTATCAAGAGAACTGCTATGTATTGATGTTCCGTTGCCTATTCTGTAAGCACCCTGTTAATCAACTGAGGATAAATTATTGCTGTTCGGAAATCAGCAGATAAAGACATCTCCCAGTCTCAAGGAACCAGTGCTTTTTCTTTTCTCTTCATTGGTGAAGAGTCTTGCCTCTATCTGTTCATTCCTTGGGGGTTTAGTTAGGGACTGGAGTGAAACTGGGGGGAGCTCTTTTGATTTATCTTCTCTCCTTCCCTTTTGGTCACTTCGATAGGCTAAAAGAGCCGAGTTGGCTTTAATGTGTCGCTGTTAGAGACCAAGCATTAGCAGGAATAAACCATCATGCCTCACAGTGAAAAATGTCCTCTGATTGGCTAATTAATCAGTCAAAGGGGAATGACATGGCTCTTGGCTTGAGGGACTCTGCTGCAGAAGTAAACAGGCCTGTTGATAAATGGTTTGCCCACAAATTCATATATCAAGAAAACTTAGTCATTTTTTAACTATACTCTGTGAAAACTACACTGCATTTTTTTGGGAGGTAAGTTTTTTGCTGGTGCTGCTTTTTGAAGAGTGCTTTTTAGGTTTGGGTGGTGAAACCTTTTAAAGGGAGAGTCCCAGATGTAACCATCTGCTGCACTTATCACTCATATCTGCTTTCTAAAGTGCAAAAGCCTCCCGCCCGTTAAGCAATCTCAAGAACATAAATCCTTGCCATGGATTGGTAGTGAAGCTAGGTAGTATATCAGGTTGGAAAGGTTTGTGGCTTTCACGTTTATGTACATTTCAAGAGTTTAACAGGCGATATCATCACTGAATGAACAATACTTTACTCCATGATCAGGCCCAGTGGCATCAGTGGAAGAACCCATGGGGTAAAGTGCCCAAAATAATTAAGGCTTGACTCTGCCACCCATACACTACATAGGCTCTTCCTACGCAAATAGTCTCATTGATTTCCCAGCGGGACTGTTTCCAGAGTGAGGTACTGCCTGCTGTGCGAAAAGGTGACAGAACTGGCCCCTTAGCATTTGCAAGTTGATTCGATATGGTGTAAAAATAATGTGATTCAGATCACTCCACACAGGAGGAAAGGGTAAATCCAGGTTGGAGCAGTGCAGCCATGTAAAGAGCCATAAAAACAAGCACATTAGAAAAGATTTAATTGTTGAATTTGTCACGTAAACCAAGAGATGTCAATTCCTAGTTGGCAGTTGTAGAGTTTTTAAACTATGAGAGAGCTGTAGCCTTCATATAGGAATTCTGGATTGGAGCATGGAGAACTTAATTAGCCTTGACTTTGTCTTGTGAAACCCATTTCTGACACAGCCCTTATTACGGCCATTACAATTTTGTCACAAAATTGTGTTTTTCTAACTAGTCTTTTAAAAAACATTTGGCCGTTTTCAGACATTCTTTTTAGAAAATTGGTCTGCTGGATGGGAAGTAAAGTGATGAGAAAAGTTCGTTGAAATTTTAATCTACTCCTCACAGAATTTGGATATCATACTAGGATACAATTACACCTTTTGCTATAAGTATAGAGTCCTAGGTCCCTTTTGATGTACAGCCAGAATAGCAGGCTCCTTCATTCCCCCACCTGCTGACTGCCCCTGGATTGATAGAGTACACTGCACTCTGCTATCCGCACGTGACATAGTACAGAGCATTGGTTTTCAAACTGGGGTGCACCCACGTGTGGGGAGATGAGGAGGTTATCAGGGAGGCACAAGTAGGGCTGCAGCTGGCTGGGGCAGGGCAGCAGGGAGAGAAATTATGTGGATGGTGGAGTGTTTTGGTTTGGCAGGTTTTTTTAATATGTGCGCACAGTGTATTTGTGTTAGAGAAGGCTGGTTGCAGTGTGCTTTGTCCTTGGAGCAGAAGGTGCTGAGATTTGTGGTAGCTAGTTCCTGCAGGAGTTCATTCCACACTCTCAGACAGGCCCCGAAGAAAGCACTCTCTCCTGCACAGGGGAGCTTTACTGTTATGGTAGAAAGTTCTGTGGTGCCTGAGGAGCAGAGGTGTTAGTCACAGTCTTCTTCTGGAGTTTTTGGCTCTTTTAGATACCCTCAGAGGCCTGGACTTACGTCTACACTGCAATTAAAAACCCATGGCTGGCCTGTGTCATC
Source organism: Caretta caretta (assembly GCF_965140235.1). NCBI lineage: Eukaryota > Metazoa > Chordata > Testudines > Cheloniidae > Caretta > Caretta caretta. Next base: position 9,840,397 of record NC_134208.1, on the reverse strand, counting down.
TGTCTCGGGTTCATGGGACTCGGGCTGTGGGGCTGTTTAATTGTAGTGTAGACACTTGCCCAGGCTTTCGGACCCAACAAGGTGGGAAGGTCCCAGAGCTCAGGCTCCAGCCCAAGCCTGGAAGTCTACACAGCAATCAAACAACCCCGCAGTCCGAGCCTGCAAGACAAAGTCGGCTGGCCCGGGCCAGCCGCGGGTGTCTAGTTGCTGTTTAGACATACCCATAATAGGAAAATGACAGAAGCCTTGAACTTGACTCAATATATTCGTTGGATAGCCACTGTAGAGAGCAGAGCACAGGTGTGATATGCTCATGGTAGCCCATCTTGCTGTGGAGATATTCTGCAGTGTCCTAGACTAGTTGGAGTTTCCAAACAGCTGATGGTTAAATGTCTAGGTATATCACATTGGTGTGGGCCAGCCAGGAGATGACAAAGACCTGTATAACAGAGGCTGGGTCATAGTCCACCGGTGTGGGATGGAATCTCCTAGCCATCTGGTGATGATAGAAAGTGTTATACCAGCATTCTGGAGTGTTAGAACTTAGTGTCAGTGAACACTCATAACCTACGTGTTGAAATGACCCATGTTGGGTGTGCAGAACCCTTTTGTTCTCTGGGCTTGAATTTCCTCCCTTTCAGCTATTTTACGCTTCAGTGGAGTTACCGTGATTTACACCTATAAAAGAGAGAGAGCAAAACATGGACAGCTACATGAACTGTAATGATGGGGCATGCTTAAAATGGTTCCTGGAACTGAAATGCCCAGGACCAACAACAGGGCAAGTCTCAGTTCAGGGCCTTGAATTGTGGAACCTGGGCAGTTTGATAGTCTGCCAGAGGTGGCAAGTTGCAGATTATGGTACAAGGCTCACTTGCTCAGCAACCAGTCCATGCTCTTTATTTTCTGTTAGGCATTTCTAACAACATTCATAGTATCTGCCTCCAGCACGTTAATAAATTATTCATCCCAACAGCCATATATTATACCCATTCTGAAGGTGTGGAAACTGAGTCAGAGAGCTGTTAAGACCAACACTTTCAAAAGTATGTACAGGGAATCCCTGGTATGTGTCGGGGTTGCATCCTTGAGAAGGGAGATGGATACTGGGGAATTTTTCCCCATAAGAAATAATAGCCCCCCCCGCCTCTTCCTGCCCCCCACTCCCTTCCCACCCAGTTCTGCCCCCATCTTTGCGCGCACCCCATCCCTGCTCCTCCCTCCACCCCACCCTCAGGGCCTCCTGCACACCAGGGAACAGCTGTTTCGCGACGTGCAGGAGGCACTGGGAGGGAAGGGGCGGAGTTGATCAGTGGGGTCGGCAGCCCCAGACATGATTGCACCCCATCCCAGCGCCTCCCCACAGAAAGCACACAGAAGTAAGCACCCACAGAAAAGCCATGCACAAGGTGAAGCAACAGATATGTCGGTCCCGATCCGCATGAATCGGAACACATTCCCCTATTGATGAGCGCTGACTACATGAAATGACAGATAAGGGGGAGACCTATACCGGGGATCCCCTATACTAATTTTGGGTGCCCAACTTGAGATATTTAGGGCCTGAATTTTCAGTGGTGTTTGGTCCCTGCAGCTTCCATTGACTTACCTGAGTTATGGGTGTCCAGCACCCTGAAAACCAACCCTAAGTGTTTCAGGTTGCACAGCCAAAATCAGTGGACAAATGGTTAGGTACCTCACCTGAGCTCTGACTCAATATGTAGTAGACCCAAGAACAAAACCCATATTTCCTGACTCCCAGTTGTGTGCTGTAACCAGCTTATACTGAAGGGGATTGTACGGAGACCTGGTCAGAAAATGCTTTTTGTTCCCAGGAAAAAAAATTACCAAACTGAGTTTTCATTTGAAATTTTTCTGAAAACTGAAAATTTGTTACTGTTCAGTACAAGTTTGTCACCCAAAACTTGAAGCTATTTCAGTTTTCTGATGAAAACACCCATTTTTTGTTGAAAACAGAAGTTTCCATTTTGATGAGTCAGCTTTTCTTTGGAGAGAAAAGTTGGAACAAAACTTTTTGATTAGCTCTGGCTTGTAATTTGAAGCACCCATTGGCATGACTCATATATTTGTTTGAATTCGTTTATTTTAAACCTGATGCACAGATGCCAGGGAAACGGGCACAGGATAAGTAATAAGTGGAAGAAGCGTTTCCTTGGCTTTGAATTCCCCCACTTCCACATTTGTGCGGCAGCCCGTTATTTTTAAGTACTAATTGGCTTTTCAAGGCTGTCTTACACTGCATACCACTGCACAAAAGCAACTGGAACATTCGTTGCACCTTACCCATGTTACCCAGTGTGCTAGATATTTTGCTGAACAGCAATGGATGCAAAAATTCTCCCAAAAGTTATGCCAATGTAATTAAACACTCAGTGAAGAGGGAAGTAGGAAGTGCAGGAGAAAACAGCAAAGGGTGAATTCCACATTGACACACAGGCCAGAATAAGCGCAGGTTAGTTTTTATTCTATTATTATAGCGTTAAAGTGGAAGCTATTTCATTCAACTACAGTAGAACCTCAGAGTTATGAACACCTTGGGAATGGAGAATGTTTGTAACTCTAAAATGTTCATGTTCCGTTGTAAACTTTTGAAAGAACAACCATAATGAAATATTCATTATGATTGTTCTTTCAAAAGTTTACAGCTGAACATTGACTTTAATACAGCTTTCCAACTTTACTATGCAGAAGGAAAATGCTGCTTTTAACTATCTTAATTTAAATTGAAACAAGCACAGAAACAGTTTCTTTACCTTGTCAAATCCTTTTTTAAACTTTCCCTTTATATTTTTAGTAGTTTACATTTAACACTGTACTGTATTTGTGGTGTGTGTGTGTGAGCTGTCTGATTGCATAGTTCCATTTCCAAATGAGGTATGTGATTGACTGGTCAGTTCATAACTCTGAGGTTCTACTGTAATGAAATAATTCTCAAGCTAAGATCCTGCGATGCTTGAACATAAGAACAGCCATACTGTGTCAGACCAAAGGTCCATCTAGCCCAGTATCCTGTCTTCTGACAATGGCCAATGCCAGGTGCTTCGGAAGGAATGAACTCAACAGGTAATCATCAAGTGATCCATCCTTTGTCGCTCAGCTCCTGGAAAACAGAAGCTGGGGCACCTTGGCTTGGCTAATAGCCATTGAGGGACCTATCCTGCATGAATTGATCTAGTTCTTTTTTTGAACCCTGTTATAGTCATGGCCTTCGCAACATCATCTGGTGCAAAGAGTTCCACAGGTTGACTGTGTTGTGTGAAGAAATACGGCCTTTTGTTTGTTTTTAAACCTGCTGCCTGTTAATGTTGTTTGGTGACCCCTAATTCTTGTGTTTATGAGAAGGCGTAAATAACACTTCCTTATTTACTTTCTCCACACCAGTCATGATTTTGTAGACCTCTTATCATATTCCCCCTTAGTCGTTTTTTTTTCCTTCCAAGATGAAAAGTCCCAGTCTTATTAATCTCTCCTCATATGGAAGCTGTTCCATCGCCCTTCACAGTCTCGGCACTTCTCAGGATCAAGTCCTTAATTTAAAAAAAAAAGAAAAAAAATTAGCTGTTCCCTATCACGAATCTCATTCTGTCCTATTACTGTAGTAGTACAAACCAAATGCTGTTCTTAGAAGACCATCACATCATAGCATTTTTGTATAAATCCTGCTTTTGTTGCTACATGATTGAAATCTGGGGCACCAATAAAATAAAATACTCGGCTGTTGGGTTGTAGAGCTCTGACATTTGCTTGTATCTAAAAATGCCTTTTCTGTTGTACTGCTTTATGAACGTTCTGTAGGGAGCAATCCTACGCTTGCACAGGAAAGGACTAGGTGACATAATTTCCATCTGTAATATTTGTGATTGTACTAATGATTAAAATTGTAGGTTAGTTATTGATTTACATTTGATACTTAAAGCTGTAGGATCATAAATTTAGAGCCAGTTGTAGAGGTGGTGACATACAGTGGTGTAAGCTCACATGTCAACAAGTGACCATAAGGAAGTGGATAGTTCTCTGAAGATGTCCACGCAGTGTGCAGCGGCAGTCAAAAAAGCAAATGGGATGTTAGGAATCATTTTAAAAAAGGGATAGAGAATAAGATGGAGAATATCTTATTGCCCTTATATAAATCCATGGTATGCCCACATCTTGAACACTGTGTACAGATGTGGTCTCAAAAAAGATATACTGGCATTAGAAAAGGTTCAGAGAAGGGCAACTAAAATGATTAGGGGTTTGGAACGGGTCCCATATGAGGAGAGATTAAAGAGGCTAGGATTTTTCAGCTTGGGAAAAGAGGGGACTAAGAGGGGATATGATAGAGGTCTATAAAATCATGAGTGGTGTAGAGAAAGTGAATAAGGAAAAGTTATTTACTTGTTCCCATAATATAAGAACTACGGGCCACCAAATGAAATTAATGGGCAGCAGGTTTAAAACAAATAAAAGGAAGTTCTTCTTCACACAGCGCACAGTCAACCTGTGGAACTCCTTGCCTGAGGAGGTTGCGAAGGCTAGGACCATAACAGGGTTTAAAAGGATAAATGGATAAACTGGATAAATTCATGGAGGTTAAGTCCATTAATGGCTATTAGCCAGGATGGGTAAGGAATGGTGTCCCTAGCCTCTGTTTGTCAGAGGGTGGAGATGGATGGCAGGAGAGAGATCACTGATCATTACCTGTTAAGTTCACTCCCTCTGGGGTACCTAGCATTGGCCACTGTCAGTAGACAGGATACTGGGCTGGATGGACCTTTGGTCTGATCCAGTATGGCCATTCTTATGTTCTTATGTATGCCAAGAAGCGAGAAAAAGCCAAGATGCCCCTACTTTAACTTACTCCTTCTTACACCTTCTGTTAGTTGCTGCTCTTTCTATGCCTGTCTTCTTGTCCTCTCCTGTCTGCATCCATCTGTTGCCTCAAGTCTTAGGCTTAGATTGAAAGCTCCTTGGGCCAGGGACTCTCTTCTTGTTCCGTGTTTGTACAGCACCTAGCACCGTGGGGTTGTGGGGCAAGATTATGTCTCCAAGGCGCTACAATAATATAATGTGCATGTTTATTTACTAACAGCGGCTGGTGCTGGAGAACTAAAAAGCTGTCTGAAGTATGCTTTATGTATGTGCATATTTATCTTCTGAATTTTACAGCCATAGTGCCTGTAAACTCAATGCAGTGGGTTTAGGATATCCTGACTTAATTAGACTTTCTGAAATTCCTGAAGCATGACCGTCTCCAACTTGCCTGAAATACTTGCCGAAGCAAAGCTGTTTACATATTATTAGGATGGGGAGGGACAAGAGGAGGGAATGTGCTCCAGAGCACTAAATTGCACATATGGGGGGGAGGGGAAGGGGAGGCGGGGAGAGGATTGGGGCGAGGAATGGGGTGTTACTCTAATTAGATCTTTGAGCCTCAGAAAGCTGAGGTCAAATAACAAGTGAAGAGGTATCTACCTGCTGGAGTGTTTGTATAATCGGTTGCTTCTGGTTAAGTGAAGTAGCAGCCCTTGTTTTGACAGTTAGTACTTAATGCATCATTTGGGCTGCTGATTCCCTGACATCTGTTCATTACAGCAGACCTCCTCCAAGCAGGTCTTGCAGACCGAAATACCTCTTTTTTTCCCGCTCCCCCCTTTAATAAGCCTCGTGTTTCTAAGTTACCAAATGGCGAAAGAATGTTGCATGTAGTAATTGTAGTGGATCTTATCCAAAGGCTCAGAATATGCTCCATGGGTTTTTTGAAGGGGTTGGTTTATATTTTTCTCCCTTGTTTTAGGATGTCCATCAATAGCCATCATTTGTTGGCCAGCCTCTCCCCTCCAAAAAAAACACACCCCACAAACCAACCCTGTGGCTTCTGACTTTAACATTTGCCACTAGGAAAAACACAGTTTGTCACACTTGGCAACTAGCCTTGCAAAAACACTCGTACAATAAAGGGCTTTATGCCGAGCCCTAGCCTGTGCTTGCTTTCTGGGGATGCTCCAGGATAGTGGTGACCGTCACCTTCCATGAATGACCCTGCTCCCCTTCTTTATTAACTTAACGGATCTGGCCCTGGATGTGGGGAGCTCATGATATGCTCTGTGAAAAGGTGACCCAGCGGCCATGTTCCCCCTCTGCTCCCAGATGCAATGTGCCTGTCTCAGGTACATTGCTTCCCAGAGCTCCATCTCAAACAGTGTGCCATCCCCTCATCTAGGGTCTGGTTTTTAATAGGCCATCAAGCCTAAAACATACTGTAGACGCACCACGAGCTTTTGCAGACATTGCTCAAGCCACTGAACAGAACTAAAGTCTTTATCTGTCATCTGTCTCTGTCTCTCACCTCTATCTAAAATATGTGCTACTGGGGCACCTGGCACTGGCTGCTGTTGGAAGACAGGATACTGGGCTAGATGGGCCTCTGATCTGACCCACTATGGCTGTTCTTATGTTCTCTTGGATCTTCATCAACCCATTCTTCAATGAGAGTTAGCAGCCATTAGTAATACAATGGCATAAACTGTTCTTCATTTGTATCTTAGGAGTTTTCTTGTCTGTTGGTTTGAGCCAAACTGCTGCGCTGGAGAGTATGGCCCAGCATAGGTGTGCTAGGCAAAGAGAGTGAACAGGGGAGTGTCACTAAGGTTATATCTTGGCCTGTGGAACCCTTATTACTGGTGCTGGTGGCTGAGGCTATGTCTACATTTAAAATGCTACAGCAGCCCAGCAGGAGCGCTTCTGTGTAGCCACTTGCTGCAGCAACGGGAAGGGTTCTCCCATCGCTCTAGGTATTCCACCTCCCCTAGAGAATTCTTCTGTTGACCTAGCGCTGTCTGCACCAGGAGTAGGTTGGCTTAACTACATATGAGTGATGTGGTTTTTTCATACCCCTAGGAGATATAGGTGTGCCAGTGTAATCTAGGTGAGCCTTGAGAGGGGAAAGCATCCAGCTTGACTGTCAGATCCCAGGGTGAGTTTGCAGGGCTGGCAGCTAGGAAAAATCATCTTTTAAACTGAGCGTACCTCCTCTGGATATGGAGATATGGAGTTATGAACTTGTTGTGTTGCTGATGGTTGAATAAAGATGGTTGCTCTGTTAATTGGATGAGTATTATCAGTGGGAGTGGTCTAGTTTTATCTTGTGATATTTTTCTTCCATTCTATACTGGTGCTTAGATGTGCTGTATGATGGTGATAGGTTTATTACACAATTGGTAATACACAAATGATCACCCTACTTAAAATGGACAGGTGTTGAGAATGGACATAGACCAACATGACTCTTTGAAAAGGTCCATCTGGAAACAAATTGTTCTGTAAAGTAGCTTCACTTTCTGACTTTATCTGGTGAAAGATGATCCTTTCCCATCCAATTGTAATGCTGACTATTTCCACAATTGTATCTAATAAAATTGCCTGTGTGTAGGAGATCCAGGTAGTAGCCTTGCTTAGGACTGTGGTTTTATAATGTCCAGTAATTTATGAGCATTGTAGCCTAGTGTGTTTTCTCAGAATTGGTGCCCGGTGGTTGTTTAGGAGGGCATATTATTATTCACTTTTGTCTAAAGCCTTGGAAAAGCATGACATATTCATTTGAAAATCGTACCAGCTCCTTTATCACTGCCAGTCATCTTCAGCAGCGCTACATTCCTTGGTTTGACATGAAGGAGGAGGCTTGCCCTGAATAAATACAGTAGATAAATGGTCTTTCTGTTCCTCAGAAGAATTGGGCCACTTCTCAAAGCTGGTGCCAGAAATATGGTAGCAGAGCGGCATGCTTAAAGTTAATTGCACCAACTTTTTAGTTAAAAGTGTAACTGGCTTGTCAGTTTTGAATTTATATTTTCACAGTTCAGTAGGGAGTGATAATAGGGAGGCTTTGATGTAGTTTGCTGCTGTTTGCTTTGTGCCTTAAGCTCCAAAGATTAGTTGTTAGTCTCTAAGGTGCCACAAGTACTCCCTTTCTTTTTAAAGAATGTTTGAAGCATTTAAAAAAAAAAAAAAAGACTTTTAAAACTCACTGGCCAAAAGTGCGTGGTGTACTTGTTTGTGGTGTTTAAACAATCCGTGGTTACCTAGGGCTTCACATTAGGCCCTGTGCTGCACGCCATGGCCACTCCGAACATCACAAGACAGCAGAGAGAGAATATTGATCCTCATGCTCCTCGAGCTCAAAGCCCTGCCACGTAAATTAAAGGAGCCTCTTAAGTGTAGTGCCTCTGATAGACAACGGAGCAGTTCTGATTCCATCCAGCAGAGGGCAATAGAGTGTGCGCATGCACACCTTTCTACACAAACACTTGCAGACATGTGCAATATCAAAAGTATGTAGCGTTCTGAAAATAGGACTAAAGTAATTATACAGTAGTTAGATAATTAGTAACTGCTAATGAAAATGAGATTTTTAGTCTTACTTAAAATATCTGATCATATAGTAATACTTGGCACATAATTGGTACTTTCAATCAATGTTTCAGATATATTCAGACCCTAAGGCCTGGTGTAGCTACAGTTTTTGTACTGGTATAACTATTTCAGTTAGGGGGCTGATATTTTTTAAACCAAAATAATTATACTGGTATAACCCCCTAATCTACCCACCCCACTTCCACCCTTATGTGGAGAGAGTTATACTGACATAAAAGTGCCTTATACCAATACAGTTTATTCCCTTCCCGTATAATAATAAGCTCTGTGGTATAAACACCTTTATACTGGTTCAGCTGCATCCACAGTAGGCAGTTGTACTACATAAGTATACCAGCATAGTTAAATGGTACAACGTTTGTGTGTAGACAACACCTAACTAAGCCTCACAACTCTCCTGTGAGATAGGTTGTAATCTCGTTGTAAATGGAAACTTTTAAATAGAAATAACTGTAACCCTTCCTTCCTAGAAGTAATAGCTTTGATTCCTTCCTTTGTAGGAGAAATAGCTTGATTATTTTATTTGCATAGTTATCTGGGGTGTGTGAATAAATTACTGAGGGGAAGCCAAAGGAATAAGTGTTGTGTGTAGTTCTGAACCGATTAGTTCCGTGCTTGTTCTTCCATCCTGCAGCAGTCAGTTCCATAGGGTTTGTCTACACTACAGCTGTTACATGACACAGTTACGCTGCAGCTACGCCAACGAAGTGCTGTAGTATAAGTACTACTTATATTGACGGAAGGGGGTTTTCCATCGATGTAGTTAATCCACTGCTCCAAGAGGTGGTAGCTAGGTTAACAGAAGAATGCTGTTGACCTTCTCGTGTCTACACAAGTGGTTAGGTTGACTTAACTACAATGTTCAGGGCGCCAAATTTTTCACAGCCCTGGGTGACATAAGTCTAATTTTTAAATGTAGACCAAGAACTAGGTCCAGCTCTCTTGAAGATTTTGCCTTCTGAATTGGGAACTGCCTCCTAGTAGTCAAGGGTTTCACTGTTGGAATACAATGTAGTTGTTGTGAGTGTTCACTGTTGTGGAGGAAGGGGGTCTCTAAAGAAGCCAGGGCTAATCCCATGGCAGCTGTTGAAAATCAAGACAGAGACCTGGAACTGGATTGTGTATTCAGTGGGGAGCCAGTGCGTAAAGAGCAATTCACTGGGCTGATGTTTTCATCATGGCCTGTCTTGCCATGCATTAATTCTAGGAGTTCTTCACGGATTATGTGGCTGTATATCTAAATATGAGTTGTAAATAATCGAGCCGGGTGGTCACAAACGTGAATTGCCATGGCCATATCTGTATCCAACAGGAAAGTTTGTGTTGGCCAATTGCAGTGCAAATAAGCACTTTTTATTGCTGTAGCTATTTGAGCATCCAGTAGCTTTGAAGAGTCTGAAAGGAATGAGGCTACAGGCTGATTTTAACATTTGAGTGGGGAGTGACTTTCTTTTTTGCAATCGCTACTGATGTAGATTTCAGCAGCTAGCCCATGTGATATGTCCTGGGTAATAACTGCTCTCCTTAGAAAAGTAATTGGTTTTGTTTTAAAATGTTTTGGGTTTTATCCATTCTAAGCCTGATGCTGGAGGATTTAAAAGGTGGTTGTCCTTTTCAGTAGAAGAGTTTGTTTTCACATTGAGTCTCCTAACAAGAAAGGATCACTTACTCCAAAAGAGATGCAGTGTCTACCTGTAAGAATCATTTCTGCTCTAATTGGAAGAACGTATATAGGAAGATGCCCAAAATTTCAACACAGTCGGCATTTATGTGTTTTGATATTTGAATACCGTGCATGCTGTCTTCATAGCTCTGTTATTCTGGCAGCATAACACTAATTCAAAATTTGCAGTTGAAAAGAAGTCACAGGCTGGTATACATTTTTCATGTTATGTTTATTAAAGTATACATGACCCTCAAGAGTGTGCAGGGTTCTAAAGTGTATTTCATAAGTCCTGCCTCACAAGAACGGCATTTAAATTCTTTTTAAGCAGAAGTGATGGAAAGATTGTGAATTAAACATTTGTGGTGTTTTGCACGAGTATATTATGTACAGTAGCACTTCAGCCACATAAGACTTTCCTTAGGCCCACTTTGTTCTGCTGACATTCTCAGTATTTGTAGACACTTATCCAGAGACATTATTACTGGGGAGGGTATCCTGCAAGTGACATTTAGATATGCTCTTAATTGAGTTACACATTTACACTTACATAAGTTCGGGATCACATACCCCAGTAAGTAAAGATTGGGATCAAATGATTGATGTGTAAGTAGACTATACACTTAAACACTATGGGCTTAAGTGGAGCAGCCTGTATTGCTAGAGAACATCCACTCTTCCAGACAATGTCAAAGTGCATGTAACATATAGAAAGCAGTCTTAGAATCATAGACTTTAAGGGCAGAAGGGACCATTATGATCGTCTAGTCTGACCTGCACAACGCAGGCCACAGAATCTCTCACACCCACTCCTGTAACAAACCCTAACCTATGTCTGAGCTACTGAAGTCCTCAAATTGTGGTTTAAAGACTTGAAGGTTCAGAGAATCCTCCAGCAAGTGACCCGTGCCCCATGCTGTAGAGAAATGCGAAAAACCACCAGGGCCTCTGCCAATCAGCCCTGAAAGAAAATCCCTTCTCGACCCCAAATATGGCGATCAGTTAAACCTTGAGCATGTGGGCAAGACTCACCAGCCAGACACCCAGGAAAGAATTCTGTCGTAAGTTGGATCCCATCCCATCCCAGGCCACTGGGCATCTACCGCTAATAGTCGAAGATCAATTAATTGCCAAAATTAGGCTATCCCATCATATCATCCCCTCCATAAATTTATCAAGCTTAGTCTTGAAGCCAGATATGTCTTCTGCCCCCACTGCTGCCCTTGGAAGGCTGTTCTTGAACTTCACTCCTCTGATGGTTAGAAACCTTCATCTAATTTCACGTCTAAACTTCCTGATGGCCAGTTTATATCCATTTGTTCTTGTGTTCACATTGGTACTGAGCTTAAATAATTCCTCTCCCTCCGTAGTATTTATCCCTCTGATATATTTATATAGAGCAATCCTATCTCCTTTCAGCCTTCTTTTGGTTAGGCTAAACAAGCCAAGCTCTTTGAGTCTCCTTTCATAAGGAGGTTTTCCATTCCTTGGATCATCCTAGTAGCCCTTTTCTGTACCTGTTCCAGTTTGAATTCATCCTTCTTAAACATGGAAGACCAGAACTGCACACAATATTGCAGATGAGGTCTCACCAGTGCCTTATATAACAGGCCTAACACCTCCTTATCTCTGCTGGAAATACCTCACCTGATGTATCCCAAGACTGCATTAGCTTTTTTCACGGCCATATCACATTGGCGGCTCATAGTCATCCTGTGATCAACCAATGCTCTGAGGTCCTTCTCCTCTGTTACTTCCGAGTAATTCGTCCCCAGTTGATAACAAAAATTCTTGTTGTTAATCCCTAAATGTATGACCTTTGCACTTTTCACTATTAAATTTCATCTTATTACTATTACTCCAGTTTACAAGGTCATCCAGATCTTCCTGTATGATATCCCAGTCCTTCTCTGAATTGGCAATACCTCCCAGCTTTGTGTCATCCGCAAACTTTATTAGCACATTCCCGCTTCTTGTGCCAAGGTCAGTAATAAAAAGATTGGCCACAAAACCGATCCCTGAGGAACTCCACTAGTAACCTCCCTCCAGCCTGACAGTTCACCTTTCAGTGTGACCTGTTGTAGTCTCCCCTTTAACCAGTTCCTTATCCACCTTTCAGTTTTCATATTGATCCCCATCTTTTCCAATTTAGCTAATAATTCTCCATGTGGAACCATATCAAACGCCTTACTGAAATCAAGGTAATTTAGATCCACTGCATTTCCTTTGTCTAGAAAATCTGTTACCTTCTCAAAGAAGGAGATCACGTTGGTTTGGCACGATCTACCTTTTGTAAAACCATGTTGTATTTTGTCCCAATTACTATTGACCTCAATGTCCTTAACTACTTTCTCCTTCAGATTTTTTCCAAGACTTTGCATATTACAGATGACAAACTAACAGGCCTGTAGTTACCTGGATCACTTTTTTTTCCCTTTCTTAAAAATAGGAACTGTTAGCAATTTTCCAGTCATACGGTACAACCCCTGAGATTACAGATTCATTAAAAATTTTTGCTAATGGGTTTACAATTTCATGTGCCAGTTCCTTTAATATTCTCGGATGAAGATTATCTGGGCCCCCTGATTTAGTCCCATTAAACTGTTCCAGTTTGGTTTCTATCTCGGATGTGGTAATATCTACCTCCTTATCCTCATTCCCATTTCTCATCCTACCATTATCCCTAAGCTCCTTATTAGCCTCATTAAAGACTGAGGCACAGTATTTGTTTAGATATTGGGCCATGCCTAGATTATCCTTAACCTCCACTCCATCCTCAGTGTTTAGTGCACCCACTTCTTTCTTTGTTTTCTTCTGATTTATATGGCTCTAGAACCTTTTACTATTGGTTTTAATTCCCTTTGCAAGTCCAACTCTACATGGCTTTTGGCCTTTCTCACTTTATCCCTACATGTTCTAACCTCAATAAGGTAGCTTTCCTTGCTAATCCCTCCCATCTTCCACCCCTTGTAGGCTTTCTCCTTTTTCTTAATCACCTCTCTGAGATGCTTGCTCATCCAGCTTGGTCTACAGCTCCTGCCTATGAATTTTTTCCCCTTCCTTGGGATGCAGGCTTCTGGTAGTTTCTGCAACTTTGACTTGAAGTAATTCCAGACCTCCTCCGTCTTTAGATCCACAAGTCCTTCAGTCCAATCCACTTCCCTAACTAATTTCCTTAATTTTTGAAAGTTAGCCTTTTTGAAATAAAAAACCCTAGTCACAGATATATTTTTGTTTACCCTTCCGTTTAGTTTGAACTGAATTAGCTCATGATCACTCAAACCAAGGTTGTCCCCTACACCATTTCTTCTAAGAGGTCCTCACTACTCACCAAAACCAAATCTAAAATGGCATCCCCTCCTGTTGGTTCAGCAACTACTTGGTGAAGGAATCCATCAGCTATCGCATCCAGGAAAATCTGAGCCCTATTATTATTACTAGCACTTGTCCTCCAATCTATATCTGGGAAGTTAGTCTCCCATGATCACACAATTCCCATTAGTATTTACTTCATTAAAAACATTAAAGAGGTCTCTATCCATATCCAAATCGGATCCCGGCGGTCTATAGCACACCCCAAGCACTATCCCAGGGGAGGCTCTAGTAGCTTTCTTTCCCAATGTGATTTTTGTCCAGACAGACTCTTATCCATTCTTTCTTTCTGAGGCTGTTGTGATCTGATGGAGAGTTAGATGCCTTTGTATAAAACAGTTCTGGTTTACCCTTTCAGTTAATTTGGTGCTGTTTCTATATTGCGAAGTATCTTTTATCCCAGTTCCCCTGTCCTCCCAAATTTGTAATCCCAATTTCCTTCTACCACCCCCCTCACATAACCCACTAGTCTTCCATCTAAGTCTCCCTTTTCCCTCCACCCCTCCCGCCCCCCGCCAGTCCAGCTCTGGTCCCCTCTGCATCTGAATCAGGCAGCTGCCTCCTCCGGAGGGGTACTGAGGAGACAGGAGAGGTGGTTTACCTGGCTCTCAATTCCACTGCCTTTTCCCAGCACAGCCTGCAGCACCCAGTGCTACAATTGCACAGAAAGTTCTGCTCTGGCCTGGAATGGAGCATGAGCCGTGCAGATGGAATCTTCAGGGAATTTAGTTGGGAGGCTCCAGCAAGTCTCTACTGAGCATGTGCAGACAATGATTTTTTCAGAGGCATATGACTTGACCAAATTCAGCTGGACTTTCACAGGGATGACAGAAGTCACATACTGACACAAAGGCTACCCCTTGCCAAATTTCAAGTTCTTGCTCCAAAGCTTGCGGGCACTAGAGCTGCTTAAAGAAAACGTCACCAGTATTTGTTGACTTGAGCAAAATAAAGTATTTTTTCCTAGCCTGCTCCTTGTAAATGGCTGAAATTTTCTAAAAATATTCAGCCTAAGGTGTGTACCAAGCAAGGAAACTTCAGCCCAAATGGTTAAAGCTTGGCAAAGTTATAAGCAACTGAAGTCAGGGTCTTATAATGGGAAATGTCAGGCAAATTTAATAATGGGCAGTGCTACCAGCCCTGCCTATTATCTGAGAGGCAGCTTTATCCAGAGGAGTGAGCTATGGGCTAGGAGTCAGAAATTCCTGAATTCTTATTTAGTCCAGTGCATAGGACAGAGGACTGGGAATCAGAACCCAGGTCCCCTATTTCCAGCTCTGCCCTGACTCAATGTGATTGTAACCAAGATGCTTTGACTGCTTGTCTCACTTTCTCAGCGCAGGAATAACAGCACTTAAGTACCTGTTTCACAGGGGCATTGCCAGACTGATATTCTAAGCATTATACAAACATTAAATTATATGTAGAGTACATCTTTGTTCTGTTTGCACTGCACTTAGCACAGTGGCATCCAGCTCCATGGCTAGGGCTCTCCACGGTTTTGGAATCATATAAATAATTATACAAATGCAAAGCACGTGGGCTAAGTGTTAAATTGGTACCCAATATCTGTGTTGTAACATATGTCTTTTGCTATAGAACAGTATTATAACTGTAGAGCATTAAAGCCAATTTCAAATGCTCTGAGCCCCTACAGCTCCCCCTGACTTTAATGGGAGCGCTGGTTGCTCAGCTCTTCTGAAAATCAGAACGCTTCTATTTAGGTGCCTAAATCTGGATTTAGGCCCTCAGGTTTGACAGTGTTGGCCTTAACTATTAGGTTAAAGAAATGTCCGTTGCAATTATGCGTATTGTTCCTGGTTGGTCGTGTGTGTACAATTCTTGCCCTATCAGAGAGGGGAATTGTGACTCTTGCAGGGAAATATTTGAGTCATTTCATCTAACATTTACAAGGGTAATTAGTGCTCAGCATGTAGCCTTGCAAAGGAAGTGCACCATCGCAGGAATTTTTCTATTCCTGTTTGACTCACTTTATGATGCACTTACATTTTTGCCTTTTTTGGGTTACAGTTTCCTATACAAGTACGGTCAGCTCACTGGGAGGCTCAATCACAGTGAGAGATGATATAAATACCTAGGCAGAATTTCATCCTCTGAAGCTACTCTATTAATCCCTGCCATCAGGGAAGCTTCTTGTATGTGTCACCTCATGAATGATACAGGTGAGAAAGTTGAGAATAAAAGCTTTTCAACAAAGACTTTGTTTTCTGTAAAATTACAGACCTTGGGGCTAAATTTTCAGCAAGGCCTCAGTCTGGCCTCCATTTATACGTGCACTACTTTACCCACGTAACTACTGCCATGTGCCATTTTTTGTCCACTCTCATTAGCAAATGCATATAAATTATTCACACACCAACCATTATTTGTGGGCTGGCGCAGTAGTACTGCAAGGACAATTATGCATGGAAATGACTGAGCACAAGTCACACATACAAGTAAGAGCCCATCTCTTGCAAGTCTGGCTTCTTAATTAAGGCAGCAATAATCTAATACTTTGCATGTGCAGTGCCTTCCCTCTGAGCCTCTCAAAGCATTTCATGGAGAGGTTTCTCTATTGCTATATGACTTCTATGAGTTAAGTATCTTTGTGTGGTTAGACGTCATCTTGAAACTGCAACGATACTTCATTTTCAATGGAGGATAAAACTAAATGCACAAAAGAGATCTTAGACCTTGGTACTTGGCTGCCAACTGCACTAATTGCTGTAGTGTATTGGGTAAGGCATAGAATAGCATTTCCCAAACTGTGGGTACCAGGTGGGGGAGGGTGGTCATGAGATGTTGAGCCAGCAGGGAGGGGAGAAGTAAGGAGCAGGATGAGAACATTGAGGGGAGGGAGGCAGGGGCTCTGGAAGGAGCGCAGCTGGCACCTGGGTCCCACTCTGCCTACTGGGCCCTCCTATCAGAGCTTGTGATGGCTCCTCTCTGCGTCTCTGGGAACCTCGAGCCAGCAGGGAGGGATAAGGGGCCAGGGGTACTGTCATAACTATAAAGGGAAGGGTAAACACCTTTTAAAGGAAAAACCCTTTCACCTGTAAAGGGTTAAGAAGCTAAGATAACCTCGCTGGCACCTGACCAAAATGACCAATGAGGAGACAAGATACTTTCAAAGCTGGAGTGGGGGGAAACAAAGGGTTCTCTCTGTCTGTGTTTGTCTTTTGCCAGGACCAGAGCAGGAATGCAGGTCAGAACTCATGTAAAAAGTCAGTAAGCAATCTAGTTAGATATGCGTTAGATTCTGTTTTGTTTAAATGGCTGATAAAATAAGTTGTGCTGAATGGAATGGATATTCCTGTTTTTGTGTCTTTTTGTAACTTAAGGTTTAGCCTAGAGGGATTCTCTGTTTTTAATCTGATTACCCTTTAAGGTATTTACCATCCTGATTTTACAGAGGTGATTCTTTTACTTTTTCTTCAATTAAAATTCTTCTTTTAAGAACCTGATTGCATTTTCCTTGTTCTTAAGATCCAAGGGTCTGGGTCTGTGTTCACCTATGCAATTTGGCAAGGATTTTTATCAAGCCTTCCCCAGGAAAGGGGGTGTAGGGCTTGGAGGGATTTTTGGGGGAAAGACCTTTCCAAGTGTGCTCTTTCCCTGTTATATTTGTTAGACGCTCGGTGGTGGCAGCAATAAAGTCCAGGGACAAAAGGTAAAATAGTTTGTACCTTGGGGAAGTTTTAACTTAAGCTGGTAAAAATAAGCTTAGGGCGTTTTTCATGCAGGTCCCCACATCTGTACCCTAGAGTTCAGAGTGGAGAAGGAACCTTGACAGGTACCATTTAGAAGGGTAGAGGAAGGCAGGGAGGCTGTTCATGATCCCATCCCAGGGCAGGGAGCAGAAGTGCACAGAGCTGGCTACGGAGAGGCTAGTTCCTGCCCCTGGCAGCAGAGTCTAAGGGCTGGCAGTGCTGAAATGACCCCCCGATCCTGGCAGGGAGCTGTGGTGCCTAGGGGAGGGATGGGGAAAGGTGAGCTGCTGCCACCACAGCTGGGGCAGAAATGCCCTATCCGGGCGCTCCTGCCCACTTTGGTTAGAGATGGCAGTTCCCTCCTGGGAACCTGGGGGTGTGAGGAGAAGGGCTGGATGTGGGACTTGGGGGAAGTGTGTGTGGGGGGGGGGGTCAGCAAGGCCAAAAAATCCCCCCTCCCCCCCCCCGACATATATGAATTTCCACCACTGCCCCAGAGGGTTTTGTTAATGCATGTGAGTGCAGAGGGGGTCGCAGCATGAAACGCTGGCATAGTGGATTCAGAAGTCAGATGATAAGATAGAGTCAGTCCTCACTTTCCAAAGGTTGCTTTTTTAACTGCCACTGCACATGGAGTGGATGTTTTCAGAGAACTATCCACAATGACTCCAAGATCTCTCTCGAGTGGTAACAGCTAATTTAGAACCCATCATTTTATACGTATAGTTGGGATTATGTTTTCCAATGTGCATTACTTTGCATTTATCCACAATGAATTTCATCTGCCATTTTGTTGCCCAGTCTCAGTTTTGTGAGATCCAATTTTAACGCTTCGCAGTCTGCTTTGGACTTCACTATTTTGAGTAGTTTTTTATCGTCTGCAAATTTTGCCACCTCACTGTTTACCCCTTTTTCCAGATCATTTATGACTATGTTGAATAGGACTGGTTGGGACACCACTATTTACCTCTCTCCATTCTGAAAACTGACCATTTTTGCCTACCCTTTGTTTCCTATCATTTGAGTTACCAATCCATGAGAGGGCCTTCCCTCTTACCTCATGTCAGCTTACTTTGCTTAAGAGTCTTTGGTTGAGGGACCTTGTCAAAGGCTTTTTGAAAATCTAAGTACACTATATCTACTGGATCCCCCTTGTCCACATGCGTGTTGACCCCCTTCAAACTACTAGAATTCTTTGATGAGGCATGATTTCCCTTTACAAACACTATGTTGACTCTCCTCCAACAAATTATGTTAATCTGTGTCTGACTATTCTGTTCTTTACTATAGTTTCAACCAGTTTGCCTGGTACTGAAGTCGGGCTTACTGGCCTATAATTATCAGGATCACCTCTGGAGCCTTTTTAAAAATTAATATCACATTAGCTATCATCCAGTCATCTGATACAGAAGTTGATTTAAATGATAGGTTGCAAACTACAGTTAGCAGTTCTGTAATTTCAAATTAGAGTTCCTTCAGAACTCTTGGGTGGATACCATCTGGTCCTGGTGACTTATTACTGTTTAGTTTATCAATTTGTTCCGAAACCTCCTCTAATGACACCTCAAACTGGGACAGTTCCTGAGATCTGTCACCTAAAAAGAATGGCTCAGGTTTAGGAATCTCTCTCATATCCTCAGCCGTGAAGACCAAAGCAAAGAATTCATTTAGTTTCTCCGTAATGGCCTTATCGTCCTTGAGTGCTCCTTTAGGACATCAATCATCTAGTGGCCCCACTGGTTGTTTAGCAGCTTCCTGCTTTGGATGTACTTTAAAAAAAAAAAAAATGTCGCTATTACTTTTTGAGTCTTTGGCTAGCTGCTCTTCAGATTCTTTTTTGGCCTTCCTAATTGTATATTTACCTTCACGTGCCAGAGTTTATGCTCCTTTCTGTTTTCCTCACTAGGATTTAACTTCCACTTTTGAAAGGATGCCTTTTTGTCTCTCACTGCTTCTTTTACTTTTTACTTTTGCAGCACTTTTTTGGTTCTCTTACTAAGTTTTTCAATTTGGGGTATACATTTAAGTTGAGCCTCTATTATGGAGTCTTTAAAAAGTTTCCATGCAGCTTGCAGGGATTTCACTTTTGGCACTGTACCTTTTAATTTCTGTTTAACTAACTTCCTCATTTTTGTGTAGTCCCCCTTTCTGAAACTAAATGCTACAGTGTTGGGCTGCTGTGTTTTCCCCACCATAGGGATGTTAAATTTAATTATATTATGGTCACTGTTACCAAGCGGTCCAGCTATATTCACCCCTTGGACCAAATCCTGTGTTCCACTTAAGACTAAATCAAGAATTGCCTCTCCTCTTGTGGGTTCCAGGACTAGCTGCTCCAAGAAGCAGTCATTTAAAATGTCAAGAAACTTTATCTCTGCATCCCGTACTGAAGTGACATGTACCCAGTCAATATGGGGATAATTGAAATCCCTTTCATTATAATTAAGTTTTTTATTTTTGTGGCCTCTGTAATCCCGCTGAGCATTTTGCACTCACTATCACCATCCTGGTCAGGCAGTCGGTAATATCCCTACTGCTATATTCTTATTATCCGAGCATGGAATTGCTATCCATAGAGATTCTGTGGTACAGTTTGGTTCATTTAAGATTTTTACTTGATTTGATACTACGCTTTCTTTCACATATAGTGCCCGTCCCCAACCAGAACGACCTGTCTGTCCTTCCGATATATTTTGTACCTTGGTATTACTGTGTCCCATTGATTATCCTCATTGCACCAAGTTTCTGTGGTGTCTATTATATCAATATCCTCATTTAATACGAGGCACTCTAGTTCACCATCTTATTATTTAGACTTCTAGCGTTTGTGTATAAACACTTTTTAGCTGTCTGCCATTACATGATGTAATTGAATGGGTCTCTTTCATTTGACTGTTTCTCCCATCCTTGCTTGAAGATTTCACAGTAGATAAGTATTTTCATGAAGAGTTAACACGGAAAGAGAAGGATTTGTGTCTTGGAGAGCTGTTTAAGGTGGACCTGATGAGCCTACATCTGATTAGGCAGTCTTCCCATGAGACTGTCTTTAGGAAGGTGCAGAGTTGCATGTTGGCATGCATTGACATATCTTGATTAATTCCACAAAAGATATGCAAGCTGTTCCATCCAGTTCTTGAGAGAATGAGAGGCACATGTTAGCTTGCCATCACCCTGTCTTGGTGTCAGAACATCTGCCTGTTGGCATTGTTATTTGTAGCCAAGGGAAATCACCTGATATCACTTGGAAATGTCTGAAAATCTGGACTGCTTGAGTTGGGCACTCGGTGGGTGAATTTGCCAGATGTGAGGTTTTGCCCATTGGCAGCATCGTCCAGATAGACAAAAATGACTTGATTTTTAGTTTTAGTGCTGTGGTCTGAGGGGGGAGCAGCAGAAAGAAACCAGCCAGAGGCTCCAGCTGATAGGAGCAGCTGCAGCAACAGCCAAAGCAGGGACTGCTGCACTGGAGGGAGGGAGGAAGTAATGTGGATGGGGCCCAGATAGGACAACCCTTTCCCTCAGACCTGTGCAGGGGAGACACCCCTCCCAACGTGCACACACAGACACCAGGACCTACATGGTTTGGTGTCTGTCTCCTCTGTCCCCCCTCCCCCGGTGTTGGGGGCAGAAAGGAGCCAAGTGGTAGAAGCAGCCAAAGTGAGGATCTTTGGACATTTTAAAGAGCTTTCTACAGTTTTAACTGGACTTTCTCCGCCCTGTGCAGATTGACTGTTTGTGCCACTCACCCTCCCACTCACCCTCCCTCGGTCTGTTTACCTCAGCTTCACACCTGCACCACTTACTTTCTTCTCCCATGCCTGTCCCCCTCTCCTTCCCTTCACTCTTCTTTCCGTTGAACTTATTGCCTCTGGACTAAACCCACCAAAAGTAAATACCTTAAATAAATCGTGGCACTAACACAGTGTTTGCCACCATCACACTGTTTGCTCTGCTCGGGTGTTCTCTCCCTTTCCCCACCCTGTGTCTGTCTTGTCTTGTCTAATGAGCTCTTGGAACAAGGAATGTCTGCTTCCGTGTTTGTACAGCATCTAACACAATGGAGCCTCGTTCTTGGTTGGTTCTAGGCACTACCATAATAAACATGATGAATACTAATGTGATTTAGTAAATCCTTGAAATGCACTTCTACAGATGAAGCAGAGACAATTCCAAGTGCTACTGACCAAGTTAAACATCTGTTTCTTTTTCTGATGTAAGTTTGCAATTGCCAGTCGTATCTGAAGGCAGAGCAAAAAGAAGAGTCTCTTATGACATGGCTTCTGTAAGAGAAGAGATCTTGGTGTTTTAGAGTCCAAGTTATTCACTGTATGTTCTGTGAATCATAAGCAATAAAGTAAGAATATCTTCAGTCCTTGTCATAGAAGAGGATTACAGAAGGTCATACCGTTTTAAATGGAGGCTTTTGCACACTGGTGTCCAGATAAATCCACATCCTTTATCTGTATCAGGCACACTTTATACAATCTCTGATGGTTTTATTTTGGTGGGCAGTATATTTTACCTCCCCTATGTAGGAGAGAGTACAGTACAGTTTTCTGAGAGATTTATCCTGGCCATGATGATCCTAGTTAAAATTTTTTTAGTTATTTAGACCATTTTCATTTTTGCATATCTCCTTATATGTACATTTTTCTGGTAATAGAACCAATGAGATTCTAGCACTGAGCATTGCTCTGTACTCATTGTAGAATCCTTCTCCCGCTGATTTTTGGCTTTCTCCATAGTTAAGAAACCAAAGTGCCGCTCAGACAAGTTAATTTTCCAAAGGTCCTGTAGTCCTTATCTGAAGTAGACAAAACCTTGTAGGAAGTTGATTCAGAGTTTTGTTTCTTCAGACACCACCACAGAAAATGGGGCTTTGCCAAACAGAACCCCACTGAAATGGTAGTTCTTTCATTTTTCATTGTTGTTGTTCTTTGTCAAGACTATCTCGCTGTTATCAAACGAGAGCTCACTTAACCAAAACAGCAGCAGTAACAATATCCAGTCTCGGATCAGTTTGTGCCTCCTGAGATTTTCATGAGTTTATTTTGCCGCTCTTGAGAGGCAAATGCTTTTACAACCAATCCTGCCTTTGATTATTGCAGCTATGTGGAGGTACTAAATTTGGCCTTGCTTTATTTTTTGAGGACTTCCTGAGCTAGTCAAATCTTCCTTTCTTTCCTGTTCTCTCTGATATCTAGGGATACACACACACATACAGACACATTGTCTGTTCTATAAAATCAGTAACTTTTGTAAAAAAAAAAATCTAATTTCAATTAATTGAGATTTTGTTTTGGAGGAACAGTGGAGACTTCATCATCTGTCTGTTTATATTGATGCCCTTCTCCGTAGTATCTGTGTATCATGCAGAAAGAGGGCTTATATTTTAGTAATTGACAAGATTGTGAGATGGTGATGGATGTTTATCTCGCCACAAGAAGCTTATCTTTAGACCTGTGCTGCTTTGCAAGTCTGGTATCTGAGACATGTATTTCTGCCTCTAAAGAGTCTGTGTGTACTCTTCCTGAAGTGAATTTAAAATACAAAAAAAAAATTCTATGGAACATTGGTGAAAATCTACCTATTCTCTAAACAGGACTTTTAAATTTTCAAACTCTTGTAAGGGATTGGATTTGTTGTTTTAAAATTTGGCAACACTGAAAATTTACCTGTCAGATATGGCAAAGTGATTTAATAGTAATAGTAATTTAGCCTTTTTCTAAAATCTTAACATGCTTTACGAATATCAGTGAATTAAGCCTGCACATATCACAGAGATAGGGAAGTTTTATCCCCGTTTTTTAGATGAGGAAACCGAGATTAAGGGTAAAATTCTCAAAAGTGCCTAAATGCACTTTTCTAAAATGACTTAGGAGCCTTACGGGCTTGTTTACATGAGAGAGTTTTACCAGTTATAATTATAGTTTGTGGTTTTGGAAGGGGATTACTTCTAAGCCAGAAAAGATACTCGTGCTGAAATGTGTGTGTCCACATAGGGAGTTATATCCGTATGGGCTTGTCTACACTTGAAAGGCTACTGTGACACACCTGCAGCTGTACTGCTATCACATTTCAGTGTAGACACTCACTACAGTGATAGGAGGGGTTTTCCTGTTGCCATAGTTAATCCACCTGCCCGAGAGGCAGTATCTAGGTTGACAAAAGAATTCTGTCTACACTGGGGATTAGGTCATTTTAGCTATGTCACTTTGGGGTGTGGATTTTTCACACCCCTGAGTGATGTAGCTGGACTGACTTTTTTGATTGGAGACTTGACCTAAAATTATTATTTTACACTGGTTTAACTTTCCCATGTAGACAAGCCCTTAGTCTGGTTGCCTTTCAGTGAGATATAGGGCTTGTCTACATGGAGACATCCAGGAAAATTAATCTGAATTAACTAAAGGTGTGAAATGAAAGTGGATTAGTTAAACTGCATTAAACCCCTTTGTGAACACCTTTTTCAGAGTTAAAGTGGCCTTAATTTCATTTAGCTCAATTAAGTTCCAAAGTGAATTAAACTAAACTGAATTAAAGCCCTTTAATTCTCATTAACAGTGTCCATACAGGGATTTAATGAGGTTTAATTAATACACTTCATATTCACCCCTTAAATTAATCCAAGTTAACCATGCTGGCTGTCCCCATGTAGACAAGCTCTTAGTCTCCCAAATCCCATTTTCAAAAGTAACTAAGGGTTTGTCTACATGGAGATGCTCAGAAAAATTAATCCAAATTAACCAAACGTGTGACTTGAAAATGGGTTAGTTAAACCTCATTTAAATTCTTGTGTGGCCTCAATTTTGTTTGTTGTAAAAACTAAGTTGAATTAAGGCTACTGAATGAGAGTGACCACACAGTGCTTTAATGTAGTTTAACTAATCCACTTTCATTTTACAACTTTAGTTACTTTGAATTAATTTTCCTTAGCGTCCCCATGTAGACAAACTCTCAGGCCCTTCGGATAAAATTTTCAAAAGCACCAAAGTGACTTGTCAGTGGTCACACAGGAAGTCTGTGGCAGAATTGGGACTAGAATCCAAGTATCCTGAATCATAAAGCCATCCATCCATCTCCTTAGGTTCAAACTTCCTTTGCTGTTGTGGTCACTTGCATGATTTGGCAACCCTTACAATACTGAGATCATCCACAGTGTCTAGTGATATTCCGTGGGTTGTATTGTTTCCATTTGACAGCTTTTATGATGAACTACCTAATGTTTGTACAACACTTTAAACACGTAAAGCACTATATAGCCACTAAATTGTTATGAAGTTGTAATGCTCCCTTTTGACTAAATAGGGCTGGACTTGGGTGTCTGCCAAAGGGACTTGTTAGACAGTTGGCAGCTATCACAGTGATGTATCCAAGGGGCAGGGATGTGATGTAGGAGCAGTGGCTGGCTTTCTAAAATATGTTTTGTGGCAATGCGTGAGTACCTGCGTGGATACTACATAGGGATTGGAGCCATGATAGTGTTAATTATTAGTAGGAATGTTTTTTTTTGTATATAGCTTTTGTATATATTGTATAATAGTGTGTGTGGCACTTCCCAGAGACATTGAAGATGTGGTCCCTTTCTTGAGGCATTTAGAATCTAAATCTTCTCATAGACAAGCCACTTCCGAAGGATGATGAGCCATAGTCCATCCTATGGAGTTGGTACTCTGGTTAAAAATGACACATCAGGTCCGCCTTGTGCTAAGAATCAGTGCAATGTCCTGCCACATGGGGCATGTCACCCTCCAAAAATATGACCGTAATATTGTAAAATCCTGCTGTAATTTTAATATAAACTTTTTTTGAAGATTTAGAACCATTCAGTTTATTTTGTACAAATTAGGTATGGGGGTGAATTTATTTTCCCAGAGTTTGAACCTATTCTAACCGTGGTTCAAAACTCCAATATTATTGAGATTGCATTCCACTTTATAAGAGCCAAGTATCATTATTATTATTAATTTATTTGTTTACATTTCATCTGTAGATCTCAGAATGCTTGACAAGGAATAATGCTAGCTCAGTTTTACAGGTGGGGAAATTTAGGCACACAGAGATTAAATGACTTGCCCCCACTCACCCAGCATATCAGTGGTACTTCTGGAGTAGAACCCAAGTCTCCTGATTCGCAGCCCGATGCCCTGCCCACTGGACCATTGTGAAACACTTAGGAGACACAGAGAAGAAAGGGACAGCTGTAATATAATGTGAGAGAGGCAGCAGCAAAAGAAGAGAATAAAAAGGAAGCAGAGAGAAGTGTGTGAGAGAGAAGTTCTAATTAAAAAATATCAATACCATATATAGGGCATTCGAGTGTGCACTGGAGGTGGGAGGGGGCGCTTCTTTCTTTAATATAGTACAGACTGCCATTTAGCTACTAAGAATTTTTTTTTTAATGCTGACTCATCCTTGGAGTGGGAGGGGTTGAGATGGGCTTAAATTGGTGGAAGGGGAGGTTCAAACTCCAACTAGTTTTTGCCAACCTCAAAACATATTTTGAGAGATTCATGAAACTTCCACCTGCAATAGGTTCAGCCAGGCTTTGTACAAACTGTTATGAGAAATGTTAGTCTCTTTATTTTTCTTTTCTTGTCTTACTTGAGCTAGTTGCGTTTTACTGCCAGTCTTGGTGGTGTCTGTGCTGGAGAGTAGCAGGAAAAGCTGATAAGGCCATAGGACAGAAATCTTTGTGCTTATCTCACTGCAGCACATGGAGTTGAGAGTGCATCCTTTTCCTGTCCTAGGACAGGAGACATAAACTGACCATCTCCTGACAGCAGTGACTTCAAACGGGGCTGTAACATCTATAGGGTATGAATCTTCTCTCGACTTCAGAGGCCAGCTAGGTGAAAGTGGGTCACTGCTTGTTTAGAAAGCAGTTTTTGTGCCAGCGAAAAGTTCTGATAACTGCTGGGTCAGTAGACAACTTTGTATATATTATTTGAAAAGTATAAATTCAGCACAACTCTTGATTGTTTGTTTAGACTTTTACCAGGAGATGAATTAAGTAGAAAGGAGTTGACTTTTTTTTTTCAGCCAGGCAATTCTGCTAAAATAACAATTGAACTACAAAGTTTGGATCCAAGTTCAGATCAGAACTTTCCCCAAGTTATGGGGAATATTTGGACAGGGAGTTTTTGTCCCCATCTCTGAATAAAAGGACATGTGGCTGATTTAACCACTGTCTTTACTAGAAATATAAATATAATAGAATATATATTATATAAATATAATAGAAATATAAATGAATTGATGGATCCAGTTAAAAGTTGTAATGTAAATGGGACTGTGTCCCTGAAATCAGGACTGTCCAGGGTTTTAACTTGGTTACAGGGACTTAGATACAGAGCCCATGGTACTTAACTATTAGCCAGGCTGTAACCAGGATCTCTTATGGTTGTAGTATACTAATTGACTCGGGAATGATGTGTGTACAGTTATGAATGGTAGAGAACCTATAAGTATATGAGCAGAGCTCACCCTGGTTATTCCCTGTACATTTTGGTTACACTTCTTTTCCCCTTCTCATCCTCCCCACCCCACAAACCATCACCAACACTGCAACACATACATACTGGGCACAAGGGCTGAACATGCAGCTTTCCTTAAGACCAACTTGAAAGAGAGGGTGCAGGCCAATGCTTGAAGCACTGAACTGGGAATCAGAACTTCTGGGTTCTGCTCCCAACTCTACCACTGATTTTGGGCAAATCCTTTTATCACTTCCTGTGCCTCAATTTTCTCATCTGTAAAATAGCCTTAATATCTATTTCTCCATAGTGGTGTGGAGCTTACTGCATGAGATCAAAGTATTTCTGTTCTAATTAACTGGCTGGCAGGTGGGCACCCATACAGTGGCTGCAGTCTGAAGTCTACCATGTAGATCAAGCATGTCAGGTGAGCATGGCGCCTGGTTTCCAATTACCCAAAGATCTCAATTCTAATGTTTGCTATGCAGGCTACCTATGTTTGACAGCTGTGTAGTGTGTTGCCACCTCAACCATGGGTGCAGCCTTATTTATAGTATTATTTGAACTTTAATTTATTGCTATGTTATTGGCTGGCATACCTTGCAGAAAAGTGAGTCTCATAATACGTTTCACACACTGGCAGTGAGATCTCACCAATGCCGAAGCAGTAGCATATGATCTCATCATTCCCCTTTGTTTCAGTACCCGATGCAGAACGGTTCCCTCTAATTTCTTTCTTTCGTTCGTTCTTTTTTTTTTACCATGACTCCTAATAATGTGTGTGAGAGCAGTATGAATAATTAGCAGAGTCTCCAAGCCACTCAGACTCAGCCTGGAGTTTGAGGTTTGCTGCATTCCTGAATCTCGACCTATGCTCAAAAAATTTGTCAGAGACTGACTTTGACTGAAAAGCCAGCAAACTTTATTCCCCACTTCATCAGCTACCCCCTCACTTCTAGGAAACCCCGAGATGCTCTCCTGAGTGTATCTAAGTTCAGGAGTGTTCCCAAGGCCTTTAAATAATGAGGAGTGGAGATGGGCTCCCCTTTGAATTCTGAGTTGATCAAATTGTAGTTTGAATCTTCTGGTTCATTTCCAATCCCCATGAACCAGACACGAACTGCACTCTGCAGGGCTGGCTCATCTGTCTCCTCCTGTCTCTGGTGAATAGCAGATTGTGTCATCTGCTCATCCAGCTTCATTAACAATGCAAAACCTTTCGTTTTAGTATTTAATGAACATCTTGGAGATTTGTTATGGAACGCTTTCCTTTCCCACTTTTATATTGAATCTCAGGGATGCAGAATATTACTGAATTAGCTTTAGCTCTGATTTAAGATGCAGGACTAGTAGATGCCAAAAATAAGTCTGCTTCCAAAGATGTTGTAGACTTGAGACTAGAGTAGACTAAACTTGCTGTGATGACCACGTTCCTTCTATCTTTCCCCACCTCCTCTCTTTTCTGTTTAATTTAGGGATGGGCCCAAACCAAAACCCAGCATCTGAAAATTCCTGAAGGCAAGGCTTCATAATTGAGCTCCAAGTATCAACGTACACAAATGTAGCAATGTTCACGTTCATCCCCTTCGAGAGCTTTGAGTTGTGAATTCAGATCCTGACTCAGTGTTGGGTGGGGGAGTTGGAGATTGGGTTACGGCCAAAATGGGTTATTTAAGGGAGGAGAGTTTTAACATCACTCAATTTGATGTAGATACAGAGGCAACCATAATGTACAAAGCATGGACTAGTAATTAGAGCACAAGAAATTCTGGGGGCTAGTCTCCATTCCTGCCACTGAGGGTATGTCTACACTGCAGTTAAACACCTGTACCTGGCCCATGCCAGCTGACTTGAGCTGGTGGGACTTGGGCTGAGGGGCTGTTTAATTGCTGTCTAAACATTCAGGCTCCAGCTACAACCTGAGCTCTGGGACGCTACCATCTCACGGGGTCCTAGAGCCCAGGCTTCCTCCTGAGCCCAAATGTCTACATTGCAATTAAACAGCCCCTTAATCCGAGCCCCATGAGTCCATGTCAGCTAGCATGGGCCAGCTGCGGGTTTTTAATTGCAGTTTAGACATACCCAGTGTGGCTGACCTTGGGCATGTTCATCAGTTTCTTCATCTGTAAAATGCGATCACATTTTCCTACTGCACAACAATGTTGTGAGACTTATTAATGCTTGTAAAGTGCCTTGCGGTCCTCTGATAAAAGGTGATACATAAGAGGCAAATTAGTTACTTGTTTGTTAATTTTATTTAGATGTTCATAATTTTTGTGTGCAAGATGTTAAAGAAAACTTGGCATTCTCTTTCTAGTCTTAGCTAAGAATCCCGTGGCCATTATTCAGCAGTTGAAAGTACATATGTCCTCTCATGGGGAGACAGCTTGACCCAGAATTATAATTTATAGACAGTTTGATTTGATTTGGCTTCCATCCCAAAGGACATAGTGCCTTAGTTTCGATAATTTCTGAAGTATGTTCCTCAGCTTGGGGAGATTGTCATTTATCTTTCAAACAACTTGGGCACCAGCAGTATGTTATGAACCATTGTTACATGAGTCACGGCAGCTTTTCCGTGCCTCTGGACATTTTAGAAAAGCGGGAAGTCAACTCCTCTGTCTCCCATCCCCTCTTAGAGACTGAGTGTTGTTGGGAAATTCCTTGGTTAGTTCAGGAGTCATTGCTATAGAAAGTGGCCTTTTAAACGTGTTTGTATTGGCTTTTCTAATTGGCTGGCAATACAAGCATCTGACTAGGCATAAAAACAGTATCTGCCATCTGATGTTAACATTGGCAGCTTGTAACTATTGCAGTAAAATTAACTCTGGTGGAGGAGTTTTTCAAAGGTGCAGATGTACCAAATCTGAATATTTTTTTTAAACTCTTTTTAATTAGATTTCAAAATCCCTCCCTCTCCATTTCCAAGATGCCACTCACCCTGGCATCTGGGTACCAGGATGTAAGGTGGCATAGAACAATTATTTAAAAGCACCATTATGTTGGTTTCTTTAATCAATTAGTAAGTAGCTTTTAACACTTTGTAGCTCCAAAAAGACCTAAAACCGTGTTTTAAGAACTGGGCATGCAGCAAATTTTGTGGTCATTAATGGAGGACTCAGGCAATTGAGGGCAGGATTTCTGTTTGTTGGGGGAATGTGGTGGAAGGTTTCAGTTGTATTGATCTCATGATTGGTGATTAAATGAGTGGTAGGGTGGGAAGAATAGCCCTGCTGCTTTGGGTACTTACTCCTCCTTCGACATTATTGTCGTTCTAAATGTGCATCAGGGACTCCCAGAGCTGTGGGTGGGCATCATGGTGCAGAGTTCATTCTAACTGAAATTTAAATGATAAGTGTTTTGAACAGTTAAAACAATTAAATGCTGCAGATGTGCACAACGGATACAGCCAGTTAGACAGAACAAGGTTTGATTCTGTATAATTTACAGTCTGTTCTAGAGAGACCAGACACAGCAAGCCATAGAAATTGTTTGGTTTTGCCATCTTTGTTGTTGATTTATTTGTAGTGTACCAAAGCTACTACTAGGTCTGAAGTTAAAGGTGTCTACCGTGAAGAGCTCATAATCTAAAAACGCTACAGTGTAGCTCTTGGAAGATGCGCAGTCAAATTTTCTTCCTGTTGAATCAGTTTCTTCAATAAAATCTCTGCGATCTAGTCACTCCCATCTTTCTAGGACTCACTTTTGTCCCCCTAATCCCTCAGCGTTAAATTCCAGGGTGAGTTTTCATTCTGCTCGGAACGTGTTACAGTGTAACCTCTTGAAAGGGAGCGAATCCCTTCTTGCACTGGAAGTAATTCAGGTTGCCTTGGTGTTGCAGTAGCAGCATTGTTGTATGACTAAAGCTGTGACATGGGAAGACCCTGGTCTGGAAGGAAATTTTGAGAATGGATTTTAGGTGGTGTAATGTCAGTTTTAATGTGACCCATTTGCTGCATTTGTAACATGGATGGAAGCATCTGTAGGTACAGCATTTTTATTCGGAATAAAACCTAACAATTGCCCCGATTTACAGTGAGACATTGACCTTGTAGTAGTTAGTACTGCTTAAGGTTCAGTACTATAAACTTCACTTGAACACCAAGCAAATACCTGCCTTTTAGCAAAGACCTTCTTCACAGGGAAGAGATGGAATATCCCTGGGAAGCCATTACAATGGTGATACAAATCTACATTACTAGTAAGCACGGACAGTGTGACTAATTTTGCCAGCTGATAAATTTGGACTCCTTTTATCTACACTACAGAAATAAGTTTGTTTTGTACCTGTGTCCATGTGGATTAAGGGCCCTAATAGGAGTCCTGTTAATACTGTGTATCCCATTTTAGATTGCAAAGACATCTCTGTTATTTCAGGGCCAGGTGAGCTACCTGTGAGGGAAGACGGGCCTTAAACCCAGGTCCTCAGGTCACCAGGCAGTTCTCAGACCGTGGCTGCCACCAGGCAGCTCACCCAAACCACTGGAGAAGGGGGCTAGCAAAGCTCTAGCTCACAAAGGGCCCCGCCCACAAAACTCCTGACTGGAGGGAGGAGTTCAGCTTCTCTGATTGGCTGGGACACACTACTTAAGCCAGAAAGAAACCCAGGAAGTTGTCCAAGCAACTAGATAAATCCCTGGCTGGCAGCTGCTACAGATCCTGCCTACTTGACTGACTCCTGAACCCTGCCTTCCTGCCTGTTCTTCCTAATCCCAGGCCCCCATTTGTTCCTGGTTCTTGCTTTCCTGCCTCACTTCATCTCCCTGCTTCTATGCCCTACCCCAGAACTGACTCCGGCTTCGACTCCTGACTGTCTCCAGCTCTGACCTTTGGCTTGGCACCGGACTCTGACCCCTGGCTCCAGACTCTAACCATTAGGCTTGACCTCCCTTGCCCCAGTCCATACAGTGCCTGATTATGTTCTGAAATCTTACAATTCTAATTCTAAAATTATTTTTTCTGTACATTTCCAAAAGGGCTTTTAAAAAAATGGGTTACCATCCACATTATCATTTTTCAGATAAGAAATTCTGAGATGCAGAGAGAAGATATGACTTGGCCAAGGTCACACAGCTTGAAGAAGCTTATGTTTCTTGGTGTGAGCACTTATATTGCATAGAGCAATGTATCTGGTTTTTTTTTTTCTTCTTCTTCTTTTTTAAGTCAGAGGTGCCGTTTGGCTTTCAAAGTATCCAGGACCTTAAATTCCATGCAAAATGATTTCTTTGAAAGGTCAGGAGCCCCACCCTGCAGCTTTTCTTGTGGCATTAAGTATGGGGTAATTGAAGGAGGAAATAAAAATGAGCTGGCACTGCTGAATCACTGCAGAGATCTAAATCTAAATGAATTGTCAGGTGTGTGGGCAAAGCACAACTCAGGAGATTTACACTGTCGTAGCTGACAGGGTGGGGCAAGGATGGCATGAGAGAGCTTCTACTATAAAGGAGGAGGGAGAGTAGGAAAGTTGACTGAAAGGATGGTAAAATGAAAGTAAAAATAGCTTTTAGTGGTGGTCTGGCTATTGAATCTAGACCTGGAAGGATATTGATAAATTGGAGAGGGTTCAGGGAAGAGCCTCAAGAATGATTAAAGAATTTGAAAATATGTCTTAGAGTGAAAGAACTTAGTCTATTTAGCTTAACAAAGAAAAAGTTAAGGGGTGACTTGATTACAGGCTGTAAGTGTCTATGTGGGGAACAGGTATTTGATAATGAGCTCTTCAGCGTAGCAGAGAAAGGTATAAGAGGATCCAATGACTGGAAGCTGAATCTAGACACATTCAGACTGGAAAGAAGGTGTAAATCTTTCGTGGTGAGAGTAACCATTAGAACAATTTACCAAGGGTTGTGGTGGATTCTCTATCCCTGATAATTTTAAAATCAAGATTGGATGTCTTTCTGAAAGACCTGCTCTAGGAATTATTTTGGGGGAAGTTCTATGGCCTGGTGTTAGACAGGAGGGTCAAACTAGATGATTACAGTGTTCCATTCTGGCCCTGGAATCTACAAATCTATGGTAAAAACTAGAGTAGTCAAGCAATTAAAAAAATTAATTGCGTGGTTAATTGCACTGTTAATAATAGAATACTATTTATTTAAATATTTGTGGATGTTTTCTACGTTTTCAAATATATCTATTTCAATTACAATACAGAATACAAAGTGTCCAGTGATCACTTTATATTTATTTTTGATTATCATTATTTATACTGTAAAAAACAAAATAAATAGTATTTTCAATTCACCTCATACAGGTACTGTAGTGCAATTTCTTTATCATGAAAGCTGAATTTACAAATTTAGAATTATGTCCAAAAAAACCCTGCATTCAAAAATAAAACAATGTAAAATTTTAGAGCCTACAGGCCCACACAGTCCCATTTCTTGTTCAGCCAATAGCTCAGACAAACAAGTTTGTTTAAATTTGCAGGAGATAATGCTGCCCACTTCTTGTTCACAGTGTCACCTGAAAGCGAGAACCGGTGTTCTCATGGCACTGTTGTAGCCGGCGTCTCAAGGTATTTACATGCCAGATATGCTAAACATTCATATGCCCCTTCATGCTTCGGCCACCATTCCAGGGGACATGTTTCCATGCTGATGACATTCATTTAAAAAAAATGCATTAATTAAATTTGTGACTGAACTCCTTGGGGAAGAATTATATGTCTCTGGCTCTGTTTTACCCGCATTCTGCCATATATTTCATGTTATAGTAGTCTCAGATGATGACTGAGCACATCTTGTTCGTTTTAAGAACACTTTCGCTGCAGATTTGACAATATGTGATTGCAGAGCCATTGGCCATTATCTTTGAAAACTCGTGGCAAACGGGGGAAGTCCCGGATGACTGGAAAAAGGCTAATGTAGTGCCAATCTTTAAAAAAGGGAAGAAGGAGGATCCTGGGAACTACAGGCCAGTCAGCCTCACCTCAGTCCCTGGAAAAATCATGGAGCAGGTCCTCAAAGAATCAATCCTGAAGCACTTGCATGAGAGGAAAGTGATCAGGAACAGCCAGCATGGATTCACCAAGGGAAGGTCATGCCTTACTAATCTAATTGCCTTCTATGATGAGATTACTGGTTCTGTGGATGAAGGGAAAGCAGTGGATGTATTGTTTCTTGACTTTAGCAAAGCTTTTGACACGGTCTCCCACAGTATTCTTGTCAGCAAGTTAAGGAAGTATGGGCTGGATGAATGCACTATAAGGTGGGTAGAAAGCTGGCTAGATTGTCGGGCTCAACGGGTAGTGATCAATGGCTCCATGTCTAGTTGGCAGCCGGTATCAAGTGGAGTGCCCCAAGGGTCGGTCCTGGGGCTGGTTTTGTTCAATATCTTCATAAATGATCTGGAGGATGGTGTGGATTGCACTCTCAGCAAATTTGCGGATGATACTAAACTGGGAGGAGTGGTAGATACGCTGGAGGGGAGGGATAGGATACAGAAGGACCTAGACAAATTGGAGGATTGGGCCAAAAGAAATCTGATGAGGTTCAATAAGGATAAGTGCAGGGTCCTGCACTTAGGACGGAAGAATCCAATGCACCGCTACAGACTAGGGACCGAATGGCTAGGCAGCAGTTCTGCGGAAAAGGACCTAGGGGTGACAGTGGACGAGAAGCTGGATATGGGTCAGCAGTGTGCCCTTGTTGCCAAGAAGGCCAATGGCATTTTGGGATGTATAAGTAGGGGCATAGCGAGCAGATCGAGGGACGTGATCGTTCCCCTCTATTTGACATTGGTGAGGCCTCATCTGGAGTACTGTGTCCAGTTTTGGGCCCCACACTTCAAGAAGGATGTGGATAAATT
Organism: Caretta caretta; assembly: GCF_965140235.1. Taxonomy (NCBI): domain Eukaryota; kingdom Metazoa; phylum Chordata; order Testudines; family Cheloniidae; genus Caretta; species Caretta caretta. The sequence continues at coordinate 9,805,931 of NC_134208.1, read as the reverse complement.
GGAGAGAGTCCAGCGAAGCAAACAAAAATGATTAGGGGTCTAGAACACATGACTTATGAGGAGAGGCTGAGGGAGCTGGGATTATTTACTCTGCAGAAGAGAAGAATGAGGGGGGATTTGATAGCTGCTTTCAACTACCTGAAAGGGGGTTCCAAAGAGGATGGCTCTAGACTGTTCTCAATGGTAGCAGATGACAGAACGAGGAGTAATGGTCTCAAGTTGCAGTGGGGGAGGTTTAGATTGGATATTAGGAAAAACTTTTTCACTAAGAGGGTGGTGAAACACTGGAATGCGTTACCTAGGGAGGTGGTAGAATCTCCTTCCTTAGAGGTTTTTAAGGTCAGGCTTGACAAAGCCCTGGCTGGGATGATTTAACTGGGAATTGGTCCTGCTTTGAGCAGGGGGTTGGACTAGATGACCTTCTGGGGTCCCTTCCAACCCTGATATTCTATGATTAAAACTGCGATTAATCACGATTAATTTTTTAAATCACGATTGATTTTTTTTGAGTTAATCGTGTGAGTTAACTGTGATTAATCAACAGCCCTAATAAAAGCCCTTAATGTTGAGACTGGTAAGCTCCTCAGGGCAGGGTCAGTTTCCTTTTGCAGTGTTGCCAACCCCAACTGTTCAAAAATCATGAGATTGGCTTTAAAAGAATGAGATTATGTAAAAATAATAGATTTGTATCTGTCTTCTGCCTTTTGAGCCTTTAGCGCACATGGGGCCACATTTTGAAGCTTTCTCCACAGTCACAAGGGCTAGAAACTTACTTTTTCTTTAAGAATGAAGGCTGAAATCACATATCCACTCGACTCTAGGAGCTGGGACTTTAAGAAAAACCACAATTATGAGACTCATGATAAAATCATGAGAGTTGGCAACACTGCTTCTGTGAGTTCTCCACAATGCTAGCCACCCTGCTAGTGCTCAACATACAATAAAAAACGGTAGCTGTTTCTAACTAGCATCTGCTCTTCGGTCAGATCCTGCTTCTCTGTGAACTAGCTGGCTAGGCCGAATTACAGGGAGTCAAGTAAATTACTCAGTCTCTTATTGGAGAGTTAGCACCTTGACATATCCTGGCTCCTGTGTTTTTGCTCTAACTTGAGAACAAAGCTTCACCGATTCTTGACAGCTTCTACAGTTACATTGTTTCTTAACCACAGACGATAAAGCACTTGTGACAGATGAGATATTGGTTTCCTCCTGTTTCATCATGTCCTCACTCATAGAATCATAGAATATCAGGGTTGGAAGGGACCTCAGGAGGTCATCTAGTCCAACCCCCCTGCTCAAAGCAGGACCAATCCCCAACTAAATCACTCCTGACGTCTCCCTTCAAATCTTCACATCTTCCCTCGTGCTGCTGCTTATTCCTGAAACAGTTTAAGGACCTTACCAAGAGACATTGGATCATCCATACTGGTGTGCTTACATGGCACTTCTGCGTGTTGTAACTTGTATTGTTCTGTACCCACTCGTGGCTTTAGCTTGTGAGCTCTGTGCGGCAGGGATTACACTCTTTGTGAGGCACATTGGCCAGCTGTGCTCATGTGCATCTTAGTGCACTATATAAATTATAGTAATAAAATCCCAGTAGATCAATAAATCTATTTGGATTTATAGGCATTGGCATTTCCTCATCCTCTTCTGATCACTGCTACTAAATATATCTGCATTGCCATATGCCTTTGCAGACTTTAAAAAAAATGTAGAGTTTATCATTTTGAATTAGGTGAACTCTGGGAATGACAGTACCAAAGGGAAGTGAGGACCGGGGTAACTGCGAAGAAGGTACTAACCAAAACTTGTGTGAAGTGTTGCAGTTTTGAGAATAAGGCATGAGGAAGTGAAGCAGTGTGTAGTGGAGCAGTTGTCAGCTGTCAAAAGTGAGCCCCTAGAAATGAATTTTGAAGTGGGTATTGAAGGCAGAAAGTGAGGACGCTTCGCCTTCTGGAAGAAGAAGGCTACCCTTGGCCTAAGGGCAGCCTGAAAAAAATTTTGAGGACTGCAAATAGGAGAGACCAAATGGATGAAATTCTGTGGTCTGTGCTATGTGGGAGATCAGACTTAAATGACTGTAATTGTCTCTTCTGTCTTTAAAATCTATGAGCATTGGACACAAGGGTGGAGGTTGGTAGAGACAGTGGTAGGGGAAGAGTACAGGTATTTGATGCTGAAATAGCGAGCTGGTGAAGGGACTGAAGGTGTGATTTGCCAAATGGTGGGTGAGGCTGTTGCACAGATTGAAGTAGAAGGAAGTAAGAGCTGAGGAGGCTAGAAAGGAGAAGGGTACAATAATCTAGGTGAGAGAGAAGCAAGGAGAGAGCCAGGTTTTCAGCAATGGTGAGGGAAAAGGAGACTTTATGCTCTAATGAAGGACAGTGGAAGGCAACAAAAATGCTTAGGGGGCTGGGGCACATGACTTACGAGGAGAGGCTGAGGGAACTGGGGTTATTTAGTCTGCAGAAGAGGAAAGTGAGGGGGCACTTGATAGCAGCCTTCAACTACCTAAAGGCCAGCGTTCTGCCTGTGGGACAGATGTCAACCCTTATCCATGAATCCCATCATCTTTTCTACCGGGGAATGACCCATGGAAACTATAGGTCTCAGCGTGCCAAGCTCCATCTTGCTCAGAGTGGGAAGGCTGCTCAGATCAAACTGGAGCATGGTTCATTAAGAGCTGTGATCTCTAAAGACCGTCCCACCTCCCTTCTTGCTAATGTCCGTAGCTGTAACCTCCTCTTGGCAAGTTGGCCATGCAGTTGACGGCTGGGAAAAGTCTGACATTGACCCTGGTTCAGGCTGTCACTAGAGAGCACTAGAAGCTGTTATTTCGAGGCAAGAACTACTGTCACCAGATCTGTAATCAGTACTGCAGTTTGCGTTCCATTCCATCGCCCACTGTCCCACTTTCTCTGAAACACCCAGCCCCTGAAATAATCTTCCTCCTAGTGTAATCCCTGAACAGACTGCCTCTTCCTTCCACTGCTCGCCCTAGGCACGCTCACCCTGGGCACACACTTTTTCTCCCTTACTCCGCTCTCTGCACCCTTCTCTCTACCTCCTCAATTCCCAGTTTCATGCCTCACTTCCCCTCCCCCCCGGCAGGGTCTAAACTCAGCTTTCTCAGCCTGACTGGGATTAAGTGGAAACACCGCACTGCTGCTTTGGGTCATGACTCCCAATCTCTCTCCTTTCAATACCATGGAGAGAGGCAGCACTTGAGGGAGTGGGAGCCATGCTCGGGAGCAACCAAGGAACCAGTGAGGCGGCTTCACTTTATCCCTAAAAGGCTGAAGAACTGGGAGCAGATATTCTATGGTAAGAGGGCTGGGAAGGGTTTTTTCCCTCCTCCCAGAGCAGGAGGTTTGGAGTCCTTTCTTTCAGGTCCAACAGCAGTTAGTTTGGCAGCCATTCACTAATGCCAAGTGTTCAGCATGGGCAGGACCTAGACCCTTGTGCACAGAGGTACTGGCCAGGTAGAGTTATTCCACACTACGAAGTATGTGGTCTCTGCAGAAAAGGTGTGACAATACTGTGCATTTCTGTCCCACATCTGTTGTTGTTTGTTGATTGATAATTTATAGTGCCCGTACGTGTGCTGATTGCTTCAGAGAAAACAGATCCGTCCCTCAGAGAGCTTACAATCCAAGGGATTGTCATGACATGTGAGGGTATAACGTACACAAGGGACGGAGTAAGGTAGGACACTGGTTAAGTGGTGGTTCAGCTGTGCATACATAAGTCTTGTTTTTTTTTTTTAAAAAAAAGTTTAAAGTGGTCACGTTTTGTAGGTGCTGGTGTGGAAATGTGTCTTTTGGAGGGATCGGAATCCTGTGAGGCCCGTGATTTGGTTGTCATTTTACAAGGGTGCCCCAGGTATAAGGGGAAGCTTGCAGAAGGCGTGGAAACATTTATGAAAGAAGGCAAGAGGTGTCCCAGCTGATCTCTCTGGCAGAGTGCTTGGGATGGTCACCAGGAGACCGGGTCAGAAATGTAGGCAGAGGATGTGTGATCTAAGTCCTTGAAAGCAAGAACAAGATGATCACGTACAAAATGAATTCCAGCTCACAAGTGAATTTCCCAGGCCACACAGCATGTCTTTGTCAGAGCTGGGCCTGGAACCCTTTCTGCACTCGAACCCTTTCTGAAGACTCACTTCGTCCAGGAGGCCCCCAACTGCAAAAAAAAAAAGTAAGAATGCGTATGATTCTGTTTGGTATATACACTCAGTTCTCTGCACTCCCAGCACATCTTGTCTTTCTGTACCTCCTAGACTACAAACTCTCCTGGGTGGGGAGTACTTTGTGTTTCTGTTGCTTGCCCTGTCTGAGCACCTTGCTGCTCTCCTGATTGGCAGTCCTGTACTGTAACCACAAGGATAGCCTTCTTGGCACCGTGCAAAGGAGAGGAACTAGTTAGCAATGATGGCTTGTTAAGCAGATATGTGACTAAAAGGTGACACAGACTTTCTTAACAGCTCCTCTGCTGCCACTCACTGAAAAACAGGAAATGTCTGTATCCCCAGTGCAAGGGCTCTGACTTGATTCTAGTTATTTGGATCAGCTCTGAAGCTAATTACCCCCTTACGGAGTAATTTCAACTGTGTATTTTCCTTCATAGAAAGACATTTTAAGGAAAAACCCCTAGAGAATCAGGCAATACTGTTTTTATAATCCTCCAAGGAACTTTAATTCCTGATTTTACGTGACCAAAGAGGTACAAGTAAAGGTTCCCATAGGTCCATATTATTTTCAGATTTCAAAATACATGTGTTTTCCTCATCCTTTAGAAACCAAGCCCTGCTGCTGACACGGCTTCCTCTGCTAATCTTGGCCAGAAATCTTTTCCGTCTTTTGGGTATTTTCAAGTGCATTACGGCATCATTCCTCCCAACTGCTTATCTCAACAGAATCTCCCCATGCCCCCATCCTCTGATATCCTTGCTTGTGATTTGGCTACCCGAGTGCACTGCCGTGTGTCCCATCCAGTCCATGTAACTGGTGCCGTATCTGACCGTAGGGAGCAGACAGAAATCCTTCTCTTCAACCAACAGTTGAAGAGGGTTTGGTGTTCTAGAGTCTGACTAAAAGGATTAACAGTTATGTTGAAAACAGACACATTCCAGGTGCAGCTGAACAGTATCTGCAGAATCACATGCAGGTAACACAATTGCCCCTAGAAGCAGGGTCTGTTCTCAGTGCATCTTTAATTCCATGGGGGGATAAAGCAACATTATTACATTATTGCAAACTTAAACATCAGGAAATGAAAAAGCTGAGGCTGCCTTATAATTCTGCCACTGTGGTATGGTCATCTTTAATTGTATAGTCACATATTTCCTAAATAATATATCCTCTGGTTTATCTGCAACACAAATTTGTGTGAACCAGCAGTACTATGTGTGCCAGTTAAACAGTTCCTGTAAGTCATTTATATGATAAGGACACAGACTTGGAGAAAACTCTACAGGTGAAATATTACAGCATAGTGAAAATGTATGCTTGGACTGTATAAGATGATTGTATGCTGTTCAAGGCAGGGGCCATGTCTTTCTATGCCTTTGTACAGCACATGTAACAATGAGATCTTTCATTCTGATTGGAGTCTCTGCATGCTACTGCAATACGAGTAATAAAGAATTCAGGGCTGTCTAGCCCTGACTAGAAGGCTATACTGTAGCATTGAAAATTAGCATTGTAGCATTGAAGCATTGAAAATTGAGCTTACTGAGCTAAGGCTGCATGCTCATCCTTAACCCGGATATCTTTGGAACACTCAACCTTGCCAACTTAAGGCTGCATAAATGTAAGGTCTTGGTATTTACATAATACTTTCTACTTCTTCCCTTGGAGGATCTCAAAGCACTTTGCAAACATTTAATTAATGAAAAATTTACAACTCCCTTGTGAGTCAGTTAAGGATTTTTAGACCCGTTTTACAGCTGGATAGCCTGAAGCACAGATTGAGTAAGTGACTTCTTGTTCAAGACTGCATTGTGAGTCGATAGCAGAGCTAGGAATGGCGCATGGGAGACCTCGCCCTCCCTGTCCTGTGCTCTGATTACCAGACCATATTTCCTCTATTGTTATGCAAGGCGAGAACACACTGATTAGGACTTCTAAATAAGTCCCTTGGAAGAGGGAAGATGAGGTCACTGTTTGGATCTCTGTATTGTACGAGTAGAGGAATCCAAAGGGAAATATCTTCCTTAGCCTTGTTTATTAAATCTAACACACAGCTGTAATTTACAAGGAAATGAATAGGAAGAGGAATTTTGTGACCTCAGCTGTGAAGGTACAGTGGATTGGGATGTCACCAGAATGTGTAGGTGTCTTGCTTTCCTTTTCATAGCTTGGTTATTACTGTATGCAGTGCATTAATTTACCCTCTTTTTCTCTCTCCTTATACCCCAAACATCTTCCCCGTCATGTTATGTTACATGTTATCTCCTCCCACTGTGTTCACCTTTGGGTTTACATATCCTGCCCTGCTAGGCCACGATTTGCCTGCTGCCAGTGTTCGTTTACACTGCAATACGTGCGGTTCTACTCTGAAAAGTGGTTCTATAAGAACTTTCTATGACACCATATCACGTTTGCTAAGTAAATATTCAAAAAATGTTTGTCCTAACTGCCAGTGCTGTTGGCCCAGCCTGAAAGTAAAGCGTGTCCTTTGTGGCTCTTATATCACCAGTAATTAAAATCTTTCTGGCCATATTTTTATCTGGTGCACCTGTGCAACTCTGGAATCTTCAAATTCTCCCATGAGTTACGTCTGTGTTCAGTGGTGTTGAACAGGTGTAACTGAAGGCAAAATTTGGCTGTGCACTTGGAGTTTACTTACATTTCTATTATGAAGCATGAGCCAGATTAGAATCCAGCTCAGTCTCTGAGAGCTGTGTATGCTTTTTAGGACTGAGAAGAGTGATCAGCAATAAAAATGTATTATTTCTAAAATAAGAAAATAGAATTCTGGATACATAGGATTCACATTGTTGAGTAAGATGGCATCTTCCTGGTTTTAACTGAAACCCCATTTGAATTTAAAGAGAAATAAAAGCTGAAATTGTCTGTTTTCTGAGATCTTTGGCACAAGCTCTTGGCAGAAAGTTTAACACCCTTTTAACTGAAGTGCCTCATTTCTGAATTCAGGAGGAAAAAAGACTTAATAAATACAACAGCATATATACGATAAACGTGCAGGAGAGTGTCTAAATAATGTCTTGGAATCCACATTTTGGACTGTTACTTAAAAACAAAGTAATTTTAGATTTATACAGTGAGACTTTTTATAATGAAGTGCTCTTTTGTTTTCTTGTCTAAAAACTGCTGTATAAGCAGGGAGTCGCTATAATAGGCAAAGACCTCTCTGGAAAAGATCCCTCGCCTTGTACACCGTAGCAGTCGTGGCAGCACCGCTTGTCACCCTCTCCATTTGCAGAGCTGAAGCAATTCTAGCAAAACTGGTTCCTCTCACTCCTGGCAGGAAACAGCTGCATCAAGGCTGGAAGTCTCAGATTCCTCCTTTCCCCTTCTTCTATAGGTTACTCCCGAACCCCTGTCCTTGTCTGCTTAGTCAGAACAGAGGGGTGGGAGAAGGAGATGATGCCTGTGGAATACAACATTTAGCATCTAACTGGTGGATAACACATTTTCTAAGGTGTCTAGCACAGTAGAATCTGCTTATAGTAAAGCTATAGTGGTTACAGTAACCAGAATGAACGTCCTTTTCAGACATGCTGCCACCATTCAGGATTCTAATTCTGCTTCACAATAAATGGAATTTTCACGCTTGAAGTTTACTTGTAAGTGGGTTCTACAGTTTAGGATTAATGTACATATGCCATTATATCCTGCTTTGATTAATGTACATATGCCATTACATCCTGCTTCGGTCCTGCTTTGAGCAGGGGGTTGGACTAGATGACCTCCTGAGGTCCCTTCCAACCCTGATATTCTATGATTCTATGATCCTTGTAATGTAACATGAGGGTCCAAGAGGAAGTGAAGGAGAACAATGAATAGCAGAAAAGGAACAAAATATTAGGGAAAGAAAACACTGAAAGTTTGAGATCTTTCTTCTGGATAATAGGGTCTGTGGTATTCATGTGGATGGAATATATGGACCAAAGATGTTAGCATAACCCAGTTACTGTCTAACAGTAAATAGTGTTAAACATGGGAGAATTGGCTACAGAACTATGGGAACAGTTTTTAAAAAATATTGTGCTTAAACTAAAAACACCACTGTGCATTACTTGCTGTGTTGTCTGATTGGTCCCAATCCTGCAAACAATTATGCACATGCCTAGCTCAAGTGTCTGCAGTCTACACCCCTGATCCTACAAGCTCCTCAGAGCAGAGACCTTGTCATCTTTAAGGTCTATAAAGTGCCATGCACATCTGTTTATTTGCTGTGCTTCTTTACATCAGCGTTGAACCTGGGGTCGAAAGACACTAGGCAGCCATGAGCTTTTTCTTGCCTGCCAAGTTTTACTCCCTCTAGGGGAGGGGTACAAACTCATCTCTGCAATGAGGACCTAAAGTAACAGTCATGAAACCAGATTCTATAAATCTGATTGGTACAGTTCCTCAAGAAGGAAATCACTTCTCCACTCTGACAGAGCAAAGATTCAGGAGGTAGGATTCATAGGTTTTTAAGGCCAGAAGGAATCATGTAATCTGACGTCCTGTAACACAGACCACAGATATACTCAGTAATTTCTGCACCAATCCCAATTTCTGTTATTTAGGAGATCATCTATTAAAAATAGGGCTGCCAAGCAATTAAAAAAATTAATTGCAATTAATTGCGTGATTAAAAAATTAACCATGCTCTTAAACAATAATAGAATATCATTTATTTAAATATTTGTGGATCCCAACAAGTGCGGACTGATGCGTGTTCATTTTCATCATCTGAGTCAGATGCCACCAGCATAAGGTTGATTTTCTTTTTTGGTGGTTTGGGTTCTGTAGTTTCCACATCAGTGCTGCTCTTTTAAGACTTCTGAAAGCATGTTCCACACCTCGTCCCTCTCAGATTTTTCACGGTACTTCAGATTCTTAAATCTTGGGTTGGGTGCCATAGGTATCTTTTGAAATTTCACATTGGTACCTTCTTTGCATTCTGTCAAATCTGCAATGAAAATGTTCTTTAAAAGAACAACGTGATGGGTCATCATCCGAGATTACTTTAACACGAAATGTATTACAGAATGCAGATAAAACAGAGCAGGAGACGTACAATTCTCCCCCAAGGAGTTCAGTCACATTTAATTAACACATTATTTTTTTTAATGAGCGTCATCAGCATGGAAGCATGTCCTCTCCAATGGTGGCCGAAGCATGAAGGAGAATACGAATGTTTAGCATATCTGGCATGTAAATACCTTCCAATGCCTGCTATGAAAGTGCCATGCGAACGCTTGTTCTCACTTTCAGGTGACATTGTAAATAAGAAGCGAGCAACAATTCTATCCTGTAAATGTAAACAAACATGTTTTCTTCTAGTGATTGGCTGAACAAGAAGTAGGACTGAGTGGACTTGTAGGCACTAAAATTTTATGCTGTTTTGTGTTTGAGTGCAGTTATGTAACCAAAAAGAAATCTACATTTGTAAGTTGCATTTTTATGATAGAGATCACAGTCTAGTACTTGTATGAGGTGAATTGAAAAATACTGTTTGTTTTGTTTATCATTTTTACAGTGCAAATATTTGTAATAAAAAATATAAAGTGAGCATTGTCCACTTTGTATTGTGTGTTGTAATTGAAATCAATATATTTGATGTAGAAGAACATCCAAAAATATTTAATAAATGTCAATTGGTATTCTATTGTTTAACAGTGTGATTAAAACTGAGATTAATCATGATTAATTTTTTTGTTAATTGCATGTTAACTTCAATTAATCGACAGCCCTAAATAAAAATATCTTCAACCTTATTCTACTGTGCCATCCTCAGTGCCATATACTTTTTATTCCATGCCATTCTGATAGTCATGGAAGTGACAACTCCTGTTAAGTCACATAACAGGGAAGCTGAGATGTGGGGAGATAAAGTGACTCGACCAAGGTGTCATAGTGAGTCAGTGGCAGAGGCTGAACTAGAATCCGGATTTTTCTGACTCCCGATCTTGTCTTTGAAGCATTAAGAACAGCTGTCTCTCCTGTTCAGAGTTCATGAATCTATTTGAACTCACACAAGATCCACTGTTGCTTACATAGTAACCACTAGTTATTTTGTAGATGATTGATTTTGTTACTACCTCACTTTTCCTCCTAGAAACATGTGGGACCCAGTTTTTCTGTCTGGACTTCTGTGCTACTAACTCAGCTCTTACTCTCCTCTGCTGTTGTCAAGTTTCTGTGTGTCTTTTAACAACTGTCCCGTTCCCTACCAAAGGTGGCTGCATTTCAGCGGTGGGTGAAATATTTCCTATACATAGTTGATAACTCACTTTGGGCTGAAAGGTGCTAGGTAAGTATAAGGTGACCTGTGGGAAATCCTGACCCCACTGAAGTCAATTGACCTTTTGCCACTGACTTCAGGGGATCCAGGATTTCACACTATAAGGTTGTTATTCTGCTAACCTATTACTGAAATCAGCTTTGTGTTTTTTTTTTTTAAAAGTGAAAAATTTGAATATCAGTAAATGCTTAGCGCTTCAAAGTATGTTTCTTAGGATGCAAAATATTAAGTAATTCTGCATCTCACCTTTCTAGAGGTTGCAGAGAAGCCATGTGTATAGTTCTAGGATGTTTCCATGGTTTCTTAATCAGGTAAAACATAGAAGGGGAGGAGGAACATTTCTGGCACTTAACAGCCCTTCCAGATGATTTACGATTTTACATAAGCTTTCCCTAAACTGAAGGGGGCTTTTTAGGGTTGGCACCTTCTTCCCTGTCTCCATGCCCTGCTAGTTTTGTGTTCAGTGGCCCATGGTTATTAAAATTCTTATCAATACAGGAATTTCTGTGGAGTGTGCTTGTTTTCTGGGATCACAAATACCTTCTGAAGTTAACGGCTTAGCCAAAGAACAAGTTTCTGTGCCATATTTTTAAAAATAAATGGATACAGTTCAAGTAATATTCACATTCAATTACAGTAATTAAATTGTCAGAATCAGAACTTGCCAAGGGAATTAACACACCCTTTCCTGGTTTGCCCCAGGGTTATTGGCGCTCTGTCCCTGAGGACATTTTGTATATCAGCGAGGGCCAGTTTTGGCTAGTGTCCATTGCTGAGAACACTGGGAGACCGTTTGTCATTTTGTAGAGCAAGGTGTCAAAATCATCTTGCAGATAGATGGAAAAAGAAAGTGACCCGGTTAAATTTGCCTTACCAGGGCAGCTATTTTTGATCTGCACCAGTATTGCTTGGTAGGACTCAAATTGGAAGGTACCTTGTTAAAAAGACTGAGCTGTGCTAACAATCTAACAATTTATTTTGTGGATTCTGCCTTGTCAAACTTTTCCTGCCTCTTCCCCCATCAAATGTAGAAAAATTGTGAGGAGGTGGGGGGGAGGAGCTTTAAATAACATTTCTTAATGACAGAGTCCTACTGTTGCATTAACTGTGCTCAAATTCCCCCTTTAAAACAAGGTGTATTCCTAGAGGAAAAAGTACCTAATTTTTTTAAGTGCCCACACAAACATTACTGGAATCTCAAGTGTAACGTTATTTTAGTTCCACTAGAATAACTCTCTTGAAAGCAGATATGAGGAAGTAGCCACTCTTGGTGCATCGCTAATGACACAAACCTGCAAATTCTTGCTCACACGGGTAAAGATTATGGACATGAGTAAAGACCTGTACCTGGAAATCCTCACTTAAAAACTTAGAAAACCCCACTTCAGCTAGCCAGTTAAATATCATACCCTAAAGAGGACTGAGACCACTCATGTATGCCACCAAACAATAACTACAATAGTTGAGATCAGTGGTTTTATATTCTCCCCATTCACTGCTGCCCTTCACCCTGTGCAGCAGTTTAAATCGATGTGGCTATAAAATGCTAGCTACCATTCTGATTTGATTGCATTTTACACCCACTTTGCTCTGGTACAAGATAAGAACAGCCATACTGGGTCAGACCAAGGGTCCAGCTAGCCTAGTATCCCTTCTTCTGACAATGGCCAATGCCAAGTGCTTCAGAGGGAATGAACAGAACAGGCAGTCATCCAGTGATCCATCCCCTACTGTCCACTCACAGCTTCTGGCAGTCGGAGGCTATGGACACCCAGAGCATGGGGTTGCATCCATGACCATTTTGGCTAATAGCCATTGATGGACCTCTCCTCCAGGAACTTACTTAATTCTTTTTCTGAACCCCATTATGCTTTTGGCCTTCACAGCATCATCTGGCAATGAGTTCCACATGTTGACTGTGTGTTGTGTGAAGAAATACTTCAGTTTGTTTTAAATGGCTGCCTATTAATTTCTTTGGGTGGCCCCTGGTTCTCGTGTTATGTGAAGAAGTAAATAATACTTCCTTATTTACTTTGTCCACACCAGTCGTCATTTTATAGATCTATATTATATCACCCCTTAGTTGTATCCTTTCCAAGATGAAAAATCCCAGTCTTTTTAATCTCTCCTCAGATGGAAGCTGTTCCATACCCTTAATCATATTTGTTGTCCTTCCCTGTATCTTTTCCAATTATAATATATCTTTTTTGAGATGGGGTGACCAGAACTGCCTGAAATATTCAATGTGTAGGTATGCTGTAGATTTATATAGTGGCATTATGATATTTACTGTCTTATTATCTCTCTCTTTCCTAATAATTCCCAACGTTAGGTTAGCTTTCTTGACTGCCACTGCACATTGAGTGGATGTTTTCAGAGAATTATCAACAATGACTCCAAGATCTCTTTCTTGTTTGTTTGTAAATAATGGACACCTTAACAAGCTTTTTATTTTCAACCTAGTTTATTTCTATCGCTTTATGAAAAAGTTAATCCTTTTCTTAATCCCGTATGTCCATTACTCAACTCAGCGATTATTTGCTTCTTATTTTATATATATAGTCTAGACACAGTATCGCTTCTCAAACAATGCACGTGCAGAACTTCTGAGTTCAGCAGTGGTTCTTGGTGTGAAAGCCTTGCTAAATCTGGCCTATAATGGAGTTTGTTCTTTCTGATAGTTTTTCTGTGTGTATAATATATATTCTATTAAGGGAACCTTAAGGTTGCAAAGTCAAGCACTCAGAAGTTAAGAAATGCCAGAATTAAGGTTGCTTGAGCATTATTGAAAAATGTATTATTTTCCCCCAGCCTCATTCTCAGAAACAGTGAGCCATTTTTGCTGAAATCTCCCCAGAATGTTCAGCCTGAGGCGGGCACATGGCATGGAAAATGTTAGCCTGGCAAAGTTAGAAAAAACAGAAAATGGTCTTTATAATGAGAAGTGTCAGGCAACCTTAATGAAATATCTTTCGTATGGTACTATGGTCAAATGGGAACACCTAGAGTGAAATGATATGAAACAGTTATGAAAGAACTTTTCAAATGATCACAGGTGTTAGATGAGATTTATTACCTCAATCTCCTCCTGCCAGTGCTGGAGTGTTCCCTCCAACATATGTTCTAGTGCTTTAAGTATCTTCCGGGGATGTGGTTTCCCCCTTTTCTCTGGGGAGACTATGCCACAGATTAATAGAGCTCACTCTGTATTTTTTTCCTCGCCACTTTGCATCTTGTGGAGACATATGTACCTGTGCAAAGTGGGTGTAATACACTCCTCTGATTTGGGAGCATTTAAAACATACTTTGCATTTACATTGAGTAGGTGTAGATGACGGCATATGGAGCAAACCAATAAAGAATAACCAATAAAGACCCCCCAAGTCTAAATTTTCCTTGCCTTAATTTTATCTTCTTATTCCTCAGTATACCCCCTTGTGTGATACCAGAATATTGGCAATGTTCACAAAAACTGTAGTATGTTCTCTCCTTTCTCTTGCCAGTTTAAGAGGGTTGGTTGGTTGGTTCCCTCTTCCCTTCACACTGCACTAATTGCTAGATCCTATTCCCACTGAAATCCATGAGACTTCTGCCATGACTTTCAGAGTAGGGTTTAGGGTTTGACCCTAGATACTTTTTCTTGTTTTCTCTCTTCAGATGTTGAAATGCAAAAAACCTTTAAATCCATATGCTGAAAATCTTTTCTCTGATCACCTTTAAATTATTTCCCCCAGGAGGACAACACCTGTGCGGATTCTCCAGAAGAGGATAGAAAAGAAGACCTTGGGATGCCCAATCCAGTGGACCATAGTAATACAGTGACCAGCACCATGACGGTGCAAGAGTATTTTGCCAAGCGCATGGCAAAACTGAAGAAATTCCAGAATGAACCAGAGAGTGAGTTAGCGGATCCTGGCACGACCACAGCTGAAGACTTAGAATCTTCACAAGGGCTGAAAACCAAATCCAAAAAGAAAAAGAGTCAGAAAAATGCTGAGGCAGCAAACATGGACAGTTACGAAGAACCAAAGGTGAAACGCTCCAGAACAGCTGGCGCGTGGGAAGAAGAACTGGAGACCACAAACACTGAATACCAAACAGGGAAAAAGAAAAAGAAAGCTAAAGATCAACGCAAAGGTGAAGATGTCAGTTGTGATGGAAATTCTTATGTTTTCCCAGGGAGTGGAGAAATTTACCCTGGAACAGCTGACGGGGAAAATCTTGGTGAAGACGCCTCCGAGTCAAAGCAAAAGAAACCATATAAGAAAAAACACAAAAAGCAGAAAAAAGAGGCAGCGGAGTATGTCAACGGGATGCAGAGGAAAAAGAAGAAACGTTTGCGTTAACTTAGCAGTGTCTTCGACTTCGGAACGAGTTAGACGTTGACATGTTGAATATGAAGCCTTCTGTGAATGCTAGCCAGACATCAAAATGTAGTTCATCCCATGTGTACGCTCTGTCTCTGTCAGTACTGAAACCTCAGACTCTTTAAACACAGCTCTCGTTGGCAGGGCGGGAATACATTGCCCCATCATAGGTGGGGGATGAAGCATGCTATTAACTGTTGTAGATAACAGTGCTGTGGGCTAGGCTTTCCCCAAGTCTACACAGCATGGCTCTGTGACAACAGTGCATAAATGGAGTTAGGCTCTGCTCACATAATCATCAGTTAGCCCTCCCGCACCCCTCCCACGGCCAGCAAGATCTATACTTTAGCACAATGGACCTGAATCTACTCTCACTTACACTGGTATCGTTTCACTGGTATCATTTCACACAGTTGCTAGCGTGAGAAAAGAACAGGACTGTGTTCTAGTAGTAAATGCCGACAGATCACTGCCCACTACCCCGTCCACTGACCTCTTCCCGGCCTTGCAAAAATTTAATTGTTGCATTTTTTTTTCATCCCCGTTTTCTTCTGTGCCAGTGCAGTTGCCTTCTGTGAGTCCGAGCATGTACCATGTAGCCGTGTAAACCTTCTCATTGATTTCCTTTCATAGCTAAAATGAATTTTGCTTCCTCTTAAAATGCCTGCTCTAATTAAAGGATTATGCCCATGTGTCAGTGCAGGAGAATGGAACGAAATAGTTCCTTTTGTTCCCTAGCCGGTAGTTAACTATTGCGGGGTAGGTATTCTGTTGTTACAGAGCTACACAGGAATTCTTTTTGGTAGCCTCGTCCGTGTAGCCTAACTTTGACTTTCAGGCCAGAACTCTGGTCTTTACGTTGACCCATTCGGTGTTCAAAATGTCACACTTGAGGAGCTTTGCATGCGGCATACCTGTGAGCAAAACAATTTAAACAAATGTAGCTGTTCGTGTGCATTGAGGGAAGGAGTTGCCATTTGTACAAGGAAAACCTAATTGAGGAGTACAGTTTAGCAATTTAAATGTATTTTTAAAAATCGGCTGTACATTTAAAATGGAGGACAGCGTGTGCTGGGACGCATGGCTCCCGTGGAGGAGTTTTGTATACAAGCGTAGATGTGGAGGACCAGATTCTGGCGCACTTACTCAGAGTGGTAGCATCACCACGAGATACTGGAGTAAGTGTGGCAGAATCAGGGCCTAAAGAAGCATTTGCCCTTGGACCCTTTTACAAACCTTGAGCCTGATTCTGATTTCATTTACACCAGGGAGGAACTCCATTGAAGTCAGGAGAGTTACTCTGGATTTAAATCAGTGTAACCATATAGAGCTTGGCTTTTAATATTGTTTTATTACAGCTGTGCATTTGACTCTGGGCCAGAGTCTCTTTATTTCACCACTGTAATTTGGAGCAACTCCACTGGCCTTGTCCTGACAGATAAAAAGGGAGGGTTTGTGGTTTTTTTATTGTGTTAGCGTAATGTGATTGAAAACCCCACTAAGATGCAGGCTAACGTGTATGAACCTGCATTAGCTGGCCGTGCTGTAGCCTGAGAAGCCTACGCTGCAACACGGCCCATTAACATTGCTTCAGACCTGTTAACCTTCATCTCAATGGGCCTTTGCAATTGTATCAAGTTAACACAAATGAAAAATGCAGCCTCTTTGCCCATCCGGATGCAGCCATTTCCTGCTGAGGGATTACTCCAGATTTACATCAGTGTAACAGCAGATTTTGGACTTCTCTACATTCCACGGTGTACTGTTTGGCTTTTAATCCCTGTAACATTTACTTTTCAATGCAGTGCAAATATTGGCCATCATGATGCTGCTTTGGCTGGTGCTGCTACATGGCTTTTTTTAAGCAACATGTCACTTACAGTGTGTGTGTCTACTACAGAACTCCAAATAAACTGCAGACCTGAGGCAGAAAAGTGTCGTTTTTCCTCAGTGAAAGGGGCCAGCTAAACACGCGGTGGTTTGCAGTGTGAATGTTGTAAGTGGTGTGGGTCTGCTTCTGAGCAGCAAAGCAGAGTGGCACAGGCAATTTATTGCTCCCGCTAGGAGTGCTGCCTATTGAGGGCCAAAATCTGACCTTTGACCTTGATTTTTAACCCTGCATTGGCTGAGTGTTGTTGCCTTCATTGGGGATGAATTAAAACTCAGATGCTATTAAATGAATAGATTTTTTTTTTCCCCAATTAACTTTGATCTTTTGTTTGTTCTCTCTATTGGACTTCACTGAGTTTCTAAATGCTACCTTTTCTGGAGGCACAAAAGGCCAGATTCCAGTCTCAGTCAAAACAAGTGTAAAATCAGGAGTAGCTTCTTTTTAAGGCAATGAATTTGCAGCAGTTAAATATAATGTAACTGAGATTAAAATGAAAAGGAGTACTTGTGACACCTTAGAGACTAACCAATTTATTTGAGCATAAGCTTTCGTGAGCTACAGCTCACTTCATCGGATGCATACTGTGGAAACTGCAGCTCACTTCATCGGATGCATACTGTGGAAACTACAGAAGACATTATATACACAGAGATATATAATGTCTTCTGCAGTTTCCACAGTATGCATCCGATGAAGTGAGCTGTAGCTCACGAAAGCTTATGCTCAAATAAATTGGTTAGTCTCTAAGGTGCCACAAGTACTCCTTTTCTTTTTGCGAATACAGACTAACATGGCTGTTACTCTGAAACCTGAGATTAAAATCTGGCCCAAAGATTTCCTACTTGTACAGGAAGAAGTGTAAATTATACACTAAATTTCGCACTAACCCAGGAAGAGTGCTTTGAGCAGGGGATTGGACAAGATGACCTCCTGAGGTCTCTTCCAACCCAGATCTTCCATGATCTATGATTCTATGAGTGTGCAATTTTACATACTAGAAAGTCATTCAATAGCTGAAGTAAATCTGAGCTGTCACAAAGAGGAATATTTCTTTCACAGTGGTCCAAAAGTGGAGAGAGCCTTATGAAAAAGGCCTCCTCTCAATGGCCTCCATTTTTGCAAGTGTAGTTTTGTATTTTGCAGTTTGTTTTATAATTAACTGCTGGTGCAAATGCTCACACTTACGCCCCAATCTACCTGATCTCCAGGTGCAGTTAGGTAGCTAGTAACATAGATGTGGTGTAGTGTCCCGTTGAAGTCAGCGGGGCACCATGTGGCTGCAGGATTCTGCTCCCGTAGAGCTCAATGCCAGAATCAAGGAGGTAGGTATTAAAATGTGGTGATGGCTTTTCAGTCTGCTACTGATTGAACTGACATGGTCACAATGAAAAGTGCCATTTTCACATGGCCATAGTTGCCTTGATGTAACTCAGAAAGTTAAATGTTCCTACGGGGCAGGTTTAACCAATGTTTAAACAGATGCGGGATGGAACTGATCTTACAAAGGCAATCAAAATGACAGACCAAATCAGATGCAATGTTTTCCTTCTTATGTAC
Source organism: Caretta caretta (assembly GCF_965140235.1). NCBI lineage: Eukaryota > Metazoa > Chordata > Testudines > Cheloniidae > Caretta > Caretta caretta. The sequence goes on along the minus strand of NC_134208.1, from coordinate 9,787,634 downwards.
GCTTGAGAAGCCCCTAAAATGTAGTAGAGACACAGAGGAAGATTGCGGAAGTAATTCCAAAGCTTAGTAATATTTATTCCTTTGCATTATCGTAGCACTTAGGAGTTGCTGTCATGGACCAAGACCCCATTGTGCTAGGCACTGTACAAACCTAGATCTATGTACTTATATGACTATGGCCCTACCAATTTCATGGACATGTAAAAGATGTCATGGACCATGAAATAAGCCCTTGCCCATGAAATCCAATCTCCCCATGCTGCTGTGAGTGCTCCAGCCGGGGGCTCCTAACTGCTAGTCCATGCCAGGCTGGGGTGGGATAGGACTTGTCCTTCCCCTGCACGGCCACTCTCAAGGGGGAAATCGGACCCACCTCCAGAGGCAGCGCAGAAGTGAGGGTGGTACACCCTCACTTCTGTGCTGCAGAAGCCCCGGAGCTGGTCTTAGAGCTTCCACCCCTATGGCTTCTGTCAGGATCTGAGCTCCCCCCCGATGGCTTTCTGCCAGGGCTCGGGCCACCTGGGCTTGAGGCTTCAGCCCCCCACAGCTTCTACTGGTGCTCAGGGCGCCCAGGCTCAGGGTGCCTGCTCCTTGCAGCTCCTGCCAGGGGTCAGGGCAACCTAGCTCGGGGCTTCCACCCCCTGTGGCTCAACTCGGTGCTTGGGCTCAGGGCTTTGCCCCCTGTGGTTCCTGCCTAGGCTTGGGGCACCCATTTTTCTGGGGGCCCCCAAATTGGCTGGGGTTCCTGGGCACAATTAATCTGCCACTGGCCATGACTAGTGGCTAGGAGCCCCTGGGTGGGGCGTTCCTAGCAGCAAGGAGGAGATTGGATCCGCCTCTGGGAGCTGCCTCTTGAAACTGCCTCTTGGAGCTGCCTCCGCAGCTGCTGCCTTTTGAACCCAGCTCTGAAGGCAGCACAGAAATAAGGGTGGCAATCCTGCAACCCTCCCTCTCCCCCCCCCCCCCCCCGCCCACACACACACCAGCTTTGGGACCACCCACAACCCTTTTTGGGTCAGGACCCCTACAGTTACAACACCCTGAAATTTCAGGTGTAAACATCTGAAAGTATGAAATTGTCCAATTTTCAAATCCCATGGATGTGAAATTGACCAGAATGGCCCGTGAATTTGGTAATAAAGTACGTTTACAGTAGTTTCTCTGGCTTAAGTCTTTAGACTTAGCGAAAATGCTCTTGCCTTTTTTACAATGTTTGGGGCAGAGGGCAGGCAGGTGTCCAAGGTCCTGCACTTGGTTTCATCCAGAAAAGGATCCGTCAATCATACCACTCCTAAGAGGTGAGTCCCTGCAGATAAGAGCAGAGGCATTTTGGCTGCACCCTTCTAGGTCCCTGTGCATGGAGAAGTGTGAGGGCATCTCAAGTGAACTGTGCCCAACTGCACCCCACATCTATAACACCCTGCTTAAGGTTGCAGGCTCTGAGGCTTATCTGTTTGAAAGGCAGGCACTGAATTTTCTCTGAAATGGACTTGGAACCCTTTTGGCTACAATTCACTATCCTCTTCTGGGTGTCAAAACTGCTGGCTTAAAGTTAGAACATAAGCATGGAATACTGTCTCAAATCAATAGTCCATCTAGCCCAGTCTCCTGTCTTCTGGGAGTGGCCAGTGCATGATGTTATAGAGGGAATGAACAGTACAGGGAAATGTATCCAGTGAGCCCATCGCCTGTCACCGAGTCCCAGCTTCTAGCAGTTGGAAGTTTAGGGACACCAGAGCATGGGTTGTATCCCTGCCCATCCTGGCTAATAGCCATTGATGGGCTTATCCTCCAGGAACTTCTCTAGTTGTGATTTGAACCCAGTTATAATTTTGGCCTTCACAACATCCCCTGGCAATGAGTTCCACAGGTTGACTGCATTGTGTGATGAAAGATTTCCTTATGTTTGCTTTAAACCTGCTACCTATTAATTTCACTGGGTGAGCTCTGGTTCTTGTGTTATGTGAAGGGACAAATAATACAATTTCGCCACACCATTTTTGATTTATACATCTTTGTCATACCACTCCCAGTCATCACTTTTTAAAACTGAATATTCATCCTAGTCTTTTTAATCTCCCCTCATATGGAAATCGTTCCATCCCCTAATCATTTTTGTTGCCTATCATGTACGTTTTCTAATTCTAATATCTCTTTTTTAAGATGGAGTGACCAGAACTGCATGATGTATTCAAGGTCTGGGAGTACAGTGGATTTATATAGTAGCATTACGATATTTTTGTCTCATTATCTCTTTCCTAATGGTTACTGATGGCCACATATAAAACCTGAAGCATCTCAGATCAAGACATCTGGAGCAACTGCAGTGTGCAAACTGCATCAGTGAGATCTGTGCATGTTCCCTGTCAGATTACTATTGAGGGACTAACTGCACACTCGCAATGTATGCTGTAGCCCAGGGGTCGGCAACCTTTCAGAAGTGGTGGGCCGAGAGTCTTCATTTATTCACTCTAATTGAAGGTTTTGCGTGCCAGTCATACATTTGAACGTTTTTAGAAGGTCTCTTTCTATGAGTCTTTAATATATAACTAAACTATTGTTGTATGCAAAGTAAATAAGGTTTTTAAAATGTTTAAGAAGCTTCCTTTAAAATTAAATTAAAATGCAGAGGCCCCCAGACCGGTGGCCTGGACCCGGGCAGTTGTGAGTGCCACTGAAAATCAGCTCACACGTGCCAGAGGTTGCCTACCCCTGCTGTAGGCTGACAGTCGGGCAAATGAGTCCAAGACATATTTGAATTGAGAGCGCAATGGCTACCTGGAGTTACAGGCTGCACATGTAGGATTCCTCCGCTGAAGTTTGCTGCTGCTGTCTTTCTAGACCAGGCCTCCAACACGCAGCTTAGGGGAATAACTACCTCCTTGATTATTTTTGAAAGGAATTTAAAAATCTGTCTTGACATCCAGGAAATCTCCTGTGCCTTTTAGATTGGAGAGAAGTTGCCTTCCTGTTGTGTTCTCAGATAACAGAGGCTGAGATCAAACCCACTTGTAAATAACTAGATTTAATCAGTTTCCCTTGGAAAATGTTGATGTTTCTGTGCAGTTTTTAAAGTATTTTGGTTACCGAGAGAGCCTCATCAGGGCAGTTGCTTTTGTAGGGTGTTGGAACAACTTCCCACAACGTTTCTCTAGCAACTCTGCCCCCAGAGTCGTCCTAATAAAATTCTTCTTTTAAGAGCTCGAAATAATGTCAGATTATGTACAGAGGAGTGTACTAGGGATCAGGAAACTGAGCCGGATCTTGGTCCCGCACAACACGTTTACATACCAGGCTTTAGATCACCGTTAATCTGGCGCGTGTCAACAGAACCGGAGACACGTGTTGGAAGTCGCTGTCAGCGGCCCACCTGTCCAAACACCCGGGTCTCGCTGGGACTCTCCGCGCAGAGCAGCCAAAGGCTCCAAGTGCCTGATTCCCTGATACTTTTACACGCCTCTATCACCCAGCTGAAGGAAATGCCTCCCCAGCTCGGGTCCTGTCCAGCTCGCTGTCTGGCAGCACAAATAGGAAATCCACCATCATTCAAACGGGAGCGGCTGAAGTGCTGTAAGTCGTGTCAGGGGGTCAGAATCATAAAGGAACCCAGGGCCTAACTAGAACCGTTTCAGTGAGGCCAGAGGTGCTGGCTTTTATTTCTTCTGACCCTGGCTAGCCCGAGAGGAGGCGAGGCTTTCAGATTCCTTTGCGGGCCGGGGGTGGCTGCACCTCGGTCTCTAGTGCCTTTGGGGGTGGGGGGGATATTTAGACCCCCACCGTTTCTGGCTGAAACTTTCCGAACAATTCTTAAAACTCATCCCTAGTTCTCTTCTGGACAAGCAGCACCTGCTGTTGGCTCTTGGGTTATTTATTTTTTTAAGCAACACCTTTGGAGTGATGCTATTTTGACTTGACACATCCTGGATTTCCAAGCAGGCGATGCGCCGGGGTGCACATTACCAGGGGGTTTGTCAAGGAGACAAAACCTTACACCTTTTAGCTTCTCTTTGGGGGGCAGCGCGGCTGGATTGTAGAGGGCAAATCCATGCTTCTGGAGAGAGAAGGGGGAATCTGTAGTGGGGTGTGGGGGGGACCAGGGTGTGTCTTGGTTTCTTTTAGGCTTGTTGGCTTTTCCTGCCTCCCTCAGAGGCCCTTCTTTTGACGTGCTCCAAGTGTCTCGGGAAAGCAGGAGGCTGGGCTTTGCTTGGGCCATCGTGTGCCTTGGTGAGCAACAAAACCCAGGTCGCCTTCAGGGCCCCTTTGGGGGGCGTTGGCCCCTCATTCATTGTTTGCATGGTGAATCTGAGGCTCATGCAAAGTGCATAAACATCTCGGGGTAGGTCGCCCAGCAGCTTGCAAGGGCTGTCGGGCTCCGTCTAGTTAAAGGTCCCTGTAAGGCTGTCAGGTGCCTTCAGCTGGTTTCTGTTGGGCTGCAGCCCGTAGGCGTCCACACTGCAGCTCTGCGGAGATTTCCTCGGGTCTGGGGCCCACCTGACCAGTCAGAAATCAGCACTGTCAGACAAACCGCCCGCGCGGTCTAGTGGCGGGGGCTAGGGCGTGAGTGGTTTTGCATCTGATTTGCAACTGGACCTTGGTCAAGTCACGTCGCTTATTTGTGCCTCAGTCTCCCTACATTGCCAGTAAAGGGTAATGTGATTTTTCCGCTTTGCAGAGGGCCCTGAGATGCTGGAATCAGACAGAACGTGTGTGTGTTAGTTAAAACCAGGCCTCCTTCGTTTTATTCTGAATTTGCAATCAGACTAAGGCCGGAGAATTTTCGAAAGCTCAGAGTCTTCTTGTCTTCCCTCTTTCGACCAAAGCTGGCCAGCGGGGCCCAAATCGCAGCTTTCATACCCTTGCTCTCCCCTCCGTTACTTTCTTGCTGGCTGCAACAGCCAGCTGGCTGTTGAACCTGGACGCTTGTCCCCCGTCCCCAGCACCAGACTTGCTCTGTGGCTGACCTGGGGAGCTGGATCCTTGCCCGCTTGGTTGCCGTTGTTCCCTTGGGGCAGGAGAAGGGAGCCCCGGGGCGGGCGCCCCAGCAATCCGAGGTGGGAGAAGATCCACCTGGCGGAGGGATGGGGGAGAACTGGAAAGCCGGGGGCGGGCTCCCCCTTGGGGCTGAGCCAGCCCCTCTGCTGCGGGCAGGTTGCAGGGAGAAGTTTCTCACAGGCCTCCTGGCTGGGGCGCCGGAGTTTGAAAACGAGGAGGAGCCGCAGGCACCTTCGGTGTCATTGGAGGAAGCTCCTCGGAGGAGCTCATAAATACAGAGCCCGGGCTGCAGGGTGCAGCTCGGCCGGGGGCCCCCTGGATTACGGTGCCAGAGGGGGAGGGGGGCGGCAGGCGGGGAGCCCCAGGCGCTGCAGGGGGGACTCGAGGCCGGGCGGCGGGGAGCGCTAGGGGGCCAGGGGCGAAGCGGGGGGTCATGGCTTCCCTGCTGGGCTCCTACCCGTGGTCCGAGAGCCTGGATGGGGAGCTCCCGGAGGGGCTCTCCCCGCCGGCCGCGCACCGCTCCGCGGGGGACAAGGGCTCGGAGACCCGCATCAGGAGACCCATGAACGCCTTCATGGTGTGGGCGAAGGACGAGAGGAAGCGGCTGGCGGTGCAGAACCCGGACCTGCACAACGCGGAGCTCAGCAAGATGCTCGGTGAGCCGGGGCCCCCAGGCTGCCCGCGGGGCTGGCGGCCGGGATCCGTCCCCCGCTGCCCCCCGGAGAGACCAGGGTCGGAGCTGCGGGGTGGTGTGTGTGGGGCGGGGGGAGCCTCCCGCTCCTGCCCCCGGGCTCGACCCTAACCCCAGCCGCCGCTGTGACCTCCCCTGCCGGGCTGGACTCGGGGATCCAAAACAAAAGCAGGTGTTCGCCCGGCACGACACCGCGGGCAGCCCCGCTTCTGGGCTGTGTCTCTCCGGTGTCCCTGGCTGGGGTTGGGGAACCCGGCGGGGACTCCGCTCCGCCTCTGGGGCCGGAGCAAAGCGGGTTAGAAGTCCCTGACCCGGGTTATTTTCCGGGTCGAAGTTGTCACGTTGCATTAGTTTTGCTCGCTCGTCAATCCGCCCCGTTCGCCAGACCCAGGAGAAACCGATCTTCAGGGCGATGATTGATTGTTCCTCAAAACAAAACCAGTGATTTCTTTGGTCTTTTTCTTTTTCTTTTCTCCACTTTTGTGATTAGAGGGGAGGCGGGGGGGGGGAATTACCCTGCCCAAATCTGGCCAAACTGACGACAGCCATTTATCGTCCCGGGTTGTTTCCAAAAGTGTAATGAACTTTTGTGAATTTGTTTTAAAAACGTCGCATCTCTACATGTGTCCAGCCCCCCCCCCCCCCCCCCAGTCTCTGTGGGGAACGGGCCGATTATTTCCATCTCTCCCCTTGGAAACTGCCACCCGGCACTTGTTTCCTTTTATTTCGCGTTCAGACTCTGGCACGAAATGAGTTGCCCCCCCCCCCCCCCCAGGTGCAGGAACTCGGCTTGGTCTAATTACAAAACCAAGGGGCTTTCTCCGCAGCTTGGGCAGGGCTGCAATTTAGTTGAAGCAGGCGAGTCAGTGAGCATCTGATTAAAGAGGAAAGGGAATGCAAGCCACACGTGGGGGTATCCCTCCCACTCCAACCTCTTAATATTTTGCTCTCCTGGGGAGGTCCCACTCACTAGATCTGTAGGATTCATACACTCCCCTCGACCCAGTATTTTGTGTAGGGTCGTATCCCTGTATTGAGGATTCAGTGGGTGTCTGACCACTGGTTTCTACAGGACGAGGCTCTGTTCCTGGGTCCCAGCCAGCGCTCTCTGGGTGCTTAGGGGAACAGCCCCTCCTTGCCCAGCACAGGTGCCTCAGCTGTGGATTCTAAGGGGATTTTTGTTCCTTCCTGGTTGCAGGCAAGTCCTGGAAATCTCTGAGCCCTTCCCAGAAGAGACCTTACGTGGAGGAGGCGGAAAGACTGAGGGTTCAGCACATGCAAGATTACCCCAACTACAAATACCGGCCCAGGAGGAAGAAACAGGTCAAGCGGATCTGCAAGCGGGTGGATCCAGGCTTTCTGCTGGGGAACCTCTCCAGGGATCAGAACTCGGGGCTGGAGAAGCGGGCCTGCGGCAGGACAATGGGGGAAAAGGAGGGGCAGGGTGAGTACTCGCCTGGCCCAGTATTGCAGAGCATCAGGGGCTACAGGGAAGCCCAGGCCAGCGGCGGCAGCACCAACATGGACACCTACCCCTACGGGTTGCCCACCCCGCCTGAGATGTCCCCTTTGGATGTGATAGACCCTGAGCAGAGCTTCTTCTCCTCCCCCTGCCCGGAGGAGCATCACCACCCCCATATGACTGGGGCCCCTTATTCTCCAGAGTACTCCACCAGCCCTCTCCAGTGTAACCACCATCCTCTTGGCCCCATGTCCATCCCTCAGCCCAGCACCTCCATGATCCCCCCAATCCCCAGCTGCCCCCCTCCTCCTCCCACCTACTACACGCCAGCTTTCCACCCCATCCACCCCCACAGCCTCCATGCCCATCTTGGTCAGCTCTCCCCACCCCCTGAACACCATGGCTTTGACAGCCTGGACCAGCTGAGCCAAGCAGAACTTCTGGGGGAGATGGACCGCAATGAGTTTGACCAGTATCTCAGCGCTCCCGGCCACTCAGACCGCAGCGGGGTGATAACCAATGGAGACGCCCAGGTGTCTCAGGTTGCAGGTGGCTCACCCTCCACAGAGACTAGCCTCATCTCCGTCCTAGCAGATGCCACTGCTACCTACTACAACAACTACCGTGTCTCCTAGGCCAGAAGGAGCAGGGCCTGAGGACTGGCCACGGACAGACCCTACAGTATTATTGGCCGTGGCTCCAGGGCCGCAACAGCTGGTGGGCACCTTGCTCCTCACCTCAGGGTTGCCAAGTCAGAACTGAAACAGCTTTGGAGCCTCCTCTCTGTCCTAGGTAATGGATTTTGCTTCTCAGACATCCACTGGCATCAATATTAAGTATCCTGCTTTAAAAGGTATTTGATATCCTGCTTCAGAAAAGGTCTGTGGTCAAGTCCCTTTTCCAAGCCAGCTGGTCACTGGCTACAGTCCTCCTACCGATTTATTTGATAAGCGTGGCGAGTCTTTGGACGATGGGTCTGATTTTTCAGTGGCACTGAGGCCCAGCTCCATAAAGGTATTTAGACTCCTAACTTCCTGGATCTGGGCCAGAGCTCCCTCAACGCCGGCTGGATCCCCTGGGGGCTGCAGAGTCTCGGCTCCTCTGAAAAGTCAACCCCTGTGTCTTGTTCTATGTAGCTCTTTGCCGTTGTGGTAGGGATGGGGGGAAAAGCAAAGATGTGGCAAATGAGTTAATGTAACCCTCTGGTCAGCGTGTGCCGCCTTCTGGGCCTGCTGGTGTGACTCCGTGACTGCCCCCTACCTACAGAACCTGGCTTGTCAAGCTGTAGTCACTCCAGTGTTCAGTAATGCAGGTTTCCAATTCCAGTCGCAGCATTGGCTAAGATGGTGGCTGTCACAACCAGCTGTTGCTGTACAGAGAGAATATGATCAGGGGATCATAAATGTCCTGTTCTCCCGTAATTACGCTATGTGAAGAGCTTTAACCAGAGAGAGCTCTGTGGCTTTCATGCATAGCTGTGTGTGTTTTCTGTTGGCCTGGTCTTGCATTCCCTGTGTACTCAACAGTTTCACGGAAGTGGCTGGGAGTTTCTGAGAGTGCACTAGCATAAGGAATGCAACTCCAGTGAAGTCACTGGACTTGCAATCCCTAGTGCCAGCTGTGTATTTGGTCCTGTGTCTGCAAAGGCATCTAATCTAATCTGTTGCACCCACATAGCCCCGCTCTGTGTCCCTTTGGCTCCTGGAACGTTTTGTGGATTTCAGTGGGAACCCTGGGAGTGTAAGGAAGGAAAGATCTGGCCCAGGGTGGAATCCTGATGTCATTTCCATACACACACACCCGCGCCCCACCGCCCCAACCCTGAACAACTTGAGTGGGAGGTTCACAATAACTGGAACTGCAGTGCCGTGACACAGTGTGGTCTTGTGATAATGGACTGACTGCTAGCTGCTCCAGTGTGAAGGTTGCGGCTGAGCTTCTGTTTGAAGCTGAAATTTGCGCACTCCATAAAATTCAGCTTGACTTCTCTTTAAACAGAGTTTCACTGGGCTCTGATCCTGCTTTCACTGAGTTAAATGGAACCAAGATTGGTCCCTGCCTGAGTCACTACAAGTAATTTCCCATGTACGTAGCCAGGCTAGTGGCCTTCGTAACAGCTACTCTGAAGGCCACGAACCTGAGTAATATCCCATCATGTCCCCTCGACCTGCAGCCACAGCTGGAAAGAATTTATTGTGATGAGCACTTTGGAAAAGAGGTGATACATAGCAGACACACATTTGTATCAAGCATCATTTGAAGGCAAATACTTAATGTTTAGAAATGAAATGCCCGTTCCTCTTTCCATCAGTATATTATTGCTTGTAATAAAGCTGTACATTGATTTGTATGTTCCATTATTTCCCCGTCATATTTTGTATTGCTCTTTTTTCATAAAGATGACATTTTATTTTAAATCAGTTATGTATCATGATTAATCTTAGCATTACAGTATGACATTTGGTTATGATTAGTTAGTAGCGTGGTTATGATTTTTTGGTTTCAATCCTGAGTGCGTAATTAATTGCAAATGATAATATAATTGCAAATAATTCTTTAAAAAAACCACAACTTTTAAGCTAACACTTTCCATCTCTTTTTGTGTGTGACTCTTATGCATTTTGAATGCGTGTAGATATGAGTTCGCATAAAATATTTAATTTAAATAAATATGTTTTTATACAATGACTATTTTATCATTTAGATTGCTGTAGTTCTGGACAAAACTGTTCAAAGGGGAAGCATTTATTGTGCTCGATGGTGTGTTGGGGTTTTTTTAATTTTCAGCCAAACTTTTCTACATCAGTTTCTTTTTTGAAATAAAAAAGGCCTGCGGCTATCTTTAAAAATTGTGTAATACTTTATCCGGGACTAATTTATGTCACAATTTGAAGTATTTTTTCCCATCCCAATGTATCAGTGGAAATCTCTTTAAGGGACCTGATTGCGCATTCCCGCTTATCCAAAGCGCCCTTTGATATCAGAGTTTTCATAGAATCATAGAATATCAAGGTTGGAAGGGACCTCTGGAGGTCATCTAGTCCAACCTCCTGCTCAAAGCAGGACCAATCCCCAATTTTTGTCCCAGATCCCTAAATGGCCCCCTCAAGGATTGAACTCGCAACCCTGGGTTTAGCAGCCCAATACTCAAAGCACTGAGCTATCCCTCCCCCCTTTGTGTAGGCAAGGATTGCAGGACCTAAGTCAGGCACAATTTGGGGGGCCCACTGAAGTTAATGGGGAGTTTACTATTGATGTGGCATAGGAGTGGACCTCAAAATATGTGGACTGTTTTGCTGAGTATAATATGAGTCTGTAGGGCATGGTTCTTATTTGCACTAAGGATACTAAACATTTACACCCCTTATGAGCCCTTCTTTACATTGCCAGAGTGATGTAAAGGGGCCTTGGTGTAACTGAGAATCAGGATGAATAGTCTCCAAAGGTGAAGTTGTGGGTGAAATGTAACAAGTGTGGAAGAGGGAAGGTAAGAAACGCAGTGGGGTATGATAGATAGGTTTTAAATTGTAACTCTGAAACATAGTGGGTGAAGAGCTCTCCAGACAAAGCCAGATTCCTCTCTACTCAACTGGTGTAACTGATGAGAGTTTAGCCCTTATCATGGACCTGATCCTGCAGGCCAAACCTATAGCCCATTCATGCAAAACTTTACTTGAAGCTTTGCCTTGTACGGACTTTGAAATAGGGTCCATGGACTCATATACCTCTGTAAGGCCTCTTTCTTGCCCTCAGATCCATGGGGCAGGAGCCAGTTTTCCGAGACATCTTGTAACGGGTGACTATGAATTCTGAGAGGATTGAGTCTTAGGGGAGTCCAAACTAATCAATTTCACCAGCTTTATATGCTCCCGACCAAGCATTCTCATGATGCCCGAATATCTATACAACGAGGCCAGAAGGGTGACCGACACGAAGGAAAGCTACATAGAAAGCCATCGCTCACTGACACAGCCTTTTCTTTTGTTTCTGCTCCTCAGCATACACACTTCTGTGGCCATGATGCATCTGTATTGTTCAAGTGAGTTTTGATGGGTATTAGGGACACAATATACTACGCTCAAATTCTGTGCACATGGTATAGAGGGAACTATGCCAGAAGGAGCACTTTGCACATTCAAGATGTTTTGCGACCATGAGTGAATTAACCCTCACAACACTCCAGCATAGCTGATATTCCTAACCCCATTTTATGAGTTGGGAAACTGAGGCATAGAGGAATTAAGTAATTGGCCCAAGGTCAGGAGCAGAGTCAGTACTAGGTCCTACATCTCCAGACTCCTATTTCCACGCTCCAACTACAATACCAGGCTGCCTCCCAGATGACAGGGATGACTTCAACACACGAGAGCAGAAGAGCCATAAGAGGAAGTCTCCATTTATCAAATGTAGGATAGATTCCGAATTCATAGGGTAGCTTGGAAGTGAACTCAAGCTGCAAAATCCCGTTTGGATTTAGTTTTCAAATACCCCAACATTTGGGGCTTCTTTGATTCAGGAGTTCTATTCAGCTCCTGGGAAAGAGAAGGGGGTGCATGCAAAATTCAAAATGTAGAGCGAGATTTTCAAAAACAAAAGTTCCATTGACTTGCAAGGTGGCTTTTATTCCTAGGTCAGATTGGTGCTTCTGCAAATCCCACCCCACTAGCCCCATTGAAAGTCAGTGGGGTTTGTACTTCTAAGTCACCTAAATGCTTTTGAAACTCCCCCATGTAGTCTTTCAGCTGAAGTAGTGAGGGCTCATGCAATTAGATCTGGAGATTGCAGGTTTAAACACTGCGAACGGATCAAGCAGGGTTGGTTATAGTAGTACCCATACTCCAGTCAGTATTGGGCCTCATTGAGCTAGGAACAGACACAAAGCACAGAGACAGACGTGTTTCTGTCCCAAACACCTTGCAATCTGATTTGATAGTAAAGAAGCAGCCTGTTTTCTCCTCCCATCTCATAGACAGAGTCTTGTTTCCTGAACAGAGATTGTGTAATGACCACCGAGGAGCACATCACCATAGGCCTAGTTAGGAGTAGACTTGTCTAAGGAGGTAAGGCTAGCAGCGCCCCCTAAAGGCAGTCTGGATCCCTAGTAGATGCAAGGATGCAAACTGCTCTTTTATCAAAACGAATCGGTCTCACAGCCCAGCGACGGTACAAACAACAAACGTACCAAAGCCTTGCAAGGAAATTAGAGCTTGGGGCTTGTAACAAGCCAACGAAGCTCCTATTATTCTGGCTAATCATGAGTCTCTGGGTAAGTTACAACCATTTATTACATTATTTGTATTTAATGCAGATATTGGGTCTAATTCTCTGGGCCACCCAGTTCCCATTGACGTCACCTGGAGCTGTGGGTGCTCAGCATCTCAGAAAAATCACGTCCGGTGCATATTACCTATTGTTCTGAAGATGTAATGTGTTTTTTAAGCCCTCTAATCCATTTTGCAGGGCAGAAGTTCAATTAATCCTTGATTTAACTCGGCTGACTTCTGTGGTGTTATAGAAGGGATGACTTTGTCCCCACTTGTTTAAAGCAGAATCACATGAGGAAAAGCAGCGTGAGTCACCCACACACCTTACCTGTAGCAGAGCTGGGCTGAATCAAAAACCTTGCTGCTGGGGGAACTTGGATCTGAATTCGAACAATGGGTCTGGCTCTAGAATAGACAAAACTAGCCCATTAGGCACACCCATACTTTGGGAAAATCTGCTTCTGGATCAGAACCTGGTCACTTGGGTGGTTTCAGTAGTGGAGAAATTCGTGATCAGTGCCATCAGCCTATCTCCTGACAACGTCTTAATAGCCACAGCAAAACTGAGTTCTCTGTTTTCATCCTATGTAGCTAACTCTGCAAAATCAGCTCTCTTGGGAATTTATTTTTAGATCCAGGGCTTTCATGGTGCCAGAATGGCACCCCTGAGGGCACAGTCCCCTATTTACTTGCCAAACAGGGCATGAGCAAGTGGTAGCCTCCCATTCAGTCCTCCAACAACGTTTCTCAAATCAGACCTGCAGGGACCATTTCCCCTCTTTGGGGCAGGGACTCTCGATCGCTCACTATGTGTACGTTCAGCACGTGGCAGAGTAGGGCTCCAATCTCAGATGGGGGTGACTGGAAAATAAATAAATAGCCATCGCAAGTGGTAAGGAACATACTGCCATCACTAGGTCCACTCAGTCATTGGCCTGTCTGCTGCAAATACCAACAAGACCCCAGTACGAGCCTATTGTGGTGGTGGCTTTTGTGACATGGCCATCTCAGAAAGCAGCTTGTTCCACGTCGATACCCTAAGCAGGTCTGTCCTTCCCCTGCAGCAGTTGGCCACTCTCCCCAGAACGACCCAGAGTGAGGCCTCGTCTTTGCACCAGGCTGGCGACGATTCTCCATCTCCTTCTCCTAAGATGCGTCGGTCGTCTCCTCCAGGTAAGACAGGGCGGGGAGTGAAAATGAAAATGTGCCCGGGGTAATTCAAACCCAATCTCTACTGGTGTTTTTGACATAGATCCAAGGCAGGGATGGGAGGGCGGAGGCGGAGAATTGAAAAAGTCACCTATCGCCTTAGGCCGAATCCACGGGTCTCAAAGCCCACGCACAGTTTGAACCAGCAGGGCAGCAGTTTTCCATATGACGTTCAAGCTGCAGTCAATATTTTTGTTGTGCAAGTTGCAATGTGAGTAATTGTGAGCAATCATGACCTCACCCTTCCCGGATAGCCCTGGAATTCAGTCCGTCTGGGAGTTAGCGTGTGTCATGTGCCTGGCCTCCCAGGAGAACCGATTTCCTTTAAATCCACAGAACAGGTGGTGATTCTTCTCAGTCACTGAGGCCAGAATTGCTGAAGCTGAATCTGTCCTAACTCAGCTACTATGGGCAAGGAGGGGCCGCCAACCCTTTTCAGTGCCTCTTTGATTGACATCTGTCCAGATCTCATTCTGCCCGAGATGTCAGAGGAGAAAAGGTTGAGTGAGAGTCAACCTAGCTATGTTACTGTCGTTTATTGACTGCTGCCAGTGGGCCCAGCAGGTATGGAATGACCTCACTCTCTTGCATCCTGTGTGTTTACTGCTGGACATGGCACAGTCCCCTCCAAGGAGACGAGATCCTAAAGGGGGCCCCACAGTTCGGAAGCACCATATGTGGGGTTGCCCGTTGTTCGCCTGTTGCTCGTCACAGGAGGAGAAGGATTTGTAAGAGGCAACAGCAGCGTGGATAGCAAAATCAGTCAAGCCTAGGCAATGTCCCCAAGGGTGGGAGAGGCTCTCATCGGAGCAGTTCTAGGATTTGGAAAGGAAGGGTGGTCTCGTGGTCAAGGAGACCTGGGTACATATCCCAGTGCTGCCACGGACTCTCTGGGTGACCCCGGGCAAGTTACTTCACCTCTCTGTGCCTCAGTTTCCCCCGTCTATAAAATGGGGATAAGAATGATCCCTTTGTCTGTGTTATCTATTGAAGCCTGGTCTACACTGAACAAGTTTGTTGGTCAGGGGTACGAAAAAAACCCAACCCCCTGACTGGCACAGCTATGCTGACACCCCCCTCCCGCCACGTAGATGCAACTAGGTTGATAGGAGACTGCTTCTGTCAACAGGGCTAACTTCATTTGGGGTAGCGGTGCTCCCCGTCTGTTGGTGCAGGCTGCGTCTACACTGCGGGGCTGCAGCGACATAGCTGTTCCAGTACAATCTCCGTAGTGTAGACATACCCTTACACTAAGCTCTTTGGGTCAGGGATTGTCTTTTACTATGGGCACGTCTACACGGGAGTTGGAGGTGCAATTCCCAGCTGAAGTAGACTTACCTGTGCTAAAAATAGCAGTTTAGCTGCAGCTGCATGGTTGGCAGACTGGTTTAGCTGCCCCGCGTACAATCCCGCCCAGGGTCCTTAGATCTCCGAGTGCTTTGCAAGGGAGTGGCGGATATCATTGTTCCTATATTACAGGTGTGGAAACAGAGGCATAGAGAGATGAAGGGATTTGCCTAAGGCTGCACCGTGAGTCAGTGGCGGAGACCCCTGATCTTCTGATTCCCAGCCAAGGGCCCTGTTTTATTGGACTGGGTGAATGCTGTGAATACAATGAAGTAGGATTGTTTTCTCCTTTCACTCGGAGCGGAATTTTGTAGGGGGAATAAGGCGTGTAACATGAAGATCTTCTCTTGCTCCTGTTTGTGGGGCCACATCTCCCTGTCCCATACCAGCCCAGCAAGCCCTTGCTCCAGGAGCTCTCCCATTCTGGTCAATAAGAGTTTTCCCCCTGAGTTAGGACAGCAGGCTCAGGCCCTCCCTTGATTAAGAGGAGGGAATGAGACAAGCTGCTGAGTCTTTTCCTGCTAAGCGCTGCCAATGAGAGCTGCAGGGAGTGCGGGGAGGATGTGTCCAGAGCTGAGTGTTTCCTGCCTGATAACGCCGGCCCCTCCTGCCGGATGTTATGAGTCCGGGTCCTACTTCACGATTCAAGTAAAGGGCCGAGGGAAAGCCTGGCTGTTTATGTCAAGAAAAAAATAACTTCTCCCTCCATACAATTCTGCAGCTCCCAAGTTTTCCCTCGCTAGCTCCCTTTCACCTCCCCCGGTCAAAACGCTGGGAAAATGAAAACAGGCCCAAAGACACAAAGCAGGAGCTGGCTGCCAATGGGGGAAAGGCCTTAGAGCAAAGGACAGAGGCGCTCCTTGAAACGTGCAAACGGTGGGCCCCCTCCCTCATGTCTGTTATGAAGCAGAGGTCGGGCAGAACAGGAGTCTGAATCTGAATGCAATGGGTTGGACTCTGCACTCAGTTACTCTGGTATAAAACTGGAGTAACTTCACTGAAATCAGTTGAGTTACTCTGGATTGACCCCATGTTAACGGAGAGTGTGAAACAAACACCCCAATCTGATCACTCCTGAACTCACGGGTGTGAAACCCAGATGCCAATGGGAACTTTCCCAGCTACTGCAGCGTTTGCATTTGGAGTTCAGATTCTGTCGCAGAGAGAGGCTTAGGCTGTGAACGCTGATCCCAACCCACATCCAGGGCTGGAAATTGTCTTCAGGCCCATCTCTGAGATAAAGGATCTCCCTAACTAATAAGTGAGATGAGAGTGAGTGACAGAAGCATTGTGGAGGGATTGTGAGTGGGGAACATCTTTCTGGGAGGTATTAAGCAGGGGAAGCCAGCTGGTGGGTGGAGAGGGAATGGCACCCAACGCAGTAGGCAAATGCCACAATTTCTCTAGAAATCTGTAAACACGAGCCCACGCTGGGACCTCTTTTTTATTTGTAATTGAGCCTTTTGTGCCGCCTCTCTCTCTTTGACGCTTGAGGGCTGGGCTCCAGAACAAGACAGTGCTGTGAAAATCAGAATGACACTTCTGCCATTCCCAGAGGGACGGTAAATGACTTGCTTCCCAGTAGGTAGCGTATACGCGGTGAAGGGCCACAGTGTCGTCGATAAAGCAGCACGTGTGGCAAAGTCCTTTATGGTGACAGTCCTTCAGGCTTCCAATCCGGATCTTGGCGTGCTTGGCAGAGGTGAGCAGTCTCCTTAACCCTACCTCACAGGCGGCGCAGCCAAGGTCACATAACCAAGTCATTGCGGAGCTGGGGGTGGAACCCAGGCTCCCGCGTTGGCCCATGCCGCGAGCGCCGATAGGGTGAAATCCTGGCCCCGCTGGAGCCAGTGGGAGCATTGCCGTGGACTTGGGCGGAGCCTGGATTTCACCCTAAGCATTTTCAGTTGCCTAGCGCTGCACCTGGAAGCTGTAAGATCAGAACAATGATCCGGGAAGCCTGTCTTTGGGGGACAGGTGGAACATTTCAACACACCTAAAGATAGTTAAGTCCCAGGCAGACTGCGAAGAGCTACAAAAGGATCTCGCAAAACTCGGTGACTGGGCAACAAAATGGCAGATGAAATTTAATGTTGATAAATGCAAAGTAATGCACATTGGAAAGAATAATCCCAACTATACATATAAAATGACGGGGTCTAAATTAGCTGTGACCACTCAAGAAAGAGATCTTGAAGTCATTGTGGCTAGTTCTCTGAAATCATCCACTCAATGTGCAGCGGCAGTCAAAAAAGCGAACAGAATGCCGAGAATAATTAAGAAAGAGATAGATAATAGGATAGAAAATATCAAGTTGCCTCTATATAAATCCATGGTGTGCCCATATCTTGAATACTGTATGAAGAGATGTGGTCGCCTCATTTCAAAAAAGATATATTGGAATTGGAAAAGGTTCAGAAAAGGGCAACAAAAATGATTAGCGGTATGGAACGACTTCCGTATGAGGAGAGATTAATAAGACTGGGACTTTTCAGCTTGGAAAAGAAACAGCTAAGGGGGGATATGATTGAGGTCTATAAAATCATAACTGGTGTAGAGAAAGTAGATAAGGAAGTGTTGTTTACTACTTCTCATAACACAAGAACTAGGGGTCAGCAAATGAAATTAATAGGCAGCAGGTTTAAAACAAATAAAAGGATGTATTTCTTCACACAACACACAGTCAATCTGTGGAACTCCTTGCCAGAGGATGTTGTGAAGGCCAAGATCATAACGAGGTTCAAAAAAGAACTAGATAAATTCATGGAGGATAGGGTCCATCAATGGCATGGGCAGGGATGGTGTCCCTAGCCTCTGTTTGCCAGAAGCTGGGAATGAGTGACAGAAGATGGATCACTGGATGATGACCTGTTCTGTTCACTCCCTCTGGGGTATCTGATGCTGGCCACTGTCGGAAGACAGGACACTGGGCTAGATGGACCTTTGGTCTGACCCAATATGGCCGTTCTTATGTTCTTATCCTTATCTGGGGGGCCAGAGGTCCCCCGCCCTTGTGGGGCACAGAGAGGAGCTGGAAGAAAGGAGATGAAATGGCCTTGAAATAAGGGAGAGGGAAAGGGGCAGCTCCACAGCATTCTCCATCCTCCTTCACAGCTTGGGGGGGATCTCCATGGACACCATCCCGGGCGTGGGGGAGTTTTGTGGATTTGGGAGGCCTGTGTGGCAGGCGACATGCAGCCGAACCACAGTCAAGCTGCTGGACACAGTGTTGCGGTGAAGAATCGGGGTTCTAAAAGCATCCGGATGGAGCTTTGAACTGCCTGCAGCCCATTCACCCACGCATGCCGCACGCTCTTCCGCCAGCACGGCCCAGCCACCACCTCGGAGAGACGCTCCCGGGCCCAGCGCAGCCCTGACCCGTTGTTGTTTGCTCTCGTTCGCAGGCGCCCGTGCGCCTGCCATGTCACTCAGCCCCAAGAGCTTCAGAGCTAACAAAACATCAGAAGCATTCTGTGCGCTCAGGAAGGAAACCTGCTCACGTGACAGGGTTAGTCAGATTTCTGTCCGCTCCTTCCCTAGGATCCCAGGCAGCGGGGGAGGCTGCTGACCAGAAACGTGTCTGAGACCAAACAGCAACGGGGATGGCAGATTCTGGCTTGTCTGGCTGCCTAGCTGGCTGTTGAGAGAACCCATCCAGGGCTGGCAAGGCCCCCTGGAGAGCAGGTTGGCAACGCCTCCCTTCTTAACGGGCCTGGCCCTAAAATCTGTTTTTCGCTCCCATCTTCCTGCTCTGAGATCTTAAAAAATGTGGTTACTGTTTTCCTGTGAATTTCCTGCAAATGAAAAGCGCTAGATTTACAGTCCTGCGGAGGGAAGTCCTCGTGCTAGCCACAGCTCAGGTACAATTTGGGCAGTAGCAAGACAAGCTTCCCCTTACATCCTGATCCAAAACCCATTGAGACCAATGCAGAGAGTCTCACTGACTGCAGCAGGCTTTGGATCGGGCCCCTAATGTCCCGAAGCCCTGATCTGGAGGGACCAGCTCTTGGGAAGAAGAGACATTTGATCTCCATAGCCTGCTAGATCCTTCTTTTCTTGGGTGTCGTACAGTGCCAGCTGAACAGTGGCTGTTACAATGCAGATGGCTTGTCTGCCGAGAAGCGCCATGAAATCATAGAAATCATAGAATATCAGGGTTGGAAGGGACCTCAGGAGGTCATCTAGTCCAACCCCTGCTCAAAGCAGGACCGATCCCCAATTAAATCATCCCAGCCAGGGCTTTGTCAAGCCTGACCTTAAAAACCTCCAAGGATGGAGATTCCACCACCTCCCTAGGTAACCCATTCCAGGGCTTCACCACCCTCCTAGTGAAAAAGTTTTTCCTAATATCCAACCTAAATCTCCCCCACTGCAACTTGAGACCATTACTCCTCGTTCCGTCATCTGCTATCATTGAGAACAGTCTAGAGCCATCCTTTTTGGAACCCCCTTTCAGGTAGTTGAAAGCAGCTATCAAATCCCCCCTCATTCTTCTCTTCCGTAGACTAAACATCCCCAGTTCCCTCAGCCTCTCCTCATAACTCATGTGTTCCAGTCCCCTAATCATTTTTGTTGCCTCCGCTGGACTCTTTCCAATTTTTCCACATCCTTCTTGTAGTGTGGGGCCCAAAACTGGACACAGTACTCCAGATGAGGCCTCTCCAGTGTCGAATAGAGGGGAACGATCACGTCCCTCGATCTGCTGGCAATGCCCCTACTTATACATCCCAAAATGCCATTGGCCTTCTTGGCAACAAGGGCACACTGTTGATTCATATCCACCTTCTCATACACTGTAACCCCTAGGTCCTTTTCTGCAGAACTGCTGCCGAGCCATTCGGTCCCTAGTCTGTAGCGGTGCATTGGATTCTTCCGTCCTAAGTGCAGGACTCTGCACTTGTCCTTGTTGAACCTTATCAGATTTCTTTTGGCCCAATCCTCCAATTTGTCTAGGTCCTTCTGTATCCTATCCCTACCCTCCAGCGTATCTACCTCTCCTCCCAGTTTAGTGTCATCTGCAAACTTGCTGAGGGTGCAATCCACCCCATCCTCCAGATCATTTATGAAGATATTGAACAAAACCGGCCCCAGGACTGACCCTTGGGGCACTCCACTTGATACCGGCTGCCAACTAGACATGGAACCATTGATCACTACCCGTTGAGCCCGACAATCTAGCCAACTTTCTATCCTCCATTCATCCAGCCCATACTTCTTTAACTTGCTGGCAAGAATACTGTGGGAGACCATGTCAAAAACTTTGCTAAAGTCAAGGAACAACACGTCCACTGCTTTCCCTTCATCCACAGAACCAGTTATCTCGTCATAGAAGGCAATTAGATTAGTCAGGCATGACTTGGCCTTGGTGAATCCATGCTGACTATTCCTGATCACTTTCCTCTCCTCTAAGTGCTTTAGAATTGATTCCTTGAGGAAACTGCTCCATGATTTTTCCAGGGACTGAGGTGAGGCTGACTGGCGTGTTGTTCCCAGGATCCTCCTTCTTCCCTTTTTTAAAGATGGGCACTACTTTAGCCTTTTTGCAGTCATCCAGGACTTCCCCTGATCACCATGAGTTTTCAAAGATAATGGCCAATCCCTTCCACTGTGTGGAGTTCAGATTTGTTTCTGGTACTGATTGACAGTAGAACATTTTATCCAAATGAACAATGAAAGACGTTTGGCCTACAGGTTACAGCAAGAGTCAGGAATCCCAGCTCCGCCACTTACTGCCTGGGTGACATAGGGCGTGTCTCCATGCCTCGGTTCACCCCACGTATGCGGCGTAGCATGATGTCTGCCTCACTGAGATCCTGGGAGGTTTGATTCGTTCATTCGTTTAAGTAATATTCTTAAAGCACTTAGAGATTCTTGGATGAAAGGTGCTGTCAAAGGGGGAAGTATTATTGTTATTCAGTGACAACAAAGCATTAAGCTAATACTTAGGGGCTATAAATACGTATCAATAACTAAGCTGGGTGGTGTGGGGTGCAGAGGGATTAAAAACATCAGAAAGCCAGGAAACAAGTCCAGGCAAAACTTAAAGAACTAAACATAAAATGTGGGAAAATACGAAATTATAACATTATACTTAGAGATATAATTATAGGTGGCACTGGTAGCGCCACCCACAGGCGCCGACTTTCTCATTTCCCTGGGGGTGCTCGATCCCCACACGGCCCCAGGCCCTGCCCCCACTCTGCCCCTTCCCCCAAGGCCCCGCCACCTCTTCCCGCCCGCGCTCCGCCTCCACCCCACCTCTTTCCGCCCCGCCCCACTCTTCCCGCCCCGTTCCACCCCTCCCCTGAGCATGCCCCACCTTCGCTCCGCCTCTTCCTGCCCTTGCTCCTCCCCCTCCTCCCCCAGCGCCTCCTGCCTGCCTGGACAGACAGCTGATCAGTGGTGGGCGGGAGGCGAGGGGGAGGAGCTGATTCGCAGGGCCTGCCAGCGGGTGCCGAGTTCCCACTATTTTTTTCCCGTGGGTCCTCCAGCCCCGGAGCACGCATGGAGTCAGCGCCTATGACACCACCTATTATGAAGGTTACCTGACATTTTCCATTATAAGACCCTATTTTCAATTGCTGATAATTTTGCAAAACTTTAACCATTTGGCCTGAACTTTCCCATACTGGGTGTCTGCCACAGTCTGAATTTTTTGGGATGTTTCAGCCAAAGCTTGAATGGCACTCGCGCGAGTCTGTCCAGTGAGGCTGAGAGGCTCACTCCCAGCTGCAGTGTAGACATACCCTCTGTGACTCACCTCCCCGTCTATAAAATGGAGCCCGGGCTCTGAGACCCTCCCCAAGGGGTCTCAGAGCCTGGCCCTCAGCCTGAGCCTGAAATCTGCACTGCAGTTTTATAGCCCTGCAGATCAAACCCCATAAGACTGAGTCAGCTAACCCAGGCCAGTCACTGTGGGTCTTTTATTGCAGTGTAGAGACATACCCACAGGCACCGTGAAAGACAGCGATAAGGCTGCTTCCTGGGTACTGCCTTGCAAGGGCAGGAGTAGGGGACAGGCCGGGATGTGACCTGGGGGTGTGCTGGGGCTGCAGCATGCATCACTACGCAGGTTCTGGGCAGTGCTTCAGTCCAGGACGGCTGCTGTAATGTAGACAGGCCCCCAGAGGTTTCTAAGTCACACCAGAGGCCTCTCCAGCGGCCCAGACTCAGGGAGGCACAAAGGTGTCTCACAGCTACCAGAGTCCACATGTCCCCGTGGCTGAGTTCTGTGCTCCACCTCATGCTGTTCCTCTATTCTTTGTATGTCTGTAGCACCTCCGGGTCCCAGTCATAAGTATTGCCAACCGCGTGAGAGCAAAAATCCCGACTCAGCCCCTCCAACATCATGAGATTGACCCTCAAATCACGAGATTTTTCTTAAAAAGTCAAACCATGGTTTTTAATCTGTCTGTTGACTCCCCTCTGTTCCTCTGCCAAAGTCTCTGTGATCGTTGCAAAGGCAGGCCTGGTCTGCACTAGAAAATTCGGTCAGTTTAAGTATGTTGGTCAGGGGTGTGAAAACTTCACACGCACCCCGAGTGGCCTAGTTAAACCAACCCAGGTCCCCATGCAGACAGCGCTAGGTCGCCAGAAGAATTCTTCCGTCAACCTGGCTGCCACTGCTTGTGGAGGTGGGTTACCTACAGCAACAGGAGCACCCCGCCCCTGGGTGTCGGCACCGACTCACTGCAGTGGCAGCATTTTAAGTGAAAACTGAGGGGATTTTTAATGGCACTCAAAAATCCTCACCTCTCCCTGGCTGCTCAGATGGAGTCTCCACTTACCCTCGCCTCACCCCTGAGAATGGGAACTGCCATGCGTTTCTTATTCCTGTCTTGAGCCTGCAACAACACGTCTCTCCTTCCTGCTGCCCCAGGACGTCTCTGCTTGGGACCCAGTAGCCCCAACTTCCCCCTCGTCCCCTGCCTCCCGCAGCCCCAGGACCCTCCCTCTGCTCTAGGGACATACATGAAGGCAGGGCTCAGCGGCAGGGCAGGTCTGTGTCCTCAGCCCTGAGGCTGTCGCAGTCGCACAGAGCTCTGGCCACGTGCCCAGCCCCTCTGGTGTCATCACGACAGCTCCTCCTGTAGGCGCCAAAATCCTGTGACCTGCGATCAGTTCAGGAGAGTTGTCAATGCTGCCTTCCCCTGGCTGCTTGGAGGGGACTCTCCTTCCCCACCACAACCCCCAGGCTGGGGGAGCGGCCATTCCATCCCCTCTTCTCCCAGCCCATCACTGTCCTCTGCAAGCCCTCAGCCTCCCACATTCCCCTGCACCCCTCAGCCTCCCTCCTGCCCCCCATCCCTCTATAGGTGCCTCCACCTCCCTCCTTCCTTCCCACATTCTCCTGCCCCCCCTCAGCCTCCCTCCTGCCCCCCCATCCTCCTGTAGATGCCTCCACCTCCCTCCTTCCCTCCCACATCTTCCTGCACCCCTCAGACTCCCTGCTGTCCCCACATCCTCCTGCAGCCTCTAAATCTGCCTCCTGCTCCCCCTCACTGTCCCATCCCCCTTTCACAGCATCTCTACTGTTTCTCACACTCCCTATGTCCTGTCCAGGCCCCTGAACCAGAGTGTGGCAGCCATCTTCTCCGGGCCTGGCTTCAATCTCACTGAAAACAGTGGGAGATGGCAGCCAGCTCTATTAAGGGCTGCCTGCGTGTGCAGATAGGCTGTAGGTAAACAGTGCCCTTTTGCTGGCTTTAGTCCCGTTGACCGTAATTGGGGACAGTGGCCGTTTTGAATATGGGAGTATTCATACACCGGGGCCTTTCATCAGGTTTCATGAAATGGACAAAAATACCCAGAATCGCTGGAGCTGGTGATACTGAGTCATGGACAAGGACCCGTCATGCACCCCTAGAGGGCAGAGTTTAACAGCCCTGAGGCTTCTAGAGATTAAACAATTGATGGGAGTGAGGAATACTAATACTTTGCTCACCTTTCGTGTGAGGGTCTCAGAGTTCCTGCACTAGGTCTCACGTCGCCCCTAGCTTGTGGGTATTATTATGATCCTTATCAACCCTCTTTTACAAATGGGTAAGGTGAGGCATAGCAATAGTGAGTGACTCATGCAAGGGCATGCAGCCAGGCCCAACCAGAGGCACTAGATGACCCCCGGATTGCCCGATTCCCATGCCTCAGGGAAGTCAGCGGAATAATGTCAAGGAGAGTCAGGCCATACAGTTGTTAGACGGGTCTCTTGGTCTTTATTGCCAAATTCAGAGGGCCAACGTTGCACCAGGAAGCTGTTAAGGGGACAATAAAGTTGTAGCTCCCAAAGCTATGCTCATTCCATATTACTAGCTCATCAGTCCCACTGACCCATTCCAGCCAGGGAAAGGTGAACAAACAGACCAGCATCAAGCTATGGATCGAGCGTTTAAAACCCAGGGCAGGTGATATGGTCTTCAGGACTGAAAAGCACAATCCACGGTTATTACAGGTCAGTCAGGGATTTCTGCCAAGTGCTACACCAACCCGCATCTCCTCACTTCTTCTTTGTTTTCTGCTGCTGAGCTTTGGGTGACTTCTTTGCTCGTTCTTCAAGAGAGGGAGGTGGGGGATAGGGGCTAGGAGGGCTCAGGATCAGGGCCCTCTTCTGGAGTCTCAGCTCCAGGATCTCGAAGGTGGTCTGGATCTCAGTCTGCAGGATCTCATGGAGAGCTTGGATCTGGATCCCGATCACTTCTTTCACTAGGGTCTCCAAAATCTGAAGAGCAAGCGGAAGAGGAGGAGGGCAGTGGTTCATTTCATCTCTCTTTTTACTACCTGTATTACATTACAAAGGGGCCATTCCCTTTGAACTGATCCTGGGCCAAGCTGGCAATGAATGAAGGAGGGGGCAGGGGGAGCAGAAAAGGTGGTGAGGTGCCCCTGTGTAGCAGCATTACCCTTCCCCCAGCCTGGTGGAAAGCTCTTCTAGGCAGCTCGGTGAGGCTTTGGATCTGCTGCTGGAGAAGGTGCGGGCCTGGGCATGCCTGGGAGGTGGCCATTCTCCAGAGCAGCACCCTCCACTTACCACTGCAGAAATTCTCTGCATGTGTCACAGATGACTCTGAAGGCAGGTTTCCCTCTACACTCTGAAACCCCAGGTTGGGGAGGGGAGGGCAAACACATGGGCATACTGCTTCATCGAAGCCACGCTGCCAAGAAGGTTGGGGAGGGGCTCGGAGACAGCACAGAAGGACAGGGTGTTGCATTTATTGTCAGTATGACAGAGGCCTCCATGCAGATGACCCAGGCCACCACCAGATCTCCTGAGATCTAATCAAATCTGTGGACCAACTCCCCCTCACCCCGGCTGATTCCTCAGAGAGGAGGAGCAAGACCCCCACCCCACTGAGAGCCATGAAGAAAATGTGGAGGGAGTTTCCAGTCCTATATTTGGACTGACCCACGTAAGGGACTTGCGGTGCTTAAAGAAGCAGTTAGACCTGCCTTGTTGCTTTTTTCTGTTGTTTGCGTGAGTTCAAAAGCTGATTTGGGAAGCTCATCTCTGCTTTACTTGAACTTGCCAACGGAGCAGTTAGCCACCTGCACATTATTGTACATTAATTCCACGAGACAGATGGCCCAATAATAAAAGTGCCTCGTTAGAATTTAATTAAATTTCCAAAACGATTTGCTCCTGGGCTGAGAACCTGAAGTGCAAGCTGAGGTGGGTTAATGTACTTTCCCCCCTAAGTGTTACAAACTCTTCACAGCTGGTTATGGAATGAGACGAGAAGTGGCAGCCCAATACATACCCTAGCCATAAAGAACCTAATTCTGCATTTTTTTGCACACCCAAGACTCCCATTGACATCAGCAGGAGTTCAGTGCTTGGGTGGGAACTGAATGCTCTTGCACCAAAAGACGTGAATGTGATGAATACAGGGTGGGATCAAGAATTAAAGTTGTGGACAAAGCCTCAGGACCATCGCCTCTATTAAAGGGTCACTCTCAAGTAGTTTAGTACCCACCAGTTAAGCTTGGTTAAAAAGTGGGGTTGGGACATTCTAACACAGGGGCATTGTGTGAGGGCAGGAGAACAGGGGAGTTGACTCTGATCTCTCCAGATTCACTGTCCAAGCTCAGTAAAACGCGAACAAGCAGCATCAGTGGTGGAATGTACTTTTCTTTTAGCTTTTTCCAAATGGATTTAGTTTAGTGAGGGGTTATCGTTAATGCAGGAGAAGAGGATCTGCTTGTTTAAATACAATGAGCCCAATTCTGCAGCCTTTACTCAAGCAAAACTCCCACTGGGTACGGATCACAGACTTTGGTCCAAGGCTTTTCTCCCTTCCGTGAATACACAGGTCACTGAGGTAGGGAGCTGAGGGCAGCCTGAATAGACCCGGGAGATGCACCACTCCATGCTGAGATGACAAAGTCACTGGAAGATAAACAAACCCAAGTTCCATCACCTCAAGTGCAGACCTCATTCACTCAGCAGTGCCTGGAAAACAATCTGCATGAATATGAGTCAGTGCCACCAGAGCAAGTGGTATCTCAATCTTTTGCATCAGAGCGGATCAGGGTAATATACGTTTTGTTACCTTTGCGTTTCTTTGCTGTGTGCTTTATTTAAAAAAAGAAAACCCTACCATTGCCCCAACGTGTAGAATGCCCTCCCGAGCTCACTGGACCAGTCCCACTTGTTACTTCTTCAGAGCACTGCACTGGAAGTCAGGTGCCCTGGTTTCTATTCCCTGCTCTGCCACTGTCCTGCTGGGTGACCTCACTTTCCCCATCTGTAAACTGGGGATAATGACCCTGCCCTCCTTTGTAAAGTGCTCTGACTGCCACTGAGGCAAAGTGCTATACAAGAGCGAGGTGAGATTATTCCCATCCTTATTAAAGCCTCTTTTCTCCTGCCAAGACATACATGGTGTTGTCAGCTGAGTAACTGTGTCATCACATCCGTAACTCACGTCCTTCTTTGCCACGTCCCGTTATCGCGCATGTTATACCCCCACTGGGCTGTCACGTCTGTCCTTTGGGGCTGCGTTCTCAAACCCTCACTCACATTATTATCTTACTCTGTGAGCACTCCCACTGACAGTTGCAAAGGAGCTCATGCAGTAACATATTAGTCAGCAGTGGGAAAGGTGGCTTGTAGAGTTTAAGATCTCCGGGACAGGGACCTGCTCTTTGTGTGTTTTGTATGAAATGACTAACATGCTGTGGATGCCACAAAATAATAACGAGTGGGTCAATAGCGTGGCTGCCCCTTTTGGACCCAAGCTGCTGGACAAAGTTTGGAGTGCAGGGGGTGTTCCAGTTGGGAGTAGAAATTGATGATCATCAGGTGTTTCTCTGAGATAGTCTTGTTGATCTACAAAGAATGCAAAGAGTCCTGTGGCTCTGAATGCAGAATGAATCAAATAAAAGGAAACAGCTTCTTTTGTTCACAGCACCAAGCTTTTCAGTCTGCACCCCGACCCGCAAACCCAAAAGGTTTCTTCCAAAGTCATCCAGACACTTACAGCTGCTCCTTCAGGCTCTCTCTCTCTCTCTCTGTTCTTGCCTGCCTCAGTGTCTTGTGTGATCTCTCTCTCCACACACACACTAGGGTGACCAGATGTCCTGATTTTATAGGCACTGTCCCGATATTTGGGGCTTTGTTTTATACAGGTGCCTATTACCCCCACCCCGTGTCCCAATTTTTCATACTTGCTGTCTGGTCACTCTAACACAGTACCCAAAACAATACTCAGCCAAAAGCTCCTGCATGAGTTGGCATACACCTTTTGCCATAGGTGGGGCTTATATTTATAGTTATGTTAATTGAAAGGTGAGCTCACATCTACAAATCTCCATACAAAACTCAGCCCATAACAAGGTTTCACCCAGCTCATAACAGTACTAACAATAAAAAAGGCTGGGAGAAAGTCCCCTGTACCATGCTCTGGTCTTCCATGAGTCCTGGCTTCTCGATGTCTCTGTTTTTGGAGCAGGGAATCTAAGAACATAAGAATGGCCATACTGGGTCAGACCAAAGGTCCATCTAGCTCAGTATCCTGTCTTCTGATGGTGGCCAATGCCGGGTGCCCCAAAGGGAATGAACAGAACAGGTAAGCCTGGGGACTGATGGGAGCCAGCAGCAGGTGCCGAGTGAAGCCAGCAAATTGATTCTGTTGCTGAAACTGGTCTCAGAGGAGGCTTTTCCGCAGGAGCAGCGGTTGCACATCCTGGGGCTGTACTCAGAGGGGCTTTCTAATGTCCCTCCCCCCGAGGAACAGCCCACCGGGGAACCGGCAGTAGACACAGAAGCTGCCCCAGAGCCAAGTAAGCTTCTGGCTCCATTTTTAAGTTTATTAATATAGGAATGGGAGGGATTTCCGTTCTATGAACCAATGCAAAAGTTATTAGATGCTCCGGCTAGCAGCGTGTATCCTCTAATGTCGGATTGTATGCCGGCACCTTGGAATCCCCCTCACGTCTCACCCCACATGGAGTTCAAAATGGTGACAGAAAATGCAAACAATAAAAACGCCTTGAGAGTGAATTTTTACTGGAAAGGCACAGACTTTTGCTCAGGCATTCTTGTTTCTTAAAAATAATAACCTTATGTTTCTAAGCCTGTAAGTACACTCCTCTATAACCACTCTATGGTGTAACAAATTGCCTGGAAACAGTGAACTGTGGGTTGTGGAAATGGGTCTCATTTACAAGTCCAGTTAATTTCAGTTAAAGGTAGTCCATGCAGTCCATAGGTGACAGAATCATTTGTCCCAAATATGACTGGGTGGGGTGGGGTTGGTGGGGGTGGAGCTCTGCGTGTTTGCATGCAGTCATAACAAGATAAGCCAGGTGGAAGCTAACACAGTGTCCTGTTGAGTCCCCCATGAATTCTGACCCAATCACCGGTGCTGAAAGCTGCATACTTTTCCTATAGCAGGAACTCCGGATAGGTAGCCAATTTCAGGGAAGGGTGTATTTTCCAAGGCCACCTCAGTAGCTTACCAGCCCACTCCACTCATAGATGTGCTGTTCAGTCACTACAGATTTGAATACTTCAGTTGCATACGCTGCTGGTTTCCCACCGCAACTTGGAATAACATCTCCCTTTGTCAATCAGGCACCACAAGAACTGTTATGGCCTCCAAAATGTGGAAGGCCTGAAATGATAGAAAAGCCATTGGCAGCATAGCCTCTGACAGCACCCCCCAAAACCCAAGTTGATCTGCAATTTTTTTTTAAAAGCAGATTGTATTTTTTAATTCACTGTTGTCTCTGCACTTCTTCACTTTGATGTCCAGGGCTCTTCTGTGGTCTGCCGCATCTTTCTCAAAATATACTGAAGTTCAGTTTGGAACAGCAACATTTTATGCCGTTGAAATTCCACAAGGGTTTTTTTCTGTGCTCCTGTGCTGAACTATTTGAGAAAATAACCGGCTATGCCTTGTCCTATTCTAGGTCCCTCGACCTCTACAGGCTGTTGGGTCTCCACAGCTCACCCTCGCTTCATCAAAAGCCTGTGTCAATGTACCTTCATGGACCATTCCAAGGAGAAGCGTTTCTGTGTTGAACTGATGGTCACAGTTCTGGACAGGGCCTTATGGCAAGAGGAAATGCTGAGGTTGGCTGCACAAGCTTGAGGACAGGGTTTCAATATTTGGTGATATTGAACTTTTGAGAGGAGGTCCAGTACAAATAACCTTAAGAGACAATGCGGAACCATATAGGGTATATATACCTCTGAGGATTCCTATCCCATTACTTCATACAGTGGAAAGGGAGTCTAAGAGAATGGAAAGGATTAGCATAATCAAGAAAATCTCTGAACCAACAGCATGGTGTGCCCCAATGGTAAGAGTTAAAAAGAAAACATCAACCTGTGTGGATCTTAATGAAGCACAACTGTGAGAGAAAAATCTAGACTCCCAACACTGGATGATTCCCTCCCCAAAGTGAAAAGAGCTACAGTATTCTCCAACCTGGATACCTG
The DNA here is from genome assembly GCF_965140235.1 of Caretta caretta. Taxonomy (NCBI): domain Eukaryota; kingdom Metazoa; phylum Chordata; order Testudines; family Cheloniidae; genus Caretta; species Caretta caretta. Next base: position 9,757,731 of record NC_134208.1, on the reverse strand, counting down.
GAGTGGATTCTGGCCAATTCCTTTAGCCAAAGAAAGTGCTAAACCGACTTCACTTATCACATCCTTTGGGAGATTCTGCTTTTGAAGATTACCTTTTGGGATTACCAGTGCTCCTGACATTTTCCAAAGAAAGATTCCAGAACTGTTAACAAACACAAATGGAGCTGTAGTTTTCATGGACGATATTCTGATATATGGCTCTTCAGTGGAAGAACACACCAAAACCCTCAGTGAAGTCCTAAGCCTAATCAGTCAGTCTGGTCTGCAGCTCAACAAGGGAAAATGTGTTTTCTGCCTACCCAAAATCAAGTTTTTGTGACAGACAATAAACAAAGAGGGAATCACTCCTAGCCATGAGAAAGTAAAAGCAATTTGAGAATTGAAAGCACCAACTACTGTACAAGAATTGAAACGTATACTGCGGATGGTAAATTACCTTGGTCAATACCGACAAGACCTTTCGACAGTGACGAAACCATGGAATAAACTGGTAAAGTCCAACACATCTTGGCTATGGGAGTCAAATCAACAAATTGCTTTCAAAAAAGGTAAAATAAATTATCTCAACAGCTCCAGTTCTCAAGCACTATGATGTGAACAAGCCCACCACCGGTCAGTGCAGATACAAGCAGCAATGACCTAGGTGGTGTATTGTTCCAGCAGCATGACTCTGAGTGGAAGCCAGATGCATTTTGCTCTCGAACAGTCACAGAAGCAGAAAAACGATATGCACAGATTGAAAAGGAGTGCCTGGCAAGTGTAGGGGCAGGTGGAAAGTTTAACAGATATCTGTGTGGACTGGATTTGTTTACACTGATAACAGACCATAAACTGCTTGCAACCCTCATTATCAGAAAAGACTTGGATCAAGCACTGCTGAGATGCCAGTGTCTGTTGCTATAAGGTTAAGGCAACTTAAACCAAATTGCTAAATACATTTCTGGGAAAAATCTGGTAGTAGCAGACTCTCTGTCATGGAGCCCAGCGTCACAGTCAATTACCCATGAGCTTGAAGGTGATGTAAAGGTGTATGTGGATGCTGTGGACACATACAGACCAGTGTCAGAAAAGAGATGACTCCAGCCACAAAAAGCAACCTCAATGGACATGCAGCTTCAGGAAGTTCTAAGTTACATCGGGGCTGGCTGGCCCTAAAGGACACTAAGAAAGTGACAATAGACTACTTTGCAGTGCATGGACAATTAAGTGAGTCAAATGATTCATGATTAAAGGCAATTTCATTGTAATTCCAAATGATATGAGAGGAGAAATCCTAAACCTCATCCATGAAGGACATCAAGGGTTATCTAAATGCCATGAACAGGCCAACTAGTCAGTGTGGTGGCTGGGTATCAGTCCAATGAATGCATCCGAAGAAGTGAGCTGTAGCTCACGAAAGCTTATGCTCAAATAAATTTTTTAGTCTCTAAGATGCCACAAGTACTCCTTTTCTTTTTGCAAATACAGACTAACACGGCTGTTACTCATAAAGAATAAGGTACCTGCATGTGAACATTGCAGAACTAATAGATCAACTACAACACAAAGTACCTTTAATAACAACACGTCTACCAGACAGACCTTTGAAGATACAAGCTGCAGATCTATACAAATTCAGAGGGCAACATTACCTGGTTGTTGTGAACTATTTTTGCTCACTTTGGTATTCCAGAACAACAAGTGAAGGACAATGGATCATAATTCACTGCAGCAGAATTTGTCATTCCAAATAAATGATTTTGATCATATTACTAGCATCCCACATTATCCACAAGCAAATGGAGAAGCTAGAGGTTGTACAAACAGTCAAGAAATCCTACAGCAGGAAGATCCATTCCTTGTTCTTCTAAGTTACAAATCAACACAAATAGTGGCTACTGGATATAGTCCAGCACAATTCCTGATGGGATGACAACTCAGAACTACTGCTCCAACTTTGGAAAAGAACCTATCTCCAAAGTGGCCAGACACGAGAAGAATAGCCAAAGCAGATAAAATGGCTAAAATACCTTATGAACATTTTTACAACAGATGTCACTCAGAGAACTGCCAGTCTAGAACCATGTTCATGTCAAATTGGATGGAGAAAAAAGATGGACAACTCCAGCTGTCATAAAGAAAAAGAATTTAGCTCCCAGATCATATGTGATAGAGACTGACAGTGGAAAGTTCAGCATAAACAATTGAAATCTACAGTTTGTTCCTCAGGAAGAATAATCAACAGAGCAAACTCTAGAGATGGCAGATGAAGAACAAGAAGACTCAAGGATTCCAAAGCAACAACATCCAGTTGTTGCACCTAATGGACAGCCCGATGACCAAGTTATGTGTTTGGGTCATGTACTTAGAAAACCAGTACAATTCAGAGACACTTAACAATCTGATATGTACTGAATTTCAGTGATAGTGTAAATATCATAAATGGTAGGAAAGTAGAACTTAAAGGGGGAGATGTAATCAAATGCCTACTGTATTAGGCTGTTCTACCATTAGGTGGCTTTGTGTGTAACATTACCTTATTTAAAGCTAACTTTAGCCATACCTGGCAGAGCATTAAAAGATCTTATGATGAATACATCTGCTGTGTATAAACAAGCTCTGCAGTACAGAAGTAAATGACACACACCATGGTCTAAGTGTCCACCACGGAGCCCTGTGCTGTCGTCCAGACACAGCTTGGATAACTCCATGGCTGCGTGGCTCATGCAATCGGGCCCTATGAGTGGCTGGGCAGAGCAACTTTGCCCCCTGCAGTTCTCCATATCGACTCCCCTCTTATGTGGATGCTTCCACCCCATTTTCCTGGCGCCAGGGGTGCAGCAAATGTGGAAGGAAGGCAAAGGACAAGGGCGGGAGGGGGAGAGGAGAGACATGAAGCAGTAAGTGGTTTCTATCTTATATATGGTTTCACTGTTTGCACTTGTTCATGCACTTTTTAAAAAAAGGTTTGTTGTAACACTGTGTTGGCAATGGATTAATGTACTCTTCTAATATGTGTGTCATAAATATAAAGGGAAGGGTAAACCCCTTTAAAATCCCTCCTGGCCAGAGGAAAAATCCTCTCATCTGTAAAGGGTTAAGAAGCTAAAAGTAACCTTGCTGGCACCTGACCAAAATGACCAATGAGGAGACAAGATACTTTCAAAAGCTGGGAGGAAGGAGAGAAACAAAGGGTCTGTGTGTCTGTTGGTATGCTGCTTTGCCGGGGATAGAACAGGAATGGAGTCTTAGAACTTTTAGTAAGTAATCTAGCTAGGTATGCGTTAGATTATGATTTCTTTTGATTTCTTTAAATGGCTGAGAAAAGAATTGTGCTGAATAGAATGACTATTTCTGTCTGTGTGTCTTTTTTGTAACTTAAGGTTTTGCCTAGAGGGATTCTCTATGTTTTGAATCTAATTACTCTGTAAGGTATCTACCATCCTGATTTTACAGGGGTGATTCCTTTACTCCTATTTACTTCTATTTCTATTAAAAGTCTTCTTGTAAGAAAACTGAATGCTTTTTTCATTGTTCTCAGATCCAAGGGTTTGGGTCTGTGGTCACCTATGCAAATTGGTGAGGATTTTTACCAAACCTTTCCCAGGAAGTGGGGTGCAAGGGTTGGGAGGATTTTGGGGGGAAAGACGTGTCCAAACTAAGTTTCCCAGTAAACCCAGTTGGAGTTTGGTGGTGGCAGTGGTTATTCCAAGGACAAAAGATAAAATTAATTTGTACCTTGGGGAAGTTTTAACCTAAGCTGGTAAAAGTAAGCTTAGGAGGTTTTCATGCAGGTCCCCACATCTGTACCCTAGAATTCAGAGTGGGGGAGGAACCTTGACAATGTGTTTATAAATAAAGCCTTTTCTTTTATCAAGAAGTTGTACGGCTATCACTGCGTCACATCAGACAATGTATATTTCAAATAATAAAGGTAAACACATGGCTCATCTCTGCCTTCACAAAGATTGCGAAGAGCACAGCAAGCCACAGTAATGCACACAGCATTGATGACACTGGCATTCAAATGGGTCTGGAGACCTCTCCAATGAGATTTCAGTCTGCCAAATGCACAGACAACAACCATTCTACACCAGCTGAGCATATAATTAAATCTTCTTTTGCCAGAGCCTCTGATACCAGGATAAGTTTCATAAGCCAATGCAAAACGGAGTATGCAAGATCCCCCAGAACAAGGATGGGAATGTTGTTTTTGACAATGCCATTTGGTGGGAATAGCATCCCAGCTTGTCCGTGAATGTTGACTCCCTATTGGCAAGAAATCCTGGTATCATGAACTTTTCTAGTGCAGTCCACGTTAACATTCATAAATCAAGTGCTGTCATCTATGAGGACCTGCTTACTAATGGAGTAGTACCCTTTGAGGTTTATGTATTCCTGTGCTCCTTGAGGAGGGCAAACGATGGGCACGTGTCCCATCAGTGGTCCTGGTTTGGACACCCTATTCTCTCAAAGCCAGCAGTTGCTGCAGGAATATCTTTTATGCCGGCCACCTTGGGGTAAACCACACCCCTGGTTGCCTCAGAAACTTCCACCACTGCTTTACCTACAGTTGACTTTCCAATACCAAACTGGTTGGCCACAGACCGGTAGCAGTCAGGGGCAGCCAGCTTCCAGATGGTTATAGCGACCCACTTCTGAACTGGCAAGGCTGCCCTCATGCGGGTATCTTTATGCTGGGGGTTGGGGCAAACCACTCATAAAGCTCCAAAAAGATAGCTTTCTTCATGCAAAAGTTCTGGACCCACCACTGGTCATCCCAGGTCTGCCAGAGAATACAGTCCCACCAGTCTCTGCTTGTGGCCCTGCTCCAGAAGTGCCAGTCTATGTAGGGAGCATGAGCGTCTCTACCGAGTGTGGTGAGCAACATCACCAGTGCAAGTCAGCCATGTCTGTGTTCTCCTTCTCCTCCTGCTCCATCAGAAGGTCCGTTAGGTGCCTTCGGTAGGTCAGAAAACTCTGCCAAAATGTCCACCAGCATCTCATGGAAGCCCTGCCTGTTTCCTGAGCCAGGAGTAAAGCGCAAGCGAGATGACTTCTTCACATTGCCGGCTCTGGTGGGTGGGAGCACACAGACCAAAATGCCTGCTTGGCAGTATGTGTTGGCAGGCTGTTCAAGCTCCCTGTAAAGTGCAGGGTGGACTGCCAATTTTTATCACGTGGCACCATGGTCAAAGAGCTAGAGCGGCTAAATTTTGGGAGGATGCTAGGGAGTCTGGGATATGGATGGTTTGACTCAGGGCTGCATGCTGCAGTGTAGACACCAGAGCCCCAGGTTCAGTGTGAGTTAGAAAATTCTTAACCTAGGGTTGACAATCAGTGGAGACACTCAAGCATTGATTTCTCTAACCCAGGATCCACTGACTCAAGTCCCGCTAACCCTGGGCTTGCATTGCAGTTTAGACATACTCTAAGTGAAGCCTGACCTTGTACTGGGATAGGCAGGGTTACTTTGCAGGAGCAAGTCACGTGCCGAGCACCTCTTGCGCAGGAGTCAACTACTTAGAGGAGCAGAGGTAACTCCACTTCCCATAGTGCATTACTCAACTCTTGCTCAATCCCAACAGCTCCTGCTACGCGTCAGGTTGCAGGGGAAAGGCATGCAATGTGGGTAGACAGTAGGTGTATCAAGGCCCAACAGGAATATTCTACATGACATAGTCCCAAACCATCCGCTCTGTAACCGTTTGGGATTCCAGCTCTTACCTCACCTTCAGGCCAGAGGGAACTGTTACTATTCTTTGTTAAGATCCAGTAACATACTTGTGATAGGACCAGGGAGAGGTTGACAGGAACACGAGAAGAGACTGCTAAGAATAAGGGGCATCGTGCACTAAAGCATGAAGAGGATAACATCTATGCAGGGTTTTATAAGGTTGCCCATCAGTGTGGTATCTGGATGCCTTCCACTAATCATCCTTTATAACGGATACATTGAATCCACATGCCAAATCCGAACTCCCCCAAATTAGAGGTCTGGATTATAAAACCCCCATGCTCAGGAGGGTTTGGAGATGGGGTTTTGGTTTGCGCCCATCTCTGTCACTTGCAAAGTGCTAGAAATAAAACTTCCCAACTCATGTCAAAATACCTAAGAATTATCATAAATAGGAAGAACCTCCATGCATGTGCAACGGATTCCTGGCCACCCCAGACATGTCTCTGGGAACATTGTCCCCGGGGCAGGTGACAATTGAGGCCACAGAAGGGGAAGTGACATGCCCAAGGTCACAAAGTGAATCAGTGGCAGAGCCAGAAGCCGAACCCAGGCCTCCTGACTTGTAGTATCCTCGCGTGTGGAGCACACTGCATCCCTTTCAGTATGAAGTGCCCATTTCTCTACAGCTACTACAGAGTTACCTGTCTGTCTAGGATCCCTGCTCGCGATTTCAGATCATCATACGCTCTTTGCAACATGTGCTCCCTCTCCAGGTGTAGCATCTCTCGGAGGAGCAGCACGTTGGTACGGTTTTGGACCTCAGCGGCTGAGAGGGCAGCCAGCTGCTGCTGATAGTGCCAGACTTCAGCATCAACGCCTGCCACCAGCGGCGGAGGCTGCGGTGGCACACAGATTTCTAGGTGGGCAGACGTCTGTTCAACATCTCTCCCCCGACACAGCACAAACTGGTACAGCTGGTAGTGCCTGATGAGCGTGTTATAGAAGTATTCAAACAAGACATACGGTTTGAAAGGGCTCAGCTTTGGCTCACACGCCACGAGTTTATCCTTTAGGAGACAGATGGCCTGAGAAACGGGTAAACCTGGAAAGAAACAAAATGAAAATATTTCCTAAGTAACCCCTACCAGGTTCTTGTAGCAATCAGAATGCCATTTTGGTACCATGCTGTTTAAAGGATGAGGTGATTAGCACCAACCCTTGTTTGTTTGGGGGGAAAATAAACTGATATTATCCCACACTGTTCATCTTTAATCTTGTCATGGGGGAAAGATGGGAAGCCACTGTTTCTTGAGGGCTGTTGTTTAGAAAGATGTGTTAGATCCACGTGGCTGCATTTTACAGGACATAACAGCTAGGGTTGAAGGATTATACTGAGTTTTACAAGAAGGGCTGCCACTCAGCCCGGAAGCTTACAACAAATGAAACTGTTTGACAAATGTTTTTAGCAGACAACGATCCTATTGGGATAACCCCACTCCGGTATTTTACACTGTGATGGTGTTGATATGCACTTGAATCAGCTACATGAGGGAAGGGGAATTTTTGTGACAGACGCATATAACGGCTCAAGGGCTGGTTCTGCACCTACTGATTCTGCAGTGCACACTCACACCTCTTGTTGAATTGCCTTTGTGGTCACACTGAGTGCTGCTGCTGTTGTTATTTATTACATGTGTTACCATAGTGCTTAGGAGCCCAGCCAGGGACCAGGGCCCCATTGTGCCAGGCGCTGTACAAACGCAGAACAAAAAGATGATCCCTGTGTGACGTTATTGACCTGAACTGTAACCGTATAGATCATTGTTGCAACCGAGGTCCTCTAGTTGCACAAAATCTTTTACAAAGTAGGTCAAGTAAGGTGTCTACGAGAAGGTTATGATTTGCTGTTTATGATTATGCTATCTGTATGCAGGTATAATTTTGTATTTAAAGTTATAAGTATTGGCTCTATACTGTCTGTAGTTCAAACTTGTGCTATGCTTCTGGCTGACACCCCAGACAGTTTGGCAGCAGCACTGCCTAGCCTGCTTGATGGCCCATTAAGGACCATCAGCTATACAATTGACCCATTGAGAGAAGGCAGATACACCTTGTGACTCAGCAAGGCATGAAGGGACATGCCTACTGAGAGGACTCTAAGGCTTTCAGGCAATGTGCTGGGCAGCTTATTTTTGGAACAAAGGAAGCACAGGCCGCATGTCAAGAGACTATAAAAGGCAGCTGCATCTCCTCCATCTTGTCTTCAGTCCTGCTTCTTACCTTTGGAGGAACTTTGCTACACTGAAGCTCTGAACAAAGGACTGAATGACCCATCCCAGCTGTGGATGTGCTCCAGAGACTTGATTTGAACCTGCAGCTTATTCTATCACCGCTACAAGCCTGAACCAAGAACTTTCCATTACTGTATGTAATTGATTCCATTTAACCAGTTTTAGCTCTCATCTATATTTCTTTCTTTTTATGAATAAACCTTTAGATTTTGGATTGTAAAGGATTGGCAACAGCGGGATTTGTGGGTAAGATCTGACTTGTATATTGACCTGGCTCTGGGGCTAGGTCCTTTGGGATCAGGAGAACCTTTTGTCTTTTACTGGGGTATTGGTTTTCATAACCATTCGTCCCCATAAGGAGCAGTGCCGGTGGTGATACTGGGAAACTGGAAAAAAGAAAAGGAGTACTTGTGGCACCTTGGAGACTAACCAATTTATTTGAGCATAAGCTTTCGTGAGCTACAGTAGCTCACGAAAGCTTATGCTCAAATAAATTGGTTAGTCTCTAAGGTGCCACAAGTACTCCTTTTCTTTTTTGCGAATACAGACTAACACAGCTGTTACTCTGAAACCTGGGAAACTGGGGTATCTGAGGGAATTGCTTGTATGATTTCTGGTTAGCCAGTGGGGTAAAACTGAAGTCCACTCTGTTTGTCTGGTTTGGCATGCCTTAATAGTAAAGGAACTCCAGCTTTGGGCTTTCACTGCCCTGCTCTAAGCAATTTGTCCTGAATTGATACTCTCAGTTGTGTCCTGCCAGAGGCCGCTTCGTTACACCCTGCCCTAGAGAGTTTACAATCTAAGTATAAGACAAGAGACAACAGAAGGAGACAGAGATATCGAGGAGGGAGAAAAAGGAAATTATGACACAATATTGGTCAGCAACATACACAGTGGTCTCTGCACACCAGTGGCCTAACTGTATAGGCCTAATGTTCATGCCAGACTGCTAATATTATATAAGATGACTACAGACTTATCTGGAGGGATCTATTTCTGTGTTTACTTGTCACAATGCTTTGGAAGTGACAATCTCTTTGAAGACTTTTTAGTTCCTCTTAGACCATTTAGACCCTGAGCCTGCTCACACCAAAATCAAAGACAAAACTTCCATCATCCTCCACTGGAGTAGGACTGGGCCCATAATACTCTTGTGACTGGATACAGAGGCTCTACCTATTTCCTGCAAGCGGTAGGGTTGCCACCCATCTGGTTTTTGGCTACTGGGTCTGGGTGCCATTTAGGGTTGACAGGTGCCCAGTTTTTGACTGGAAAGTCCAGTCGAAAAGTGGAGCTGGCAACCCTAAATGGCACCTGCACCTAAAGTCTCGTTACCATGGGGCGGGGGGAGGAGCCGAGTCATTAACCCATGCCAGCCTCTGCTCAGCCGGGGCTGTCTCCTACCTTCAGGCAGGCACCTTGAGATGATCCAGCAAATGATGGGGGATGGGGGAGAGAGGAGTGAGTGATGGGGCGGGGCCTTTGGAGGAAGAGGCGGAGAAGGGGCGGGGCCTCAGGGATCCAGTTACCAGCAATTAGAAAGGTGGCAACCCTAGCAAGCAGGTAGTTAACTGCCTGATCATACCCCCTATTGGGCAGAGTAGTCAAGGCTGGAGACTAAAGGCCCAATCATCGTCTCAGAAGGAATTCAGGAAACTCTGGTAAAACCTTAAAAAAGGCAACAGTGAAACCTATAATAAGTGACCCTCTCCAGGGGCCCACTCAAATGAGATGGTTGACTGAGATGAGGCAGAATTTTTCTCGCCCTGTTGAGCAATATTTTGGGGGCAGTCTCACTGGCTTAAAAGGGTGGTCTCTTCTACAGTTTCAGTTATTTGTGTTCAGAATGGGGAAAAGTCTCTGAGAAGGCTGTACCCACAGCTCAGAACATAACAATGGCCATACGGGGTCAGACCAAAGGTCCACCCAGCCCAGTATCCTGTCTACCGACAGTGGCCAATGCCAGGTACCCCAGAGGGAGTGAACCTAACAGGTAATGAATGATCAGGTCATCTCTCTCCTGCCATCCATCTCCACCCTCTGACAAACAGAGGCTAGGGACACCATTCCTTTCCCATCCTGGCTAATAGCCATTAATGGACATAACCTCCATGAATTTATCCAGTTCTCTTTTAAATCCTGTTATAGTCTTCGCCTTCACAACCTGCTCAGGCAAGGAGTTCCACAGGTTGCATGTGCACTGTGTGAAGAAGAACTTCCTTTTATTTGTTTTAAACCTGCTGCCCATTAATTTCATTTGGTGGCCCCTAGTTCTTATATTATGGGAACAAGTAAATAACTTTTCCTTATTCACTTTCTCCACACCACTCATGATTTTATAGACCTCTATCATATCCCCCCTTAGTCTCCTCTTTTCCAAGCTGAAAAGTCCTAGCCTTTTTAATCTCTCCTCATATGGGACCCGTTCCAAACCCCTCATCATTTTAGTTGCTTTTTTGAAGCTTTTCTAATGCCAGCTGTTGGTGAAGGGCTGAGCTGTAACCCAGGCTGTTTGTTTCTCTTATTGTAGCCTTTGAACTCTATAAACCTTAAGAAGGGAACTTGCTGAGCAAAAAAAAAATTATTCATTGTTTGCAGAGCCAGATGACTCTGATCCGGTACAGCTGGGACAATGATGGTAGGTGGTTATTGAGAGGCACTGTAAAGTTAAACCCCAGCAAAATTATTAAAAAGGGAGAGATTCCACTAAACTCCTTCACTCTTCAATTAATATTATTAATGTCTTTTTTGTGGGGGTAGAGGGAATGGGCAGCAAACAAAGACAAATATTGAAATACACAATCATACAGAAGTAAATATTAAATAAAAATGCAATCCCCCAAATTACTAGAGAATTTGGGAAAAGCCATGCATTGGATGTGGTTATAAACAGAAGAGCAGAGCTGGTCAAAAAATGTCCATTGAGTCTTTTCCCCAAAGAAAATGTCTTTTTGACTAAAGCTAAAATTATCCTTTTAGTAAAAACATGTTAGGGGTTTTCATGAAACTTTTCTAGACAAATATTTTTGTTTAATTGCATCAGGAAAATCCCCACTTTCTGGCACTTTTTAACTTTTCTCCCCTTTTTCCGAGGAATAAACACAAAAAAGAGAGAGCGAGAAGGGGGAGTGTAATTTGCACACTAAAATGAAAGTTTGGGGAATTCTTAAAAAAAATTTTCAAAGTTCAAAAATTTCATATTTCACTGAAAACCCTCACACTTTCACAAACAAATAGAAAATACAATTTCTTTTGATTTTTGTGTGTGTAAAATATGCTTCCCTTTTTTCAATCAGCTCTAGCGAAGGGTTTCTTGACCAAATGTTAATGCTAATAATGTGGTTCCCTCATTTTTGGGGACAGTTTATTTATAGTGTGTAAAGGAGAAATTCCACAAAAAATATAGTGTCCAATTATCAAGCTTTCTTGTCTGACAAACACCCGCCAGCCCTCAGCAGTAACATAAAAACAAATGGACTTTAGCGTTAAAGGCCTGTGCTAATTCTTTATGGATCCGTTCGTACATGTGATGAAGAATATTTTTGTTATTATTACATTACCATTATGCAGAATCCCACAACACTGGCCACAGACTCAGGGGAGACTGAGTTCAATTCCTAGCTGTGCCATAGACTTGGTGTGTGACCTTGGGAAGTCACAAAATTTCTCTGTGTCTCAATTTTCAGTGTGTAAAATGGGGATGCTTCCCCGCATGAGAGATAATGAGCATACATTGAAATAATGTTGGTGAGGTGCTCGGATACTATTGTGATTAAGACCTAGCTAGCTAGTTCGTTTCTGCCAAGCTGCACTATGCATGAATCCTGGGAAGCAGTGACTGTGAAAGAAATTGGGGGGGTCATGGTGAATAATCAGCTGAACATGAGTTTACAGTGCAAAACTGTGGCCAAAATGGCTAACGCAATCCTTGGATGCATAAGCAAGGGAATCTCAATTAGGAGTAGAGAGGTTATTTTATCTCTTGTATTTAGCAACGTTCTGATTGCTACTGTAATATTGTATCCAATTCTGGTGTCCACAACTCTAGAAGGATATTGAAAAGGGTTCAGGGTAGGATTCAGAGAAGAGCCACAAGAATGATTAAAGGATTGGAAAACATGCCTTATAGTGATAGACTCAAAGAGCTCAATCTATTTAGCTTAACAAAGAGAAAGTTAAGGGGTGACTTGATCACAGTTTATAAGCACCTATATGGAGAACAAATATTTGATAATGGACTCTTCAATCTAGCAGACAAAGTTATAAAAAGATCCAATGGCTGGAAGGTGAAGCTAGATAAATTCAGACGGGAAATAAAGTGAGGGCAATTAACTAATGGAACAATTTGCAAAAGGTTGGGATTGGTTCTCCAAGACAGGCAATTTTTAAATCAAGATTGGAATTTTATTATTTTTAAAGAGATTCAAACAGGAATTATTGTGGGGAAGTTCTCTGGCCTGTGTTGCACAGGAGCTCAGACTGGCTGCTCACAGTGGTCCCTTCCAGCCTTAGAATCTAAGAGTAACACAAAGAGCCTGAATTTTAAGTGCTGTAACCTGGCCTTCAATTTTGTCAGTAGCATTTTGCACTCCCAAGTAACTCTTCCCACAATTTTGCACCACAAAAATATTTGTGGGTTCAAATGATTCCACCGTCAAGTCACTAAACTACCTGACTAGAGCTCCTAAATCAGTTTAATGAAAAATGTTGAAAATTCAACCTTGTCTTCCTTTTGAAGATTTTCAAACAGAATCTTTTTGTTTGTTTGTTTTACCATGTTTTTTTTTAAAAAAGGAGGACTTGTGCCACTTTAGAGAGTAACAAATTTATTTGAGCGTAAGCTTTCGTGAGCTACAGCTCGCTTCATCGGGTTTTTTTGTGATTCCGCCCCCCATTTTAAAAAAAAGTATTGAAAACATTATCAAAATGGTTACAGAATTTTTAGTTATGATTTATGTTTACCAAAAAAAAGGTTTTCAGGAAAATAAAAAATTTAGTTAAGCTTTCCAAGCATGTTTTTGATCAGGGGAAAAAAGATATCAGAAAAGGTACAATATTTCACAAAAATGAAAACATTCAAGGGTTGACAATTTTTATAAACATTTTTTTTAAACGGCTTTCTTTTTAAGAAAAATTCTTTAGTTAAAAGTATTGCCAACCCTTCACCCTATACCTGACTGAGCATGCAAATCAGGTAGTTAATGGTGTAATACTGTCATTTGCACCTGTATTTAATTGTGGGAATAAATTATGCCTCAAAATTGGAGTCTGTTTCTGAAAATCAGGTCCAAAAGAAACATTTCTGGAGAAAAAGCCCTCTAATAAATTTACAGTCTGTGCAAAGTTAACTGAAGACAATAACTACCATCAGACTAGAAGTTTGAGCCATCCTAGGCAGAAGTCATTATGGTCTGAGCAGGGGACTGGGAGTCAAGACTTCCGGGATCTATTCCTAGCTCTGCCACTAACGGTATGCCTACACTTAAAATACTACAGCAGTAACACTATAGTCCTTCAGTGCAGGCAATACCCACGCTGACGGAAGGGCTTTTCCCATCGGTGTAGGTCATCCACCTCCATGAGAGGCAGTAGCTAGGTTGACAGAAGAATTCTTCCATTGACCTAGCATAGCCTACATTGGTATGCTGCACCACTGCATTATTTTAAGGGAAGACCTGCCCTCAGTTAGCCTATCTGCAATACAAGGATGGTAATTCCTACTTTAGGGTGCTGTGAGGCTTACTTAATTAGTGCTTGTTACACTCTCTGAGATCTGGAGGGGGATGAATGCATGGCCTTATTATTTATTGGTACTTCTGTAACACCGAAAGACCCCGGTTGTCGGCGGGCGGGATAAAACCGGGGACCTTTGGAGCTTAGTGCATGAGCCTCTACCGCATGAGCTAAAAGCCAACTGCCTGTTAGCTAAGGCTGTAGAGCCGACTCATTTAACTCTCTCTCTTGAAGGGGTCTTGGTGCCACTAGATGGGACAGACCACCACACCCAGGATGTGTGTGGGTTACACTTCCTCAAAGTCAACAATGACAAGTCTGAGAGTGAATGACACCATCTGGGGTAAAAGTAGGTGGAGCCCAGGGAAGTAAAGTCCTTGGGGTGAAGAGATCTGGCTCATGAGATTCACAGCCTCGCCAGCTGACTCAGGCACTGCATAGCAAGACTGTAGCCAAGCGCTTCAGGAACCTGAGGTGAGTCTGTGCTGAACTGGCGGATAGGGAGATTAAATACACCATTGGCCCAGCACTTAGAATGAGGAGTGACTGTGCGTTATTCCTTGACAAAGATTTGAATTGCAGTGGTGATAATACCAGCAAGGGCTTTGACTGCCCAGATGCCTCATGCACCCATGAATGGGGCCATGTGCAAAATTGGCTCTCTTGATAAAATGGCCCTAATGGGAGTGTATCGACCTAGATCATTTGATATAGTGTTTATATCTGTCAAGGGAGAAGCTAAATAATGAAGAACACATCAAACACAGAAGCCCTTGGCATAGATTTCATTCCACCGCAAGCAGGGAGTGGGCAAAATGTGTATTAATATGACAGTAGCAACTAGAGAGTCCAGCGGTAACGTTAGGGGCCGCATGCATGTTGAGGCCAGTGCTATGCCTAAAACGTAGGTTGACCTAGGTATGTCGCTCAGGGGGGGTAAAAAAAATCACATGCCTAAGGCTATGGCTACACAAGAGAGTTTACAGCAGCACCCACGGTGCCGTTATAAGCTCTCTAACGTAGCCGCTCTAAGCTGACGGCAGGGAGCTGTCCCATCAACTTAACTATATAGCCCCTGCGAGCAGCACTCGCTATGCAGCCGGAGAAGCTCTCCCGCCGGCACGGCACTGTTCACACCGGCGCTTATGTTGGTGTAGTTTATGTCACTCAGAGGGGTGATTTATTCACTCACCTGAGCGACATAAATTATGCCAACATAAACTGCAGGGTAGACATAGCCTAAGGCCTAGTTAGGCCAACCTAAACCCAGAATAGCAGTCTTCCAGTGACCTAGCTACTGCCCCTAAGGAGGTGGATTTACTACAGCTACTATGGCATGGCGGCATTCTAGCTGTGTCACTGTAGTGCTTGTAGACAGGTCCCTAATCAGTGCCATAAAGCACTCAGAATTTAAATAGACAAGACAGACAACAGGTGAGAGAAAGGAAGCGTTGTTATGCCCATGTTATACAGGCATAGAGGGCCTAGTTCTCATTTACACTCAGACCCCTTTACCCAGGTCTGGCAGGCAGCTGGTAACGTGACTTAAAAACCACTTTCCACTACCAAAGTGGTGTTAAATGCTCCCAGTCTAAATGAGAACCAGGCTCTGTTGGAGAGATGTGGTCACTTGCCCAGCATCACACAGGGAGCCTGAGACAGGGTCTGGAACTTGAACCCAGATCGTTGATGCCCCGATTTACCACAGGATGATCCTTCCTCTCAGAGTGACCATTATTATGACAATTATTATTATTTGTATTGCAGCAGAGTCTAGCACCACAGTCATGGGCCAGGACCCCACTGTGCAAGGTGCTGTACAAACACAGAACAAAGAGACGATCCCTGCTCCAGAGAGCTTACAATCTATGTATTCATGAAGTTGAAATAACATGTAAATCAGGCCTGTGATCTTCTTTTGGTTTCATACCAGTATAACTCCATTAACTTCAGTGGAGTTACTCCTCACTTACTTACACTGGTGTAAATGAGTTCCGAATTAGGTCCATCAACTTCAGTTAAAGAGTGGATTTAGGGTTATTTCACAAGCACATAGGGGGCTCAGTTACACCGCTGTAAATCTGGAGTAGCTAGTGGAGTTACTCTGGATTTACATGAGTGTAACTGAGAATAGACTCTGATCACATCGTTTCTGGATCAAGACCTTCAAGAAAACAGCAGGAGTGGAGAGGCCAAAGTTTTACTGTAAGGGAAGTCTATATTTAGGGCCAGTGATTAATAGCACCAAGATGCTACCGGAAAAGGAAAGCTGGATTGCAAAGAGAACGGGAGTCAGCACTGACCCTCCCAATCATCCCCCCTGCCACATCTGCCTGGGCAGTCCTGCTGCTACCAAAGTTCTCTCATTTGGACTCTCAGAATCTGGGGGAACTAGCAAGTTGTGGAGTATCAGCACCTCTCCATAGAGGATCTGGGCTATTCCAGCTGGGATATGCAAGAGTGGCAGCTCCCTACGGACACAGAGGAGAGAGCACAGCATGTCTGTCTATGAGGGGCCAAATTCGGCTGTATGTTAGGTCTGCGTTGTTCTTCTCATTAGGGCATAGACAGCTCGTGTTTAACCATGCTCTGATTTCTATTTAAATGTTCCATCACTCCAGCACAATAGCAATTACAGCCAGGCGCTGACTGCAGCCTGCTGCTACCTTAAGTCTGGTGCCCCCCCATGCACGATGGAGTCTGCCCACTGGTCTCTGCAGCCCCATCCAGCACCCGTACACCACATTAGCAACCTCTCCACACAGCACCCAGGCACATTAGTGGGTATCGGGCACCCGGGACCGGATTCTGATGTCACTTACATGGGTGTAAATCTAGAGCCACTCCAGTGAAGCCAATGGAGTTACACTGGAGTAAAACTGGAGCGAGAGAAAACCACCACCACCTCTGCCACCATCTCTTCCTCCTCCTGCAAGTAACTACTTAGGAACCTGAGTCCAGAAGATGGGCTCCTCTTCATGGATTGCAAACAGAGATAGGCACTTCCTTGCAGCCTGGACTTAGGTGCCTATCTCGGTGAGAGGGGAGCAGCTTAGGACACACCTCTGGTGTTGGCATCTCTCATCGGCTAGCAAGGTGGCTCTCTGCCTAGCATGCTGGCTTTTGTGGATCGCATTCTCAGGCTCCTCTCTCTGGCCATTCATTATACAGGGAGCCTAGGTCGGTGCCTAACTCAGGCTTTGTGGATTGCATTGTTGTTCCTGTGATTAGCAAGGTGCCGTGGTGGTCAGTGCTGCAATGCCAAAGTCCCCTTGTATGTCTGGGCCCTAGTTCTAGCCATTCCACCTGGAGAAATACATCCTTGTACAGGGAGCAACCACTGCCTGCGCAGGAGGTGTGATCTGGAGGAGAGAGGGAGCCATGCAATGCACGGCAGGCCTGGGGGCAGAGGGAGAGCTGCAGGGTAAGTGGAGAGCTACGGGAAGTGTGGGGCTCTCCTGGAGAGCTGCAGGGGAGCAAGCTGCAGCCACGGTAGAAACTGGGAAGGGTAGAGGATCCTTAGAAGTTCTGAGCTCAGAACATACCACCTGATCCAAAGCCCATTGAAGTTGATGGGATTCTTTCCATGGACTTCAGTGGGCTCTGGCTCAGGCCCATACTGGGGTGGGGGATTGTAGGGGAGAGATGGTCACTGTGAAGTGGCAGCAAAGTGACACTTACAAGGTGCCAGGTGGCCAGGAGTCTGCCCTGAGGAAGCCTAGCCTGCCTTTGCAAACTGTGCCTTGGTGTAGGATGGTGTCTCTGCCCTTCTCTCTCCTGCAAACCTTCTCTCCTCGGGTTTGTGTGCACAGCCCTAACCTTTGTATATACAAGAAAACAAATAAGCCTTTGTGTTTTTCATTTCAGAGGTTAATGGGGATTTGGCTGGGATCGCAAAAGAAGGCAGCCGACATTCCCTTTCCCCTAGCTACCGCAATTGCCTCCTCTCTTGCCACCCCAGCTCTCCCCTTTTCAAAGATTCATCGATTCCCAGGCCAGAAAGGGACCATTGTGATCATCCAGTCTGACTCCCGTCTAACACAGGCCAGAGAACAGCACCAGAGTGATTCCCAAAGTATATAGTTAATAAAACATCCAATCTTGATTTATAAATGGCCAGTGATGGAGAATCCACCACGACCCTTGGTAAGTTGTTCCAATGGTTAATTACTCTGACTGTTAAAAATGTATGCCTTATTTCCAGGCTGAATTTGGAATTTCCAGTCTAGCTCCAGCTTCCAGCCATTGGATTGTGTTACACCTTTCTCTGCTAGACCGAAGAACATATTATCAAATATTTGTTCCCCAGGTACATACTGATAGACTGTAATCAAGCCAACCCTTTGCCTTCTCTTTGTTACGCTAAATAGATTGACTTATTTGAATCTATCACTATACAGCAGGTTTTCTAACCTGTAGCGGGATGGTCACCCCGCTCCAGCCCCGAGGGGGTTAAAAACAGCTCTGGGGAAGGGCTGCCCTGGGGAGCCAAGGCTTGAGGCAGCCAATCAGGGCCCGGCTGGGCCAGTATAAGAAGGGCTCCTGGGGAGAAGGCAGAGAGTCTCACTCTAGCCTTGGAGTGGGAAGGACCTAGCTGCCTGGGAGACAGGATACCTTAGACAGAGCAGTGCTGGGGAAGGGCAAGAGGAGCTGGGGAGCTCCAGCCTGGCAACTCCCCGAGCTGAGGCCTTGTTAAAGGCCCAAGGAGGTACTGGGGCCACAGAGGTGCAGCCCAGGGATAGGCAGAGGCAGCTGGTCCAACCCCTTTGCCAATGATGAGTGGCCATTATAGACTGCAGTTTGCCCCAGAGAAAGGGGGCTAGATGACGACTGGCAGTAGCCACTGAGGCAAGATGAAAAGAAAAGGGTGACTTGTGTCACCTTAGAGGGCATAGGGGGTGGGGATTCCCATGGGAGGGGAGACCCAGAGTATGGGGACTACTGTGGGGCAGAATCCCAAGATAAGACGGCACTGGGGCCTGCGGCAGACAAGACACCAGCCAACAAGGGGTGCTCCGAGGCTGGAAAAGAACTAATTCCTGGATGAACAGCAGGAGGTGCTATGCCGGTGAGTGCTCGATCTGCTACATAACCCTTTAATAATTTTTATGGCTCTTCTCTGAACCCTCTCAAATTTATCAACATCCTTTTGGGGGATTCTCCCAATCCATCTTGTATGCTGTCTCCACAGTCTTTCCTCTTGCCAAGCACATCACATCCCATCCCTCTTCAGATCTCTCTGTTACCTTCCCAACCTTCCACTCCAAAGGTATGATCCAAAGTCCAGTGAAGGAAAGACTCCCATTGACTTCTGTGGGCTTTGGACTGGGTCTCTAGTCCTTGCCTTATGGCCATGCACAACGTAACACCTCCCTACCTCTCTGCTCTTCTCTCTTTTCACTACCCCTTAACCACTCCACTCTGCCTAAGGCTGCGTGAGGAACCAACCCTTCACTTTCTTCTCCCACTCCCATCTGCGTGCCTGAGTCCAAGAGGCCTGCTCTGCCTCTGACCCTGTTCACTGTACCTCTATCTTTTCCTTCATCCGACCCCATCCACCACACCTCCACCTTCAAATCCCCCCCAACCCTTCTTCCAGGTAGCCCATAATCCTGAATCCCCCTTGAAAGAAAAGTTAAAAAGACAAGTTCTGGAGATTAACTCCTGGTGCACTCTGGCTCTTTCGAAAGATTTCAATCTATCATTAGCTCCCCATCCATTATGCAGCAGGGCTGATTATAAACTACACAGCATAGCTCCTTCCCCTGTGAATTGGCAGGGCAAACTGAGAATGGGTTGCTACTTTATTGTAATATTCCCCACCCTGCAAAGGAAAATTTAATTTCTTTGTGATGTTTTAATTAAACTTTAAACTAATTGCTAAGAAGCAATGGATGTCTCAAATAGATTCTGTCTCATAAGGCTCGCTTGAGAATCAATATGATCCTGGGTGTTGTGTGGCAATAACTAGGACACCATTGAAAGGCAGCGAATTCTGAATGAATTACTCAAACTGGAAACTCCTTGGGGCAGGGACCATCTTTGTATAGCCTCTAGCACAATGAGGTCCTGGTCCATAACGGGGACTCGCAGGTGCTGCAGTAATACAAATAATAAAATTCACTCATGCACAGAGGAATCAGAAATGGTCTATGTAGTTCTTAAGTCCTCAGCATATGTGGGTTGCAAGCCATGCATAGGCCTGGAGCTGGTCCCTGCTCGAGGTGAATTTCACCTTCTGTGTGAAATGGTTTTGCTAGGCTGTCATTCACACTATGCTACCCCAAAAGTCCAAACCCGGGTGGCTTGCAGAACTTTCTTCAAGCCCAGAGCAAATGTGCAGAATAAACCTGTAGTGCAAACAAGTTGGCTACTATGACAATAACGGTGAGGCCTTCAAAACCAGCACTATACAAACATGACCGACCTCAAATGATGTGAACCAGTTTGATTAGCTCATAAGTAAACAGCTAGCAAACTCTGGTTGTCCCCATACTCCCTGTCACATGGGGATGTGCAGCACACCCAGAGCTCCCACCTGCTCATTGGCGAAGGAGGCTGCTCAGCTACTTACTATGCTCCTTGGAGGCGGTACTCAGCACCCCGTGGGCCCTAAATGCCATACACCCAGAGGCATCGGCTTTACGGTCAGTCGTACAAACAGGCAATTATTTAGTGAGTTCATTAAAAACATAAACATTCTAACGCCCAACATTGCAAAGCAGGGAACGCAACGGCCATGCTTTGTAGCTGGTAAGGGGAGGAAGGGTTGTATCCTATCCAGGCATCCCGAAGGGAGCTCTGTTCTCTCTTTCATCCCAAGGCATCTGGGTGGGCTCTGATCACCTTGAACGGAGGGGAGAGGGACTATAACTGACTGGAAGGTGAGGTGAAACACCCAGGTGCCCCCTGCCCAGACCCTTACCGCTGCACTTCCCAGAATGGAAGGTAGGAAAATTGTCCCTTTGACTGACTGTCATGTAATGACATCCTCTCGAACTATGTCACTGTGGCTTTACCACCCAGGAACACTGGAAGCTCCCTAAAAGTGCGGGGGGCAGGGTAATGGTGCCCAGACTGTGGCCCCACCCCTATGTTGCCCTTCCCGCCAAAGCCTCGCCACTGCACCACCCCTTCCCCTGAGGGCCTGCCTCCATGCTGCCTCTTCCCTTCCCCCCTGCAAGACCCTGCCCTGCACTCGCTCCTCTCTGCCCCCCCATCACCCTTACAGCTGGTAAAAAGTGGGGGGGCATGGCCCCCAGCCCCCCATTCTGGCACCCCTGTTACCATCCTTTCCTTCCTTCATCTGCTGCTCTTCATTACAGGAGCATGAAGGAGGAAGGGATCTGACACCTGCCCCTCTCAGCTTATCTTAGATCTGATTCCCCTTCTTACATATGCTGATGTGAATCAGAAGCAACTCGACTGAAGTCAGGAGAGTAAGACTGGTATAAAATCAACATGTGAGGAGAATCTGGCCCTTTACAGCCTCTAGAGTGGGAAGTGGGGGATCACTCATCGTTTACGTGGATGAGTGTAGGACAAGCCCCAGAACTAAAAGGGATGGAATTCAACCCTGAAACCCCAGAGATAGAGAGGATTTGAGAAAGTTCAAATGAGATCCGGATCCAAACTTTGTGGCCCGAGTCCATCTCTGTTTAAATCTTGTGCTAAATAAATACGACGACATGCCTAAATTGTGTGAGCTGAATGTATTATCTTATAAGCAAACAAGGACAGTATTAGCTCTAATTTGTTTCTTGGCAGCAAAGTGGGGGCAAAAAAAAAAAAAGATGTCACCAAAATAATGCGTGTAGCAAGAGGCACCGTGCATCTTTCAGGGCAAGGTAGCTTGGCTGAAAAGCTCTGCCTGAAAGACATTCATTTGCATGTTAAAAGCAAGGTGGGCAATGGATGGGATTGACAGATGACAACGGGGCTTGATCCTGCGAAGAGCTGAATGCCCTCGGAGCACACGGACGTCCATGGCGGTTGAGGGTGCCTTTTAGGCTCAGGTTCTAGAGGTCCAAGCCGAAGCCCGTTGTAACACCCCATTGTCTTGGGTGGAAGATGCATCAAGCCCTAACATGGTATTTTACATGCACTGGGGTAAATTCTCCTCTCAGCTACACCAGTGCAATGCTGGTGATCCTAGAGGGGACCCCCAATGGGGTTACACCCATGTAAATGATGGGACCAAATGGACCATTAGCTGATTGATCTTCACTCTTCTTGTTCGGTCAATATCCCTGTTTTCCAGATGAGGACTCAGACAGGGTGACTTGCCAAAGGCCACCAGAGGGGGCCAGCACCAAATCTAGACACTTGTGTGGGAAGAAAAATAGTCAGGCGATGTTTACACTAGGGGTTTGTGCCTGTGAGGCAGGAGTAAAGACCCCCAGCGAGCTCGCTAATCAGAGGCAGTCTAACGAGTTCAGCAGGGCCCCACCTGAGCTGCTTGATTGGCTAAACCCCCGCTTGGCTGAAGGGGATCGGCAGACCTGCTCTTCAGCTCAGCAGGGCACTGGCTGCACAAAGCATTCGCCCACGGCTGCAGTAAGCCTTGCGTCTGCTTGTTCCTGGCCTAATTCTAGCCTTGGACCCTGCCTCACTCCGGTTCTGGCCCTCAGCTCTGATTCCTGGCCTCTGACTTGAGTTCTGCCTGGGGGCTCTGATTCCTGATGTCTACCTCCTGCTCTAAGTACTAGGCATGACCGTCCACGTCCCAGTCCCTGACGCAGTGCAGCGTTGGTGTAGCTAGGCATGAACAGCCCCTTTTCCAAAGTGCAGGCAAGCCCCTAAACACAGGGGTTCCTGGCTCCAACCACTCAGCAACACCTTATTTCTGAGGGGTAGGGGGCAGATTACGGTTTCAGTATCGCTGGTGTAAAACAACGGCGACTCCAAGAGCTTTTATGGGAGTTAGACTGGTGTAAATTCGCAGTAACAGAATCTGGACCGAGATCACTTGACTAGTTTTATCTCCGCATGTGGGCCCCCTTAACCAACTCCTTCCCTGTGCCTTTTATTCTCAGAAACTAATCTCAGTGGGAGGAAAATTACAATACCTGGGAGAAGGGGCTACTGGCGATCAATGTGGCTTTGAGGAGTAGCACCATTTCTTAGAAGGAGCCCAATTCCTGTTCCAAATCCTGATGGGCCACAAAAACCTGGAGTATCTATGGGTAACTAGATGCCTTAACCAACTTCAACTTTGTGATAACTTATCACCCAGGGACAAGAAACAGGAAGCTGGATGCCCTATCCCGCAAAGGTGAATATCTCAAACCTGATAGAAATGCACATGCTCAAGGTGCCCAACTTTATCCATGAGACGATCAGCAGTGGTCTGGCATCCCCCATCCACTCCCTGATGATCCGTACACAATCCAGATCTGCCAGACTCTGAATGATGTGGGTAGCCAACCTGACTCTGAGTTCCAATTACAGAATGGCCTTCTCTATCACAAGGGTTGTATTTATGTTCTGGAGGGACAACCTGGGCTTCAGGTATTGAAAATATGCTGCAATTTGCTGTTTGTGGGCCCTTTTGGCCAATTCAAGATCTGGAACGTGGTCTTGAGGAGCTTTGGGTGGCTAGGCCTATAAGAGTATATACATCAAGGAGTATATATGATTCTGGAACCTCACCAATCATACCAAGAACCCACGATCAAACCCTTAGGTCTCCTCCAGCCTCTGCCCACATCCCCGCAGCCTTGGTCTACTATATCAGTGGATTTCATCGTAGAACTGCCCCGCTTGTAGGGACACTCAGTAATCCTGGTTGCCATTGATGTCCTAACAAAGGTGGCACACTTCATCCCACGCTGTACTTTTCCTAACACATGTGTGATGGCTCGGCTCTTCTTGGAAAATATCTATCACTGCCATAGGTTACCGCCAGACATTGTATCGGACTGGGGACACCTATTCACCTCTCAATCATAGCAGGACATTCTCAGACTCCTTGGCATCAAGTCTAGCCTAGCACCCACAGACAAATGAGAAAACAGAGAGAGACAATCAAATCTTGGAGCAGTATCTTCACTGCTTTCTAAATTTACCACTAGCACAGCTGGCTCCCCCTGCTGTGCTACGCTGAGTTCACATATAACAATGCAATCCATGCCTCAACCCAACAGAGCCCATTCTTTGCAAACTATGGATTTCACCCTCACTTCCACCCAGACCTAACTGTAAGGTCTCCAGTACTAGTTACCACGGATTTAGTGTCCCACCTACACTGGGAGCTCAAGGAACACTTGCAGTCTGCCAGAGAAGCCTATAAACACCACGTGGACCAAGACCATGAGACTGCCCCCAATCTGTCTGTAGGGGACCAGGTATGGCTTTCTGCTCAGAACCTTAAATGGAGTCAGCCATCTGCCAAACTAGACCACCAATTCCTGGGCCCCTTCAAGATTAAAGAATGGGTAAATCCAATTGCCTTCAGGTTATGGCTACCCTTGAAGATCCACCCTGTCTTTCACATCTCACTTTTAAAGCCCTACAAAGAAAACCCATACCCAGACCATTCCAACTTGCCACTGCCACCCAGTCTACGGACAGGAGGAGTGCTTTGTCCACCTAATCCTCAACTCTTGGAGAATTAGGGGAAAGCTCTAATACCTGGTGGACTGGGAAGGCTGTAATCTGGTTGAGCAGTCTTGGGAACCGGTAGAGAAAGTCCAGGCCCTGGCCATATTGCAAAACTTCCATCAGAAGTACGCAGAGAAACTGGGCCTTGAGGTCCCCAGGAGATGCCCTCAGGGTGTGGGGGTTAGTGTCAGGAATTGGAGCCTGCAGCGGAGCCAGTCTCCAGGCAACCTAACAAGTGCAGCTGGGCTGTAGTAGGCTGCCTGATTTGGTGGGAAGAGTCAGCAGACCGGCTCTTAAGCCCAGCAGTAGCAGTTCAGCATCTGCTCAAAACATTCACCCATGGCCGCAATAGATCCTGCACCTGCCTTATTCTAGCCCTGCTCCTGCCTCAAACCCAGCTTTGTCCCTGGCCTTGCCTCACTCCAGGTAACCTGACTCTGATCCTCAGCTCCTGTTCCTGACTTCGGACTCTGGCATCTGGCCTTTGATTCCAGCTTGACCCTGAGCTGCTATTTCTGGCTACTGGCACTTGCTCTAGCCACTAGACCTGACTCCTTGTTCGAACCATGAGGCAAGATCACCCATGTCCTGATCTCCAACAGTCACACAGGAGACCTGAGGTAGAGTCCTTGACTGCTAGTGGGGAATGCTCAGAAAAGTATGTATATAAAGCTGGTATGAATTCACAGCTGGGTTTGAACTTGAGCCCATAGCAGAGATCTATCCCACTTGAGCTAAAGGAGTAACTCCATTATCTTGTAGAAGCAGTAGGTTATTATCCTCCAGGCTGACCACCCACTAGAGGGAGCTGTGACAAACTGTGGGCTGCATGTGTTGAACCTTAAATGGGTGTTGCAAGAACAAAGTGTTACACTTGCACACCTAGGTGTTGGAAAGTTTAAAGTGGGTGTGCTGGTGTTTTCACCAACAAATCATAGGCACACCTACATCACATGGGAAGTTTATAGGGACAGTCCTGATATTTGGGGCTTTTTCTTATATAGATGCCTATTACCCCCTCACCCCCACCCCATCCCCATTTTTAATACCTGATGTCTGGTCACCCTACATGGGAGCCTAGTTTTACCTGTAAGGCCCAGTAATGTTTGTTTGGGGGCTGTTGTGAGGGGAAGCTCATAAGTGTTTATCCAGTGCTCTCAGATCCTTGCATGGAAGGTGCTCTATACATGTGGCTGCTGTTATGACACCAAGATTCAAGTGTTCGCTTCTCACAGTCTCTAATAGAGGTAGGGCAAGGGCCTGATTTCAGCTCTTGCAAACGTGATACGTATGCAGACCTCAGAGTAACAGCCATGTTAGTCTGTATTCGCAAAAAGAAAAGGAGTACTTGTGGCACCTTAGAGACTAACCAATTTATTTGAGCATAAGCTTTCGTGAGCTACTGAGCTGTAGCTCACAAAAGTTTATGCTCAAATAAATTGGTTAGTCTCTAAGGTGCCACAAGTACTCCTTTTCTGTTTGCAGACCTGTGTCACTTGGTCTGCGGGGCTGCACTCAGACAGGTCAGCCCACAGTTAAGTGGAGCGCATCTCCTGTGTGCGTCCCCACTCACTACAAGAGCAGGGCTCTTTGCATGCCTGGACAGATCTTGAAATAATGGGCCTGATTCTGCTCTCCCTTACACTGGTGTAACTCATGCACCCTCTCCTGGAACGCTGTGTTCATGCCTCGTCATGAGGGGGCTGCATGGGGACAACTGATCCACTGACTATTAACATCCCTTCCCCCGAACAGTTAGGACTTGATTCTCTTTGCACCAGTTTTACCGCAGTGTAACACCATTGCCTTCCATGCTTCTGATTTACACTGGGGGGAGAGAGAGAGAGGAGAAGCTGGAGGCAGTTCCCATTGCTAGGACGCACCTTTGGTTTCGTTCAGCAGCTCTTCTGCAAGCTTTCCCGCTTCCACGACTGCAGGCCAGGAGAGCCCTTTCTCCACGGCGAACACAATGCTGCTGTAAAGACTGTCGAGCTCTATGCTGCGCCTGAGATCCCTCACGTCATCAAATTCCTCCCATTGCAGGAGCGCTCTCAGGCAATGGCGCCCTTCTTCCCTCTGGCAGAGACATAAACACGAGTGACATGGGAATGGCGGGGGATGCAGGCACTTCGCTTGCAGATGCAGCATCTTCTCCTGAACAAGAATGGGCCAGATCCTCACCTGGCTGAAGTCTGAGTAATTCCCTGGAAGCCAATGGAGTAATTCTGATTTATGCCAGCTGAGAATCTGGGCCAGCAAGTGTCTCAAAATATAGGAACCTTGGGCCAGATTCTGATCTCATGGTTGTTTTACTCCATATGGTTCGTAGCGCCTGGTTTTCCCAGGCGCGAGAGAGAGCGGAATCAGGCCCTTAGGCATTTCCACTGGGTCCATCTCATGCAGTGTCCTGCTTGGTCTGTCATGTCTGATATCCCGCATCAGAGGGGAGCAAGCAGCTCTCAAAAAGTGACTGTGGGCTTTACTGGGCCAAGTGGGGGAGTCACAGCCACCCACCCCCATGTCTCCTCCAGACCCTTGCTTGGCCTAGCTGGGTTTTAGGTCTCAGTCTGGTGCAGCTCACAGCCTCTGCTCTGTGGAGGGGTTGGAAGTGAGTAGAGCCTTGGCTCCAACCCGCATCCCTCCTGTAATAGGTCGTCTTAGCCAGCCTGGTACAAGCACTCTTTCAAATCTCTGTGAGGTACTTTCTCCCTGGAGTGGGGTAGTAATTGTGCCTCAGGGCGATCCCTGGGTTGGTGCAGCTTCCACCCCACTCCTTGCTCAGGAATATGTCTAAAGGTGCAATCATGGAGGCGGCAAAGTTCCTTCCTGACCTTTATAGGGTTGGCCCTGCAGCATAAGAGATTTGCCTCATCACTGCAACCACCCAGCAACAGGCTGCATCCCAGTGACTTTGTGGAGTCAAATCCATGGGACCTAATTCTGCAGGGTGCTAAGTGCCCAGTGGGAGTGAAGGGCAGGATCAGTGTATTTCCTCTTGTCATCTCAGTTCTACCTGCCATAAACTGCCCTGTGGTTTGGGGCCAGGTGTACAATGGCCAGTCATAAACTGCCAACAGCTGATATAGGCCATTTCAGCAACCCTTCTAATTCCCAAATGCTTAGGAGGAGGTGTGGGCATTGTAAAGGTGTGGCAGGCAGGGATCTAACCTATTGTTCCCCTGACCCATGCCATGTGGCTGGGGTCAGTACGTGCTTACTCACTATTGCAGTGGGAACGGGGTATAAACCCTCATCTGATTCTGAAGGTGAAAAGAAGAGAAAGAGAGCAGGCCTGGGGGCCAGAAAGAGGCAGAGGGAAGGGACTGTCAGCAGGCATCTCTGTGATGCTGGGTCCTATGCTGAGGTTCAGAGCTAACTCCGCCGAGCCCCAGCTATGCTGTGGCGTTAAAGACCCAGCTCCTGAGCTCAGAGAGGTAAATCTGGAGTTGCTCATCTAGTGTCAATGAGGTTATCTGGAATTTCCACCAGTCTCGGGTCAGGTGATGCACTATTCACCAAGATCTTAAAAATCTGTCTCTTTGGAGTCCTATGTTTTAGTGGGGGGGAGGGATCGCTCAGTGATTTGAGCATTGGCCTGCTAAACCCAGGGTTGTGAGTTCAATCCTTGAGAAGGGCCATTTGGGGACTGGGGCAAAAATTGGGGATTGGTCCTGCTTTGAGCAGGGGGTTGGACTAGATGACCTCCTGAGGTCCCTTCCAACCCTGAGATTCTATGATTGCCTAGAGTAGGATTTGACCTAATGGCTCTGACCTCTCCGTATTTCATGAATGAATGATAGTTATCTTTACCTGAAGCTGACAGACTCTCCTTACCCCCTCTGCTGATAAGGCCGCCATCCTTATCAGAACCCGTTACTAGGGGGCACAGCTTGTCTTATACAATCACAAAGGTGGCAAAGTTCCATTGCCTGGTAATGTTCTAGGAGCCAATCCAAGCCCTCCCAGCCCAGGCGGGACTCTCCCCGACAGCAGATTCCCTAGAGTTGTATCATTTGCTGTTAAATGTCCCAACTGATGGGGCTGCTGTCCCAGCCCCATTGCACAGTCTAATAGATCTCACTGCCAGGAAGCTTTTCCAGTTATTGGATGCAGCCACTGAGGCTGCTAGAAAAGCAGCTTGACTGTAGTGTGGGCAGAAGCGGGCCCCTTTCTGCATAAATGGTCCTTCCCTTTGTTTCGTTCCAGGCCTCTTCCTTACAATACCCATTTGTATTTCACGGTTGTGACCGATACCTCTGCTGCCTAGCAGCTGTGCACTCCCAACCCATGGGCTCTGTTTAGCCAGAATGTACAGAGTCAGGGCCAGATTGTGATCAGTCCTCATGCGGAGGCTGAGGTGCAAGAAACCTGCCCTCCCTGCCTGGACCACTAACGGGGCTGATTGCAATAGCAGCCCTTAGGAGCAGGGGCTGCTCAGTCCCTCCTCCCACCACCAAGAAAATTGCTCGAAGGGTCAGGGAAATGGGGACATGAGGCCATAGCCCTGCCAGCCCTCGGCACTGGCTCCTGGGGCAGGGCCAGTGCACTAAGGGGAGCATCCACACACGGGAGCTCCAGGAGGGCACAATGTGCCAGGGCTTTCCCGTGAGCAGAGAGGCTCTGCACCATCCTGCACACAGGGATGGGGACAAACTGCACAGTCTAGCACTTAGCCATGTCTGTCGATTTTTCTCTTAACTGCCTCCCATTTTTTTCCCTACATCTTTCTCCTAGTGAGAACTGGGCCTGGTGTTCCAGGTAAAGCATCACTGAAGGGCTAACCGCCTTCCTGACCTCTGACAGCATGACATGGCTTCCTCAACCAGCAGGGCATGTACACAAACTCCTCCTGGTGGGTGAGTCACGTTCTGCCATTGCAGCTGCACCTACTCCTCTCCCAAAATAGTAAATGCAAATGTTTGTGAGAGCAACTCGGGGATTGGTAACCACCAATCAACCGAAGAGTCAGTGGCTGGTTTATGGCCTGAAGCATGAGGGAATAATCCTGTCCCTCTCGCCCACTCATACACACGCTCCACTGTGTAGAGCTGCATCGGGGGTTGAAAACACATGGTCCTGGGTCATATACCGTATACTCCTGATTTTCGGAAACCCTATTATCTGACCAGCCGCATTATCCAAATCGCTTCCTTGTCCCGCAGCATGCTGTTAATTTTGTTGATGCAGAAGCCAGACTATGATAAAACATAGTTCACTCCCCCATAGCATTATCGGCTCTGCAGAGCCAACAGGACAAGTTAGTAACTTTGTCCTTACTCAGATCCTGGACTGTAAACCACCCAGGAAGACTGTTATCTTCAGAAGCATGTGACGGTCACTTTACAGAGCAGAAGCCCATTAAGGATTTTTGTAGACCCCCTTCATTTGTCCAACATTTCCTCAATGGAAATGTAATGCTGACGTAGGCCATCAATGTTGTTCCCAGGGGCAGAATCTCAACAGCCCCAGGAGGGCTGGAACAATTTTTATAGTGGGGGTGCTGAAGATGGAAACCATGTGTTTGGTGTGTGTGATTACTACCTCAAGCCAGCGGGGGCGGAAGCACCCCTCCTTCCAGCACCACTGAACAGCCCCACATCATTTAGGGTACACACATTTTTACAATCTAAATGTATTTCAAAGATTCGGCTGAGGCAAAAAGACCAGGAGTCGCTAGACTCTATGTGTAGAAAACTAGTGCAGGGAAGGGTCTGAGGCTTCTACACAAGGGAGATAAGCTGGCACACTGAGGGTTTCTGTCTGTGATAAGGGTAGATAAGAAAATCAGAACAATGCAACTCAGCAGCTGCAGTGGTGAAAAATGTCTAGAGGCAGAGACATGTGTTTTCATCTGGGGAAGAACAACATTCGTACCATTCTGGGACTGCAGCCTACCTCAGCCCCGCAGAAGGACTGAGGTTAGAGTGAGAGGGTGAGAATCTGCAGTCAAGAGGCCACACAGCAGAGTCAGAGCCAAGTGGAGCTGCTGCTTGCTTTTCGCTCCCATCTGATAAGCAAGGCAGATTGCACACCCAGACAGGTCTGAGGGAACTTGGGCAGCTGTATGAGACAAGGAATGCATTGGGATAATGCAGAGGTTCGGATAATAGAGCAGAGACCCCCTGGCTGTGGGGGAGGCCACCCCGCTGTGCCCTTCCCTGCTCCTTGCCCCTGCAGGAGTAGGGTTTCACCTGCCGTGGGCAGCACAGGGAGCCCTCTGCATCCCCGCTGTCACGGGAGGGAGGGAGCGGGGCTGTGACAGCCGAGCTGCAGAGGGCTCCTGGCTGGGGTCTCTGCTCTGCCCCACCTGCACCATACCCTTCCCCTGCACCTTGCCCCTGCAATAATGGGGAGGACTCCCTGCACTGCCATTCCTGCCCTGGCAATTCTCTAAACTCCCTATTATTTGAATAAAACCAGAGTCCTCATCGCTAGCTGGATACTCGGGGGTACGCTGTGTGTGTTAAATTCTCCGCATGCTGGTCATTTGCTGCCACGAGTGTCCGTGTGCATGTAAAACGGTGCCTGGTGCTTTAGGTGTTCAGGCCCTAGGTCTTCCGGCTAATCGGGATTTCCGCAGAGGTGAGCTGGGTCGCTTGGTAAACTGAGCACAGCACACCCACTGCATTGGATACGGCTAAACGTAAATGGGTACACCTGGGAGCAAAGAACATGGGCGGTACTTACACGAGGGGGGACTCTATCGTGGGAAGCAGCTGACCTTGAGGTCCCAGTGCGACGCTGTGGCCAAAAGAGCTAACGTAATCCTGGGATACGTAAACCGGAGGATCTTGAGTAGAAAGAGAGAGGTTATTTTCCCTCTGTATTTGGCTCTGGTGGAATCCCGGGTTCAGTCCGGGTGCCCACAATTGAAGAAGGATGTTGATAAATTGGAGAGAGTTCAGCGAAGAACCACAAAATTTACAAAAGGATTAGAAAACCTGCCTTGCAGGGATAGGCTCAAGACGCTCAATCTAGTTAGCTTAACAAAGAGAAGGTTAAGGGGTTCTTCATCACAGCTCCCTAAGTATCTACATGGCAAAAAATAACGTTTAATAATGGGCTCTTCAGTCTTGCAGAAAAAAGTGTAGCACGATGCACTCGCCGGAAGTTAGATTCAGTCTGAAAAGAAGGGGCGAATGTCTGAAAGTGAGAGTACTTAACCACTGGAACAATTTTCCATGGGTTGTGGCGGATTCTTCATCACACGCAGTTTTAAAATCACGATTGGGTGTTTGTCTAAAAGGTCGCGAAAAGAAAAGGAGTACTTGTGGCACCTTACAGACTAACCAATTTATTTGAGCATAAGCTTTCGTGAGCTTAAAAGATCTACTCTAGACCTTATTGCGGGGAAGTTCTCTGACCTGTGTTAGACCGGAGTTCAGACTACGTGATCAGAATGATTCATTCCGGCCTTGGAATCTATGATGCGTGATTGTGAGGGAGAAATTCCAAGCCTGGCAGCAGGGGCATACGTTAATGCATTCAAAGCACCTGACAGGGCTTTCACACAGCCTGGGGCTAGCAGTGACTCTGACATCAGATTCAGCAATAGCCCCAGCCACAGGGACGATGCTCTCTGCAAGCACTTTGCCATAGGAGAAGGCTGCTTTGCTGCTTGAAGAGTGACTTTTGTGTTGCGTGTCTCACCATGTGCTGCTCTGGCTGGGGCCAGGTCCTGAGCTCCTAACTCAGGGACAAGTGGATTGTTCCTCGGATTGCAGGGGCCTTCTGCGCTCAATTCCTCCCCCGCACTCCACTCCCATTCTGTGCATGCTCTGTGTGTGACTGTGTGCAGGAGAATGGATCAAAGCAGGGGGTAGCCTCCCAGCAACCCCTGCATTCTCTCACCGTTAGGACTGCATTCACTTTTCCACAAAGCCTCCCTGCTCTGCAGAATCCACATGACAATGGCTGAGCTGGTGCACATTGCCACCAAAGCAGTGTTATTGCGTGGCCACAAGAACTGGCAACGTCTGTTTCCAGAGCCCCCTGGTTCCAGGCCAGAGCATCCCTGCTAGGAGCATGGATAATCAAGGTGGGAGGGAGGACATAGCCCCGGCTCAGCAATGAGAACTGTGTACACACACCCCGCTGCACACGTGTCCCTGGCCCTCCTGTGTCACCCTGCCCCAAACCTCTGTGACTCGTGTCTCACGGGGTCTGTAGAGCAGCCTTTCAGCCAGGTGCCAGGGGAAGCTATTACCAGGGGAGGACATTACTGCCCCATGCTCCCCCTCGGCCCACAGGGTTTCTGGCTTGAACTCGGAGCTGCAGAGGCAAATGTGCAGGTGGTGGTCTGCCTCACTCCGCCTGGCCCCGGCTCGTGTGCTCTGTTCTGAGAGGGGAGATGGAACGCAAGTATAAGTAAGGAGACCTGGTGCCTGATTTTGAAACCTGTCAGCCTCACGCCGCTGAAGTCAAACCTGCTGCGGAGGTTGGAGGCAGGAGAATGAGGCCTTCAGGGTTGCTGTGCATTAGCTGCCTTCCAATAAAGGGCCAGATTCTAATCTCAGAAGCTGATCCTAGCTCCACGGTGCAGACAGCAGGGTAGCGGATTTTTTTCAAGCTGTGCAGCGATACCCCGCTGTGCATCTGCAGTCACGCTCTGGCTCTGGGTGTTGAACTGCTGAGATGAACCTGTCAAGATATGCAAGAGGGCAGCTTCCAGCAGAGATCAGATAAGCTCAGCACAGCTCCCGAGGCTGCAGTTCGCCTTTGGGCTCACCTGGGGAGCTGCTGTTCATGGAAGGGTTCCGGTCAGATTCTCAGCTGTGGTAAACGGGCTACCCTCTGCTCATCATCAGAGAGGCAAAACTTTGGCTGGGGAAGGTGTTTCAAAATCTGGCTCACGATTTCACAGCCGGCTCTTATCTCTATAACAGCCCAACCAAGACACACCTCCCCCCATCCCTGCCACTAGTCAAACCCGGCTGAGCTCTGGGTGGTTTGAAATTCAGACCTCGATCTGAGTCTTGTGGTTAGAGCGCCCCTCCATTAATGCTGGGGAAAGGTTGGCAGAACTGGGCCTGTGTAATCAAGAGAAAAGAAGGCTGAGGGGGAACACGAAAGCAGATTTCAAATATGTAAAAGATTGTTATAAAGAGGACAGCAATCAATTGTTCCATGTCCACTGAGAGCAAGAATCATCTTACTCTGCAGCAAGGAAGATTGAGGTTAGATATCAGGAAAATATTTCTAACTGAAGGCTAGTTAAGCACTAGCCTGGGTTACCTAGGAATGCTGTGGAATCTCCATTATTGAAGGTTTAAGAACAGGTTAGACTAACACCTGTCAGGGGTGGTCTGGGTTTACTTGGTCAGTGTGGAGGAATAGATTAGACGACCTCTTGACGTCCCTTCCAGCCCTACATTTCTATGGTTTCCATGTTTTATTTTCCCATTTATGGCACAGTTTTCAAGCGTTCCTTTTTTATTATAATCAATTATTTATTTTACAATTTACAGACTCGTAGGTCACCTTCACGCAAGACCTTCCCCCAGGAAACGAAGTCAAGATATATTCATCTACCTCTATCTGTAATAGAGGGCCCCATCGCTGTAATATCTCAGACCTTCCCAACTATTCCCAGATTTATCCTGTGTGGCAGGGCAGTGCTGTTATCCCCATTTCACGGAAGGGGAACTGAGGTACAGAGAAGCGAAGCTCCTGCTTCAGCAAAGCGTGACCTGAATGGGATTGAAGCATGTGTCAAAAGTTAAGCATGTGCTTATGGGCTTTGCTGAATGGAGGCTTAAGGGACTTGCCCAAGCTCACATAAGCCTTGCACTCTGATCTCCTTGTCGTTGTTAGATCTATCAAGCTGGGCAGTTTCGGTTTTAAAATAAAAATGGGTTAGAAAAAGTTGACAATCAATAATCCTTAGGGAGAGATAATGGGAGCTAGATCTCTAATTGCCCTTTGTGCCTCAGAAAATCTGGCCCTTAGCTCTTACAGAGCACTTATAGCCAATAGAATGATTACTTTAGACTAAGGGACAGTGTGTTGTCTAGGAGTTAGAGACAGGGACTGTGAGTCTGGATTTGTGGGTTCTGTACCTGGCTTTGCAAATGGTGGAATGCTGAGCCCCTCTTTCCACATATATAAAATGGGAATAATGATGCCTCCTTATGGCACCAGGGGGTCGTGTGTCAACTTCCGTTAATATCTTGAAGTGCTTTGAGATCTCCAGATAGATGGGCTCCAGAGAACAGCAAAGTGCCATTAATAATAGTAATGCCTAAACTATTAAAAGGTCTCTGAAGAAGGCTAGAGAAAAGGACTGGAAATCTCCACTCCAAGCAACTTGGCGTGTCATCTCCTTTTGGAAAAAAACACCAACCAAAAACAGATACCTCTGCAGCGTAAGGTAAAGCTGATTTTGTACAGCTTTAACTGACACAGCCCTCGCTTCGTACAGGCTAAAACTTGAGGGATTCCCTTCTTTTCCTCACGCGGATCAGCAAGCAATCCCTCAAGAGACTTAAAGAAACACCTGCTTACAATCACACATGCCATTATCCTGAATATCATTGTACACCTGCTTCAGATTCCATGGAGTGCAGAGGGGAGAGGGATGCTGGGGAGAGAGAGAGATTCCATATAATATAGGGCAATTCAGTTTGGCCAGGAGAAAAGCAAGAGGAAATAAGACAGAGGTAGATAAAATCACAAGGGATGGAAAAGGCCATTGAGATGTTCCTGGGTATCCCAGACCATCAAACAAGAACAATGAAAAGGCAACACATAAAAGGAAAACCTCTTTTCACACAATTATCCTCATGGTCCAGGGTATCAAAGAAATGGCGGGTTGGAAGGAACCTCGAGAGGTCGTCAAGTCCAACCCCCTGCACTCAGGCAGGACCAAGTAAACCTAGACCATCCCTGGCAGGTGTTTGTCCAACCTCTTTTTATAAACCTCCAATGACGGGGATTCCACAACCTCCCTTGGAAGCTTATTCCAGAGCTTAACTGCCCTTAGAGTTAGAAAGTTTTTTCCTAATATCTACCCTAAATCTCTAAGTTAGACAAATCACTTTGGATTGATATAGTTATGCACACTGAGTAGTACCTTACTCCATGAGTAGTCCCATTGAAACCAATGGGACTACTCGCGTAGGCTACAATTTCCCCTGGAGCAAAGGATTGCTCAATGTGAGTGAGGGTGAGAGAACTGGGCTTTTAGCGAACACTTTTTAATAGGACACATCTGAAAATAGTAGCATCTGCAGACACCCTAGCTAGGAAAATAACTAAGGAACCGATACTGCTCCCTGTTACAGCACTGTAAATCTAGGGTAACTCCGCTGAAGTCAGTGCAGTCACTCAAAGTCACTACTGTAACTTAGAATGGACTCGGTCTTTAAGAATTATCAACTCATGCTTCAGGGCATAAACTGATCAGCTGTAGGGCAAGAAGGCATTTGCCCTTAGTATGGTATTATACATTGCACTTGGATTGTAAGCTCCTTGCAGCTAGGACTGTCTTTTTGTTCTGTGTCTGTACAGCCCCTAGCACAATGGGGTCCCGGTCCATAACTGTGGACCTAGACTCTAGTGCATTACAAATAAAAATGATTGTACGTGCCTAGCAGCTTTCCCTCGAGCATATCAACATGCTTTAAAAATTTGTTACATATTATGACTCCCATTTTATGGATGGGGAATTGGAGGTACAGTGACTTGTGTGATGTCACATGCTGAGTCAATAGCAGAGCTAGAAATAGAAACCTAATCTCCAAACTCCATCCCCCCTGCTGTAACCACTAGACAATGCTCCTAGCCTGTAAATGTCTGACTGCATAATTAGATGCAGTGTGTGCATTTAATACCTTCCTCTGAAGCACTGGGCAGGATTCAGGACTAGATGGACTGATACTCTAGTATGAGAATTCTTAATCCACATGTAATACAGCACTAGTGTTTTCTGTACGCAGGGGATATTTCTGCGTCCCTCTGAAATAAGATAAATGCACCTTGAATATCTACGCATATCCATTATATAGTTAAAGGAAGATAGTCTTTAACTAAAAGTTAAGGCTGTCAAGCGACTAAAAAAATTAATCGCTATTAATTGCACGATTAAAAAATTAATTGTGATTAATCACACTCTTAATAATAAAATACCATTTATTTAAATATTTTTGGATGTTTTCTACATTTTTAAATACATTGAGTTCAATTACAACACAGAATACAAAGTGTACAGTGCTCACTTTATATTTATTTTTGATTACAAGTATTTGCACTGTAAAAAAAAGAAATAGTATTTTTCAATTCACCTCATACAAGTACTGTAGTGCAATCTTTGTCATGAAAACCGAACTTACAAAGGTAGACTTATGTACAAAAGAAACTGCATTCAACAATAAACCAATGTAAAAACTTTAGAACCCGCCAGTCCATTCAGTTCTTCTTCTTGTTCAGCCAATTGCTCAGACAAACAAGTTTGTTTATATTTACAGGAGATAATGCTGCTCTTTCTTATTTACAGTGTCACCAGAAAGTGAGAATAGGCATTTGCATGGCACTTTTGTAGCCGGCATTGCAAGGTATTTACGTGCCAGATATACTAAACATTTATATGCACTTTCATGCTTCAATCACCATTCCAGAGGATGGGCTTCCATGCTGATGATGCTCATTAAAAAAAATGTGTTAATTTAATTTGTGCCCCGGGCCCTTTAAATCGCTGTGAGAGGCCCGCTGATGAAGCCCCAGGGTAGCGGCAGTGGCCAAGAACCCCAGGGCTCGAGCGGTGATTTAAAGGGCCCAGGGCTCCCTGCAGTGGCTGGAGTCCTGGGCCCTTTAAATTGCCTCCCGAGCCCTGGGGCTCCTGGCTGCCGCTGCAGATACCACTACCAAGGGGCTCGGGCGGTGATTTAAAGGGCCCAAGGCTCTCAGCCACTGCTACTGCAGCCAGAGCTCCGGGCCCTTCAAATCGAGATTTAATGGGCCTGGGGATTTAAAGCCCTGCCCCTTCCAGTTGAGGCCCCACCCCCTGCTCAGGACTCCGGCCTACCAGTAAGTCCTTTAAGTTACTTTCATCCCTGCACTGGGGTCTTTCAGAGAGCAAGCACTGTCTAGTGGTAAAAGCAGAAAGCTAGGACTCAGCAGATGTGGGTTGTGTTTCTGGCCCTGCTGTTGATTTGCCAGTGAGCAAGTCATTTAGCCTTTCTGTGCCCCTGCTTTTTTCATCAGTAAATTAGGAATAATGAGACCCACCTGTCTCCCAGGGAGTTCTGAGGGTTAATTCATCAAGGGTTATAAAGTGTTTTGAGATCCTCAAGTGGGATGGGCTAGACAAGGTTAAAGGATTGTTCTTGAATCATAGTTTATATATATTCAGAGATTTTTCAGGCCAAAAGGGGACATTATGATCACCTAGTCCAGGGGTTCTCAACCTGTGGGTCGGGACCCCAAAGTGGGTCGCGTCCTCATTTTAATGGGGTCATCAGGGCTGGCTTAAGATTTGCTGGGGCCTAGGGCCAAAGCCGAAGCCTGAGCCCCACCGCCCGGGCCCGAAGCTGAAGCCTGAGGGCTTCAGCCCCAGCTGGTAGGGCTCAGGTTACAGGCCCCCTGTCGGGGCAGTGGGGCTCAGGCTTTTGCTCTGGCCCCCTCACCCGGGGCGGCAGGGCTAGGGCACCTCAGGCTTCATCCCCCCTTCCTAGGGTCATGTGGTAATTTTTGTTGTCAGAAGGGAGCTATAGTGCAATGACATAGTCTGACCTCCAGCCTAACACAGGCCATAGCAGAAAACATATGGCTTATTTTCATCTAGCCTACGGAAGTTTTTTCCACTGCTCATTTAATAGGAAGGAGCCAACTCTTCCTCTGGATTCAGGCTTCTGGCTCCGGCTGAGGTGAATGAGATCTGTGCATCCACGACCCAGGGAGAATGCGACTCTCAGTCTGCATCTCTTTTTGCAGGGTGCCATGGCGGGGGAGACCAGGTAAATGCATTCTTTCCAGGCCTTCAGTGCAACATTGCCCCAGTAAAATGCATCCATGTGAACAGCAAGACAAACAGTCTTCACAACCTCATTATCTGTGCTGCAGATGGTGCCCAGTCCTAAGCCTCTTTGTGCTCATCCTAATCCAATTCACAGTGGCCACACAGGTGACCATAGCCCATTTATTCTGTGTCTGCAGAGAAGCGGTTCCCAGGGTGAGATGAGAAGGCTGCCCAAGGGAAGAGATGTAAAGATTTAGGAACCAATGCCAGGGCCTTTTTCCGGCTCTCTGGACATCCACCAGTTGATGGGAAAGTGCTTCATTAGCACACAAAAGAAGAGGGAAGGATCTTTATCTTGACCTTGGATTTTCTATGCCAGGGCTCAGGAGGGACGGGCACTTCTCTGGATTATTGGCCTGAGCAAAGCGATGTTCCTGGATTGCTTTCGGCGGGGTAAGTCGAGGAAGATATATATATATATATATCTTTTTTTACTCTTAAGGCATATGCCTTTCCAACTGTGGAGGCCCAAATGTAAGGCTGAGTGTGGGACATGGAGCCAAAAGGGGAGACACATTCGAAAGGCAATAATGCAGGAAGCTGGAATGGATGCAAGATCAATGTCAGTCTCGGTCCTGTTTTTCAGTAGCTTGATTGTCCTCCCTTTGGACGCCCGTCATCTACAGTAATAAAAGCGAGGCGATGATTGGTCGCATGGGGCAAGCACGAACTTGCTTTTCAAATGAGGGCCGTGCCTCTGAGGGGAAGACGCTTGAGACGAATGATAGATTGGGCCAGAAGTATTACTGATGAATGTCTTTTGAGCTGTTTAGGGTCTTCTAGTGGGAAGATTTCCAAAGATTTGATCCAAAGCCCATTGAAATCAGTGGGCATCTTTGCCATTGAAATTCATGTGCTTTGGGCCACAATGCCCTAGTGAGGCATTTCAGATGCAAAGAGTTTTCCTGTTCACCTGCCACTGGGTTGAACTTTCCTGATCTAACCTGTCACGGCTGGTTGAAATCACACGTGACATTCGGGGACAGAAGCAGATTAAGAGCAGATCAACCAGATAAGCTGATATGGGCTCCCATGCACTGAGGGAGGTGCCCAGTGCTCCCAACTGGTCCTATCTGTTTTTAATAGCATTCCCCTCCTTGATTAGATTGGCTGATCTTGGGATCCCTGCTGTCAAGTCAGTGTCTGATGGCCCACGGAGCATGTGCCTTTTTCACCAGCACCCCTTACATTACCTACAGAGGCTGAACCGGGCCTTCTGCTTGAAAGGGGTCTCTGTGTGATCTGACCGGACCTCAGAACCTTTTTCAGTCGCGACCCTCAACTCCCATCCCTGCCTCTAACTGGAAGCAAGTCTGTAGATTTTTGGCCTGTCCAAGCCACAGGTCATTAATTCGTCCCTGCACCTGGGTGACTTATCATGGAAAATGGATTAATTATTTGGACTGAACATAGACTCAGAGAATAACCAAATGTAAAGCCAGAAGGGGCCATGATGCACATTTCAGAGTTATGAACAACCTCCATTCCCAAGGTGTTCGTAACTCTGAGGTTCCACCGTACTTATTTATTATTAGCATTTATCATCATCATCATCATCATCATCATTCTTTATATAGTGCCCAAAATGCATTAGGTGCTTTTCAGGGCAAAGAAAAGGTCATGATATGGTCCTTCCTCCACCTCCTGGTTTTTCTTGTTGTATTGGGCTGCCCTTTGATCCATTGTATCCGTGGGAATTCTTTATTGTTTTTTAATTATGTTTTATTCTGTTGTGAAGAGCCCTGAGATGCTTGGCCAAGTGGATGCACTTTATAAATACCATAATTAGTAGTATTTGTGCCTACAAAATGTGTTCACACCCCCTTTGCCCACACGCATGTTGAAAATGGGAAAACTGCACGTGTGAATTAGCAATTCTGTGCGGGTCTGTTCTGAGGGCACAGATGTTCATACACGCAGGTGCAATTTAGGCATTTATATTTGAAAAGGTGGTCCAATCCATTCCCCTGTTAATGCAAAAGTGTTCCCTCTGCTCTTGCATCCAGTCTATTCTCCACTCTTGCATCCAGTTTAATTGTATATGACCCACTTCATTTGGTGGATTATCCCAGTCTAAATGGCCTCAATTTCCCTTCACTCACCAATACATCATTGTTCCCTATTGTGCATTTAGCAGTTTTCTATCCAATCTAATTTTAAATGTGCCAAGTGATGCGTCTTCCATCTTTTTCCATCGAGCCACCACTGGCACTTTTTAATACTTGCAGACTATTTTAGTTTCTCTTACACACTGGTAGGCCACCTAATGTATATTTAGTTCTTTTACTCTTTCTCATACGTACAACACCTTCATCTCCAATATGTCTCTCAAAGTCTTTCTGGCTTGCAGATAGAATCATAGAATCATAGACTTTAAGATCAGAACGGACCATTATGATCATCTAGTCTGACCTCCTGCACAACGCAGGCCACAGAATCTCACCCACCCACTCCTGTAACAAACCCCTGACCTATGTCTGAGCTATGGAAGTCCTCAAATCATGGTTTAAAGACTTCAAGGTGCAGAGAATCCTCCAGCAAGTGGCCCGTGCACCACGCTGCAGAGGAAGGCAAAAAACCCCCCAGGGCCTCTTCCAATCTGCCCTGGAGGAAAATTCCTTCCCGACCCCAAATATGGTCATGTGGGCAAGACTCACCAGCCAGACACCCAGGAAAGAATTCTCTGTAGTAACTCAGATCCCACCCCATCTAACATCCCATCAGAGGCCATTGGGCATATCTACCGCTAATAGTTGAAGATCAATTAATTGCCAAAATTAGGCTATCCCATCATATCATCCCTTCCATAAACTTATCAAACTTAGTCTTGAAGCCAGATATGTCTTTTGCCCCCACTGCTTCCCTTGGAAGGCTGTTCCAGAACTTCACTCCCCTGATGGTTAGAAATGCCTCCACTGTATGCAATATTCTAAGGCCTTGACCTTGCAAAGCACCTAAGTACACGCATCAGTTTACTCACATGAACGTTTCCATTGCTGCCCGTGAGCAAAGCTACGTGCATACTTCAGTGGCCTAAGTGTACAGATGGAGCATAGCAAATAACTCTGTGCGAAATAGTCGGGGGAGGAGGGTTCAGAAAAAAAACCATTTGAAACCATGCGTGCATGTAGAAAATTGGCGATTTTGTGCGAGGCCATATTGCCAAGTGAAGAAGACCTGGGAGACAGGAGCTCTGTCACCAGTTCTGCCACTGCCTTGCGGGGTGGCCTTGGACAAATCACTTCACCCTCCTACTTTTATCAGTCCTGTCTATTTAGACTGCAAACTCTTTGGGGTCGGGACTGTCACTCACTATGGCAAATGCAGCACCTAGCACAATGGGCCCCCAATCTCAGCGGGAACCCCTAAGCAGCACTGTCATACAAACAAGTAAATAATAACGCTATATAAAAGGGCATCTTGCTCAACAGCGGTACTACATGGCTTTGTATTTTTGCCTTATGTCTCAGCAAACAAATTGTCAGCTAACTTCCCACAGCAGAATCTCCACTGGGGTGATCATGTAAGTGGCAGAGAGATCGTGGCTTGTGTTTCAGATCCCAGGCTGAGTGATAGAAAAAGAATCTCCTGGTGTATAAACTGAGAAAAAATTGATCTAGAAGTCTTTGGAAAAAATTAATACCTAATTTTACAGTCACCTTTTGGACTACAGTTGCACTTCAAAATGGCAAAATATCATGACTATAACAGATAGCAGCTGGTAGAGCTGAATCAATATTTTGTAACAAATAATTTAGTTGGTTAATTTGCCTTTCACCCCCCCACCCCCCATGGAACCTTCACGAACACATCACAATTGTCTGGAATTTGTTATTTGAAATGACGTGATTGAAAACATTTGCAAATTTCATTTATTCCGTGGCCAGACCTGAAATCTAAAAATCATGCTGGGCTGGTTAGCTGCGATCGGTCACAGGCGTCCTGTGATAGCGTTCCTGCTCCCTGACAGCACGAACGTAACTCATACCACCAGGATTTTGGTGTGAAATCCTGTGGAAAATGAATTCCGAATTGCTTTTTACGAGTACCTGTGCAATCTTGACATTCACATTCTGCAACGATTCATGCTAGTAAAAATGAGCGTTCATGCAAAGTGAATACAAACGGTTTGCAAATGCAGCTTGAAGCCAATTCATTAAAAAATTTGAACAAATGTTCCTCCATATTTTTGCTGTATTCTTCCAGCTGCATTAGTCACTGCAAGCTTGTGTGTTTACTTCCTAGACTCATAGA
Organism: Caretta caretta; assembly: GCF_965140235.1. NCBI lineage: Eukaryota > Metazoa > Chordata > Testudines > Cheloniidae > Caretta > Caretta caretta. Next base: position 9,715,178 of record NC_134208.1, on the reverse strand, counting down.
CAGTATATTATTTTAAGCCTTTCCAATTGCACCCAAAGCCTCTTAATAACTAATCTCAATTTTTTTTTTGCCCATCTGCCTTTGAAGTGGATATAGGGAAAAGGGGGCAGTGGTCAAACCTGAATTCAGGTCAGGATCAAGTATCGGCTGGGGATTGGGGCCGAGGAAGATCCCTGAGATGAGCTCAGTGTTATACAAGCTTCATGCTGGCTTCTATGTATGTTTTTTGGAAGAAGTGGGTTTTGAGGACAGGTTTACGGCAGAGAGAGGCTGCATGGTGCACTGGGTTATGGAGGACTATCTATCCACTTAAGTTTTTACAAGGTTACCCACAAACATGATATCTGAGCACCTTCCATTAACAATTCAGGCACATGAGAGGAGGTGTGGAATCAGCTGGTGTACATTAAAGAGTGCTGGCCAAGTACAGAACACATACAGGGAAGCAAGGGGCAACTAGAGATGAGGTGGAAGCCTGGACAGAGCTGTACATGGTGCTGGATGTGAATATGACATGGAAAGAGATCAGACTCAAGGAAGAGGGGTGCCTCTGATCTGGTGGCAGGCAGGGGATATAATTTTAGTGGCAGAATTTTCAATAGGAGTGAGGGGAGTACTATGGAAACTGGGGGGAACACAGAAAAAGTTTGCAGTAGTTGAGTCAAGATCCTCAAACACTGATCAGGATTTTATCAATAACAGATGGAGAGAGGAAGGAATAGATCTTGGAAAGATTATAGCGGAGGAACCAGTAGGAGCAATGACCCACATGTGTGGGTTCGGGGAGAAGGACAGAGAGGAGATGAATATGACACCAGGATAATGAACTTGGGTTGAATACAAGGAGGGTGGGCTGATTATTCACAATGGAAGAGGGAAGAGTTTGTGGCGGGGAGATGTCCAAGCAATCTTCTCTGAGATCCTTCTGTCCTGTGAATGAAGGAAGACAGAAGGCAGAAGATTCTGGAAGTGAACCACTGGCTAGGTAAGTGGTGTAGAGTAGAGGGTTTGGGTGTTGCGGAACACAGGTCCATTCTCTATTGAGAGAGGGGGCTGTATAGTTTAAATGGCCTCTGTAGAAGGGGAACCAATCTCCTCGGGGACAGGCTGGTTAGAGTAGTCAGGGGGGCAATAACTAATAACAAAAAGGGAAGGTAAAAAGAGGAAGGATATGCGTATTCAGCACAGAATCAAGATGTTAAGAACAAAATTAATCAAGGAACCAAAGGATATGAAGAGAAGAAATTCTTGAATTGCCTATACACCAATGCTAGGAGTCTGGGTAACAAACAAGAGGAACTGGAATTGCTCGTTCATGAGCATACATGTAATACAGTACTGAAATATGGTGGAATGGTTCACACAATTGGAATGTTAACATCAACGGTTATAACCTGTTTAAGAAGGATCAACTGGCCAAAGGGGAGGGGGATTAGCACTCTGTCAAAAATGGCATTACCTGCTTCAGAGTCACCAATAACTAGAAGAAAATGATCTGGAATGTGTATGGATCAATGTCCTAATAGATAAAGCATAAGATAAGGTATTAGTTGGTGTCTGCAACAGAGCACAAAATCACACTAGGGAACAGGATGACCACTGCCATACACACATATCTATAGTGTGTAGGAAAAAAAGCTGTGTGAGTGACATATGCTGGATGTCTCATGCTGCTAGAATTACATCATCCTTGGAATTTCTAAATATTATAGATGACAATTCCCTAACTAATGAAGTGTTGAAACCAACACGGGGGAATTCTATGTTAGATCTTGACAGCTAAAGAGGAACAGATCAATGGTAGATTAGGTACAAGTGCTCATGACTTGATCACATTTATAATGTGCAAAGAGAACAATATTCAAACCGGTAATACATATGCAAGGAATTGTAGAAAACTGATTAGGGAAGCAAAGGGATATGAGGAGAAATCTATGGCCAGCAGAGTTAAGGCTAATAGCAGTTTTTAAAGTTTGCCATACATACAGGCCAGGTCAAACAAAATAACCCATGCTGTTGGCACAGGAAAAGTAGGCATAGATTTGTTTACAGTGACTGAGGAAAAAAATGTATTCAGTCTAGACTATTATTCTCACTTCCCCGAGATAGCTTTACTGGCAGATACTACCACTAAACGGGTGATTGTATATGACAAGTCTATTTTTGCTATACATGGTATATCTGACATAGCAATGTTTGACAATAAGCCGCAATTTGGTAGACAAGCAGTTTGCAATGAAGCTTTGGTTTAGACATGTAACCACTAGTCCCCATTATCCCCAGTCCTGCAGGCGGGTGGGAAATGATGTTAAAATAATAAAGCACCTGCTTAAAAAGGTTACAGAGTCCAACTCTGATCCATATTTACTGTTGCTAAATTACAGGTTGGCACCAATGCAATATGGTTTGTCACCTGCAGACAATCTGTTTAACAGAAAACTGAGAACTAATGTACCTGTAATGGTGGGAGCTGATGTCAGAGGAACTGGGGATGTGCAAATGCATAAAGAGAGAAATATAGCTAAACAAAAAAGCAATATGATTTGGGAGTCCCAGGAGATGCCACCACTTCATGACCATGATGCAGCATGCACCTATGACGGAAATCAGTGGTGGCAAAGAGCGTGATGTCATGTGAGTTTGCCCACAGTTTACTAGGTGGCCATCCTAGACAGATACAAGCTGAGGAAGAATAGGGGACCCCTTCTCCAACTTCCAGAAGGGAGGGAGATAAGGGGCACCGAGTCTGCCATTTTGCTTGAGAAGGTCTCAGTTAGGCGACAACTGCAACAGGTCAAGACAACCAAGCCCCAGGACACAACACTGCCAGAACAAATGGACTTGCAGTCTCCTAACAGTAGTATTCATATTTCAAGGGAAATCTGCAAGTCCAAGTGACAGCAGAGGGCACCTCAGGGATTAATTGAACACTGCTAATGAGCTTAGTTAGCAGATTGGCTATAAATTGGCCATAAGTTTTTGAAAGGTGTGTTATATCAGAGTTATATCATTGTTCTTTAAGCGTTATTAAGTTATGGCTGGGAAAGGAAGATGTGGGAAGTGATCGAGCAGATCGAGGGAAGTGATTATTCCCCTCTATTCGGCACTGGCGAGACCACACCTGGAGTACTGCGTCCAGTTTTGGTCCCTCCACTACAGAAGGGATGTGGACAAATTGGAGACAGTCAAGTGGAGGGCAATGAAAATGATTAGGGGGCTGGGGCACATGACTTACAAGGAGAGGCTGAGGGAACTGAGGTTATTTAGTCTGCAGAAGAGAAGAGTGAGGGGGGATTTGATAGCAGCCTTCAACTACCTGAAGGGGGATTCCAAAGAGGATGGAGCTCGGCTGTTCTCAGTGGTGGCAGATGACAGAACAAGAAGCAATGGTCTCAAGTTGCAGTGGGGGAGGTCTAGGTTGGATATTAGGAAAAACCTTTTCACTAGGAGGGCGGTGAAGCACTGGAATGGGTTCCCTAGGCAGGTAGCAGAATCTCCATCCTTAGAGGTTTTTAAGGCCCAGCTTGACAAAGCCTGGCTGGGTTGATTTAGTTGGTGTTGATCCTACTTTGAGCAGGGGATTGGACTAGACGACCTCCTGAGGTCCCTTCCAACCCTGCTATTCTATGATTCGATGTGGCATTGGGAACTGGACCTTTAAGTCTGGGGGAGGATCACTGCAAAAGCCTATGTGCTGTTACACAGAGGCAGTTGGAATTTCATCACTGGGTACAGAGAATCTCTGTCAAGCACCCAGGTCCCAGAGTGGTCAGTGGACACCACACCAATTCTCAAAACACAAAAGGAGTCTACATACTATACTTTGTAAAGTAATGGAACAAATATTAAGAGAAAAAGTTCACTGAACAGCTGTAGGGTAATGGAATTATGAGCATTAAGCAGTACTGCTTTAATAAGCAATAAATCTTTCCAGACACACTTGCTCGCGTCTTTTGTTTTTGAATTAAAAGATCAGCAAACAAGGGGAGCTCAAAAGATGTAATTTTTGTGGATTTTAAAGCATTTTGACTGTATTTTATGAAATCTGGATTGAAAAATTAATTCAAAAGTCTTGGATGGGAATGCTGTCATGTGGATTCAAAACAGCCCAAAAGGCCACGAACAAAGGACATTGAGATAGTCGAGAGAGCCCTGAGCTGCAAAGCTTAGATTCAGATTTGGGTCCAAACATCTTCAGAGTTCAGGTTGTTTATTTCCAGTGGCTTGGTCCAGGCTCATCTTCCAACAGCTGGTCCATGAATATTCCCTTTAAAACACTGCACCAAGCCCAGAGGTCAAATATATACCTTTCACACAGATGTCTCCTGATAGAGACCATTGTAAAATTGCCTAAATTTCCTCATGTGCATAGGCGCTGACTCTGTGGGTGCTCCAGGGCTTAAGCACCCAAGGAAAAGAATTAGCAGGTGCTTAGCACCCACCAGCAGCCAGCTTCCCCCTACCTCCAGCGCCTCCCACCCGCCATGGATCAGCTGTTCCATGGCTACAGGAGGCACTAGGAGGGAGGGGAAGGAGCAAGCCTGGGGCTGAGGGCAGAAAGAGGCGGGGTGGGAAGAGGCGGGGCGGGGGTGCAGCCTTAGGGAAAAGGGATGAAGTAGGGGCAGGGGCCGAGTGAAGGTGGGAAGAGGTGGGGTAGGGTGGGGGTTTTGGGGAAGGGGTGGAGTGTGGGCTGGGCCTGGGGCAGAGGCAGGGAGTCGAGCACCCACGGGTAGAGAGGAAGTCGGTGCATATGATCATGTGGCTTAATCCCCACCACCTGCAAGACTAGGGTATGCACCCAATTAGATGTAAGAACATAAAAACGGCCATACTGGGTCAGACCAATGGTCCATCTAGCCCAGTATCCTGTATTCCATCAGCGGCCAGTGCCAGATGCTTCAGAGTGAATGAACAGAACAAGGCAATTATCAGGTGATCTATTTCCTGTTGTCCAGTCCCAACTCCTCTCAGTTAGCAGGTTAGAGACACCCAGAGGATATGGTTATGTCCCTGACCATCTAGGCTGATAGCCATTGATGGACCTATCCTCCATGAACTTATCTAATTCCTTTTTGAATCCCATTATAGTTTTGGTCTTCACAACATCCTCTGGCAAGGAGTTCCACAGGTTGACTGTTCATTGTGTGAAGATGTACTGCCTTCTGGTTTTTTTTAAACCTGCTGCCTATTAATTTCATTGGGTGACCCCTGATTCTTTGTCATGCTTTGCACTTGAGGAGGTGAGTAGCTAATTGGCTCCTGGCCACAGGAGGTAGAGCTAAGCCGTAATAAATAGATTGAAGGAGCTTAGTTGAGGGGGAGATGACAGAGGAGACAGGTCTCTCTGGCTGAGAAAAGTCCAGGATTAGGATACACAGCTAGTGACAATGGAGGCAGTGCAGACTCCTGCAAGCGAAGCCTTGAGATAAGGTTTGCAAGTGGAGAAGAAAAGACTTCAGTTAGCCCAAGAGGGCAGAAGAACTATGCAGTTTTATCTGGACTTTTGTTTGGACTTGTTTATGATACCCCAGAAGGGGTCTGAACTCAGGTGACTTGGCCAGATTGCTGAGCCCCAGAACACCTGGGGCCAGAGGCTGGCAGCCGGCAGGTGGTGCTGGAGCTGAAGATAGCAGCAACACCCCACACTGACACACCGGGAGTGTTCCGAGGGAGCGTGAGCCTGGCCACACTACTGTTAATGTTCTGTTTTCCCAGTGTGTACCTGTCTATACTTCATCTCAGTTAAACACGTGAACAGCTCAGCCAGGTCAGACGAAAGCATGTAATATTCCAGCTCCTGTCCCTTATCTAAGCATTGCGAAGAAGCGTTTGTGACTGTGTGACAAGTAACCTCCCAGGGCTATGGCTACCCCAGATATGCTCCTTTACAGCAATAGGGAATGATTTCTGTGTGCAGAGTTTCAGGAGTTTCTTTTCCTGCTCTGGCCCTAGGGCACCAGAGAGGAAGTGCAGCAAACTGTGCGGTTTCAGGGGTGATTTGAGGAGGGGATGGGAAGTCGGCCTTGCCTGAGTACTGGGGCTGCCCATCAAATTCTGCGGTGTGCGTTGCCTTCTGGAGTAACAGTGAACCAAAGAGAAGGGAGATGGGAGGCTACTGAGGGAGGGAGGGAACACAGAAAGAGAGTAGGTGGGCAGAGACGGGGTGGTCAGCGGTGAGGGAATCGGAGTCAAGCGAAGAACGTGTGGAGGAAGTTTGGGGTTCAGGCAGAGAGGGGGTGGATCGTGATGAGGGAATAGGGATCAGTTGGAGAGGGAATGGTTAGAGGTGAGGGACTTGGGGTCAGGCAGAGAGGGGGCAGTGAGTGATGAAGGTATCGGGGTAGGGCAGACGGTGAATGAGGAAAGTGCCAGGGGAAGCCAGAGGGGAAAGACATCAAGAATCAGTGCAGGTTGAAGGAGGATCAATATGGGTGTCGAGAGCCAACAAGGAAGGAGGAGCCAGAACTGTTGGTGTTCCTCTGCCACTAGGTGCTCCGGTGGGAGCATGCCCAATCTGAGTTAGACAAACCCAGAACATGATGGTAAGAGGTGAAGGAATCCAGAGGTTGGGGAAGAGGGATGGGGGTTAAAACACATGCAAGTAACATGAGTTGTATTACACAATGAGTGAACCTGATAAGTTCTCCAGCAGGGGACAGGGTGAGGGCAGCTGTGGAAAGCCAGAGGGAAGAATTTGGGGAGAGATATGAAGGAGGACGAATGGGACACACAGAGGGGAATGGGACTCATGTGGGAGGAGAATGATGGAGCTGATGAGTGAGAGGAGATTAGAGGTGAGAGGTTGGCACAGCTTAGGGCCCTTTGTAGTGAGGCCGAGCACTTTTAACTGGGTCTGGAGAGAAATAGGGAGCCAGAGACTCCATGTGGCCAGAGGGCTGGGAGAGGAGGGTTGTTGTAGTTGCCATGTGTTGCCTAGATAGAAGAAGTGAGAGGCAGGGAGGTCAGAGAGGAGGAGGATGTGGTTACCCAGGGCAGACTGAACCGTGAGGCTCCTATTAATGCTAATGGGATAGGAGCCGTTGGCTGATTTCTGTGTGCAAATTCCTTTGGCCCGATGAGGGTTGTTTGCACACTGTCCACTTTGATTGGTCTAGGTTCTGCACTCACTTGCCCAGCTGTGGGATTGGTCAGCTAAGATGCGCACTATTGTTCAACCCCCTCATTGGGTTACCTGGCCTTTACAGACAGGAGTTCGGACCAGCAGAGCTGTTCAGAGAAAGGTGATTCCATGTCCCAGAGGATTTCAATATTCAGGTTCAATATTCTCTGCGAAAGGCAATGGGGCCTCAAGGCTCTGGAGCACTAGATTCTGGAAGCCCTGGGACTCCGATCCTGGTGCAGTCCACTGGACTTGCTGCCCAGGATCAATCGACCTTTGAAGTCTGGGCCCCGCAGCAGTCTGCCAGGTTGGCTACTGGGGTTCCCGATGGGTGAGTTGGCAGGAAACCGGGCAGGGTTCTGAAGGAAACCTGCCTGGCTGGCAGGGTTCTGGTTGTATTTTTGTGAAATTGCCCCATCTCTGTGAAACATTCCGATTTTGCTGAGTAGGCAAATTCAGATGAAACAATGTTTGCTCTGAATTTTTCAGCTGAACGTCTTAGTGAAGCTTTGATTCTCTCCAGGAGAGGCTGATAGCACATCTTCAGAGGAGAGCAAGATCCAGGAGATAGCAAGCCTAGGGAATCTAGCTAGGATATTTAAAATCTTTTCATCTGAGCCAGGGTTTCTGTATTGTCCTAGTGATGCGGATACATTCACGTACCCTTGTTTGTCCCATGTGATTAGTACCAGGTCTCTGGCCTGGGGTTTTGGGAATAACACAGTCCCTGCCATGCTGTATAGTGTCCCTGCCAATATATAGCAATATTTTATATATCTCCCATACCCGCCTTACACAAATATGCATGAGCCCGTAGAAGAAAAGAGCAGTGCAAAATCGCTTGCACAAATATTCACAGAAAAGTGAATAAGAAGAGGTGGGAATGTGGCTGTATAGAACTGTGAACTCGCAAAGCGTTGATGGATAATTGCAGCACTTGGCAAAGGTCCAGCCCTCACAATGCTGTCATTAAAAGAAGCAGCAGCAGTTGTGGTCCAAAGTCAATAGTGCTTTTCATTCAAGGCTTCCAAAGCACTTCATAAAATGTACACGCCAATTTATTTACAAACAACTAGAGATGGGTCTGAACCAACACTGAATCTAAACACTCCTGAATTTTGGGAGTTCAAAAGCCAGATGTATATGTTGCTGTTTCAGCCCATTACAAACAAGTGTATAATAAGGGACGCTTCATATATTGCGGAAATGCAGTCACCTCTTGGGTGGTACACAGTATCTGGTTAGCAGTACACAACAGCCTTTACCCTACACTATAATTTAAGCCCATGATTTATTATCAAGGGTCAACACTGTGGTTGTCGATCTAAATTGGAGCCCATGGTCTGCATTAGGGGTACATGAACCCCTGTTCCTCACAACACACACATGCCTCACTGGCATGGTGGATGCTCTATTTACAGTATATAACATATTTTTATTATATTTCTCTCCCCCCACCGCTTTTCCTCTCCTCACAGTCTCTGCTAAGCAGAAAGTAAACCCCACAACTATGGATTCTGAATCAAAGTCTAGAACCCAGGATATCTTCGTGGGTTCAGATTTAGGCAAAATGAGCTGACCCGCTCTGAGGCTCCGGTCCTGTAACCAGACCTGTGTGGGTGAATGGTTGCACCCTGGAAAACCAGTGACGTCAATAGGACTCAACATGGGCACAGGGCTTCACCCACATAGATCCGATTTCAGCATCAAGGCTTGAGTTTGCAAAAATCATGATTCCTGGGCGGCGTGCTGTGTTTATTTTAAAACAAGGTTCCAGTTTATGGTTTAAGTTGATAAACAGGTCATACAACTAACCCAGTGCCACTTTCGACAGACCTAGTGTTTTAAAAACTGTAAGCATTGAAAAATAACCAATTTCAGCTCTTTTGTCATTTCAGGCGGGCGGGTTTCTGTTCTGCGGGATTATGCCCTCAGATTTATTGCTGAGGAGTTACATAATACATCTAGAGCTGGAGGGAGGAGATTTGCAGTCTACAGCGAGGTCTTCAGCAACTGTAAAGCCATGAGACTCTGCTGATTTACATGAGCAGAGGATCTGGCTCTCTAGCTTTTGTGTGTTTAAGTGCAAGAGAATTCTTTGAGAACTTGCAGCTGGGAGGAAAATCTGGACTAACATGATTGAAGATGAATTTGTTTTAAATGAATGGATAAAATCCAAAATATCTGAGAAGCAAATATAAAGAAAACTTAGTATGAAAGAATTCTGAAAGAATACGGTCTTATCATCTAGCACCTATCTGACTTTTATAAATGAATCCGTAACTTTTGGGGGAATTAATTCAGTGATCAATAACGTGAGGACCTAACAGGATGATAGTGGTTAGCAATGGAAACGTCCAATTTGATCACAGAATCTGTTCCCCACTCCCCATAAGGGGAGGATTTAGTTTCCCAATAAGGGACATATCATATTAAACTGATACCACACTAGCTCTTAGCCACAAGACTGATCTGAACCAGGCATAGTACAGGCAGGCATTGCGTAAGCTTCCCTCACACAACACTGCTAAGACATCTCACTACCCCTTAAACCGTTAAATTCTGCCAAGTAGAGATTGTCTGTTGTACTGTGGTTTTACAGTGAGAAAACACACCTACACAATGGTGGTGGGTACCAATATAAGAATCTGGGTGGATGGGTAGATAGGAATGTCCACAGAGGATGATGTATGAGCAAACTCCATGCCTACTTGTGCGTGTGACCTAGTCTCGGATGTAACCCAGAGCTGGCCTCAGCTGTAAGGACAGGATGGGGGATGGGGCATAACCAAGGCATGCATTGCCTCCCCACTCCGCCCCAGTGCTGTAGGGGTGGGGAAGGTCTAATGATGAGATAATTCCTTCCTCTTAGGTCCCACTACCAGAGAGGGACATAGTTGATCTTTGAATTTAATAGGCTGTGGCGTATTGTAATGTATGTGTGTGTAGCCTGTTACTTTCTATGGGTGGTACATGGACATTATATAAACCCTGCTTCGAGTGCCATCTAATTTATAGATTCATAGATTCCAAGGCCAGAAGGGACCACTGTGATAATCTAGTCTGACCTCCTGTATAACCAAGGCCAAAGAAGTTCCCCAAATAATTCCTAGAGCAGAGCTGTTAGAAAAACATCCAGTCTTGATTTTAAAATTGTCAGCGATGGAGAATCCACCACAACCCTTGGCACATTGTTCCAAAGGTATTAACAATTACTTTCATTGTTAAAAATTTATACCTAATGCAGATTCTTGTTTAGCTCAAGTGGTAGAATGTTTTCAACGCGGAAGGTCTTGAGGTATATCCCCAGTGCATGTGTGTGGTCAGCTGATGACCAAGATGACCAGCTGTGTCCATTATAATATTCCTATTTGATTCCAAGTCTCCGAGAATTTTAACTTCACATGCCTGGCACTCGTGTCAGCTGTGCTTCCATATTCACCCAGTCAGAGAACACAATCTATACCATGTGACTTATCTGACAAATCACTACAAACCCATCTTAGACAACAAACGTTGAATATTTCGAGAGAGCATTCAAACAAAGTTTGTCAAACAATATTAAATAATGAATAGACTGGAAAATTTGTGATCTTCCTGTTTATATGCTGGGGTAGAAAAGGATGACACATTTGTCATTGTTATTAATGAAAAATTATAATCCAACACTTGTAAATTGTAGTAAATCAAATGTTGTACTTACAAAGTAGAGCTGGTCAAAATTTTTCAAGTTAAATTTTTTTTTTCACCCAAAAATCCAGTTTTGTCACTATCTAAATGTTTCACATAAACAGTTCAAGTTTGGCAATTTTTCAATGAAAAAATTGTGAAATAAAATGAAATAGACATTTTACTTTGGTATCATTTCAAATTCTACATTTTGTTTTGCTTTGGTTTTCAAAAACCAAAGCAAAACAACAATTTGAAATCAAAGTAAAATGACAAAAAAGTTAATTTCCAACTTTTTTGTCCAAAAAAAGCCCAAAATCTTCTGTGAAAATTTTCAAATGAAATCCATTTTTTTTTGCAAAAATAAAATTGGATTAGTCAATCAGCTTTGTTTGAAACGTTGACAGAAATCATAAAACTGTGATTCTATGTGAAAAAAAATGACTATGTAACAATGGCACCTCCTAGTACCTAGGTGGAAAAGAGATATTGGATAGTAGATGATTCTTTAATCTAACAGAAAAAAGTGTAAGAAGATTTAAAGTTTGGAAGCTGAAGCTAGACAAATTCAAACTGGAAATAAGGCATAACGTTTACCCGTGAAGGTAATTAATCCTTGGAACACCTTATCTAGGGAGGTGATGGTTTCTCGCTTGCTTAAAGTGTTGAAATCATGAGCGGATGCCTTTCGATAGGATATACTGTAGCTCAAACAGAAGTACAGGCTTTATGCAGAAATTGCTGAGTGAGGTTCTATGACCTGTGTTATGCAGGAGGTCAGACTAGCTGCTCATAACAGTCCCTTCTGAATTTAAAATCTGTTAATAAATTCAACAGATCTGCTCCCTGTGTGTCTTCAGAGACATACTTACTCTAGTCACAATAAAAGGGGTTTTTACTCCTGTAGCCTGATAGAGCCAATGCAGCTACTGGACATTGAGCTGGATTCTATTCTTCCTTGTGCAACACCAACAGAGGAGACGCTAAAGAAGCAGGGAAACTTTAGAGTCAGTCAGAGATGGGGTGAAGGAGCAGAGGGTGGAACTCACATGGTGGAGGCAAGGACAGAAAAGAGAGAGTGTCTGCCCAGAGAGTGTCAACTTTAATTTTGAAAAAAAATTGGTGAGATCCTTGGATAAGAAGAACAGGAGGACGCGTGGCACCTTAGGGACTAACAAATTTATTTGAGCATGAGCTTTCATGAGCTACAGCTCACTTCTCCTTTTCTTTTTGCGGATACAGACTAACACGGCTGCTACTCTGAAACTTGGATAAGAAGGAGGCTGCAGGGGAGGAGGAGGGGCTAGGGACAGCTGGAGGTAGAGCAAGACTTGACAGGGCTTAGAAGCACAAGACTTCCCCTGGAGAGAGTTCTGCCTTCACAACTGGAACATGAACAGGGGCAGGCTAGTCCCACAAGAGTGAAATGCAGCATTAAGGACAGGAAGGGCTTACAGAAAGGCAGGGTAGTCTAGTGGTTAGGACACTAACCTGGCACTTGGGAGATCCAAATTCAAGGCCTTGCATTGCCACAGATTTCTTATAGAACGTTGGTCTCTCTGTGGCTTAGTACCCCATCTCTAAGACAGGGATTCTAGCTCAGTCCTAACTCACAGCAGCGTTGTCAGGGTAAATACCTGAAAGACTTGGGGGTGTTCAGATGCTGTGGTGACTGGGGGCCACATAAGTACCCAAGATAGTTAGACTGCTCTCCATGCTGGGTGAGACATACAACAAGTCAGTGCCCTGGAGAGTTTACAGTCTAAAGGCAAGAACAGGTATACTAGAGAACACACAGTGATGTATGGTCAGTGTGTGATGTATGGTTCTTACTATTATTTTCTTTGTATTGTAGTAGCACCCATAGGCACCAGTCCGAGATTGGGACCTTGTTGTGCTAGATGCTGTACACACACATGCTACAAAAAAGTCCCTGACCCAGTCTAATGCCCTGGACTTACAACTGACTGACTGCATGTAGGAGTAGCATCCACCTCCATGCAGCCGACTGCAGGATCAGAGCCGATGTGCATGATGAGAGACAACAGCTAGATCCCACAAACAGACGGGAGAGCACAAGTACCAGTGAGACGGCCATGGTTACTGTAACACATGGTAGTCACGGCAGCTCAGCTCCTCCCTATTGCAGATGGAATGATTCACAGCACTGGTAGGGTGTATAAGAAGAGAGGGAAGAGAGAATACACCCTACAATCCTTGGGAGGCTCTGCCTGCCCCAGGGGGTTGTATGGGAAAAGGCACAGAGTGGGGTATGGCGGAATGGGAAGAGGGAAGCTGGGACACAGTGTAGGGATGGGGGGATGCAACTTGCAGGGGTGGAGGTTCTGGGGGGATTGTTAGTTGTTCTAGGGTTTTGCAAAACTCACTTGAATTCAGACATTCAAACTCCAGTTTTATTACCAAGGTGATTCCACCGAAAAACGTAACTGTCGAACAACAGAGCAGGCACCAGAGGGAGAGGAAAGAGGAAGACAGTGAAGAGAAGAACCAGAGAGAGATGTTTGCAGGAGCTTTTATGTTTATTAACAGGGACCCAATTTCGAACCTGCTTGCACATTGTGGGGCTGAAAGTCTAATTCTAACATCACTGGGTCCATATAAGACTGAGGATAATCTGTGGGGGAAAAGGAGGATGAGGAGGAATATAGAGCAGAGAGTGAACCAAAGGAGTGCGGGGGAGAAATGCTGAGAGATTATTTGTGGGGTGGGGGGAAGGATCAAAGAAAAGTCTAATGGACAAATACATCTAGTTTTTATACAGTACCATATAAAAGACACTCGTGCCAGTCTAGCATTTGGGGGCTGGTTCACCTGTCCATAACGTATAGCACAGGTGTTACAACAGGGACAAACTTGGCTCTAAATCATTAAGTATGCCTACTGTTATATGATTCAGGAAAGTTAGATTGAGCGCCACGTGTCTTTATGCAATAGGAAAGCATTGCTTCTTCGGGCCTGATTCTGCTCTCTTTTACTCTGGTGCAAATCAAGAGTAACTCCATTGAAATCAATAGGATGTCCTGCAGTGTAACCGGGTGTAAGTGAAAGAAGAATCAGAAAATGTGTGTCTAAAGCCCTGTTGGATTTGAGAACCTTCTCTAAGAGATTAGGTAGCTTTGCTTTCTATCCTTAGCAACACAGTCCTGATTAACCCTCAGAGCTGTGGTCAGTCATTTTGAGGACACTTTGATTGACAGCCTATACCTGCTATTGCTTTTCACTGCGTTGAGCAGTGGTTCAGGTGTCAGATTTTTTAAAATCTCTTGGATGTTTTGTAAAGGAAAAGTCGTCTCGATCAAGAACCATGTGGCAGTTTGGTGTAAGTACAGACACATGCATTGACCGTGCTTTGTGTTATTTTTCTGCAACATTTTGTAACTGGGCTAGGATGCCATTATGTTGTCTAGCTCACACGTTTGATACAACGCAAGTCTAACCCTGGACCTTGAAACAAATGTTTCCACCATTCTCCCTTTGGGACCTAGTTAAAATTTAAACCAAACTGAGACTTTCCTGGGTTTTGTGGAAGGGTTTTTCATAGTGTGGGCCATTTCTCTATAGACAGACTTTCTTATGTACCACCTGCAGGTGTGTGGACCACCTATGGTCCCATTCGCCACTGTATGGACCATTTCTTGTTCCATTTGCAATCACTTAACATCCCTGTACAATTGCTTACATGGAAAAGTAATATAAGGAAAATATTTCATGTAACTTTAGCTCTTATTTAATATGATTTAGCAGCTAGAAACAAGGCAAGCCAGCCATATCTAACCAAACAAATTTCCATGAACCACCTACAAATTCTTTGTGGTCTCCTGGTGGCCCATAGATCTCAGTCTGGGAAGCTCTGGGTTACAAGATTATCTGCAAAGTATGCCAGCCAGTATCTGAAAGCTATGAGAAGGGATTTATGAGCAGAAGGAGAGGGACATACTTTTGAATGCCACTGAAACACATAGGAATGGGACAGCTTTATGAAGGGATAGAGTGGTGGATAGATCTTCATTGAACAAGAAAAGAAATGAACTGAAAAGAAAAGAAAAATCACCTGTCCTTCTCTAGCAAGGAGAGGCGATACATAAGTGAAAAAGCTGGAACTCTTGCAATCCGAGTCAATGTGAAGAGCATCAAAGAGCGGATTAAAAAATGTATCAAAATAATAATCTTTCAAATGGTGCCAAAGTTCATTTTTCACTCATTTTAGGCCAAACCATCATTTACAGAAATGGTAGATCTAATGTACTATCAGTGTGCAGATATTTAATTACAGCAGTAAAAAGAAAAAAATACTTGGGATCCAAAAAGATGTAAAATGGAGCAAATCACATTATTTATTGAGGCCCAAATGTTACACCCATTGAAGGCGATGACAAAATCCCCACTGGCTTTACTGGTAGCAGAATTGGGTGACCACTAAATTTTGAGTTGAATAATTATTTTCTTGAAATTAGAAGTAGCTGTGAAATACTACAAATAATTGTATAATCATGTGTATGAACTGAAGTAGACATGTACTTAGAGAGATGGTTATTACCTTCCTAGGGAATTTATGGCAAGTAAAAGCAGTTCTTTTTTTTTAAGAGTAATTCAGACAGAGTTCCCGTCTTCTGAGAATGTAATGTGGAAGATCAAATGGGTGCTAGTCCTGGACACCATGCCTTACCTGGAAGCAATCAGAGTCTCTTTCTTTGCTGATCACTTTCACATTGTGATCTCTGGTAATTTACAGTGCCTCCACCCATGCAATCATACTTAAAGCCTTCATAGACTTTGCATGCAGTTTTAGTGCTTTGTTGAGCATGTATGAACAGTACTATGGAGATTATTAGGCTGGCAAAGTATCATTTTTGGAGTCTTGATTCCTGTTTAATTGAAGGGGCTTTTGTAGTTTAAGCTCTTACTCAAATGACAATGTGGGATTTCCTGTCTGTCTATCTGTCTGTTTGTCTAGGCATTCATCTCACATTCATCACCACAGTATTTGAGCAGGTATAAATGACATTGAGATAAATCTTTTCAGTTCACAAGTCAAAAAGGATAGTTTTTCTAATGGCCGAGGTAATTCCATGTGGGACTTGAATATTTTCGGTAAACAGAAAGTAGCTGACAATTTAATGTAAGAAGCACAAGAAAGAATAAGAACCCAGCTTGCAGTCTTCTAGGTCTGTGCCTCCACAAATTGACAGCAGTAAAAATGGAGGCCTAGATTCTCAAGGTTGGGTACCTAAAGTTAGGCTCCTTACTCCATATCTAGGCATCTAAATAGGGAGCTGAGCACCCAGAAGCTCCTATACAAGTCGGACATACTTTTCTGATGACAACTATATTTTTAGAGCCACATTCTAATTTCACCACTGTACAGAGTTGCCAGCTATCACACTTCTATTGCAAGTCTCACTATATTTTTTAAAGCCCCAGCTCATGGAGTCATGGGATCACATGAGAATCTCAGCTTCCTTTTAAAAAAAATGTAAATTTTTAGCTTGCTCAGTTTTGGAGAAAAGCTTGAAAACATGAATGGTAAAGGGTCAAAAACCAAAAGGCAAATAAAATGTAAGCCAGTCTCATGATTCTGGGGGGGGCTCACGCATAATTTTTGAATGGTTGGGTTTGGCACCACTGACTCCACTCCCAGTGTCTTCAGTGCAGTTGCTCTAGTGTAATTATGACCGGAATTTGTTCACCAGTTATTAAAGGCTTGTAGTTACATTTGCAGCTACCTAATCTCATGTTTATTTGAGCCAGTTAGTTTGCAATGGTATGATACCAGGGTCCAAATTCTGCTCTCTTTTACACCCATATGGAAAGTATGGTTGCCCATGTGCAACAGAGAGCAAAATGTGGGCCTATGACTTGTCCGCTGTCGATTCTGTGTGACACAGTCCAAACTGTGCTGTGTTTGTGCTTCTGTTGCAGGTACCTTTAAGTGTGGGGAATGACTCAGGCACCTGCGGATTACCTGACCACCTCCAGTCCCTACAACTATGACCAGCCCCTTCCTGCCGTGGGTCGGACAAATTCCATCACGCAGGTTCCTCCGACCAAGAAAATAACCTTCTTCAAAAGCGGAGACCCTCAGTTCGGGGGAGTCAAGATGGCCATTAACCCGCGCAGCTTCAAGAGCTTCAATGCCCTCATGGATGACCTCTCCCACAGGGTCCCTCTGCCGTTCGGGGTGAGGACCATCACCACTCCACGGGGGATACACTGCATCAGTGCCCTGGACCAGCTAGAGGACGGAGGGTGCTACCTCTGCTCTGACAAGAAATATGTCAAGCCCTTTAGCATCGGCACAGGCCAGAGGGTAGGCCCTCAGTGGAATGGCCGCCCGGTGAGTGCCCTGAAGAGAGGAGGGCAGGAGGGTAGGCGTGAAGACCATTCCAGGCCTTTCTCCCAGCAAGGCCCCAAAATACTCAAGAAAATCACTCTGGTTAAGAACGGGGACACTGGTGTCCGGCGCTCGATTATCCTGAATCACAGGAACGCCCGGAGCTTCAAAACTCTCCTGGATGAGATTTCCGAGCTCTTGCAGTTCACGGTGAAGAAGCTCTACACTGTTGATGGGAAGAAGGTGAGTCTGTGTGATACATGGTGCTTGCCATTTGTTCCTAATGAGTATTAACTCCTCGCTCCCCTTTATGCCCTACAAGGCAAATCCTCTGGCCCGAGAGAAGACTCAGAATGCAGCAAAGCCAGTTCTGCTGCCTGGGAGATGGTCAGGACCCCCTGTGGGCGGTGGAGCTCAGTCAGCCTCCACGTAGAAGGGGTTTTGTGGGGATGAGGTTGAGGTGGGCCTGGAGGGAAGTGGCCTATACATACTTCCCATGAAGCACTTGGTGTGGGGGAAGGATTCCAGACAGTCAGACCCGGAGCAGCTCACCTGCGTAAACTCCATTGTTTTGGGCGTTGCACAGGGGAGAGGATTTGGTCCAGGGACAGCAGTACTAGTCCAATCTCTGACTACAGAAACAAGGGGTTCTTCAGCAGGCGCCCTGGGCCAAACTAATCCTCCACTGGAATCGGGGGCCTGCCTTCAGCTGTTAGAGAGCTTCAAGTTCCCTTTCTCAGGAATGGCCATGCAAGGGTTCCTATTTGAGTCAATAGTTCTGCACGTCCAGACAGGCTGGTGCAAAAGAGAAACGCTGGTAAGAGATTGGCGCTGGCTGGCTTTTAGAGTTTCCTGCCATAGAAGATTATTGACTTGGACCACTTCTGACACGGTGTAAAATTATAGGCAGTAAGGGCTCAGTTGTACCAGATAGGCACAGTCCTGGAGAAGGGGTGGTGTGGAGCTGCAGCACCCCTGTGGGAACACCAGGAGGCATTGTGATTCAGGGAGGTCTAGTGGTTCCCCAAGCTCCCCAAAGTGCAATGGGAGCAGTTTCCCGACACCACCTACTATGAGAGCGCAGCATGCTTCCCGTTGTGCATAGGGACAGCTCTGCTGGCCAGTGCAGCATCAAGGCAGGGCCATGGCGTGGGGGTGTGCAGGGACTATGACTGTGCCTAGTTACTGTATTAGGGGCACAGGAGGGGAAGCTTCTTATGTCTTCCCATCCTTGTGCGCCCACACTGTACCCTGGCCTTAAGCTTGTGCCATGGGCGTGACTGGGACTTCAGCAGAACAAGATGGGCTTTAGATAACACGGTGGTGGGAGTAACAGAAAACTTTAAGGTAGAGAGAGAGAAATCTGTGCTGGGGATGTGATGAAAGGCCTGTCGTGTGTGATCTCCAGAACTCTTTACATGTACAACTCCTTCCTTTTTTCTTCCCCAGAATGATTCCTCAGCTGCCCTGAGGATCCTCTTATTTTCTCTCTTCTCCCCGATTTTGACTTGAACTCCCCTTCCCCTTTGCAAGCCCCCACATGTCAGTCACCCCTCTCCCCCGCCCAGGACTAAATTGAACTTCCCCTTGAGTTCATGGGTGCAGATCCCTAATATCAGCTGGACACGCTGCATCTGTGGCACATGAAGAATTTATCCCCTCAGGAGGCAAACTTCCTTCTGCTACAGACCTCCCAGCCCTGCTGATCTAGGGAGTAAGAGAACAGCGGGCTGAAAACCTAGCCTCGGTCTCGCACCGTCTAGAGGACTGACACTCAGCCACCAGGCAAATCCAAGTAACATTTCAGACTCCCATCAGTGTCTGCATGAACAGCTGGGTAGCAATATCTTTAAGAACCTGACAGTCCCACAGAAACGAGATCATTCAGTCACTATGGATGGAGTCATCTTCCATTGGGCAGCTCATGAGCCAGTGTGGGATCCCAGATACACAGAGCACGAGCTGTGGGCAGGACTATGCAGACTGTGCACAGTGTAATCAGAAACCATGCAAAACTCAACCCCTTTCATGTTTCATTACAAACTCTGAGCTGCCGCACCAATGGAAGATTCTCCAAGGTTCATGGATCAGCCTGGGCCAGTCTGTGTTTTAGGGTCACAGCTCGATCAGCCGACTTGTGCTTGGAGGATTTTTGTGCTGAACCTCACAATGGAGCTGAATGGGGCGGGGTGGGAACTGAAAGTGAAGATAGTTGCACAGCTCCCTGCAGCAACAGTGGCTGAATTTCAGGTAGTTCCGGCTGCAGCACTCGCTTACAAAGAGACTGATTTTGCATCAAAGCCCATGGCAAACATCCAATAGATTTCAGTGGTACTGGTTCAGGCTCACAGTGGGATAAGCTAAAGACAGAGTACGCGTACCCCCTCTCTACAGGTCTTTCCCACTCACTTGATAATTTGATCTATGCAGTTACAACAGAATTTGACCCAGAAGTTTTCACTGAATCTTCTCAGTCTCTGATTCAGTTTTGTTTGCTTTATTGGCATGACAAAGACCAGAAAGGTTGGAAAGTTAACAGCGCACACAGAAATCTGGACTGTGTTCCCTCTTCAGCTGGCTGCAGGTTACTCTCATGGGTTGCAATGAGAGTAGTGCATGCCTGTCTGAAAGCAGAATCTGGCTCCTTTCTAGGACAGGTTTCCAAGTGGGAAGGAGGTTTTATATTGTCATTTCCAACATGATGACACCATCTGGTGAGGCTGTTTCTGACATTGCTTTCCTTTCTCCCACAGATAGCCTTTTTCTTCCTTGCTATTTCATCACCAGTCCTGCACATGCTGATGGCAAAGTGCAACAGTCGACACCATGAGCAAGCCAGCAGTGGCTTTCCTATGCTCACTGGGGTTCTCTTTCTGAGGCAGCCAAGAGGCAAAGTGCCCCAATGCAATCTCAGAGCTTGAATAGTCATAGAGATGGGGGCAGAGGTAGGAGTGGCAGTGTTATCCGTTTGGAGACAGAGCTAAATTACTAAAGTTACAGCCAGCTTCTGATCCCAGTTACACCAGTGTGATTCATTGCAGTTACTTGGGATTGACACTGGTGTAACTGGGATCAGAAGCTGGTCCTATGTATTAATTATTATTATTATAGTGATTGCTGGAAATGACTACTATTATTAAAGTTGCACACATTTGCATTAACACCTCCTGTTTGAATTTATTCATAACTAGCCTGAGGAATTCACCTTTTGGACTGAAATTCTGCTTGGTTGGATTTTGCCCAGCAGTGACTTTTCTTTTCTCAAAAAACTCTTGCTCTAGGCTGGTTTGTTTTAATAACCCTTGTTTTCTCTTCACTTGCATTGACTCGGCTTTGCCCTGAGTTTTCACCCCAAAGAGGGAGAAGTGCCAGAGATTCCATGAAGTCCACTAAGGACATAGACATTGCTATGTCTTTTACATAGAAGGCACTCAGACACTGTGGCGAGGAACAGCAGTATAAGACTCTAAGACAGGTAGAATTGGCTGTAGGGCCTGATCCATTTGTGATAACAACTGTGTCTATTGAAACCACGGTGGCTGCTAATTTTTACAGCTGCACTTGCTTTTATTGTTCTCTTGTCTTCCATTCCTACACCCCCCACCCCTTTGTCTGTGTACTCCCTGTTGCATATCGTCAAATATCCTTCTTCCTGAGCTATCTGGCCCATGGACTGTCTTTGTGTTGTTTGTACAGTGTCTAGTACAATGAGGCCCTGATCTCTTTTGGGAGTCCTTAGGTCCTACCGTACTACAAATAATTGAGCATAATGATGCAAAGCTCATTGCAGTCGATGGAAATTTTAGCTGGGAGGTCCTGATTCTGATCTCACTCATACCACTGTTACTCAGGAGCAACCCCAATGGAATCAGTACACCTGATTTTAAACCAAGGTAATGAGAATGATTCCAGTAGAGTTACTCCTGATTTTACACCAGTGTGAGAGCAAAGGTGATCATAAGACCCTGTACCCTTCTGGCCATTGGAGTCAGGAGCAGACCTGTAATCTGTGCAGCAATCAGATTGGACAGTGGGTGGGGAAAAAACACAGGTGAAAGCTTAGCCCCACTGAAGCCTGGATTTCACCTCCTGACACGAACAGTGATTTGGTTTTATTTTGTCAGTTTCTAAATCACAAGTCAGTTCCATGAACTGATTTAACCAGAGATGGCTTTTGAGGTTGATTTGTTTGTTTTTAGCTTTAAAACAGCAGCCAGGTTCTCAGTGGGTATCTAGCTCTTTCCACAGCAACATCACTACCCTGTTTGGCACCAGCCGGTGATCTGGACCAACACCTTTTCCCTGCATCCAGTGGGAGAGCTACTCACTGGATAAATGGATTGCCAAAGAAACTTCTATTTGTGCCCGTGTGTGCAATGAATTGACACCAGGCATGGCTGGTTGGTTGGTTTGTTTGTTTGTTTAAAGTGTCACAGGCGTTTACAGGTTTGCCACCCTTGAACATATCATGCCGACTCGAGGTCTGGGGATGCCTGAGGTTAGGACATTGGGATGCTTTGTTATAATCCGGATCTCTCCTAGCTCTCATTGGGGACTTCAGGTCTGGATTTAAAAAGAGCTCTGTATGCTGCAGCAGAAGGGAGTCACGGAAACTAGAGGTGGGAAAAGAACTAATAGGTCATCGTCTCCCTCCCTGTCCAGTGGATCTAAATGACTGAAGCTAAGAGGCTTTCATCTCTGTGGGAGGCTATTCTACATTATAAGAGATCTCACTGGCCCACATCTTTTCTCTCTCTCTCCTGCTTTGAATCTACACACAGAAGACTCTCTACATGCTTAGATCTCCATTGCATATACATGCAGGATACGGATAGTGCACTGACAGGCACTGTTCCAGCAGCTAGAGCCCACTGAAATACAGAAGACCCCCCTCCCCCGCCACGCCACACCCCCTTCTTCTCAGCCACACCCCATGCATGGCAGACCTGGAGGGAGGGTGGCATTGGAGCAAGCCGCCACAGCTGAACAGCAAGGGAGGATTACTCTAACGAGGAGCAATCCTCCAGGGTCCAGCTCAGCTGGCTTTAGGGCTGTTTTGCGCCACAGCAGAAGTGGAAAGCCGCGGCCACATGGCTGTGGCTCTGACCTCAAAGCTCCTGATTCTAAAGCTTGTGTTGTAATCCCAGGGCCGGGATTTCCCAAAATCTCTTCCTTGGAATCGAATACCCTTGTATAATTGTATTCTATGAGCTCGTTACCTGCTCTGGTGAAGAATTCAAGTAGCTTATGGGCACTGGTACCAAGCTCCCCTATTACTTATCAGCTTCTCAAGCAAAAGTAATAACCGATACCAAGAACCAGTAACCTTGGAACAATTTACCCAGGGACACGGAAAAGTCTCCTGCATTTGGAGTCTGTAAATCAAGACTGGGTGTCTTTCTACAAGAAACACTCAAGTTCAACCACAACTTATTGCGCTGGGTGATGTCCCATATGGCCTGTGCTATGCTAGAGATTCGGCTAGATGATAGCCCCTTTTGGCCTTAAAATCCATTGGAATTGGAACTGAATACAGATTTTAAAACTCATGAGGCCAAATTCAGAATATTTCTATTTAACTTTCAGCTTTGCTTTTGGCGAATGTTCTCCTGCAAGGGTTATGTCAAGTTCTTCTCTCATCCCTCTCTGTTCCTCCCGTCTCTTCTGCAAGGAAAGCCAGAGAAAAAGAGAAATAATTGGTCCATCACTTGCACTGCTAGTTGAATCTTTAAGACAAGCTTTTAGCTTACTTGCTGGGTAAATTTCACAGTCTTCCCATTCAAAAAGGCTCTAAGAGTCACAATCCGTTCTTAGCTGCTAGATTGAGATAAACCCACAAAGCAGATGCCCTGGTTTTGTTGCCTCTTGCTGTTCAGCTAGAACATCTTTTTATGGGTCCTCTGCGCCTCAGTTTATCTATTTGTAAAATGGGCATAATATTTCCTACATGTCTTGCAGAGATGCTGTGAGGATTAATTCTTTAATGTTTGTAAAACTAGCAGAGCTCATTGGATGAACGGCTCAACAGAAGAAGATCTTAGATACCAAAGTGAAAGGCACCTTATAAAGTCCTAAGGACCAGATTTTGTTATGGTTACTTACATTGAGTAGTGCCTTACTAAATGAGTAATCCTACTCATTTCACTGGGGCTATCATACAACCACATACAACTCAGCATGTGGCCCTTACATCAGGAGTGTAAAGAATTACCTAGATTATACACTCTTTGGGCCAGAGGCTGTTATTTTGTTGTCTGTTCTTACAGTCCTGGTACAATGGGGCACTGGTCCATGACTGGAGCTCCTAGAGGCTACCCAAATACAATTATTAATAAATAATAATGAAAATATCAGAGCTATGCCAAATGTGTAGGATTTCAGTCCTTGTGCCAGTATTCTCTTTGGTTTCATTCGGAATGGGTTTGCAGTCTCCCCACCCCACTTTGTTTCACATTGACCAGGTATGAATGATTCCCAATTGGGCCAGATCCTCAGCTGGTGTAAACTGGCACTGCGCTATTGACATGCAGTGAGCTCTGCCATTTTACACTCATTGTGCATCTGGGTCATAATCTCAACACAAATCATCACACTGACGTGGAATTTTATCTGATTTCATGACAAATTTCTGATGAATCCAAACGGTCACACAAAAGGTTTGTAAACACCAGTGAAACTTTCCATGAACCTGATCTATACAGAAACCCAAATCCAGGTGTGTTTCATGCCATCTGGGGATTCCCTGTGAGCATTTTGCCCAGGGTCTCTTCAAGCTGTAGTTTAAGTGACACAAACTGGACTTCTAGGCCCAGATCTACAAACTTCCATTGATTGCAGTGGCTGTCAGGAGCCTAAATACCTTTGTGGATCTGGCCCTTCCTGCTTTCTGATTTAACATGCAGTTTCTTAGCTGCTCTTAATTGTCATAAATTGAAATCAATGCAGCTATGACAATTTATACCAGCTGAGAATCTGCCCAACAGTGAGCAGGGCTCATTCTCAGGCCAGCGAATTCTCACAACTCAGTAGTTCGCAAGTAATCCTATTGGACCAAGGGAAACCACTAGGTTTTGCTGTGTGAACATAGAATCATAGAATATAAGGGTTGGAAGGGACCCCAGAAGGTCATCTAATCCAACCCCCTGCTCGAAGCATTCATGTGCCAAAACAATATTTTTCCTGAATATTTATTAATTTAATCCATATCTTAAAAATAACTTTAGACTGGCAAACATGGTGCTTTTCATTCATTTTTTTTATGATGCAAAGAATGGCAAAATTCTACCCCCTGATGGAAAAGCTGTGAATTTACAGGAAAAAGAAATTCTACATTTCTGCAGGGATACTGTACTGGATTTGTCTGAGGGTTTTTTGGCAGACAAGGCTGCTTTTTTATGGAGACATAAGAGCTTTCCAAGTGTTGAAAACTGCCTTTCATTTTTATGAAAAAAAATTGGAAACGAAAAGAGAGAACGTTTGGCTTTTTCATCAAGTCACATATTCACTCACTAGTGAAATATATATACACACCCACTGATCTGATACCATGGGATTTTGCTGCAGTTTAGTTAGAGGTAGGGTCTGATTCTCCTCTGACTTACATCTTTTTACACCAGTATAACTCAGCTGACTTCAGCTCCTGTACTGCTGCCAACTCTTAGGATTTTATTGCAAATCTTGCAGTGGTTGGGGTCAAATCCTGTCCTCACCGAAGTGAAAGGCAAAACTCCCATTTACTTCAGTGGAGACAGGATGTCACCCTTGGGGTTTTTCTTAGAGTCCCAGTTCTTAGAATCAGATGATTGTGTGAGAATCTCAGCTTCCTTTATTTTAATGGCGTTTGTAGGCATCGTGGTTGCAGAGAAATGCCTGAAAACATGAACCAAGTGCCACCTAAAGGCTCAGAAACCAGAAGGCAAATAAAAAGAACTAAAAATGTATTTGAAAAATGCATGTGATTTTTTTTTTAAGCTAATCTCATGATATTTTTTTATGGGTGAGAGGAGCTGATTCATGATTTTTGAATGCTCAGTGTTGGAAATACTCCTGATTTACCCCAATGTGAGAGATGCTGAGCCGACTTGGGCCCTGAATTCTCACTGCAGAATCTTTACTCTTGGCAGTTAACAGCTGGTTAGAAAGTGGAGAACATTTTTCACAAAAGAAGTCTCCTTTTGCTGTCAAAATCTCCACATTTTTAAATAAAACTTCCGACCGTTTCTCTTGTGGATTCATGATTCCAGGGGCAGCTGGTAGGGCTGGCAGGCAAAAAGAAAGATCTTTTTACTTTTAAATGTAGCAGACTTGATCTGGAGCCACTAAGGGCCCAATCCAACTTCCATTGTTTTCAGTGGAAAATGAATGGTCCCCTTGAGAGACAAGGAACATGGAGCCCTATGATGCCATTCCAATAGTCTCCTCAGAGTAGAACCACACTTTCACCCTTTGCTTCCCTCCTCCTCCCTCACTTTATCCTGTTCACCTGTTTCTCAAGAACTGACCTGTTTTTCCTGTATTCCTCTCACCAGCTCTTTCCTTTAGGTCCTTCTGTCCTGCTCAGAAGCTCAGCTTCTCCTGTTCTTCTTGCGGATACAGACTAACACGGCTGCTACTCTGAATCCTGTGTCCCAGGTGTTGTTTCTCAACAGTCACAGAACCCCAGGGCCGCAAGGTTCCTTCTGGAGTCTTTGAAAGGGGCATCGCCCTAAACAATCTTTGGGGCCCAATTCACAGGGGTGAGTAGGTGTAATTTACACAGGGGACAAGAGGGTGAGGTTATAGCGGGAAAAGCAGCCAACAGCCTAGATAGGTGGGAAGTTAAGATCTCTGCTCCTGATTGGCTAGGAAATGCAAATATCCAATTGTTTTCCATTGCCCCCTCTCATCCATTCACTTGTCTGTCACATGCCTTGTCTTTTAGCTTGTAAGTTAGTTGGGGCAGGGACTGTCATTTTCTATATGTCTGCACAGAGCTGAGCATGACTGGGCTCAACCTGGTTGGCTAGCACAATATAAATATTAAATGATAGTAATAGCCGTGTAGGATAAAGCAGCCCCCTGTTTTGTTCTACGTAGGCTTACAATGCCTGCATCACATTAAGCAAGATG
Source organism: Caretta caretta (assembly GCF_965140235.1). Classification (NCBI taxonomy): domain Eukaryota; kingdom Metazoa; phylum Chordata; order Testudines; family Cheloniidae; genus Caretta; species Caretta caretta. Next base: position 9,688,929 of record NC_134208.1, on the reverse strand, counting down.
ACTAACATCTTGCCTGTGTGGTTTATTCTGCCTCTTAACCTCCCTGCAGGGGGGAAATCGTGTAGGCAGTGGAGTTGGGTATTTTTAGTAGGGCTTTTGTCTCTTAAAATGTACACACTGCTACGTGTTTATGTTAGAGAAGGCAAGGTCCAGAAATGTACCTTATCATCTTGTTATTTCACCTTCTGATCCACCCCTGTTGGCTGCATTCCCTGCTACAATCCCATCCTTTTATCCCTCTATATGTGAGCCCAGGACCCATTTTTGCATCGCTTCTAAATGTAGCCCTCTCTCTTCCAACACTCTTTAGCTGTCTTTTGCCAAGCAGGCGAAAAGCAACTAATGTTACTTATATTGTACCCCTCGGCTGAAATAGACATCATTTTGTTTTCTGGTGGCTTCTGAATACACTTTCTGCATCATCCCTCTGAACCCAGCCACGTCTCTGTGCCCATTGGACTCCACTTTTCAAATTGGTTAGGTTTTGTCCTTCTGCTCACTAATCGATGGCAAGTATATTATTAATTCTATTATAGTAACATGTAGAGGCCCTAGCTGAGATCAGGGCCCCATTGTGCTAGGCGCTGTACAGACACATAGTAAGAGACAGTCCATGCCCCAATCTAAGTCAACAAGGCAGGTATAGAGTGGGGGAAAGGAAGTGTTGTTATCCTCGTTTTGCTGATGGGGAGCCAAGTGAATTGCCTCAGGTCACAAAGAGAGTCTGACACAGTCAATAACTGAAACTAGATCTCTGAGTCTCAGTCCAGAGCCTTACCCACAAGGCCATCCTTCTCTATAAACCTGATCCAAAGCCTTTTGAAGTCAATGGGAATCTTTTCACTGATTTCAGGGGGATTCGGATCACGTCCTCGATTGAGATTTCCACACCTTGCTTCATTGTTCAGTGTTGTTTGATGTGTTTTTTTTTTATGTGAACATATTTCAGCCCATAGGTTACTCTGCAAACTGCTCCCTGTAAGTATTGCTTCCTGCATTTACTCTTTGAAATTCAAGCTGTTCGTGTTGGAAACATGCCTGCCAGTGAACGCATTAGGGTCTCCGAATTATCGCTTCCGCCAAGAAAAATGTGAAGGTTTTCACCATCACTTTCCTCCCAAGTTGTTCATTTCCCTCCCATTCCTTTCATTTTACTCCCAATTGCCCATGTACATGGGATTAGCGCAGTTTAGTGCTTACCAGCTAGGACTGGGATTGGAGAGTCAGCCAGTCTGGATTCCACTCCTGATTGGGCCACTGACTCATGCTGTGACTCTCCGCAAGTTGCTTAACCAATCAGACGGGAATAATAAGGGGACTGTGAGGTCTAACTCATTCAGATTTGTAAAGCCTCTCTGAGATCCTGGAATGGAAGGCTCTATGGAAGTGCAATCTGGGCTCTCTTCCAAGACACTTTTGCAGCTGTGAGGAACGTGGTCTAGTGTGACAGGTAATTGTTTCCACGGGAGGTGAGATGGTCACCTAAATGGTACTCCTGAGTCCTGTTGAGCAGTTTCCTTTCATGCTCAGAGCCAGAAATGATCACAGCATCTCACAGATGGTTAAAGAAGAAAACCGCAGGGTGGGGAACGTTGTGCTGACCAATAAATACCAATCATTTTATTTCATATATAGCATCTTCTGAAAAAGTGAGGCTTTCATGTAGGGTGGGTGGGATAGAGGGCAAGGTAGTGGCTGTGAAATCCCTTTCCTCTCTTTGCTGATGAAGCATAAAGCGCCCTTCACAATAGCTGATGTCTCCAGGAAAATAACAGCCCCTCTTACAACAAAGTGACAATCCAATGAAATAATATCAACCTCTGCTGTAGGCCATAAAAGTCCCAGGGCTTCACTGGCTGCATAAAAGCTTTGAAGTGGCATGAAGAGAAGATTTCTATTTTGCTGTAATGATGCCCACTCAGTGAAACTACTCACGTGAGTAAGAGTTCCAGGATCAGCCTGGTATGTTATGTTTCTGGCTTATGTCATACCAATGTTCTGTTATATCTGATATTATACAGCTGCGGGTGATAATTAATACTGTATAATCATAAAATGTCAGAAATGGAAAAAATTTGCAGTTTAAATTCATCTAGTCAGTGTGGCCTAATGGACAAAGTGCTGCCCTGAGATTCAGAAGCTCTAAGTTCTATTCCAAGCTCTGCCACTGGCCTGCTGGGTGACCTTGGATAAGTCACTTTGCCTCCCTGTGCCTCAGTTTTCCTTTCTGTAAAATGGAGATAAAGATACTAACCCTTTGTAAAGCACTTTGAGATCAGCTGATGAAAATACTACTTAGTCCATGTCATGGAAGTTGAGTAGGATTGTGGTCTATAGACAATTTTTCAGTTCTTTGTGAAACCTAGGTTTAAATGTTTCAAGGATCAGAGCTTTCTCCATGGCGTATGGGAGACTGTTCCCCAACCTCACTGTTTGCTTCCTGATATTCAGCCTAATGCTACCTTTCCTTAATTTGATTCCACCAGTCCTAGTTGTATCACCCTGAACCATTCCTTTCTTTCTTTGGTGTTTTCATCCTTTAGAAATGTTTATACAGTAGTTACTGTGCCTCCTTTTAGCCAATTTAGTTTTGTTTTATATAAAAGTCTTTCCTTATAAACCAGTTCCTCAAGCACTTTAATCAATTCCAATGTTTACCCCCCTAAAATTTGCCTATGAAAACTATATGGTAGATGTCATCTCACAAGAGCCATGTACGGAGGGTCTATCACCTGACTGATGTCTCATATCAAGTCAATGGGACTGCTCATGTAAATAAAGATTACAGAACCAGGCCCATAATTTTAATGTGGAAGTTTTAGTTACAGACAGTGGGGTTGATGTCAGTGGGGCCAGGATATCACCCGTAGAGTTCAGTGCAGTCAGTGGACATTTGCATGAGTGAGGGTTGCCAGAGTGGGCCTGCCATTTTAATTTTTCATCTCTGTGAAACAAAAAGGAAAGCATAAGAAGCAATGTATGGGTTTCATTCTGCAACATGCTGAGTGTGTTCAGAAGGTGCTGAGTGCAGGATCAGGTCCTCTATTTTGAAGCTAATTTAGTACTGGTGAAAGAGGCCATATTGATGGCCCTGGGGAATGGCGTCCTGTTTTCCTGAGTAGCAATACTGTATGCCACATCATTAATAGGATGGGTTATTTGCAAAGAAGTGGGGGAAATATTTTGCTGCGGCTGATGGAGCTGAGTTGTTGGTTTAGTCCTGGAGATCTGTGTTCAGCAGATGGAATGGGAGAGTTTGGGACAATATAAATGTGATCAAATGACTTTTGAAAACCCTTTCGTGCAGCAGCTGTCTCTGCAAATACGTGCAACACTTAAAGGAACATCAGGTGAATTTACTAGTGATCAATGAAAAGAGATGGTGATTATATAGAAATACAGAGCTAAAAAGCTGCTGATGCTTTATATGCTATGTTATAGACATTTTATTTTAAATAACAAAGTGGCCATAAGCATATTCTTTAAGAAAGAATTCTGATCATGCAGCATGAGCCAGGTCCTCAGCTAATATAAATTGGTTTAGCTCCATTGATTACTAAAGCTATGCATATTTACGCCAATAGAGAAGATAGCTCCATATATTTTCTGCATTCAGTATGCCACAGTGATGCATGTGGTATAAATGCTTAGATAAATATATAATTACAGCTGAGAGAAAAATCCTGAATAAAACTAAAGGAGTACTTGTGGCACCTTAGAGACTAACCAATTTATTTGAGCATAAGCTTTCGTGAGCTACAGCTGACTTCACCGGATGCATACTGTGGAAAGTGTAGAAGATCTTTTTATATACACACAAAGCATGAAAAAATACCTCCTCCCACCCCACTCTCCTGCTGCTAATAGCTTATCTAAAGTGATCACTCTCCTTACAATGTGTATGATAATCAAGATGGGCCATTTCCAGCAAAAATCCAGGTTTTCTCACTCCTCCCCCCCACACACACAAACCCACTCTCCCGCTGGTAATAGCTTATCTAAAGTGACCACTCTCCTTACAATGTGTATGATAATCAAGATGGGCCATTTCCAGCACAAATCCAGGGTTTAACAAGAACGTCTGGGGGGGGGGTAGGAAAAAACAAGGGGAAATAGGTTACCTTGCATAATGACCCACTCCCAGTCTCTATTCAAGCCTAAGTTAATTGTATCCAATTTGCAAATGAATTCCAATTCAACAGTTTCTTGCTGGAGTCTGGATTTGAAGTTTTTTTGTTGTAATATTGCAACTTTTATGTCTGTAATTGCGTGACCAGAGAGATTGAAGTGTTCTCCAACTGGTTTATGGATGTTATTATTCTTGACATCTGATTTGTGTCCATTTATTCTTTTACGTAGAGACTGTCCAGTTTGACCAATGTACATGGCAGAGGGGCATTGCTGGCACATGATGGCATATATCACATTGGTGGATGTGCAGGTGAACAAGCTCTGATAGTGTGGCTGATGTTATTAGGCCCTGTGATTGTGTCCCCTGAATAGATATGTGGGCACAGTTGGCAATGGGCTTTGTTGCAAGGATAGGTTCCTGGGTTAGTGGTTCTGTTGTGTGGTATGTGGTTGCTGGTGAGTATTTGCTTTTGTGACTTTGTCCTTAACCATAACTATTTTACATTTGGGGACAATGTATACCTTCAGATCAGCGGCACTGCTATGGGTACCCACATGGCCCCACAGTATGCCAACATTTTTATGGCTGACTTAGAACAACGCTTCCTCAGCTCTCGTCCCCTAATGCCCCTACTCTACTTGCGCTACATTGATGACATCTTCATCATCTGGACCCATGGAAAAGAAGCCCTTGAGGAATTCCACCATGATTTCAACAATTTCCATCCCACCATCAACCTCAGCCTGGTCCAGTATACACAAGAGATCCACTTCCTGGACACTACAGCGCTAATAAACGATGGTCACATAAACACCACCCTATACCGAAAACCTACTGACCGCTATTCCTACCTACATGCCTCCAGCTTTCACCCTGACCACACCACACGATCCATCGTCTACAGCCAAGCTCTGCGATACAACCGCATTTGCTCCAACCCCTCAGACAGAGACAAACACCTACAAGATCTCTATCAAGCATTCTTACAACTACAATACCCACCTGCGGAAGTGAAGAAACAGATTGATAGAGCCAGAAGAGTTCCCAGAAGTCACCTACTACAGGACAGGCCTAACAAAGAAAATAACAGAACACCACTAGCCGTCACCTTCAGCCCCCAACTAAAACCTCTCCAATGCATTATTAAGGATCTACAACCTATCCTGAAGGACGACCCATCGCTCTCACAAATCTTGGGAGACAGGCCAGTCCTTGCCTACAGACAGCCCCCCAACCTGAAGCAAATACTCACCAGCAACCACATACCACACAACAGAACCACTAACCCAGGAACCTATCCTTGCAACAAAGCCCGTTGCCAACTGTGCCCACATATCTATTCAGGGGACACCATCACAGGGCCTAATAACATCAGCCACACTATCAGAGGCTCGTTCACCTGCACATCCACCAATGTGATATATGCCATCATGTGCCAGCAATGCCCCTCTGCCATGTACATTGGTCAAACTGGACAGTCTCTACGTAACAGAATAAATGGACACAAATCAGATGTCAAGAATTATAACATTCATAAACCAGTTGGAGAACACTTCAATCTCTCTGGTCACGCGATTACAGACATAAAAGTTGCAATATTACAACAAAAAAACTTCAAATCCAGACTCCAGCAAGAAACTGTTGAATTGGAATTCATTTGCAAATTGGATACAATTAACTTAGGCTTGAATAGAGACTGGGAGTGGCTAAGTCATTATGCAAGGTAACCTATTTCCCCTTGTTTTTTCCTACCCCCCCCCAGACGTTCTTGTTAAATCCTGGATTTGTGCTGGAAATGGCCCATCTTGATTATCATACACATTGTAAGGAGAGTGATCACTTTAGATAAGCTATTAGCAGCAGGAGAGTGTGGTGGGAGGAGGTATTTTTTCATGCTTTGTGTGTATATAAAAAGATCTTCCACACTTTCCACAGTATGCATCCAATGAAGTGAGCTGTAGCTCACAAAAGCTTATGCTCAAATAAATTGGTTAGTCTCTAAGGTGCCACAAGTACTCCTGTTCTTTTTGCGAATACAGACTAACACGGCTGTTACTCTGAAACCTGAATAAAACTATTTTTCATCCCCCCAAAATGGCCTTTTTTTAAAAAAATGAAAATTACCACAAAAAATAATTTTCCAAATTTTCTGGTTTTGTTGTTGCTAATGAAATCTGAAAAAAAATGTCTGTGAGGGGGTTTGGTTTTGGTTTATATTTTATTTATTTTCCCCTCTCTTTCCTCACTTTCTTTCCTTTCCAGTGGCAAAATGTGGGGAGGGGGAAGAGAAAGAAAGAGCAGTAGGCTATGAAAAAGAGATCATTTTTTAAACTGAAATTTTTTGATAAAAATGTTGCTCCCTCCTAAAAATTGCTCCTTTTTGAAAATTGTGGATTGAAAATGGCTAGGACTTTTTGAAATTATGCACAAAAGTACCTTTTATCGTTATTGATAGCCTAGAAAGACAGAAAAATGCAAACCAGATAGGGCGATATATAGATAGATTGATCTTTCTGGGTTGGTTCCTTCTTGTATTTTCTATTAAAAAAAATTGCACAGAAGCAAGATCTTTCTTGTTTTGTACTTAGCCAAAGTGCTGCTTAGATTGTAAACGTTATAGGCCAGATTCTCTCTCTCTCTCTCTCTCTCTGTTATATGTTTGTAGAACACCTGGTACAGTGGGGCTGGGGCCTCTAGGTGCTACAGCACTACATATGATAATTAATAATAATAATTAGTAGATCATCAACTTCTATTGCTTATTCTCCGCTAAGGGCTCGATTCTACTGCTTTACTAAGGCAGAACTCAGCAAGACTGCAGGATTTGGCCTCTGTCTGTCTGTATCTATTCATCCATCCATCCGCCCCGCTATATGTCTGTCTAATCTGTCTATCTAGTACTTATACGGTGCCAGCACCCCAGGGCTTGAGCTCCTCACAATCTTTAATGTATTTAGCCACACAACCCTCCAGGATACTGCCTAATGAGGACAGTGATGTCAAGGGGGCAGGATGTACCAGTCTTCACTTAGGCAAAATTCGCACTGAGCCAAATCCTAAAATCTTGCTCTATGCTGCCAGGCCCTGAGTGTTGCCAATTCTTGTCACAAGCCTTGAGATATCTGGTGGTTTTCTTCAAGCTTCAGCTCCTGGCCAGAGGACCAGCAGCTGCCTGGTGAACATGTGAAATCCCAGCTGGGCTGCACAGGTTCCTGACAGCACTACTGACATAGCAGGGTCATAAGAGATGTTGGCCACTTGGCACTAGCAGCCCTTAACCCAGGCAGCGTCCCCCTGGAAATTACTGAGCATTTTACCTCAGGGCCTGGTTCTACAGCCCTTGCTCTTTGAGTAGCATTTACTCATGCAAGCAGTCCCATGAGTATGGGGCTGCAGAATCAGGATCTGAACAAGGATTCAGGATTTGTCAGGGAGCAGCAGCAGACTGAATTCTTACAAAGGCCCCTGTTCCATCAAGCCCTGCACACAGTAGGGGCCAGATTCTTTCACCCTTTACCCCACTGATTTCACTGGGGCCATTTGCAGAGTAGGGTGCACCCAACAGTGAGCAAGGGTGGCAGAACCTGGCCTAGGAAAATTGTCAGTCACTGTTGGTGCAGCTCAGTCGATGGGAAATATAATGCAGCCTGGACTTGGGATTTCTTTTAGTGCTATGTCATCTCCATCATTTGAAATCCTTAAATCAAGATTGAATGTCTTTCTGAAAGATATGCTCTAGCTTAACCAGAAGATATTTGCTTGATGCATGTTATATTCATGGCATACAGACAGAAAAGCGAGACGTACAAAATACTCTTTCTGGACAGTTGCAATGTAAGAGAGCTTTATTTCTCAAAATCTAGAACCTTAACTCACAAGAACCAAAAACACACATTCAGAGAAAGCAGGCTGTTTACCAACTCACCCAACTTTGCTCTAGGCTGACTTTTTGCAGACAGGCTGCTGAAAGACCCACCAGATCACACAACTTCCCTACAGGAAGCAGGACCAGGAAAATTTAAAGGGGTAGTGTATAATTTTTACGCAGTTTTCAATACACCACAATGCAGGATTCACTGGGTGAAATTCTCTGGCCTGTAATATGCAGAAGGTCAGACTAGATCATGGACTAGATCAAGCCAAAAAAGGGGATGGCGGGAAAACAGGTTAATAAATATTTAGTTTAGTTAAATGCATCCAAGTCAGCAGGGCCTGATGAAATTCATCCCAGGGTACTTGAGGAACCAGCTGAAGCAATCCTGGAGCTATTGGTGATTATCTTTGAGAGCCCATAGAGGAAGTCTTAGGTCCCAGAGGGCTGGAGAAGGGCTAACACAGTATCTGTCTTTAAAAGGAGGAACAAAGAGGACCCAGGGAATTATAGACCAGTCAGACTAACTGTGATACCTGGAAAGATACTGGAACAAATTATTAAACAATAGATTTGTAAGGACCTACAGGATAATAGGGGTATCTGGTATCACCAGCATGCATTTATCAAGAAGAAATCATGCCATATCAACCTAATTTCCTTCTTTGACATGGGTTACTGGCCTAGTGGATAGCAGGGAATCAGTAGATGTGATGTAGCTTGATTTTAGTAAGTCTTTTGACACAGTCCCATGAGACATTCTCATACGCAAACTAGGGAAATGTGGTTGAGGGGGTGCACAAGTGGTTGAAAGGCCATATTCAAAGAGTAGTTTTCAGTGGTTCTCTGTCAAACTGGGAGAGCGTATCTAGTGGGGGGGGGGGTCCCACAGGTGTTAGTCCATGGTCTGGTACTATTTAGTATTTTCATTAATGACTTGGAGTGGAGCGTAAGCTCATAAATGGGATGAAGTGGAGAGTATGCTTATGGAGTAAACAGGCTTATAAAATTTGAAGATGACCCCAAGCTTGGAGGGGTTGCAAGCACTCTGGGGGACAGGATTAGAATTCAAAATGACCTTGACAAATTGGAGAATTGGAGAATCCCTCCTGGCCTTAAAATCTACAAATGCTACTCTGAGCCCCCAGCTACCTTAGTGCTCCTGCCACTGGCTGAAATACAGCAGAAATGGGTTACAGGTCTTAATTTTCCTCACGGGGGTGAGGCCTCACAGAACAACCTTTATCTCAAATGAGGGTGGCACGTGTGAAAGACTTGTAGGACAGGGCCCGAAGTTCCTGTTTGCCTTTGGCTCTCCCTTATAATACAAAAATAAACTAGAGAAAGCATATACCAGGGGTGGCCAACCTGAGCCTGAGAAGGAGCCAGAATTTACCAATGTACATTGCCAAAGAGCCACAGTAATACGTCAGCAGCCCCCCTATCAGTCCCCCCCGCCCCAGCTCCCAGCGCCTCCTGCCCCCTGGCAGTCCCACTGATCAGCGCCTCCCCATCCTTCCCCACACCTCCCGATCAGCTGTTTCGTGGCGTGCAGGAGGCTCGGAGGGGGAGGAGCGAGGACACGGCAGGCTCAGGGGAGGGGGCTGGAAGGGGTGGAGCGGGGGCAGAGCCAGGGGTTGAGCCGTGAACACCCCCCCAGCACATTGGAAAGTTGGTGTCTGTAGCTCCAGCCCCGGAGTTGGTGCCTATCCAAGGAGCCGCATGTTAACTTCTGAAGAGCCGCATGGGACTGTGGAACCACAGGTTGGCCACCCCCGGCATATACCCAGAATTGCTTGTAAATGGACTATTTTATAGTTTGAGGTCTCAATGACCTTATCAGCTACGTCATTTCCCTCACACCCTGGCTTGCTTGTTTGTCTCATTCACCTGTTATGTCTTGTCTTTTAGATGATAAGCTCTTCAGTGCAGGGATTGAGTTATATGTTTGTACAGTACTTGGCACAAAGGGGCCCAGCCAGGCTGAGGCCTTTACATGTTAGATAATAATCTAAATCAATAATGAATAAGCACTGCATCAGAATGAGATGCAGATCCATTCCCCGGTAGACGTATTAGTATTAATGTTTCTAACAATACTCAAAATGTCTCCTGTCTGTTTTGCAACACTGTTTCTTTGCGATGGGACCCAGAGCAAGTCAGCTATCTATCCTTAAAGGAAACTGGGACACCCTTATGGGGAAGTATTTTTTCCACAGCAGGGTTTCACTATAGCAGGAAAGGGCCTCCCTGGCAAGAGAACTTGACACCCCAGGTTTAATGTCATGGCCTAACTTCACCCCGTGTGATTGCAGCGAGGTGTGGGGGCAGCAGTGGCTTTGTATGTGCAACTAGCCGGGGACAAACAAGCACAGTGTTAGCATGGGTTACACGTGGGAGGATGGGGATCCCCTTTCTGGGAAGACACAACATCACTCCCAGCAAAGAGCAGGTCTCGTGAGGTCCACTCCTCCTTGTTCCCATCTGAGAGCAGCTGCAGTTAGACTGCGGGACAGGGCGTGTGGTGTATTGAAACTGTTAAAATGATAATTGTTAAATTCCTCAGGGGGGTTTCCTGGTCCTGCTTGCAGACTAGTGGGCTCTGTAGGGAAGCGTGTGATCTGATCTTTCAGCAGTCAGTCTGCTAAGAGCCAGCCTTGAGCAAGGTGGGGTGAGTTTGCCTTAGGGAGCAGCTTGCTTTGTCTCTCTCTGGTTTTGGTGCTTGTGGGTTAAGGTTCTGGATTTTAAGAAATAAAGTAGAGTTCCAGTACCACTATTTTATGTTTTTTGTCTAATTTCTTTGTTTGTAAGAGGGAGGTAGCAGCTTTTCTTCTCTCTTTCATTCATCTAGCGCAGAGGAGGAAGAGGAGAGGATCATGGCCCCGGAATGCAGCATTTAGCAGAGCTCCAGCAGGTGATAGCAGCCACACTGCAAAGGAATTAGCAGTGTGCAATCCGATTAAAGCTGCACTCCACTGATAAGTTTGTACTCTAAGGGTATGTCTACACTGCAATCACAGGGATGACTGCAGCTCATGTGGGCATACCCCACACTAGCTTTCCTCGAGCTAGCATGGCTAAAAGTAGCAGAGGAAACCATGGCAGCATGGGCTTCAGTGCAGGTTGTCCACCTGGGTATGTGCTCGGGTTGCTAGTCTGCACTGAATCCCATGCCACAGCATCTTCATGGCTATTTTTAGCTGTGTTAACCAGATCAAAGCTAGCGGGGCTGGGGGGTGCTTGCTTGAGCTTCAATCACACCTCCCATTGCAGTGTAGACATACCCTAAATGGAGAAGAAAGTCTGTTGGAGTGCCCTGAAATGACTGGAGGCTCTTACTCACCCCTGCTAGAAGTCCTATCATTACAAGTGATGATAAGTGGGTTCCATTATATCCTACCTGGTTCTGGGTCTGAAAGATGGAACAAAGCTGACAGAATCATAGAAATGTCGGGCTGGATGGGTTCTCAAAAGGTCAGGATCAAGTAAACCTAGACCATCCCTGACTGTTTGCTGTTAGCTGTTTGTCTAAGCTGGTCTTAAAAGCCTCCAGTGACAGGGATTCCACAGCCTCCCTGGGTAACCTGTGCCACCGCTTAACTAGCTTTATAGTCAGAAATTTTTTCCTAATATCTAACCTGAATCTCCCTTGCGGTAAACTGAGCTGATTCCTTCCTGTCCTCTCCTCGGTGGACATGGAGAACAATTGATCGCCATCCTCTTTATAACCGGTTACCTATTTGACGACTCTTCTGGCCCACAAGCATGTTGTGACTCAGCAGACGTTTTCTTCCCTCCAGATCGACAGCATGCCGGCTCTGCTCCACTGCCCCAGCGTACTGGTGTGTGTAGGCCGGGAACCGTTTAAACCATTAGTGATGGAGAATTCGAGGAAGCACTCTGCCGAGAAGCTCCCTGGCCTGGCTTCCCAATCCAGTGACAACAACATCAGTGGAAACAACGGGAGTAAGAAAGATGGTGAGCTGCGTTGTCCCAGACAGCTCGCTGCAGGGCTGTCAGTCAGTCCATACCTGTCCCTCTGGACATCTAGAATTCTGGAGATTATACGCACATGTTGTAATGGTCTAACGTGCATGGTCAATGCATGCGCATCACTTTATTTGCATAATTTAACCACTCTCAAATATTTCCACTTTCCCCTTGTTCTCTCTGGCTTCTTCCTTTTGAATTTTCCCCTGCCCCCCTTCCTCTGTTTCCTTTCCACATGCCCTCTCTCTGCCTAACTTCCCCGCCCCCGCATCTCTGCCCCCTCTCTTCCCTTCTTGAACTTCCTCCTTTCCTGCTTCTGTCTCCCCAAAACCCCTGTTTCCCCACATATCCCCTGCCCCCAACTCCTTCTATTACTTGTCAGTATTTTCCATTTGACTTCACTGGGAGCTGTGGCTGAAAATCCGGCCACTTCATTAGGTGTCTAATTTGAGGCACTCGCTTATGCTAGCTTTGGGTTCAACCTCTCTGACTCCCATTTCCTTATCTGTGAAATGGGGGAACGATACTTGACAGGCTTTGTATCACCTTTTTGAGGCTTCGGGTTTGTCTACACTGCTGTGCAGTTCGGACTCTGGGGGTGAGAATAGCAGTGCGCAGCTAAGTGCTCCCCCGTGTGGATGCTGCAGGTGCAAACGGAAAAGTTTCCTAGTTCACGTTAACATAGTTCTCTTCAAACAGGATTATATTAATGTGAACTAGGAACCTTTTAATTCATATCTGCAGTGTCCACACAGGGAGTTACACTGCAGCACTTTGGTGCACATTGCTGTTTACAACCCCATAGTCCTCCCTGCAGGGCAGTGTAGACATAGTCTTAGTTAGCTAATATCAGCAGAGCACTTTGGAAAAGAGGCCAAAACAAGGGACTGAAAGAAGGGGTCAATTAAAGTGCGTATGTAAGGTTGGATGGGAACTACTTTGTGTCACCAAATCATAGAATTCAAGGCCAGAAGTGACCGGGAGATCTTCTAGTCTGACTTCCTGTGTATCACAGGCCATGAAGCTCTACCTAGCCACCGCCACACCGAGCCCAACAACCAGAATTAGACCAAAGTATTACAGTTCTCAGGAGACTAAACAATTGTGTATCACAGACAGAGAATGGGTGTGACCAAAGTGCACCAATGCTGAGGGCCCTGAATGAATTGAGTGAGATATACCCTCCTTCTTGGGCATAGGCGCTGACACCGTGGGTCTCCAGGCCTGGAGCACCCATGGAAAAAAATTAGTGGGTACTTAACACCCACCGGCAGCCAGGTCCCCCACCCCCAGCGCCTCCTGCCTGCCAGGGGCCCCACCGATCAACTCCTCCTCCTCCCTCCCAGTGCCTCCTGCCGACCGCAATCAGCTGTTCCGCGACATGCAGGAGGCTCTGAGGGGAGGGGGAGGAGCGGGGATGAGGTGCGCTCGGGGGAGTGGGGGAACGTGGCAGGAAGAGGCGGGGCAGGGCCAGAGTGGGGGGCGGAAAGAGGCGGGGTGGAGCCTTGGGGGAAGGGGTGGAGTGGGGGTGGGGCCTAGGGCTGAGGGGTGGTTGAACACCCACGGGGAAAGGAGGAAGCCGGTGCCTGTGTTCTTAGGTGTGTTTCCTGATTCATCCTTCTTTTCTGGGCCTTTCGTACATATTCGGCACTCGATCAGACCTCTTACATCCGCTTGTACCTTCATGCCGATATGCAATTAACACCAACATACACATCTTCATTTTGACCCCATTAATCCTGATAAGCATTATTATTATTCAAAGTAATGTACCCATAGGGTGCACCCTCCAATGTGTGCTCTGCCCTACGTACATTTGTCAGCATTCAGGTGGATCAGCAAATAATACAGAATAATTGTCCGGTACCCAGACATTTGTCTAAAGGCTTGGGCAGTTCCTCAATGCAGGTACCCTTAGGCTGAATAAGGAAGCAAACATATTTAGGGAAATGCATATTAGAAATTAAACAAAATGGGGGACAATCATTGTGGGACATGCTCTTTTCTGCTTCATGGGATAGAACAGAAGGCATTACCAAAACATTTGTAATTTAAATTAGACTTAAAAAGAAAAGCTAAAGAAGAGAAAAAAGAAAAGGAGTACTTGTGGCACCTTAGAGACTAACCAATTTATTTGAGCATGAGCTTTCGTGAGCTACAGCTCACTTCATCTTTTTCTCAATTCCAGTGAACTTTGGACTGAAAGCCAAAAAAAGCGTCATCCACCCAAGATCGGCTTCAAGCAACAGGTCAATGAGATTTTCCTTATCGTCAGAAAAGTCCTACGCAAATGGTCTCAACACATCCCTGGAGAATGGTGCTCCTTTCCCAAACAACTGTCCACATGAAAAAGCTGGGGACCTGGCCCACTCCTTAGTCAACGATGACATTGAAAAACGAGTGCACATGAACAAGGATGGCAGCTTGTCCGTCGAGATGAAAGTTCGCTTTCGTTTGCTGAACGATGAGACTCTTCAGTGGTCCACGCAGATCAAGAAGTCCAATTTGATGAGTAAGCCGCCCTGTAAAGAGTCAGGGGTGGAGGAAGACAATGGAGTGGACCCCATGCAGAAAATGAACCTAGAAGTCAGCTCAGAGGCGGAAGATTCATTATATCCCTGTGATGCTGATTCCTACATCTCAAAATTCGATGAGTCAGAATCTGAGGAAACTCATTGCCACAGCTGTGGCAAGCAGCACCAGGACTATGACATTTGGAAGAATCCCATGCATGCTTCCCAGAAAGAGGAGCCTGATATAAGAAAAACTTGGCACACACGGTCTTCATGCTCCAGCACATCTTCCTGTAGGCGGGTAGTCCGCAAAAAGATGACCTCCGTGGAAAGCATCCACACCACGTCCAGTGAAGAATATTCTGAGCACATCGTGCAGGAGTCGTCATGCTATTCAGAGACTATAGAAAACAGGGTGGAGTACTGTAATATTAAAAAGTGTAACTATCGAAGCGCTTTGTCTACAGCTGCCTCCAATGGAGAAGAGTCACAGAAATACACCCGAATGAACGCTAGCAGTAGCCAAAAAGCATCTTCATTCGGACCAGTCTCCCATTCAAGCTGTGAAAACAACCTGGATACTGAAGAAGCTCTTGATGAAGCCGAGGTCAGTAAGACCGATTCACAGAACGAGGATGAAAACTGCATGGAAGTTTCTTCAGTGAAGTGTTCAAAGGAGGAAATGGATGAAATTGAAGGCAGCAGGGTTGGAAGTAGCTTGTCCAGGTCATCTCTGCACTCCAGACAAAGTAAGACGAGTATGTGTGAGGAAACGAGTAGTATGGCAAGGACCATATCATCCTGCAGTTTGAAAAAGGCAGAAGAAGAAGATATAACTGCATGCTCAAGTTCTGCCCATAGTGTCTACAGCAGATCTAGCAAGTACAGCATGCCAAGAGCAAAGAGTGACCAGGACAAACATTCTGACAATGATCCAGTGATCTCTTCCTTTTCCAGTGAGTCCTGCCCTAAGAAAGATGCTGAAGAGAAGGAAGCAAAACAAGAAGACCACGAAGATAATGAAGTTGGTTCAGTATCAGCACAAATGGTGCCCAGGGAATCACTCAAAGATGACTTCAGCGAATGTGAAAGATGTTCAACAGAAGGCTCTTCACATTCCAAAGCTTGTGATGGGAATAGCAGGAGGAGTGACAGCGATGAAATACTTGTGTGCAATGCCTCCTGTTCTTCCAGGACATCAAAGAGAAGCAAGCACAGTAAGATTCATCTGGATGCAGGTTCTGAAATGTCCATGTCATCACTTGGATCAGCTTCTAAGAAAAAGAAGAAAAATTCTCTCCACACAGAAGTTTCAAGACCAAACAGCAAGGCATCTAACTACTCCAAAAGTTCCTGTGAAATCAACAAAAAATCTCTTGGGAACCACACATCTCATTCAGACTCTCTTCCTTCAAGCACATCATCTATGAATGAAGCAGCTGCACCTCCCATTAATAATGAGGACCAAAGCACAAGCAGCACCTATAAGTGCTACAGTAAGTCTTCAAAAGGCACCAAACAGGGAAACCAATCAGAAGAGAGCAGTAAGATGTCATCCCCTTCCTCAAGTTTGTCAGATTCTAATGGAAATGATGGAGAGGGAAAAGTCAAAGTTAGTTCTGAGACCCCAAGCTCAAGACATGGAAGCATGTCAGAGTCTTTATGCTCAAAATGTGATCAGACCACTGAGGCTGGGAATGGATATCCCCCAAGTTCAAGTTCAAGAGTCTCTTCTTACTCAGACATGCAGGGCAAATGTGCAGAGACAGAGTTGTCCAGAATAAGCAATGATGGCTGTTCACAATCCAGTGTGTCACGATCATCCAAAGCCAGGAGGAAAAAAATTAAGAATCTTCATGCTGAGGTGGAAAATTCTAGCAGAGCATCGGCATCAGAGGTTGCCTCAATGTACAGTTTGCACTGCCCAGCCCCACCAAAAGGTAAGCCAAGCAGCAAAAAAATACGACTGGCGGTGTTTAAGAATTCCTCCAGCACCAGTGCATGCACTGAGTCAATGCTGACTGAGGACAAAGAGCAGAAAGAAGTAGTCGACTCTTCCAGACCAACTTCGTCAGGGTCTAAATCAGCAGAAACTAATACAATGAAAGCAGCAGAAAATAACTCAGATGACAAGCAAAAAAAGGATGGTGCTTCTTGCGAAGAGAAATTACAAGAGGCCAGTGCACCAGAGGAAGATGATCGTGATTTAGCACCTTCTGCCCTGCCAAATACATCTCCAGATGAAGTTGTCCAGGAGTGGCTAAGCAAAATTCCTCAAGAGACATTGCTTATGAAATATGAAATGGAGGGTGATGGGGAAGAGGAATGTGCAGAGACAACCACTGAAATATCAAACTGTGAAAATAATCAAGAAATCTCAGAACAGGAAACCGCTGAGAAAGAGGATGCAGGGGAAGGTGAAAACAGTGTAGAGGAGGAAATGGAAAAAGAGGCAGCTGAAGCCAATGCTGCTAATGAGGAGGCAGAAGAATGCCCCAAAGAGGAGAAGACTTCTGAGGTGACATCAGAAGGAGCTGAAGCCAGTCATGCAGAATGCAGCCAGTCTGTTGAGACCTCAAGCCAAAATAATAACAAAAAGGACTTGCCAAGCACTATCCAGACTTCGGTGCAGATAATGAAGGCATTGCTCAGTTCAAAACAAGAAGCAAAATTTGATCGGTCAAACAGTTTGCCTGAAGTGTCCCCCACCATGGGGAGGAAGCTCAGTAACTCTGCCAATATTCTGATCACTTGTCTTGCCAGTCTACAGCTCCTTGATGAAGAGCCATTAGGTCCATCAGATAAGCCAAAATGCTTGAATAAGCCTAGATATACAGAACTGCTCAACATTTTTCAGGCCCTGTGGTTTGGATGCACAGTGGAAAAAGGCGGTCCGAGTTCAGGTCAACCAGGCAGTGACCAGACAAAGATGAGCTCAGGCTTTAAAGCCCAGAACTCAACATACAAAGACTTCACTCCAATGTCATCTTCTGGGGTTGACGTCAGTAGTGGTTCTGGTGACTCAGGAGAGGGAAGTGTGGCCAGTGCCAGAGATTGTACCTTATTGCCCCAGAAGACAGTTAAGTCCAAATCAGCTGAACAGGGGACAAGTTTAGCGAATGAACCTGAACTGAGTGAGACCGAGGGACAGGGTAAAGAAGGAGAACAGTGTTCTCAGCCTTTAACATTCTGCTCAAAGTCCAAAGAGGAAGAAGAAGCAGATTCTACCAGAGCGGACTCTCCAGAGCGGGGAGCTGAAGCAGACCACAATAAAGATGATCAGGGTAGTAACTGTGAAAATGGCGAAGGGGGTGAAAATGAAGTGGAAGAAAATAGCAAATTAGATGAAAATGAGGGACAAGCTGAAGCTGAAAATGAAATACCTCCAGAAGCAAATACTGATGAGGCAACTGAGCAACCAAGCAACATTGCTGAAATTGATGCAAATGCTGATGATACCAATGGTGAGAAAGAAGCTGAATCCAATTTGGAAGAGGAGATAGGGGAGGGTTCTCCCAGTGATCAGGAAGCCGAAGTCAAGGCCATCCCAGAAACCAGTGTGAACACATACTCCATCGCCCAGCAAAAATCAGTCGATCCCAACCCAGTCTGGGTGCTGAGGCTGCTAAAGAAAATCGAGAAGGAGTTCATGACTCACTATGTCAGTGCCATGAATGAGTTCAAGATCAGGTGGAACTTAGAGAACAATGAACTGCTGGACAAAATGATATCAGAGCTGAAGGACGAAGTGAGTAAAAGAATACAAAAGAGCATAGAAAAGGAGCTAAGGAAGATCAAAAGCAGAGCAGGGCAGAGGACTCCAAGGCCTCCAGATGAAACACTCAGGCGTGAGTCAACAATCCAGACAGAGCAGAGAAGACAACGGTTGCAGATCATGCGCAATAGGTCTCTCTTTAATGACAGAAATATGACCCAGAGTAAGCAACCGGGGACAACAGACTTATCATTTGAAATGGGCGAGGAAAATTTTGGTCTCAGTACAGCTCTTGGTGATGATGTTAGTGAACAACCAAGTGAAGAAGAATACTGCCCCTGTGATACCTGCATAATGAAGAAAATGGCTTCTAAGCCTATAAGAAACCTGGTGGTGGCAGCCGATGCCCCGATTGTGAGGGCATTTGACTTAAAGCAAATCCTGAGGGCAAATGAAACTGAAAACAAGATGGTGGACTGTGCCTCAGAAGCAGTTCAGGACAGCGAGGTGATTCCCAATGAGCACATGCAAGAGGCAGAAGAGGAGACCAACCCAAACGAGGAGGACGGTGAATATGAACCTGACCACCCTGAGCAGGAACTGAATGCCGATGAAGAGAAAGAGCCAGAACAACATGAAACTGATGAGCAAGGAGAACAGGAAGTGAATGAAGATAAAACAGCAGCCCCTGCTGAGGGAGATGAAATTTCAGATAATCAAAACTGTGAGGTGGTCATGGAGGACGAGGAGAAAGAAGCAGAGGAGGAGGAGGAAAAAGTAGTGGAGGAGGAAACAAAGAAGGAAGAGGGGGAAGAGGAAGAGGAAGTGAAACAGGAAGAGGGGGAAGAGGAAGAGAAAAAGGGGGATGAGAAAGAGGAAGTGAAACAGGAAGAGGGGGAAGAGGAAGTGAAAGAGGGGGATGAGGAAGAGGAAGTGAAACAGGAAGAGGAGGAAGAGGAAGTGAAACAGGAAGATGGGGAAGAGGAAGTGAAAGAGGGGGCTGAGGAAGAGGAAGTGAAACAGGAAGAAGGGGCTGAGGAAGAGGAAGTGAAACAGGAAGAGGGGGCTGAGGAAGTGAAAGAGGGGAATGAGGAAGAGGAAGTAAAACAGGAAGAGGGGGAAGAGGAAGAGAAAAAGGGGGATGAGGAAGAGGAAGTGAAACAGGAAGAGGGGGAAGAGGAAGTGAAAGAGGGGGATGAGGACGAGGAAGTGAAACAGGAAGAGGGGGATGAGGAAGTGAAACAGGAAGAGGAGGAAGAGGAAGTGAAACAGGAAGAGGGGGAAGAGGAAGTGAAAGAGGGGGATGAGGACGAGGAAGTGAAACAGGAAGAGGAGGAAGAGGAAGTGAAACAGGAAGAGGGGGATGAGGAAGTGAAACAGGAAGAGGAGGAAGAGGAAGTGAAACAGGAAGAGGGGGAAGAGGAAGTAAAAGAGGGGGCTGAGGAAGAGGAAGTGAAACAGGAAGAGGGGGCTGAGGAAGTGAAAGAGGGGAATGAGGAAGAGGAAGTGAAACAGGAAGAGGGGAATGAGGAAGAGGAAGTGAAACAGGAAGAGGGGGATGGCAAAGTGGAAGAGGAGGAGAAAGAAGAAGAAGAAGATGAAACACAAAATGAAGATCAGGAAAGTGAGAAAGAGCCCAAAGCTGAAGAGGAGACTGAGGGCAGAGTGGAGGAGGCCATGGGCAAGGCTGACAGTGACGATAACAAAGAGAATGGATCTGAATGTGAAGAGAATGCTAAAGTCTCTGATGCTGTTGAAGACTCAGAAGAAGCAGCCATGGGCAGAAAAGAAGAAGCTGAACAAGAGTCCCAGGACGATGCTGGGGATGAGGCTGTGGAAGAAGCGAGCCCAGAGGTGGAATGCGAGGCATGTTCAGAAGCACCAGCAGCCGAGGAGGAAAATGAAAGTGAAGGAGATACTGAGTGTGCACAGAATGGTGATGAGGCAGCAGAAGCAGCCAATGATGAACCTAAGCAAGATAACGATGAAGATAGAGATGCAAGGAACAGCGAGGTTCCTGAGATGGCCTCTGATGCGAGAGGAGACCAAGACTGCAGCAAAGGGCCAGAGACTCTGACCAAAGCAGCCGCCTTCTCCTGTAACTCTTCCATGGGAAACTGTTCGCAGCAATCCCAGAAAGGGTCAGAGGATGGAAGTGAAGGAGAGTGCAGAGATGATGGGAATCCGAATGAGGATCCTGACAGGGAGGCTAACAGTGATGGAGGCAGCAAGCCTGCAAAGATGTATCCTGACAGCGAGGAGGAAGATGAAGAGGAGGACAGACCATCCTCATGCACCAGTCCTGTAGATGGAGAGAAGAATGGTGCTGATGGCGCTGACCCCCAAAACAATGAAGACACCAATAATGGCCAGAAGACTAAAAAGAAGACTGAAAATGCCGATGAGATTGACCAAGACGACTTGGACTTTTAGAGCTGCTAATCAAAGACTGGGCTTTTTTTAATATTACTTTCGTTACGTATTCCAGTATTACCAATGAGTCAGTCCACCCTAACGGGCATGTCTATTAACTGAGTTAAACATGTAACCTTCTGTTGGAATCCTGTAAGTGAAATGCGTAAAATCATGGTTGCTCACTCTCATTTTTAGAGGGCTGATCAATGCGTTCAGTAGACTGAGGAGGTTTAAGAGAAACGTGGGTTTGGGGAGCTGCTGTCATGTGTGCATTTCCCTCTTATTCCAACTCTTTAGCTTGCCCTGGTATTTTCTTCTTGGGTAGTCTGTGTCTCAGCTGGGCTTCGTCGTGATTGACTTCAGGATGCCTTGATGTATTGCACGTAATCCTTTTGCAAATGCTGATAAACTGTGGGACCCTGACACCATCTGGATCATTTGCCAAAGTCTGCTCAGAGCCCGCATAAATGTCCATTCCTTATTCCTACTAAGATGTTCTCCAGTATAGGGCATGATGCTGCGAGATGTGGAGCGATCTTAGTTCCCATTGACCTTTCAATGAAGCACGTAATGCCTTGCAGGATCAGTTTAGTAGAGCCAAGTTCTACCCAGCCATCCATTTCTACTGCACTCATCGTCCTCGTATCTAAGCACTTTACCCTGATCTAAGGTCCCTCATACAATATTCTAAGAGGCACCGTGCTTCTGAAATCAAAAGCAGTTGCAATTACTTAGTACCACTCAGTATTTGTTCTATAATTTATTTCCCCAGTATAACTGATCAAATTCATCTTTAAAGTGTAAAAGATTTGCCCAGTGCCACTAAAACTCCTTACCAACTAAGGAGTGTGAAATAGTCACAACAGAAGCTGGAACTTTTCAAAACAAGCTTGAGCCGAGGTCCTGTTTTGGGGAAATTGTTACGAATTATTCCAGTTAGGATATGTACAGTTCGTTTCTAGGCTGAGGCAACCAAATAAAGACAAACTGCAGAGTGTCTCAAAGTTTGTAGGTTTATTACGCTCGAGCGTGGTACCACTCTGTTAAGCAGAACGGGACCCCGATTACAGGTTACACAAAGATTATATACTGTTGGCAAAACATCCTGCCTGTGTGCCTTGGGGGGCCTAAACCAATAAACAGGCCTTCTCCTTATCTATCACCAATCCCCTGCAGCCACCTTCCCCCTGCAAAAATGCTGAATTAGCAGCTATTTCAGACACATCGGCTGGTTCCTATCTCCTTTGTTTCCCTTATCTTGAAACTGTCCAGCTGTCCACCCTGAAGGATCCTCCCTTGGTACGTGATGTGCTCGCTTCTAATTAATGGCCGAGAGGAAACCCAAAATGGAGTCACATTTGCGAACTAGGTTGATTTTTCCTAACAGTCCCTCCTTTTCATATGTACATCAGTAAACTATATCGGGGCCGAATAACCTCGATGCAAGATTAAAATTTGCCGGCAGCACATACTACAGCATTGTAGGTATACAAAAAGTAATACAAAAACAGAAACAGCCATTAGAATGAGGTACAAAATACGACTTCCCCAAGCCCTCAAGTCTGGCAGCCAGGAGGTGAGCCAGCTCCAGGCCCCATGGAATCCGGTACTGGTGTCGTCAAGGGTGACACGGTGAAGCGAGGTGGCCTGCTGCATAAGGGTGTGGATATCGGTTTCCACCCTGCGGTGTTGATTCACAAACACAAAACAGCTTGAGTTACAAGAGCACAAACCCCCCACCCTGGTTTGCAAGGAGATAGTCTAAGGCTAAGCGGTTCTGCAGTGTGGTCTGAGATAACTGAGTCACCTCAATTTGAAGGGTAGGCAAGGTATCTGCGGTGGCATTTGCCATTAATTCTAAGGCTGCAGAAATATTAACAATAGCCTTTTCCAATTCACTCACCCCCACCCAGGGCAAAAACCAATGAACAAAGGAGTGAAAGCCTGTAGGCCGTTCAGAGAGAGGATTTAATGGGACATTTCATCGGTTCCTCCATACCACGCTCCGAATTTCCCCCTGGGCCAGGGTCTGGTGTACTGCAACAGCGGGTACTATGGTTCCTAAGGTGCATTTACCACAGCAACCTGCCGGGAGGACCTTATAAGCCATGTGGTTGCACAACCAGAACCAGCCTGATCCCTCAGGGACCGGTCACGGCACCCTGGAATACTTAGGGGGACTTGCCGCACCAGAGCTAATGCGGGTGGTATCATTGCACCCTACAAAGTTACCCACAAAAACTGTATTTTCGAAATTCTTATGTCGTGACATACATAAAGCATAACTACCCTGGGCCACCATATCAATAGACCAAGTTTGGATTTTAACATTCCAGTTAAATGGAGCGTCTGTCCATAATCCGGCCAGGAGGGTTTGGTTGAGAGGGATAGGCACCCCTACCAACGGGATTCCCTGACCTATGTACGTGGGGGTATGAATACAGACCCAACACCGCATTTGGTTAACCCTCTGTGCTATAGCAGGGGTTAAATCCAGGAAGCTGTTGCCTTCCCATCTGTGTACCGAACTCGAGAATAGAGAGGGGATTCCACAGGCCACCCATACCAGTATTTGCATCCTCCTGTGTAACACACACAAAACAGGACAACAAATATAAGTCCAAGTAACAAGAAAACAAGAAATCCTGATGGAGTCTCGAGATCCCAATAGTTGGGGAGTTCAGCTCAGGGACTGCCAGTGGTGTTCATTCGTGGGGCGGCTCGTCAGACAGCTCGTCGGGCCCAGGCGGGGGTCCCTGCGCCAACTTAGCGTAGCTGTGATGGATCCAGGAACTTCTACCTGCAACTTTTAAAGCAGAATAAGTACATAACAGAACCTGATATGGCCCCTCCCATCGGAATTCCAAGGGGTCTGTATGGGGGAATTTTTTTATCACCACCCAATCCCCTGGTTTGAAGGGATGAACCTGTAACCCCAATGGCGTGGTTTGAAACAATTGACCCGCAGACTGGTTGTTATTGAGCTCTATTTGTAATCTGGCTTCATACCTAGCCAAGATCTCATCTCCATCCAAAAGGCTAGTGTGAGCGGGAACACAGGTTCCCGGAACCAAAGCCGGCCTCCCAAACAATACCTCGAATGGGGACAAGCCCAGAGGCATGCGTGGGGCCTGCCTCATGTGCCACAGGACTATGGGCAAAACCTCTGGCCACTTCAGTCCAGTCTCTTTGCAAAACTTTGCTACCATCATCGTCAGGGTTCGATTCATGCACTCCACCTGCCCTGCTGACTGGGGGTGATAAGGGGTGTGGAGTTGTCGCACAATACCCAGGCACTGGTACAGCTCCTCTAAAATCTTTGCAGTGAAGTGTGATCCTCGGTCTGAGTCGATGACTTCAGGGACTCCAAATCTGGGCACAATGTCTTTCAGTAGAAATTTTACCACAGATCTGGCATCTGCTTTTCTGGTTGGTACTGCTTCAGGCCATCCGGAAATTTGATCCACTATTACAAGGAGGTGGTGAAACCCCGAGCTTTTAGGCATTTCTGCATAGTCCATCTGTAATCGCTGAAATGGGAAGTTAGCCCAAGGTCTCCCCCCGTAGTGTTGGCATTGAGCCGAGACCGAGCAGAGAAAGCCAGGTAAGTAGAGCAGGAGCCAAGAACTCGTTTTACTGCCGGATAGACATGAGGCGCTTCCCAACATTTAAGAATAGCAGCTGCAGTGGCCTGAATGCCGGCATGTCCCAAAGAATGAAAATAGTGGGCGGCTGAGAGCAGATAATGACGGGGGAGAATAGGTTTGTTCCCGATTCGCCAAACCTTATTGATGCCTTCAGAGCCTTCCCAATGTTTCCAGTCCTGGAGCTTGTCAGGCGGCACATCAGCATACAAGTGCGTCCAGTCCATCGGCGGGAAGGACGCATCCAAAAGAAGAGTTGCTGACACCGGGAGGGGCTGAAGGGCAGCAGTCTTTGCGGCTGCATCAGCCAAAGCATTACCTTGAGAGACAGGATTCTCAGACTGCTGGTGAGCATAACAGTGGACAACAGCCAGTTCGAGAGGACCTTGAATGGCGCCCAAAAGTGCAGAGATTAAAGGGCCGTTTGCAATCTTTGTGCCTGAGGAGGTTAGAAACCCTCACTGTTTCCAGAGCTGGCCCGTAGCATGGCAAACCCCGAAGGCATATCTAGAGTCTGTATAAATGGTAACAGATTTCCCAACAGACAACAAGCAAGCCCTAGTAAGAACATGCAATTCCGCACCCTGAGCACTAAAGGAAGGTGGAAGGGGGGCTGCTTCTACATCGGTTGTCTGAGTAGTGACGGAATAGCCGGATACCCGCTGGCCCTCCAAATAGAGGGAGGATCCATCGGTAAAAAGGGACAGGTCCGGGTTTTTCAGAGGAAGGTCGCGTAAATCCGGGTGAGGCTTACCGCTCTCAACGATGACGTCCATACATACATGGTGAGGCGTGCCATCCTCCGGAAGGGGTGTCAGTGTAGCAGGGTTGAGGATGTTGCAGCGCAAAGGGTGATGTTGTCAGCGGCCAGCAGAATCAGCTTGTATTTGTGGGCCCGCTGCGGAGACAGCACCTGCATTGTATGCTGTTTTAAGAGAACCTCAACCTCGTGGGGGACCCAGACAGTCAAAGGGTGCCCCAGAACAATAGGGCGTGACCGTTCCACCATAAGGGCCGCAGCGGCAATGGACCGCACGCAGGAGACTGATTCCCGAATGACAGGGTCTAATTGTATGGAATAGTAAGCTATGCGGTGTGGGCGATCCCCTAGGTACTGCAATAGGACACCGCTGGCCACTCCCCGCTGCGCGTGACTGAAGAGAAAAAATGGTTTACCGTAATCCGGGAGTCCCAAGGCGGGTGCAGAGATCAGGGCTTTCTTTGTGGATGTGAAAGCGGCTTCCATCTCCAGGGTCCAGAGAACAGGATCGGGGTTAGAAGTTGTGGTGGCCTGGACTAACGGTTTCACCAATTCCCCGAAGGCCACTATCCAGGGTCGGCAGAACCCCGCAGCACCCAGGAAAGCCCACAACTGCTTTTTTGTAGTCGGGCGCGGGTAATCCTGGATTGCCTGCACCCTATCAGGGGAGAGTAAACGCTCTCCAGGCCGAATCACAAAACCTAAATAGATCACCTGGGTTCGGCACACCTTCAGCTCGGATGGAGATGCACGGTGGCCCTTATTAGCTAATGCAGTAAGCAGAGTAACAGAATCAGCTAAACATGCATTATAATCAGAGCTAGCAATCAACAAATCATCCACATATTGGACTAGAACAGAGATGCTAGGCAAAACAATGTCTTTCAAATCATCGACTAGAATTCGGGAAAAAATAGTGGGGGAGCCTGAGAACCCTTGGGGGAGGCGCATCCAAGTTAGCTGCTGACCCCCCCCTCAAGTGAACGCAAACAGATACTGGGAGTCGGGGTGCAAAGGAATACTGAAAAATGCAGCACACAAGTCTACAACTGTGAAACAAGTAGCCGACTGGGGAATCAGTGTCAGGATAGTACTCGGATCAGGGACCACTGGGTGGGGGGTTATAACATAACTATTTATTGCACGCAGATCTTGAACGAACCGATAAACTGGGCGCCCATCTGGGCCCAGTTTTGGCTTTTTACAGGAAGGACAGGAGTATTACAAGGAGAACTGCACGGAACCAAGACCTCCTGAGTTAAGTAGCTAGAGATAAGAAGGGAAATACCTTCCTCCGCCTCCTTCGGCAAGGGATATTGTTTTACGGAGGGAGGCGGCCCATCCCTCACCTGCAGACTGACTGGAGCGGCTGATTTAAGGAGGCCCACATCGGTGGAACTTACGCTACACAAATTGGGTGGAATGCTGGGCAATTCTGTGGGGAGATCGGGAATCGGGGTAACCGAGACCATAAGAGAAGCAACTGCTGAGTCTGGGACGGACATGCGAAGCCTCTCGGGGGCACAATATATGTGGGCTCCCAGCTTGCTAAGCACGTCCTGCCCAAGAAGGTTAGCGGGGCCTTCTGGCATGACAACAAATCTATGTGACAACTTTAAAGAACCCAGCTCCACAGGGATGGGGCAGGATAGGGGAGCCGGGCACGGGTTGCCCTCAATACCCTGCACCCAGACCTTGGTAAAAGAAAGAGAGCCCGGAACAAAAGTTAAAGTGGAAAGGGTGGCTCCGGTATCCACCAAAAAGGGCACAAACCATTCCCCAATTTTCAAGTAAATTTGCGACTGCAATCCAAGATCCCATTCCAACTCTCCCACGGCTCCCAAAATCTCCGCCTCTAGTCACTGGGGATTAGCGAAGTCCTGGGGAGCGTTAGGGGGAAAGGAAAAACCAGTCTCCGGCTGATCCTGCCAAGGAGCCCCTCGTGGAAGCAGGGGGCATTCCCTCTTCCAGTGCCCCGTTTGCTTACAATAATTACAGTTCCCATTCCTTGTCCCACCCCAGCCTCCTCCCCGTCCTGTTCCGCGTCTGCGTCCCCTCCCTCTTGTATTCCTGTGTCCCTGCCATTGCTGAGTCCCCAAGGAAACCTGCAGTGCGGCTGCCAACATACTTATTTCCTCCTTCTTTTGCTAACGTTTTTCCTTAGCTTTCTCCTCGTCCCTACCATTAAACACAAAAGTGGCCAGGCGAACTACTTCGCTTAGGAGTTTCCCTGGCCAATCAGGAACATGTTCAGTTAAATACTTCTTTATGTCCGGCGCCGCTCGATCGACAAAGTGAGAGACCATCATCGTGCAGCTAACCTCGGCTTCTGGCTCCACCCCTCCCCCATACATTCTAACCTGCTTAAACAAGCGGGCCAAAAATGCAGACGGATGCTCATTTAGGTCTTGCTAGCACTCTAATTTTTGACCAATTTGCCGTCTTACTACCCGCCCTATGGATGCTCTCCAGGAGCCATTCCTGGGCAGCTGAGAGGCGGGCCCGGCCATCGAGGTCATTAGGATTCCAACCTGGATCAGCTTCGGGCCAAGGGGTGCGATTCTCAGCGTCCCCCGCCCAACGCCGATTAGCGTCTAGAATAGAATACCTCTCGTCAGGGGTAAATAGGGTTTGCAAAATAGCCTGGACGTCTGCCCAGTTGGGGTTAAATGCCGTAAGGACTGAACGGATAGTCTGTGGGACTCTTTCCGGATCGTCACGCAACCTCGGCATCTGTGACTGCCAGGTGACCAGGTCCCCAGGGCCAAAAGGGCGGTGGACGTGACCATAGTGACACGGTCAGTGCCCGTCGCAACGGGCTGTTGTATCGGGGCGCTTGAAGCGCAACAGGGGGTAGGGTTAGAGACGGGTATAGAGGGGCAACAGGAGCAGGAGTAGGGGGAAGAGACGGAGGAGGGAAAGCAGCATAGGGCGGAGCGGAACCCGCAAGCGGCATGCAAACCTTAGATCTGGTACCAGAGCCCGAAGTCGAGGGGTGCCCCTTATCTCGGGTATATGCCCAATTATCCTATACATACCAATAATCCATTTGAGCTGGATGCTTGTCCTCCAGCTGTTGTCTCAGGCAGGTTAATTCATCCTGCCCAAAAGTTCCGTCGGGTGGCCATCCAAAGGGCGTCTGAATAGTCAGCGCTGGCCATTCGACTTTACACAAAATTACAGCTCTCCTTTTACCTAACCCATGGGTGCCAGAAATATTTTTCCAATTCTCGAGAATCTCAGCCAAAGGAGTTCCCCTGCTCACGCTCTGCCCAGAGCCCATTCTAGGGCTACCAAAAGAATGCCTAATGTGCCACCTTATTGCCTAAGCGACAGCCCACACTCCCGTTCCTCCGAGTTCTCAAAGGTGAACTCACCCGGTGCCGGCTGGAGTTGTCCGAGGGAAGGAGTGTGGCTTCACTTACAAGGGCGAGCCTAGAGTCCCATCTGGGTCGCCAAAACTGTTACGAATTATTCCAGTTAGGACACGTACAGTTTGTTTCTAAGCTGAGGCAACCAAATAAAGACAGATTGCAGAGTATCTCAAAGTTTGTAGGTTTATTGATGTAAGCAGAGTCAGGATGAGCTCTACCCTGACATCTGGTGGCGAGTCATGGTGGGTTGTGGAAAAGAACTTTAGGGGCTGATCTCATTTGCATAGGCACACCCACCCTGCGTAGATGGTCACTTTGGCTGCTGTAGGAGCCCCAGTTTCTCTGTTATCGGGGCAGGAATAAACTGTTATTATCCTGATTATGTGAATCAAGGACAGTGAAACTGTACTTGGCCTTTTGTTATGATGGAGGGACTCACTATCAACTAATCAGCACTCGCTAAGCAAAGGTCATGGGTTCCAAAACCCAGTGAATGGAGAGCAGGTGAGGACAGGTATTAATATTTGGTGGTATGGGCTTGCTGGTGGGGGTATTACAGACTAATTGCACTTCCTCCTCTCTCCATTGTAGAATATCAGACCTAATTTTGATTCTATTAGGAGTCTAGTTACAGACTGCTGAGCTGAATTCACTTTGGGCTAATGGTGCACCAGCACTGAGGCTCCCCTACTACAAACTGAAATCACAAAAGAGCTAAACTTACTAAGAGCTGAAATCACTGAGTCTTGTGTTAAGTAGTGGGGGAGCCTGAAGATATATGGCGGAGCAGTTTGTGGGACGGCAAGCAGAGCGGCTGGTGGAGCAGAGCAGTTTGTTGGATGCCTGGAGCAGCTCATGGGGAGGTGGGGCAATCAGCTTTGGACCACATCAGGTGCCCCTTAACACCCCCACCCCCAATCTCCACCCAGGTTCGGAGGTAAAACTCTGCAGATAAACTTTTGAACCTGGGGCTGCCCTGACCAGGGACAGAGACTTTTGGGTCGTTGGACTTTTGGGACTTTGGGTGATTTGGGGTTGCTGGACTCAAGAACCAAAGGGAAAGGACATGCCCCAATTTGCTTGGGGTGGGTTTTTTGCTCATGAGTTGTATTATGAATCCTGTTGGTGGTGTTTCCCCAACATAATGCCACATTGTTTCTCTCTGTTATTAAAAGGCTTTTTTGCTACACTCAGACTCTGTGCTTGTGAGAGGGGAAGTAGTGCCTCTTGGAGGTGCCCAGCGGGGGTGGTATATAGTTGTCCCAGGTCACTGGGTGGGGGCTCGAGCCAGTTGTGCATTGTGTTATTGGAATGGAACCCCTAGATACTGAACTCGGCCCTTGTTGCTGCCAACTCTGATGGGCAGAAGGGTTACATTATGCTCGAGCGTGGTGCCGCTCTGTTAAGCAGAACGGGACCCCGATTACAGGTTACACAAAGATTATATACTGTTGGCAAAACATCCTGCCTGTGTGCCTCGGGGGGCCTAAACCAATAAACAGGCCTTCTCCTTATCTAGTACCAATCCCCTGCAGCCACCTTCCCCCTGCAAAAACGCTGAATTAGCAGCTATTTCAGGTTTCAGAGTAGCAGCCGTGTGAGTCTGTATTCGCAAAAAGAAAAGGAGGACTTGTGGCACCTTAGAGACTAACCAATTTATTTTCCACTTTTATGCATCCAATGAAGTGAGCTGTAGCTCATGAAAGCTTATGCTCAAATAAATTGGTTAGTCTCTAAGGTGCCACAAGTCCTCCTTTTCTTTTTGCAACTATTTCAGGCATGTCGGCTGGTTCCTGTCTCCTTTGTTTCCCTTACCTTGAAACTGTCCAGCTGTCCACCCTGAAGGATCCTCCCTTGGTACGTGATGTGCTCGCTTCTAGTTAATGGCCGAGAGGAAACCCAAAATGGAGTCACATATGCAAACTAGGTTGATTTCCCCTAACAAAATATAGCTAAATTTCACACTTCTTTTCTTGTCGGTGGGGCGATTTTGAAATAGAAACAGAACCATTTCCAAGAGGAGGTGACATTGCCTCAGCATGATTTGAAAATATAAATTTTTACACATCTTTGGGATACACAAAGCCATTTTACCAAAATTCACAGAAAAAAGAAAAATTGGTAAAGTGTGAAAATGCCTTACACAAAATGGATAAAATGTGTGTAGGCAATTTTCTGCAGCTATCTACAAACCACAATAAAATAAGGCCTCAAAGCATCACGTTCAAGATTATTTTCTAAATCAGATACAATTAATTGACTTCAGCACATGCTTAAAGCTGACCCTGTGCATAAGTGCTTTACTGAATCTGGGCTTAAAAATGTAGAAAAATCAGATAACCCAACCCTCCCCTGTCCCAAAAACAGACTTGCATTTTATAAGAACCCAGTATTACAACAGATGGTCTAAGTTCTTACATCTCAAGTGAATATGGGCCTTGGTCTATGGGGTAAATTACACTCCTGTGCAAGGGTCTATGCATGACAAGTTTATTTAGAGGGCCTAAGTATGAATGAAGTGGTGCATATATGTCATGCTGGGACTCTGCACAGATGTGACTTGCACCCTACATGAATATTGATTAACTGCCGCATGGTACGAAGTCAAGTTTGAGGTTACATGTCACCAGCAGAAAACACTGGCATGTTGGAACTATGTTGTGACTGCAAAGGTCATGAAATCCAATGCATGGATCTTCCAGGGTCCAAGACTGCACTGTCCCCATTTCTGCTGAGAACTGACGAACACCGCAGTAACTTTATTCACCGAGGTCATCTCTTTGTAGTAAGTGGGACTATCACATCAGTCATTCACAAGCACGTCTTCTGGCTCGGGCCCAGAGTTTCAAGTCTCAGACTGAGCAAGAGAACTTAAGATAAATAGAGAAGGCTTAGCCTGTACGCTCTCACTTCTACAAGCAGGTTAAAGAAGCACAAAAAGACAGGCATGAGCAATGTCTAGCTATTCCTTCCAGAACTCCTACTTCCCCTTTCCAGATCCTTCAGCCTGCTGCCAATGATCCTGATCCAGCAAGGCACTTAAGCATGTGCTTAACTTTAAGCACATGACTAGTCCCATTAACTACTCACATGGTTAAAGTTAGGCATGCGTTTAAGTGCCTTGCACAGCTGGAGCCAGCAAGCTTGCTTTCTGGGTCAGAGACAAACAGCACATCTCATCGGTCATTTTTCTTACTACTGTGGTGTCCTATGACACACCAACTTTATGATTGTGAATTAACCCCTTGTAACTAGGTAGACAAAAGCAGACATCACATAGCCAGCCAGGAGAACATCCTACATTGCAGACAGCTGGGAGAACTTCCTATTAGAGGTGTATTTTTTAAAATGTAACCGTAAAACCACAAAAATTGGCAGGGGGACATGGGATGACAAAATTATTTTTAACTTGTTTTTACATTGATGTCAACTTTGTCCCTATGAAAGAGAAAACCTGCACAGATATTTGAATTCTGCACTGTTTGTATATCATCGTAATGCCTAAAGCGTGCACATCCACCCACGTAAGAGCCCAATCCTGTTATGGCCAACTCACACAAACAACCCTGTCAACTTCAGTGGGGCTATTTCCATGAGGAAGTGTTCCAGGATTGGACCCAGAGACTTATGTTGTTGAACCAGATCTTTTTCACTGATTCCCACTCCGGTCTTCTCTCCCTCAAGAGCCCTGAGTTTTTGTGAACGGAAAAAGGATACATTGTGATTATGTTTCTCACCCTTGCTATGCTACAAAAGTTTACATTTCCCTTTGGCTGATATGAATCACTTGCATGTTAAATCTTGCCACTGCCCTCTCCTTTTGCCACAGGGACGCATGCTAATGGCAGATAAAAAGCCCTCACATTCTTGCTGGCTGGGAAGATAACGCATGTCAGCACCCCAGGGGGGATTATAGCTGCTCGCTTTCAGTGCGGAGTTGAGACTGAGGAATTATGAACAATATGGCATTTCCACAGTTGTGTCAAATGTGTCTGGCTGTACATAGTTGGGTGGTTTTCTTTGCAAGCAGGACAAATTGTCTTTGAACGTTGTTTGGGTTTTTTTTAAAAAAGACTATGTAGTAAAGGGTTAAGTGAAATGATGAAGCATGTGATGGAAAATGAGACTGCAAACCACTGAAATAAAACAAAACTGCTTTCTAACTCTTGGGGTCCTCTCCAGGTGTGTGCCCATCACAAACCAGTCTCACACGGGGAGCACAGTGATCACACTTGCCTGGTGGTTCCTTTCTCACACAGTGCTCTGTGCAGCTCTGGTCCTTTACATTCCCAGCTGCCTTGCAGGAAGGGAGGGTCCTGTTGTTATTACAGGACCTTATAGTTAGCCAATGGGATTCTGCAGAAGCTGGGAATGGGTGATGGGTTGGATCACTGGATGATTACCTGTCTGGTCATTCCCTCTGAAGCACCTGGAATTGGCCACTGTTGGGAGACAAGATACTGGGCTAGATGGACCATTGGTCTGACCCAGTGTGGCCATTCTTATGGTCAGAGCTGGTTCTGCACGTTGCATGACTTCTTTAACTTTTCTTGAGTTAAATAGTCACTCGATCAGTGACATTCAGACTGAGGCTTGGGAGCTGCAAGTGGCTCTTTAGTGCGTCTCCTGTGGCTCTTTGCTGCACACGACATTGAAACCCTGTGATTGAATTATTAACCACTCTTTTAGGGAATGTTGGTTGCTAATTTGGCTCCTGGACCACTGAGGTCTGAGTATCACTGTGCTGGCTGTACACAAAATGGCTTGATGGCAGATGTTGTAAAGCCCTCTAGCTACCCTGAGGTTAGGGCGGTGGAGGTAATGGGATAACACAGCTGCCTTGTTACCCAGGGGTGTCCCCACACTACCCAGCTCTCCAGGGCACACTGTATACCAGGCACCTGGAGATGATATTTCCTTCAGTGTCAGTCCCAGAAAGTACAGGACTGCAGCTTTCCCCAGCAGTGACACCAATGGAAGTGGGCTTACTGCATCTGCCACTCAGCGCCTCTGACAAGGCGTATACTCCTGCAAAGTGGCACCCCGGCTAGCTGAGAGGAAGGATGGTCCCGTGGCTGGGGTCGTCATTTGGGACCTGCCCCCCCCCCCCCCCCCCCCAGGTACGAGTCCCTGCCCTGTCATAGAATTCCTGTATGACCTTGGGCTTGGGCTTGCTGTGTCTCACTTCCACATCTGTATAATGATAAATGATGAAGGATTCTGACGATAAATCCGTGCAAGGCTGTGAGGTACTTAGCTACTCCAGGGAGGCGAGCTTATAAGTAGAGCCTGGTGACAGTCTTTATCTTGTATACATTTTTGTTTTATTTTTTCAGGAATTGTGTGTGATTTTTATCCATTTTACCCAGAACGCCTGGGGTGAGGGTGGGGAGGGAAGCAAGGTTGCATCCTGCCCCGGGGATTGGGGGGGGGGGGCAGCGGCAGGCCTGGCTGGGAGAGAGATCAGGTCTTGTC
Source organism: Caretta caretta (assembly GCF_965140235.1). Classification (NCBI taxonomy): domain Eukaryota; kingdom Metazoa; phylum Chordata; order Testudines; family Cheloniidae; genus Caretta; species Caretta caretta. The sequence continues at coordinate 9,655,040 of NC_134208.1, read as the reverse complement.
CCCAAGGGGGAGAAGGGAGGCCCTGGGGGAGTTGGGTCTTGCCCTGAGGGTGTGGGGGTTGGAAGGCCCTGGGCGGGTTGCAGCCATGGCTTCTGTTCCACGGGACTGGGTCCAACTCCCTGCTCTGGATATTGCAACCTGGCACATGGGGCCACAGCAGAGCTCAGGTTTGGCCTGGCTGCCCCCCCTCATGAATTTGAGTGCGTGGACGCTGTTCAGTCAAATTTGGCCCTGCGGTGCCCTGGGTCAGGATGGAAGGGGTGGGGGCGGCCAAACCCGAGCAGTGCTGTGACCCTGTGTACAGGTTGCAATGCCCAGGGCAGGGAGCTGGGCCCAGCCCTGAAGGACAGGAGCCACAGGATCCATGGCGGCGAGTGGGTTTTTCATTTTATTTCACATTTGCAAACAAACACAGGGCTCTACTTACAAGTGCTACAGCCAGGAGCGATAACTCTCAGAGGGAGGCGGAGAGGCGATGGGGCCGCACTGCTGTCACACACAAGGATCATGTTTTCACAGTACGTAGCACAGTTCATAGTTGAGCCCTGGATAGATGTAATTGCCAGGATCCCTTCTCTTTCCTTTGTCACATATTGCTAATACACTTATTTTTTCCTCCCATCATTGGAATCACCCTAGTTTTCCATGAGTCCTCAGAAATAATTATGAGTGGTCCACTAAGTTTGTTTGCTAATTCCCTTAATAGTCAAGGGCACATTGTACGGAGAGGCTGATTTGCATATGTTCCTATTCATACAGGAATGATTTCTGGGAAGTTCTCTGGCCTGTGTTGTAGAGATCAGATAGATGATCGCAGTGGCCAATTGATTTTGGTTGTGGGTTTTTTTTTTAAATCCCTGTTTAAAACGCAAAGGACCAATTCCTGCCCGCTGGCTGCAGGGTCTGGCCCAGCTGAAGTGGTGCAATACGGCTGCAGAAAAGGGAGGGATGGGTAGGAGCTGGGGTTTCTGCTCCAAGTACCCAGGGGAGCTCTGCTGTACAGGGTCTCTCCAACACCCTGCACACAAGGGCAGGGAGCAGGCCAGCTGTAGGTGGATCACTGACTAGGGTATTTAGGTGCCTAATCACTGACTAGGTATTTAGGGTATCCAGGGTATTTAGGTGCCTAATTCCCATAGATTTCAATGGGTGTTAGGCACCTGGATACCTCTGGGGACCTGGGCCTTAGAGAATATGCAATGGGAGAATAAACTAGGATGTGGGGATCAGGTTTAGAGCACACACAGGGGCGTGGGCCTAAATTAGCCAAGACACTGTGAGATCTTGCTTAACGCTTTATCAATAAGACTACCCTTGTATTAGAACAGCCTTGAAACTCACCAATACCGTCCATCTTCAGCCGAACCATTTGACAAACATTTCCCCCGATGTTCACCCGCCGTAAATGGAGGCCAAGCGTCTTTGCTTCTCTTGCAAGAGCCGCCGACTTGGCAGCTCCCTGCTTCATTTTACGTACTGGGGGCCAAACCCTGCTCTCAATTGCACTGCACACAACTGGAGTCACTCCAGCAGAGTCACGCTGGATTTTCACCAGGGAAATGGACAGCCGACCTCAGGGATCTGAGAGGGGAGCATAAGTCTTAGTGGAAGCAAGTAGAAGTCAAGCTCCTAAATCACTTATATGCTTCTGGAGCTGAAAATTCCTAGTGATTTTAGTGCAGGGAGAGGGGGGCTTGCCGCGGTCAGAAGGGCAGAGCTGGGTCTGTTACGCTTGCAGGAGAAATATGTACGTGAACGAAGAGCTTGTCAGGTTAAAAAATCCCTTTTGTTTAATTTTGAAAAGGCAGGGATTAGTAATGTGACAGCTCCCTCTGTGCTCTGGGAAGGGGGTAAACTGGAGGGGATGGCTTGGTTTGCTAATCCTCATGTTTCAAACCCTGGGAGTCCGTAGAACCCCAAATCCAGTGAAGTGCTGGAAGCGGCTCCCGGGAGACCCTGGTTCAAATCCCACCACCAGACTAAAGTGAGAGGGACTGAGGTTTCCCTGCTAAAGACAGCAGTCCCACTGCCCCCCGGTGCCCCCAGTTACTGCTGAATCTGCCCCTGCCAGAGACTATTGTTTATGCATCGAGCTCAGCCACACATGGCTGAGGACCAACTTACATTGCTTTATGAACAGATCAGATTGTACTGAATGGCAGGGACATCCCAAAATACCACCTGGAGGAGGACACCCCTTGTTCCATAACATCTTCCTCATGCCCCATTGTTTCTGCAGGATTCACATCACTAGTGCTGTCTAAAACAAATATCTGACGCACGCATGAAGAGAATGGGCTGGCACTGGGCGGGATCCCTGCACAAACAAGTCTGTGCTTTTGTGGAAAAGATGTGCCCAGGCAGGCATAGGATCTTTATTATCTTCCATAGCAGTTGCCTACACTGACCCACACTGACTTAATTACACCGGATATCTCTTGTGACTGCCAACTAACCGTGGAAAGGTTCCCGCTCTAATCTCATCAGCTTCACCTTCCCGTGACATCTCTTGAGCAGAGACAGAGGACTGGGGATCTCTGGCAACATCTTTGAGCCACAGCTGGCAGCATCTGGGGACAAGCCATCAGGCGTACTGTTCGGAGGAGGGGAGGGCAGAGCAGATACTAGAAATGAACCAATAAACCACAAGGCTGCATCTTCTCCATCCCTGGTCTCCCTCTTCTTTCTCCTGCCTCTCTTCTCATCTGTTGATCCTGGTGAAGATTTCCTATCCCGGCCAACCCAGCAAGCGCTGCATGTTCTTTTTGCTCACCCTTCCTACAAGCCCTACATCCTGCTGCTCCCTACCAGCTAACCACAGGCCATCCACCAGCATGTGCAAGGAGCAGTGCATGGAGCCTGGAGCTGGGGTCGGGGCGGGGAGTGGACGTGACGGATTCGTCTCTTCTGGGACTGACCACGCCAGCCAATCCAAGCCTGGGGCCGGGGCGGGGGGGCAGAAGTGACGGATTCGTCTCTTCTGGGACTGACCACGCCAGCCAATCCAAGCCTGGGGCCTGGGCGGGGGGGCAGAAGTGACGGATTTGTCTCTTCCGGCACCGACCGCACCGGCCAATCACACCAGCCCACGGGGGCCCCCAAAGTTCAGGGCTCGGAGTGGTTGCCCCGATTCGCCCTACCCAAGGGACAGCTCTGCATACAGCCGTCCCTGGAAGAGTATGTTTACTTCTGGATGCCGTCTCTCCAGACAGCTATGTGAAAACGATGAAGGGCCTGGACAGGGATGTAGTCGAAAGAGAGAACCTGAGACATGAGGCCTGGTATAAGGGGCTTGCTGTAAGGCCTAAGGCCTGAACTAAAGTCAGGCGCTGCGGCTATAAAGCAAAGTTAGCAAGAGTCAAGCTCTGAGCAAAAGTTCTATATTATATATGTTACAAAGCAGATGCCTGCTTGCAGGTTCACGGCTCAATACATGAACTTGGCAAGACCAGGGCTGATGTTGCAAAAACACAAACACTCCTAGGCACCAAATATTCACATAAACACATTCCAGAAGGGTAGCACCACAACACCCCGATACAAGGTTATGGTGTAAACACACTCCCCGAAGATGATACAGGGTCACACTGATCTTTCCTAAGGATAAGAGCAGGATGATTGGATAGAGATGGTTTGATTGGACCAACAGCTACAAGGTAAAGGGCGACACGTAACTTCTTGTATCAGTGTATAAAAGAGGGGGGTCACAGAGCGGGTGTCTTTGTCTGGCTAGGGTGGGGGAGCAGAGGGTCCGGCTGCTCACTGAGCCGAGTCCGTTGTCACAGGCCTACACGTTTCACTGTACCTGTGTCACGTACACGCAGCCAACAACTGACAACAGCGGGTAACTTATGAGGAAAGATTCGAAGAGCAAAGTAGAACTGAGAGTGGCTAAGAGACAACCAACCTGCTGGCCCTATTCTGCTCTTCTGTTTGCCCATTTAGTGCCATTGACAGCAGGAGCATTACTCCTGATTTAGAGCCGCGTGAGCTCAGTAGCCAGCCCATTAAACCTATAAAGCTTCACAGGGAGTAAAGACCCAGGATGGGAATACTTTGAGTGGGTTTGTTGTGGGGATAGGAATGTGAGGAAACTGACTGGGATTCTAGGGGAAAATTTGTGCCAAGGAAACGGATGATGTTGTAGAATAGTTTCCCAGGGGAGCCCCCATCACTTGGGCTATTGAACGCTAATCTTGGAAATGTACAAGAGGGAACCAGCCGGCATTGACTGGGAGACAGACCAGATGACTCCCTAGGTCTCTATGCATAGAGCGGTAACAGCTTTCTGGACCTGGAAGCTAATTCCATGAGCATGGCTAGGCAACAAGCAATACTGTCAACAAGGCCAGATGAAAACGATCCTCCTGCCTTGAAAACACTGAAAAACTAAAAATCCTATTGGTAGAAGGGTGGAGGTGGGGTAGGCAGACAAGGATTTTAAAGAAACTAGTTTTAGCTGAGGATGTTTTGGAGGGATGTAGAGGGGAGATACCGTCTGTCCCCATCCATACTAGAGTTGGAGCCAGGCTGGTGGCAACAGAACCGTGGCCACTGATGGCAGAGCTCTAGAATGGTTTTATTGAATCAGTGCAGACAGGGATTGTTTGCTTCTGAAAAAAACACCTTATAAAACCAGGCTGTTCACTACAGCTGTACATGCGTGAACAGCGCCTCGCCCAACGTAATCCCTGTGAATCTCCAACTGAGGCCTCTCGGTGCTTCTGCAGTACAAACAGGGTCAAGGAGGTGTGGTCTCCTAAATCCTTTCTACTGCCTCTATGTGGAAGACGCTCAGATTCTGTGGCGATGGGCAGTGGCCAAAAACCCTGAGATGGTAGAACAGGGCCAGTGTTAGGCAAAGGTCATAGAGTCATAGAGTCATAGAATATCAGGATTAGAAGGGACCTCAGGAGGTCATCTAGTCCAACCCCCTGCTCAAAGCAGGACCAATCCCCAATTTTTGCCCCAGATCCCTAAATGGCCCCCTCAAGGATTGAACTCACAACCCTGGGTTTAGCAGGCCAATGCTCAAACCACTGAGCTATTCCTCCCCCCAGGTCACCTGGAATGCTGAGTTCTTGTCCCGGGGCACCACAGCCTGCTGCCCCACCCCATGCCCCAGCATGACTCTGGCCTGACGACCCCTTTAAGGGTATGTCTGCACTGCAAGTGGGAGCGGTAACGTCCAGGTTGGGCCGACCTACACTCACTAGCTCTTCTCAAGTGAGCAAACTAAAAATAGCAGTATCTCTGAAGTGGTGTATATAAACCACTCCTCCAGGCAGACAGTGCTCGAGCCAGAGAACCCTGCTCTAGAAAAGACAGAGTCCATCGGAAGTTGCACTGCCTTTCACAGATCACCACTGAAATTGGTGGTGTAAGAGCTCCAATGCCCTTTGGCAGTTAAGGGGTGAACCCTTCCTGTGGCAATGAAGCAGTGAATTCAAAGGAGCCCTTAGGAGCTGGGCATTATGCACATGGCAAAAGCAAGAAAGTCATCATCATCATCATAAAGAGAGGCTGCACTAATTGCCTCCCAGGAGGGGGAATCCACATGCAGAGCTTGCCATTGGTGGATTTCACCGTTCCCTGGAGACCCAGACTGTCATCCCCTGGAATAACCCATGCGCATGAAGATACATAATAAGGGTAAAGCAAAAAAATCTTCTCTCATCAAGTGGAAAGAAGAAACGTCATGTCTGACCCACAGCCGGGCAAACCCCAGCAGGTTCTGTCCCTGGGGAAGCCACGGACACATCATTTTGCTTTCTGTCCATGCGGGTCTGCAATCCCTGACGTTTTGCATTGAGTTTAGGAGTTAGAATCCAAAAAGCTGCTGAGACACCTGGCCGAAACTGGTGCGTTTTCAGTTTTCTTGGTGACTACAATGTTGTGGTCCTTTAAAACCTTTGTTATCTCCCATTGGACCTGATCCAAAGTCTACTGAAATCAAAGGAAAGATTCCCAGTGGCTTTGGATCAAGCCCTGTCTGCGGTATTTCCTGGTATGTTCATCTCCATTTTTACTACACAGGGCACTGAGAATAAACCAGATTCTGAGTTTAACTAACTGCAAATACCTGTGCAAAGGCAGATGATTGGGATACCCTTATTCATACTCTGAGCAGCATTACAGTAACAGCTAAAGGCTCTAATGAGCTCAGGCCCCATTCTCTTAAGCACAGAACAAACACATCATAAGAATCGGCCCCCAGCTCCAAAGAGCTTCCAGTCTGCACAGACAAGGGCATGGACAGGTGAAATGACTTGCCCAAGGTCACACATGAGGTCAGTGGTATTCCCTAGAAGGGGGAGCAATAGCTCAGTGGTTTGAGCATTGGCCTGCTAAACCCACGGCTGTGAGCTCAATCCTTGAGGGGGCCATTTAGGGATCTGGGGCAAAAATTGGGGATCGGTCCTGCTTTGAGCAGGGGGTTGGACTAGCTGACCTTCTGAGGTCCCGTCCAACCCTGATATTCTATGAATGCAGATCTCCTGCTTCCTAGTCACTGGACCACACTGCCTTGCCAGGAGTAATACCTTACTCATGTGACCCTAGACAATTCAGATGGGAAATAAGGTGGAAATTTTTAATGGTGAGAGTAATGAGCCACTGGGACAATTTACCAAGGGGCGTGATGGATTTTCCATCACTGCAATTTTTAAATCAGGATAGGATGTTTGTCTAAAAGCACTGCTCTAGGAATTATTTTGGGGCAGTTCTCTGATCTGTGTTATTCAGGAGGTCAGATTAGGGGAGCCCATTGGCCCCTTGTGGTCTTAGCTGCTATGAAGCTGCTCCATAACTAGGTCCATTAACGTCAGTAAGACCACTCGTGATGTGAGGTAGGAGTTGGCTGCCTATCTATCTGTGAAGAGCTGGGCCCAAACATCTCACCAGCTAGCCCTTCATGATCTAATAAGGCAATTGTCAATATTTCAACATCACTTTCCTCATACTGTGGTGATAGCATATTAGGCCTGCTAGACGTAGCTCGGGAGACAGACAAACAGGCACGTTGCAAAAGGGCCCATCTGAGAGGGTTTAGACTGGGAACCGTCAGCTGATCCCATCGCTCATGAAACCATTGTGCACTTTTGCAGACATTTTAAAGAACCCACAGTGAGTTTGGAATAAAACTGCCACCGAGCCAGGGGCTGTAGATTCAGATTTCATTGCAAACACCCCACTTACTAATTACATTATTATCAATAAACATTTATCATGAAGCATGGTGGGAGCACACAGAGGTGAACCAGGCTGGGGCCCCACTGTGCTGAGTGTTGCAAAGACATTTAGGAAATGCCAGCCCCTGTCCCAATGAGCTTACAATAAAAAAAACAAGACATCATAATAGCTAGCTGTTACATAGCGCTGTTCATCAGCAGATCTGAATGCACTTTATAGTGGAGGTCAGTATTGTTATTCCCATTTTACAGGTAGGAAAACTGAGTCACAGGATGGTGCAGTGACTACACAGTTGCTGGCTCCAACAGACAGCACTGTAAATGAACCATGTCAATTAGATATGGACGAGACCACTGTAGGATCTTCCAGTCCATCTGAAATGCATCTGAGAGTCTATTCTTCTCTGGTCTACTTTTACATCTCCCAAGCGAGATCGGTCCCATTGTCTCACTTATTTGTAATTCAAGAGTGCTGTCTAAGTTTTGCGTGGCTGTCCATGCTTGTGTTCAAAGTACAGCAGGTTGGGAAAGAAAGCCCAGATTTATAAAGCTGAAAAATATTATATAAAGAAAAAGAAAGAAAGAGCAATGCAGAGAAATGCAAATAGGCAGCCAGAAGTAGCTGGGGATCAGCTGTAATGGGAAGGTTTCAGTTTGATATATAGTGTCACAGCTATTATTAATGGTTTGCTGGTTTTTACCTTTAAAACTTTGGCTGGATTATTTATTATGTCACCCCAGTGTACAGATGATCTATGGAAGGGGCAATAATATTTGTTCTTGGCCTCTTGGATTTACTGGGTTTTTACAGACTTTAATTAGGTTTAATTCTGCCCTCCCAACACATAGAAAGAGTGTGTGAATGCACATACATACACACACACACACGCATATACCCCACGATTAAATGACAAAACATAAAGTAGAAAAACAGTTTTAAAAAAATCGTCACATTTTAAAACCCTTTTCACCATAACGAGCAGCTCTGCTGATGGACTTTGCATATTATGGATGGGTCAGAAGGTTTGTTTTCATTTGCAAATGATCAAGAACTCAGGAAATCCAATAGGAGAAGAAACTCCACCAGAACCATGGAGTTGGGATCTTCCCGTTAAATTTGTTGTATTTTATAAAATATACAGATTTCATCTGAAAAAGTGTCAAGCCTCTGTGGTTGCCAAGGTAAGAGCCACCTCCTTGAGGTAAATGGATGGAGGAGCTGCTTCTGGGTTCAGGACATAGACTATTCAGTCCTTGCCTCACCGTGTGTTCCTTCCATGTCCCTACACTCCAATCCTTTGGCTCTTTCTACTCTCTTTGCAAGCTTGCCGCTGAATTCCCAGATCCGTTGCAGCCCACTACATTCCCGGACTCCATCCTCAATCCCTTAATGCTGCCCTTCCATCTTTCTAAACTGATGCCTCAATGCCCCCTGCCCACGCTTTGCCAGCTCGCGCTGCTTTCCCCAGTCAGGGATGATGGAGAAAAGAAAAGCAAGCTCAATTAACAGACCAAAATCTTCCTCTCTCAGTTACACCTGTGACTGAGACCTAGGTGACCTGGGTTCAAGTCTCCAGCTCTGCTGCTGCTTTGCTGGGTTACCTTGGGCAAGTCATTTCCCGCTCTGTGCCTCAGTATCCCCTTCTGTAAAATGGGGGATAATGATAAAAGACCTCCTTTGTAAAATGCTTGGAAATCCACGAGTAAGAGCTAGGTGTTACTACTGTTTTCCCATACGTTCTGCATTATGATTCTGCATTGGCCACGCAAGTGATTTGTAACCACGGAAAGTGGGGTAACACTGGCATGGGCAGGGCAACAGCTTGCTTGGGCCTACAGAAAGGGATGACAGTGATGAAGGAGGGCAGGAATGAGAGAGGATGATGCTGACCTCTCACTGCCAAGGCTGAGACCGCGTCTAGATTGATCTTCAGTGGAACTATGCTATGGCAGAGACACTTGGCTCCCCTGGGCCCACTGCCCAGTGTGGGACATAACAGCCGTGGGGGAGCTGCGTGCGTGTCTGCATGCTGGGTCCAGTGTTGGACGGACTCCGCGGCAGGACACTGGGGAGCCCTCCAAGCAGTGATGGTCAAGACACTGGGTTCCCCTCACCCACATACAGACTGAGACCCTCCTCTACTTCAGCCCCTTCCCCACCTCAACTCTCACACCTGCTTACCTCTTGGCTCCCCCCCACTCCCCGATCAACTCCCACCCCTCTGCAAACCATGCAGCAGCTCCGTGGGGCGCTGGTGAATGGCTGTGTAGATGGGGATCAGGGTGAGTAGGGATATGTAGGAGTTGGGTGGGGGTTTTGGATTGGAAGGGGAGCTTTGCTCGGATGAGTCATTTGGGACTCCTCTCACCACTTCTAGTCCCCACTTTACCCTCCATCATCCTTATGCACAACCCAAATTCCCTTGTGATCCCACCCTCCACAGCCTCACTCGGGCTCCCTGCCTCCCTTGCAGGCCCACACACCTCCCGTGGCTCCTTACCCCCGCCACCTCCCTAGAATTTCCACAGGATCGACTGGCACAGCCCTGCCCCATCCGAGCCCCAACGGAAATCCTCATCACTTGCATCCCCCACACTGCCCTATAGCCTCACACTCCTCAGCACACAAGGGTGGACGTGGCAGAGCGTCCAGCAAATTTCTCCTCCTGCCTCCCCAAGCGGGCTGGGGAATTCCACCAACCAGAAGATCCCGCACGAGCTGCATGGGGCACTTGTGGACGCCAGAGCCACCCACCTGCAAGCCCTGTGGCTCTGCACTGGGTCTTGGCTCATCCCCTTCAGCTCCTTGACAGCACGGCCCTGCAGGAAGTGTCCCACCAACCACCGCCTCAGGAACCCGGGGACTCCATGACCAGCCTTATTTTACCTACTAAATCCCCCAGGGTTTTGGGGGGTAGCAATGCCTTGGAGAGTGGCTACCCCTTTGACTCCATCCCCTATGGCCTGGCTTGCCCCTTTGCAGAGCACAAAGCTGGACACCTGCAGGACCCACAGGCAGAGGGCGTTCTGAAGGCTCCAGGGAGGGATACAGTTTTGTGGGGGAAGCTCTCTATTGAAGTATGTAGCTAGTCCACATCACAATAACACCCCCTGAGGGGATGATATAGACCTACAGTAGCTCAAGCTTTTTTCTGTGCATGTGTGTGCTCGTACCCAGAGGCGGAGAGATGGCTTGTCTACAGTAGGATCCCGGGGGTGCGACTGCAACTCATGTAGCCATCCCCAAGCCAGCATTATTCGAGCTAGTTGGGGCCCAGATCAGCAAAGCCGTGGCAATGCAGGCTCCAGCATGGGCTAGCTGCCCAAGTCATTACCCAGCAGCCTGGGGGGCAAGGGGGGGGGCTGTACAGCCTGCACTGCCGGTCGTGTGGCTATGGCTTAAAACAGCTAGATTAAAACTAGTTGGGCTACTGTCAAGGTTCCTTCCCCACTCTGAACTCTAGGGTACAGATGTGGGGACCTGCATGAAAACCTCCTAAGCTTATTTTTTACCAGCTTAGCTTAAAACTTCCCCAAGGTACAAACTATTTTACCCTTTGCCATTGGACTTCCACTGCCACCACCAAACTTTATCTGGATTCCTGAGAAAACGTTGTTTGGAAACGTCTTTCCCCCCAAAATCCTCCCAACCCTTGCACCCCACTTCCTGGGGAAGGTGTGGTAAAAATCCTCACCAATTTGCATTGGTGACCATAGACCCAAACCCTTGGATCTTAGAACAATGAAAAAGCATTCAGTTTTCTTACAAGAAGACTTTTAATAGAAGTAAAAAAGAATCACCTCTGTAAAATCAGGATGGTAAATACCTTACGGGTAATTAGATTCAAAACATAGAGAATCCCTCTAGGCAAAACCTTAAGTTACAAAAAAGACACACAGACAGGAATATTCGTTCTATTCAGCATAGCTATTTTCTCAGCCATTTAAAGAAATCATAATCTAACACATACCTAGCTAGATTACTTACTAAGTTCTAAGACTCCATTCCTGTTCTGTCCCCGACAAAAGCATCACACAGGCAGACACAGACCCTTTTTTTTTTTTTCCCTCCTCCCAGCTTTTGAAAGTATCTTGTCTCCTCATTGGTCGTTTTGGTCAGGTGCCAGGGAGGTTACCTTTAGCTTCTTAACCCTTTACAGGTGAAAGGATTTTTCCTCTGGCCAGGAGGGATTTTAAAGGTGATTACCCTTCCCTTTATATTTATGACAGCCACAATTGCAAGGCGATACATTCAGAGGGGAATAAAGACACAATGGCTACTACTGCAAAAAAGAAATAAATAATAATAAATAATAATAATAATAATAATAAAGGAACATTTGTACTTTTTCAAACAGGCAAAGGAATACCTGTGAATAACAGCGATACCCCCCAAACCCCCAACATTCCCACTGAGAAACCCACAAGGGTTGCTGATAGAAAGGTTCGCAGCACGGTGAGAATACAACAGCCCTCTGCTCAAAGCAGCCACTTGCAACATGCCATGTCAGCATTAAAAGGTTAAACAAACGCCTCGACTGACTTTAAAGAAAAAAAAACCGCGGCCCTGTTTTATTTGTTGTAAAACAATCTTTTTCTCTTCATCATGAATCATTATTAATAAAATACCAATAGCTGGGGGCCTGCAGCGAAATGTGTTACGGGAATTCTGTTCTATTGCTTTTACTGGCCAAAAGGCCAAAGCCAAAAGCACCCTGGCATCATTTTTCAGTTTCATCTGTTGATGCACCAATTGGGATGACAGAACACCCTCCATAACCTGTCTGTCCTGGGAGAATCTGTGTTTACTCAGTACCCTGTCAAGGTGAGAAGTCCAAAATCCCATGGCAGGTCTTGATGGAGCATCTATGCTAGATTTCATACATCTCCTGCTTCAGGAGGGGACCTGACACAAATAATTGGTGTCACCACTGCTGGTGCGATGCCAAATGATGCCCGACGCTGGTCCGATGCTGACAAAACAGTTCAGAATAAGCAGCTCAGCTGGTTTGCCCCGATCAGGTGGGGAAAGCTGCTGGAGAAGGCACAGGATATCATCATGATAAGGCTATGGGGATAAATTCTGCCCTGGGGGGCTTAAACTCAGCTGCCACTTTGGACAATGGATGATTTCAGCATCGTGTGAGGACTGAGTAGGATGACACAGAACACAGCAGAGCCTGGGTGCGGGCACGACGAAGAGGTAGGTCAGGGCCGAGCTGTGGAGGGCTTTGAAGGGGAGGAGGAGAAGCTGGAGCTTTATGCAGAGGAAGAGGATTGGGACCAAAGCACCCGGTGGCCCTCTCGGGGTTGCTATTTCTGAATGCAGGGTGCTGTAAATCCCTGCATGGAAGTCATTCACCCCACTGAGGTAACCTTGTCCCTGGCACCCCTCCGCCTTGTCCTAATAATGTTCTCCTCCCCCTCCTCCTTTAGGGCATGTCTACATTGCACCCCAAACCCGGGCTCTGACACAGGGCGAAGCCCAAGCCCGTTCAATCCACACACAAATGAGTCTGACTTGGGTCAGCAAACCCTCAGGACCCAGATCCTAGGCTCCTACTACTCAGCTGAGATTCGGGTCCAAGCCTTGTCATTCTGCAGTGCAGATGCAGCTCAAGCCACAGAGGTGGTCTGCGTAATGCAGTACAGATGTGCTAGCATGGGTGTGAGGCCCAGATCCAGCAATTGTAAACCCAGGTTTACAATGCAGTGTGGACACTCAAGCACAGGCTTGGAAACACTGATAAGCACGGGTCCCAGACTTGGATTTACAATGCCGTGTAGACATACCCTCAGACTCACTTCAGCTAAGATACCTGCAGGACACTGACTTTTAATAATGGCTAAGCAGGTAGCATGCTACACTGGGTACACAGCTAGTCCATGCAAAAATATGCTTCTCTCATGGTTAATTACTTCATTACAGTAGTCCTGGGCAGCGGGTAAACTCCCCCTTCAGGGAGGCTAGCCTTCCAGCCCCGCCCCATTTGCCCGAGCCGCCCTTCTCCATCCCCCATGGAGAGAGGAGCCCAGGGCCACGCGCCCTAGCCACCCCAGGCCACCAGCCCCAGCGTTGGGCCGCCAGTCCCAGCTGCTGACCCCAGTGCCAGGCCGGCCCAGCCCCTGGTGGGCCCGAGCTCCTGGCCACTGGCTAGAGCTAAGCCCCCACTAGCTTCAGGGAAGGGAGGGAGGGAGGCGGGATCTGGGGGCAGAACATGGGCGGGGCCACAGCCTGGGTCAGCAGAGGCTTAGCCTGCCCCAGCCTTTGATACCCAGTACCCATGACAGGGCCAACTTTCTGACTGAACAAAACCAAACACCCTTGCCCCACCCCTTCTCTGAGATCCTGCCCCATCCACAGCATCCCCCCTCCCTCCTTCACTCGCTCTCCCCCACCCTCACACACTCGCTCATTTTCACCGGGCTGGGAAGGGCCCCTTTTCGACTGGGTGTTCTGTTGAAAACTGGACACCTGGCAACCCTAACCAACAGGCCCCAAAAGAGATCAGGGCCCTATTGGGCCAGCTGCCCTACAGACACATAACTAGACACATTCTCTGCCTTCCAGGGCTTACATCTAAATAGGCAAGTCAAAAGGGAGGAGAGAGAAAGCATTAGCAAAAATAAGTGACTTTCCCAAGATGAGTCTCTGGCTGAGTCAAGAATTGAACCCAGAGCTCCTAAATCCTATTCCAACAGCTTAACCCCAGCACCCTCAATCCCCATGCTGCCACTGGCATATTTTATTCATCACTTTTATCTGGTCATTAACCAGCATTGAGCATTTCAGGGCAGAGACTGTCTTTACTCCAGGTCTGTCCAACACCCAACACAACAGGGCCCCATCCCTGCCTGGGCCCTCTGTGCTATTGGACCACAAGAATAAGGAGGGCTGGAGCACCCAGGAGGGAAGCTGGTCTGACATATGGGTTTGGACAGTACAGCTAAGCCTAGGAGTTTGCAGGGTTTTGAACCTGCTAAAACAGATTATGATGTGAGAAAGTTAGTGATGAATTTGGTTTACACACTAATTCGTCAGCTGTCCACATTCTCCACCTCAGCCAGTAGCACTGTCATTGTCATACAGCCAGCGACTGTCCTGCCAACAGGAACTTTAAGTTACTGTAAAAAAACAAACAAAACAAAAACAGACCCTCCCAAAACCCCCAAAGGGCTCAATTCTCCTCTCACTTGTACTGGTGTGAATCAGGAATACCTCCACGGAAAGCCAGGGAGTTATGCTGGTGTCATGTGATTCAGAATCTGACCCAAAGGTCTCGGGCCCAGAGAGTCAGCTGATAACTACACCCATGTTTCTGTACTTGGAAACCTGGACATGGTGACACATGAATAGTGGGAGGGTATTTTACATGTCCCCAGAGCTTTCAAAGGCTGTTTAATTGTCCTTCATCTATACCACTTTTCCTTTGCTGTATTGTTAACGTTATCGACAATTCCCATGCACTATCCCCCTGCGCAGGAAAATAATTCAGCGCCTGGCACTGGATTCGTATCCTGTCTGAAACGGCTTCAATTGAACAATTAGCTCTGCCCCACACATGGCTGTTCTGGGAAGGAAGCTGGGGGCAATTGGACAATTGATAGGGGAAGCATCAGCCACGCTTGGTGAAATTGTTAGCTGTTGGCAGATTTGTTGTGCACTTCGTTCTTCAAGGAACAAGTGTGCATTGGACTCCCTCTGCTGGTTCTATGACAAATGCCAATGTACAGACTCTGTATGGGACACTGCAAAGCAAAAGACAGGCCCTGTCATCGTGACAGTGAAAATAACCCAGTGGGAGCCAAATACAGTAGATCTAGGTTCTGACTCCACCTGCATGGGATGGACAAGGGAAGGAGAGGGGCAGCTGAAGAACCCCCTACCCATGGTGCTGCTGCAAAAGGGCAGCCCCACTCCCACCATTTGTGCTGTCAGTTCAGCAGCTGAGTTGTTAACCCATCACGTCACCTGACAGGGTGTGAGGTGAGGGGATAGCTCTGGCCCTGCTTCTGTACCAAACAGAAGGCAAACCAGGAGGGGGAACAAATGTGACATCTGTGAAGGGCTGTCACAGCTGCTGTTCCTTCATATGCTCCTGCAACAGCCTGTGAGGTAGGGAAGTAGTTTTACACATGGAGAAACTGAGGCACAACATGTCCTCAGAGAATGGAGCCCTGATGCCAGCATATGAGAAACTCCTATTGATAGTGGTGAATAGAGCTCCAGGAGCGCTGACTCCCAGCATCTCTCTTCCCCATTTGGCCAGCGTTACGGTGGCGGGGGGAAGGGTGTCTACAGCTACACAGTCTGAGCACAGGGCCCAGAGATGGGGCCCTATTTTGGAGGGGTTCTGCTCTGTGCAGGGGTCCAATCATCACTTTCCATGTACCTTATTCTGGGTAAATTACATGAAAGGAATCCATGCTTGTAAAACTAAACTGGCTCTTTCCTAAGAGAGCTATTTATGGAGGTGCTAGCTTTCCAGCCATGTGCATTCAAACTGAGTTCATGGCCCCCCTCCAGACTCTTCCCTCCTACAATCTGTGCTCCTCCCTGCACATTCCACGCTGGTTGCTACAGCTTTCCTTTTAACAAATTTTTATGGTCTTTCGTGCCAGCAGTTGCTGACTTGCTGGGGCCAGAGGTTACTAGTACCTAGCCCACCCTCGCAACATGACCTTTACCACCAGCCAGTTGTGGCCTCAGACCTTACAGACCAGCACACTTGAAGGACTTTGCACCAGTCTTCTTTTTGTTTGTGTTATGACTCTTGCTTCCACCCTACTTCTGCCCCCACAAGCCTGAATTCGCTGGCACATGCCAGTTCCTGGTGTTTCGTTTCTGTGCAGACATAGCCGGTGTTGCTCATATACCTTGTTTCCTTCTGACCCTCTTACATCAGGCCAGCTGATAGCAGAGGCTCTTTCTAAGTCCTCCTGGTCCTGACCTTGGCCCTGCCTTTTCAGGTATGCCAGCCATCTGCCACTACTCCACATGTCTCTTCAGTTCCTCTCCACTGCTGTCCTGAGTCAGCGGTGTCCCATGCAGCTTGGATCATTGCCATTTGACGTGGCTTTGTGCAGCTTCTGGATGGATGGCCCCCGACCTGCCCATCTGTGTGTAGTGGCCTCAGGTCCTTGGCGCTTCCGTTGTAGCGGGCTGCCTGCTTTTAGCTTGGCATTCGCCTGACAACTCTCCATTATTCCTCCGTTGTGCTGCAGCAGACTACCCTCATGGGAAGCAGAGTCTTGGTTCTCCAACTCACTAGCCTGTGCTAGGCTACTCTCTATTCCCTACAGGATTGTATCGTGATGGTGTAACATTGCCAGGTAGGGATCCCTTCGTGGCGGTTTTGACTTTGGCATCAGTTTCTTGGCTGTCTTTACTGCCCACTCTGCCTTCCCATTGCTTTGTGGGTACCCAGGGGAAAGACATCTTCTACTCCAATTCTCATTTGGCACTGAATTGTTTGAATTCTGCTGCAGTGTTCGATGTGTCAGGTACGTCCTCACTTGCAAAACGCGCCTCCGGTTCTTGCCTTAGCTGCCTCCAGAGAATCCACCTCCCAGAAACAGGAGCAGCACTCTACTGTGACCACATAGCTCTTGGCATTAAAAGCTAACAGGTCTGTTTGCAGCCTTTTCCCAGGGTGGGGCTGACTGTAGTCTCCTTCCGTTGTCAATTTCACATTGTCCCATGGGTGCTCAACTGGGCCTTCATGCCTGGCCAGGAGATATACCCTCCCTGGCTCGTCTCAGCAAGACCTCTCTCCCCAGCTGTGAACTGTGTATCCATCTCAAAATATCAGCTCCCAATTGGCTGGAATTACTGCCTTGAAACAAGATCCCATCTTGCACACAGCTCCTTTCTCACCTGGGAGTAGGGGGAAAACATCCTGTTCCACTTGTCTCTTAGGATCTAGCCAACCCTGGCGTAGGAATCGTTTTACTTCCTGTAGCACCCCATCCTTTTGTGGAATTGCCTGGCGCCTCCCATCACAGTCTGTCTACATGCTACAGTGCCTATCTGTGTGGAAGGTGTCTGGGAGGTACGCCCGGTACAGGTGTAGCTGCCACCAGTAGTGACTTTCCTAGCTGCACCTGACCCTCACATCAAAGTGCTGCAGTCTCAGTTTCATGCATTTTAGTCACCTGGGTGCACACAGCAGCTTCTTCATGATGCTTTCTAATGGCTTGTGCTCAGACCGCACATCCACCTTGTGCCCAGAGCAGCTGGAATGTTCCACCCCAGAGATCACGGCCCATAGCTCCCTTTCTAGCTGAGCACATCCCCTTTCAGGGTCTACTGGCACATTCTTTGGGCTGCTGGCTTCACACCAGTGCGGCACCTAGGCCTCCTGAGGCATCCCACTATCGCTCTATCTACTCCGCTGGGGCGTTGCACTTCAGGACCAGTGCCTCGCTTATGATTTTCTGTACTCTTTCAAACACCAATTCTTGGATCTCTCCCCATTCCCAGGCTGCATCATTGTGTGGTAACTGTCTCAAGGGTAAACAAGTTTCGGATAGGTGGGTGCAAAAATCTGGAAAGGTAGTTGGCCATCCTTCCAAATCATTGGACCTCGTCAAGCCCTTTGGTCTTGACATTTCCTTAATGGCTCTCAGTTTCTGTCTGGAATCCTTTAGAAGTCAACAGATGTCCAATATAGGGAACTTCAGTTCTTCTCAGCTTGTCTGCATTCAGCCTAATATTCTACACACAGCCCCTGTTTAGGAGTTGTCTCAGCGGGGTATCATCATCATGGGTTGTCATCTCCTTCTACAATAAGAAGGTCATCAACTACAATCTTGGTTTCTGGGAGTCCCTCTAGTTCCCGGGTCAGCTAATACTGGAAAACCTTGGGGCCAGGCCAATGCCCATAGGCATTAATGCCCTACTATACCTGCCAAAAGATGTGGCAATGGCTGTCAAGGTGGCTTGATGGCTCATCTAGCTTGCTATGCTAGAAGCCATTCTTGACAATGAACGAACAATGAATATTTTTGCCCTGGACAGATCAGGTAGTAGGTCCTCAATTGTTGGTAACAAGTAGTGACTTCTTTACCATGCTGCGTCAAGTGGTTTTGGATCAATGCAGATCTTCCGTTTACTAGTTTCTCTCACCACTACTAAACTGCTGATTCACTCTGTGCTAGTTTCAAACAGGTGTGATGATGCCTCTTCGTTTCAGGCTGGACAGTTCCTTCTCCAACGGCTTCACCAGAGCTAACGGAACTCTGCATTTTGGTAACCTCTTGGACTGCACGCTGGGGTCCGTTACTGTTAGAATGCTCCTGGATAGGGCCCACAATGGCTATTCTCCCTCCTATTTCACAATGAGGATAATGGTGGTGCTATACCGCGATCAAATCCATGGCTTGCACTGCCCTGCTGCCCGGCAGTGGGTGCTATTCCTGTCTGTCGTCCACTATAGACTCCAGGCAATGACATCTTGTTTCAGGTCTCAGAATGATTTTACTGTTCATCACCAGCACTTGGCCTCATTTCTCTAGTCTAATACTGCTGCTTCCTAATGTTGCTGGGATTACATGCAGCTGTCTCCACAATCCAGTGGGAATCAAACAGGCTGTGGACCAGATGAATGGCTGGCAGACTTCTGCAGTGTGGATACATTGAGAATCGTGGGATCCGCCCCTTCAATGAAAGTCTCTGCATCCTCATCACTGCATGTATTTGTGCTTTTTTCCTCCTAAGGTGGCTGCAGCATTGAGACATAAATTAGTTTTGTTTCTCCCATCCCTTGCACCCCTGCCCATAGACTAACCATTTTTATTTGGGGTTTTTTTGCTGTTTTCCAGAGTGTATTCACTGGATCATGATGCCTGCATTCTCAGTCAGTCTCTGGTCTGCTTCCTGGGTTCCTTTAGCTTGACACTGTGTAATTGTTCTGCACTAGTGACTGTCATTGTTTTGATCCTGTCTCTGGACAGTTCAGCTACCCTTGCTATTTGGGAGCATTTCTCTGGCCTTAGCTATGTTTCTATCCATCATCTGTCCTGTAAGCTGAAAGCACAGGTCCCACAAATGATTCTGCCTCTACTTTGTCTAGAGAGTTACATATGGATGCCAAAGTTCTCAGCTCTGTAATGTAATTATCCATTCCCTCTTCTCTTTATTCATTTTGGGGTGACGAGGGGGGGGGGGGAGAAAGGGACTTGTTCTCTCTCCAGAGTCTCATGCTGTCTAGGGTCACAATATTCAAACACCTGTATCAGCTGCTCTAGTTTTCAGGCATTATTTTTGGCTACAGTGTCTCACTCACTTCTTGTCCTCACCCACCGACCCCAATCAGATGGAAAAAATAAAGGTAAAGTTTTTCTTACTAGCTTGCCCCTGATGGCCAGCTCTGTATACAGAATCAATTCTTGCTTCCACGCTGGTGTGGAGTATTTTGTCTGGAAATCCAGCATTCCTGGTGGGCTGAGTCCCTCCATGCTGCCTGTTTGCTGTTTCTAGGTGTTCTTTTGTTTGCTTGTTAATCATACTCTGTTCCTTGGTGCGTGTCTCACCAGACTGCCCACTATGACCATGTTTCATGTGCTGAGTAATAACATGAAAGGACACATACTTGTATGACAGAGTGCTGGGCAACAGCACTGTATTGCCAATTAAATCATCCCAGAGTCAATTGGACTGGCAAAACTGCCTATTTAGCAGATTAGAATGGGCTGGGGAGAGTTAAAGCACAAATTAGCCTGTTAGCTCCAGGAGTAGAAGATGACACAGGAAGGCAGTGAAGAGGGAAGAGAGCCAGAGTGAGGCAGGCTTTGAGAGCGATATCTTTTCCCTCTCCTATACTTGGCCTGAGTGGCTGAGGAATAATAGGTTAGAGTAGATATGGTGTGCCACAAATCCATAAGGGTGACTGGGGAAACACTGTAAATAAGCCACACATGATGTTTATTGCAGAGAGTCTCCAAGGGTCTGTGGGTGCAGAGGAAGACAGGAGCAGAGGGGTCCCTTGTCACAGCTTGTAAAACTAGACTGGTCTTTCTTAAGAAAACTATTTACAGAGGTGCTTCAACTGCAGCTAGAATTCCAGCCATATGCATAGAGACTGAGCTCCTGGTGCCTCCTCTAAAAACTCTTCCCTCCTGAAACCTCTGCTCCTCTCTCCAAGTTCCATGCAGGTTGCTATTATCACCGCCTGTAATAACAGCTTGCAGGAGGGAGCAGAAAGGAGGGTCTCTATCTGGCCTGCAATGCCAACAGATCTCAGCCTCACAAGAAGGGGTGAGATCAGATATAAGGAGAGGGGGTCTCAGGAGTTTTGAGGTTTTCAGAGATATGTAATTCTCAAGGGCTTTTAAGACTAAAGTCTCTTAGGTTAAGAAATTCCTATGCTAAGCCTGTGTTCCTTACTCTCCTGCTATGTTATTCTTGATGGAGTTAAATTATTAGCCCAGACAGCCTGCAGTCATGGTGGAACTATGGGGGGCAGGAGCAAATGACCAGGGGGTCTGAGACACTGATTTGGGGGACTAGAGCAGTGGTATCCCCTGTCCCAAGGAAGGGCACCAACAAGAGGTCTGAGCCTGGCAGTTTGCCCTAGACACCCAGAGTCAGAAACAATGACTAGACTCTGCCCTGACCCAAATGGCTTGAAAGTACATGGAACCCAGTGACTGGGTCCCCTTGCAACAAAGTGGTGTCTGTACAGTGGGGTATTAGGCCAGGTTGTAACAATGAGCAACTTCAACTGAGGTCAGTGGGAGCTCAATGCCTCTGAAAAATAAGTGTCTGGTTAGGCAACCAAAAGGGAAGGCACCCCAGATCAGTGGATGCTTATGAAAAAGTGTTAATATTTAGTTTTGATGTTGGGAAGTATCTAAACTTGACAGGAGGACAGCTGTATTTCCTGTATCTTAGGCCAAGAGACAACATGCACACGTGTAGCAAGTTTGTGTATCTATACAGAATTTTGCCTTACAAGGAACAAAAGCAACTTGAGTCAAGGGAAGTCACCCAACCAATGCAGTGTGTTTAGATTTTTGCTTTGGAAAATATTGTGCACATGGGAGTTCCTTAATATGGCAAGACAGCCAGCAGCTTCCTGTTATGAACACAGTCAATCTATGCTCTACACACGATAAACAATACAGATAAAGATCTGCTGTAATCGACACAATAGCAAATAGCCCTATCAATGGGGAGCGTTAGACATGAAATAACCCCTGACAAACTGAATACCATGAACTGTCTCACAAGGTTTATTTAATATTTAAGATCAATAATCTCTCCCCTTCACACACACACTTTCCAAAGGTAAAACTAATCAATGTCAGATAATACTGAAACTGTATGGAGTAGGATCCAAGCTTGAAGCTCTCTTCTTAGTTATAAGTAGGCCTGGAAGGATTACATTTATTGGTAAATGTCAATACACTTCAATTTCACTGTACAGCCACAAAGCAACAAAAAATATTTCTATTGATAATTAAAGTTTACAGATTAGCAGCATTTTTCTTATGTTGCCTGAGATCTTAGAGTTTGACTTAAGGAAATTTACTTTGCATATTTTGACATATGATAGGACAATTTGTGTTTTACTGGTTAAGATTTAACTTTCTGAATCTCAAAATCTATGGTCATTACATAATTCTGACCCCACCCACCCCTCTTAATTTCCCACAATTATGAAAATTTAAAAGAATAAGAATAGAAACTCATAATTATGCATAACTGAAAATAGATAAAAATAAAAAATGCTTAAACAAACATCCATATAATCTGTTGAAATGATATAAAATTGAATTCTGCCAAGCCTAGTTATAACTTAGTGAGACAAAATTAAATCATGAAATAGGGAAATTGTAAATAAACCTCTCCCTTGCCATTTATGGTCCACCCGCCCTTTCAAGACAACAGCTGTTGAACTCATCCAGTCTGTCCCCAAATTAACCTTTTCTATCTGAATTAGACTTTAGAAGCAAAAACAGAAGAGACTGGAATTTTTTCCCCTTCCCTGACCTTGCTAATGCAAGTTCTTTGCAGCTGTGGATGCCTTTTATTACATGTGCACACAGTGCCTAGCACAAGAGGGCTCTGATCCCTGAAGGGGACCTCCTGGTGCGAATGTAACACAACAAATAATATCAAGAAGAATTCACCACAGGAGGAGACCTGTTGAAAGATGTAGCTCTGCTCTGAAAAGCAACTAGAAGAGGGTCAACACAGGGCTCCCTGTTTATTGACTCCCAGCTACTCCACAGCAAACGTGCTCTGTTTATAAGTTTAAAAGATTGTTTTTCCCCCTAACTGCCAGCCCTTAAGCCTCTACCATGAGGTCTGGGAGTTGAGCTGGGTCCTTTCCTTCTCACACTTCACAACATCCCCCCTGCAGGTCAGGTTCTGCCCTCAGCGATGACTGAGCCACCTGCCATCATATTCTGCCCTCTGTGAGGCTTCCACCATCCCACGGCCTTCAAGCCCTCCCAACTCCTTTTGCTCTCCTGAATTTTGCTCTGAGTTTGGGGGGTTTTGCACTGTCAAATGGGAACTTGGGAGAAAGCACACATTCTTAACTGGAATGGCTCAAGCGCCATTGCATCATCTCTCTTCACCATCTCCCCACGTTCCAACAAGTCCCAGACCTCCTCGCTACCTTGAACTAGATTCTAGAGCAGCGAGGACAGATGCATGGGCCTGCTTCCAGTGCCTGTGGGATACAATCAGTGAGCAAGATACTCTGATCTCTAGTTTTTGCCTTCAACCAGAGGGCAAGCTTCCCCACATCCTCTGGGGAAGAAGGTCTTCAAAGGGAGCGTGGATGCCATTCTACAGCACAGGAGAGTCTAAAGGCTCCTCTGAGCACAGCCTGCTCCACACTATTCTAAGGAAAACTGGTCTGGTTTCAGATTGACCCCAACTCTCCCTGAGACTTACCGAAAGGTTCACTGCACCTTGACTAAAGCTTCACACACCTGGCTGCAGAGCGCTCCTGTGTTCCCCACAGTAGGGTTCACACTGCATTACACATTTCAGTATCTACGAGATGCTCTAAAACAAAGCCAGTGTCCATTCTTGAAATAATGGAAAGGGCAAAGACAGGCCCAGATGGGCTCAAACCAAAACCCTGGACCCAAAGTCTCAAATATTTGAAATCTCTATCCTGATCCAAAGTTTTCAGCTCAAGCCCATGTCCAGATAGAAAACTGCAGGCTAGTTCCAGTCTACGAAAACTGATTGAAGAGCTGTTCAGCAAGATCCAGCAGAGAAACTTCACACACTAAGCACATCTCTGGGAGCAAGGAGGATAGTGGATGCAGTTACCCTGCAATAAAAAGCCCTACAACAGCAAGTTTTGGGGCCTGGGCCAACTGACTTGGGCTTGAACAGCTCATGCTACAGGGCTAAAAATCGTGTAGGCATTCCCGCTCGGGCTCGGAGACCCACCCCCCTCACCAGGTGCACTGCTGTTTTTACCCCCATAGGGCAAGTCTCATGAGCTCAAGTCTGTAGACCCAGGCTCAGAGACTTGCTGCCACAGGGTTTTCATTTTGCAGCATAGACATACCCACTATGGAAAAGGAGGTGTGCAGCCAGGCAGCAGCTGGGTGGAGGAAGCATCAAGGCACAGCGAGGAGTCAGTCATCTCTGTTGGAGTCACACTGCAACGTGACCTCTTGCAGATAGAGCGAGGAACACCCTTGCAATGTATTATCACTTCTCACTTAGACCCATGTAAACGCCAGCACTCTGCACATTCATGAATTGTAAGTGCAGGCTAAATGAATGATAATCATACATGAAACGCTGCTTATGAAACACTCGGTAATGGCTAAACCACTGGCCTGCTGCCCATTACACTAAGCCATACCATCCATCAGAGGTACTTAAATACCCCTCATTAGTGTAGTATCTGAGCACCTCATAACCTTTAAATGCATTAATCTTCACAATACCCCTCTGAGGTAGGGGAGTGCTGTTATCTGCATTTTACAGATGGGAAACTGAGGCAGAGTGACTACGACCTAGACTGTCAGAGGACCATAGTTTGTTCTGGGCTCAGAGTTCATAGAACATGAGGGTTGGAAGAGACCTCAGGAGGTCATCTGGTTCAACTCCCTGCTCAAAGCAGGATCAACACCAACTAAGTCATCCCAGCCAGGGCTTTGTCAAGCCTGGCCTTAAAAACCTCTAAGGATGAAGATTCCACCACCTCCCTAGGTAACCCATTCCAGGGCTTCACCACCCTCCTAGTGAAAGAGTTTTCCCTAATATCCAACCTAAAACCTCCCTCACTGCAACTTGAGACCATTACTCCTTGTCCTGTCATCTGCTATCACTGAGAATAGTCTAGGATCCATCCTCTTTGGATCCACCTTTCAGGTAGTTAAAAGCAGCTATCAAATCCCCCCTCATTCTTCTCTTCCATAGACTAAGCAATCCCAGTTCCCTCAGCCTCTCCTCATAACTCATGTGTTCCAGTCCCCTAATCATTTGTGTTGCCCTTCACTGGACTCTCCAATTTCTCCACATCCTTCTTGTAGTGGGGGGCCCAAAACTGGACACAGTACTCCAGATGAGGCCTCACCAATGTCAAATAGAGGGGAACAATCACATCCCTCAATCTGCTACCAATGCCCTTACTTATACACCCCAAAATGCCATTAGCCTTCTTGGCAACAAGGGCACACTGTTGCCTCATATTCAGCTTCTCGTCCACTGTCACCCCTAGGTCCTTCTCTGCAGAACTGCTGCCTAGCCTTTCGGTCCCCAGTCTGTAGCGGTGCATTGGATTCTTCCGTCCTAAGTGCAGGACTCTGCACTTGTCCTTGTTGAACCTCAGATTTCTTTCGGCCCAATCCTCCAATTTGTCTAGGTCCCTCTGTATCCTATCCCTACCTTCCAGCGTATCTACCATTTCTCCCAGTTTAGTGTCATCTGCAAACTTGCTGAGGGTGCAATCCACCCCATCCTCCAGATCATTAATGAAGATATTGAACAAAACCGGCCCCAGGACCAACCCTTGGGGCATTCCGCTAGATACTGGCTGCCAACTAGACATGGAGCCATTGATCATTACCTGTTGAGCCCGACAATCTAGCCAACTTTCTACCCACCTTGTAGTGCATCCATCCAGCCCATACTTCTTTAACTTGCTGACAAGAATACTGTGGGAGACTATCAAAAGCTTTGCTAAAGTCGAGAAATACGTCCACTGCTTTTCCTTCATCCACAGAACCAGTTCTCTCACCATAGAAGGCAATTAGATTAGTCAGGCATGACTTCCCCTTGGTGAATCCATGCTGGCTGTTCCTGATCACTTTCTTCTCGTCAAGTGCTTCAGAACTGATTCCTTGAGGACATGCTCCATGATTTTTCCAGGGCCTGAGGTGAGGCTGACCGGCCTGTAGTTCCCAGGATCATCCTTCTTCCCTTTTTTAAAGATGGGCACAACATTAGCCTTTTTCCAATCTTCCAGGACTTCCCCCAATCGCCATGAGTTTTCAGAGATAATGGCCAATGGCTCTGCAATCACATCCGCCAATTCCTTTAGCGCTCTTGGATGCAACGCATCTGGCCCCATGGACTTGTGCACGTCCAGTTTTTCTAACTAGAAATAGTTTTTCTAAATAGGGTAGAGCAGCAGGGTGTATATTCAACTATGCTCTGTTAGTTTAGATTAGTACAAGATGTTAGGGAGCACCTATCCAGGGCTCTAGGTGCCTCTGCTATCTATTAACAGCGGTACTAAATATGGCAGCCACTTCAAAAACCCAGCAGGGAAAAGAAAAACCCACTCCAGTCTTGTTGCACAAACCCCAGCTGTCAGCACACACTTCCATCCCCAAAACGTTGAGGAAAGAAGTGAGTTGGGGGGTTTTGATTGTGTGCACGCACATGTGCGTACAGGGCAATTTGCCAGGACACTGTCGTCTTCAGGGGGAGGCAGCCATCTTGTGCTTCACTTCAGCGTGGGCTGTCAGACACACGCTTGCATGCTGGGACGCTGCTTTTCTTTCTTGTTTTGGTCTCTTCATCTAAAATAAAGGCCATTCAGACTTTGTGTAGGGAGCAACATCACAGTAAGGAGATGAGGAAGAACCCCAAGTCCAGTGGAAACTGGAAGGGAAAGTTAGGAACCAGAGTGTAGTCACCTAAATAGGAATTATTTAACCAGGATTAACAGACTTGTTCTTGCAAAAAGTGGAATGGGATCTCTAGAAGCCCCATGTGATTATTCACCATTATTATTTGTATTGTGATAGCACCTAGGAGCCCAATCCTGGATCAGGACCCCATTGCACTAGGTGCTGGACAAAACCAGAACAGATGATCCCTCTCCTGAGGAGCTTGCAGTCTAAGTATAAGACAAGATATAACAACCAGGCAGGGGAGCAGCAAGTAACGACGAGCCAATGCGTATTGGCATGAGACGCTGTGGTCATAGCACCCACAGCTGCCAAGATTTTTGTAGGCATAATGTCAGGCGAGACTTAAGGAAGCCTTTGAAGGAGGACCATGAAGTAGCTTTGTGGCTGTTTATGTGGCGCTCCTACCATGTCTAAGGGGGAGGATGGGAGAAAGCACAAAGCATGTTTATGTCCCTGGTTCTCCACTGCACTGCACCTGTGTAGACAGTTACACCTTGTAGCAGGGTGGTGGCTCACCCCTGCGGCGCCTCCTGCTGGTCATCCAGGGAATTAGTGTTTCCAGCCTCCGGAGTGCCCTCTGCAGGCTAGTGTTCTGCTTGCTGCTGGGCCCCAAGTCCCTCCTGGACCCCGGTGCCTCTTTCACGCCAGGGTACTGCCCCCTGGCCAGTACCTCCACAGATCTGGGTCTCCCCACCCTGGGGAACCCCTCACCTTCTATCCCCACCTCAGTCTTTGGCTACTGCCAGTCACCATCTAGCCCCTGCTCCCTGGGCGGACTGCAGTATAATTGGTAATCTACTGCTTCTGCCTACCCTTGGGCTGCCCTTTGCAACCCCAGTACCCTTTTCCTAGACCTTCATCAAGGCCTGCAGCCTGGGGGTTTCTCAGGCTGGAGCTCCTCTGGCCTTTCCCCAGCCCTGCTCCACTTTATGTAAACCTGCTCAGCTCCCAGCAGTCAGGCCCCTCCCTCTCAACATCTAGAGAGGGACTGTGTCCTCCTGGCCCACTGCCCTCTTATAAAGGCCAGCTGGGCCCCGATTGTGGCATGGCTGCAGCTGTTTCCCCAGTCAGCTGAGGCTTGCTGCTTTCCCTAGCAGCAGCCGCCGCCCTCTCCCAGGGCTGATTTCAAGCTGGGAGCTGAAGGGCAGGAGCAGGTGACCACCCCATTACACACCTGTTCACAATCGGGTCAAATTCTACCATTCTAACTGGGGAGTGTTTGACACCTAGTTTGCACCAGTGTAAATGACCAGGCAGAACAAATATTTTGGCCCAAATGTGGCCCATGATGCAAATATTTAAGATATTATATAAGTCAAAATATAAGCTCTCCATGGTTTTTTTTTTTTAAATAGAGAGAGCGCGCACATATATATTAGATAAGCAAACTCAGAGCCCTCCCAGTGTATTCAGGGTCATTCTCCAGATGAGCCCTTCACAATCCTGCAGTTGAGCAGAGGAACACTGGGTTTCTCTCTTCGCCCACCTGGGCAGCTCTAGTTACTTTGAAAATGGAAAGACTGCCATGGACTTCAGTGGGGATCAGAGCAGGTGGATGCAAAGCCTATATGAGGATACACAATAGGAGTTTTTTCTATTTCCTTCAGGGCACTTTGAATTAGCATAGATCACGCTGATTATTTGTCAAAAGTAACCTACAGCTGAGGTGGTTTAGGAGCTCTGCTTACCTTCTTTTCTGGTCATTTATTGAAAGGGAGCTTTTGTTAAAGCATGGACAGGATTCACCCTCATGTTCCCCAGCACAATCCGAGAGAGAGCGAGACACAGGGAGAAAACAAAAAACCACCAAAAATCCTCCAAACAATTGCAACACTTTGCAAATAATTCACCGGGGAATAAAGTTTAAAAATAAAGTTCTGTTGTCCAGGGCTTTTATAAGCTCCGGTTATATTCTCTGGCATATAACTCAAAAGCACAATAGGTTCTCTCATTGTGAAGGAGTGTGAAGTACCACAAAAGGAAAGAGGAAACCCCTAATGTAGTCCTGAATAGACCTGTGAAAAAGGATAATAAAAGTTGTCCTGGATTTCCTTCAGCAGCAGGTGCTTCCTTTGGTGTTTCTATTCATTCATACTTTGGACAGATAGAGGCTGCCAATTTTTTTTTTTTGAAGGCCTAGAGTTCAGCTGATGTGAGAAAAGGTGACTGTTAAAATGGCGGCTCCCCACCACTGCTGTCAGTGACTGCATGAGCACAGGCTCTGCAGGCTTTTGATCTGGATGGGAGCTTCCCAGTACTCGGGGGTGTCTGGGACCCAAAGTTCTCATTTCAGGCGTACTTCCCCTTTCTAATGAACCTCTACTCTAGCCTCAGGAGCAAGACTGCTGCCCGTCTCCCATTCATGTCTCATTCTACATTCCAGTGTAGCTTGGACCATGGTTGGAAGGCTGAGGTTTGGAGTCACCCAGCCTCAGAGAGTACAGAGTTGAGTAGGAGACATTTGGCACTGACCAGTGCAGTCCAGGTCTTAGTCTGCAAAACCCAGATAATTTAGGTAACTTGCCACACAGGTTCCTATCTGACAAGAAGGGGGAATATGCTGCTCTGTAATTAAACTTCCATGGCCACAAGGAGGACCAGTGGGACTCTTACCGGAATGTTTTGCCATCAACTCAGACTTCACACAGCCAAACTTAAAGTCCTCGTCTTCCCTCCCAATCCCTTCCCACAGCCTTATTCTTTATCACCATTCCTTCCATCACTGGTTTTTTTGAATCCCAAATTCCTGTTCTGTCACCCTCACATCATCTCTAAATCCTGTTCTTCTCTCTCTCCAGTCTTCTTTGAAAGCTCTTGTCCAGGACTCCCCTCTTGCCTACTGTAACTGCCTCCTCATCGCTCTACTCCCATCCATACAAAGGCTGCCACAATGCTCATCTTCCTTGCTGTGACCAGGTTGTCTTTTCTTTGACTACCTCCATTGGCTCCCTGTCTTCCAATGCATCAGGCTCAAGCTTATCAACTTCAATACCTTTCATAACTGTGTCTCCTGCCTTATTCTTCCCTGTTTCTTTTCATCCCCCACCCCTCACTCCACAAATGAGGTCAGCCTTAATGGCCCTTCTGTCAGCTTTTCCACACAAATATCCTTATGTTTTGTTCCTTGTCACCCCCTATGCATGCAGCTCATTCACAAGTTCACCAAACTCTCTGCATTTGAGTCCCTCCTGAAGGCCAAATTAGGCCATGATACTAATGGGAATCTAGTTGACCAATGACAACGACAAGTCTGAGGAGTCATTGGCAATAGTTTATATACTCCATTTAAATAATAATTACTCTTGACTTCCCATAGTAAGGCCACTCACCACCTTGACCACTTGGCCCTCCCCCTTCCCCTATGTTGGTCTGTCTTTAGAGGAGAGTACTTTGGGGGTAGGGATCACCCTCTCTTTTCTGGTTGGAAAGAGCTTAACATGTTGTGGATGCTGTCGAAAATAAATCTACTAATAGATTCTAAAGCAAGAAAGGACTATTATGATCCTCTAGTCTGACTTCCTGACTAGCACAGACCAGAGAATTTCACCCAGTAATCCCTAAACCAAGCTACAGTGTATATTTTAAATGGCCATCCAATCTTGACTTAAAGACTTTGGGTTCCACTGTAGAGTGAATCCAGCACCTACCTTGGCAAGCTGATCCAATGGTTAATGACTCAATTCTCTCGAAGGGAGTCTGTAGTAGCTAAGGTGGAGCTCCTCTTGGGAAGATTTTTGGAAGCCAGGAAACGGAGGGAAACACAGCTTGAAAAGAAATGAGAAGATGAAATCAGCCAAAACCCTGATAACATTCAGCATATAAAGTCATTTGCTGCAAAAAGTGTCAGTTCACCTATGGCAGGTGGGTCTGTCTGTTCAAGGGGAGTAGGCAATATTTGCAGAGTATGGCCTGGGGACAAAGTGGGTACATATTCCCCTTGCCATAAGCACCTCTTCATCAGGTCTGTCCCTAAACCACCTCACCAGCTTGTTCTTGTGTCAATGGCACAGAAATGGTAGGAGCACATTCTGAGTCCAAAGCCACTGACAAACTCTCAGAAACAACTATCCGCCTTTGTAGCCTCCAACACACAATTTTCAGACCATAGTAATGATCCCACTGGGAGTCTTCCCCCGCCCCCGAGTAAGAACACCAATATTTGGCCCACTATTCAAGGAATGGTGTGCACACATCACGGAAAGAACATATTCCCATTGCCAAGTGCAGTTGACTTACAGGAGTGCAGTGCCATTGACATCAACGTTGGGGTACACCAGTACTGAATTTAGCCCTTTCTTCATGGTTTTAAATACCATTAGTGGATGAGGTCCTGAGGTTTTCCTGAGTCAGGACTGAATTTAAACTGGGTGAAGACCTCAGGCCGGTGTCAGGAGAAGTTACCTGCTGAAAAGAATCAGGTCAAATCTT
Source organism: Caretta caretta (assembly GCF_965140235.1). NCBI lineage: Eukaryota > Metazoa > Chordata > Testudines > Cheloniidae > Caretta > Caretta caretta. The sequence goes on along the minus strand of NC_134208.1, from coordinate 9,624,297 downwards.
CCTAAAAAGCTAGCAACTTAGGCAGCTGGTATGCTGTTCCTTTTACTGAGGAAGATAATTAGGATTGGTTCACGGTTTATTTTCTCCTTCCCCCAGTTTGTTTCTTCCATCGGCTGTTGTCTCATCTTAAATATAGATTTGATTTGGAGCATGGACTGTCTTGTTATTATATGTGCATACAGTGCCTAACACACTGGGCCCTGGATCCCTGGTTGGAATCTGTAGGGATTATCAGGATAGAAATAGTAGTGTGTAAAATAAGGTGCATCCTATAATTTTATCTGGAAAAGTCCTCTTTGGTCACCTAGTTCATTCCCAGGGTCCACTGAAGGATGGTTTGCTACAATACAATCAGTCTCCAGCACTTTGCCCAATCTAGTTTTAGAGGATGCACATGAGGATGTTTCTATCACTTCCTCCTGGAGATTCTTCCTAACGGTGAGGTCTTTGAGGCTGTGGCAGAGTCCCCAGATATTGAGCCTAAATTGTCCTTTGCTCCTTGTTGCACCTTTTGAGGATCATGCCTTCTCTCCAGTTGTTGGTGCTGCGCCCTTGAAAAACTTGGCCCTGAGCAATTTTGAAAAATCTGGCCCTAAATCTTGGCCATATCTACTCCAGATATAACTCCACTGCTGTCAAATGGGTTACAGGGATGAATTGGGCCTATTTAGTTCTTTTAATCATTTCTCAGTTTATGAGCATCTTTCTGATACTGAGACACCCAGAACTGCACCAAGTATTTCAGGAACAATCTCACACAGTCAGGGTCTACTGCCTTCCTACCCCCGACTCATCTGAATTGTGGTTCACACAGATATTGTGAGGTAACCTGGGTTATTCTGAAGTTTAGGTAGATGAGGCTGTATTGTATTTTCCAACCCTAAGACAGTAGTAGTAACCAAGGATCAAATATACTGTACTAGGAATTTTAATTCAGAACCAACATAACCTACAACTAAATTTCCTCATTCACTTTCAGTGATAGACCAATAAAGGTTTTTAATATATTCAAATAATGAGCTTTCAGATCAACCCTTCTCTCCCCATTTTTATTTATTTATTTAGGCCAGTTTTCCTCTGACAGTTTCAGTGCAGAGAAAGTTCGCCAGGGACTATAGTTCTTTCCCATTTTTATCAGAACCACCAAGGAAACCCAGATGCAATCCATTTATAGCAAGGAGAGGGAAAGCTAGTGCAAGCTATTCCTGGGTTTGGTGCCTGTAACTGGATTAATTTACATAGGTTGTTGGTGCAAGAGCATGCTGGACCTGCTAACACTTTGGCAACTGAATTAAGGATTTGTACAGTGTGTTGGGGGAGGGTGTTCTCCACCTTGAAAGGGTGTTTGTTTTATGCCTATGATAACTTGTCATCAAGCTGTAGATTTCAGTTTTATCCGTTACATTTATTTGCAAAGCATGTTCTGACACTTTCATCTGAGTTTTCCTCCCTCTTACAGTTCAGTTGGGAGAATTCTCTTTTGCTTAATGCAGGAAAAGGTGTGAAACCACATTAATTAGCTCCTCCATCTCTAAATATACTATTTAACTCCCCAGTACTAAATTCAGGGAAAGGAGTCAAGGGAAAAGTCAATTTAAAAAAATAGCTAAAAATCCATTCTTTTTAAAAAACAATTGAATTGTAAAAAATGGTTATATTGGCTAACCAATAACAGGAAACTCTGTACATAATCTCTCTGCACTGGTAAGAGGAAAATAAATTGGTTAAGCCCCAACTGAGCTCAAGGCCCCATTGTGCCAGGTGCTGTATTATTTGTATTTCTGTAGCACTTCGGGACTGTAGTCACAGATCATGTCTCCATAGTGCTAGGCACTGTGCAAACAGAGTAAAAGACTCCTGATCTAAGAAGCTCACTGTCTAAATAAAGACAAAGGGTGGGGGTGGGGAAGAGAAGTAGTATTTATCTCAACTGAGGCACAGAAAGATTAAAATGACTGCCCCCAGCTCACACACAGGAAATCTGTGGCAGAGCCAGAAATTGAGCCCAGTTCCCCTGAGCCCCATGCCTTAACCATTCGACATCTTCAGCCACAAAGCACACCTTTCACACAGTGGACCTTATTCAGTCAGCTGCATCATTGTCTGACATTATATGGTCTGTTTTAGATTGAAAAAATATAAATACACAGTGGGAAATTTACTTAAACTTCAAATATAGCAGGACTTTAAACATCTTCCACTTGTTTCAGCCTTTTTAAAAAAAAAAAAATACATAAAGACCTTTCTGCAAGAAAGGAAAAATAAAGCCACCCTTCCAATCCATGTGCTAGTCAAACTGCACAATGTGACAATGTTCTAGCAGACCAGAATGAGTACAAAATGCTGAGCAGATTATCCCTCTCAAAAGGTGTTGCTGAAAGATATTCATCCTGTCTGCTGCAGAGCTAATCATTCTCAATTAGAAGCCAGCTGCAATAAGCGTAGCATGCTGGGAAACCCTCTGCTTCTCTGCACAGCTCCTGACTTATCCGTCTCTGTATCAACCCAGAGGAGGGAGAAAGGAAGCTGGTGAGAACCTAATGTCCTTGACTGTACTGCTTCCGCCCATGGCAAACGCAGTGAGAGGATGATGTGTCAGGGGAAAGGTCTCATGCTGTTTTCTAGGAAGAGAGATAATAACCTACCACACTCAGACTGACTTAGACACACAACGCCACATACACACAGGGCTTGACTGTCCTCTCACTTTCACCAGCTTAAATCAGGAGTAAACCCTCTTTAAGTCAGTGGAGCTACCAAAGGTAAAAATCAGGGCCCTGTTTACTTCAGGGGCATTGCTCCGGATTTCCACCCACATAGATCAAAGCAGAAAACTCAGGCCACTCACACACCACCTCCTTCTTATACACTTATGCAGAGGGCCCAATTCACTGGTGCTGTGTGGCTATGCTGGCCAAGGGGGCACAGGGCAGGCAGAAGGACCTTGCAGCGAATATCCCTGGTGCAGGAAACCACAGTGCCAAGGGCAGAGCTAGCTCTACGAGGATTCTTCCAGGGAGGGCATGGAAGAGAGTAGAAGCATGTCTAGGGCAGGTAGGGGGCATGATTACACATGCAGGGCCAACCCATGTGGATTCTGCACCCATGTAGTTGCCTATAGGGGCCATTTTAACAAGGGCATAAATTGGGCTAGGCTTAAGCTTGCCAACTTTCTAATGGCACAAAACAGAACACCCTAGCCCCGCCCCTTCCCCAAGGCCCCACCCCCTGCTCACTACATTCCCTCTCCTTTGATGGCTCGCTCTCCCCTCACTCACTTTCACTGGGCTGGGGTAGAGGCTTGGGGTGCAGGGCGGGGGTGTTGGCTGCAGCTGGGCATGCCGGCTCTGAGGTGGGACCAGGGATGAGGTGTTTGGGGTGCAGGGGGGTGTGGGCTCTGGATGAGGGGTTTGAGGTGCAGGAGGGGGCTCCAGGTCTGGAGGGACCCAGGGCTGGGGTGCAGGAGGGGGTGTGGGCTCTGGGGTAGGTCTCAGGGCTGGGAGCAGGGTTGGGGTGCAGGCTTAGCTCAGGTGGCTCCTGGGTCAGTGGTGCAGCAGGGCTAAGGCAGGCTGCCGGTCCTGACACCATGTTGCGTGTGCCCCAAAAGCAGCCAGAAGGTCCAACGCTAGTAGGCGGGGCAGGAGGTGGGGGCAGCGCGTGGAGCCCTGTGACCCCTCCCCACCCCCACCCAGGAGCTGGGCCTACTGGCCGCTTCTGGGGCGCAGGGCGGTGCCACGACAGGTAGGGACTAGCCTGCCTTAGCAGTGCGGATGGGACCTTTAACAGTCTGGTTGGCGGTGCTGACCAGAGCCGCTAGAGTCCCGTTCAAAAACGGGACACCTGGTCACCCTAGCCAGGCCTCAGGGATGACCTTGCCTGCTCCAGGGGATGATCTGGCCCCTGGCAGGCAAGCCCTGAATAGGGGAAGGGCAAGTCACCTGAGTAAGCCTCCCCAAGCCCAGTACCCATACCTGGTCTGACACACACACACACCCCCACCCCTACTTCCAGGGCCCAATACCCAGACACCGCACACAACTGCCCAGTTCCTTTCCACCCCCAGCGCGCACACATGCTGCCAGCAGCAGCGCAGGTAGAAAGAGGTACAATCAAGGGACCAGAATGCCCCTGGGGGGGAAGAAGTCCCAGCAGCCTGGGAAGAAAGGAAGCTGATCCCAAGCTCTGGCTGCTGGGAGTTCTTTCCCAAGGTGGGGGATTCGGGTCCCTTGATTGTTTATCCCTGGATTGCAAAGCCCCAGCGAGGCAGGTTGTTGTTGGTTGCCAAGAGGTGATATTTGTTCTGACACATATGAGAAAGCCGGGCCATCCGTGCAGATGTTGCCCAGGGAAGCTGAGGTTCCCACACCGAATAGGAAACAGGGCCTCACAAAGCCTGGACTGGGAGCAAGGAAGTGGCAGTGGGGCTGGATTTGCAGTGGCAGGCTATCCAGGGATGAAGGGAGAAGAGAAGCCGGGCCCTGGTGGGGGGGGGAAAGAGGGGGGAAATCTATTCTTAGAGAAAAAGGGGGGGCAGAGGGGGATTTTATTGTGAGACCTTGTTTACACTGAGAACTGAATGAATCAAATGACCTTGTTTATTGTCAGCCATCTGAATGGACGGCAGAGGGAGAGGGAGGGGTAGTATGGGGGAGGCGAGGGGGGGGTCCTCTTTATATTATTGTTAATTTGGCCATTCACAGACTTTTTCCCAGCACACACACGGTGTGTATTGTTGCCAAGATGAAAGAATAAAAGGTGAAACTCTATTCCTTCCTCTCTCTGCCTCCGCAGTATTCTCCAGATCCCCAGACAGACATCTATTATGATTTCTTAAGTGCCAATCCACACAGCCCCATGCAAGACACAGAGCCTGATTCTGCTCTCATTTAATCCACTTGTTTGGATTTTTAAACCCCAGAGACTTCAGTGGAGTGGCTCCCAGTTGCCAGCAGAGATAGTCACTAATAGATTGGGGCCACACAGTTTCCTCATCTGGTCTGAAAGTTAGCACAGTGACCCCTAACTCTGTGGTAGGATGTGGGTTCATTGCTATCAGGGAAGACAGACACCCTTGGCCAAGATTTTCATGTGATGACAAATTTGGGGTGTGTAACTTGAAGCATCTTAAGACGGCTTGATGCTCAGAACAAGCTGAGCACCTTCCCTTTGAGAATGAGGCACTTTTAAGGTGATTCAGGTTTGGGGCCCCGCCCATCATTATAGAACATCTTGGCCCTCGGTCCTAACCATCACTAAGGGTTCTGCATGGTAGTTTCTCATCCAAGGACTGAAAAGGTTAATGCGGTTTAGCTTTACAAAACCAAACAACTTCATTGTCTGAGTTAGCAGACAGGTTACCATTACCATGCAGGGATTGTTCTGATTTAGGTCTCACAGAGCCTGGGATGTGCATGAGGAAGGGGCAGTGAATTAAGTTAGCATCAAGTTAACATAAGCTTCCCCACCCTTTAAGAAAATCCTTACCTGCTTTGGACAGGTTGAGCCAGGAGTGAGGTTTCCCAGCTCTCTTCCCTGCATGGCCCTCAAGTACTGATCACAAGGGCACAGCTCAGTTTCTAATGGGAGTCAGCCCCAGGTGTGACTCACGCAGGAACTCATGACCTCCTGTCTCTCCCTGGAGCCAGTCTCTTGCTGTCTCTGGTTGAATGGCTCAAAGGCATTTCAATTTCAGTAGCATTATGTTCCCAATTCTCAGTGGGAATTAGACCATCTCAGTGAGTGTCACACCTGACTGGATGCAAGACAACCTAGTCTACTTGTGGTCTTACTTAGGGTGACCACATTTCCCTATGTGGAAGGCACCTAGTAAAATTACTCATATTCAAGTGAGTTCAGCTGCAATCAATCCATCAGAACTATGCAGTACAAATGTTCAAATTAACATTAAGTTGACTGAGCCCCTGTTAAAAAGAAATACAGTGTAGCGGGATTCTTTTTATTTACCTTATCTGTAAGGCTTTAGGGTTCACATGGGGAGGGGTGACAAACACATGCCTACTCCCTCCCCCCCTCCCCACACACACCCCCACGGGGAGAGGTCACACACTCCTGTACACCTCTCACATGGGGGAAGGGGCGTGACTGACTGCTCTGACCCTCCCTTCCCAGTGCCCTCCACCCTCCATGCTTGGCTGGGCCCCCAGGATGGACCCGCCTCTCCTGGTACCATGTCTTCCAGAGGCAACACGTGTGGAGGGGGGGAAATGCAGGGTCACATGACTCCCCCTTGCCAGATTTCTTCCAGGGTTCACACCACAACATGGCCAGCAGCATCCTTTCAGCACTGTGCAGGAGTGAAGGGACAGGAGCTGCTTCCAGCCGCAGGGGAGGAGGAGGTGAGGAAGGGATGACCTGGCCCATGTCTTTGCAGAGCTCATCTCTCCTCCCCCCCATCCCTTCCTGAACACACAGTGTCGAAAGACAGGTAACACCTCCAGGCTGCTGCTGGCCACGACATAACCCACCCGCCTCTGGCTACAGCATGGGCAGGAAGGGGTTAAGCTTTAAGGATGCACTGTACACCAGGGCCCAGGGAACCTGCCTGCAGGGGCTTCCGTGAACCTGGCCAGAGAGGTGGCTCAGCAGGGGAGGGTACCCTGGGATGGAGCAGCCTCCTGCTCCCTGGGGACAGGACCTGGGGAGGGGGAAAGGTAGGTGAAGAGCGTGCTAAGCCCCTGCCCCAGGGGCTGCTGTGGAGCCTGCAGGTTCAGGGTGTGAACAGGCTGGAAAAAAAAATAGCTTCCCCTTCCTACTCCAGAACTTAGCTGAGGGGTGGAGAGGCTTCCCCATGCCAGTGCTATGCAGGGCTTTGGCACATGCCGGGCTCAGCTCCCTCTGGCCAGCACCCTGGGCTGGTGGGTCTTGGGCTTTCCCAGGGCACCAGCCCAGCCAGAGGCAGTGGGGGAAGGAAGGAGCCTGCCAGCCAGGCTGCTGGTGAGCCGAGTGCTCTGACCAGGGGCTGGTTCTCCACACAGTGCTGGGAGCAGGATGTGTCCTGCCGGGGGGATAGGGAGAAGGCAACGGGGCAAAGCAGGGAGAGGACAGCGAGAGGGGGGAGCATGTAAAGGGCCAATGGGTGGGCAGCAGAGGTGACAAGTAACCAGCCACTGCTGGCCCACACCTCACCAGCCATTGCAGCGCGCAGCCCATGTCAGCCAAAAAACAGGGTGGAGTCCTGCTGGCCAAGAGCCAGCATGCAGTGGGGGCTGTGCTGCTGGATCAGCAGCCATCCCTGTGCGCTGTATCTTCGCCCAACCACCAGCCTTACGCACCCACCCCCATTGCTGGCCACTGGACCTCCCCGCTCACCCCTGTTGGGCAAATAGTCCCATATTCTCTGTCTTACCCCCGCCCCCATCTTACCCCCCCATCCGTACCAGCAGGTCCTGCTGCTGGCTGGATCCCTGTTGGCCAGGTGGCTGGCCAACAGGGATCCAGCCAGCAGCAGGACCTGCTGGTACGGATGGGGGGGTAGGAGGGGGGCGGGGGTAAGACAGAGAATATGGGACTATTTGCCTGTTTTGAAGAAAAGCTGGGACACCTGCAGGAGGCCTTAAATAAGGGACAGTCTGTTTAAAACTGGGACGTCTGGTCACCCTATGCTGACTCCAGCGGCCTTCCTCACATTCCCATGCATCTTTCACTCCATGAGGGAGTTTTTCCTCACCAGCAACATTGGTGCCATTGGAATGGCTTTAGTTGAAGCAGGAACTGTGGGATTTTGATTCAGAAGCCAGACATCACCCATGGACTCCGTTTGGCTTTGCCTGACTCCTTTCCCAGTTCAGAGGGGCTGGCTTGAAAAGGCCACTCTTGGCTCTTTTCTAGCATTATGCTTGCAATGAAACACAACATCTACTTGTATTGCTTCCATCACCTTACTCGGAGTTGCTCCCAGGTATTCATGGCTTTCTCCTCTCATCACAACTGTAAAGTAGGGAAGTACTTCTCCCCATTTTACAAATGGGGAAACTGAGGCAGTAGGCTTTTAAGTGACTTGCCCACAGCATAGAATCACTGGAAATTAAACCCAAATTTTCAGAGTCCCAGTCTAGTGCCTCAGCCACAAGAGCATACTTTCTATGTAATTGTTAATTTAACCAAGCTAATATAGAATTATGCTGTTTAGTCCTGTAATGTTGCTAACTGAGGGTTAATACTTAAGTAACTGTTGGTGGTTATCAGTCAGATTCAGAGCTGTTGTGTTCCAAGTATCTTTTCGTTTACTCTTGGTTTCATATTGATTGAACTGTTCTCTGTATAATGAGGAATAGTTTGACTAAAAAAGGTTTTGTAGAACTTTAGTGCCAATTAAACATGCCATCCTGACACCTGTGGAGACTGAGGGTCTCTAGGCAGAGACAGCAAGAAAGCAAGCTTCCCTACTAACCTGAAACCAGGATACTGAGCTGCAAACAATGGGAGCCGGACCACATGAGAATGCACAAAACATCAGGCATGTTGAGGGGAGCAGGATGGTACAGAGCTGGGAGAGAGGGAAATGTCACAGTTTCCACGGTATACATCTGATGAAGTGAGCTGTAGCTCACGAAAGCTCATGCTCAAATAAATTGGTTAGTCTCTAAGGTGCTACAAGTACTCCTTTTCTTTTTGCGAATACAGACTAACACGGCTGTTACTCTGAAACCTGTCTTCTGTCCTTGTTTCTCTCAGAGGCTGTAGCTGGACAGATACCATCGCTCACCACAACTGATCTCCAACCACTTAGTATTTATCCTCCCATTCCTGAGGAAGGCAGCTGAGAATCGCTCCCAGGTCATGTCCAGCTCCACCAAGGTGGAATCAGAATCCTGAACCCCTTTCAGTCAGGCTTCAGGCCAGGGTGGGAACAGCGATAATGCTCTTGGCCCTGATGGGGAACTCCTTGTGGCCATGGACAAGGGCTGTATGTCCATGCTCATGACTGGACCTCTCCCCTGGATCTGACACATCTGACCATGGACTCCTGCCATCCCTCCTCAGAGATGGAGCAAGCACTAGATGAGATGGGTTCAGCTGTTGCTGTCAGACCCAACCCAGGGAGACAATCACCTGCTTCTCCTCTTCCAGAGCTCCTGCCTGTAGAGTCCCATAGAGATTCATCCTCCTGCCAAGACTGCTACAGTCTCCATGTGGAGCCACCAGGGGAGACTGTGAGAAGACATGGAGGGGACACTCAGCTCCACAGCACCTGCCCATCAGATGCAAGTGACATCATCTCACAGCTGAGGTCAGCAACTGGATCAAGAGCAGCAGGTTGAAGCCTAAGGAGACGTGTGGTGGGGGTGCCCCTTGGTGGTAGTTCATGCCAAACTCCCACCCCTGGCCTTGGGATGGAGACCCCTCCTTGTTGCCCTTGGGTAGGCAGGGATTCACCCAGAAATCACCCCACCACTGTAATCAGCAACAGTCATGTCCATCAGCACCAAGCAGACCCTCAGTCACAGAGGTGGGGCCTCCTTCTGTCTGATCCTCACAGTCACTGTGGTGCAGGCTCATCAGGGCCCCAGGCTCAGGCTGCTCCCTCAGCCCAGGCCACAGCCCAGAGCTTGGACACCTGGCCTGCTAGCACCCTTCAGCAGCAGCTGTCACTGCACAGGTGCACTCTCAGCAGCCCATACAAGTGCAGTTCCTTGCAGGAGAGCTCACAGCAGGAAGTATGAGCAGGATTTCCTGCCTGCTCTCTAGCCCACTGGAGCTCTGTGAGGTTGGATTCTCCTGTTTGAGCAAATCCCACCAGTCAGGGCTCCCTGGGAGTGGGGGGCTCTGTAATAATACAGAAGTGTTACATAGACACTTTCATCACTAGATCTCAAAGCACTTCACAATCTTTAATGTATTTATCCTCACCATGCTGCTGGGAGGCAGGGTAGTGCTGTTTATAGATGGGGAACTGAGGCACGGGATGGCTAAGTGACTTGCCCAAGGTCACAGGAAGGTTGTGGCAGAGAAAGGACTTGAACATGGGCCTCTCACATGCTAGTGTCCTAACCACTGGCCCATCCTTCCACCTGCAGTTCACAAGACAACTGTGCCCTGTCTTGGTGGATTTGGACTTGGCTGTGGTGATCATTTGTGACCTCTGGCTCTTATTACTGCACATTATTGGGCTTGACTGTGTTTGCTTCAGGAAAAAAGGAAGTATAATTCCCTCCCTGCAGGGCTTGCTGGGTGGAATCCCCTCACCTGTGCTGTGCAGGTGCTCAGACTAGGCAACCATCATGAGCCCTTCAGGCCTTAGCATCTAGGACTCTATTCCTGCAAATGTAGGAATGCAACTGCCAACCTTAATAAAATAGAAAGCTACATCTGGTTCAGATCACTGCAGCAGCACATCTGCTCTGCCCCAGAGCTCACATCACCCCCGTGCTCTGCTCTCTGCACTGGCTCGGCATAGAATACTGGGTCACATTCAAGGTTTTGGTTCTCATCTTCCTTGTCATACATGGGATTGGACCAGCAGGTTCCCCAAAGAACCACCATAGCTCTATTCCACTGTCAGCCTCCAGAGTCAAATTCCCCTGTGCAGGAGGCAGAGCTTCCTCAGCAGCCAGCTGACAAACCTGGGACTTGCTCCTGGGAGGCCTTGGGATGACACAAACCTCAGCACCTCCACAGCAAAATGGAAACCCACCTCTATGACACGGTCTTGGGAACCCCATGTCAGAGGTTAAACAAATCCAGAAAGGGGAAGAAAAAAAAATGCATAAAACCAGGTCAAAAATGAAATCCTCTGCTGCCCAGAGAAAAAGAACCCTATGCCTCTGGGGGGATGCTCAGATACCTTGGAGGCCATGGAAAAGCCCGAGGAGATGTATCAAGAATATCAGGTTGCATGGAGTAAGGCTCAAATTGCCCTCCCAAAAGTACAATACCTAGGGTTTCACTTACAGCAAGAAAAGCACCAGCTTTCAAACAAAAAAAAAAAAGCTATGTGTCAGGTCCCTACCCCAAGCACTCGTAAACGGCTCAGGGCCTTTCTGGGTATGGCGGGCTTTTGCAGAATATAAATCCCAAAGTTTAAACTATGGCTAAACTGTTATATAACAGTGTCAAACAAATCACAACCCCTTTCACTGGTCCCCAAAAGCCAACAAGGCATTTAAAAATCTTTAAAAAAGCTAATAAAAGCTCCAGCACTGGGTCTGCCAAATCTCTAAGCCATTTCAATTGTATATACATGAACAAAAAGGGGTGGCCCTGAAAGTGCTAACCCAGTTGTTGGGGACCTGGAAAACGTCCTGTGGCTTATTTTTCTAAGCAACCTAACCAGGCTGCAAAGGGTTGGCCGGCATGTTTACGGGCGGCTGCGGCTACTGCCCTAGTACTTAAAAAAGCCAAAAAGCTAACATTGGGAGGAGTCATGCAAGTGTATACTCCCCATATGGTCCAAGCACTGCTGGACACCAAGGGTGGCCTCTGGCCCACCCAGGCTCAGATAGCTCGGTACCAGGCTAAGCTGTTCGAGAACCCCGAGGTCACCCTGCAGTCTTGCCCCACCCTTAACCCAGCCACCCTCTTGTCAGAAAGAGGTACAAAAAAACAACTGTTTAAAGATCATAAATGCCCAATACTCCAGCCGCCAAGACTTAAAGAATCAGCTGCTCCCAAATGCAAATTATGAGTGGTTCACTAATGGTAGCAGCATTGTCATAAATGGGCAAAGAAGGGCGGGTTATGCTGTCGTGACCCTCCATGATACTGTAAAGGCCGAGGGGTTGCCCACTGGGACCTCTGCCCAGCTGGTTGAGCTAGTAGCCCTGACCAGTGTGCTCAAACTGTCAAAAAAAAAAAAGCGGGTCAACATTTTTACCAATTCAAAATATGCTTTTAGAGTGAGTGCTACATGCCCATGCTGGCCCGTAAAAGCCAAGAAAACTGCTAACGGCCCAAGATATCACCAGTCTCCGCTGACAAGGCCACCAGTGGTGCTAGTTGTGATTTAGACACTTGCCCACTGGGTAATGGAGCCAAACCCCTGAACTCATTTCACAAAGGCACCCCTCAACCTGCCCCATTGCACTAAGCCCTATACAGACAGAGACAGGGACAGTCTCTGCCCGTAAGAATTTACGGTCTAAATGGGGTAAGCAATTTCTGCTATAACCTTGGTTTCAAGATTCTGCACTTGTCCATAATGAAAGTGAGGGGGTCACCAACTGTGGGTGGAATGCAGGGTACTTTGACCCTCATGTAAAGGACACTTGAGATGTGTGCACTAAACCATCACTTGCTAGATTGAACTGGTGAATTAAAGAAAAGACCTCCAACCCCAATAGCAAGTTGCTGAGCCACCTATTCTCAGACTACATAGATCTCAAAAAAGGTATCTTATATCAAACTCTGTTGCAATAAGCTTAGTTATGTTGAATGGAAGTGAGCAGCTAGAGACAATAAAGCACAAAAGAAGGAAACTCTGCCATCTAGAGGTCATATTCCTCAATTACAAACATTAATTAAAAGGGACACTGTCAGGTGGTTTGCCCTACATTTATGTATTAAAAATAAGCGTTTACAAGACGTAAGGCCAACAACAATTAAAAAAATCAAATAGACATTTTTTCAAAAGACAAAATAAACAATCCTGGCAACGAGTCTAACTGGAATGTTGTACTGTGGAACCAACAAATAAGAACCTGTGAGAGAAACAGACAAGTCTGTTTTCATTTTCCAGGCAGAGAAGTGAGATATTTTAAGATGCTTTCAGTTTGAAGAGAAATGCGCACTAGAATTGTATTATCTCCGGCCACATTTAAGGCTTCAGAACCTTCAACTGGGGGCCAGAGTTTGAAAAGAATTCAGCTCCCATTTAAACACCTAAATGAGGGCCAGACTTAGCAAAGTGTTGGTGCACCCCACATCTCCTATTGTGGCATATGATGGCCAGTGTCTCAAAACAGCTCAGCAGCCAATGGCCTGCACTAGGCACAAGAGGTCTCTAAGGTGCCACAAGTACTCTTGTTCTTTGTGGATACAGACTAACATGGCTACTACTCTGAAATGAAAAAAGATCAAACTGCATGATAATGGTCCCTTCTGCCCTTAAAAAAACCACTATGAAAGTAGGAGCCTAGCACTGTTGAATGTCTGGATTCAGTTGTGATTGCTGAGCCCTTCTGAAAAATCAACCTTATTGAGTTAGGGACTTGTGCTCTTAATGAAGATGGAACCGTCATCCTGCAGATCGAGATACAACACAAAGGATTCCTTTTGTATGTCATACTAAAGGCCACTAACAAAACAAAGTTTCAACAAGCACTTATGTGGACACATGCCACATTGCTCATAAAAATCTCTGGCTGGAATGTGTCTAGCCATGTAACCAGTGCATCAAAAGCTACTGCATGTCATCCTCCTCCCATATCCTATAGGGACTAGAGCAGGAATGGTAGATAGGACATTTAGGCCACATACCAGCCAGCACACTATGGTCTTTAATGCTTTACCCAGCATAATTTTAAAAATCTCAGGTGATGGAGTTTCTAGTGTTGCCAGTCTAATGCTCTCCTCCTTAGAAAGCTTCTTCCCGATATACAATTTGAAGTTACTCGTTCTCAAGGGATGAAATGGCTTTTCATTTTTTTAAAAAAAAAACTGCAATTTGAAGTTAGATCATCCATCTGCTCGGAGAGCAGATTTTCAAGAGCACTTTGGCAGCAGATTTTCGAGTGTTCAGCACCCATAATACATGGCTAAAAATCAATAGCTCCCAAAACTGGTAAAAAAATTATCAGGGCTGTCATGATGTTCACACATGGCTATCGCAGTTGTCTTGAAAGAAAAAGAAGTCACTCCAGGCAGTAGCATTTGTGCTTCACTTGCTGTTAAAAAAGGGTTACAAATGCTTTCTAGCAAGGCCCTTAGCAAAGCTTCTCTGGTCCAAGAGCTGCTAGAATGAGCTCTGGGTCAGAGCTAACAGAAAATACATGAGGGACCAAATGACAGATTTAATGGCTGATAACCCTGATCCACCAGAGCAAAAAAGTGAATAGCTGATGCCACCTGAGAGCAGAGTATCTGAACTTTCAAGTGGTATAAAGGATTCCACAAGAGGCACTTGATACATCCCTGTATAGTAAGCAATGCTGGTTGCTGCAGCAGCAACCAAGTTATTGGCACCTGTAACCATTCTGCCAGATACAGAGGCCAGCAACAGAAGCCAGGTTCAGTCAATCTAGGGGACCTCTTCTAAATGGAATGAAACATGGCTTGAGCCTCCTCTCAGAGCTGCACTCCCAGGTCTGGCACTAGGAAACCACAAAGCAACCTTGCAACCTCCCCCAGTTACCTTTCCAGTTCAGGAATCCCCTGGAATGTGAAGTCATTCAAGCCCTTTCTTCGGTAGAACACAGCAAGTGGATATTTACAGAATAAAAATCAGCAAAATCCAACTAAGGTACATGGGTAGGGCCTTGAGTGCCAGGTTTATATAATTTTTGGTGGTGCTGAGAATGGGTCCAAGCAGAGCTGTCCTGTCTGTAGGGCTGACTGGAGCAACAGCCCCAGGCACCGTGCTTTGGAAGCCCCATGCTTCAGGGGGGATGCAGGGTCCAGGGTGGCCTGGAGGGTTAGCAGGGGCCTGCAACTGGCAGCAGCAAGCAACCTGGCCCCAGCCTGCCCTGCTCTGCCCCACCGGCATCGCTCGAGGGAGGGGGTAAAAGCCAGAAAGGAGCGGGGCAGAGGCTTGTGGGGGGGCAGGGGCTGGGTTGCTTGCTGCTGCTGGTACTGGACCCATCTGCTAGCCCCCTAAAGTGCAGGGCCCAGGGTGGTTGCCCTGGTCCTTCCTAGGAACAGGACGACTGATTAAATATAAGCCCAAACATTGGAGCCAGGCCCATATTCCTGCATACTGGTGGAGAAAGGACCCCACTGGGCCCTATCATTTGCCGCCTATGGGTAAGGCCCACTATACAAACTCCATCCCACCTACAACTCACTCATAACCCTGATTAGATCAAGTGGTGGTCAAGTGGATGGTGGGAGGCAGCTCGCCCAACCTGGGTGCTTTAGTCTAGAGTCCAGCAGCAGTAGATCCCGCTCCACTTCACTAGGGCAGTCTTGCAGAGTCACTACTAGTGTGGCAAAAGAACATCTCACAGGGTTCTAAAGTTCTGGGTAGGAAACCCAGTTCTTAGCATAGCCCAACACAAAACCTGAATCTCTGAACAGAACCCCCTTGTCTCCCAGATAGAGACTATGGAAGGATTCTGTCTCCTTGAGTTTTGGGCCACTCACTACCTTTTAGAACAGGGTGACCCACTTTTCGCCAGGCTTTAACTTTCATAGCTCTTCCCCCTTTATGTACATAGGGGTGTAGGACTGGAGGGGACCTCGAGAGGTCTTCTAGTCCAGTCCCCTGCACTCTTACATAACATTTCAGATAATTTCCAAAACAGACACAACCAATCTCCAAACAATACACCATGAAGCACTGAGCAGAAGTGTACAGGGATGAAATTACAATATGTAAATTAAGCCTGCCAGAGCTAGCTTTTCCCCTTTCTTCCACAGGGGGAAGTAAAGAGGTCTATCCCTCCAAGCCTTCTTGCTCTGGGGCCTTACACAGTATTAGCCTTTTTTTCAGTTTCACTGTCTCTCCTGTATTGACAAGGCTTTTCTATGCCACAACACTCTAGCATGTGAGTGCCAGACAAACACTGATGGGGTTTATCTTCACAGCAGGACTCTAAGATCAGGTCTACACTATAAACTTACATCGGTAAAACTATGTTGCTCAGAGGTGTGAAAAATCCACATGCCTGAGTGACAGAGTTATACCAACCTAAGCCCTGGTTTAGACAGTACTCTGATGGGAGGGTTTCTCCCCTCGACCTAGCAACCACCTCTCATAGAAGTGGATTAACTACGCCAACGGGAGAAGCTCTCACATTGCCATAGGTAACATCTTCACTGAAGGGCTACAGAGGCACAGCTGCATTGGTGTAGCATTTTGAGTGTAGACCTGCCCACAAACAAAGCAGACTTGTTTTCCCCATTTTACAGACTGGGAAGTGAAGCACAGAGAGATCAAGGCCCATCCAGGAAAGTACTTAAGGATATGGATAACTTTGAGCATATGAGGGGTCTCTTTAGCAAGTCAGTGGGACTATTGTGTTTAAAGCTATACATGTTTAAGTGCTTTGCTGGACCAAGGCCTTAGGCTTGGTCTATAGTCCCAACTTAAGTCAGTATAACAGTCACTCAGAGGGGTGGAAAATCCACCTTCCCGAGAGACCTAGTTATATGGACCTAACCCCCAGTGTAGACAGCTCTAGGTCAACAGGAGGGCTTCTCCCATTAACATAACCTCTTGGAGGGATGCAGTACCTACACGGATGTAAGCAGCTCTCCTGTTGGCTTGGTAGCCTCTTCACTACGTGCTACAGCAGCACCGGTGCAGCACTGAAAGTGTAGATAAGCCCTTAGTTACTTGCCCAAGGGCCTCTGTGCCAGAGGCAGTAAGAGAACCTAGATCTCCAGAGTCCCATTCCAGAGTTACAAATAAAGCAAAGCTCCTACATATTTAATATTTATAGAAAGGCCCAAAGTGGAGTATCTGCCATACCAGGAATCAGGAGAACAAACCTGATTCTGTTCTCATTGGCAAGGGTTTTATAGTGCTGTGACCACACTGACTTCAGTGGAGGTACTCCGGGTTCACACCAGTATAAGAGAAAAGAGAATCAGACCTAGTGTTCCATCAGGTGGTCACTTAGGGAATTGCTGCAGCAGCAGGAGGTAGCAAATTGCCCCTTGCAGAAGCTTCTTGCCAGCTGACCATTCTAATCACCACCTTGTGGCTAATCCAACTCCCCAGAGTTGCTTGAGCAGCTACGATGAGTGTTTAGAGGTTTCCACACACACAGAACATCAAAATGTATGGAGCCGACTTTCACTTGACTGAGGGAAGCTGCCTGCGCAGTCTTCAGCTGTGATAGAATAGCTGCAGCCCTCTCTGCTACATCCCCTGACCTACAGCTGCAGGTCTGAAAGGTTTCCCAGGGCTGCCACTCACTTACTGGTCCTTTAATATCCTGGGGCTGAGCTTCTCCAGAGTGTACTAGTTTCTCTAGTTACCCAACTGGACTGTCAGGCTGCTATGTTTCTAACGAAACGAGGAACACACGTGACTCTACTGCCATTAATGTTGGACTGAGAAAATACTGATGAAGTATAAACATTTGACAATTGAATCATAAAAGATTGTTCTTGCCACTAAAGTAGTTTTTATTGTCTGTAACCCTCAACGTGACCAGGAGTGTTTGGTTCATCCCAGCATGAGACAGGCAAACTAGATAAGTTCATGGAGGAGAGGTCCATCAATGGCTATTAGCCAGTAAGGGCAGGGATGGTGTCCCTAGCCTCTGTTTGCCAGAAGCTGGCAATGGGCGATAGGGGATGGATCGCTTGATGATTACCTGTTCGGTTCATTCCCCCTGGGGCACCTGGCATTGGCCACTGTCAGAGGACAGGATACTGGGCTAGATGGACCTCTGGTCCGACCCAGTATGGCCGTTCTTATGTTCTAGGTGAGAGCAGTGCTGTGCCGGTAACGGGAGCAAAAGCTGTTGAAGCACAAACAATGGGCTCACAGGCAAATTCTTGCCTTTGGACGTGTACCGCCTCGTGCAAGAAGCCAGCTGCAGAGGAGAAAGGGAGAACTAACTGAGTTGCAGTGGATTGTGTGTGAGGTCTGCAAAACGTCTGTACTGTGCTCACCGCAAGGGTGAGGGGAACAAAGTTGCTGGAGTAGACTGGGAGTTCATCCCCACCCCATTCATCCATATTCATCTCATTGACTGGGCATTGCAGGGGGTCTTGCAGTTGGGTCCGACTGCGTCATCTATTATTTGTGATGTACTACTCAGGCATGGCAGGGGCAGCAGCATCAAGGAGCCCTGCGCCAATGGGACCAGTAAGAATGCCCGCTTTGAAAACTTGTATTCCTTCCAACTCCATGCAGCAAAAGGGTGGGCTCCGGTTGATCAGTGGAGCCCTTTGGCTTCCTTCTGCCAAGTGCATGAGCCATCATTTGCCTTTGCCAAAAGTACTCTATATAGCACCAGAGCCAGCCTGCGCTCCTCTAATGTGTGACTAAAGTCCATGTTCCTGCTAAGGAGATGTCCTCATGGTGATACACGAGCGCTATTCTTAGCTGCTCGGTCAAGTTGGCTGCATCTAAAGTTCTGTTTCTTCCTCTCAACTACTATTCTTTGGGGAGACTTGGACACGGGAGGGGGCACAAAAGGATGACCTCTTTCTGGCAGAGAGAATTTGCTGTAGAGACTAAGTTAGTCAACAGCTTGGGGCAGGGGGAGAAGGACTGTTCATCAGCTACAGAGGCCCAGAGACCCTTAAAACTAGCATGAGAAGAGCAGCCTGGTTTCTCCTCTCTGTTAATGCATGGGGTTTCTTATGCCTTCCTCCGAAGCAGCAGGTGCTGGCTGCTGTCAGAGACAGTATGGAACAAGAGTCAGATCCAGTCTAGCAGTGCCTGTGTTCCTTTCACTATCACACAATAGGAAAGCATAACCTTAATTGGGAGGAACAATGCATCAACAGTAGTGATGATGCACGGTCAGGAAAGGCACCAGCCTATATTTCCATTGGAACATATGGGTATGGGACTTAGGGTTGCCAACCCTCCTGGTTTTGCTGGGAATCTCCTACAGGCTACTGAAGCCAAAACCAGGAGATTTTAGGCTTCTAAAATTCCAGCAGCACAGCCGGGCTAAGGAAGGCTCCCTACCTGCCCTAGCCCTGCACTACTCCTGGAAGCGGTCGGACCATCTCTGCTGCCCCTGGGGGAAGGAGAGGGTCTCCATGTGCTGCCCCCACCCCAAGTGCCGACTCTGCAGCTCCTATCGGCCGGGATCTGTGGCCAATGGGAACTGCAGGGGCAGCGCTTGCAGCAGGGGCAGCGTGCGAAGATCACTGCCATCCCCTGCAGGGGTCACAGAGACGTCCCGGCTGCTTCCGGGAGTGGTGCGGGGCCAGGGCAGGCAGGGAGCCTGAGGCAAGCACCTCCTGGCCAGAGCCTGCACCCCAACCTGCTACCCCATCACGGAGCCCCCTCCTGTACCCAAACTCCCTCCTAGAGCCCACACCCCTCAACCTCTCCTGCACACCAACCCCGTGCCTCTGCCCTGAGCCTCCTCCAGCACCTAAACTCCCTCCCACAGCTTGCACCTCAGGCTCAGCCCAGAGCCTCCTTCCATACTCTTGGCCCCAGCCTAGAGCCCGCACCCTGACTCCCTGCCCCAGCCCAGTGAAAGTGAGTGAGGAGAGCAAGCGATGAAGGGAGGGGAGTGAATGACAGGGGACAGATCACTAGATGATTGCCTGTTCTGTTCATTCCCTCTGAAGACAGGATACTGGGCAGATGGACCATTGGTCTGATCCAGTATAGCTGTTCTTATGTTCCCACTGGCCACTCCTTTCCTTGAAGCCACAACTTCCTCAGCCTTTCTACCATCCCCTTTAGCCACTCCAGCTGCTGCACTGGTTTTTGCATGTCCTGCAGTCAGTGCGGATGCTGCTGCTCCAGACAGTGCTAGTTCTGAATTAGTTTTCAACTTGATAGCTTGTGACCCAAGGCAATTAGTGAACCAAGGAAACCAGAGAACACACAGGCCAAGACCCCAGGGTGCCCACCACGGCACTGTTAGCCCAGGCTTCCATCAGAAGCCTTGCATACAAAAAACTTCCTTTCTGTCAGGGTCCCAGTCTATCAGGCCTACCTCTCCAGCAGCTTTCTTTAGCCTGCTTTAATGTTTAGAGCCTTCCTAATTTCCCAGAAGGCCTGCAGCTAGCCAGAGTGTAAAAAGCAGCCTCCCTCTCTAAAGTTACTCTCCAGCCAGCCTCTTTCTGGTTTCCTCTTTCCCCTTCCCAGCTGATCAGTGTGGTTCTAGTCCAACAGCAACGAGTTGCCAGTCCTCTGCTCTAACCTCCACACTGTGCAGCTGGCTCCTAGCCCCTATGGGAGCAGGCATTAAGGATGGAATGGGGGTGCCTTTCAGACCCCTAAGGGTAGCCCCTGGATGTCCATGTCAAGATCAAGGGCCTATTGTATTAGGTGCTGTACAAACACAAACAAGACAGACAAAACACAGGAGAAAGGGAATTATCCTCACCATTTAACAGATGGAGAACTGAAGCACAGAGAGGCTAAGTGCCAGATTGTGACAAACACCGCCGCGATACCCACCCTCCTGATAAGGATTTTCTTATGTAAGCTGTCCCAGAGACTTCAGTGGGAGTGCTCATGTGAGGAACTGCTCACCAGTGGGAGTAAGAGACTGAGAATCTAGCTGTAAGAGATTTGCCTAAGATCATGCTGGTAGTCCACGGCAGAGATAGAAATTGAACTCAGACCTCCTGAGCTGGGGTGTCGTTCCCTGACCACAAAACCATCTGTTCCTCTGCCCACTTTGTGCCCCACCCAAGAGACATCTGCGCTGGCTTGCTTTTGCTTAAGTTGTGCATAATGTCCACAGAGAAGTTTCAGAAACAGCACCAATATTTAAATTCTTGAGATTTTTACGATCCAGTTGCATCCTGAAGTTCAGAATCTACTAGAGATGCCAAATGTAATACGTTCCACTGCAACCACCACCTGCTAAATCACTCAGTCAAAGTCCAAGCAGGCTGAAGAGCTCTCGAAACAAATGCGTCACGCAGCAGAGAGAGAGCACAATTGCTAGAGCAGAAGATGCCAGTAAACACAGCCCTCTACCAAGGAACAGTGCTTCACTTAGTCACATTAATGGCTGGTACCGTTAAAACAAAGAAAACAAGATATTCAGCCTGAGGAATTCCCCCATGCAGGATGCTGTCAAGCAAAATGCTAAGGGCTGAATAATTGTGCAAACCGTAACATTGGTAGTAATGTACACCAATGTTATGTAAGCAGTGTCAGGATGAGCTCCACCCTGACATCTGGTGGTGAGGTGTGGCAAGTTGTGGAAAAGAACTTCAGGGGCCGATCTCATTTGCATAGGCACACCCACCCCACCTAGAATGAGACCATAGCTGCCCAAATGGTCACTTTGGCTGCTGTGGGATCCCCAGTGTCTCTGTTATTGGGGCAGGAAGAATAAATTGTTATTACCCTGATTATGGGAACTGTGCTTGGAACTGTACGTGGCCTTTTGTTATGATGGAGGGATTCACCATCAACTAAGTAGCACTCGCTAGGCAAGGGTCATGGGTTCCAAAACTGTGTGAATGGAGAGAGGCTGGGGACAAGTATTAATACTTGGTGGCATGGGCCCCTTGGTGAGGGCCTTACATGCTAATTGCACTTCCTCCTCTCTCCACTGTGGAATATCAGAGCTAATTTTGATTTCATTAGAAGTCTAGTTATAGGCTGCTGAGCTCACTTTGGGCTGACAGTGCACCAGCAGTGGGGCTCCCCTACTACAAGCTGAATTCACCTAAGAGCTGAAATCACTGAGTGTTGTGTTAAGTAGTGGGGGAGCCTGAAGATATATTGTGGAGCAGTTTGCGGGACGGCTGGTGAAGCAGTTCGACGCGGAGCAGTGTGTGGCTGGCAGGAGCGGCTTGTGGGCCGTGGAGCTGAGCGAAGGAGTTCGTGGGGCGGCTGGCGGAGCAGAGCGCAGCTGAGTGAAGGAGTTCGTGGGGCGGCTGGCGGAGCGGAGCGGAGCGAAGGAGTTCGTGGGGCGGCTGGCGGAGCGGAGCGAAGGAGTTTGTGGGGCAGCTGGCGGAGCGGAGTGCCGCTATGGAGCTATGGGGCGGTCAGCTTCAGATCATGTAAGGTGCCTCTTACCCCCGTCCCATTTCCACCCAGGTTGGGAGGTAAAGCTCCGCAGATAAACTTTCGAACTCTGGGGCTGCCCTGACCAGGGACAGAGACTTTTGGGGCACTGGACTTTTGGGACTTTGGGTGATTTGGGGTTGCTGGACTCAAGAACCAAAGGGAAAGGGCATGCCCCAATTTGCCTGGGGTGGGTTCTTTTTTTTGCTCATGGGTTGTGTTATGAATCCTGTTGGTGGTGTTTCCCCAACATAATGCCACATTGTTTCTCTCTGTTATTAAAAGGCTTTTGCTACACTCAGACTATGTGCTTGCGAGAGGGGAAGTATTGCCTCTTGGAGGCGCCCAGCGGGGGTGGTATATATTTGTCCCAGGTCACTGGGTGGGGGCTCGAGCCGGTTTGCATTGTGTTATTGGAATGGAACCCCTAGATATTGAACCCGGCCCTTGTTGCTGCCAACTCTGACGGGCAGAAGGGTTACAGTTAGAGTAATGGAGAAGCATGGGCTAGTGGATACTGGCCAGAATGTTGATTAAGGACTGTAGCTGGGTGACTATCCCACTCCTGCCCTGAAGGGATTAAAGCATGGGAGAGGGCTGTGAATGGGAAAAGCAGGCTGACTGGGAAAGCAGCCACAGCTGTGGCCAGCTTAATCAGGGTCCAGCTGGCCCTTGTAAGAGGGCTGTGGGCCAGAAGCGAGGAGACACTTGCTCTAGCTTCCTAGAGAGAAGGACCTGGCTGCCTGGGAAGCTAAGAAGGGTACCTAGGGTGGAGCAGTGCTAGGGAAGGGCAGAGGGAGCTGGGAAGCTCCAGCCTAGCAACGCCCCAAGCTGCAGGCCTAGTGAAAGGCCGATGAAAGGGTACTGGGGCTGCAGAGGGGCAGCCCAGAGATAGGCAGAGGCAGTTGGTCCAACCCCCCTTGCCAATGATGAGTGGTTCATAGTCTGCAGTCTGCCCCAGGGAGTGGGGACTAGATGGTGACTGGCAGTGGCCACTGAGGCAAGGTGGGAGGGGTAGAGGGTTGGGGGATCCCCTGGGTGGGGAGACTTGGATTGTGGGTTACTGCAGGAGCAGAACCCTGATGGAGGAGGGCACCAGGGTCTGGGAGAGACACAGGGGCCAGCGGCAGGCGAGACACCGGCCTGCAGAGGGCGCTCCTGGCCGGAAGAGCTAATTCCCAGGACGACCGACAGGAGGCACCTCACTGGCAAGTCATTGCCCTGCGACAAGGCCTTTCAGATTCTCCCCCGACTCTGCTACAGATTTACTGAACAGTCTTAGGCAAGTCACTTAAGCTCTGCCTGCTTCAACTGAAAAATGCTAATGCTTTTTTCACAGTGGTGTTTTGAGACTTACTTTGTAACGAATACACAAATTCGGACAAAGCATCTTTGTGCTTTCTACTGCACTGCCCTTCATAACGAACACATTATCCTGCTGCAAATTGCTGTTTAAGACTCTACTTTGACATGATGCCACCATAAAATTTGACAACACTTCAGCTGCTGGTGTGCAGAGACCATTGCCGATCATGCTGACCAATACTAGCTCACTGTTTACTTGTATTCCCCTCTGTCTGTGTGTATCAATCTACTGGCTCATGGTTCAATTGTAGATTGAAAGCTCCTTGGGACAGGGACTGTCTTTTGTTCTGTTTGTAAGAGCCTAGCACAATGGGATTCTGGTCTATGACCAGGGGTCTTAAGTGCCATATTATTGTAAATGAATAATTTATAATTGTTACAAACTGGTTTGCAACTGTCATCCATAAGGCTCTGTGCAAATTATCAGTCTTAGGGCTAGCCAAAAAATTTCAAATGAAACATTTTCCTCATTGTACAAGGGGGTTTGGTCAAAAATGTTTTGCTTTTGAAAGCTCCATTTGGTGAAATTGTCCATCAAGAAAATCTTAAACATTTAGACAGTTCTGAAGCCAACTTTCAGGCATTTTTAAATTTAATAAAAATGTGGCTATTTAATCATTTTTCCCCAATTCAGCCAAAAAACTAATGTTGCAAGAGTGGAATTTCTCCTGGGAGGCCCATTTTGTTTTCCAATGAGTTCTAATTAATATAGATTAGATTTCATGCTTTTGGTTGCAAGGGGGCACTTGTAGGAGCTGTTTATCCCGAGATGTATCATTGCACAACTAATTATAAAAGACATATTGAGCATTTTTGGAGCCTCAGGAATCTATCCATTCTAGGTTATTAGAGTAGAACGGCCAGTTGTCTGATCTATGGCAAACCTTTCATTCTCATTTGGGCCTCCCCCTTTCTGCCAAGCTAGCACTAAGCATGAGGCAGATACCAGAAACTAGACTGAAAACTATCAATCTTGCAACAGGCATCAGTCTGGATCCTCATTCAGATTAGCATTCTGGAAGCCTCCCTGTCCAGATAGCAGTCTTCTGAGCTACTTCCAATGGTGCTAGCCTCCCTATAGCATGGCAGTGATGCAACTAGACAACCATGACTTATATTATCCTCTCCCAGGAAAGAATGAAGGTGTGCTCAAAGCAACAGCGCAGAACACTGGAATCAGAGCGGCATGACTTGAGGATGGCCATGACCATCGTTACAATAAGGACAGCCACCAAGAGAAGTGTTAACGGAAGCCAAGCCACTTCTGTGCCAGAAGGCAAAGCCAACGCACTTGTGCAGTGAAGAATGCCAGGGAAATGCACAGACGCTCCTTACTATTGTGTCTCAGGAAAGATTTATGAATGTGCTTAGCTAGGAATGCCTATCTTCCAAATTATGCTCGGTCCCATGTCTGGATCGCCTCCAGATTTCATCCCATCCTCCTAAGACAATCTTGCCGAGAGACGGGCTGTGATAGTGAGCACTCACCTCTCCTGAGCTCCTCCTGGCAGGTGTGTGTGAACCTTCACTCTCTGCTCATGGTGCCCCCGCCATCGGCGATTCCCTCATCAGGCGAGTCTTCAGTGGCTCAGCTCTCCAGCCAAGTCACACACAGTCAACATGAGCCAGCAAACAAGGTCCAACAGAGCTTGACCCCTGTGTCGTTGGTAACGTCTGCAGCCCTGTCTCTGAGCTCAGTTCTCAGCCCCTCCTGGGCTAGCTTTAAGTCTGTCCCTGCCGTGGTTTAGAGCCATGCCCCCAGAGCTTCCTCCCTGGAGACTCTCTGTCCTCAGCGGATCTCACTGACCCTGTTTAAACGCAAGCCCAGTGGTTCTCAAACTTTTTTGTTCACACAGCAGGCCTCTGAGTGCAACCCTACCCCCTAGGCCTGGCAGGGCTGACAGTGCCCGCTCTGACTCCTGACAGCTCACAATCCCCACATAACCACCTTGTGACCCCTTGAGGGGTCATGACCCCCAATTTGAGAACCCCTGTTCTAGCCCTTTTCCTGGGCTTTTAGTACTGAGTCTTATCCCCTTTTTCAGGCTTTGACAGCTTCCCCAGCAACTGGTGGGGGGACCCAGGTGGGGGGACCCAGGCTCACTCACTACTCTGGATCCCAACCCAGGGACCCTACAAACAGGAAGCCACATGCTGCTTCCTTTAATAGTTACTGCTGCTATTCCCTGGACCACTTCCCACATAGTCCCTGTCACTCCACCCTTACCTCAGGGCAGAAGTTCTCTGTTGACCAGGTCTCCCACAGGCCACTTCACCTGGAGACTCTCACAGTCTGCCTCATCCTTCTGGTCCCAGCCAGCAACTGACCTGGGTACGCCCTGCACCTTCTTTTAACTGAGCCTGCTGCATTCTGATTGGCTGCTTCCCCGCAGCCTTTCTAGGCATGCCTGGAGGACCCAACTTCACTGCTCCTTCTCTGGGGCGGGGTGTGGTAGGACAGCAAAGCCTCCAGCGGGGAGCCTCAAAGGACCCAATACACCCCGTCACACTGGCATTCTTCATATTGCCGTGCATTGTTAAATATCTACTGCCCTTTGTCCCGGAAATGGCTTGGCTTCAGTCAGCATTTCTATTTGGTCAATACATCTGGATGATCATCTCAAGAGAAGTGAATGTCTGGCGATGATTCGCATGCTTACAGGTGGGTAAACTGAGGCGCTGAGCTGCTAAATGACTTGCCCGTAAGGTCACTCGGCAAGTCAGCGGGAGACACAGGAATAGAATTTCTCTAGATCTAACCACTAGACAACACTCCCTCTCATTTTGACCTTGGAATATAAATAAAATACATAAAAATAAAGGGCTGCCCTATTAGTTTTAATATATGACCATGTGTCACTTATGAGTCAATGACAATATTCTCGCAAACTGATGGGTTTAAAGAGGGTTGGGGCGGGGGAGGCATTTTCCTGCTGGAAAAGAATAAGTGCTCTGATATTTGCGCCTGCTGAAATAAAATGTCTACGCTGTGTTAAATCAGCATAGTTCTTTTGTTTTATTTGAAAGTACAATGGGAAGATGCTGTTTGAAGAAACAGACCGAGCGTGCCGTGGGCTGGCTTTGTGTCTGTGAGGCAGATTAGCACTCAGAGGAACAGAGAGCTATCTGGGAGGGAGGGGGAATTGGAAAAAGACATTTGTACGCAGTCAGGGAAAGAACAGGAGTGTTTCAGTATTTGTTTAAGTGGCTAAGGACCCAAGCCTGCCAGCGCTGAACGCTCGAAGTGACTATTGCAGGAGGCACTCAGTGTTTCATCCTGCTCAGATCCTGAGGCAGGGTCGGATTGTGTCCTGTCCCTGTGTGGATGTGCAGGGCAGGGAAGATGACAACAAGAGGTCTCCCCTCCCCACTCCATTCCCTGCACAAGGACAGGGTACAATCACAGCCGCATGCTCTCTCCTAGAACCCCCAGAGCGCAGGCTACCCAGAATGGGGTAGGGAGGAGATGGGGCCAAACTCCTCTCCCAGTCTGCACTGGCCCACAAAGCTGACCAGATGTGGATAGCCACAGGCGAATTGCCATAGCGGGTCAGGCCATTGGTCCATCCATCCAGTATTGCCATCTCTGGCAGTGTCCATGACCAGCTGCTTCAGAGGTAGGTGGAAGAAACACCACAATGGACAATTCACTTACCTGTAAGGGAGGCTTCTTCTTAACACCTGGAAATTTATGGGCTGGTTAATCCTTGAAGCACGAGAATTTACATCACTAACAGAAACCTATTACTCCAGCTAACATAATTGTGGCTATTCTCATTACCCACAGAGATGTCCAATCCTTTTTGGAATCATATTAAGTTCTTGGTCTCAATGATATCTTGTGGCGATGAGTTCCATAGGTTAATTATATGATCCGCAAAACAGTATTTTCTTGTCTTTGTTTTTATTTTGTTGCCTTTCAGTTTCATTGCATGTCCTCTTGTTTTTATATTATGAGAAGGAATATAGAGCAGGGCCTGGTTTACCTTCTCTATACTATTAATTATCTTGTATGCCTCTATCAAGTCACTTATTTGTCTCTTCTCTAAACTAAACAGTACCATTCCTTTCTAATGGATGTCTCCCCAATCCTCTAAACCATTCTCGGCACATGTCTCTAAATCCTCTGTTTCTGCCATCCACTTTCAGGGATGGGGTGATCAGGATTGAACTTGGTTCCTGGATGGCATGATAATAGAATCATCAAACCATAGGGTTAGAAGGGACCACCAGGGTCATCTAGTCTAACCCCCTCCCACGATGCAGGATTTGTTGTGTCTAAACCAGGGGTAGGCAATCTATGGCATGCATGCCAAAGGCACACACGAGCTGATTTTCAGTGACACTCACACTACCCGGGTCCTGGCCACCGGTCCGGGGGGCTCTGCATTTTAATTTTAAATGAAGCTTCTTAAACTCTTTAAAAACCTTATTTACTTTACATACAACAATAGTTTAGTTATATATTATAGACTTACAGAAAGAGACCTTCTAAAAATGTTAATGTGTTACTGGCACGCAAAACCTTAAATTAGAGTGAATAGATGAAGA
Source organism: Caretta caretta (assembly GCF_965140235.1). NCBI lineage: Eukaryota > Metazoa > Chordata > Testudines > Cheloniidae > Caretta > Caretta caretta. The sequence continues at coordinate 9,596,585 of NC_134208.1, read as the reverse complement.
CTCAGCCCACCACTTCTGAAAGGTTGCCGACCCCTGGTCTGAACCATCCCAGACAGTTGGCTCCAGACTCCTTTTGAAAATCTCCAGTGAAGGAGCTTCCACAACCCCTCCAGGCAGTCTGTTCCATTGCCCTACTGGTCTTACCGTTAGGAAGTTTTTCCTGAGATTTAATCTAAGTCTGCTATGCTGTAGTTTGACCCCATTGCCTCTTGTCCTGCCCCCTGCGGCAAGAGAGAACAACATCCCTCCATCTTTTTTGTGGCAGCCTTTCAAATATCTGAAGACCACTATCATATCTCCCTTAATCTCCTCTTTTCCAAACTAAACATACCCAGTTCCTTCAGCCTTTGCTCACACGGCTTGCATTCCATCCCTTTGATCCTCTTTGTCGCTCACCTCTGGGTCCTTTCCAGTTTCTCTAGATCCTGTCTATACATTGGTGACCAAAACTGGACACAGTACTCCAGCTGAGGCCTCACCAGCACTGAGCAGAGCAGCTCTATCACTTCCCATGGCTTGCACGCTGTGCCGCTGTTATGCAACCCAAAATTGCATTTGCTTTTTTCGCAACAGCATCACATTGTTGACTCATGTTGAGTTGTGATGCACCACATCTCCTGGAACTTCTCAGCAGAGCTGCTGCTAAGTCAATTTTCCCCCAGTCAGGATTCGTGCAGTTGGTTTTTCTTCCCTAAGCAAAGCACCCGACATTTGTCTTTGTTGAATTTCATTTCTACAATTTATCAAGAACCCTCTGAATTTTAGCTCCATCCTCCAAAGTATTGGCAACCACCCACCCCAACCTTTTGCCATCTGCAAACTGGATCAGTGCGCTCTCTATACCTACCTCCAGGTCAGTAATAAAGATGTTAAAAAACACTGGACCCAGAACAGATTCCTGGGGAACCCCACTTGAGATCTCCCTCCAATCCAACAGCATTCCATTAATAGTTACTCTTTGTTTGCAGTTGTTTAATCAATTATGTATCCACTTAATGGTATTCTCTCAAGCCTGCATTTCTCCAGCTTATTTATCAGAATGAAATAGAGGACTGTGTCGAAAGCCTTGCTAAAGTACAGGTATATTATGTCCCCCTCTATCTCCCTATCCATGAAATCAGTTACCCTGTCAAAGAAGGGTAATAACGGCAGGATTGTTCTCCATCCCATTCCTTAGGTACCCTAACTTTCAGGATCGACCGCACCAGCCAATTGCACTGGCCTGCAGGGCCCCCCCAAAGCACGGGGCCCCAAGCAATCACCCCGATTCACTGTCCCCTAGGGACAGCTCTGCCTGTGTGGGCAACACATGATCTGGCTCTTGGCATGCAACCCTGGTAAACATGGGTCCAAACCAAAACGCTGGGTCTGACTCTCCCTCCCCTGCAGACTTTGAATCTACTTAGAACTCAAGTGTGCTGGTAGCACTGTGGAGTGATTTAATTGGCCATCTTAATATTTCACCTGCAGTGACCAAGAAAGAAAAATCAGCATTTGCTAACATTTTAGAGCTGGTCAGGAAAAACCAATTTCAAAGGGAACATCCCTTCGACCCAAACCGTGATGAGACCTCAAAATCTTGAACAATTGTGTGGAGTGGAAATTCTGAAACATTACGTCAGAAACATCAAACTGACCTTATCAAAACGTTTCAGTTTGATAATGCCAACATACAATAATATGTATGCAGAAGATTATAATCTATAGATAGCAATATTACAGGTATTAATCTGATACTAAAATTAATTAGAAGGCAAAATGTTTTAAAAGAATGAAACAGAGTCAAAATGAAATACTCCATTTCTATTTCAAATCAGTAAAAAAAAAAAAATCCATGGAACATTTTTTGACAACATTGCGTTTTCCCATGGAACTTTTCTGTCGCAATTTTTTCAATCAGTTCTACTTACCACCCAGAGCTATCTGAGATACCCCTGGTATTCCCTGCTCTAACCGTAAGGGAAATCTGTGGTAACTCAGCCATATCTGTTGGTAATGGTGAGCCCTGTGATATCATAGACTGAGAAAAGACACCACGACTTACTACTTAAAAAGCCATTTTCATCTGTGGAGTTTAACATGCATTGCCAAGAGGATGAGTATTATCATCTCCACTTTACAAATAGGGAAACCAAGGCACGGGGAGTTGATGTGACTTTCCCAAGGTCTCTCAATGACTTGGCATCAAAGCCGGGATTAGAACCTTGATTTGCTGTTTCCAAAGGTCCTGCTCTAAACACTGGCTCATACTGCTTTACATCCTTCATTGTTCTTATAGTCTCATAGAATTGTAGATGTTAGAGATGGAAAGATCTACAAGGTTAGCCAATGTCTCCCTGTAAACTCAGGATTCTTCCATGCAGCGTGCTATAGATTAGCACTTTATGGAACCTCTCCATAGCAATGACACAAGTGATAAACCTTCCATCATTTCCCTTGGGGAAACAATTCCACAGCTGATTAGACTGCAGCATTAGGAAACATTGCTTGACAGCCAACCATTGCTACAGCTTCTATAATTGGCTGATATATTATTAATGGGAGGCAAAATAAATACAGGTATTAATGCTAGTGGACATCATCGCGTACAAATAGCTGTTAGAGTAATGTGTTCCCCTTGTTTTTAGTGTCTATTAGTCTTTTTATAGAGTGTTACAAGGCCCTTGTGAATCCATTAGCCAGCCAGCCATGTGAAATTAATGTAGAGCAATTTTCATAAGCGTTACTCAGTACTAATAATAATTAGGCATTATTTTCCCTGCAGATGACACACAAAATAAAGTCTGACTCTTATGCCAAGATGGGTTTGCATTAGCTTAAGGTGGATGAATTAATTCTCATTTACAAGGCTGCTCTGCTAGCTAGCCAGAAAGCACCCAGGTAATTAAAACCAATTTGCTTCCCACAATCCTACTGCAGAGTTTTATCATTGCTGTAAGTCCTTGGGCTTTTATAGTGTTGCACAGGGTGGGATATTGAACAGCCATTACTGCATGACTAAGCATTCTCTTTCAAGACAGCTCAAGAGAATCTAAGAAAGGTCTCAAAATTGAAAGGACCAGAAATCATTTGGCAACATGCCTAGTTGAGAGGTAAGGGACAGATTGTGTGAGGGTTCTGAATGCCTCCGGTCATGTGCTGATTTAACCCACACACCTCTAGGGTGTGGTGTTCTGTCCCATCTAGTGGCACCGAGACACAAGAGAGAGCAAGAGAGAGGTCATGCAGTAGAGACTCATGCACTAAGCTCCAGAGATCTTAAATTCAATCCTGCCTGATGATGACCGTGGTCTGTCAGTTTACACTGAGCACCTTTAACTCTCATTTGTTTCGCTGAGCGAATGTAAATGCGCTCAGGAGAGATCCCTTAATATAAATAAAATGCTATTCACTTTTGCCTTCCTTTGTGCTATGATCTGTTTACTTGAAGTAGTTTATTCAGCCACTAGATGTCTCTCTGTGCTGCACAGAATTCCCAACACGGTGTAATCCCTGGTAAACAAAGGAGACAAAGCTAGAATTCAAGCTTTGTTGTTTGAGCTCTTTCTTTGAACCTGCAGTTAGTAACCATCTTTCTTTTAAAAAAAATACCTCCTGTTTAGAAGGACTGTGTATCGATATTAGCACTTTGTCAAATTACCATAACGGATGCCTTCTTTATACGGTGACTAATGGGCAAATCGCAGAAGGTTCTCTGCTACCTTAATTTTTTCTTGTTTCAGAGTAACAGCCGTGTTAGTCTGTATTCGCAAAAAGAAAAGGAGTACTTGTGGCACCTTAGAGACTAACCAATTTATTTGAGCATGAGCTTTCGTGAGCTACATCAGGTATGCATACATCGGGTATGCATCCGATGAAGTGAGCTGTAGCTCACGAAAGCTCAAGCTCAAATAAATTGGTTAGTCGCTAAGGTGCCACAAGTACTCCTTTTAATTTTTTCTGTAGCACCTTGTCCCAACTAAGCCCAACATTCAAAAGCAATGATGGTGGTTAGTCATAGGCCAAATTTGAAATTTCAAAGAATCTTCAGTGGCTGCAATTGAAAGACTATTTACCAGCAACTTTTCCTGCAATGATATCTCAGATACCCCTGTATTTCCTGGAACTGTACTTAGACTAGGAAATAACTGCTTGTTTCTGATGCAACTGTTTGGGAAGTGCTGACTTTTGAAAGGGTCAGGACTTCTGTTTTCCAGATTTTCTATGTTTATTGATTTAGTTTCTGACGGTCTCTCTGCTGTATCTCTAATTCATCATCCATCACATTGGCATTAGCTCATATCATTAACATGGAGCTTCACTGGATGATCCCACACAAAAGCATATTGGTAACTAGTAATTCCCAGCTCCTCCGTACTCCCTGTCTGACCTTAAGCAAGTAACTAAGCCTCCTGATGCCTCAGTTCCCCACCAGGGCTGTAGTGAGGATAAATCCATTAAAGACTATAAAGGCACAGGGAGGGGGAGGGATAGCTTAGTGGTTTGAGCTTTGGCCTGCTAAACCCAGGGTTGTGAGCTCAATCCTTGAGGGGGCCATTTAGGGATCTGGGGCAAAAATTCAGGATTGGTCCTGCTCTGAGCAGGGGGGTTGGACTAGGTGACCTCCTGAGGTCTCTTCCAACCCTGATATTCTAAGTGCTTTGAGATCTACTGATGAAGTGTCTCTGTAAGCGATAGGTGTTGTTATGAAGATTTCTATAAAGGAGAGGAGAATCAGGATGGTGAAATTGATTTTTAGTATGGTTTGAAAATCATCACTAGCAAAATAGTAAAATAGAAAAACAAAAGGAGCGAAGAAGCAGGAGATGCAGGCTGCTTCCTAGCGCCGGAGCGAAGCCGCTTTGAAATTGTGATGTTATCCAGCCCTTCGGGGATAAAAGGCTTCCCTTCCCTGGCTGTCTCTGCCTGGATCCACTCCAAGTAGTTGAAAATGAAGGTGTACATTCCGGGATGCTGTTTTTCCCCGCAGCCTTCTCCCCCGCTGACTATGCCAAGTGCGAACCACTTCATGACGTCTCCATAGGTGCAAACCAAAGGTCCCCCGTGGTCTCCCTAGGGGTTACAAAGAGAGCACAAGGGGATGATGAACAGCATCTTTTACAGCAGCTGGATCCCAGAGTTAAGCCAGGGCTGGGCCTGAATGGGGAAAATCAAACACAGAGCCCTTCCGAGGGTGAACATTTCACAGAGCAGGCCCACCTCTGTGAGATCCCCCTGGAGCAATTCAGCAGGGAAGGTGCTTTCTCAGTGTAAGATCAGGATGCTGGTCAAGGATCATGGGCAGTAGCAATGCAAGTTACCGCCACACCACCCCATCAATGTGCTTTAACCTTAAAAGACAACCTCTAGGAGAGAGGGGGAGAGAGAGAGAAAGGGTAGCTCAGTGTATGGGAGAGACCATTCAATGCTCGGCCCTTCCACAGAGACTACTAATGCAGCCAGAGGCAGATTAAGGTTTTGTGGGGCCCTGGGCCAGAGCAAGTGGGGGGCCCCTCCCCACCCCTTCTGACTGGGTGTGGTTCTGCCCCTTCCACCTGTGGACCCACCCAAGGCCCCACCCCATTCTTACCCTTCTCCCTGTGGCTCCCACCCCTGTTCTACCCACGGTCCTGCCCCATTCCACCCCCACTGGTGCCAGGCAACCCATTTGCTCCTTTCTGCCCCCCTCCTCACTGTGGCCCCAAGACTGAAGAAGCTCTGTCTCCCACCACCACCACGGTCCCAGGGCCGCAGCGGGGAGTGAGAGCTCCCCTAGCCCCGAGGCCATGGCAGGGAGCAAGAGCTCCTCCAGTCCCGGGGCCACAGCGGGGGTCTGGGCCCTGGGGCTTCCCGCACCCCACCCACCCAGCGCTCCTTCCCCCGCCCTGCTTGCCCAGCGTTTCTGCTGGGGGGCAAGTTGGGGTGCCCATTTTTATGCCCCTCCCAATTGTCCGGGGCCCCTGGGTAGGGGCCCAGTCGGCCCATTGGCTAATCCACCACTGAAGGAGGGGGCCAGCTAGGTGCCAGTCATGGCTGGTGGGGGTGGGGGTTGAGATGACATTTCAGCAGCTCATTAGCAAACTACGAACAATCAATCCCAGCAAACCTTTCTGTAACCCACCGAAGGGCACGGAGACCAAGCTCCCATTTACAGAGGAGACCAGCTGATGCACACAAACCTCCACCCTGCATTACTGCCACACTGAAAAGGCAGGTGCCTGCATTTGCTGATGTGGCTTGAAAGAGAATGATTTGTTGAGTTTCCTGTGTGATCTATAAGTACAAATGTAGCCAGGCCCCCCTGTGTAAGAGAGAGGGAACCAACATGCTGTACTGATCAAAAAGCACTCGGGAAGCTACAGCCTCTCTCTTGTAAATTTCAGACGACTTCATTTCAGTCTAAGTGCTTTCAAGGCGGTGCTGTAAATATTCCAGACGTATCTCTCTCACCAGACCCCACCATTTTACTTTCTTGTCTCCAATAATTGATGTGGCATGTAAGGCATGCCATCTAAACACGTTTCCAGAGCAAAGCGAAGGCTTTCCTGGGCAGTGCTGTCGCTCACTTTCATCCCCGTTTGAAAAGTGTCTCTGATGTCGGCACATGCGGCCTCCTCCATCCATGCAGCTCCCCAGAACCGCTGCCTTGGATTCACTAATGAGCAAGGAAATGGGCTTGCAGCTCCCACCGAAATCTATAGCAGAGATCCTTTTGGCTTCAACCGATGCAGCGTTCAGGCCCACAGGGTGTTCATATATTTTTTTTTCCTGGTGCCTTTTAACTGCCGGGAAAAATACTGCTAAATGCGGAGTCAATGTTGCATAAACTCATCATGAGTATTATTTATTAACATTCATTTGCAGTAGCACTTTGGAGCCTCAGTCACGGACCAGGCTCCCATCTGAGCTGGGCTCTACACAAACACAGAAGCCAAAGATGGACCTTGTCCCCATTTGAACCCTATAGGTCAGTGGGTCATACTGATGCTCTCCTTGCAAAGACCTCTGACTCACGCACTCTAACTAGCCCTAGGCACAACGTCCCATTTGAACATACCTCTTCTAAGGCCCACACTCTTTGAAATCAATGGGTACTTCGCTGGCGACTTCAGCAGACGCAGGATCAGGCCCCACATGCCTTATTCTGTAGCAATGAGGCTGCATGTCGTGCATCCTACTGCAGTATGAAAAACAAAGCTCCTAGTGTGGGTGTAATTTACAAGCTGCTGTATATTCTCAGAGGCTGCCTGCTAACAATGGCTTACGCTTATGAAGGGTTTTTTACAAGAGAGCATCAGAATGGCTTGACACAGCTTAGGGGGGTAGGTCCCTCTTTTATAGCTGGGGAAACAGAAGCAGAGAAGTGATCTGGTTTATACAAACTAGTGGGTCAATGGCAGCATGGGGAATAAAACCCAGGAATCCAATATTCAAAGCTCTAGATCACACAGTCAAGGCTGCAGCTCGTCAAGTTTTCATTTTACACAGTCGCTATTTCCCCCCACAACCCCAGTTAACGATGGTGCACGTTTGTCTCTTCCTTTGCACTGTCCGGTGTGCAGCGTGCATTCAGTCAGGGCTTAGGTAAGGAGAGAGAGAGCTGGCTACAGTGCCTGATACATCAGCAGCAGAGACAGGCACCTGAAAAGCTGCAGTTGGAGAAAGCTAGGCAATGCCCTGCAAACTCACTGGATGGATGCAGATCCATTTTGCCTTACCTCCTTCCTGCAAATCCTACCTCTAATCCCTTTCCCAGTGGAAGAGCCTCAAGGTACCAGATTTTGAAGGCATCTAGGCACCTAAGATGCAGATAGGGACCCAGCAGGATTTTCAAAAGGCCTAAATGCCTACGGTTCCAAGACCCTCCACCTCGGGGCTTTTGAAAATCCCACTAGGCACCTATCTGCCTCTTTAGGTGCCTAAATCCCTTTAAACATCTGTCCCAAGGAGCACCATTCTTATGGGTGTGAGAAGCACAGAGTCCTGCTGAGCAGAACACTGTCCCCAAACCAGGCTCACTGCAACGGGACTAATTCCACCAGCATTTTTCGTGACATCTCTGACCATACCAAACCCAGCTCCATGGGAACTTTCAGCTTCCAGCCTGCTGTGGAGTAACGTCGGTCAGCAATACACACCAGGCATTTGCTGCTGCTAATTAGTTAAAGCATCCAGTCCCAGGGCACTGAGTTAGCTAAAAATAGCCTCTTTGCTTCAAGTGCTCTGCATTCCAGCTTAGGGACGAGTAAAAACAACCACATCAAATCAGATCTCATGCTTAATTCATGCACTCCGTGTGAATCCTCCCATTTGAAAAGGAGATGGGGATGGCATAGTTGCTGGTAAATAATTTTGAGTTTTGGCAGAAACGGCCCTTAAAAAAGGCACCTTACTTCTTGGAGGCATCCAACTATTATCTCCTTTGTCCAATGAGGTCAATGGGCTTCCATGAGGCCCCAAGTCACATTCCCCCTTATTTTTATTTATGCCGGCAACATTGTAATTTATCCAAAGAAACACATTCAGACGTCTTTTTAGGTGGGAGAACAACCCACTTGCTGCTTATTGGGTGAATACACAGCCTTTGCAAGTCATAGCTGGTTTCGTTTCTGGGTTGGTCTACACATCGACTAAGACCGGCATGTGAACCGATAACATTTGCCATTGGCGGGGAGGGAGGTAAAGGCTTTTGTGAATGGATGACTGTCACAAATAATTTTGTTTCTGAATGCATCATCTCTAGGGAAAGTTGTGGGGAGGGGAAATCGAACCCGCCACACAAATGATATTTTGTAACATGTGGGCAGGAAGGATTGATCTAGTGGTTAGGGCACTAGCCTGGGGCTCATGCGATTGGGGTTCCCGGCTCAGCCACAAGCTCCCTTTGACAGCCTGGACAAGCTGCTTCATCTACCATGTGCCTGAATTCCCCATCTATACAATGGGGATAATAGCACTGCTCTGCTCACAGGGATGTTGTAAGGACAAAATCCATTAGTGACCACAAGGTGCTCAGAGGCAGTGCTTAATTTGTGCCAGGGCTTGCCAGGGCTGAGCCCCGGCACCTCTAGGCTTGGCACTTCTGGGTGTGCTGCATCAATTATGAATGTAAAAACATTGCTTGAGTCCCGGCACCTAATTGCTTGAATCCCAATACCTCTTTCATTATAAAGTAAGCACTGCTCAGATGCTACAGTGATGAAGATCGTGTAAGCTCCTAGACTAGATTTCACAGAGAACATTTGGAGAAAGAGCTCATCTTTGAGTGCTTTAGTATCTAACAGTGAAAAGGGCTATGTAAGTGCTTGAGAGTAGCTAGATTCCAAGGCCAGAGGGATCGTTTCAATCATCTAGTCTGACCTGCATAACATGCCTCTTATCTGACTTCCCCGAATTAATTCCTGTTTGAACAAGAGCAGATCTTTCAGAACAAACCTCCAGCCTTGATTTGAAAATTTCCAATGATGGAGAATCCACCCCAACCCTTAGTAAGTTGTTCCACTGGTTAATTACCCTCACGGTTAAAAATTTGTGCCTTATTCCCAGTCTGAATTTGTCTAGCTTCAACTTCCAGCCATTGATTCTTGTTATATCTTTGTCTGCAAGACTGAAGAGCCCTCTATTATCAGATTTCTGTTCCCCATGTTGATAGTTGTAGACTGTGATCAAGTTGCCCCTTAATCTTCTCTTAGATAAATTAAATAGATTGTTCTTCTTGAGTCTTCCATGATGAGACATGTTTTCCAATCCCTTTATCTTTCTTGTAGCTTTTCTCTGAACCTCTTCAGTTTTTCAATAGGTATCATTATCATCGGTCATTTGCAGATTTGTTATTTAATGAATATTCCCTCTTTCACAAGGCTTTCTGTTCCATTTATGTGCCAGCTCAGTTTGACGCAAAGTGTTGTGGGTCTTTGCCACTTGTGTGAGGGATTAGCACGCATGACCACCAAGACACAAAGCAGGAATGTTAGCGTTAGACCACCAAGCCACTGAACCGTGTGCTTGGGTTGAGAGGGCAGATTAGACTCCACGGACTGCTCAGATCTGGGCCTCCCTGCTGAGATTGCCAACAGCTGGCCATCTGTGATGATGTTGTTTGGTGAGCTTGCATTCATCACTAGGGTATCTGACTGCCTGGTCCCGGGGAACTGGAGTGAGACCCACCACTTCACATAGACTAGCCACGAGATGAGAACAATGTTTGTTATTATTATTTGTATTTCAGTAGTGTGTAACGGCCCCAATGTGCTAGGCACTGTAGAGTCAGTCCCTGCCCCCCGAGACCTTACACCATAAATCACCAATATAGGAATATTACCCCCATTTACAGATGGCGAACTAAGGTACAGAGTGGTTTGCCCAGAGTCACACTTGGAGTCAAACAGTGTTGTCCTGTGTCCCAATCCAATGCCTTATCCATAAGATCATCGTTCCTTCAGTTATGATCTGAATAAGATTTTAACTGACGTCAAAGTAAACAGCTCTCTGTTCCATTTGCCAAAGCACTGGTCTATCCAGCTCCTCTCGTTTCCAGAAACCTTCCAAAATAAAACTGGGATATTTCCCAAATCTTCAATGAGGGATAAATCCATCAACAATTATTAGCCAGGATGGTCAGGGACACGACCCTATGCTCTGGGTGTCCCTAAGCCTCTGAGTGCCAGAAGCTGGGACTGGATGACAGGGGATGGATCACTCGACAATTGCTTTGTTCTGGTCATTCCCTCTGAAGCACCTGGCACTGTCCACTGTTGGAAGACAGGATACTGGGCTAGATGGACCACTGGTCTGACCCAGTATGGCCATTCTTATGTTCTTATGCTCACTAAATAAGCAAGGAGTTTAGCAAGCATTTTCCTGTGAGTTAAAGCCCTTAAAGACTTTAATTACTGCTAATGCCTTTCATAGAATCATAGAAGATTAGAGTTGGAAGAGACCTCAGGAGGTCATCTAGTCCAACCCCATGCTCCAAGCAGGACCAACACCAACTAAATCATCCCGGCCAGGGCTTTGTCAAGCTGGGCCTTAAAAACCTCTAAGGATGCAGATTCCACCACCTCCGTAGGTAACCCATTCCAGTGCTTCACCACCCTCCTAGTGAAATAGTTTTTCCTAATATCCAACCTAGACCTCCCCCACTGTAACTTGAGACCATTGCTCCTTGTTCTGTCATCTGCCACCACTGAGAACAGCCAAGCTCCATCCTCTTTGGAACCCCCTTTCAGGTAGTTGAAGGCTGCTATCAAATCCCCCCTCACTCTTCTCTTCTGCAGACTAAATAACCTCAGTTCCCTCAGCCTCTCCTCGTAACTCATGTGCCCCAGCCCCCTAATCATTTTCTTTGCTTCAGAGTCTAACAAAGGGTGCTTAAGAAAACAAGGAACTAAACCCAATATGTGATTCAGGGGTCATGGGAGAAAAGGAGCACATATGAACTACACAGGAAATCTGTACAGCCTGTTCTGAAGTGTATGTGTACCTTGATCAGCCTAGTATTTACGGCTAAATAGAGCCAGTCAACTACCAATTCTATTAGCATTCATTCAAAGCCATTCTGTAGACGTCTAAAGAACCTTTAAGTAGCTGGCGTTCAATAGATTTGTTTAATTGAATTGATTTTTTTAAAGGTAAAAAGAGCTGGGACATTCACTACTGAATATTCCTTGGAATATTATAGAGACACCATCAATAACCCACAAAATAGTTATGCTTCTGTCACGGTATAACAGATGAGATTCTCTATAGTTTGCTCCAACAAAACCTGTTACAGTCACATACACTTTCTAGCAGTCTAGCATTCGCGGAGGCCCCCTCCTTAAAACGTCCACATTCATGACAGTGATGACTAGTAACAAATCGGCCTGTGATGCATAAGTACTATTATGTTGTAACACAAGATGGAGAGCCAGGGTGGTACACACTTGGGATTATCCATCCAGGAGGGAGCAGTGGCATACAACATCTGGGGAGGCAGACAGAGAAGTGTACCATTTCCTGTGCTGCACCTATGTGGCTATGTTATGTCAGCAGTAGGTATATCCAGACCTGAACATCCCCAATGTGTGGAGGTGTTTGGATCCAGGATTTTGGTTCCAGACCATCTCTAAATGAGACAGATTAGAGTGCTTCCCTACGGTGCACCTGGACAGCACTCAGAACCCTTTCATGACACTGAGAATGCGTCCATGAAATAACATCCTTTCCCCTCCTCCTTGCTCTAAGTTTACTAGGTCCCATCCGTACTGGGGCTCAAAGAATAAAAACAGGTTTAAACACAAATTCCAGACTAATGAATTCCTACCCCTGTTTGAATAGGGGCCAATCCATGTTACTGCGGTGCTGCTGTCCGCGTCCTGGTTTAGGTTCTTTCTAGAGCGGAGTAGAGAAAGGCAATTCCATTTGGCAGAAGATTTCGATATTTCAAAATTTTCCACAAAAGAGAATGGAGCCTTGCCTTTGGGGCACTCTGCCTCATGGGCTGCCCTGGAGCCAGGGACCTTAGAAGCCCTGGGAACCCAAGGTGCAGAGAAGCCATGAGTCTAGGGTCCGGGGTTCCCAGAGATTCCAGGCTCTCATCTCCCCACTAGCTTACCAGCCAGACAGGCCAGTTGGCAGGAAAACTTCATCGAAACTGAACCACCTCTGCAAAACATTTCATTTTGGACAAATTGGCAAATTACAATTTAAAAGCATTTCATCGGATTTTTTGCCACCAGCTCTAGTTCCTCGCCTAGGATTTTCCCACAATTTCAAGCTACAACACATTTCTCCCTGGCCAAGCCATATTAATAACTTGCCAAGCTTGTGCTGAAGATGGACAGTAGCTGGAACATTGGGCTCATGTTAATCTCAAGACTCCTGGCATTTCACACACATGAGGGTGGTGAAGCACTGCAATGGGTTACCTAGGGAGGTGGTGGAATCTCCTTCCTTTGATATTTTTAAGATCAGGCTTGACAAAGCCTTGGCTGGGATGATTTAGTTGGGGATTGGTCCTGCTTTGAGCAGGGGGTTGGACTAGATGACCTCCTGAGGTCCCTTCCAATCCTGCTATTCTATGATTCTATGATTCAGGGCATGGGGAACGTTTTCTTGTACGCAGGCCCTTTCTGTTCAGTTCCACATTACTTCCTCATTTCTCACTGTACTCTAGCGTGTTATAGATCAAAATAAAGACCCAGTCAACTTTTTGGCTACATGAGATTCATTACGCTGGTACGGATAGTCTAGCTGTTGCAATAGCATAAATCAAACGTGCAATTTATGGCAAGAATAGACAAGGGCATTATTTAATTATATTAATGCTACTCCATGGCAGTTTTCTTTTTAAAAATTTGAAAGGAATTTCATGTAGGTGAAAGCTGACAGATTAATAGCTCTGGAGACTGCAGTTCTCCGTCTCTCCAAAGACTGATTCCTCAAAGCAAAGCTGAGCCATGCGACTCTTTCAATGTGACTCAGTCCTGAGCTGGAAGCATTGCTTCTACGGATGGCAGAGTCGTCCAGTCTCCAAGGCTCCTTCAGCCTTGATACCTCAAACTGGGATAGCCATCAAGAGGGCGGGGGAGGCTGTCTACTTGCTGCCAGTTCTGCTGGTGTTTCTGTGGTGTCAAAGCCTTGTGCGCTCGGAGCTGGACCGACCTCCCAGTTAGGAAGGGTTGCTGATATTCAGCCTGAACTCTCCTTTATTGAATTTCTTCCCGTTTCTTCTGCTCTTACCCTCCTTCCCCCCTCCCTCCCCTCCGTGGACAAACCTGACCAATCCCCAGCACTTGGTGTTTACACCCTTCTGGGATTTATACACACGTACGTCTTCTGCAGCATTGACCATAGGAGAGGGAGTGGCATTCTCCATTTGTTACCACTGGTGCAGAAGCCAATTCTCCACTCACGCCTCATACGCTGGTTTTCTGTATCACAATAAGAGACCGTCATGTCCTGTCTATGGGAACTGGACTGCGGCTGGGTCTCCACTGCCAAGTTTAGACTTGCTCAGAAACCAACAACAAGAAAAAAACACCTCTCCTTGGCCGACTTAGCTACGCCACCAAAGCTCCCGACGTAGATGCAGCTATGCCGACCCGAGAGTACTTTTGTCAGCAAAGCTAACCTTGTTCAGGCAGGTTGTGTAGATATGCCAGGAGGAGAACTCCTTCTGCCAGCATATGCTGCCTCTACACTAGGGGCTCTGCTGGCATATAGATACACTGGCATACTAACAGGGCCTGAAACCACCACACTCCTTGTCACATCAGTCGCCAACCAGCCAGCAGATAGTAACAACTCTTGGTCTGTACCTACTTTTGGTTTGAGCCAGCTGCTTTGCTACAACAGGCTCCATCTCACCTTCCCAGTCCCCTGAGCCGTCCAAGCTACTCCTCCCCAGAATATATAGTTCTGGGAAGGGGTAGTCTGAGATCATCTCATTTTTTCCTCCTTTTGGTTCTCCATGCCCCTTCCAACACCCTGCATCAAGTCCACCTGTCTTTTTAGCTGAGGAGGATGAAAACAGCTCCATGAGTTCTGCTCCTGGAGTGACAGATGGGGGGTTGCTTACGAGCAATGCAAGGTGCAGTGTCCTCCGTGGAACTGAGCAGGCTGTTTCCACAGCACTGCGAGCACCTGCTCACCCAGGGAGCCCCACACCCTGCTGTCCTCTTCAATATCCCTTTTTAACGAGGCAACAAGATATTCTGCCAGTTCCTTGGCTGCACTCTTTGGAGTTTCATGCCCTGAACACATGCGGTGAAACATTAGCAACCCCAGGGAGCTGCGGAAGGGATCAATGTTCATTCCCATAGCAAATCAGCTTCCATTGTGATTTCTTTCTGCTGACGTCAGCAGCACAGTGGCCTGCTTACTTTACCTGGCAGGCATCCTTCCCTCCTTCCGCGGAGCCAGCACACAGTGTGTTCTCCGTTAGCTCCGGGACCCACTCGGAGCACTGCTTCTTGCTGATCAGCTTCATCTCCATTTTCTTTAGCCTCTTGGTTAATGTCGTCTTGTCCCCTAGCCGGAGAAAGGGAGGAGAGAGAGAGAGTGTGTAGGGGTTATGGGTGGTTAAGGAACAATCTAAAACCATATAATTCACATATCTGGAATCGGATCAGAGCCATGGCATATCGACCCTCAGGCTAAACTGTGGGTCTCCAACCCCAGCCCTGCAGTGGGGGTGCAGAGGCAATCACTGCAGCAGAAGTCCCTGGAGGTGATAAGCACCCAGATGAGCAGCCCCTTCTATGCCCTTTAACAAGCAGCAGTGTACAGGAGGGTTATCTAGATAGCACTGCTCTGAAGAGGAAGCAAGGGCTATAAGTACCAATTAGAAAATAAAAGCAACGCAGGGAGCAGAACAGGCAATCGGGGGGCAAATGAATGCCTAGCAAATCTCCATTGACTTAGAAGAATAGTGAGTTCAGCCCAGTAGGTTACTCAGCTGCAAAATTACTGAATTTAGAGCTCCCGACAACTGCAAGCCTCTTTGACCTCCAGCTGAGAGGGACAGGCGAGGTCCCTACCCAAGAAACTGTAACTGCAAAGCATGACAGTCCTGGAGAGTGAAGTCCCCTCTTTGTGTGTTTCACGTGTGGGAATGCAATCCAGACCAGTGAGGGGTTGTGTCACCACCTGCCCTGTAACCCTCAAAAAGCTTTACTGCTGTAACTCACTGCCTGGGATGCTCCCAGCCAGCCTCCCAGCATGCAGGTCACACCCTGAGTTTCTGTGTGTAGACAGCCCTGGTTCAGCAGCTCTGACTCCAGCAGCCTGTCTACAGCCCCACTTTGACTTCCACCAGCCTGGGTTACAACCAGCAAGGTGACCCCAACACACTGCAAGTCCTGAATTTACCCCAAACCTTGTGCTCTGCAATGTCCAGCCTGCTCCTGGACAGGTCAGGGAAATAGTATGGTTCATTTGTTCATTTAAAGACACAAAAACACATCACA
The DNA here is from genome assembly GCF_965140235.1 of Caretta caretta. Lineage (NCBI taxonomy): Eukaryota > Metazoa > Chordata > Testudines > Cheloniidae > Caretta > Caretta caretta. The sequence goes on along the minus strand of NC_134208.1, from coordinate 9,580,656 downwards.
GCTTATTAACTTAACTGGGGTGAATACACCCTTTTCCTTAAACACCACACTAAGCTGGTTTGTAGTAAAATAAAACACAATACATTAAGTGATGCTAAATAAAAGGAATCAAGTTAGAAAGGGTTACAAGCAAATACAAGTGAAAACAAGCATCTAAAAGGCTACGTCTTGATCTAGGAAGATGCAGGTAGTTTCTTTCACCAATCTTCCTTCTTCCCAGCCAGGGCTGACTTTCCCTCAGTCAGGACCTTCCACAAGAATACATGACGCTGGCTTCCCTTGTCTTCCTAGGTGAAAGATCTTTGCCTAAGCAGGTTTCTCACCTATATTCAGTTCCAGAGTTTTCAACCCTTCCCCCCTTGGTGTAAGGATCCATCTTTCTCGACTTGCAAGAGCTCTCTGTTCCCTTGATGGATGCCAAAGGTGGTTTCTGTCCTCCTTTATATCTCCCAAAGTTCAATGCCTTGCTGCAGGAGGCAGGAAGCTCTCCTGTGTGCTCAGCTTGCTGTGTCCACTGGGAAGCTGGCCTCATGCTGTTCTTCTCATGCTGTGGGCTTCCCCTGCATGTAAACGGGGCTTCCATTGTTTTGATTCTGCCATGCTTAATTCACACAGGAGACAGGTAAATAGCTGCCCCCCTCCTGTCTGGGTGAGAATTGCTCCTTCCTTGGTTTGACCACACACTATCAAAAATAGTATCAGTGAGTATTCATAATTCCTCACATAGTGTTAATATGTACATTTCACAGTGATATTAATCACCAGTGTGTCATTAGCTTGCTGAAAAGAACTCACTCTATATATACACCCTTATAAGACAGTAATATTTTGTACAATCAGTTGCTTATCACTTGAGGTTCAGCCCGTTCTGTCTTTGTAGCTCAGAGAAAGAGTCTCTTCCCTGCTGGGGTGTAGTCATGCTGTCTCTTCTCCACACTCCTTAGCTTGATGGGTCTGTTTCCGCTCTTTCTATGTAAATTGAGGTAAATACACATTTCTTGGTAGGACAGACCCATGTAACAACACTCCCGACACACCTTGTTTGCACACACTTTTTAGTTCTAGTTCCAGGAGCTATTCATAACTCTCAGTACCCCCTGCATGCAGACATCACACAAGAATAGTAATGATCAGTGAGCTATTCATTTTCAAATATAACTCACAAAGCCTAGTGTGTACAAAGATTGTTACAATAGTGTGTAGGGTGTGAATACAGGGATGCGTAGAGTGAAATTCACTCATGTGTAGAGGGTGCAGCACAAGCCTTAAGGCCCACAGGTGTGAATTTCACCCTTTCATTATAAAACAGGGAGGACAGCTTCCCCAAGCCACCCTTCCAATGTTTCCCAGCCCTGAGGATCTCTGGGGAGCTGACATTTCACTCTCTGTTGTCAATTCAGTCTAGGGATTCTTGGGTGAAACCACAAACCAATGGCACTTATGCTTTGCCTTATTAGTAGATAATTTAAAATTCTGCTTGTCTTTTTTTGTAGGAACTCCAATTTTTCCTGTTTTTGCTGGAGAACGTCTTGGAGGACCAGTGACCTGGAACAGGAGATTTCTCACCACTCTGTGGAAAGGATAGAAATGCTGAACTTTTTACAAAGATCCTTTCTTGTTCTTTGTCTTCTTCTTTAGTTATTTAGTTATCTTTAGTTGTAGTGCCTTGGAGCCCCAATTGTGGGCCAGGACCGCACTGTGCTAGGCGCTGTACAAACACAGAACAAATTGACTGTCCCTGCCTCGAGGAATTTACAAGCCAAGTATAAGAGACAACAGATTGTATTGCACTTGAGTTAAACAGGGATGAAGGAGAAACAAACCAAAATCCATCCTCTTCTACAAAGACGTTTGAGGCCAAGCTTTTATAAGTGCTCATTATTGTTAGCGACTGTAAGGCTAATTTGAGAAGAGCAGGAGTAAGCACATGATCCTGTGGCAGGGTCTATTGAGGCTGTCTAGATGTTGGCAGGGAGGGTGTTGAACTTCTGCCTCTGATCTGAAGGAAAACCACAACTGCCTTTTCTGAGACTAGGGATCTCCAGAGTAACAGGCCTGGGCCAGCTGCGGTAATGACATAACCCTAGAAAAAACGGGTGATGGTTGGGTAGAATCCTGTGGCTGGCTGCGAACTGGCCATGAGGAAATTCTGGTGTGGTACGGCTGAAACAAGCCACAGTTCAACTCTGGACTTAAGCTGAGAAAAGCCTCTTTTGGCCCTTAGAGGGCCAGTACCCTCTTTTCTTCTTTGTGATGTTCTGCAATGAATTGCACTTGACTGGTTGCTAAGCCCCAGCTCAGCATCTAGAATCTATTGTTGGACTCACCATGGGGCTAAGTGGCAGGTCACAGAATCACAAAATAGCAAAGTAAATTGAATGGTCAATATGTTCTCTGAACAAGAGACGATCAAGGTCTAGACATCAGCCCTGCTTGTCCTTTGGTGCCTTTGCGGCATCTCCAAGACCTTGAAGGACTCATCACCTTTTTCTCTTACTAAGTGGCAAATAGACTTGAAATCCATGTTAGCAAACTGGTCGTTTCCCTTTTCAAAAAGAAACCAGAAAGTGTTTGCATGCACCAAATTCCTATGGAGCCATGAAAAGGCCTGAAATATTCATGGCTACAAGAAAAGTACATTCCTTTAAACCACATTCCCCTTCAGAACCCATCAGGAGCAAAGGAAGAGAAAGGCCCTTTGAAGGTGTCACAGTGGGAGGCATGTCAGCTGTAAGGGACTCACGCAGGGCAGGAGACACGTGCCCCTCCTAATTAGCCCTTCCCACGTGCATGCTGGGAGATCTCATAAGTACCTGGTTAAAGTTAAAGCTAGGCCCAAAATTGGCCCTCAGGCTGTGAATCCCTCCTCCCCTCCCCACACAACACATGGACTCAGTGTTGCCGAGGGGCAGTGTGTAGCCCTGAATTTGACCTGGGAGATGTTTCTGCCTCTGCGGTGGATTGTGTATGATGGAAGGGTCTGATTCAGCTCTCACTGATGGTGTGGTAAATCAGAGCTGAAGTCAATGGAGTGACACCAGTGTTAAATGAGACTGAGGAGAGAATTTTGCTGGGGGTCACCACTATGCTGTGGCCATTAGATGCAAAGTGGCTACAAGGCTCCCCAGTGAATGCTTCTTGGCACTGAACACCCCCACCTCAACCTTGTGCCACTTCCCAGTGCAGGGGGCTGTTTGTGTGGTAGGCTGGTGGTGGAGTGGAGGTGGGGTGAGGATGGAGAGGCTGCTGGGGCAGTTGGACCTGCCCCATGCTGATCCCCTGCTGCTGAAAGCCTCAGAGAGGCTATGGCAGAGGGAAGCACAATGAGGGCACCCCTTAAAGCTGCCGTAGTTTGCACTGGGGGTGATCCAGACCCCACGGTCCCTGAACAGAGGAGATCACCCCCCTTGAGTCCCTGTGCAGTGAGGAACCTGGGTCTGTTTAGGTACTAACATGGCCCTGATCACAGCTCAGCATCTACAGTGCTTCTTCCAAGACAAACCTTGCCTCCCTGTGGGAGGGGTGGGCAAAGTGGTTTGACACCAGCCTTGTGTCCTTCTGATTCCGGGCCGATCTTGGGGCCAAAATAGCTCCTGGCATAATTTCCGCTTCCAAGGGACTCTCCAAAGTTACACCAGCCTCCCCAGGCTGACCTATAGGTGGCAGTACACTGGCAGCACCCAAAGTGCTAGGCACTAGGAGTTGTCCCCAGGAGTTGTCCCTAGGCCATTGTAACTTCAGCTTCTTCACGGACCCCAGGGTGAGCTCAGCGTCCGTATGGGAGCTCAGCTAACCCGGCATTTTGCCAGCCAGGCTGTACAGAGGCTGACTAGCACCCGACTAGGAGAAATGAGGCTGAAAACACTGCCCCCCCTCTGGCCATTTTGCGAGGCAGCTTATTAAAGACTCGCTGCTGAGGAAACACGTGGACACAAGAACAAAACATTGAGGAAGCCCCTATCCCCAGAAACAACAACTGAATAACCCCCAGGGAAATCACCCCTTCTATTTACTACTTTCTGGGAACCAACTCCCAGAAACCCCCCCCATGTGCCCAACATTCGTCTGCTCCCATGCTCGGCCTTTCTGCTTGTACGCTGCTGTTACCACAAGTAAAATAGGATCATATGGTTTATGGGGGCAAAAGGGATAGCAAGGAAAATACAGCCCCTCTACTACACAAAGAGGGAGTTCAGAGAGAAGACGTGGCTGAGACAATAGGCTCAAGTAGAGTGTGGGGCTGTTATACACCCTGGGTTGTTGGTACCATCCTACCCAAATGGTCTCCTTTCTTGAGTAAGTCTCAAATATTTACTCATGATCTCTCTTCAGCACTGTTTAGCTGAGCTAGGAATATTGGGCCAAATTCAGTCCTGGTGTGGATTCTCTTACTTCAGTGGGATTTCACCAGAGAGTAAACTGGGCCATTTCACAGTTTTATCCTGTCCGCCTGTGACATAGTGGGGATTTTCCCTTGTTACGTTGTATGTGAGACTATGTGAGTCTTACTGTTTTGCATGAATGCGGTGCATGCCTCAGTTTCCCTGTGTATTGCACCAATGTCTAGGTGGTGGGAATAAGGGTGTGTGACTTTTGCAGGGGCTGCTCCAGCTGCCTGCATGGATGCTATGGCCACCCCTTCATAACCTGAGACCCAGGAGGGAGATGCAACCAGGTGACTCTTGGCCTGGGAAGCAAGGCAGAGGCCGGAGGAGTAGTAAGAGCAGGGCAGGGGCCAGGCAGCTGGAAGCAAGTCAGTCTCGGCTGGCTTGGGGCGCAGGGGGAGGACTAGAGCCTTGGCTCTGGGCTCCCCTCCCCCTCAAGATGGACTTGGCTGAAAGTCACTGACTTCTGCGCTAACAAGTTCCGCCCTACGCTATGTTCTTGTTGACTAAAAAACCTTCTGTTTTACCGGCTGGCTGAGAGTCACATCTGACTGCGGAGTTGGGGCGCAGGACTCCCTGGCTTCTCCAGGAGCCCAGCCTGGGCAGACTTGCTGCGGGAAGCACACGATGTGGAAGGGGATGCTGAATGCTCCGAGGTCAGATCCAGGAAGGTCGAAGCTGTGTAAGCTTCTTGCCCTGGAGACGGTATGTTTAGAGAGAAGAGGCTCCCGCCGAGTGCTGGCTGGCTTCGTATGGAGTAGTTCCAGAGCACTGCCCCAGTGACTCCGTGACACCGCCTAAATCGGGCCCTCCAGCTGAAGAGGAGCGAACAGGCTGGAATCCACGGGAACAATCAGCCGGTGAACATATTTTCACCCAGGATGGTCCTAGCTCTCAACTCCCGTTCATTATGAACCACAGCTCACAATTTAGGCCCAGATTTACCTGCATCTCAGCCAAATCTGTTGTGTGTCTAGCTTTTGGGACTGAAAATTGGGGCCTTCGTGGTCTCCAGTTGGAACTATCTTTTCAAGGTGTGAGGTGTCTCATGTTGGAGGCGGGGAGGGGGCTGCCTCAGACTGAGGGGAGCTGCTGTATGTGAAGGAACCTGGGTGTCATAAATTGGGGAGGGGGCTGCTCTTTGTAAGGGTCAGGCTGGGTGCCTAGCACCTTTCACCTTCATCTCCTCCCTCCCCCACTCCTCCTGACACACCTACCTTGCTATCTCCAGCAGAAGGGAGAGCAGGCTGCCATCACAGCCTCCCTCCCAAACTTACAGGGCCTGTGGGTGCCCACTAGGTCATGTATATTTGGTTTGGGCCTTGCCCCACTGAGAGGAATGGCAGCTGCAGGCTTGCTGAAACCCTAGCTTCTTGCCTGGGCTATATATACCCCTCCCCTGTTTTGCTGTAGGGGGGTTATTTTAAAGTAAGTGAATGCAGACTTCATTGGCAAATAGCCCCCTACCGCCCGCCCCACAGTACAGTACCTGCAACCGGGGCTCCCCAACCAGCAACCCAGCAGCCCTTCCATGTCTGAAGGTCACGAATGAAGGGCAAGCAGATGGGCAGTTTCTGTTCACTGAACTCTATCGGTGAGTCGAGCAGGATCAAGGCTACGTCGTTGTCCATGTTCGCGCTATCGAAGTGCTCATGCAGAATCAGCCTGTCCAGCTTTTTCTTCTCTACTTGGTGGCTTTCCAAGTCGGCTGCCCCAAAGGCTATGTAAAGATCTGGTGGACTTAGTAACGAAATGGAGTCAAAGCGTGACCAAGGGGAGCAAAGTCCTTCTGCAAAGGTGGGGGGGACCCTCCTTCGGAGAGGGAGCTCAGAACACGCTGCACATCGCAGGGTTGGGATAGCCATAGAGGCCGTGGGTGGACACCCAACCTCATCACTAGCGCTGGCAGCATTGCAAAACCATTTTCACAAAAGGCTGGATTCTGCCTCCCTCCCTCACAGGGAGTAGCACCTTATTCCAGGCGGAGCCAGACTGATTTCTTTGGAAGTACTTGTGGAGAAAGGGGGTAATTCACCCTTGTTCGAAAATGGGCTTAGTTTTGCTCAAAATGTTTCCGGTTCTGTCACTAGATGTGTATCGTCTGGCCCCCATCACCTCCCAATCTGTAATAGATTTATCCTCACAACACCCCGGTGAGGACAGGACGTGCTGGCATCCCCAGAACACAGATGGGTAAACAAGGCACAGAGCGACTAAGGGGCAGGCCTTGTGCTCATTGACTGTAGTACAGCAGGGCCAAGTATTCAGTGACTTACTCAAGGTCCCAGAGGAAGTTGTGGCAGAAAAGGGAAATAAACCTCAGTCTCCCAAGTCCCAGGTTAGCACCTAACCATTGGACCATCCATTTTCCTGACCTACTGTATGAACTTAGGCCAGGAGCACCCCCTTTTTTATGCCTCTATTTCCCTCCTACCCTTTGTTTTGTCCATCTGGTTGGACGTACTTTGGGGCAAGGACTATCTCTCACTATCTTTATGCGGCGCCTAGCACACTCCTAATCTGTGTGCAGTTATTTGCATCTTTTTTGAACCATTTTTGAGTAAACACCATTGTTCTGGGTTTTGTTGGTGCAAGAGCAGAGCCATGTTTGATTTCTCACCAAAGGGCAAAGACACTTCCATTGGGAAGGCCTCCTAACTTTCGTGCAAAGTTTTTGCCCAGGACCGCACATCATGCACCTCGTGTGGGAGCCAGGCAGGCTGCAGAAAGACAGCAGAGCTAATAGTGAAAACAGGGGGTTGGGAGCAAGGAGGTCTACAGGTAGCTCTACCACCGATTTCCTTTATGACCTGGGGCCAGTTCCTGAATGTCCCTTTCCCTACCTGTAAACTGAGAGTGATAGTTGGCTCATAAAGTGCCTTGAGATCCTTGGATGGAAGGGGCTTTACAAGCACAAAGGGCTATTGAGGAGCACTGTTACTCTAACAGGGGTGATGGGATTTGCGGTGGGTGGAGCTAAAGCACACTAGCTCGTCCTACTGGCAAGAGTTGATAATGAAAAAAGTAGGGATGCGCACAGGGCCACCACTCAGCCGCTTCACTGGTATTTGAGGCCAGGGTACTTGGGTTTCTCCGAATCCCACCCTGGTGTCTTTTTTCTCCTCCCTGTTTGGATAAGGTGAGACGCACCAAGAGACCTGCTTCTTCCTCCTCCCAGAAGACGAGAGGCGGCTGGTTGAGGCAGACTCTTCATCCCCGGCCTCCAAAGTGGGGCTGGGAAATGTGTCCTGACCAGACCAGATCAGGGGACAAGGGAGAGGATGGATTCTTCTCTCCCCTCCACTTCCTTTTTATATGAAACGTCCCTGACCCCTGAAATGCCACCCGCTGGCTAATGCACTCACTGCAATCTCCCTTGCTTTTGATGGAGGGAGGGGGTGTAATTTACACCATCCTATTATTATTACCTAGCGTGATACGTTGCAGGAAAGGGGTGAATCTAGCCTAATAATAGTTGCCCTCTTAGAGCAGCCAGAAGGTAAGGATGCTCACCCAGAGTAGCAAAGGCTTCATGGTTGATTAACATGAGGTCAGCGTGGTCAGAGATGTGGTCTGATTGTGAAGTGAGGCTCTTCTCCATTCCTACATCATGGAGCTGGAGGGGGGTGAAGGCCGGAGGTGTGGAAAGTTTCTATGTGGCATAAACTTATTTCCTTGTCTGTCCCTAGCTAATGTGGCTGACTCACCTTATTTGAGGACTGCTCCCTGCCTGGTGTTGCCTCTACACAACAGCTGCAATGAGAAGGATTCCCTGTCCCCCCAGTCCCCCAGTACTCACAGTTCATTTGTGAAACAATGTGCCGCGGATAAAATCCACCAGCTGCTTATAATTGACCCGCTGCAAAAATGCTTCTCTTTGGTCTGGATGCTCACTTGCCAGGGGAACTCACTGGACGTGGCACCCATGCCTCCTACGGTCTTTGACTTTTTCAGCGTGGATGGTTTGTAAGAGGGTCTGAGGCCACATTCTAAAAACAAAAGGCAGTGCACTCTGTGTGTGTGTGTGTCTGGATACAGGTCACTTAAAATCACCCTGCAAAACAGATACAACCCACCCGCGGGGCCCCATTCTATGTTCACACCCGTTCTACACTGTTGTCTCTCTCTTGGCCTCAGTGGCGTTTTTCCTGACTTACATCATGTAAGAGGGCATAAAGCCCAGGGTTTATCTTCTGCAGTGACGCACCTAACTTGGAGGGGACAGAATCACTTTGGGTCTTTAGAGGTGGGCACAAGAAACAACCTTTGGATCGGGATTTCAAGCACCCCAAAGTTAAAAGCAGTAAGGAAGAGGATTTGGATCCTGGGGTTTGATTCAGCCTTTCTAAAGAGACAGGATATTTGCAATGGTGTGAATAATGCCAATACTATGCATTCTATATTGGGCTCGCTCTCCTTTACCAGACTGCAGTGCATGGATTGATGTTCGCCTGGCTAATAAAAGGAATAAAAGAGAACGGTGTTGTCCTGGTTGTGCCCCGAGGGGTCCCCCTTCTGCTGATAACCTGTCTACTACAATCATTCTTGGGGCTGAACGCTCACACGTTCACCTAGATGTAAACCCTCACCTTGAGGTGGGTAATTGGTTAAAGTAACTCACAGCTATACATACGATTACACATAGTTTAAAAAACACCCTGAACTCTTTCCCCCCCCCCCCCCAAAAAAAAGTCAGTTGTCTTCAAATGCTATTACAGGGGTGGCCAACCTGAGCCTGAGAAGGAGCCAGAATATACCAGTGTGCATTGCCAAAGAGCCACAGTAATACCTCAGCAGCTCCCCACTTGCCCCCAGTGTCTCCCACCCGCCAGCAACGCTGCCGATCAGCACCTAACCCTCCATCCCTGCGCCTCCCATCCGCCATGATCAGCTGTTTTGTGGTGTGCAGGAGGCTGGGGGGTGGGGCGGAGGAGCAAGGGCGCAGCAGACTCAGGGGAAGGGGCTGGGGCCTTGAGGGAAATAGTGGAGTGGGGCTGGGGCCTAGGGCAGAGCCGGGGGTTGAGCCGTGAGCAGCCCCAGGCACATGGGAAAGTTGGTGCCTGTAGCTCCAGTCCCGGAGTCGATGCCTAGACAACGAGCCGCACATTAACCTCCGAAGAACCGGATGCGGCTCCAGAGCCACAGGTTGGCCACCCCTGGGCTATAAAGTCAGACTTCGGACCCAGTGGCCTTTACTTCGCTGTCTCATTGTGCCTATGGAAATTGCTCAGTTATTGCACCTATTAGGGCTGTGAACACAGATGTCCTAGACTGCACACAAGCAGCTGAAATGCTGTTTCTGGTTGAGGCTGGAGAATGACACTAACGCACTGACAGCCTACGAGGCAGTGCCTAATTCTCCGCTCACTCACGCTGGGGCAAAGCAGACGGAGTTATAACACGAGGGCAGAACCAGGCTCCCACTGAGGACAGTGCTCAGGGTTTATAATCCACCTACCTGTATGTGTGCTCCTCATTAGGGCAGTTAGAAGCCAGAGGGTAAGGAACAGCATTTTAATCCCATTCTAACTTGATGCTCCTTGTTCATGATCAAAGAGGCGAGGCTGCGGCAGATACTGAGGGGCAACCTCCCCACACCATATTCTAGCTAAAGGCAACAATTCCCTCTGCCTAGAGGTGACCACAATATTCCTCATCATCTGCATGTGACCTCACACAATCTATTCACTTGAGGTGACATCACAATGGGATGCCTGTCTGGGGGGAATCGAAGGAGTTTTCAGCAGGACCAAGGACAGCTAGACCTGAGCTATAGGGTTGGCAACCAGGTGGGAAATTTCCCAAGTCTCATAGTTGGTTCAGCCCATGATAGGGATGGAACAGCTTGGAAATTCGCTTCTGGGTCCTGATCTCAGTTCCGGCTAGGTCTTGGTGTGTTTGACTCCTTTGCTCCAGTTCAGGTCCAGCTCTAGTAATGGGTGCTGTAGTTTTTCCTCATTCCTGTACCATTTTGTCTCTCTGTGTAATTTCCCAGCTCTGCCTTCCCTGCAACAGTTTTTTTTTTTTTGCCCATGAGAGGAGCTGATTCATTCTTTCAAACCTCGGAAGGACTTTCTCTTCCCTCTCTACACTTTCCATGTCGTCTCTGCGGGAAGTGGAAACTCGTTGCGAAGGTAAGTGCTGTCAAAGAGAAATGTGGCTGTGGCGATGTCCAAACAGCCGACCGTCTTCCCCTTGGTGAACTTCAGGCTAAACACACCTTATACGGCCAAAGCCATCCCTAATGTCACTCCATTGAGCTGAGTTCAGTGAAGTTCCACCAGTAAAGAATTTAGCCCAATTTCCATCTTGCACCTTCAACAAGAGCTGGAAAGTTGCAGGGCCAAAATTCACCTCAGGGGTAACTCCACATTGAATTCAGTGGAGCTCAATATTTTTGGGTCAGATCCTAGCTTGTGTAACGTCAATGGAAATATGCTGATTTACATCATCTGGAGAATGTGACCCCTTATTTCTATCACAGCAGCCCCCAAGGGTCCCAACTCAGATCAGAGCTGAGCCCTGCCATGCTCCGAGTTGGACAATCACATATGGAGACATTGTCCCAGCCCCAAAGAGATTACAGTCTAATTTGAAACAGGGTGAAAAGAGTAGGAGGAAAGCGAGGAGGGAGGACGGGGTACCAGTGTTAAGAGTGTCTGACGACATGGGCTAACAATGAGCAAGGCTCCAAATCATGTAAATGGTTTTTGTGTTTTACTCTTGAGAATCAAAAATGAAATCATTGCCCCCAGTAAAGAAATTTGCATCTCAACATGACATGGATCAGAGAATCAGAACCTGGTTCTCCTCTTGCACACAGGTGCAGACCAGGAGTCATTCCACTGACTTTATGCAGGTGCAGACCAGGAGTCATTCCACTGACTTTATGGAGTTACACTGGGGTAAAAGACAAAGAATCAGAAAGGAGAATCAGAACTTTCATTGTCCTCTCCCCTTTGCTTCCATTTCACCCCATGCCCAGAAAATCAGAGAAAAGTGCCAGTTTCCTTGACAGTGAACAACAAAACAATTCAATGGTGTGATATTTAACAAAATGCAGTCTGTTACTATAGCAACTGGAAATTCCAAGCGGGATGCTGGAGCATATGGGAGCATCTCCAGAAAGAGCTGCACATTACAATCATACCAGGAACAGTCTCTTTTACGCCCCCGCCCCAGCATAAATGCGATGACAAACAAAAGAAATTTCCTCTTGCTTTTGAAACTGGACTGGGATAAGCACAGAACCAGGAGGAAGGAGTTTCTGGGTGCTGATTCCAGTTGTGGCACAGACTCTCCCTGTGGGACCTTGGGCAAATCACTTCTCTCTGTGCCCTAAATCCCCATCCCCTTCTTTCTCTCACCCTAGATCTCTCCTGTCTATTTAGATTGCAAACTCATCAGGGCTGGGACTGTCTCTTACTATGTATTTGTACAGCACAAGAGGGTTCCAGGCACCTAGGTGCTATTGTGGTATCAAAAAGGTCAGTAATAATTATTTTACAATTCATTAGCTTTTAAAGCCAACCTGAAATCTACTCCACTGTACAAGCATACACAAGAACACAGATGGAACACCAGGTTTTTTTCATTAGCCTTTTATTATGTTTGCGACATTTTTCAGATCTAACCTGTCATATATTTCAGTTCACAAAACACCCGTGATGTGCTCTATCATAGTGCAGGAAGCCAAGCGGAATCTTTTTGTATTTACACACTTTTTGGCCCAGTAGGAAAAAAAAAAAACCCCTTACATTATACTTTTTTTTTTTTTAACTAAAATTGTTTCAGGAAATGGGCACTCCAGGTAATAATGTATATTGCTGTGAACGTGGAACTGTGAGAGATTAAATTCCCCACCCCACCAAAGACATCAAAGCGCAGCTACTATTGTTAAAATAACCCCTAGAATACTTTCTAGAAATCAAAGCTCTGCATTTTCATGCTGAAGCCTATCGAGTTCATCAGATTAAGACAACAAACATTAACATGAGTTACAAAAAGCAGCTGGTAGTCCAGGCACACCCCCTATTTACTCTGGCCCTGGCTGGGATGATTTAGTTGGGATAGGTCCTGCTCTGGGCAGGGGGTTGGACTAGATGGCCTCCAGAGGTCCCTTCCAACTCTGTTATTCTGTGATTCTATACTCCTATTACAATACACTGGGCCAAACTTCCGAAAATCTTTCTCCTGAAATTAACAACCGCAAGATTGCATGTATACTTATTTAAGTGCACAAATTGGGCAACTGCATTTCCAGCCATGGCATGAGGCGCAATTTCAGAAACAACTTTGACCTTTCGCAAATGTGAAATCAAGGAACGCCACGCACTCAATGTACAAAATGCTGTTCCTTCATTGCTGCACAAATTTTGGTGTAATAGTGCTGCATTAGTGTAGTATACTCGGTGATGCTCTGTACTTTGGGGGAACACCCTGCACCCCCATGTTCATCTTTATAAAATGACTGTGTGGTATCCAATGCCAAGTTTGTCCTGTTGGGTGTCTTCGGAAGGCTCGTGATGCACTGAATATTGTTGTTATAGTGATGTTATGGTAATTGTTACAGTCATGTTATAGTGAGGTTTATAATTTCATGTATATAGTTATGAGGCTGAAAATGTATCCTCATGGCTTAAAGCAAGCCCATGCAAAAACTCTCCAAGAACAGAGGGGCAGTTCACACCTCATCAGGGCATGGATGGGACAAACCCAGCCCAGCCTCACAGGAACAATGGACGCTGGCTTAGGCAGCAACAAAAGAATCTGTTAGACCCTTGAGGGAGTCACCCCTTTCCTTTGGTCAGTTTGGGACTGCGATGAGGTAATGCTCACCTGACTCTGAAAGGGTGGGAGGGTGGGGGCAAAACCAAGCGGAAAGGAAGGACATGATAAAAGGGAGAGACATTTTGCCATGCTCTCTCTCTCTTCCACCTACATCTACAGACACCACCACCATCAAGTGACTGAAGAGCTGATCAAAGGGGAGAGCCTGGCTGAAGAGTAGCCAGCCTGTCGTGAGAAGCATCTAAGTCTGTAAGGACATTGAAAGTGTTAAGATCAGCTTAGAATGCATTTTGTTTTTATTTCATTTGACCAAATCTGACCTGTTATGCTTTGATTTATAATCACTTAAATCTACCTTTATAGTTAATAAACCTGTTTGTTTATTCTATCTGAAGCAGTGCATTTGGTTTACAGTGTGTCAGAGACTCCCCTGGGGAGAACAAGCCTGGTACATATCAATTTCTTTGCTAAATTGATGAACTTATATAAGCTTGCAGCGTCCAGCGGGTATAACTGGACACTGCAAGACAGAGGTTCCCAGGGTGGTGTCTGGGACCGGAGGTATTGGCTAGTGTCATTCGCTTGTAAGTAGCTGGGGGTTCTCACAGCAGAGCAGGGTAGGGCTGGCTTCCAGAGTCAAGGATTGGAGAGGCCTAGCAGATCACTGGTCCAGATAACACCAGAGGGGAACATCACATACTCCTGTTGGAATTCTGTGCCACTGAGCAATGCAGAATTTGGGCAGAATTAATGTTCTCCGCACAATTTTATTTTTGTCACACAGAATTTGTGATTTCCACCAAAATGCTTCCTTTTTCCAGTTTTGCATGTTTAAAATGTATTAGTTATGTACACACGTAACGTCTTCTATGTGTATTGTAAGGCTTTTGGGTCATACTACTGTAGCGGGAGGGGGTTAGTGAACTAGCGGAGTTTAGTTGTAGTACAGTGGGTGGTTAGCCTGGGGAAGGGAGACTGAGGGTAGAGTGTGTTTGTCTTCACACGCACATGAGCACTCTTCACTTAAACTCCACTCCACATGCATCTGACACTAGTGGTGCTGCCCCCCCCCCCCTTATACTCCCTGCCAGCCTGAACCTGCCCTCCTTCGCTCCCACATCCCCCCAGCGCTCCCGCCTGTACCTGGAGGGGGGGCGTGCATACTACCTCTGGAGATGAAGGGGTGTTGTCTGGCAAACTATGTACGTGACCCAACCCACACAAACACAAACCCCCACGCCCCGTACGTAAAAACACACTCGCCCTGACACCCACATTCTACCCTAGGTCTCCCTTCCCCATGCTAACCACCCACTACTCTGCAACTAAACTCTGCTAGCTCACTAACCCCCTTCTGCTACAGTGGTGTGACCCAAAAATCTTACAATACCCATAGAAGCTTGAACTTGGACAAGACATGACAGACAGACCGACACAAAACTGTCCCTAAGGATGCTAATGCCCGCTTTGGCCAGGTGGTTACAATAATTTGTGTAACATACATTTGTATAATGACTCTTTTTAAATTAAATATATAATTTCACTGAACCAGAATATAACTGTCAACAAAGATACATCAAGTTCTTTATTAATATGCCTAGTAAGGAATCGATTTGTCAAAAAACATTTCCTGAATCTTTTTGTTGTCTGTATTGTTACAGACATACTTGCTGGCAGGTATTTTGAAATAAATTACCAAAATAATTGGAACAGGCGTGATTATATTGTGTTCTTTTGACAACTAAAATATGCAGAATTTTGCAGAACTGTAAAATATTGTGCAAAGAATTTTTAGTTTTTTGGCAAAGAATTTCCCAGGGAGTAATCATCAGATAACACGTCAAGTTGCTTTACTTTATGTTTCTAGCAGAAACATAATACAATGTTGGTGCAGTAGTGCGTGCACAGATTATTTTTTAATACTAACAGGACAGGATACCCCAGTGCCCCCAAGTCCACAATAGCCACGGGGGTTCTTGCTTAGATACTGTTGATGGTAATCTTCAGCATAATAAAACTCCGGAGCCTCACGGATTTCTGTTGTGATTGTGTCAAAACCACTCTCTGTCAATACCTGTCAAGACACGGTACAGAATTCCATTAGAGGTTTGTTTGCGTCTGTGTGAGAAATAAACCTGATGATAAACCAACATTAGGAAATCTTATTCAAGAGATGCCCTAGACTTTTACAGTTGCTTGTACAACAGTTACAGAACAGCCTTGATTTTACCACGTAGATTAGAAAGACATCCTGCTTCATCTGTGCTTTTATATTATTTGGGCAGCAGACACTCGAGGCATCAGAGTGTGTCTGTGCACGGAGCAGTGTGCGTGTTTTAGCTTACTTCTAACTGGTTACATTTTGAATGGGATGTTCTTGTTTATTAAGTTTTGAGGAGGGGAGGGAGGAGCACCTATGAATCTTAGGGTATGCCTATGCTGCAAATAAACACCCACAACTGGCCCATGTCAGCTGACGCATGGGGCTTGGGCTATGGGGCTGCTTAATTGAGGTGTAGATGTTCGGTCTTGGGCTGGAGCCTGGGCTCTGGGACCCTCCCCTACACCGATTTATATGCAACAAATTAGTGTGCTTTAGAAATCCCCCTAGTGCACACTGTTGCACCACGTAGAGATGCCTGTGAGCTCTGATTAGTTCTATCGACAATAAGAAAAGGAGGACTTGTGGCACCTTAGAGACTAACCAATTTATTTGAGCATGAGCTTTCGACGAGAGCTCATGCTCAAATAAATTGGTTAGTCTCTAAGGTGCCACAAGTCCTCCTTTTCTTTTTGCGAATACAGACTAACACGGCTGTTACTCTGAAATCTATCGACAATGAATTCCTTAAGGTGGAGCTACAGTCCTGGGGTGAAATCCTGGCTAGAAGTCTGCTCGGGCCTAATTTCAAAGTCCAACCTGAACCCAGCTAGAACACAGCCAATCTGAAGCCGACCCGAGCCCTGGCATGTCGGCTTGTCCTCAGACATGACCCAAACCGGACACTTGTAGTCAAATCTCTTTGGGTTGGGTTGGGTTGCCAAGGTCTAGCCACCATCCCGGACACCATTTTCTTTACTTTGTTTCCGCCACATTGCTGCTGAGGCTAATTACTGCCCAAGCTTGGGCCGGCTGGCTGGCCGTTCCCTGGTCCAGCCCAGCACCCGTGCACCAGTTTCCCGGGACCGCTCCTCCTGAATCTGTGTCAGCGCCACCGAGAGAGCCTCGATCCTTGGCCTCTGCGTAGTGGGGCTCCGTGCGCCCCATGTCGACGATCCGCCGCCTGCCCGTGGAGTTGTTGCAGCGATGGGTGGCTGCCTTGCTCCTGCTGCCGCCCGCCACGCTGCATGTGCTGTGGAGTGAGCGGCACCGCGACGCATCGGCACGCTCACTCTGCAGTGCACAGCGCCCTCTGGTGGTGGCATCTGGCTGGTCACAGTCACCGCTGTGCCCAGCTGATCAGAGACTATCTGATCCTGAGAGCAAGTGCCAGGTTTTTTTCACACCCGACCCAACCCTGTAGTTGGGTCCCGTTGTGTCGCAAGGCTCTCACCCTAGCCTCACTGAAGTCCAGAGGAATTCTGCTACTGACTTCAATGAGACCTGGATTTCACCTCTGGTGTCTTAACGTACCATCTGTCCTGCTGAAAAGCAGCCTCTCTATAAGAATGTTCAGTCGTTCAAATAAATTCACCCCACAGGGGTTGAAAGTTCTTGCAGGAAAGGAGGAATGTTAGGGTTGCAGTACTGTAGGATAGCACTGATTTTCAACAAACTGACAAAAATGTGTCTATTTCAAAGCATTTTACAAAAGGTAATCAAGCATCATTACCCCTGTTTTAGAGCAGGGGAAGCTGAGGCACTGAAACAGTCTGGCACCGTTTTGTAAAAAAGTGGTCACTGATTTAGAGTGTCTTAATTCGCAGGTGCCAAACTTGACTAGAGTCCACTCGCAGTCAATAGGAGCAATGGACACCCAGCACCTCAGCGAATGAACTGCGCCTTTCAGGATTGAGCCTCGAAGCCTGAGCCAAAGAAGTCACTGTTCTCTATTGATATAAAAATCTGAAGGTGGCTGAAAATACATTTGGAAACCTCTTAAAGGTGGAAATACCTGCAGGTATGGCACTATTCTGGATAACACCGTTAACTCTGAGGTATTGTTCGCTGGCAAATAAAATGGCCATCAAGACAATTACTTTGACTAATGTGGAAAATACAGAGATGGCCCCCAGAGATTTGAAGACCACGCTCTAAAAAAAGTTAAGAGCCACATTTGGGTTCCATTCACAGAGCCTCTGGAGTTTCTTCTCCCAAGGCACATAATTCCATTAGGATCAGAAAGATATTTCAAGGCAAATTGTGTACATCTGGACAAGAAGATTTGCCAAAGCCCAGGCCAATGGCAATGGTGCACAGTTCGCAGATCAGGGAGGTGGGTGTAGGGGTGGATATTTTAAATTAGACTTGGAATTCTTCAGGAGCCCCAAAATGAACGTGAAATCCCTCAAAGTCTCCTAAAAGCTGAAAGTTTTTCTTTTTAATATTAAGCTGCCATGCAGTTTTAACTATCACATTTTTCTTTTCTAAGCAAATCGACAAGTGCTGACACTTTGGACCCAATTCTCCTCTGATTCAGGGCTTTATTGTACGCTCATTGAAGTCAATAGCAAAGCTCCAATTGACTTTAATGGTGCAGGATAAGGACCTTAAACTGGTGTAGCACAGGAGTAACTTTGTGGAGGCAAATGGAGTTACACCAGTATAAGACAAGTGTGACAGCAGAATCAAGCCCGAGAACAATGTATGGCCAAGCACTTATCTTATCAGACAAACATGTACTAAGCCTCACAACACTGACAACAAAACTGATAAAAGGAAATTCTTTTTCAAAGACAGCACTAAGGCCAAGGTCTCAGCAGGATTCAATAAGAGGACAGGCCCGTTAGAAAGATAAGAATATAAGAACGGCCATACTGGGTCAGATCAATGGTCCATCTAGCCCAGTATCCTGTCATCCGACAGAGGCCTGAGCCAGATGCTTCAGAGGGAATGAACAGAACAGGTAATCATCAAGTGATTTATCCCGTCGCCCATTCCCAGCTTCTGGCAAACAGACGATAGGGACATTTCGGAGCATGGTTTTGCATTCATTGGTGGACCTATCCTCTATGAACTTCAGCTCTTTTTTGAACCCTTTTATAGTCCTGGCCTTCACAACATCCTCTGGCAAAGAGTTCCATAGGTTGACTGTGTGTTGTATGAAGAAATACTTCCTTTTGCTTTTTTTAAACCTGCTGCCTATTAATTTCATTTGGTGACCCCTAGTTCTTGTGTTATAAGAAAGAGTAAATAACACTTCCTTATCTACTTTCTCCACACCAGTCAGTCATGATTTTATAGATCTCTATCATGTCCCCCCTTAGTCATCTCTTTTCCAGGTTGAAAAGTCCTGGTCTTATTAAGCTCTCCTCATATGGAAGCTTTTCTATACTCCTAACCATTTCCCCCCCCTTTTCTGTATCTTTTCCAAGTCCAATATATCTTTTTTGAGATGGGGCGACCACATCTTCATGCAGTATTCAAGATATGGGTGTACCATGGGTTTATATAAATGCAATATGATATTTTCTGTCTTATTATCTATCCCTTTCCTAATGATTCCCAACATTCTGTTCACTTTTTTCACTGCTGCTGCACACTGAGTGGATGTTTTCAGAGAACTAGCCACAATGACTCCAAGATCTTTTTCCTGAGTGGTAACAGTTAATTTAGACCCCATCATTTTATACTTATAGTTGGGATTATGTTTTCCAATGTGCATTACTTTGCATTCATCAACACTGAATTTCATCTGCCATTTTGTTGCCCAGTCACCAAGTTTTGTGAGATCACTTTGTAACTCTGTGCAGTCTGCTTTGGACTTAACTACCATTTTGTACCCTCTGCAAATTTTGCCACCTCACTGTTTACCCCTAGAGTTATAATAGTAAAGCTTCAAAATAGAACAGAGAGTTTTGGAAGGAATACAAACCCCTCCTGCTCCAGGCATGAGCCAACATCTATCTAGTGGGGTTGGGAGGAAATTTTCCCTGGGGAAAAGTTATGCCGTAATTACCCACTGCAGGGTTTCTAGCTCTTACCTCTGAAGCAACTTGTCCTGGCTACTGTCAGAGACAAGATATTAGGCTGAATGACACACTAGCAGTTTTGTATGTGCATGGGTATATTACTACTAAACTCCTTTTACAGATGGTCAAATGCGGCACGGAGTCAGGTCAGACAGAGTAACATGCCTGAGATCCCAGAAGAAGTCGGTGGCAGACGTGGCACTAGAACTAAGGACTCCCAATTCCCAATTCTCAAATCTAAATACAGGGGAATTAGGAGGAGCCTGGAGGATAATCCTAGCTAACCTGCTAACTCAATGTGAGGTCCTGGGCAAGTCCCATCATTGCCTTTTGCTTCAGCCAATGTATGTTGGAATACTGGAGGGCTAAAAGGCAAGTTCTCACTGGGAACTGGATGCTGCATCTTAACTGTGCTTTCCTAGGCAAGAACATTTCAAACACGGAAAATGGGTACTCTCTGGGGAAGCAGAAAAACAAATCTGTCAGAATTGTGAGTGAACAGTAGAGAAAGCTGAATGTATATTTCCCCACAGAGCCTGCAATGAGTAACTCGCAGAGTCTGCGTCACACAGCTGAGGAATCAAGCATAATGCACTTTAGAAAGCATTGTTTTGTTTAGTTTCTTGCACTGAGGTGTTCCGAAGAAAGAATTTTTAAAACTGTCTCCACTCCAGAAAGCCTGGCACAAACATTGATCATCATCATGATTATTAATTCATCTAGCACTGTAAATGTACGTGGTACTGCATTACTTCCTGTCTCAGTCAATGGATATACCAGGACTGTATGTAACTATTCTTGTAGCAGATTTCTATCTGGGACGTTTCCATCAATCGCCTAATTTTGTCCATTAGAAAAATCCATCCTGTTCAATATCCTACCACAAGAGGGCATGAGCATCATTTTCCCTTTTTAAAATTACTAACAGGCTATTAAAAGTGGAATAATGCGGAAACTGAGGATCATTCATTACCTGGCAACTTCGGTCATTAGTGAAAGATACCAGCACTGTTGTCAGAAATATGAGACATTTTATATTTCTGCACCCTGCCAAACTTTACCTTAAATGGTTTGCTTTCAAACTGTGCAAACATTTCCCTAAGACATACAGTGTTGGTACAGAAACAGCAACATCACCAGGAAAGATGTGTGGGCTCCTGGAGCCAGATCTTTAGCTGGTGTAAATCAGTGGAGTTCCACCAACTTCACTGCACCCAGTACAGCTACAGTCCGATCAAGATTCTGCTCTAACAGGCTCCCAGAGGGACACTGTGGCCAAAAGGGGTGAATGTGGTAACAGGGAAATATCAAGTAGGAGTAGAGACGTTAAAGTACCTCTGTATTTGGCACTGATATGACTGCTATTGGAATACCGTGTCCAGTTCTGGTGGCCACAATTAAAGAAGGATGTTGGAAAACTGCAGAGGGTTCAGAGAAGAACCATAAGAATGATTAGAGGATTGGAAAACATGCCTTAGAGTGAAAGACGCAAGGACCTCAATCTATTTAGCCTGTCAAAGAGAAAGTTAATGGGTGACTTGCACACAGTCTATAAGTACTTACACGGGGAATAGAAATTTGATAATACAAGGCTCTTCTATCTAGCTGACAAAGGTGTAAAAAGACCCAGTGGCTGGAAGTGAAACTGGACAGGTTTAGACTAGAAATGAGGGTACACATTTTTACCAGCGGGGGTAATTATTAACAACTGGAACAACTTACAAAGGACTGTGGTGGACTCTCCATCACTGAACATTATAAAATCAAGATTTGATGTTCGTCTAAGAGATATGCTCTAGTTCAGGGATCGGCAACCTTTGGCACACGGCCCGTCAGGGAAATCTGCTGGCGGGCCAGGGCGGTTTGTTTACCTGCAGCGTCCGCAGGTTTGGCTGATCACAGCTCCCACTGGCCGCAGTTCGCCGTTCCAGGCCAATAGGACGAACCATGGCCAGTGGGAGCTGCGATCGGCCAAACCTGCGGATGCTGCAGGTAAATAAACCGTCCTGGCCCGCCAGCGGATTTGCTTGACGGGCTGCGTGCCAAAGGTTGCCGATCCCTGCTCTAGTTCAAACAGAAACTAATTCAAGCAACTCCTAGTGCCTGTGTGTTATGCAGAAGGTCTGACAAGGTAATCACATTGTTTTTTTCAAGACTTATAATCAATTAATCCACCCATATACCCCAGGGTCACTAGCAGATTCTACTGGAGAAAGGTCCAAACTAAACCCTGGATCCAAATACCCCTATGCTGGCCAGTGCCACCTCAAAAGTGGGTGATGGTGGCCAGGGAGGGGGCATGGTGGAGTAGCCAAGGGTTGCACTGATTCAGTGCATCTCCTCAGCAGCCTCTGCCAGCCAGGCTCTTATGGAGACCTCTTCAGCTTGATTCGGAGGCAGCCGATGGCGGAAACACGGCCTGCCTTTCTCCGAAAGCTCTTGTATTGCTGCACGCCGGGAGGCCATTCCTCCCTGTTGTGACAGACTATACATGTGGCCATCACACTTTACCCTTCTCGTGTGAAGACTGCAAGAGCAGTGGCAATACTGGTATTTGTTATAATGAACTAGAGAAAGGGTTCCATCTGAAGGCCGTGACAAAACCCCAGGTGCCTGTGGTTTCGGTGAACGCTTTCCCTTTGTTTTATATTTGCAGATCCTTTTGATTTTTCTCCTCCTTTTTGTTTACCTTTCCAGGGGCCTACTGCTACTGCTTGTGGAGGAGTTCCTACAATCCCATTTGTACCAAGAACTAAATTCCAGCAGCACTATGCAATCCTCTGGTAGTGTTGCCACCTCTGACTTTTCCAGCTTGCAGGACATTAAGGGGCATCCAAATAATGTACAGAGTCTACACAAGGACATCATTGGGTTATGAACTTGCCTTACAGCTTGTTGACTTGGCCTTACAATATGGGTGGACAACATAATGGCATGCAAATGACACACCACACCAGTCTGTCCCTCTGGACAAAGATTCAGAAGCAGTGTCCCTGTTCAGAGTCCAGTTATTCTGGGTGGTATGATCAACAGTCCTTATCAGTTTGAATGTACAGCGCAGTGACATTGAATGAGCTAAGCCAATCAAAACAGAGGGTAGTTCTACAAAAAGAAAAGGAGTACTTGTGGCACCTTAGAGACTAAACAATTTATAGGTGCCACAAGTACTCCTTTTCTTTTTGCGAATACAGACTAACACGGCTGTTACTCTGAAACCGGTAGTTCTACCGTTACTCCCAAACTGTAGTTTTCAGTAATAACTATATTGTATGCAACGTTGCTACACTTTGATTTGCTACTGCCCTCTCAAGTGACAATATGCCCACAATTAACATGGTGGCTTCACCTTCTCTCAAGTACAGAAAAGGTTGTTCCAAGGAGGAGAGAGAAAAAATGTTCTTCTTAACCTCTGAGGATCGGACAAGAAGCAATGGGCTTAAATTGCAACAAGGGTGGTTTAGGTTGGACTTTAGGAAAAACTTCCTGACTGTCAGGGTAGTTAAGTACTGGAATAAATTGCCTAGGGAGATTGCGGAATCTCCATCACTGAAGATTTTTAAGAACAGGTCAGACAAACACCTGCCAGGGATGGTCTAGAGCAGTGCTACTCAAAGTGGTGGTCCGCGAGCCATTGGCTACCAGTCTGCACGCACATTGGGAGAAAAAATTGCCGGTCCCCCACATCAGATAGCTTGAGAAGCAGTGGTCTAGATAATTAGTCCTGCCATGAGTGCAGGGGACTGGACTAAATGACTTCTCGGGGTCCCTTCTAGTCCTATGATTCTATGATTCTTGTAGCCAGATGATTTTATTTAGCCAAGCGGTGTCAAAATATTTAATCATTTGACATTTCAGCATCAGCACAACAAATTAAAGGTGCTTGTTTACATTTGGATGGGAGTGCTTAATTTTTGGAAAGTGCTTTGAGAAGTTTAGATGAAATATTACGCTAAAGTGAAAAGTATTATCGCCTCGTACCCTCAAAATAATTTTAAAGCATATGAAAGGAATGAGGCAGGATCCTGCCAACCTCTGTAATAAGCCTGGTGACTATATCTTGGCTAAATAAATGGAAGTTTAGAGGTTGAGGCCACTTTAAAAATGTGTCAACAAAAAGCTTTAAAAATGATTCTATTAAAGCCTTTTCATTTTCCGAGCAGAGGCATTAATAAAGTCAGCAGAGTATTAATTGGTTTCAAGCATTTTGCGGCTTTTAATAAAAATGGCATCAGTGTGCATATGATTCAGTGCACACATTAAAAGCAGACGTACTGCATGTGCTCAGGGCACTGTACGAATCTAACTTGTGTGTTTTGATGAGTTAATCTAAACCATTTCTGATAGAGCAGGCTCCAGGCCTTTGTCTTACTGCTGCTGAAAATACTGAGAAATATCTTTACTCAGAAAATACCTTGTACTTCCACAGCACTGTTTATCCTTGATGTAGAACACGAAGGGCTTGTCTACACTTACAGCGCTGCAGCTGCTGCAGTGCTTAGTAAAGACGCTACCGATGCTGATGGGAGAATGTAGGTACTCCACTTCCCCAAGAGGCAGTAGCTAGAAGCCCTTCTGTCAACACAGCGCTGTCTACACCAGGTGTTCGGTTGTATAACTGCATTGCTCAGGGGTGTGGATTTTCCACACCCCCGGGTGACAGAGTTATACCAACATGAGTTCGTAGTGTAGACCAGGGCTAAGGAATGAAACCTCACAATGCTCCTCTGAGTGTTCTAGCAAACCAGTGGCTGTTTAGGAACTTCAAGGTTATCACCTTTTTGTATGCCGGGGTTACTTAAAACTCCGTATCAACAGCAGAACTCAGGTCTTTCCATTCCAAAGCACAAGCCCCTACACAGAGAGCTAAAGGAGAATCGCCATTGGTAGCATAGAATCATAGAATCTTAGAAGATCAGGGCTGGAAGAGACCTCAGGAGGTCATCTAGTCCAACCCCCTGCTCAAAGCAGGACCAATCCCCAACTAAATCATCCCAGCCAGGGCTTTGTGTGCTTCGTGCACTGGGCCTATGACAAAGAGTTGGGCAGTTCTGATTCTCATCAGTGAGAGAGCACACATACAGGCTGGCCACCTGATTACAGTGTTATCGCTCCCATTTGATACAATTGGCATACATTAGTCATTGGTGGAGCTGGGAACAGAA
This sequence comes from Caretta caretta, assembly GCF_965140235.1. Taxonomy (NCBI): domain Eukaryota; kingdom Metazoa; phylum Chordata; order Testudines; family Cheloniidae; genus Caretta; species Caretta caretta. The sequence goes on along the minus strand of NC_134208.1, from coordinate 9,556,187 downwards.
CTCAGAAAACCAGACAACCCTTCTCATGCTGTAACTGACAGGCAATGCTCTCCCCCACTTAAAAGCTGAGGAAATTTACGTGATTAACATGAGTCATAAAACATGTACAGTTAAGAAGCAATGGCTTTATTTCCTCCTTTCAGCAGCTAAGGCATCATTTAGATGTAATACTGCAGTAAGTCAAGGCAATCTGTATTACAATACATTCGGGACAGTTGCCTACAACTGGATAGTCTGCTTCAGTGATGTGAGGTGTTATACTATTATTCTCGTTACATATCAAGATTCTGACTGCTGGTTTAGGGCCTTGCCTTTTCCATCTTGCTTGTTGATGGTAAAATACATCGTTGGCTTTTCCCATTGGGTTACTGTCAGGGATGGAGAGGTTACTCACCTTGTGCTGTAACTGAAGTTTCTTCGAGAAGTCTGTCCTTGTGGGTTCTCCACTTCAGGTGAACCTGTGCCCTGTCCTTTGATTGGAGATTTTTGGTAGCAGTTCCCATTTGGCCTGCAGATTCACCCTACACATCCTCATGTACCACATCCAGATTATATGGGGCTGTGTGGGAAGACTGCCCTCAGTTCCTTCTCCACTGCAAAGCCCTGCAACGGAGACTCTGAAGCAGAAAGGAAGGAAGGCAGGTAACCATGCACCCAGAGGGACACACATCTTGAAGAACTCCAGTTACTGCTCAAGGTGATAGGTTTCAGAGTGGTAGCCGTGTTAGTCTGTATCAGCAAAAAAACCGAGGAGTACTTGTGGCACCTTAGAGACTAACAAATTTATTTGGGCATAAGCTTTCGTGGGCTAAAACCCACTTCATCGGATGCATGCAGTGGAAAATACAGTAGGAAGATCTGTATACACAGAGAACATGAAACAACGGGTGTTGCCATACCAACTGTAACGAGACCAATTAATTAAGGTGGGCTATTATCAGCTGGAGAAAAAAAACCTTTCGTAGTGATAATCAGGGTGGCCCATTTCAAACAGTTAACAAGAAGGTGTAAGTAACAGTGTGTGGGGGGAATTAGCATGGGGAAATAGTTTTTACTTTATGTAATGACCCATCCACTCCCAGTCTTCATTCAAGCCTAATTTAATGGTGTCCAGTTTGCAAATTAATTCCAATTCTGCAGTTTCTCATCGGAGTCTGTTTTTGAAGTTTTTTTGTTGGAGAATTGCAACTTTTAGTCTGAAATTGAGTGACCAGGGAGGGTGAAGTGTTCTCCGACTGGTTTTTGAATGTTATAATTCTTGATGTCTGATTTTTGTCCATTTATTCTTTTGAGTAACCACTGCTTCTTCTTCAAACAGTGTCCCGATGGGTGTTTCATTTCAGGTGACTCCCGAGTAGTACCCCCTAAGGCACAGGTGGGCAAACTATGGCCTGCGGGCCACATCCGGCCTGCGGGACCCTCCTGCCCGGCCCCTGAGCTCCTGGCCTGAGGGGCTAGCCCCCGGCCCCTCCCCCACTGTTCTCCCTCCGCCTCAGCCGCAGCTCACTGCGCTGCCGGCGCAATGCTCTGGGCAGCGAGCTCCTGGGGGCAGCACAGCGGCAGAGCCTGGCCTGACCCGGTGCTCTGGGCTGCGCGGTGCGTGGCTGGCTCCAGCCTGGCAGCACGGCTATAGCACCTCCAGCCTCCGGTGCTCCAGGCAACGCGGTAAGGTGGCAGGGAGTGGTGGGAAGGGGGGGTTGGATAGAGGGCAGGGGAGTTCGGGGTGGTGGTCAAGGGGTGGGAGTGTGGATGGGGTGGGGCGGTCAGAGGGCAGGGAACAGGGGGGTTGAATGGGGGCAGGGGTCCCAGGGGGGGCAGTCAGGGGCAGGGGTTCAGGGGCGGTCAGGGAGAAGGGGCGGTTGGATGGGGCAGAGGTCCCAGGGGGGCAGTCAGGAATGAGAGGAGGGGTTGGATGGGGCAGCAGGGGGCAGTCAGGGGCGGGGGTTCCGGAGGCAGTCAGGGGACAGGAAGGAGAGGAGGGGTTGGATGGGGTGGCGGGGGGCAGTCAGGGGTGGGGGATCGGGGTGGGTCAGGGGACAGGGAAGTGGGTGGGTGGATGGGGCAGGGGTCCCAGGGGGGCCGGCAGGGAACAGGGGGGTTTGGATGGGGCAGGAGTCTGGGGGCCAGAAGCGGGGGGTGGTGGATAGGAGCTGGGTTCCGGGCCACACCCTGCTCTCCTAACCGGCCCTCCATACAATTTCCAAAACCCGATGCGGCCCTCAGGCCAAAAAGTTTGCCCGCCCCTGCCCTAAGGAGATGGCAGTTTTGGCGCAGAGTCCAATACGGAAGAGACAACTGCATTGCCCAAAGCCACATCTGATCTTTCAACTGGCACCAAGACATAACGATTACAAAAGGTATGCCCTGAGGCCAATGTTGCCACTCTACAGAGGTCTGCAATTGACACACCTGTAAGCCAGGCTGTAGAAGAAAAAAATGCTCTAGTGGAACATGCTATCACTCTTAAAGGGGGTTGAAGCTGAGTTCAGTCACAGCAGATCTTAATACATCCAGAGATGTACTTTGATAACCTCTGTTTCAAAATAACCGAACCCTTGTTTCTGTCCGTAATGGATTCAGATAGTCTTGGAGATCTTTTAAAAGGTTTGGCCCTGTCTAGGTAAAAAGCTAATGCTCTCCTGACATCCAAAGTATGGAACATGGCTTTTTGACTGGTGCAATGTGGTTTTGGATGAATGGTTTGATGGATATGAAATTCCAAGGATATCTTAGGTAAAAATCTTGGATGGGCCTGCAGAGAGACTCTCTCTCTGGTAAATACAGTAAACGAGGAGTCCGCCATCAAAGCCCCCAGTTCTCCAACCCTTTGGGCAGAAGTTATAGCTACTAAGAAGGCTGTCTTCATTTGTAGATCTAACAGAGAACATGTAGCTAGTGGCTCAAAGGGATGCTTCATAAGGCAATTAAGAACTAGGTTCAGGTCCCAGCTAGAAGCAGGGTCTTTGATTTGTGGTAGAGATTTTGAAAAACCTCTTAGGAATCTTTCCATCACTAAGTGAGAGTGAAAACCCCCGTGTGTGTGCATGTGAAAGGCTGTTATTATTGCTAACTGAACCCCAATGGAGTTCATAGAAAAACATGAAGTAGAGAACAGGCACAGTTGTAGACTCCGGGTCAGGTCGAAGGTGGTTGAGAGAAGGAACTGAGGGCAGTTTGGCTGTGTGGTCCCCTATAGTCTTAGAGTGGGGAAAAAGGATGTGTGGGGTGAATGGGCAATCCAAATGGGCACTGCTACCAAAAATCTCTGATCAAAGACACAGGTGCACCTGAAGTGGAGCACCCACAGGGACACTACTCGAAGAACTCTCTGTGATGCTGCAGAAGGGGCTGAAAACCTATTTACTCAGTGAAACCTGCACTCAAAATGATATGGGTGACTTCATCTTGGAAAGTTCTCTGACCTGTGTTATACAGGAGGTCAGACTAGATATTCCCAATAGTCCCTTAGAATCATAGAATATCAGGGTTGGAAGGGAGCTCAGGAGGTCATCTAGTCCAACCCCCTGCTCAAAGCAGGACCAATCCCCAATTAAATCATCCCAGCCAGGGCTTTGTCAAGCCTGACCTTAAAAACCTCAAAGGAAAGCGATTCCACCACCTCGCTAGGTAATCCATTCCAGCGCTTCACCACCCTCCTAGTGAAAAAGTTTTTCCTAATATCCAACCTAAACCTCCCCCACTGCAACTTGAGACCATTGCTCCTTGTTCTGTCATCTGCTACCACTGAGAACAGTCTAGATCCATCCTCTTTGGAACCCCCTTTCAGGTAGTTGAAAGCAGCTATCAAATCCCACCTCATTCTTCTCTTCTGCAGAGTAAATAATCCCAGTTCCCTCAGCCTCTCCTCATAAGTGATGTGCTCCAGCCCCCTAATCATTTTTGTTGCCCTCCGCTGGACTCTTTCCAATTTTTCCACATCCTTCTTGTAGTGTGGGGCCCAAAACTGGACACAATACTCCAGATGAGGCCTCACCAATGCCGAATAGAGGGGAATGATCACGTCCCTCAATCTGCTGGCAATGCTCCTACTTATACAGCCCAAAATGCCGTTAGCCTTCGTGGCAACAAGGTCACACTGTTGACTCATATCCAGCTTCTCATCCACTGTAACCCCTAAGTCCTTTTCTGCAGAACTGCTGCCTAGCCATTCGGTCCCTAGTCTGTAGTCGTGCATGGGATTCTTCCGTCCGAAGTGCAGGACGTTGTACTTGTCCTTGTTGAACCTCATCCGATTTATTTTGGCCCAATCCTTCAATTTGCCTAGGTCCCTCTGTATCCTATCCCTACCCTCCAGCGCATCTACCACTTTTCCCAAACTTGCTGAGGGTGCAATCCACACCATCCTCCAGATCATTAATGAAGATATTGAACAAAACTGACCCCAGGACCGACCCCTGGGGCACTCCACTTGATACCGGCTGCCAACCAGACATGGAGCTATTGATCACTACCCACTGAGTCCGATGATCTAGCCAGCTTTCTATCCACCTTATAGTCCATTCATCCAGCCCATACTTCTTTAACCTTCTGGCCTTGGAATCTATGGATCGATGAAAGGCAGGTCATGCAGTTGTCCCTGACATACTTAGAGGGCAGCATGAACCTGCAAATTGAAACACGGAAGTGAAGGCCAGAAACTGCAGAATTCTAACCCCAGCTCTCATGCTGAATCACCAGCTGGCTTTAGACAAGTCATTTCAATTCTTTGTCTGTTTACCCTTCTATACAATGGGAATAATAATACTGACCTACCTCACATGGGTGTTGTGAAGATTAGTTAGCTAATCAGGACTTTGGAGTGCTATATAACTGTTCATCCTTCCAGACAAGCCGTACAGTCTCCTAGCCTACTTTACAGTATGCTTCCTGCCAGCGTGGGCAGGACAGAAGGAGCCTGGTAATAGTTAATTATACTGGGCCAAATCCAGCAGAGTTCGCACACGTGCACATGTATCTCTGAGGGCAAAATTTGGCCAGCTGATTTTATGACTGACTTTGATCCTTGCTGTGACAGACATGGAGCTGATATGTAATAATTTTATGAACACTGTCTATGACATGATCAGCAAGGGAAAGTTATAGTATAATGAGCTTTTGGAACTCCCTGTAGGACTGTACTGCTCCAACTTCACTGGGGCTGTGGGAAGAGCAATCAGGAAAGCAACGCAATAGATCTAGATAAGGACACCCCAGCAGACACTCTAAAGAAAATGGGGCAAGCGATGCTAGCTTCAGGAATCCTGTCTCTAGTCTCTAACAAGCTGCAAGCCATATTTTGCAAAGTGGGGGGCCTGGAGATCAAAAGACTACTCAAGTGTTAAAAAAGGCTTTCTCACAGATTACCTCTGGAATTGACCCAGAGGGATAAGAATTGCACAGTCTGGACATAAGGCAGACCAGCTGAGGTAAATAAGGGGATTGCAACCTAAGGCCTGGTCTGAGAGTGGGAGAATCGTGAGATTCCACCCTGAGGTGGCGGCTAGATGTCTGAGAGCTAGAGGGGGTGCTCTCGGAGAGATCAGAGGTGCAGTTAGTCTAGTAACTGGGACACTTGCTAGTACTGTATCTCCAAACATGCTTCTCCAGGTCTGCCAGCAACAATCTACCCTGCAAGATCAAACTGAACTGACAGAATGTATATACCAGACAGATTGCACAGCATAGCACTGGGAGAAAAGCAACAGTAATTTGTTCTACCTTGTGCTGCCTTACCACGCATGTCCGGCACTGGCTGTGAAGGACAGTCTGCCTGTTGTCAGTGGCACACTGATCCTATAAAAATGCCCAGAGCAGGAAGCCATATTCTGGTCTCAGTCACACCAATATAATTCTGGAGTAACTCTACTGCCTTTTGTACTGTTACTGCTGATGTAGACTGGGGTAGCAAAACAGAATCTGACCCAGTCTTTATCGGTTTGACCCCCAGAAGAATTTTCTAAACACTCCATCCTGCCTTCTTCTTGAGGGAAAGTGGATGAACAAGAGGGATGACACTAGGGGGCAGTTAGGAGATATGCAATGATAACATTAACAAAGATAAAAGATATTTTGCTTGACCAGTGTCTGGGAACTAATTAGGTATTGAAGGAGCCATTGAGAGAGATGGAAATTCTGTTTGTCTAGCCAACTTTAACCCAGCCAAACAGCATTTTACAGTACATCCTGCATGGATAATTTATGATGGCTAAGAAAAGATATGGCCAGTTCTGACTTTTAGCAATCTAAAACTAAAATCTATTCAGTGGTTTTAAGCAGCAGACTGCTCTTTGCAGATCACTCTTCCCTTACACTAATGTTCCTGAAATGAAAGTCAGTGAGGTCTAGAGACGAAGAAGCCGGTGGTTGCTAGTTGCTCACATCTGAGACCTGGCCATTCATTTACTATGTGACCGTAGGTAATTCACATAACCTCTCTGTGTATCAGTTTCTTCATCAGTAAGACAGGGATGATAATATTGATCTCTCTCGCAGGGGTGTTGAGAGGATAGATTTATTAATGTTTATAACACACTTACAGGACCTGATTGTGATCTGACGCTAGTTCTACACTCGTGTAGTTTCACTGGGGGCATTGCAAGGCTGACTCACGTGGTCACAGTTACCAGTTGGCTTTGGCGTGCCCTCTCCTCAGTAGATGGAGATAGAATGGCGGAAATGCCAAAGCCGAATGGCGCTGAGATCTAGCACGCAGGGTTACAATGCTTGGAGTGAAGAGCCGGGCCCAGCCCCGTGGGGCAGGAGCCTCTGCTGCAGGGTGAGCTCGCTCTCCAGCCCCCCTGCCACCCCACCCCCCATCCCTGGGCCTCCCTTTCTCACTGGGGTAGGCTTGGTTTCCAGGTCCCCTTCCTACTGGGGCCTCCCTTCCTCATTCAGGTGAGCTCACTCTCCAGTCTTCCTTCGACCCTCTAGGATTCCAGTCAGGGCTCCTCCTCCTCACGGCCTTGGTACCAACAAGGATGCAACCCCCATGCTCAGGGTGACCTTAAAGCTCTGACTACCAGAAGCTGGGGGTGGAAGACCAGGGTGGATCACTACCTAATTGCCCTGTTCTGTACACTTCCCGTGAAGCTGTGGAGACAGGATACTGGGCAAGATGGTGTATGATCTGACCCAGCATGGCAGCTCTTATATTCTTATGAGAGCATCAAGAGAGAGTCTCCTGGCTCCCAGTTCCTGTGCCTCTGCCTGCTGGGAGCAGCAATTTCAGGGGAAGTCCTGCTAAGCCCCTTCAGCCCTGGGCTGGAGCATGTTCAATGCAGACAGAATCTAAGGAGAACTGCCTGCCAAATCCAGCTCGCTGGAAAATTGGTCTCCCCACCATTCATGGAATATGTTGACTTTTCTGCAGAATGTTCTGGATTCTAAATGGTGCCTCATGGGCATTGCTGTTTGGTGCCTTAAGCTCACATTCTCCTTTCTGAGCCAGGCAGTCTAGTCCCGCTACCCCTCTCATGATGCATCACTCTCTCTCCTCTTGGTGAGGTGAAGGGAGTTCCTGGCCATGGAGTGTCACAGCAGTTGTAGTTTCACCAGCAAATTTTTGACCTGTCCTAAAGCCAAACACTAAGAGGTGCATACTGAGATTTTCAGAGGCTCATAAAGGGATGGCAAAAGGCGCGTGCCAGGGTGACTCCCCTGCCAAACTTAAAGTCGCTGCTCCAAAGTATGGAGGTACTAGAGCTTCTCTGTACGGTTTTTTTTAACGTGGTCAAGACAACGTATTTTCCCCTAACCTCACTCTGGGAAATGGCTTAAACCATTTTTTTTTCTGCAATTGTCCAAGATGGAGAGAGTTTTTCTGATTAAACCCCTATTTGTTAGGTGCTGGACATCGTGTTCCAAAGAGGGTTGGTTTTTTATCTGTCCCTCTTCCACTCTGGTGGAAAAGTGGGGGAGGGGCAGAGGGGTAAGAAAAAAATCCCATTTCCCATATTTTCTGCATGTATATACAAAGCCAATGAAAACTTGAGTATATGCACCCCTACTATCCATGTAAGAGCAAGACTGAAACTTGTCCCACCTGCCCACATAGCAAGGGAATATTGCCCCAAAGTGCATCGCCAGTCTGAGAGTATGGTGGAAAAGGAAAGGACAGATGATCTGGGAGCACTACTCCCCCTCTCTCATGCAGATGGGCATGGAGTGGGGAATGGGTGAAGCCTTTACTCCACCCCCAGAATGCACTAGCCAGCATAGATGAGTCAGCATGGAGGAGGCAGTAATCTGCTATTAGCACGGACTAGTAATAGATTACTTCCTGCCCTGCCCTCCAGCAAGGAGCAAAACAGGGAAGGAATTGTGACTCTCCGTTATGCGCTGTCCCTACTCAGGGATAGATGCAGACCACAATATAGGTCATTGTATTTCAGAGGAGATGTAATACCAAGGTCCTCAGCACTTGTTGCCACTAGACGATCCCGCAACATCTGTCACAAATGTGAAGCTCTAGTGTCCTTGTTCAGTTGCAACTCTGCTAATTATGTCCTGCTTAATGACATTCCCTAGGTAGCTCGAAATTGATACACAATTTTTCTTCACTTCCTAACCCATTGTGGAGCATTGTTGTGTGCTGCCAAACAGCTGGTGCATTTCACACTAGAGGAGACTGTGTTTCAGTAGTGGGTTAAGTGATTTCTGTCCATGTATCGTGCCAAATTCTGCCTCCATCTACACCAGTTTAAATGCCCTGTAACTCCATTGATGTCTGTGGAATGACACTGGAATTTTACCAGTGTAACTGAGATCAGAATCAGGTTCATAGCTTTAAAGCACTTTGGGATCCTTCATGACAATCGATCATATATTTATATAGTATAGCAAACAGTTATAATTGTTGGAATTATATTTAAAGTAGTAGCTAGGAATTATCACTTTGCACTCTACCAAGTGTTGAAAAGTCAACAGATAATGGCTAGACCATTTTTTAAAATCAGAGAACTGAGAGATCCCAGCTACTAAAAGTAGAAGTGGCTAGAATAATGTATCCAGTAAGCAGAAAATGTGTTAGAAGAGTAAAATTCTACAGTGTTTTGGCTTCTGGCTTCATAAGGTAGTGAGTATAAGATAGTGTGAAATAAAAAGAAGCCTTTGTTGTTTACATCTGAAATTTAAAAGCGACACTGTGTGAATAAACAAAGGATGTTCCATGAAACGCTGTGTCAGTGATATACTCTCTCAGTGTGAGTTCCAGAAACTGCATGGTAAATAGATGCTTTGCTTTCTAGTTTTAGGAAAGAAGAGGCTAAACTTTTAAGCCTGCCTCCCAGAAGCTCTCTCATTTACCCAGATCTTCAGGTTTTCGGTGCACTTTCAAGTGGTGGAAAAAAAAGAGCTCGATGAGACTGGAGAGGTCTGAATTGTTCAAGAGTTTACTTTCAGGTTGGTTAAGCTCCTTAGTAATGATAAGCAGCCATACTGTGATCTTGGATACCTGCATTATGACACTGCTATTCCTGACCTTAAACTGTTCAGCTGTCCCCTCAGTAACTGGATGACAGAAACCCATCTCTCTCTCTCATAAAGAGACAGCTGAAACTGAGATTTTTGCAGGAGAATGCAGCATGACAGTGTGTAAAGTGAAAGAACCCAAGACAATGATATCTTAGGCCCATTAAGCAAGATGCTTAAAACACATGCCTAACTTTAAGCTTTAATTTTAACACATGAGTAGTCAAGTTGATTTCAGTGGGACTACCCATGTGATTAAAGATAGGCATTTGTTAAGGCATCTTCACTCCTAACATAGAACCTTTCATCTCAAAGGGTCTCAAAACATTTTACAGAGCAGGTCCCGAATCCTGATTTCAGTTGCATCAGGATAGACACTGTGTAATTGCCAGTTAAGGGATTTGTTCTGAATTTACACTGGTGTATCTGAGATCCAACTCTGTCTCTATGGGACAAATTCCCCACTGGCATAAGTGCATCCAACTTCACTGACTTCAGTGGAGTTGTGCCCACTTATGTCTTTGGATGAATTTGGACCTGTGGAAACAGAGGAGACTTCCCAGGGCCCCATTGTGCTAGGTGCTGTATAAAAATAAGCTAAGAGACTATCCCTGCCCTGAAGTGCTAACACTACAAACAGACAAGACAGACAAAGGGTTAAGGGGGAAGGGATATAACTGGACTCAGAGAGAAGACTGCCACCTACTGAATCCAACACTGCTTATTGTAGCATCCAGGGTTTTCCTTGGGCAGACTCTTATCCAAATACAACTTTGGTTGAAAACTGCTTCACATACGAGAGCTGAGATCAGGTTATTGGTGTGAAATTAACCCACCTAACATTTGGCAATGGAATGGGAAATTGGTAGCAGAGTTCCTTCCAAACCCTTTCATTACCTGTGCCACAGTCTGTTACGGACCGTCAGAAGAGCACAGCTGTACAACATTTTGGGTACATCTACATGGGGATGAAAGCCCCAGGACACAACCGCAGCTGGCCCGGGGCAGCTGACTTGGGCTTACGGGGCTCGGGCCCTGGGGCTAAAAATTGCTTGCGTAGATATTTTGGCTCAGGCTGGAGCCTGAGCTTTGGGATCCTCTCACCTCACAAGGTCCCAGAGCTCGGGCTCCAGCTGAGCCCAGACGTTTTCTACACAGCAACTTTTCAGCCCCGGGAGCCCAAGTCCCGCAAGCCCGTCTTAGCTGACCTGGGCCTGCTGCAAATTTTTTAGCCTCGTATAGAGATATCCGTATAGCCAGCTCTCACAATCCAGTTTTGCCTGAGTGTGCACTGTGGAATACGGGCCTTAGTTTTAATAACTCGGCATTTACAATGTGTGTCAATGCCCTAGACCAGCAGTTCTCAACCAGGGGTCTGGGGCCCTTTATGGTGGCTGTGAGCAGGTTTCAGGGGGTCCACCAAAGTAAAGCAGAGAGCAGGGGCCGGAGTTAGACTCACTGGGGCCCAGGGCAGAAAGCCAAAGCCCGAGCAATTTAGCTTTGCAGGGCTCCCTGTGGTGTGGCCCTGGGCAATTGCTCTGCTTGGTACCCCCTAAGGCCAGCCCTAGCTTTTAATCAACTGAAAAACAGTTGTTGTGGCACGGGGGGGGGGGCTCAGAAGGAAAAAGGTCGAGAACCTCTGCCCTAGACAATCTAAAATGTTTGGCTTGTTTTTTTTCAAAATCGAATGTCCACTTGCTTTGAGTGATCTAGTAAAGCTGGTGGCTTCCGGAGCCCAGAGCCCAAAACATCAATGATACTTCTGGAATTCAAGATGACTGAATTGCACTATGAATGGTGTCCTCAAAAGCACAATTATTAACTGTTCACTTTGCAAATTCAGTTCATTTCAACAACCCAAGCTTCAGCTGCTTCTCCCTACACCCAGTTTTTTTCCTTCCGAAACAATTTTGAAAACTGGTTCCTTGTAGAAATCCTTTACGGGGGGGGGGGGGGGGGATCCATACAGCAATACTGCCAGCTTCAGAAACATAGTTATTTGTTCATACCATCTTCCAGCTGCCAGAAATGCAGGGAAGAGCCTACAGTACCACACAGGGAGGAATGCAAATAAAAATATAGAGTAGGGAAACAGTGGAAGTCCTATGGACTCAGCTCCTAGGTGTTCAATCAGAACTAGATACCCTTACTTTAGCAATGCTCAAATGGTTTCTGAACAGTGCCTTCATCAGGACTGCAAAGAGCTACACAACTCCTTATGCTCCATCTATACACCCATATACTATTCATATATGTCTTTCACAAGCTAGCCCCATGTTTATTTAGGATGTTCATAAGACACCAGCCACCACAGAACCTAGATGCAAAATGCTCTCACCACAAGCACTTTCCATATACTTAGTTTCAATGCTTTGAGTGAAGGTAGACAATAGTGGTCAGCTGTCGACAAGTTAATTTTGTAATAATCTTTGAGAATACAAGGCCATTTTAGACTTTAGGAGTCAAATTCCACTCTCACAGTATAAATCCACAGGCATCAGTCGAGTTACGCTGGGTTTATGCTGGTATACATGAGAGGCAAATTTGGCCCTCAGCAAAACAAAAAGGCAAATTGAATGTGGTTGGCCTAGATGCGAGACAGAGAAAGAAAAGAAAGTGTAGGGAATGCAGTTTATATTTTAGAAAGAACCTGGCATTTGCAACATATCTTCTTCCTGCCAGCTACGGAACAGCAGTGACTTGGCAACATTTACAGAGCCAGATGTCATCCTCATCTGGTTGTCTTGGCTCTGGTTGTTTATTTGAAATGAACAGCAAAACAGAGTGAGTGTGGGGTCTTCCTGGTGCTACTCACGTGAGAAGAAATAGCGCTAGCAAAGATCTTTTGGTCAATGCCTTAATCTTCTGAACCTTGCATCAGTTTGCATTGTCTTGTCAAAGTTTATGAAACTCACCAGGCAAAATCCACAGGATGAAATCAAGGTTAACAGGAGAAGAATTTAAAAAAGGAAATAAGGATTTGTTTGACAGCTGTCTCTCTTCAGGTGAGGAGTACGGAATAAGATGATCCCTAGCACATTCCACTGCAGGCACTTTGAACGCCGTTAGCTATCTGGAATGCTGAATAAATGTATTGGCTGCAGTTGTAGTTGTAATTTATTTGCTCAATCATGTTGCTACTTCTTGCTTCAACTGTTTCATTAACTAGTTAATTCGTGTCATGCAATATGAAACTGATGGCAAGGAGAAAAGCACCGAGTCAAACATTACACCGGTAGATCTCAACATTGCCATGCAGAATGGTGCTGTGTTTCTAGTGTAAAGCTACTAACAGTTATTAAGGATGCGCAGGTAAATATGGAGTTATGCAGTCAAGCATAATGCATTCCTACAACCTGATGTTCCTTAAGATGCAGTTAAGGAGTTGAATTCATGGGCAAGTGTTTGCCAGGTTTTTGATATGGCAGCTAAGTCATAAATGCCTTTAGACCCAGGGAACAACAAACAACAAAAGAATCGTTCTGTTTAGGACCCCGTGTGACTGACCTTATATCAGAAGTAGAATTACTTTGCAACCAAAAGCCTGATAGCGTGTATGTATGTTTGTATACACATCAATATGTGTGATAAGAAGGCTGCTTTGTGGAGGAACCTGCCAACAAACCCATTTTTGTCACCATCTGCTATGAAGAGAGCAAGCACCTGTTAGGAGCAGCTGCTGAATGCAGAATGTAGGTAAGAGAAAAATCAGTTTCGTTCGCGAGTTGGCCTGCTGCAGGTAGCACATGGCTCACACCAACAGGAATGCCAACTGTTCCTTTTTAAGCTTGTCCTAATTAGGAAATGGATAGGGTTATGAAATCTCAAAACTGTTCATTTAGGTTATTATAGGAAGTTTAGAGAGAAACAAGGGTGCCCCCCTCCTCCTCTTCACACACCTCCCCAGTGTCAGATTCAGTTGTCACTTTTGGAAAGCAGAGATGTGGGGAAAGCTAACAGAGCATTCAAACCCTTTCACACGTCGAACTGCACCTCTCCCCAGCCCAGCAGAATTCATCGGTGCTGTCCCTCCGAGGAAGAGCTGTGTAAACAACCCCCGCTCTCGCCTTTCACTTACAAAACAACAGTTTCTATTTTGCTGCTTCTATAGGTTCTGTTCACTATGGCTTATCTGTGGATCCTACTGGGAAAAACAAACACACAACTAGTTCTGAAGAGAGTATGTGTGTTCGTTATCATCACTGCCATGTGCACCAGGGCAAAAATGCCAACTTCATGCTGTGCAATCATTTCCGCAAGAGAAGAGGTTGATGGGGGCGCATTTAAAAACTGGGCTGGACAAAAGCAGTAAAGAATATATTGTCCTGCTATTACGGCATCACAGACACAGAATGAGAGGGGAAACAGAGAAGTGTAGAGATTTGCTCAAGATCACACAGTAAATCAGAGGCTGTGAGGAAGAGAACCCAGATTTCCTAAATCCCAGTCCAGTACCCAATCCAATAGACCATGCTGCCTTTCTAAGCGTGCCCTCTGTTACAGAACAGAAGAAAGGTCAAAGCATGAGTGTTCAGGTTCTTATATCAGGCCCACCACACTGGTTTCTCAATCTCGAATGGGTCAGTGGACGAGCCTCTCTTCTAGTTTTTTCCCACCTCTGTCTCCTTGAATCTTGTGTCCACGGAGAGTTCTCACATGGTTTTCTTCAGCTGCATGATGTAGTCGTTGTGCTCCTGCAGCCACCTCTATTGTCTCACATGTCACACCTGGCATAACTGAGATAAAGTTACCTTCTTCCAAGTATTTAGGCAACTGTTTGTCCTCTGAGTTGGAGCCTGTTTATGTGATGGGAATCTGGGATTTGAAAATTGACAAACGCACAACTGTTTTTCATAATCACCTTTATAACACAATACCTAATAACAGGAGACTCTAGCCCAGGAATCATGATTCTGACAAAGATTGGGCGGGGGGGGGGTCATGGTGAATAATCAGCTGAACATGAACTCCCAGTGTGACATTGGGGCCAAAAGGGACCCTTACATGCATAAACAGGGGGATCCCGAGTTGGAGCAGAGAGGTCATTTACCTCTGTACTTGGCCCTGGTGCAACTGCAGTTGGAATACCATGTCCCATTCTGGTGTCCACAATTCAAGAAGGATGTTGAGAAATTGAAGATGGCTCAGAGAAGAGCCACTTGAATTATTAAGGGATTAGAAAACCTGCCATATAGTGATAGCCTTCTCTTTGATAAGCTAAATAGATTAAGCTCCCAGAGCCTAAGGGGTGATTAATCACAGTTTGTAAGTACCGACATGGGGAACACATATTAGATAATGGGCTCTTCAATCTACAGAGAAAGGTGTAACATGATTCAATGGCTGGATGTTGAAGCTAGGCACATTTTTAACAGTGAGAGTAATTAACCATTGGAACAATTTACCGAGGGCCGCGTTAGATTCTACATCACTGGCAATTTTTAAATCAAGATTGGATGTTTTTCAACAAGATCTGCTCTAAGAATTGTTTTGGGGAAGTTCTCTGGCCTGTGTTATACAGGGGTCAGACTAGATGACTACAGCAGTCCCCCCTGGCCTTCTAATATATGAATTAATTGTTTGGGGAAGGCAGAGCAACATTACAAGGAGCTTCCTTCTCAGTTTTGTAAAAAGCTGGCATCTGCTGCTATGTAAGAGCAGTGGATGAACTGAAATTATTTTCCTTTGTGCTGGAATGATTTGTTACAGAAACGGCAAGGTGATGCTCAAGACTATTCATTAAATGCGTGTGTGTGTGTGGGGGGGTACTTTTGGCCCAGGCTTTTCCCATTGCTCCAGTTTCTCTTTCTCCTCCCTTCCCTGCTTCCTCTTGTTCTCCTGTGGTCTCCACTTTTGGTTCCTTCCCAACCCCCTCTCCTCCTTTTGCTCATCTATGCCTCCTCCCACTCCTATTGCTCTCCTGTCTAACAAAGGCAAGGACAGGATGATTTGGCTCACACCAAGTACTTTTAAAATAGCACACAGTTCAGATACAGACTGGTGTTTTTCTTAAAGTTTAGGATAAAATTGCTCTGAGTGCAATAGCATGCTCCAGGTGAACATGCATCAGGAAATACGCACACATTCCTGTTATGTTAGACTCGAGGCATACACCCAAAGCCAACTGATGTGTTTTAGAGGCTTAAACCTCAATTGCACCTTAACTACACCTATAATACACCTCAGCTGGATCAGGATTACTGGTAGTAAGGCAGGAACATGAAAGAACACAGTTTGAATCATAGATCTCAGGCAGAGTATTCAGGAATGGCAGAAAAATAACATCTCGTTTGCTTGTAAGGTGAGTAAATTTGATTGGGAGTCAGTTAGACAAATATGGAACCCCACAAAGTCATTCTTAACTGAGTGACTTCTCAGAGCAGAACCACACCGGAACCCGTCTAGTTTATAACAAATACCTTTGGTCAAGAAACATTTTTTAAAATGCAGAGTTGTCTCTAGATTTAGGCCTCCTGGGGCATACTTAATGAGCTTTGAATTCACTCCGGCTTTGTAGAGGCTTGGCAGTAATACATGGGAACTGAATGGGGTCCATCAATGCTGAATGCTTTTTCATTTGGAATTTAAATGCGTAAACTGGGCGGATCGGTTATATTCCCATGAGAAACGAGGCAAGGCAAGACGAGGCAAGAGCTATGGCCTGCAGATTCAGTGATGCAAAAACATTCAAGGACAGCACAAGCTAATTAATGTTACCCTTTGCCCTCTAAATTAGCTATATATTTCTCTAAGTGCTTCCTCTCCACTCCTAGGTGGAGGGCAAGGCAGAGCTGTTTGACAGGCATCAAGGCAGGAGCACATACAGCTGAAACAGTGGTCCCTGACTTCCTTTTTGGGCAACAAAGTCAGTTTGCCCAGCTAAGGCGGGCGGTGCCCTCTGCCTCTCATTTAGTTTTGTAGAACTCTACCCCACATTGGAGCCTGGCCTGGCAGTCAGGAGACTGAGGTTTGGAATAGTCCCATATTTACCAAACAGCGGGTCCGGAGTCACCAGTGGGTTGCGGGAAGGATCGAGGGGGTCACCTGTCACTGCCCCCTCAGCACTGCCTGGGGCAGGCACCTGCCCCGTTAGCTCCGCCCACTGCCTCTCATTTCCCCTGGGCAGGGGCAGCAGGCAGCAGCTTGGGACGTGCAGTCCGGGCAGAAGCAGCAGTACAGAGGATATTGGCTGGAGCCAGTAGTGGACAGTCAGCAGCCCGGCAACAACCAAAGGGGTCAGCTGGGGCTGCAGGAGTAGAAAGGCTGGGAGAGTGAGAGCAAGGGGCCTGGGGGGAGCCAAGCAGGTGGGTTGGGAAGGGGAGGAGAGGAGAGGAGCTAGCAGGGGTGCTTGCCTCATCTTGATGCAGTGGAAGACAGGCCCCCTTGATGGGAGGGGGATCTGTGTTGTTTTGGAGGTCTGTTTCAGTTAGATCCCCCTAAAGCACAAAAGGGTCTTTGAGAGGCCAATTCTCTCCCAGGACAGCCAGATCTGGAGGGTTGTTCTGTGTGTCCTTTGGTTGTGTTGTGGCCTGTCTGCCACTCTCACTTGAAGGAGTGATGAGCTCAAACTACAGGGGTGGAGCAGAAGCCCTGTTAGAGCTCTCTATCCACAGGAGGGGCAAGGCTGTGATAGTGAGAGCAAGGGGGTTGGGGGGAGCCAAGCAGGGGGCTTGGGGCTGGGCCACACTGAGGAGGGGAGGAGAGGGGGAATAGGGATCTGGAGGACCCCCACTTTAATTGGTACTTCACAGGCCTGTATGACAGCCCCCTAGAAAGCAACATATCTTCTTTACAGGTTCTCTCCTACTGTAATGTGTATGTACATGTGCAACGTGTGCGTGTGCGTGTACATGCATATGTATATATGTAATGATGGGTCCCCCAAAAAGACAAAATGAAGTTGGGTGGGTTGCCTAAGTAAACAGTTTGGGCACTCCTGGAATAGTCCATCCTCCATCCTGGGTTACACAGAGCCTGTGAAGGAGAGGCTGCAGGTATCAGAGGTGTACCGATGTCCAGCATGCCAGTTCATCAGGGTAGGAATCTAATGTACCAGTCTCAGAGCCTTGGAAACCTGGTACTGGGAATACACTCCCAGGAGCAGAAACCACAACCCTGTGAGCATTGGAAATATGGGCCAAATTCATCCTTGATGGAAGCCCAGAAAGTCAATGGAGTTACATCAGGGATGAATTCTGCCCGATGGATGCTAAAATATTAAAATATGTTTTAATATTTTTTTAGCCTCCCCCCCTCCATGCACAGAGCAGAAAGCATTTTTACTACTGGGAACAGATCACTTTTTGATACAATACGGTGGAAAATCCTAACTAATGCTTTTTCTTTTTTTTTTTAATTCCAGCTGAATTGAAAAATCCTCACACATGCTGTTACAGTTTAGGAACTGCTGGCATCTCTGCCTCTGAGAGGAAGAAGAGCAGTGAGCTGAATGTTCTGCAGCTGAGAGCGGCTTGTTGGAAGCGGCATGCCTGAGCAGATGGCAGAATGATTACTGACACTAAATGTTATAGTCTTCTTTTTTAAAAAAAAACCCTTCAATTCTAACAACGGGAGAAAAAATAATTACAAAGAGTACAGGAAAGTAGCTTGATTTTAAAAACAGGGTGTGCATCTTGTTCATTTCTGATACCTAATGGTGGGGGGGAAATTAACACTCGCTGAGTCTGTTAGAGAAAAATTTAACAGCAGGCACATTGTATTAGAGAGTTTAACAATGTTATTGTTCTTCCAGAGCTAATTATTCACGGTGAGTTGGTGTATACTACATGCTTTCACTCAACATTAAAAATGAAATGCAGAAGAGAAAAAGGATCCCAGCTCTACATATTGTACCCAGCAGTGTCCGCCTATTAATAGACAATGGGCCAGACTGTGAAACCCTCACTCATACTGGGTATTGTTTTACTTCATGTGGAGTCCCATCATTTCAATGGGACTATTCCCAGAGTAACGTACTTGGCGTGACCAAAGGTATCAAAATCTGGCCCTATGTGATCTGCACAAAAAGTCCTGCCCATGGTCTTGCCTGGCCTACACAAGAGCAGACTGCTTGTGCCTTTCTTCTGCTGGGGAACAAGTCACCTGGAAAAGGGGGTGGGAGGAGAAGGAGGAGGGACCATCATCCAAACCAGTGTCTACACCAATACATAGGGCAGGCTCGGCACACTGAGGTGACCAATCTGTGCAGTCCTTATGGCTGCTGGAGAGTACCAATCCCTGTGTGTGCTGAGCAGCCCCAAATAGGAAGTGTCCAGAGGCATAATACCGCTGGGTGGTCCCCTGTGGGTGGGTATCATTCTACAACCCACCTCCTACATAGGGGTTGACTTTGCAACGTTAATAATGTTCTTTTAATGTATTTGTGTGTGTAATTTCCTAGCTTTTTAAAAAGCAAACTGAACAAACAGATATTCCATCTTGAGGCATCATATTGACACGCACATGCCTCATGAGCGGGGTTGGAACCTTTAGATCCGCCACACTGACCTCTGCCCCTGGCACTAACAGGACAACCACTAGGAACAGTAGGTTGTCATCCTTTATGTGTTACCTGCACTAGAGGCGGATGAGACACAAACTTTGCCAGTAGGTTTCACAGATAGTTGCTGACATCAGAGGAATGGTGAGACTCGGGAATCTTAGGTTCCATACCAGACTCTGGAGGGCAGGATGCTCCAGTGCTCACAGATCATCTGCCTGCTCCCCGCAAGCTTGACCCCTTCTGTCTCATTCCTTCCAACTTCTCCTTGGCCCCGTCTTCCCTCTTCTCTATCCCTAGTTCATCATTCCAGCCTAAGTTCTCCCTGCCTACTGTTGTGATAATTGGGCCTACATATTTACCCTAATTGTGAGTTCAAATGTAAAAAGCGAGTGAGAGTTCATAAGATGTCACAATATCCTTTGATAACAAATATAGGTTGGGAAAGGTACAAAAGGGAGACAGAAGGACTGAAAGAGTCCAAACAAAAAGGCCTCATAGAACTCAAAGATCAGGCCTGGTAAATAAGAACAGTCTCAGACTGAAAAATCAATTAACCTAAATTGGTGTGTGCATATTAGACCGAATTGGTGGACAAAATAATGAAGGGATGGGCTATTCCATCCATCACTCCCTTTGGGGGCCCTCAAAGAAAGAAACAATGGGGGAGAAATTTGGCAACTGGAGTGAGCTTCTCTATCACAGCTGACACCCCCACTCTCTCCTCAGATCCCAGACCTTCTTTGTCCCAGTCCTGAAAGATTTCCTGACCAGACTGGGCTAGAGAAAGGGACCCAGACAACATCGCCACCTCTAACTCCCCTCCACTGGCTCCTTGTCTCAGCCCTGCCAATACCTGTTCTCTACTGACACATCAGTTCCTCATCAGGTCTGTCTCCCCGATTCCCAGGCTGTTCCAAGTCCCCTTGTCCACCCAGTCTCAGTCACCTCATCCCACCTGACCTCAGTGTTCCCCTCCCACATTGCCAACTACCTCCCAGTCCTGCGTCCCCTGTTCCTCACTGCCTACCAGTCCTCATCTCTTCCCCAGGAACCAGTCCCCAGGAACCTATCCTTGCAAAAGGATACCAGTCTCTTCTTCCCCCATTCAGATCCAAATCCCCATCTCCCTGTGCAACCAACCCCAGGCTCCACTTCCTCCTCTTAGCTCCCAGTTCCAGTGGCCGCAAACAACTCCCAGTCACAGTTTCTCTCTTCCTGCCCCCCCCCCGCTCCACCCCCGCAGTCCCAGTCTCACAAGGCTCCTTGTACTGATCTGCTCCTTTCCTTCCTCCTGGTCTGGCTTTTGTGCTCTCTGCATTCAGGTCAGGCAGCTCCCTCTTCCATGTTGCCTGGGTGCCAACAGGGTGGTTCATTGAGAGCACAGGAGACAGGCAGGCGGGACCCAGCCCCTCTCCAGCCCAGAGATAGGTGCTGTACCGAGGGGTGCTGGTTTGAAGTGGTTTCCATCAGGGTTTACAGTTTTGTTCAATGGCTTTCAGCACCCCCACTATAAAAATTGTTCCAGCACCTATGGCTCAGAGCAGGCACGAGCTGAAACTGCAGGGTAGCCGGGGAATGAAGCGTGATCAGTTGCTCTGTGGAGGCGGCACATGTGCAGTCTGGTCACATGTACGAGCCGTGAGGGGACAGAGCATGCCTACTTGCTCTGTAGAGAGAGTGCATGCACAGTCTGGTGAGCACTAGAGGGAGTGGTTATGTGTTGGACCATGCCCGGGGTGGACGGAATCTTTGGAGATTTTAGCTGCAAAATTCTTAGAAGTCTCTTCTGAGCATGTGCAAACCTAGAGTTTTTGAAGGTTTATATAAAGTGGCCAGACTTGGAGGGATTTTCACAAGAACAGCACAAGACTCATCCCTGACACAAAGGCCACCCCCGCTGCCAAATTTCAAGTTCCTGCTCCAAAGCCTGGGGGTACTTGATCTTCTCAAAGAAAAGGCTGTCAGTATTTTTTTAACATTGCAAAACGACGTATTTTTCTCTAGCTTTGTTCTCAGAAGCAGCTGAACTGTTTTGGTTGAAGCTTTTAAACAGCGAAATTTACCCGGAGGCAGACACCCAGCATGGAAAATTTCAGCCCAAATGGTTAAAGTTTGGTAAAGTTATAAGCAACAGAAAAATAACCTTATACTGGGAAGTGCCAGGCACCCTTAATAATAGGCAGTGCTACCAGCCTTGCCTACAACATGTGAGTTGGAAGTAGCCTCAGGGAAGCTTACACTGCAATTAAAACAGCCACCGCTGGCCCATGTCAGTTGATTCAGTCTCAGAGGGCTCAGGCTCCAGGTCTGCAAAATGGTGGTGTAAACATTCGGGCTTGGGCTAGAAGCCGAGGCTGGGACCCCATGAGTGGGGAGGGTCCAGAGCCCAGGCTCCAGTCCAAGCCCAAATGTCTGCACCATCATTTTACAACCCTGCAGCCTGAGCCCCACAAGCCTGAGACAGCTGACATAGGCCAGCCCCAGGTGTTTAATTGCAGTGTAGACATAGACTCAGGGGCAGGTATAGTACCTGAGAGTATCTGCCAGGTTTTATAGTTTCACAATCACACTGATTTTTTTAAACGCTTTTCACTCCCACATTGCTACGTGAAACACCCCCACAAAACACAGGAAACTGACTGAGGGTATGTCTACACTGCATTTTCAAATCTGTGGCAGCGAGTCTGACTTGGACTCGTATTATGGCGCTAAAAAACAACAGCATGGACATGCAGACTCAGGTTTTGAGGCCTGGGGAGGAGGGCGGGATTCTGAGCCCAAGCTCTAGCACAAGGCACAACGTCTACACTGCTGTTTTTAACACAGTAGTGTGAGCCTGAGTCTATAGACCTGAGCTCCGAGACTCACTGCAGTGTAAACACACCCTGAGCCTACAGGGGAAACTGGTTATACACAAAGTGCTGCCCAATGCACAAAATAAAGAAACTGGGAAAACCAGATAAAAAAATTCTCCAGTTTCAGACGAACACAGCTGCTACTCTGAAACTCTTCAATTCTAACGATCTTCGGTGCCATTTGTATCAATAGCATGTGAAATTTCAGACAGAAGGGTGAATTTTATGTCCATGGTTCCATAGATTCATAGATATTAAGGTCTGAAGGGACCATTATGATCATCTAGTCTGACCTCCTGCACAACGCAGGCCACAGAATCTCACCCACCCACTCCTGCGAAAAACCTCTCACCTATGTCTGAGCTACTGAAGTCCTCAAATCGTGGTTTAAAGACTTCAAGGAGCAGAGAATCCTCCAGCAAGTGACCCGTGCCCCATGCTACAGAGGAAGGCGAAAAACCTCCAGGGCCTCTTCCAATCTGCCCTGGAGGAAAATTCCTTCCCGACCCCAAATATGGCCATCAGCTAAACCCTGAGCATGTGGGCAAGACTCACCAGCCAGATACCCAGGAAAGAATTCTCTGTAGTAACTCAGATCCCACCCCATCTAACATCCCATTACAGACCATTGGGCCTATTTACCTTGAATATTTAAAGATTAATTAATTGCCAAAATCAAAAAATTTTATCCCATCATACCATCTCCTTCATAAACTTATCGAGTTTAATCTTAAAGCCGGATAGGTCTTTTGCCCCCACTGCTTCCCTTGGAAGGCTATTCCAAAACTTCATTCCTCGGATGGTTAGAAACCTTCGTCTAATTTCAAGTCTAAACTTCCCAATGACCAGTTTATATCCATTTGTTCTTGTGTCCACATTGGTACTGAATTTAAATAATTCCTCTCCGGTATTTATCCCTCTGGTATATTTATAGAGAGCAATCATATCTCCCTTCAACCTTCTTTTAGTTAGGCTAAACAAGCCAAGCTCCTTGAGTCTCCTTTCATAAGACAGGTTTTCCATTCCTCGGATCATCCTAGTAGCCCTTCTCTGTACCTGTTCCAGTTTGAATTCATCCTTCTTAAACATGGGAGACCAGAACTGCACACAGCATTCCAGGTGAGGTCTCACCAGTGCCTTGTATAACGGTACTAAAACCTCCTTATCTCTACAGGAAATACCTCGCCTGATGCATCCCAAGACAGCATTAGCTTTTTTCACAGCCATATCACATTGTCAGCTCATAGTATTCCTATGATCAACCAATAGTCAAAGGTCCTGCTCCTCCTCCATTACTTCTAATTGATGCATCCCCAGTTTATAACTAAAATTCTTGTTATTAATCCCTAACTGCATAACCTTACACTTCTCACTATTAAATTTCATCCGATTACTATTACTCTAGTTTACAAGGTCATCCAAATCTTCCTGTATGATATCCTGGTCTCTCTCTAAATTAGCAATACCTCCCAGCTTTGTATCATCTGCAAACTTATTAGCACTCTCCCACTTTTTGTGCCGAGGTTCCATATAATCTACGTAAGCTAGGAAAAGTTATTGTTTTTTGTAGTTAAAGGATTCAGATGATTTCCACAATTTTCTGCTACCTGACCTCAAGAAAGTTTGTTCTTTGAGGGTCAGAGGTTCTAAACCCGCAGTCCCTGAACAGAAGCAAGGAGGAAAGAAGGAAAGAATAGGAGAGCTTCTATTAAGTGAAAAGAAAAGGAGTACTTGGGGCACCTTAGAGACTAACAAATTTTCTTTTTGTATGATGTCCGTCTGTTTGCATTTGGAAAGGAAGATGATGTCTGTCTGTATCTGTATGAGTTTTTTCATGAAGTTGATAGATTTCCACTCCATACGGCTAAATTCAGTGCCTTGCATAATGACAGGTTTCAGAGTAGCAGCTGTGTTAGTCTGTATCCGCAAAAAGAAAAGGAGGACTTGTGGCACCTTAGAGACTACTCCTTTTCTTTTTGCAAATACAGACTAACTCGGCTGCTACTCTGAAATCTATTAAATGAGTATCTTTTTAGTAAATGTTGGTGATGTAGAGAAAAGATAACTCAGCATAGCCAGTGGTAAGAACAGAGGAGGATCCACATCAGCAAAATGTTTTCTCTATAAGCCTTGTGCCCTTAAAGTTTAACGAATGGTCAAGATCTGCAATCCTCTCAAAGATTTTTGACAGCCATGAAACTCTTTGGCCGAAGTCATATAGGAATTCTGAAGTCAAATCCTTAACAGTAATAAAAGAATCAGATTTTAATTTCATCTGTAATAATTGAGCCTTTGAGGTGGTATTTTTGTCTATAATCAAAGCTCTTATCACTCGATAGCATCCACAGAAGAAAAAAGAGAGGAGTAATTGAAATGTTACATCTTCATTCAGAGACTCCACCACTTAACAAGCAAAAATAAAATTAAGGGTGCAAAGAATATCAACATTGGACTATTAGATGAATAGTTCTCTCCTTGAGACACAGGCACTTGTATCAAGGACATATATCATCAATAATGACAACAGGCAGCCTTTGTCTCTGCAATTTCACTGGATTCAGAGCCTGTTACTTAAATTGTAATAACATAAATGAAGGCTGATAGATACTAGTCCTTGTAGTTAGGAGATACTAGCCTCTGAGATCAAAGGCGGAGGATCATACTGTATGTAAGCAGAGTCAGGATGAGCTCCACCCTGACATCTGGTGGTGAGGTGTGGCAAGTTGTGGAAAAGAACTTCAGGGGCCCGATTTCATTTGCATAGGCACACCCACCCTGCCTAGAATGAGGCCATAGCTGCCCAAATGGTCACTTTGGCTGCTGTGGGATCCCCAGTGTCTCTGTTATTGGGGCAAGAAGAATAAATTGTTATTACCCTGATTATGGGAATTGTGCTTGGAACTGTACTTGGCCTTTTGCTATGATGGAGGGACTCACCATCAACTAAGTAGCACTCGCTAGGCAAGGGACATGAGTTCCAAAACTCTGTGAATGGAGAGAGACAGGAATTAGTACTTGGTGGCATGGGCCTCTTGATGAGGGCCTTACATGCTAATTGCACTTCCTCCGCTGTAGAATATCAGAGCTAATTCTGATTCCATGAGGAGTCTAGTTACAGGCTGCTGAATTCACTTTGGGCTAATAGTGCACCAGCACTGAGGCTCCCGTGCTACAAGCTGAATTCACCTAAGCGCTGAAATCACTGAGCGTTGTGTTAAATAGTGGGGGAGCCTGAAGATATATTGTGGAGCAGTTTGTGGGATGGCTGGAGTGCCTTGTGGACAGGCTGGTAGAGCAGTTCATAGGACGGCGGGAGCTGCTTGTGGGACGCAGAGCAGTTCGTGGGACGGTGGGAGCTGTGGGGCAGTCAGCTTCAGAGCATGTAAGGTGCCCCTTACCTCTTCCCCCCGCCCCCCCGATCTTCACCCAGGTTGGGAGGTAAAGCTCTGCAGATAAACTTTTGAACTCTGGGGCTGCCCTGACCAGGGACAAAGACTTTTGGGTCATTGGACTTTTGGGACTTTGGGTGATTTCAGGTTGCTGGACTCAAGAACCAAAGAGAAAGGACACGACCCAATTTGCTTGGGGTGGGTTTTTGCTCATGGGTTGTGTTATGAATCCTGTTGGTGGTGTATCCCCAACATAATGCCACATTGTTTCTCTCTATTATTAAAAGGCTTTTTGCCACACTCAGACTCTGTGCTTGCGAGAGGGGAAGTATTGCCTCTTGGAGGCACCCAGCGGAGGTGGTATATATTTGTCCCAGGTCACTGGATGGGGGCTCGAGCCGGTTTTGCATTGTGTTATTGGAATGGATCCCCTAGATATTGAACCCGGCCCTTGTTGCTGCCAGCTCTGACGGGCAGAAGGGTTACATGTATAATAAACAATAGCATTACATATGTATTGTATTGAAAAGTAAATATCCCTCTACAAACCATGGTCACACATACACACAGAGCTTGAACCCGGCTTTCGCACTCCCATGTACTACATCAATTTGACTTGAACAAAAACACTTGCGAGATGTCACTTTTAACTTAAGTTACTCGGGAAAAGGATCATTTTGGTTTGTTTTTTTCCTTGTTGTTTCAGATAATCGATGACACTCATCTTTAAAATAAACAGTGTAGAGACAGATGTCATGGGAAGAGTTTAATTTTACCTCTAAAAGAAAAGGAGTACTTGTGGCACCTTAGAGACTAACCAATTTATTTGAGCATAAGCTTTCGTGAGCTAAGCTCACTTCATCGGATGCATAAAACCTCTGTTATCAAGTACTTTAACATTTCTCAGTGAACATGGAAAGTAAAAACAGTAAAAGTTCAGTGGAATGTGGAGTTGGTTTTATTTGATTTGGAGAATGTGTGTTTTTAGGGTAATTTCCACATTCATTGTCCTTCCCAAGGTCACCAGAATATTCACTGTGCATGAATGGACCTGGTCTCATGTAGATCCTATGGGATCCTGAAGTTGGGGCACTAACCCTGTGACCTGTTACCACAGTGGGATCCTGCCTCTTCCTTGGCATCTGGCCCACAGATATTAACTATCCAGCATACAAGAGCTTTGTCCTAATTACAGGCTATACTGAACCATGGCTTTCATTGAAATCAGTGGGAAGTTCTGCTTAGAAATCCACGGCATGACGTGGAGCTACATTTTTGATAATTTAAAAAAAAAAAAAAAGAGAAAGGATTTACCTTCACTGTTTTTCTTCTCCATACAATGTACTACGAGTATTTCATCTGTCTCTTTGCAAAGAACTCTGAGATACCTTGGGTCTGACAGAGGCTATGTAAATCCAAGTTTTATTCTAACCTGAACTCTAACTAAGAAATACAATTATCAGGGAGTAGCCATGTTAGTCTGTATCCACAAAAAAAATGAGGAGTCCGGTGGTTAGTCTTTAAGAAGCCACTGGACTCCTCATTTTTTTAAGAAATACAATATTTGTTGAGTTTGACACACCTGCTTAACTGGACATTTGGGTAGGTTTTGTTGGTGGAGCTGGGTCAGGAACTGTCTGGTGCTAACCGAGGGGAAACGTCATCTATAGATCTAACATCCAAACAACTCTCCTAGTCACAAAATATCATCGATTACCAAGTTTGAGTCATTTTCAACCCACAGTGAGTGCACATAGTTCTAACAGATAATTTAGATAATGCAAACAAAAAATAAATAAATAATCAGTTGCATAGCACAAAATCGGTGTCTAATAATGATTAGTCAAAATCCAGATTAAAAAAAAAAATCAATAAAACTGCCTCTGCTATTGGGTTGCTGTGCAAAATTGTGCACTTACAGCTGACCCAAATCCTACTGAAGTCAATCAGAATTTGTCAATTGACTGCAATGGGAGTTTGGCTGAGGCTCATAGTTCTGTGCCTCAGTTTATCCATTTGTAAAATGGGGATATTGCTACTTACTGTACCTACCTGATAGAGACACTGTAAGGTGTAAGAGAGGTAACATATGGACATTGTTCAACACAGTGAATGTCATGGTGTACCACCACTTGGGAATGTCTCCTTAGATTGCTGAACAATCGGAAATGCAGACAACCCAGTTTCTCTGCCAGACTGAGTGACCTTGTCCATGCTAAATTCCTATTTACTCCATTTATGGTACTCATTATGGCACTCTTTTGGTAGAGTCTGCAATTCAGAGTGTTTGGGATTTTAAGAAGGGGGTAATCCTGTTTAATCCACAGCAATAATTTTTAAGCAGCAGCCATAGAATCTCCTCTTTTTTGCTGGCTCTTTTGAGACCTTAAAGAAGCTGTTCATTTATAGCAAAAGTTTTGCAGTTCACCTTTAACTAGTTCGTGCTTGTGAAACGCACCAAGAGCCTGGAATGAAAGGTACTATATAAAGCCTTATTTAATTTCACATTGGCCTACTCTATCTGATGGAATTCCGCTACCATCAACAGATTACAGCTGCCCCACCTCCCGGCTCCGCCCCTCAGAAAAGATCAATTGAGGAAAAATGGCCATGACGAGTAAGAAGGAGAGACTGATTAAATATTTAAAGTGTTACTGTAAATGAATAAGATGCACAAGCCAGTTCAGTAATGAGCTTCCCTCTAAGCCACTGGAAATTTACAGTAATGCTGCACTTGACTCCTTCAGGTCTCTCCCACATGCCAGCAAAACTCCCTCTGGTTGCCAACCAGCCACAATGCATAATGCATGTGTATGTGCTAGGCATTTAGCTACCGCATGTTCCATGCAATAAAATATCCATGGGCCCAAAATAACAAAATGCTCCTTTCCTAATGGTCAGAAAAGTCCCGGGAGAAGTTTGGTTCTTGGCATGACTTATAGCAACAAGATCACCACATTAAGTTAAAGGATTCCATTAAATATAGTTCAGTAAAAATAAATATGGTAAAACATTTTTTGTGTGGGTAACTCGCCTCCCACCTTCTCCCAAGGAGGAAGGAAAAGAGAGGAAGACAGATATAGGAACCCAGCACTATCCAGTTTTTACTATATTTTTCCAGTGAACTGTAATAGAGGGCCTATCACTTGTGGGTCTCTGTTATAGATCTCATATACTGTACATAAAGTTTTTCTCTCTGACTCATAGTGTGGCTATCTTTACAGTTTTTCTCTATAGTCTATATTCCGCACTTGCAAGACCTTCAGAGTTTCCACAGAGATGTCTGTGGAAGTCCCACCCATGGTACACATACAGAATTAATAAAACCCAGCTCATGTATGGTACTTTTTCATCAGTAGATGCCAAAGCTCTTTACAAAGGAGGTCAGTATTATCCCTGTCTTAGAATCATAGAATATCAGGGTTGGAAGGGACCTCAGGAGGTCATCTAGTCCAACCCCCTGCTCAAAGCAGAACCGATCCCCAATTAAATCATATATTAAGTCTTATATTTTGGGAAACTGAAGCACAAAGAGCTGAAATGCCTTGCCCCCAGTCGTGCAGCAGGCTGAATTGGGAATAGAACCCAAGTCTCTCGAGTCCCAGCCCACTGCTCTATCCACTACACCATAAGAGAATTAACTACTACAGCCTGGAGAGCAGATTGGATTCTGTATACAAAAGTAGAATTTCAGTGAATTAACCAAAATTTCAGGAATTTCCTATTATTATTGTGCTGAACCCTGAAGTCCCAACTCGGAAGAATGTCCTTAGGCTTCAGTAGGAGATTGCCTTTATAAAGACTGAGTGAAAACTGAAAAACCACCTCACAATTTGCCACATTAGTATTTACATTGAAAGTTCCTTATTTAAGGACGGATCTCACATGTTGGTGAGCATCTCCTTTAACAAGCGGAGTTCCTGCAACTCCCTGGAGTCTATACTCTCTTTCTACTCCATCTATAACAGTTGTGCTGAGTAAAAACAGAGCAAGGGCTTCTAGATTTGGCCCACTGGTTTCAGTCGGAGTTAAAGGCACTCAGCAGCTGGCAGGAAGGTGCTCAGCATCTTGCTTCGTAGGTTCCTTGGAACAGGGCAGGACCGGCTCTAGGCACCAGCAAAGCAAGCATGTGCTTGGGGTGGCACAATTCCAGGGGCGGCGTTCCAGCCACCCCTTTATTTTTCCCCTTTGCTTGGGCAATTGCACTCTCAGTTGCGCTCTTGGGGCGGCAAATATTTTGCTTGGGGCAGCAAAAAACCTAGAGCCGGCCCTGGAACGGGGTCTATATCTCTGGTACATCTACATCAGTTGCTATCACCAGTGAAGTTGAAAAAATGTTAGCAACAAATGGGCATATTTCCCTAAGGCAGCCAAGCCTGTTGTGCCCTCTTTTCCTATTACCGTGTGGGCATGAAAAATAAAGCACTCATTGGTAGAAGTAAAACATATTTTGCTCTAACTCTGACATGCATAAGGAACTTTTTTTTCCCATTTGCAGCAGTTCAGAGAGCTCTTCAATGTG
This sequence comes from Caretta caretta, assembly GCF_965140235.1. Classification (NCBI taxonomy): domain Eukaryota; kingdom Metazoa; phylum Chordata; order Testudines; family Cheloniidae; genus Caretta; species Caretta caretta. Next base: position 9,526,451 of record NC_134208.1, on the reverse strand, counting down.
ATAAATTCTGCTAATCTACATCATCTATGGTATGTGTCTGCCATCCACCAGATGAAAAGACTGCTAGTCAAAAGGAAAACTGCACTATGTCCTGCATGAAATGTCAGCTGGGGATGGGAGAAGGTAATGTAGTGGCAAATATTCGATCTAACTCTGCATCAAAAAAAATTCATATTTATAAACAGAGGAATGGAGACTATTTTAATGGAACTGCACTTGTGAGAGCGACATTGGCCTACTCACCTGTAATTACCTTCAGAATGTTGGTGTATCTTTTGGCATTGTCCGTGTCAACAAGACATTCTATACATCTTTTTTTTAGCAAGGGGTATAAGTTAGCTTGCATCACTATTTAGATTTTTAATGAACAACAAGTCCATGTGTCAAACTGATAATATAATAGGATACTAGTTATTCAACATACTATATTTAGAATTTATACTTAGTGAAGCATCAAAATATCAGTATTCAACTTTGAGAATGCTAGGAGCATTTCTGAATTTTTTTGTAAAATACAAAGAAAAAGTTGTTGGCGGCAGCAATAAGGTCCAGGGACAAAAGGTAAAATAGTTTGTACCTTGGGGAAGTTTTAACCTAAGCTGGTAAAAATAAGTGTAGGGGTTTTTTTCATGCAGGTCCCCACATCTGTACCCTAGAGTTCAGAGTGGGGAAGGAACCTTGACATGGTGGCAGAGCGGTGGGATTAACTTGAAATCATTTTGAGATCAATTTGAGATTTTTTGAACCAGAAGCACAGATTTTAAAAAAGGAATTTTTTTTTCCTTTGGGCTGCTGGGAAGCAGGTTTTAAGCTGAAAGCAGTTAGAGTTTTTTTTGTCTCTGCTTGGATGCCAGCTGGTCAGGAACGTGGACTTTTGCAGTCTATGATGATTATCCCATCCCCACGCTGTTGGGGGACGACTTAGCCAATCATGTGAAGCTAGCCAAGAGGGTGGGAATGGTCACCTGCAGCCAGGCTAAGCAAGCCTAGCTCTGTTCTGGAAACTTCTACCAGGACCCGGTCAGAGGTGATGGACCCGGACCCCATGCCAACATCTGCAACAGCAGTAGTGGATCCAGTCCCAGAGACCCAGACAGAGCCAGTCCCAGAACCAGAACCGGCAGAACAACCAGCACCAGACCCATTGCCAACACTGAATGCAGTACTTGCAACCCCAAAACCAGAGGGCCCCACCGAACCTGAACCAGCAGCAGCCGATAACCCTACACAAGAGACTCAGCAGGAGCCTGAAACCCAACATAGTGCACGAACAGAGAGCAGTTCAGTCAACGGAAACAGCCCCATGACCTACATCGCTTCCAGAGGGATCAAGGCCTAGGTCCACAATCCAATGAGGAACTGACACAGGAAGACTGGCATCCTGGGAGACAGTTGGTAGTTCCAACTAAGTACCAGGTCAAGCTCTTGAGCTTAGCCCACGATCATCCTAGTGGCCATGCTGGGGTGAACAGGACCAAAAACCGTTTGGGGAGGTCATTCCACTGGGAGGGAATGGGCAAGGATGTTTCTACCTAAGTCCGGTCTTGTGAGGTATGCCAAAGAGTGGGAAAACCCCAAGACCAGGTCAAAGCCCCTCTCCAGCCACTCCCCATCATTGAAGTTCCATTTCAGCGAGTAGCTGTGGATATTCTGGGTCCTTTTCCGAAAAAGACACCCAGAAGAAAGCAGTAGATACTGACTTTCATGGATTTTGCCACCCGATGGCCAGAAGCAGTAGCTCTAAGCAACACCAGGGCTAAAAGTGTGTGCCAGGCACTAGCAGACATTTTTGCCAGGGTAGGTTGGCCCTCCGACATCCTCACAGATGCAGGAACTAATTTCCTGGCAGGACCTATGGAAAGCCTTTGGGAAGCTCATAGGGTGAATCACTTGGTTGCCACCCCTTACTATCATCAAACAAATGGCCTGGTGGAGAAATTTAATGGGACTTTGGGGGCTATGATACGTAAATTCGTAAATGAGCACTCCAATGGTTGGGACCTAGCATTGCAGCAGTTGCTCTTTGCCTACAGAGCTGTACCACGTCCCAGTTTAGGGTTTTCACCATTTGAACTTGTATATGGCTGTGAGGTTAAGGGGCCATTACGGTTGGTGAAGCAGCAATGGGAGGGGTTTACACCTTCTCCAGGAACAAACATTCTGGACTTTGTAACCAACCTACAAAACACCCTCTGAACCTCTTTAGCCCTTGCTAAAGAAAACTTACAGGATGCTCAAAAAGAGCAAAAAGCCTGGTATGATAAACATGCCTGAGAGCGTTCCTTCAGAGTAGGGGACCAGGTCATGGTCTTAAAGGCGCTCCAGGCCCATAAAATGGAAGCGTCGTGGGAAGGGCCATTCACGGTCCAGGAGCGCCTGGTAGCTGTTAATCATCTCATAGCATTCCCCACCTCCAACCGAAAGCCTAAGGTGTACCATATTAATTCTCTAAAGCCCTTTTATTCCAGAGAATTAAAGGTTTGTCAGTTTACAGCCCAGGGAGGAGATGACACTGAGTGGCCTGAAGGTGTCTACTATGAAGGGAAAAGTGCTGGTGGTGTGGAAGAGGTGAACCTCTCCATGACCCTTGGGTGTATGCAGCGACAGCAGATCAAGGAACTGTGCACTAGCTACGCGCCGAAGTTCTCAGCCACCCCAGGTCTGACTGAATGGGCATACCACTCCATTGACACAGGTAATGCTCACCCAATTAAGGTCCAACCTTACCGGTGTCTCCTCAAGCTAAAACTGCTATAGAACGGGAGATCCAGGATATGCTACAGATGGGGGTAATCTGCCCCTCTGGCCGTGCATGGACATCTCCAGTGGTTCTAGTTCCCAAACCAGATGGGGAGATACGTTTTTGCATGGACTACCATAAGCTAAATGCTGTAACTCACCCAGAGAACTATCCAGTGCCACGCACAGATGAACTATTAAAGAAACTGGGAGGGGCCCAGTTCATCTCTACCTTGGACTTAACCAAGGGGTACTGGCAGATACCGCTAGATGAATCTGCCAAGGAAAGGTCAGCCTTCACCACACATCTCGGGCTGTATGAATTTAATGTACTCCCCTTTGGGCTGCGGAATGCACCCGCCACCTTCCAAAGACTTGTAGATGGTGTCCTAGCAGGATTGGGAGTATATGCAGTCGCCTACCTTGATGATGTGGCCATATTTTCGGATTCCTAGGCAGAACACCTGGAACATCTACAAAAAGTCTTCGAGCGCATAAGGGAGGCAGGACTAACTGTTAAGGCTAAGAAGTGTCAAATAGGCCTAAACAGAGTGACTTACCTTGGACACCAGGTGGGTCAAGGAACTATCAACCCCTTATAGGCCAAAGTGGATGCTATCCAAAAGTGGCCTGTTCCAAAGTCAAAGAAACTGGTCCAATCCTTCTTAGGCTTGGCCAGATATTACAGGCAATTTGTACCACAATACGGCCAAATGGCCGCCCCACTGACAGACCTAACCAAAAAGAAACAGCCAAATGCCGTTCAGTGGACCGAAGAGTGTCAGAAGGCCTTTAACCAGCTTAAAGCGACACTCACGTCTGACCCTGTGCTAAGGGCCCCAGACTTTGACAAACCGTTCCCAGAATCAACTGGTTAAAATCGTCCTTGAGATGTGGAAAATATTGTTAGTATTTATATACTTGGTAGTATATTTATAGGTGCATGTGTCTTATTAACTCTGTTTTCTCCTAGAGCTCCAGGAAGAAATCCCAGCCAGCGTTTCACCCTATCTGTGATATGGGGGGCATGTCATAAATATAAAGGGAAGAGTAAACACCTTTAAATCCCTTCTGGCCAGAGGAAAAACCCTTTCACCTGTAAAGGGTTAAGAAGCTAAGACAACCTTGCTGGCACCTGACCGAAAGGACCAATAAGGAGACAAGATACTTTCAAAGCTGGAGGGGGTGAACACAAAGTGTTCTCTCTTTCTGTGTGTTGTTTTTGCCGGGACCAGAGCAGGAATGCAGGTCAGAACTCCTGTAAAAAGTCAGTAAGCAATCTAGTTAGATATGCGTTAGATTCTGTTTTGTTTAAATGGTTGATAAAATAAGTTGTGCTGAATGGAATGTATATTCCTGTTTTTGTGTCTTTTTGTAACTTAAGGTTTAGCCTAGAGGGATTCTCTATGTTTTGAATCTGATTACCCTGTAAGGTATTTACCATCCTGATTTTACAGAGGTGATTATTTTACTTTTTCTTTAATTAAAATTCTTCTTTTAAGAACCTGATTGCTTTTTCATTGTTCTTAAGATCCAAGGGTTTGGGTCTGTGTTCACTTATGCAAGTTGGTGAGGATTTTTATCAAGCCTTCCCCAGGAAAGGGGGTGTAGGGCTTGGGGAGATTTTGGGGGGGAAAGATGTTTCCAAGTGGGCTCTTTCCCTGTTATATATTTGTTAGACGCTTGTTGGTGGCAGCAATAAGGTCCAGGGACAAAAGGTAAAATAGTTTGTACCTTGGGGAAGTTTTAACCTAAGCTGGTAACAATAAGTGTAGAGGTTTTTTCATGCAGGTCCCCACATCTGTACCCTAGAGTTCAGAGTGGGGAAGGAACCTTGACAGCCTCCCTCAAAGAGCTATCTTTAACTTATCAGGATCAAATTTAACTCTAGTAGTATCCATCTTTTTCTTGGAGTTTAACTTTAATATGAGAATATTAAATATTAATTCAGACTCATTACCCCTCAAGGAAATGAATCATCCCCATTTTACAGATGGATAAATGGAGTCACAGAGGCCCATATCCTGTTATTTAAGCAGAACTCTCCATTGAAATTAATGGGGAGTTCAATGTAAAAAGAGTGTCTGGCACGCTACCATGCAGAGAAACTAAGGGTCCGTTTCACCTCATTCTCACACCACTGTAAATCAGCAGTAAGTCCTGTGAAGTGAAGTGAGTTACTCTGGTGTAAAATAGGTGTGAGGGGAAAACCCATGCCCATGTATCTTGTACAAGGAGCAATTCAGTGGCAGAGCTCGTTATAGAACCTAGAAGCCCTGTCTCCCAGTCTTCACACTTACAGCACACTTCTTCCCCAAAAGGTTACTTCACATGGTGGCTTTTCTGCCTTACTACATGCGTAAGTTGCAAATAGCCCTTCAGGCTGTTGAATTCTCTCTCCCCCTCCCTCCTTCTTTTGTCAAGAAACTAACCATGGCAGATGACAATTTGCTGGCATATGGAGAGTGACCAGAAAATAACAACCTGCCTTTTAAAGAGGGTATTACTTTGTTTTTTAAAATGCAAGGAGGTCATCATCATTGCCATGAAGCTGTTGCCTTATCCTGTAATGATGCAATTGCTGCCTCAGTTTCTCTACCTCTCAGCTGGGTGGTTTACTTCGCTTTCCACGTAGCGCTCTTCTCCAGCTGAAGATAGTGTAGCCTTCCCGCCAAACTTGAAAATCGCCCCAAGAACAAAAAGTGAAAGCCAAACAAAAACCAGTCCTTTGCCCTCCAGTCTGGGAACATGTGTAATTCTGTGGGCAAGTTAATCATAGAAAGGTAAGGGAGCTGTCACTTGGTTTGTAAAAATATACAGGATCATCATTTCAATGGTGTCACCCTATGTGGTGCGGGAGGGGGCACTCGCTGCCCCCTGGCTCCCAGCTCCAACTCCTCCGGTTGGTGGAAATTTTGGTAATACAAATGTTGTCTGGAAAGGGGTCAAGTTGGGTATCATGCAAAAGCCCTTTCTCCCATGAACACAATGGTACCATACCTGCTAACCTGGAACAATTATGTAGATGTAGTCAAGAAAATGCTTAAAGATCTATTTTTATTACACTTTAACACAGGCATGTCAAACATGCAGCCCTCACAAAGTTAAATTGTGGCCTTTGATTGACAGTACTATGTTATCAGTTAATATTCAGAACACGATACCTGACTAATTTTTTTAACGTTACAGACTACTATAAATAGAAAGAGTGCTTCAAGTGTTCCTGAAATCTGGGGGATTTTGCACCGTGACAGTACAGGGCAAAAGTTGTGATGCATTATAGAAGCACACACCCAAACACTCATTGCCATTCAAAATGCTACCTACAAATACTTGTGTGTTGAAATCATTTCCCAAAAGCTATAGGACTTGCAAGTCCAGTTCCACAGATTCCGTGTACATTCCGCTCTCTTGCCTATGATGGACAGCGGCAATGTCACAGAATGGATCAAGCAATTTCATGAGGTTGAATTGATGACAAAGCCAACTTTCAGGATAGTGCAGTGATAGATTAAGCTGTTTGAGTCTTTGCTGCTCTTTATCTGGTCCATCATGACTGCTAATTGGAATCTGCACCTTGCAGCACTGGACGACTCTGAAATTCTTTTTTGCTTTAGATTTACCTCACTCAAATAAGAGGTGTAGAAAAGTCTGACCTTGCCATATGGGAGGAATTCTGAAAAAGAAATATGGATTGTTAAAAGGTCGTCACAGGTTCCTTCTGTGCACTTGATTCAGATGAAGCCCCAGAAACCCCAAAACAGAACAATGAAAGTTGTTGGGGTTTGCTGGGCATAACACAGCATCCAAATGCTCTTTCCTAGTTTTTCCTGACTGTCCGAGAACTCCATCGAAGTTCAAAAAAACATGAAGGAGGTTGGGATGAATTCCCCAGAAGTAACCAAGCACCATCTAAACTTGTCATAAATATAAAGGGAAGGGTAAACACCTTTAAATCCCTCCTGGCCAGAGGAAAACCCCTTTCACCTGTAAAGGGTTAAGAAGCTAGGATAACCTCGCTGGCACCTGACCGAAAGGACCAATGAGGAGACAAGATACTTTCAAAGCTGGAGGGGGGGGGGGGAGAAACAAAGGTTCTCTCTGTCTGTGTGTTGCTTTGCCAGGACCAGAGCAGGAATGCAGGTCAAAACTCCTGTAAAGAGCTAATAAGCAATCTAGTTAGATTCTGTTTTGTTTAAATGACTGACAAAATAGGTTGTGCTGAATGGAATGTATATTCCTGTTTTTGTGTCTTTTTGTATCTTAAGGTTTTGCCTAGAGGGATTCTCTATGTTTTGAATCTGATTACCCTGTAAGGTATTTACCATCCTGATTTTACAGAGGTGATTATTTTACTTTTTCTTTAATTAAAATTCTTCTTTTAAGAACCTGATTGCTTTTTCATTGTTCTTAAGATCCAAGGGTTTGGGTCTGTGTTCACTTATGCAAATTGGTGAGGATTTTTATCAAGCCTTCCCCAGGAAAGGGGGTGTAGGGTTTGGGGGGATTTTGGGGTGGGGGGATTTTTGGGGGGAGGGGGAAGATGTTTCCAAGCAGGCTCTTTCCCTGTTATATATTTGTTAGAAGCTTGGTGGTGGCAGCAATAAAGTCCAAGGGGAAAAGGTAAAATAGTTTGTATCTTGGGGAAGTTTTAACCTAAGCTGGTAAAAATAAGCTTAGGGGGTTTTTCATGCAGGTCCCCACATCTGTACCCTAGAGTTCAGAGTGGGGAAGGAACCTTTGACAGAACTAATTAGATGTTGTTAAATGCCAACAAGGGGCAATTTTAAAGCTACAGGATGAGCTTACTGTCACTGGCAACTCATTCACATATGATGGCCCAGAGCACATTAGTATCATGATGAAAGCAGTCTTCAGTGATCACACAGCTAAAGGTTCTATTGAATGGATACTTGGGTCATAACTTGTATGATGCCTTGAGGACCCAAAGAATTATCCAAAGCTCTGTCAATCTATGGGTTCCAGTCATGAAGAACAGTGTCAACCTGTGCTCGAATACAAAGAAGAGTAAGAATCTGAGTGATGGTGACAAGGACAATTACAGAGCGAACTGCAGACAGTTCATTGTTTGCTCATCTCCTGGTCTTATTCAGATCTCAGCAGGATTCTGGTCTATGTGAGACTTTGGGAAAGTTTGAGTTCTCCGTGGTACCACGATCGATATTCAAATGCACCAGAACAATGCATATGTGCCAGATGAAAGGCAAACGAATATACATCTTGTATGGTATTTCCAAGCCAGCACCTATGACAACATGACCGATACCTTATGCTAGTAGAGGCCTTTCAGTACAGCTATCATAGGTGCTATGGTTAAGGTACAAGCTCTCAATAAACAAGAAACTTCATACCTGCCAAGATTTGGCGGATCAATTCATTATGAGGCTAGAGAAAAAATACTGAACTATGACAAAGTCTACCACGTGTTTGCCACATATGCATAGGAATCAATTAAAAATATTACCAGAAAGAAGAGACTCCATGGTATTGCACCTGTCCAATACAAAATCACTGATTCCATGAACATCTCCAATGTCACAACAAAGACACTACTGTCTCATACTCACACAAAGGACAAGTGAACTGCATACCTTGCAGGAAAAATGCTCCAGCATGTGAAGAATTGCTCAAAGAATTTTGTTGTCTTATGGCATAATGAAGTTTCTGCCTTGCGCTGTTCAGTGAAGTTTCTTCGTAGTTCCCAGGAGGAGGCTGACACTAAAATTATTTTACATGCCATCAGTGCTGCAGAGCAAGGGTTCTCAAACTTCATTGCACCGTGACCCGCTTCTGGCAACAAAAAATTACTACATGACCCTGGGATGGGGGGCTGAAGCCTGAGCTTGCCTTAGCCCCGCACGGGAGGGCCAAAGCCCTCTGTCTTCAGGAACAAGGTCAGCTCCCAGACTACTACACTGGACAACACAGCATGGGGAGGAGGTGACCAGCCCTCTGTGGAGAAAGAAGTTGTTTGGGACTATTTAGAAAAGCTGGACGAGCCCAAGTCCATGGGGCCGGATGCGCTGCATCCAAGAGTGCTAAAGAAGTTGGCGGATGTGATTGCAAAGCCATTGGCCATTATCTTTGAAAACTCATGGCGACCGGGAGAGGTCCTGGATGACTGGAAAAAGGCTAATGTAGTGCCCATCTTTAAAAAAGGGAAGAAGGAGGACCCAGGGAATTACAGGCCAGTCAGCCTCACCTCATTCCCTGGAAAAATCATGGAGCAGGCCCTCAAGGAATCAATTCTGAAGCAGTTAGAGGAGAGAAAAGTAATCAGGAACAGTCAGCATGGATTCACCAAGGGCAAGTCATGCAAGACTAATCTAATTGCCTTGTATGGTGAGACAACCGGCTCTGTGGATGAGGGGAAAGCAGTGGACGTGGTATTCCTTGACTTTAGCAAAGACTTTTGACACAGTCTCCCATAGTATTCTTGCCAGCAAGTTAAGGAAATATGGGCTGGATGAATGGACTATAACGTGGACAGAAAGCTGGCTAGATTGTCAGGCTCAACGGGTAGCGATCAATGGCTCCATGTCTAGTTGACAGCCGGTATCAAGCAGAGTGCCCCAAGGGTCGGTCCTGGGGCTGGTTTTGTTCAATATCTTCATTAATGATCTGGAGGATGGCATGGATTGCACCTTCAGCAAGTTTGCAGATGACATTAAACTGGGAGGAGAGGTAGATACACTGGAGGGTAGGGATAGGATACAGAGGGACCTAGACAAATTGGAGGATTGGGCCAAAAGAAATCTGATGAGATTCAACAAGGACAAGTGCAGAGTCCTGCACTTAGGACAGAAGAATCCCATGCACGGCTACAGACTAGGGACCGAATGGCTAGGCAACAGTTCTGCAGAAAAGGACCTAGGGGTTACAGTGGACGAGAAGCTGGATATGAGTCAACAGTGTGCCCTTGTTGCCAATAAGGCTAACGGCATTTTGGGCTGCATAAGTAGGGGCATTGCCAGCAGATTGAGGGACGTGATCATTCCCCTCTATTCGACATTGGTGAGGCCTCATCTGGAGTACTGTGTCCAGTTTTGGGCCCCACACTTCAAGAAGGATGTGGATAAATTGGAGAGAGTCCAGCGAAGGGCAACAAAAATGATTAGGGGTCTGGAACACATGACTTATGAGGAGAGGCTGAGGGAGCTGGGATTGTTTAGCCTGCAGAAGAGAAGAATGAGGGGGGATTTGATAGCTGCTTTCAACTACCTGAAAGGGGGTTCCAAAGAGGATGGCTCTAGACTGTTCTCAATGGTAGCAGATGACAGAACGAGGAGTAATGGTCTCAAGTTGCAGTGGGAGAGGTTTAGGTTGGATATTAGGAAAAACTTTTTCACTAGGAGGGTGGTGAAGCACTGGAATGGGTTACCTAGGGAGGTGGTGAAATCTTCTTCCTTTGAGGTTTTTAAGGTCAGGCTTGACAAAGCCCTGGTTGGGATGATTTAGTTGGGGATTGGTCCTGCTTTGAGCAGGGGGTTGGACTAGATGACCTCCTGCAGTCCCTTCCAACCCTGATATTCTATGATTCGATGAAAGCCCAATCCCAAGCTTCACTGCCCTGGGTGGGGGAGACAAAGCCTGAACCTCACTGCCCCCCGGGGGGGATGGGCTGGGGGACACACCAGAGTTGAAGCTCCAGGGCTTCAGGCCCAGGTGGGGGGCCTGTAACCTGAGCCCTGCCACCAGGGCCAAAGCCCTCGGACGCTTTGGGTTCAGCCCTGGGCCACAGAAAATCTAATGCCAGCCCTGGTGACCCCATTAAAACTGGGTTGCGACCCACTTTGGGGTCCCGACCCACAGTTTGAGAACAGCGGCCGCAGAGCATTGGTGCTACTTGACTCTGGATTTTCACACAAGACACAGATGTTCTCGTGCTCACTATGAGATACTTCCCAAGACTTCCACAAGATTCTGTTTTTGTGCCTGCTGCTGCAGAGCAGAGTCATTTTATATCCCTCAGAGATACGTTCCTATCACTCAGACCATTAAAATCCACCACACTGCCAGCTCTCCACGCTCTTTCAGGAAGCGACATTACGGGAAGGTTGACAGGAAAGACCAAATTATCTTACTGAATGCGATTTAGTTTAATTCACTTTAAAATAAACCAAATTAAGGCCACTTTAATTCTGAATGAGTGTGTCCACACAGGGGTTTAATGCAGTTTAACTAGTCAACTAAAGGTGTGAATTTAAAGTGAATTCAGACTAATTTTCCAGAGCACCCTTTGTAGACAAGCCCTAAGAGTTCCAGGTGTTCTGGGTCCCTCAGATAATTGTGGTTGCACTGCACACATCCCAAGAAACACACATGCATGCTATGTGAGACCTGGTTTACACTAGGAAATTAGGTCTGTATACATTGGTCAGAGGTGTGAAGAATCCAGATCTGAGTGATGCAGTTAGACCAACCCAATCCCTCGTGTAGACAGTGCTGTCTACAGAGGGTATGGCCTCTTGCACAGGTGGAGTACCTACAGTGACAGGAGAACCCTTCCCAAGGGTGTTGGTAATGTCTTCACTGAAATGCTACAGCAGCTGTGTTGCTGTGGCCTTTTAAGACAAGCCCTCAGTCTTTAAGTGCGTTACAAGTAACCTTCTACAGCACTTCCAAACATTCATAGCATTGCTGCTGGAGATTAAATAAACCCCTGGGAGCATCAAGGTCATTTGTCCAGGAAGCTCCTTCCACACTATGATGCAAAGCAAGGACTGCAAACTAGGACTACTTACTTGCAGCCTGGGAGGTTTCAGAGTATGACTATTTTTGAGTTATCCCTCCAAAAAATAAAAGTAATTATTAATTATCTTAGCGTTACACTCTCTGTGTTGACATGAGTGTAAGATTTAAACTGTTTTTCAGCTTCAGTCTATAGCAGTAGCTACCAGCACACCAACTATAGTAATCTGAAGGTTCCATAGTGTTCTCTTGGATCTAAGTGTCTGTGTACTCATACTTTCTTCTCTGAGGCCCAACAGTGTTCTCTGTGTGACTCCCTTTCTACTGGTGTGTTATATGGCTCCCAGGGCGAGGCCTCTGAGTTGCCTTCATAGCTCAGTTAGATTTGTCTTTTCCCTTGAGACAAATCCATTAGACCCTCTGCAGACATGCTTCCAAGGGCATATAAAGACCTACCCATTCAATGCTCATCATCTGTTTCTTTTCAGTCTAATAAGGTCCAGACCTATTAGTATTAACAAATCCTAGCTCTAAAGAACATGGAGGATGGTGAATCTGAATCCACAGACAATACAACTGTCAGAGAACTGAAATTATAAGTAAGCACTTTCCCTTTCAATAATAGCACATATGCATAATGTGCCTCACTCTAGGAGATTAATAAGCCAGAGGGATGTGTCTATCAGACTCAATATTAAGTAACAGTATAAAGCACTTAGCTGGCAATAAAATACAGGTACTACATGAAAAAACAGTTCCCTTTGGAAATACTGTATATAAGGGCTGTCAAGCGATTACAAAAAATTAATCACGATTAATCACACAATTAATTTTGCTGTTAAACAATAATAGAATATAATTTATTCAAATATTTTGGATGTTTTCTACATTTTCAAATATATTGACTTCAATTACAACACAGAATACAAAGTATACAGTGCTCACTTTATATTTATTTATTACAAATCTTTGCACTGTAAAAAACAAAAGAAATAGTCTTTATCGTTAAAGTTGAACTTACAAATGTAGATTTATGTACAAAAAAACCTGCATTAAAAATAAAACAATGTAAAATTTTAGAACCTACAAGTCCACGCAGTCTTACTTCAGCCAGTTGCTCAGACAAACAAGTTTGGTTACAATTTGCAGGAGATAATGCTGCCCGCTTCTTGTTTATAATGTCACCTGAAAGTGAGAACAGGTGTTCGGATGGCACTTTTGTAGCCGGTGTCACAAGTTATTTATGTGCTAGATGCGCTAAAGATTCACATATCCCTTCATGCTCCAGCCACCATTCCAGAGAACACGTGTCCATGCCAATGACGGGTTCTGCTCAATAACTATCCAAAGTAGAGCGGACCGACATATGTTCATTTTCATCATCTGAGTCAGATGCCACCAGCAGAAGGTTGATTTTCTTTTTTGGTGGTTCAGGTTCTGTAGTTTCCACATTTGAGTGTTGCTCTTTTAAGACTTCTGAAAGCATGCTCCATACCTCGTCCCTCAGATTTTGGAAGACACTTCAGATTCTTAAACCTTGGGTCGAGTGCTGTAGCTATGTTTAGAAATCTCACATTGGTGCCTTCTTTGCATTTTGTCATATCTGCTGTGAAAGTGTTCTTAAAACAAACATGTGCTGGGTCATCATCTGAGACTGTTATAACATGAAATATATGGTAGAATGCAGGTAAAACAGAACAGGAGACATACAATTCTCCCCCAAGGAGTTCAGTCACAAATTTAATTAACGCATTATTTTTTTAACGAGCATCATCAGCATAGAAGCATGTCTTCTGGAATGGTGGCCAGAGCATGAAGGGGCATATGGATGTTTAGCATACCTGGCACATAAATACCTTGCAACACCGGCTACAAAAGTGCCATACGAACGCCTGCTCTCACTTTCAGGTGACATTGTAAATAAGAAGCAGGCAGCAGTATCTCCCATAAATATAAACAAACTTGTTTGTCTTAGCAATTGCCTGAACAAGAAGTAGTACCAAGTGGACTTGTAGGCTCTAAAGTTTTATATTGTTTTGTTTTTGAGTGCAGTTATGTAATAAAAATAAATCTACATTTGTAAGTTACACTTTCACGATAAAGAGATTGCACTACAGTACGTGCATGAGGTGAATAGAAAAATACTATTTCTTTTGTTTATCATTTTTACAGTGCAAATATTTGTAATAAAAATAATATAAAGTGAGCAATGTACACTTTGTATATGGTGGTGTAATAGAAATCAATAGATTTGAAAATGTAGAAAAACATCCAAAAATATTTAATACATTTCAATTGGTATCTCTCTCTCTCTCTAGGTTTAGGGACACCAGAGCACAGGGTTGCATCTCCGATTCTCTTGGCGAATAGCTATTGATGGACCTATCCTCCATGAACTCATCTTATTCTTTTTGAACCCAGTTCTATTTTTGGCCTTCTTAACATCCCATGACAGGTTGACTGTGCGTCATGAAGAGGAAGATAGAGAGGAAAGTATGGATCATAATGTATGCACCTCTCCACATATGTGGCAAAGAGAACACCTGAATGGCCCAAATCCCATGGAAGGGTTAGGGAGCTCCACAGAGGGGGAAGGCAGTTGAATGGTCTACATCCCACTATGTAGACACTTCTTTCCCCTCAGTGCACAATACAACATAGACCTGAAAAACAGAAGCACTCAGATACCATGGGAATGGGCAGCAGAATAAAACCCAAAGATGAAATAAAGCCTCACTTCAGTGTCTCCAGTAAAGTAGGAGACAGCAGTCCAGGTGCTGCAGATCTGTCCTCCCATTCAATGCATCTGAAGGGGAGAAATCAGCTCTAAAGCAGAGATGTGAAGAAAGAGCAGGCTGTTCACATGTTAAAAAATAAACCTTTAAAATACAGTTATTTTATTTCTGACCCACCCTCAATAACGTCAAATAAAAATTCCAGGACAGATGGGAACGTAACATTTTCCCTACAGGCTCAGACCACAGACCCACCAAGTACAGCATCCTGCTCCTTGCAATGGCTAATAGCCTTTGCTTTGGAAGACAATTAAATAAAAGACAAACCAACTCTGAATACACCTAGTCAGTGACGTCTACTGCACATGGGGAAAAATTACCAAACACTGCTAATTTGTAAACGGCTTGTTTTTTTGCATAAGAGGCCTGATCCTGTAAATCTTTATGCACAAGCTCCCCCCATAGGAGCTAATCAGGTAAGGAAGGTTTTGCATGATCTCAAAGACCTTGTGTTCATATTGTACAGAAGTGTGATCCTGCAGCCCTTGCCTTGTGAGTATTTCTACTGGCAACACAAAAAGAAGTTCTGCTAATTTGGGATAAATCCACAGTTATTAACAGAGGACCAAAACCGGCTTCCTTATTCCTCCAGTTTGTCAAGCCTGCTCTCTGGGATAATGCAGAGGAAGGCACAGCCTGCATGTCTTCCCCCTCTCCTACCCACCACACGCCTACATGCAGGGCTAAGAGTATAACTGGCTTGCATGCAGGGGAAAGAGTAGAGTAAGTTCACTGAACTCCCCCCATGCACCAGTTCCCAGGCTAGTCATAAACTGGACCTTAATATTAATAAAGCACATTGACAGCACTGGAAGGAAGGTGACAGAGATAGAGCTGAGTGAAAAACTGGGTGGCAGGTGGTGGTGGTACCCAGCTTAGAACTTTTAGTCTAATGGTTAAGGCACTCACCTGGGATGGGGGGACCCAGTTTCAAGTACTCAAATCACTACTCTGGAGAAGAGATTTTAATGCCGGACTCCCCGCTCCCAGGTGAGCCCTAAATGGGCTAAAAGTTGCGGGGGGGGGGGGGGACTCTCCATGTGGGGTGGGTCTCCTTCCATCTCTCCTGTTGAAGCTGTTTCACTTTGTACAAAATGCATGAATCGTCATTGGGCCAGTGGGAGAGAAAATGACTCTATAGCCAGGGGTTAGGGTGCTCACGGGGTGGGGAAAAACCCAAGTTCAAGGCCCTTCTCTAATGAATATTTAATTATTTATACAAAATGAAACAGTTTCAACAGGAGAGACCTCAACCCCAGAATTGCCGATAGTCTGGTGATTAGTGTACTCACCTTACTGCTCTGGAGTAGGGATTCAAACGTGGGTCTCCCGGGTCCCAGGTGAATAGACCAGTCTAAATGTTAAAGGGTGACACTACCATCACCTCCTTTCCTAACTCCCCCTTTTTGTGGCACTAACATGATTTTTTTTCCATGGGCTGAAGTTTTCCACAAATACACAAATCATTCCGGGTCAACTGAAGCTGCATTTTTCAGTGAATAAAGTAACGATCCAAAAATTTCACCCAACTCTAGACAGAGAAGTGCTAAGTATCTTGTATTTGTTATTATATAAAGTACTAAATGATGAGGCTCACTAGCTGCAGGTGAGAACTCCTTGGTAGATGATTATGGCACAGAAGCTATGTAGGCTTGAGATGGATGAAGTACTTCTCAATCTTTAATGAAAGAGACAGAAAGCCAATCCATCCGCAAATTGGAAGAGGAAAGAACGATATGGTCTTGGCAATCCCAGTGGGAATGCAGCAAATCGAAATGCCAGAGTGTTATAGGTAATCAGCTTTAGCGTTCCTCAGAAAGGTTCCTTAAAGTCCTAGACACTTGAACACATTTTACAGCTTTTTGGAAGGAGGGCTCATCCATAGCATATGCACAAAAATGTCTACCTACCTCGTGTGCCTCAGTTACAACATTTTGAGATGCTAATTTGTGCTGCATTCACAGTTGTTTTAGACCAGTGTTTCCCAAACTTGGGACACCGCTTGTACAGGGAAAGCCCCTGGCGGGCCGGGCCGGTTTGTTTACCAGCTGCGTCCGCAGGTTCGGCCACGGTTCGGTTCGGCCACGGTTCGGTTCGGCCACTGGCCACGGTTCACCGCTCCAGGCCAATGGGGGCTGTGGCGGTGAACCGCGATCCGCCGAACCTGCAGACTTGGCAGGTAAACAAACCAGCCCGGCCCGCCAGGGGCTTTCCCTGAACAAGCGGTGTCCCAAGTTTGGAAAACCCTGTTTTAGACGTGTTAATGCAATTATATACCGACAAAAACCCTTCCATTAATAGATCATTAAAACAAATCAATTAAAGAATGGCAGCCTTAACTCAACCCATTGTATCTGAGAATTTCAGCACACATGGTATATCAGACAACTCATTTTGCTGATAAAGAACTAGACTACGGTACAGTTGCTATTAGGCACAAAGGTGAAGTCATCATTTTGTTTTATGATTAAGCATATTGCATTTTGTAATATTCAGTACCACACATGAATATCATTAGCTACAAATCTTTATCTACAAATTGAGTTTTTCGTACAGATATGGAATTAGCTGTCCACTTTTCATGTAACAATAGGTGCAGAAAAAGATTTCTAAGGACATTACTCACTTTGCTTCACAGCGGGCCTGATTCCTCTTCCACTGAAGTCAGAGGGAGTCTAGGACTGTGATAAATGAAGGGTGGCGGGGTAGCTCCCTTTTATGGACATCCAGCCAGCCAGTTAGCTATAAAATCTCTGTTAGTAGCTGTTCTCTACTTGCTTTACCTGTAAAGGGTTAAAAAGTCCATAGGTAAAAGGAAGGGAGTGATCACCTGACCAAAAGAGTCAATGGGAAGGATAGAACTTTTTAAAATTGAAACAAGACTCCCCTTTTGTCTGTCTGTGTTGTTCTCCCAGAGAGCTGGGACAGGGCCGGAACTATGCTGTAAGAGCTTGTGCCAGGTATGAAAAATCATCAGATCATACCTAGAAACTACTCATTTGAAACCCCAGATATGTAAGTAGATCAGGGAATGTCTAGGAAGACGCGAGTAGGTTTATCTCTTATTTCTTTAAGGCTTGTGGACTCCTCTGTGCTAATCCCAGGTGCTTTTGTTTTGCTTGTAACCTTTAAGCTGGACCTCAAAAGAGCTATTCTTGGTGCTTAATCCTTGTAATTGTTTTTTTTTAATCTAGAAAAAAGCCTAAATTTCAGAAGTATTTTCTTTATTTTGTTTTTAATAAAATTTACCTTTTTAAAGAACTGGATTGGATTTTTGTGTCCGAAGAGGTTTGTGCATATGTTGTTTAATTAGCTGGTGGCTGATTTTCTTTGTTTTCTTTCTCAGCTCTTTCCCGGAGGGGGTGAGTGAAAGGGCTTGAGGGTACTCCACAGGTAGGAATTCCCAAGTGTGCCTTCCTGGGTTCTCAAAGGGGTTTTTTGCACTTGGGTGGTGGCAGCATCTACCCATCCAAGGTCAGAGAGACGCTGTAATCTTGGGAGTTAAAACAAGCCTTGAGTGGCCAGTATTAATTTTTAGAATCCTTGCGGGCCCCCACCTTCTGCACTCGAAGTACCAGAGTGGGGAATCAGCCTTGACAGGGACTGACCTCAATGGGAACAAAACTATTCCCTACAATAATTCCAGTTGGAGAATCTGTAACTAAAGTAGACAGAGCAAATAGGACTCTGAGTTCTTTCACCTCTAGTTCTCTTTCAATTAGGTAACTGAAGAATAAACTGGGTCAAGAAAACACCTGCCTCACCAACTTGTGCTGAACTTGAAGGTGTCATCAGGCATTACTTCCATTCCAGCTACTTATCACTTCCTTCTCTTAAGCACCAGACCTTGTCAAAAGTACGGGTTATTTTTTGTAAATTATAAATGAACAAGACTGTTCCACTGGTGCTAGGAATGTCTGACAACATCTGGAGGGCCAGGGTGAGGTCAAAAGCAGTTTGAAATTCAGAATATTATTCCCCAAAAGAAAAGGCTACTGCACATTCTTTACAATTTTTAGAACCCTTAGGCATGAGATGGATTTTGCTTCAGTTAAGGTGACTTGTCATATGCCTGATTTTAAACAAGTGCAGATATGTGCAGAACATTAACTCCATTTTGGTGTGCTTTCAATGAGTTTCAAACCACGCTGACAACACAACATGTTATATACAGGATTATTATTTGTATAGCGTCATGGGTGTGCAAGTCCATCACAGAGCAATAATGAAGGACAGGTCCCTGCCCCAAGAAGCCTACTGTCTAAACTAGGCACAATGCAGCAAGAGATGGGAATCACAAAGGGTGGTGAAAGAAGTATGAGAGAATGTGGGAAATAGCAATCGAGGCATCAAGCATTCTCAATGATTATTTTAAAAACTCAGCCAAACAAAGACACCATGTACAGTAGCAATGTTTGATCTTATGGGGCATGATGGGGAAAAAGTTACTGACCCCATCAAAACAATATTCCTCAAGCAATATCCCTCTCCCCAAAACCCAACATAAAAAGATGAGCCTCACAGCACGTCCTGAAAGGCAGTAAAGGGGAATGCTCCGTCCGCAAAAACCTTCCTTTTAAGTTAAGGGAGCTCCACTCAAAATCCTCCACTGACCTCCACTGTGACAGCAAGGCACAGACAGAAAGGTGTCCTTTTGCGTGGGCAAGTCCCAGGCCATTTAGCTAATCAATATCTAATAGCAGCAGAGATCCTTGAATGAACCAAATCTGAAGTAACAACAGTCTATTGTTCACTGTCCAACACAGGAGTATTTTCACATCTGGCATTATCCAGAGCATAGACTCGAGCATCCACACAAAGGTTTGATTTCTGTTTCCATTTCATACGAAACATTTCTTTTCCCATTTATTCAGAGTACAAAGCACAGCAATTACCCACTCCAACCGCAACCAAAATAAAATTCATGCTAATTCACATCATCAAGGCAATTCTTCTAATAATAAGTTTACAGCAAGGAACTATTACAAGACATCCTCACACCTTGGGGCAATCACAGCCTTTGTATTCACTAATACCCACATTTCATGCAAACATGTAGGGGTCCAATACTAGCTTCTGTTGGGTTTTTCTGATATGTTAATGCATGGAACATCCAGGATGTTACAGATAATGTTATCTCCATCCTTCTGGGTCCTGCTTATTCCAAGGTTTTCCTATAATATCTTCAGACAAATGAAATGTTATGACCAGAAAGGAGGAAGGGGAGATTAAAGCAGTTTAGAGCCTTGGCTATTGCTGTGCATATAGCTATGAAATTGTTGGGGCTCTCATTTCTGCATGTTTCACCTTTCAATTTCTATGGAGTCTATCTGCTCGTCTGCTGTGAGGCTCTCCATTTTGGAGACCACTTTCAGTTCAAGATGGCTGCTTTCACGGTGCGCACACATGTACTGTGCTCTTCCATGGAGACTTAATACTTGTCCTTTCTTGTTGAGTTCTTTTTCTTTAATCTAAAATAAAAGTCCTTCATACTGAAATTTGCTCTTTGTATCTGGACAGACATAACAGCTATGTAAGGCGCTCAACCAGAAGTTACAGGCTTGATTCAGGAATGACATAGTGAATTTCTAGGGGTTGTGTCGTGTATTAGGACAGACTAGCTGATTATAAAGATCCCTTCTGACCTTCAAATCTAGGGACTTATAAAGAACTTGTTGGTTTCCTTGCTGGTCTTTTTCATTAATGAGAACAACAAAACACAGTTTTCCACAGAAGCCGGTGATGGCATTTATGAAATCAAAATTGAGTAAAACTTTATATGCCCTTCTTTACCTTTTGTAACCATTTTAAAACCCCGCACTGTAGTGAGCATCACAACGTTTACAGTCAGATCTGCACAGCTCTTAAAGCTTCCAGCCTGTGCTGCACTAAACCCTAATATATTTTACTGCACTGCAGGTGCAATTTGAAAAAAAACACAGGGTGATTCAAAACACATATCCCGTGATGCAGCTTAACAGTCTTAAGAGGGAGACTCAGAGTATGAAGTTTCAAAATAGCTTCTTGATTCATTAGGAACAACAGCAAGGTTGACGCATTCCCACATCTCCTTCCACCCATAGATTCATTATAGACAGAAGAGAGATGCACGCTCAGTAGAACTGAATTCCTCCCCCCGCCACCCACCCCCACTACTCTCCATCAGGCCCCTGAGTGGATTTTATCTGTAACTTTAGCAACAATCTGAATTATTGTATAGTTTGACAGGGTGATTTATTGTAGCTTGTTGAATTTCTCTCAGAGCATCCCTAGCAGATGATCTTATGATAAAGAGGAAAAGAATAAAGATGTAACCATTGTACACGACAAAAGCTCATTATTAGAGATCACAAAAAGAAAATGCTGATTTGGGACAGATAATGACATCTCATGCTAAAGACATACAGGAAACAGAAAAATAGGTGACTGAAGAGATTGTCCATGCAGTCATAATAATTCATTGTGCTAAGTAATCATTTGCAGGCACATCAGTGGAACTATGAAAAGTCACACGCTGTGCCATAACTGCTGATTAAACTAGATTTAAGCAGGAAGAAATAGCTTGCCATATTGTAAAGAAATTTAAAAAAAAAAACCATCCTTGATGATGTAGAAAATGCTGACTGCATGTATTCTTACATGTGTCTGTATTGTCATTCTAGCCTCTTCTCAGGTTGTACTGAGCAGGCTTGTGAAGGGACAGCATATGTGAATGTCTTCTTACATTGGGCAGCTGCGACAATTCAAGCTAATATTAATGAACAACAGGATTTTCAATACAAGATAAAAATGTATTGTGCTTTTCATGGAAATGCATCCAGAGGGGCTTTACCAAAAAACCAAAAAAAAACAAAAAAACCACCCACGCAAAACATAACACAAGAGTACCAAAAATGTATTTAGCAAGAAAGAATAAGTTTGGAGGAAAAGGTAAGACCTGAGCTTAGATCCAAATGGGTCAATTTATTCAGTATTTCAGACATTGGTATGAGAGAAAGTTCCATCTTTAGCTCTAAGACCCGGTACAGAGTACGATGCCCTTGATATTATGACCCTGCCAGATATCTGAAACAAGCCTAAATCTATCATTTATGAAAACCCACAACATTACATAGCCTCCTAAGAAGAACCACTTTAAAAACTGTAAAGCAGGAGAGTGGTAAGGTGACCTGAAATGCCTTCTTTTGTCAACTTTTTCGTTTTCTTTTCTATTTTCCGAGCCAACAGCAAGTTCAAGTGAAAAAGAAAAACCCCACACTTCAACTGAACCACAAAGATGTGCATATGCCTGAAGAGAAAAGTTCACCATTGTGTAGCAGGCTACCACAAGGTGATGCAACACTGAAGTCCCACGTAAAGCCCCCAACATAAAAGGTTATTCCAAGGAGGAGGGAGAAAAAATTTTTTCTTCTTACCTCCGAGGATTGGACAAGAAGCAAGGAGCTTAAATTGCAGCATGGGAGGTTTAGGTTGGACATTAGGAAAAACTTGCTAACTGTCAGGGTGGTTAAGCACTAGAACAAATGACGTAGGGAGGTTGTGGAATCTCCATTGTTAGAGATTTGTAAGAGCAGGTTAGACAAACATCTGTCAGGGATGGTCCAGATAATACTTAGTCCTGCCATGAGTGCAGGGGACAGGAGTAGATGACCTCTTGAGGTCCCTTCCAGTCCTATGATTCTATGAACAAGGTCTACATACTTCAGATCACTATGGGATGAAGTGGGACTTCAGTGTGCACAAAGCTTGTTGTGGGCTTGACCCTAAGACCCCCTTTATGCCAAATGGCAAAGAGCGCATCCAACACACTGTTAGAATATTCAGCCAAGCAGTGTCTTTTAAGGCATCATACAAAAACTGGTAACACATTGGTCATGAATATTATTGTGTGATGTATGAACAGTTAGAGTGTAAATAATTATGTTTGTGTGGGGACCAAGCAATCGGAACAGAGAGGATAAACACATTTGTCATTGATGAAGGAATGTTGTTTCACTTGTTTGTGTGTGTCTCCAATGTAAATCGAGCAAGGTGAGACCAGAGACATTGGAAGTACATTTACATACAAGGAAAACAAAGCGATTAAGCCAATCAAAAAGAAAATTGACCAGAGAATGAGGAAGACAGTATACCGTCTATATCCCTGTAGGGGAGAGTTACTGTGTCTGAGTTTACTTCTCAAAGAGTACATTTCATGGACCATAAAAAGAAGGGGAGAGAATCACTTTGGGGGCAGAGGGGACAGCATCATCTAATTTGATGAACATTGGATCCTCTTGCGAGAAGGGCTGGAGATGTTAATGGCTTGACATAAGTAAGAATGCTGAATAGACAAAGACTGTAGCTTGCTAAAGTTAAGTCTTAGACTTAGGTTTTTGTATGTAACCATTTTCTGCTTTTGTTATCTCTGCTTACTAACATATTTCTGTTCTTTGTTCATAAATTTATTTTTAGTTTTACTGTAAACCATCTCAGTGCTGTTATATTGAATTAAATAAAAGAGTCCTCTGTTAAACCAACTGACTGGTGTGCACACTCTCCTTGGAGGAAGCAAACTTAATATTTTCTGTGAGCATCCAGGGGGAAGGACTGGACACTGCAGGACATGTGTCTGGGGAACTCAGGAACTGGGGTTCATTGATTGTTACCTGCCAGACAAGGTAAAGACTGGCAAAGTCATTGTATGTATTTCATGAGTTTAACCTGCTCATGAAGCAGACAGACTGGTGTGGCAGGAAGCTGACACAGCCTAATTCCCAGCAAAGCTCACTCTTGCTAAGGCAGAGGGGTAATACAGTGACTTACAGTTCTGGGCTGCCCTGAGGACAGCATCACAGGGCTTAAGTGACACATAACTCTTGTGTTGGCCTCCTACACCGGGATTAATTCAATCCAAGGCGAGCAACTGCATGATCGTGTTGTTGTAATCCCCATTCTTCCTCTGCCCATGCCCTCATTGTGTCATGTCTAAAATGCAGGTTATAAAATCTTTGGGGTAGGGACCACGTCCTTCTATGTCTTCTTTGAAGCACCCGGCATGTTTTTGGCCACTGCTTGTAATAAAATGATGGTTTTTTTATGATGATGATGGTTATCACGATGTGAAGATGCCTCAACATCTTATATGATGCAAAAGTTGTTTGTCAGATGGAATGATATAGAAACTAGAAGTGATCCAGTGAGGGATCTGGATCCTAATCAGGGTTAAAATGGTGGTTGGGTTTGGATTTTAGACTAAGTCAAAGTTATTTTTTGCATTAATGCACATGTATGTCAGAAACAGAAAGACAGACGATGAGCTTGATTCTCCACTACACAAATTTGTTGGTCGTGTAGCTTCATTATAGTCAGTGCGATTGCACTGGTGTAAAATGTAATGTGATGGAGTCAGAATGTAGGACCAGAATGTTAATAGTGCATGACTGGGTCATCTCACCCATATACATAAGTGCAGATTACAATTATAGGGAAGGCCAAATCCTGCAAACTTTTCTTAGGCATAGTAACCATTGCAATCAATCAATAGGAATTTTTCAGAGCAAGTGCTGCAGGGGTGCGATCAGGTGCACAGATCAAAAAGAAACCTGTTTTGTTGTCCACGTACAGTGCGCTAGCTCCAATGCACAAAACCTACCTCACCTGGTACACGTTATTCTTCAGAGGAGAACCCACTGTTGTCAGCCATCGAGAGAGAAAGAGAGCACGCAGGCCATTACACTTCTAGGAGAGTGCAGGAAAACGAACCCTGATACCCTAAACAAGGACTTCCATCTAATGCTATAGGTGACACTGCAGATACTTGAGTGAAAAGCACACTGCAGTTTTCTAAGGTTAATTTCTTTTTCTCAAATCACAGAACTTACAAAGCAGAAACTTACAAAACTATTTCTTTTACTGCATGAGCAACCTCAAAAGGAAAGAAACTAATCAAGGGTTTGGAGTCAGAGGCATTTTTTACTCACTGCCCAGAGAGGTATTGTAAGATACTGTAACAGGGATGTAGGAGAATTTTTTTGCTCTGGATGAAGCAAATAATTGTTAAAAGTTTTTTTAAATGCTGAATTTAATACAGGATAGTCCACCTCATTTTCTTCTCCTACCTTTTACCTTCATTTCCCTAGGACATTTTACACCAGAATGGGTCTTTCAGCTAGACCTGGAGTTTGTGTACTACTGTACTACTACTGTGTGAATCTAAGATAACACAACACCAAAAGTACCTGGTGTTCCTGGAATTTATGTAGTCCACCCATCCCATGAAGTAGAACAGCCATCTACCCACTGGCTTCTGCCCTGTCTGCCAAGCAGAGTGGGCATACCCTAAACCAGACTTAGCTGCTTTGCAGAATTCCCCCATCCTGTGGCTGGGCTCTTGGCTGTGACTCACATGCACACTGCTGCAGTCAAAGCTCCAGCTGGGATCCTGATGGTTTGCAATCCTCCGTTCTACCAAGGAAGACTCTCTTTGGCTGAACCAGATGGATACCAGAATACCACTTTGGTATTCGTGACCATTTTTGTGAAAATGGTTTACCAGCATGTGGTGACTATGTTAAACTTAATTAAAGCCTCTGAGTGCAAAGCAGCATTCTTTCTAACCTCGCTGTAATGCAGAAGCATCCTGAAAATATCTGGTGGTATACGTGACTTATGATGACTTTGTTTTCTCCATACTGAACCTTTACATTTCTACAGTACTTGCCTGTTAGTTGTGCACGCTTACATTTTTCAGGCAAAGTTGATGCAGCATGCTACAGGTAAAACACCCAAACACAGCATGCTGACTCTCCTGGGGACTTTACTTTTGTTCTTCTTTGTTCCTTGTTTCCCTTACCCTAAAACAGAAGTCATTCCAACTAAAAAGTCTATGGCTGCTCTTGTACCTGTAAAAAACATGTTTGACTCAGAAATACAAGAACACACAGTACACAGCACCTGCATCTCGCCAAGATGCTAATATTCTTAGGTCTTCCCCCTTCTTAGCTTTGTGTAATTTGGTGCCTAATCATTTTTTAGTAGAAACTCAACCAAAAGATCTTAATAACAAAATGTGTGCCTGAATAAAAATACCAATACCCTCTTCCCTGCAAAAAATGATAAATGAAAAAGCCAGAAGGAACTGTTGTCCTCTAATGAGTTAGTTCATTAATAAGGTAATACATTCTCACAAAGTTCTCTCAGGGCTTATGAGAGATCGGGAGATGTCGCTAGAGGGACCGAAAGGATCTTGTGCTCAGTGAGTCAAACAGTGTTTCTTGCTTTAGGCACCTGCTGGACTGTAGAAGAAATATATTTCAAAGTGGGTTTTAAATCATCTTCAGGTTTGGGATAAAGAAAGTTGCCCATTCTTTATGTAATAAACATGCAGAATAATCACACTGGGCCAAACACTAGCTTTGCACCAGTAAACATCACTTGTTTCAGTGGAGTTACTCCTGATTCACACTGATTGATGTCAGATCAGAATTAGGCCCACTGTTCTTCCCTTATGGTCACACAGAAATGGAACATGAAGAATTATTCAGAAAAACTTTCTTACTGTACTTGCATCTGCTTATCAAAGGGTTCTCTATAGTGACCATTACCATAGTATACAAGCATTAAACCTGGTTGAAATACTTGTTTAAAACTATTTTTAAATTACAAAAAGGGTACCTTTTCCAAAAATGGAAACTTTTGTGAAAAGCCTTCAGTTCTAAGGATATTTTTTCAGTTTTTCCAAAGAAATTTTGTAATTTCATTTCTGGGGGAGGGATTCGTTGATCTCTTCCCTCCCCTCCCCCTTTTCCCACTGTATACAATAGAATGAACAATGTCCAGAGTTGTTTTGTTGTTTTTCCTTCCTTTTTCCATTTTCTCTCTTTAAAACAAAACAAACAAACAAACAAAAACCCAGTTGTTTTTGCTATTCTAATTTTTCAAAATGTCCACACATTTTGGTGGCAAAATGAATTATGATGCTGACCTTGGCTCCTTATAATTTTTCAAAAATTGAGGATATTTCAAAAAGTTAGAAAGTAGAAAAGAAAAAAAATGAAAAAAAAATGTGGGCAAAACCTTAGACACCGTCATTCTATTACATTCAGTGGCAAAAAGGAAAAAAAGGGTGTGGGGGAAAAGGGGAAAATGAAAGCCCCCATATTTGAATTTTTTGGGAAAAGCGTTTAATGGAAATGGTTCCACTACAGAAAGAAAATAACTTATAAATGTCAATATTTCAGCAAAATTGTTTTTTTCCTTTTTTCAAGCAGCTTTGCTAAACACTGATGTGACTATAAACCTCTTTGCCACATTTTCTATACTGAATTGACCCAGATATCTTAATCGCCCCAGTTTCTGGTTGTTTGTTTCACTTTAAACGATGTAGTCATCATGAGAGGTGAACGCACCAGTAATGGTTGCCCGACTTTTTCGCAGAAAAGCTATAGCAGAGACAGTGGGGAAGCTACCCCACATTCTCTTCCCAATGTGCCTCAACCCTGATCTGGAGGGGCCATCTCAAGAAAGCCACAGTTGCACTGGTGATTGCTGAGACACATCTCACACCTTACCACTAAGGACTGACCATTGGGTTATAGGCTGTGGATGTGCGCTGGGAAATATCTGCCAAGATTTACAGAACAGAAGCCAAGTTAATGCTTATCAATGTGTGATTTTTGTGTATAATTTATTCTCATTTTTCAAGAAAATGCTGTAGAGAGCAACATGTTCCCTGACTTCTCCCTCTCATGCACAGCTAGACACACACTCCGCATGCTTCCTCATCCTACATACAAGTGTCAATATAGGTGTGGTCCCTCACACAATTTGTTTGCAATTCCTAATCTGTGGTTCCATTTGCAGAGCAGGGGAAAACAGGGGGCCATGGTACTTACTGTGCAATTACCTCACCCTTTTGGGATACTTACCATGTGATTAAGTGGTGACCAGTTGAAGTCTGGATTCATGCTATATTTATCAACTGAAGTAGTGTTAAAAGCATTTTAATATTTCCCCTATATTTCAACTGAAATAAAAATTACGTCATTTGTCGCTACCAGTAAGAGAAATGTGCAGCTCCTCATACATGCCAACAGTCACTATTCACAAGGCAAGGATTGAACAAATGGAAGAAAGGTGAAATTTATAGTAGTGAATATAAATCAGAAGCTAGAAATTGTAGAAAATTGATAAGAGAAGCAAGGGCATATGAGGAGAAATCTATGGCCAGCAGAGTTAAGGACAATAAAAAGGAATTTTTAAAAGTAAATTAGGAACAAAAACGTCTGAACAATGGTATTGGACCATACAAAATGGAAATGGTAGAAATATCAATAATAATTCAGAAAAGGTAGAGGTGTCCAATAAATATTTCTGTTCTGTATCTCGTGGAAAACCAGATGAGGTAGTTATATCATATGATACCACTCTTATCATTTCACTTGTATCTCAGGAGGATGTTAAACAGCAGTTATTAAAGTTAGACTTTTTAAATCAGCAGGACCAGAGAAAATGCAGCCAAGAGTTTTAAAAGAGCTGGCTGAGGAGTTCACTGGACTATTAATGTTTATTTTTTATAAGTTTTGGAACACTGGGAAAGTTCCTAAAGACTGGACAAAAGCTAATGTTGTGCCAGTATTTTAAGGGGGTAAATGGGATGACTGAGGTAAATATAGGCCTATCAGTCTGAATTCAATCCTAGGCAAGATAATGGAGCAGCTGATATGACACTCAATTAATAAAGAATTAAAGGAGGGCAATGTAATTAATGCAAATCAACATGGGTTTACGGCAAATAGATCACGTGAAACACAATCTTTGATGAGATTACGTTTGGTTGATAAAGCTAATAGTGTTGATGTAACATACTTTGACTTGGTACTGCACAACTTTTTGATTAAAAACTAGAATGATATAAAATTAACATTACACATTAAATAGATTAAAAACTGGCTACCTGACAGATCTAAAAATACAATTGTAAATGGGGAATCATCAAATGGATGTGTTTCTAGTGGTATTCTGAAGGAATCAGTTCTTGGCCCTATGCTATTTAACATTTTTATCAATGACTTGGAAGAAAACATAAAATCATCACTAATAAACTTTCCAGATGACACAAAAATTGGAAGAGTTGTAAATAATGAAGAGGACAGGTCTGGATCACTTGGTAAACTGGGGTTAAGCAAAAAATATACATTTTAATATGGCTAAATGTAAATGTATACATTTAGGAACAAAGAATATAGGCCATACATACAGGAAGGGGTAGTCTATCCTGGGAAGCAATGACTCTGAAAGAGATTTGGAGGTCGTGTGGATAATCAGCTGAACATGAGCTCTCAGTCTGATGCTTTGGCTCAAAGAGCTAATGTGATCCTGGATGCATAAACAGGAGAATCTTGAGTAGGAGTAGAGAGATTATTTTACCTATGTATTTGGCACTGGTGCAATTACTGCTGAAATAATGTTTCTTGTTCTGGTGCCCACAATTCAAGAGGGATGTTGACAAATTGGAGCAGGTTCAGAGAAGAGCCACAAGAATGATTAAAGGATTAGAAAATATGCCTTATAGTGACAGACTCGAGGAGCTCCATCTATTTATTTTAACAAAGAGACGAGTAAGGGGTGACTTGATTAGAATCTATATACATATTACATGGAGAACAAATATTTAGTAATGAGCTCTTCAGCCTAGCAGAGAAAGGTATAACCGGATCTAATAACTGGAATTTGAAGCTATACAAATTCAGATCTGAAATAAGGCCTACATTTTTAACAGAGAGGGTAATTAACATTGGAACAATTTACCAAGAGATGGCAATTTTAAGATTAAGATTGTAGGTTTTTCTAAAGGATCTGCTCTCAGAATTATTTTGGGAAAGTTCTATGGCCTGTGTTATGTCAGCAATCAGATTAGATTATCACAATGGTCCCTTCTGGCCTTGGAATCTATCAATGTATTTGTTATGATATACACCATGTGCAACCCTACAACATCAGTGGCAATGCAAGTCAAGGTGGATTTTAGCCCACAGACTTCATTTTTGGAGCAAGAATTATGTATTTTCTGAACCCAGTCCCCTGTACAGATTGCATCGTGTTCAATGCCTCTCAAGAGAGAGCTAAAGATGTATCCCTTCTTCCTCTCTAAAACATCCCTCTCAATACATGAGCACTGTATGAGGACATGGCAGTGATATCCATTTCTGAGGCTATGTCTACACTACTGCCAGATCAATTCTCTAGCGATGGATGCACCAGGGGTTGATTTAGTGGGTCTAGTGAAGACCCACTAAATCAACAGAAGAGCATTCTCTGGTTGATCCCGGTACTCCACCAGGAATGAGAAGAGTAAGGTAAGTTGACAGGAGAGTTGTCTCCCGTTGACCCAGGGCAGTGTGTACACCGCAGTAAGTCAACCTAAGCTACGTTGACTCCAGCTACGTTATTCACATAGCTGGAATTGTGTAACTTAGGTTGACTTACTGCCGTAGTGTAGACATAGCCTGAAATGCTGTTTAGGATCAAAAAGGGAAGCAGTTTTTCACCAGCTGTGAAAATGGACTCAGAGAAAGTTGTTTCAGAGGAACAGCCGTGTTAGTCTGTATTCGCAAAAAGAAAAGGAGTACTTGTGGCACCTTAGAGACTAACCAATTTATTTGAGCATGAGCTTTCGTGAGCCACAGCTCACTTCATCAGATGTGTACCGTGGAAAACATGAGCTTTCGTGAGCCACAGCTCACTTCATCAGATGTGTACCGTGGAAACTGCAGCAGACTTTTAAGTCTTTTAAGTCTGCTGCAGTTTCCACGGTACACATCTGATGAAGTGAGCTGTGGCTCACGAAAGCTCATGCTCAAATAAATTGGTTAGTCTCTAAGGTGCCACAAGTACTCCTTTTCTTTTAGAGAAAGTTGTAGCACTGAGCTCCATGAGGTACGGTGTGTGGGCTGTTGTCACATGACAACAGTAAAGAATCATGGAGTTACTTTCTCCTAACACTGAACAAAGAAGTTTATTAGAATAAATTGAACTGTATTATTCCTAAAGCAATTGTGTCACTCACTGCTTTTCCCACACACTTCTTTCCCTGGTTTCACACTATCCTCTCAAGGGTGAGAAATGTATAGCTTCACAGATCTCCCAATTGAGACCTACTTCTCCTTTATTACACAACTATCACATTCTGGGGTGCAAACTAGACCAGTAAGGGGTTGTGTCACCATCTGCCCTGCAACCTTGGGAGCCTCACAATGCTTTGCTGCTGTAGCTCTCAACCTGGGCCCCTCACAAGCAGCCAAACAGCATGCAGGTCACACCTTGTGTGGCTGACAGGCTGCAGATCTACAGAGACACGCATCAGTCACACTCTGGCTTCCACCAGCTTTGGCTACTCCCTGCAGGGTGACCCCAATACACTCCTACTCAAGAATTTCCCTCCAAAACTGTGTGTTCTGTACTGTCCAGCCCACTCCTGGGGAGTCCAGATATATTAGGGCTGTTGCACCTCTAAGGGGATCGATATACAACAGTTTGCTGCCCTCACTGGAGTTACTCACACAGTTCACCACACTGGATTGGTTTTGATTAAAGAATAAAACTAGCTTAATTAACTACAAGGAGATAGGTTTTAAGTCAGTACAAGTATAAGCCATTAAACATGAAGATAAAACATTTCCTAGTACTAAAACATTACAAACTAGACATGGTTCAAGATGAATTACCTTACCACATGTTTCCAGTAACATTGCTGACCAAATTGTCAGGCCAGCATCTGCTCCCAAAGTCCAATGGCTATTTCTTTAGTCTTCTTAGGTGAAAGAGACAGAGAAGGATAGGAGAGATAACTTGGCCTGCTTTTGCCCCTCACTTTTGTAGTTGAGTCACCCTTTGAAATGCATTTTCCTGAGGGTTACCCCTAGATAAAGTTCATTCCTGCTGTGAGGATAGAGACAAGGAGTTTGGTGGTGAAAGAGGCTCCATGGTGTTGTTAGCTAAGATGCAGATCTGTTTGTTCCTGCCCCCGCCCCCCATTCCTTGCCAAAGAATGGCAGGCAATTGTCTTTGAGAAACAGGTTTACTCACTCCCCAGACTTGTCTGGTGAACATACTTCAGTCATGATTTCAGCTTATGTTCATAACTTTACATATGATGTTGCTACATACATTTCACCATGATATTATGAAGCATTAGTTTTCAAATGATACCTTACAAGGCATATTTTGTACAAAGATTATTACAGTGTGTGGGGGGTGTGAATACAGGGATGCACACAACAACCCAGCCTCTTGTTCGTAAAACGCCTAGCAACAGGATGTTGTCTAGCACTCCCATCTGATGGACCACTGTGCTGTTGTAATGATCTCAGTTCAATTCAGGCAGAAATGCACACTACTCCTATTAACTTCTGAGTTGAATTGTGAAAGGGCTGAATTTGGTCCTAAGTTTTCTGATGTGCATAGACACTGCGATAGTGGAAGACAGAGCAGGGAAAGAGATTCTAGCTCATCAAGTTCAATCCCTTGTACCAATTGCAGGTTTAGCCTCTAAATTTTTCCTTTGAGGGTCTTATATAAATCTTTTAGTGAATCTTTCTATTGACAGTGCCTTAGTAACCTCACTGCCCCTTTGTCTAAATGTAACCTCAGTAATCTCACCATTCTTTTGTGCAAGTATATATCTATTTTGGTCTTATAATTGAATATAAAGGGCTTGGATTAATGCAGATATTTTTTCTACCACATAAAATGAAAGAATCCATTTAATTCAGGATAGGAATGCTCTCCCTTATCATTTCACTCCTTTGCAGCACTTTTCTTAAGCATGATAGAAGGTGGACTGTACTTTTAGCCATGACTGGTTCTTTTATGAATTAACTGGGGTCTAACACTGAGCACAGTATATGTTTACTTAGTTTGTCTTTTTCCTTAAAAAGGTGGGTTTGGAGTTCAGCCCATGGGCTACTTCAGTGCTTCTTGGCTTCCCATGATTCCTATCTATTTCATTGTTACCACAGAGATATATAGGAGATGTGTGGGTTTGACAATTTACATCACAAGCATTTGTGTTTATTTGTATTTGTATTATTCTTGTTTTTTTCATAAAGTTTAAGGCCAGAAGGAACTATTAGATCATCAAGTCCAACCTCTTGTACATCACAGGCCATTACATTTTACCCAGGTACCCCTACACTGAGCCCTTTAGTTAGACTAACACATTTCAGTCCTCCGGAGATTAAACCGTACGCCTCAGGAGAGACCAAGCGATCACTTCATTTTTGGAGCAATGCCGGAGGCCCCTGCCATGGCAGGGACATGATTAGGTGAGATATGTCCAAATGACCTATTCCATCCTGAAGAGGAAGCCAAAAAACACTTCCAAGGGCCCTGAAAATCTGAACCGGGGAAATATTCCTCCCCATCGCCAAATCTGTTTATTAGCATGAATGACCCTGAGCATGTGGGCAAGACACATCAGCCAGGCTTCTTGAAAAAGGAGTCACTCGAGCACCTCACAGCACTGATCCACCCCATCCTTTGTCCTGAGTCCAGCGGTGGCAATCACTGATGCTTCAGAGGAAGTAAAAAGAAAAATCAAATCAAAAGTCCCCCAGAACACATCTAGTCAATGGTGCCACAGGGAAAAAAAACCCTTCCTGACTGCTGCCTGTGACCGGCTGAAGCCTCAATCGTGAGATTTCATTATAGTCACGGTCTTAGTGCAGAGCTGCAGTTGTTATGAACTTCTGAAGGAAAAGGCAGGCAATCCCATTCTCCCCAGGTCTCATGCATCAGAACCAGTTATGGGACTGAAAAAAACCTGACCGCTGGGCTTCTGATGGTATTTTTACCCCTGAAGGATGGAAATATCATGAAAACACTGAATCTTACATTATTTCAGCCCCATAAATGTTTCCCTAAAGCAAGAAAATGAGAATACTCTGAAAATAAAGCACACATTTGGGTTTGTCTTGTTTTACACAAATACCAAGAGATCTGGGTCCCTATGGAACCTGAATGCACAGCTTGAGAAAGAAGAAGCCACAGAAAGCCTAGATCATTTTAGCGGCCAGAAGAGAGTAATTTTGGATGTGAGATAGTCTGTACTGCTCCTCCCGCCTCTGTAGTAAGGTTACATAATGTCTGGAATACTCAGCTTTTCCCTGCTCACCTGAGAATATCACAGTGCCTTTGGCAAAGATTAATGAATTAGATAATGACAACAGATTACAAGAGTTGCACCTGTTAACGGTAACTGCAAATCACAGCACAAAGTCTAATGCTACATGATTGGATTTTCTAAAAGGAATAACGATTGCAATGGTTTCTGTAGGAATACAAGAATAGATGGGTTTCAAGATGCAAGAAAAATCTTACTGTCTTCCTCTGCATTCTGGATATGTTTTCCTGCTCAAATTGTAGAAACAAAGCTGCCAGGTGAAGGGACTTCAGAGAATCTGATCTTCCCTCTGTGAGAAGAGGAGATCTGGCACTAGTGCCAACAGGAAGCATGACTGGAGGTTTTGCAGTGAGATGAAGGGCATGTCTATATGATGATTTACTGTCTGGCAAGCTGGGGTTTAAATCTACAGTGCTCCAGCGTGCCACACACTAACTCTCCATGTGAACCCTGCTGCTGCACAGTGAGAGTTCCCTAGTGCACCTTGTGTACAGCTGTTCGGGTGGTATTAAGCCCAAAGAACTGTCAGCAGTCTGATGCTAGCTGTAGCTGAATTATCGTTATTAGTTGTTAGGATATCTATTTGATAGCAAACAACAGAATGTGTTTCTTAATTTTGGTAGGCTTATAATTTATCTCTTGACCAGTAGGTGAGTCATGCAAGTTAAATTCAAATAACTAATCTCTTCTGACACTACCATTAGCTCGTATTTTATCTACAGTTAACTGCTGCAGTCATGAAAGGTGTGTACATCTGAGATGTAGAGTTTACCATACCCAAGATATTCAAAGCATTCTATACGCATTAATCAAATCTCACCCAGACCCATATGACATACGTGGATAAAGTGAGGCTCAGAGTTTAAGTGACTCATTGCAGAGTGGCAAAGCAGTCCTGATTCCCTGTCCACTACTTTAATCTCGAGACCAAAATCCTATAGGCATTAAGTAGATTCCATTTGCAGGACTAAAATAACAATGACAGGTTTCAGAGGAACAGCCGTGTTAGTCTGTGTTCGCAAAAAGAACAGGAGGACTTGTGGCACCTTAGAGACTAACCAATTTATTTGAGCATGAGCTTTCGTGAGCTACCGTTACTGTTTTAATACAAGATCAGGTAGAGAGCAGAGAAGGGGGAAAAAAGTTACCTCTCAAACTTTTTCCTTAGTGTTTCTCTTCTAGGCACATTTGGTATTTGTTTTTAATTCTGGCCAATGTTCAGTTCTAAAAGCCCGATGCACAGAGTTACTTTATATTCTGAAGGCGTTATTTTAAGATGAAACAATGTAAATTCTGATTTGGATGGCAGATGGCTGGCAGTTCACTGTTTGGCAAACCAACTGGTATGGTGTGTTAGAAAGTCAGAGCAGCAGGTAGCACAGCTCAATTTGAAACGACCACAGATGCTAGGAAAGGAGCGGGGGAGGGGCACAAGCTGGTCAGGAAATTAAGAACAGTAGTCAGAGCTCAAAGGGAAAAAAAAAAGATTGTAATTAGCTGAAAAGTTTTTTTTCTTTCAATCAGCACTTTTTGGATGCAAGTTCTCCGAGAACTTAGAAGGCCTGTTAAAACTGACTTAACTTGAAACCATTTGTTTGCCTTCAAAATTGCCCCTTGGATGGTACAATTGTTCATGTGGCCTGCACTGGACCGATACTTCAAAGGTATAACAGTTAGATAGAGATTGAAATTTACCCTTGTGAAGAGGGCTAGCTCAAAGCCTATGCACCACTTCAGTCCCTTTTTGAGGGATGAATTTCATCCTCAGTCACTAAGCGGGGAAAGGCTTAGAGTAGAAATGGGCCCAAGCTAAAATTCTAGACACAAAACCCCTAAAAGAATATAGAAGTTGGAATTAAATCTGGATGTCGTGGCTTACTTCCATCTCTTTAATGTGGCAGATGAAATCACCAGAGTCAAAACACTTCAGACCTTGGATATGGATCCAAATTTTCCCACTCATGCCCATCTCCAGCTGGAAGTCTCTCTCCCCTGATATTTATGAAATCGTTAATAAAATACCAACTAAGCCCATTCAAACAAAATGTGTTTTAATGAAGCCAAATGCAGTTATACATCTAGGAACAATGAATACAGGCCACACCTACAGAAAGGGGGACTGTATCCTGGGAAGCAGTGCCTCTTAAGAGGAGCTATGAGTCATAGTGGACCACCCACTCCACATGATCTCCTTGTGAGAAGCTGTGGTAAAAAGGTTAATACAACCCTTAGATGTAAAACAGGGGAGCAGTTGGCAGGAGCAGTAGGGAGGTGATTTTTAGCTCTGTTTATGGCATTGGTGAGAGCAGAAGAGAAGGTTATTCACCTTGTGCAGTAACAGGTTCTTTGAAATGATGCCTCATCTAGCACACACACTCCCAGACCCTGTCAGTTCCTTCTGTACCATGGAGTGTTCAGCTCATACTGCGAAGTAGAGGGGAGGAGGGTGGGTAGTGGAGCACCCACAGAGACACACATCTCAAGAACCTCAGTTACTGTACAAGGTAACTTTCTCTTTTTCTTCAAGTGCTGTCCCTCTGGATTTTCCACTTCAGGTGAATGTAGAACAGTGCTCTCATGAGGATGGATGGGACTTTGGAGTTGAGCTCATTGTGGAGGCTAGTACAGTGAGGCCTACTCTTATGTCTGAACTTGAACCGAGAGTAATTGTGTAGTGGTTCGTGAGTGTGTGTTCAGAGGCCCAGGTGGCCGCCCTGCAGAGGTCTAGGATGGGCACATTGTGTAGGAATGCTATGGAGGTAGATAAAGCTCTTGTTGAGTGGGTTCTGATGCCCAGAGGGGCTTCAGTGTTGTGTAGCGAACAGCACATATAGATACAGCTGGATATCCGTTAGATAATCTTTGCGTAGATATGGCAGAGCCCTTCAATCATTTTGCTGTTGACACACAAAGTCGAGGTGATTTTCAGAAGGGCTTCGTTCTGTCCAGATAAAATGCTAAGGCTTGGTGCACGTCCATTGTGTGCAGGGCCACCTCTTGAGCGTTAGTGTGTGGTTTGGGATGAAATGTAGGTAAGTGAATCGGTTGGTTGAGGTGGAACGAAGATGGTATTTTGGGCATAAATTTAGGATGTGTTCTAAGTGTCACTTTATCTTTGAATAATATTGTGTATGGGGAGTGAGCCATGAGAGCTGACTCTTCGTGCCAATGTAATGGCGACCAGGAATGCCACTTTCATAGATAAGGGAAGTAATGAGCATGCGGCTAAGGGTTTGAATAGAGCTCTGGTTAGGCTTCTGAGCATGAGATTTAAGTCTCATGCTGGTGTGGGTTCTCAGATGTCTGGGTACATGTTCTGTATGCCCGTTAGAAATTGCTTAGTGATGGAAAGCTGTGCTGGCAGCGAGATGAATTCTAAGCGAGCTCATAGCATGCCCTGAGTTCTTTAGGGATAATAAATATTCCAGAATTAGTAGAAGCAGTGTCTGGCTTGCAGATATTTGTTTGTTCTGGTACCACAGGAAGAATCTTTTCCATTTTTGGAGGTAAGTACGCATGTTGTGTTTCCTGCTGTTTATTAATACTTGTTTTACTTGTTCTGAGCAGGTTAGTTTGTCGCAGAGGAGCCATGAAGGACCCATGCGT
This sequence comes from Caretta caretta, assembly GCF_965140235.1. Classification (NCBI taxonomy): domain Eukaryota; kingdom Metazoa; phylum Chordata; order Testudines; family Cheloniidae; genus Caretta; species Caretta caretta. The sequence goes on along the minus strand of NC_134208.1, from coordinate 9,489,437 downwards.
GTCAGGTAAGGGAACCAAGTCTGACTGGGCCATGTCAGTACTATGAGTACTATTTTGGCCCTGTCAGTTCGTTTTTTGAGTATTACTCTGGAGATTAGAGGTATCGGTGGGAATGTGTATAGAAGAGGAGTGTTCCATTTGATGAGAAAAACATCTCCTAGGGTTCGTGCTCCCAGTCTTGCTCATAAGCAAAACTTTGGGCATTTTTAGTTTACTAATGCCACAAACAGATCTATGTGTGGGGATCCCCACATGTGAAATATGCATTGTATTATTTCGTTGTTCATTTCCCATTCATGCTGTTGGGAAAACTGTCTGCTTAAAGTGTCCACCATTATGTTCAGTATGTATGCTGTATGTTCAGAGGTTTGCTGCTGTAATAGTGATGTTGTATTTTATGCACCAGTTCCATAGTTTTAAGGCCTCTGTGCATCAGGAGTGGGAACATGCCCCACCCTACTGGTTTATATAGAACATACATACAATGTTGCCCATCAGGACCCTTATCGTTTTGCCTCGTATAATAGGGAGGAAATGTAGGCATGCTTTGCGGACTGCGCATAATTCAAACAGGTTGATGTGTAAATGTGTTTCTGTGGGAGACCACTTGCCTTGTATTGTATGTTGGTTTAGGTGAGCTCCCCATCCGATCAGTGAGGCATCTGTTGTGATTTGTATGGATGGTGGATCCTGTTGAAACTGGATGCCTGAACAAATGTTGATTGAGTTTGTCCAGCATTGTAGTGAATGTAGAACCTCTGGGGTTGGTGTGAGTTTTGTTTAGGCTGTGCTTTTGTGGAATATGTACGAGCTCAGCCATCCTTGAAGACAGTGCATGTGAAGTCTGGCGTGTTTTACAACAAGTGGGGATATAAGGTGGCCACAAGAGTTGTAGGCAGGTGCGTGCAGACACCCATGGGCTGTCTGAGACCACCGATATGAGGGAGGTCATTGCTGTGAATCGGGGCATCGGTAGTGATGCTTTGGCCTCCACTGAGTCCAGGTGCTCTCCTATGAAGTCCAATTGTTGTACTGGAGTTAGGGTAGATTTGTTTTCGTTGATTTGTAGCCTTAGGGAGTGAAAAAGAGAGATGGTTTGTCAAGTAAAGTGTACTGTTTCTGGCAGGGTAGGGCCTTTTAGCAGGCAATCCTCTAAGTATGGGAATATCAATATTCCCTGTCTGTGCAAATGAGCAGCTACCACCGCTAGGATTTTGGAAAAGACTCGTGGAGCCATTGACAGTCTGAATGGCAGTACTCTGTATTGGAAGTGATCTTGTCCCGCTGTGAATTGTAGGAATCATCTGTGAGTGGGATGGATGGTAATGTGAAAATATGCATCTTGTAGGTTGAGGGCTGGGAACTTATCCCCCTCTTCCAGCACAGGGATGACAGAGTTCAGTGTGACCATTTTGAATCTGTGGGTACGGACAAATTTGTTGAGTTTTCTGAGATCTAGTATGGGTCTCCAACCTCTGTTTTTCTTTTGTGTCAGGAAATAATGGGAATAAAATCCCTTCCCTCTGTGTTGTGTTGGACCTTGTTCCATGGCCCCTAATTGTAGAAGGTGATGTACTTCTTGTCTCAATAGGTGCTCGTTAGAAGGGTCCCAGAAGAGAGACAGGGAAGGGGGGTGGGTAAATGGGATGGAGGTAAAGGGGATGGTATAATAACCTGTTTGAATGATCTCTAAAACCCAGTGGTCCATGGTGATAGAGGCCCACATATAGTAAGATGGTCAAAGCAGATGACCAAAGATTTGGATTGTTCATTCCATTGGTTGGGGGCAGTCGGTCAGACCCTCGGCCAATGTTTCAAAATTGCGGCTTGTTTGGTGGTGCTTGGGACGTCGCAGTGTGAGATTGGTTAGGGCGATGTCTCTGTGGTCTGTGCCTTTGTCATATGGACTCTGCTGGCATTGCGATGTGCTGTCTCTGTTACAATTGTAAGACTGGTATCTGCGTCTCCTGTTAGGGTGTGCGTAGATCCCTAGGATCCCCAGTGTGGCTCTAGAGTCCTTCATGGAATGGAGGACCTCATCCGTCTTAGTGTCCTCTACTTTGGTCTGGAGTTCCCTTGGGATACCAGATGAGTATAACCAGGATGCTCTGTGCATGATGATGGCTTTCGCGGTCATGCATGCTGCTGTGTCCACCATGTCAAGGGATGCCTGGAGTGCTAGCAATAAGTTGTCCCTCATCGACGATGGCACAGAATTGGTCTCTTTTTCCCCTCTGCAAATTCCTGGATGAAATCATTCATTTTTGTATAATTGTCATGGTCATAGTTAGCGAGTAATGCTGTGTGATTTGCCATGCAGAATTGAAGGTTCGCATAAGAGTAAACTTTTCACTACAGGAGGTCTAGTCTCTTCCAATCCTTGTCTTGTGGCATGGATTTGAATTGAGGTTGTTTGCCCAGTTAGTTGACCGCATCCACCACTAAGAAGTTAGATAGTGGGTAAGAAAAAAGGAAGTCCATGCCTTTATTTGGCACATAGTATTTCCTGTCTGCATGCTTATTGGTTGGAGGGATGGTGGCAGGTGTTTGCCACACCGTTTCTGCAGGTTTCATCAGAGCATCATTTATAGGCAAAGCTATTTTGTCGTGGACGAAGTACATAGGATCTTGAGGAGTTGGTGTTGTGTCTGTGGCACCTCCTCAAGAGGAATATTTTGGCTCCGTGCCATGCACTGGAATGATTCTTGAAAGTGTTTGAAGTCATCCATAGTAGTAGGAGTTGAGGGCATTACTGCCTCGTCAGTCCACGGAGGATGCACCTGAGGAGTCCCTTGTCACGGGTTGTCCGGAGTCTGATGTAGGAGTCAGGGATTTCTCCATTAGAATAAGTTTCAGTTGAAGATCCCTATCTCTCCTTGCTCTAGCTTTGAGATTGTTGGAGTGAGCGCACTTCTGTGGTATGTGCGACTCACCTAAGCATCAGACACATAAGGAGTGGCCATCAGAAATTGATATTGCATCCTTACATGAAGTACATCTTTTAACGTCTGGGGAGCCAGGAATATTGAAAGCGTTCCTTCTGGTGGGAAAAAAAAATGGTGGCTGGGAAAACAAAAGGGGTATTTTTGGTTTTGTTTTTTTAAATGGCTATTTAACTAAGTTTAACTAACGCTAACTATAACTATACTAATAAAAGTAACAAATTACTGATAACTAAGATATCTAACATAATCTAATTTTATTTGAAGGTTTTTAGAGACACCGCTAATGGACTCTGCTCAAGTTGAGGATGGTTGAGAAGGAACTGAAGGGGTCGGAACGTGCACGGGCTAGATGAGGCACTAGTGGCACCACGAGACTTCTACTGCGCACACGTGCTCTGACCAGACACTGCGACCGAAAATCTCCGATCAACAGCGCAGGGATGAACCAACACCTGAAGTGGAGCACCCACAGGGACAGCACTCAAAGAAGAACGGCAATATTGCATACTGAGCTGGTGCCCACATTTTTAAAAGGATGCCAAAAAAAATTGGAGAGGCTGCAGAAAAGAGGAAGAAAAATGATGCAAGGCTTGGAGAAAACCTTTCGTTACGTGACTTAAAGAGCTGTTTAGTTTATCAAAAAGAAGATTGGGAGGGGACTTGATCAGAGTGCTTAAGTATCTTCATGGGGAGAAAACACCAGGTACTAAAGAGCTTTATAATTCAGTGGAGAAAGGCATAACAAGAACCAAAGGCTGGAAGTTGACAGTTAAACTTAGAAATTAGGCACATATTGGTAACAGTGAGTGTAATTAACCATTGGAACAAATTACCAAGGGAAGTGGTGAATTCTCCATCTCTTGATGTCTTTGAATCAAGACTGGATGTCTTTGGGGAACATATGCTTTAACCAAACACAGACACAAGCTATAGGGCTCAATACAGGGGTAAGTGGGTGAAACTGAATGGGCTGTGATATACAGAAGATAAGACTAGATGATCTAATGATCCCTTCTGGCCTTAATCTCTACGTATCTATGAGACACAGCCTCTCATTAAACATCTCAGTGGATAACCATGTGGGAGTTCTGGGTCTGGAGGCCAAGTTTGGGGTTTTCATGCAGCACGTCAGAAAGGGCAGGGTGAATGAAGAAACAAAGGGGTAGTCCATTACCTGGAGATATAGATATTAGGTTGCAAACTGCTTCATAACATTATAAAATCCATAGGGCTATTGACTTTTAAATCAAGTACTGATTAAAGAAATATGCTATATTACTGTTGCAAATAACTAGTCTGATATGTGGGAGGTCTGAAACAAGCTTCGTGGATCACCAGAAAGTATCTTCCCCCTGCCCCGCTTTATGATTTTTACTGATGGTAAAATGTGACAGCCTGATAATTCTGAAAATCAATGCTGTCTATTCAGTCCCCGCACAAAACACAACATGGCAAGCAGCTGTGCAGTCTTCTCCACACTGGCAGCCAATATGCCTCACCCCTAGTTGGAGAGACCCCCCTCCTAGAAATATGAAGGTGGTTCAGTCTCTACAACCCATTCGTTCCTGGCATCTCTTGCTGGCACTGTGAAGAAGAATACCAATTAGTGCCAACAGTAGCAATGTTTTTGGTATGTGGACACTGGTCATAAGAATACAGGATTTGCTAACCTGCATCACACCATTGCTTATCAAGACCCATACCCTACATCTGTCAGCAACAATGCTTTACAGAATAAAAAAACCAAACAATCGATAACTCATCTAGGCATTTTTATAAAAAGAGATGTTTGGGGGAGGGGAGAAGAGATTCTTTCTTTACTAATATGTCATACTGAGATATTCTCAACAATCAAGTGACCTGGGATTATTCACACTAGGAATTACCCCAGAGACTTCCAACTCATTTCACATAGCCTACCAGACAGATTTTAGAGGGCAATGATTTTTTATCTCTATTGACCTGATCCCTATTGGAACAAGTGACCTAGAGGTGACTCATCTCTCTTTACCAACCCCAGGAGTAATCCAGGACCCAAAATCTCATTTTAATAGCCCATTGGACTATTAACTACTAAACCTTTGGTTTGTTCACTCCTGGACGAACTGCACAATAACATTCTGGTTCTTTGCCTCTTGAAAAATCTCATAAATACAGCCTATGCCTAGACTGTCGCCTTATCTTTTAAAAATGCAGCTAGTAATATCATGCAGCTTTAGAGAGAACTTTAATTAGTGAAATCTCATGCTTTTCACACCATCCCCTTCATTAGAAGAAAATGAAAAAAAGCTCTGTAGCTGAAAAAGAGTTGAAGGAAAACACACACAATAGTCACAGCTCAGCAATATTATCTTAACTCTTCAAAGAGCAATACTTTCCAGCCGGCCACAAAAAGAATGCTCAGGTGGATTCATGTTTATAGATTGGTATGTCTGAAATCTCCAAAAGATTACAATAGGACTTGTGTGTTTTTAAAACCGCCGTACTCGGCGCTGGTTAAACCTCAGCTGGTATCACTCTACCCAGTACTGGCTAGGCCTCAACTGGAGTACCGTGTCCAATTTTGGTCACCAATATATAGAAAGGATGTGGAGAAACTGGACAGTTCCCAGAGGCGAGCAACAAAGATGATCAAATGGATGGAATGCAAGCCATGTGAGCAAAGTCTGAAGGAACTGGGTATGTTTAGTTTGGAAAAGAGGAGATTAAGGGGGGATATGATAGCGGTTTTCACATACCTGAAAGGCTGCCATAAAAAAAGGTGGAGAAAAAGTTGTTCTCTTTTGCCACAGAGGGCAGGACAAGAGGCAATGGGGTCAAACTCCAGCATAGCGTATTTAGATTAAATCTTAGGAAAAACTTCTTAATGGTAAGGACAATGGAACAGACTGACTCAGGAGGTTGTGGAAGCTCCTTCACTGGAGGTTCTCAAAAGGAGCCTGGATAGCACCTGTCTGGATTGGTTTAGACACAACAAATCCAGCATCTTGGCAAGAGGTTAGAGGAGATGACCCTTGCGGTCCCTTCTAACCCTATGATTCTATGTAATTCAAATATGCCAAGCAGCGTATGAATAATTATTCCAGTTAAAAGGGTAAAATGAATACAATGTAGGGCTGGGGTTCTCCAACTTTATTACATGGACCTCATCTTAACAGCAAGATTGTCTCACAGGCCATCTCTCCTCCCATTAACCTTCACGTAGACCACCTTCCCTCTGTTCCTGATAATATAACATCTACAGCAATTACTTACATGGAAAAGTAATAGGAAAATATTTAGTTATTTAGTAGCTGGAAACGAGGACAACTAGTAAGAAAAAAAAAACAGCCAACTTTCCGAGGACTACCAGCCAGTGGTCCATGGACCACAGTTTGTGAACCTGTGATATAGACAATAAACCAAATTCTGCTCTAATATGCCTCAGAGTGAATCCAGAGTACCTTTGCTGACACACTCTGATTTAACTGTGGGCAGAATACAGTATGTCCCAGTGTCTTCAATGACAGCTTTGCCTGAATAATAAGGGAGTAAGAAATTCAGGATTTTGTGGAATGTATACCGTACAATATAAGCAACATATATATAAGACATAAGCATTTTTATAAAACAGGCATTATAAAAATAAATTATTTGATGTAGGTTCCCCAGTACTGCAAGTACAGTACTGCATGTAGTCACGCAGGTTGGAAATCAGGCTTATTGTTATTATTAAAGGAAATTTGTTCTCATCTGTTAATTTGTTTTATCTGCTGACAGCACAGGTGGATATGCAGTGCACACAGAGATTGGAGGCAGTCTACAAGCTGAAAACAAGACAGCCTGAAGCACAAGTCATAACACATCTGGATTGTGTGGCCATATGATCTCTTGTAAGGCTTAGTCTGGGTCCAGATTTGAACATCTGGAGTATAATGCAACAATTAACAAGGGAAAAGCAAAACTTAACTACTGACTTGTGACGATGCAATGTGCTGATGAGAGACTTTGATGGAGCTCAGGAATATTGCAAAGGGAAAACATACGTTCATGAAGAGACGTTCAATTTTTTGACTGAATTCCATAATATCCTGAAGAAACTGCAGAATATCAGAAATGTTACCATTCACGGGGCCAATATGCACATTGTGCTTGCACCTCCATTTCTCCAGTCTCAGTATAAACCCTCATAATGGAGAGCTTTCTAGGCGGCTAGGTGCCCTGTCCAAATATCCCATTCTTTTTAAGGCATTCCTGTCAAAAGACATGTACTTGGGTTCTGTGATGCTGGATTCATAGAATCCTAGAATATCAGAGTTGGAAGGGACCTCAGGAGGTCATCTAGTCCAACCCCCTGCTCAAAGCAGGACCAGTCCCCAGTGTTTGCCCCAGATCCCTAAATGGCCCCCTCAAGGATTGAACTCACAACCCTGGGTTTTGCAGGCCAATGCTCAAACCACTGAGCTATCCCTCCCCCCCAAAACACATTGTGGATTGTGGTGAAGGAAAGGACACTGGACCAAAAGACCGTGACTTGATCCCAGAGAGAGAGAGAGAGAGAGAGGGCAATACACAGCAAGCTTGGCAAAAAAATAAATACCATGCACATCTTGGCCAGTTTGGGGCTGAAAGAACCAATCAGATCTGACCTTCTGAGGGTCTCTTGATAGTTGGAATATGTTGGGGGAATGTGTAAAGAAACCCTTCAGAGTATCGACTGCCTGGGCTCTTGGGTAATATATATCATCCTTACTTCATGATTTCCTACAGAGGCAAACAGGCAGCGGCACTAGTTGTGGGGGGAGGGAACCCTTCCCCCGCTCAAGGTTTTTGCACTTGCTCAAAGTTCCATAGGCTGCAGAGCCAGGGCTGCCATGTCCTGACCACTTTTTCACAGCAGTCTTGTACTAAATCAGTATGACTCCTGCTGGAGCGGTCTGGAGCGTTGCTCCAGCTGCGTGGTCTCAGTGTCACTGAAATTTGACCGAGCTGCCCCTCTGTACAGACAGAGTGGTAGCTGGGCCAAATTTCAGTGAGCGGCATTGCAACGTAGACACACCCCTGGAACCCCGACCTGGGGTATTCTATCTGCTACCCAAGATCCATAAACTTGAAAATCCTGGACGCCCCATCATCTCAGGCATTGGCACCCTGACAGCAGGATTGTCTGGCTATGTAGACTCCCTCCTCGGGCCCTACGCTACCAGCACTCCCAGCTACCTTCAAGACACCACTGACTTCCTGAGGAAATTACAATCCATCGGTGATCTTCCTGAAAATACCATCCTGGCCACTATGGATGTAGAAGCCCTCTATATACCAACATTCCACACAAAGATGGACTACAAGCCATCAGGAACAGTATCCCTGATAATGTCATGGCAAACCTCATGGCTGAACTTTGTGACTTTGTCCTCACCCATAACTATTTCACATTTCGGGACAATGTATACCTTCATATCAGCAGCACTGCTATGGGTACCCGCATGGCCCCACAGTATGCCAACATTTTTATGGCTGATTTAGAACAACGCTTCCTCAGCTCTCGTCCCCTAATGACCCTACTCTACTTGCGCTATATTGATGATCTTCATCCTCTAGACCCATGGAAAAGAAGCCCTTGAGGAATTCCACCATGATTTCAACAATTTCCATCCCACCATCAACCTCAGCCTGGACCAGTCCACACAAGAGATCTACTTCCTGGACACTACGGTGCTAATAAGCAATGGTCACATAAACACAACCCTAAACCAGAAACCTACTGACCACTATGCCTACCTACATGCCTCCAGCTTTCATCCAGACCACACCACATGATCCATTGTCTACAGCCAAGCTCTACGATGCAACCACATTTGCTCCAACCCCTCAGACAGAGACAAACACCTACAAGATCTCTATCAAGCATTCTTACAACTACAATACCCACCTGCTGAAGTGAAGAAACAGATTGACAGAGCCAGAAGAGTACCCAGAAGTCACCTACTACAGGACAGCCCCAACAAAGAAAATAACAGAACACCACTAGCGATCACCTTCAGCCCCCAACTAAAACCTCTCCAATGCATCATCAAGGATCTACAACCTATCCTGAAGGACGACCCATCACTCTCACAGATCTTGGGAGACAGGCCAGTCCTTGCTTACAGAACCCCCCCTCCCAACCTGAAGCAAATACCAGCAACCACACACCAGAACCACTAACCCAGGAGCTATCCTTGCAACAAAGCCTGATGCCAACTCTGTCCACATATTTATTCAAGTGACACTATCATAGGGACCTAATCACATTAGCCACACCATCAGGGGCTCATTCACCTGCACATCTACCAATGTGATATATGCCATCATGTGCCAGCAATGCCCCTCTGCCATGTACATTGGCCAAACTGGATCGTCTCTATGCAAAAGAATAAATGGACACAAATCTGAAATCAGGAATCATAACATTCAAAAACCAGTAAGAGAACACTTCAATCTCTTTGGTCACTCGATTACAGACCTAAAAGTTGCAATTCTTCAACAAAAAAACTTCAAAAACAGGCTCCAACCAGAGACTGCTGAATTGGAATTAATTTGCAAACTGGATACAATTAACGTAGGCTTGAATAAAGACTGGGAGTGGACAGGTCATTACACAAAGTAAAACTATTTCCCCATGTTTATTCCACACCCCCCCCCCCGCCCACTGTTCCTCAGATGTTCTTGTCAACTGCTGGAAATGGCCCACCTTGATCATCACTACAAAAGGTCCCCCCCACCCCCGCTTTCCTGCTGGTAATAGCTCACCTTAAGTGATCACTCTCGTTACAGTATGTATGGTAACACCCATTGTTTCATGTTCTCTATGTATATAAATCTCCCCACTGTATTTTCCACTGCATGCATCCGATGAAGTGAGCTATAGCTCACGAAAGCTTATGCTCAAATAAATTTGTTAGTCTCTAAGGTGCCACAAGTACTCCTTTTCTTTTTCGTTAGTAAAGAGTTCCGATTCTATTGTGGGCTACTGGAAGAAATTGAAGTCATATGGATGAATATAATAAGAATGCTTTTAAAAGCATGGATCTGAAACAGCTGAAAGGTTATTCGTTTATAAACCGGACTCTCTTCTCAGTAGCTATGTCAGTCCTATGGCTAGTAGCTACACTCATAATGCTGTCACTAGCAACATGAAATCTCCATTCACCTGAGTGGGATTCAGCATGTCTGTGCAAGCCATGGAGATATTATGATATGAAAAAGAAATGCAACAATTTCAGTGTAAATCTGCAGAGACATTATCACATTGTACCATACACAATGAAATTGCTGGTCAGCACAGATCTAGTAAGGTGATGTTAAGATGCCCAGGGTGATGCTGAGCTGACATGAAGTGAACATAATACAAGTGTATGGAGATCACATTCTGATTGCCAGAAAAAGGCAAGATTATGTCAGCATAAATCTATAGTAAACAGGATGAACATGCAAGAGCCTAATTTAATAACAATGAACTAAAATCTGTCACACAACCTCAAGAAAAACATAAGTTTGAAAAACAGGAAATTTGTAGCTTCTAACAGTTAAAACAATATTCTCAAAATCATAAGAACTGGAAAAATTTAAACTATATCTATCCACAGTAGAACACTATCAAAGGAAATGATAAGTTAATCAGATCTCTGGGTTCGGGGGGGAAATAAATCCATATATTGTACACTTTTTTTTTTATAGACTACAGGGCAATATTGACAATGTGAGAATAGTTTGGGAAAAGGAAATTAACTAATATATCTCTCCAGAGGACTGGAAAGATATAATGCTAAATCACTATGAATAGTACAAGTTCTTCCTCACTGAGAAAATATCAATGGAAAATTATGATTAGATATTTCTGCACACTAGTCTTGCAAAACAAAGCAGACACAAAATTCATAATCAAATTCTGGAGGGAAAGTCATGTCCCAAGTTCAAAGACTTTTGGTCTGGTGTCAGGAAATCAAAGTAAGAGTTATTTCAGTAACCTCTAGCCCTTAATAACCCTATTATTATGGTGTTAAGGAAGTGTCCTGAATAACTGAAATTAAACAGAGACAGATACTTACACACCTTGTGAATGAAGACAATAAATTGTTTCACTGCTATGGTTACCAAACCAAATACCCTCTATATGAATGTGGTTCATAAGAATAAAGGAATGAAGAGAAATGGAATGACTTACTCCCTCTATTAGTGTATTGAGGAAAGATGAAGCAAATGGGACCAACAGCTTAAAAAACAATTAATTGATAGAACTTGTCTAATAATACTGTGCATACTGATTGTAACCTATAACCTGCACCTTGTACGCATAGCTGTATTCTCTTTGCTTTTAAATCTGTGGTCTTCTTTATTACTGTATATGTAAGAAACAAGCTCATACCACCAATAATTCTATTTACCTTTAATTTAAAATATTAGCAGATAAATCATAGAATCATAGAATATCAGGGTTGGAAGGGACCTCAGGAGGTCATCTAGTCCAACCCCCTGCTCAAAGCAGGACCAATCCCCAATCCCAGCCAGGGCTTTGTCAAGCCTGACCTTAAAAACTTCTGAGGAAGGAGATTCTACCACCTCCCTAGGTAATGCATTCCAGTGTTTCACCACCCTCCTAGTGAAGAAGTTTTTCCTAATATCCAACCTAAACCTCCCCCACTGCAACTTGAGACCATTACTCCTTGTCCTGTCCTCTTCTACCACTGAGAACAGTCTAGAGCCATCCTCTTTGGAACCACCTCTCAAGTAGTTGAAAGCAGCTATCAAATCCCCCCTCATTCTTCTCTTCTGCAGACTAAACAATCCCAGTTCCCTCAGCCTCTCCTCATAAGTCATGTGTTCCAGACCCCTAATCATTTTTGTTGCCCTTCGCTGGACTCTCTCCAATTTTTCCACATCCTTCTTGTAGTGTGGGGCCCAAAACTGGACACAGTACTCCAGATGAGGCCTCACCAATGTCGAATAGAGAGGAACGATCACGTCCCTCGATCTGCTGGCAATGCCCCTACTTATACATCCCAAAATGCCATTGGCCTTCTTGGCAACAAGGGCACACTGTTGACTCATATCCAGATTCTCGTCCACTGTCAGGTCCTTTTCCGCAGAACTGCTGCCGAGCCATTCGGTCCCTAGTCTGTAGCGGTGCATTGGATTCTTCCATCCTAAGTGCAGGACCCTGCACTTATCCTTGTTGAACCTCATCAGATTTCTTTTGGCCCAATCCTCCAATTTGTCTAAGTCCCTCTGTATCCTATCCCTACCTGCCACCATATCTACCACTCCTCCTAGCTTAGTATCATCCGCAAATTTGCTGAGAGTGCAATCCACACCATCCACACCATAAAATTAAACATCAACAGCAATCTACGTTTGGATGATGTTATGATTAAAATATATTCTAGCCTGGCAACTCCTCCAAACTGCAGGGCTCCCTTGGTGTAGAACTAGGGCAGTTTTGCCCTGGAAGGCAAGGGCCATATGCACAGGGACTATATAGGGGGTGCTGACCACCAGTATGGAGTGGAGCTCCACAAGAGACATGTAGAGAAAGAAGTGGGGAGGGGCAGGGCATAGACACTCCAGAGCTGGAAATAAGTAAGGGGTGGAGGGTATGTAAAGGCTCACAGGGCCTACATCAGCCACTGGACTGGAATAGATGCTGAGGAGTGGCTTTACAGCCACTCTACAAGCCTAGGTGTGGTTCTTTTCGCCTCCCACACATTGAGCCAGCACCCTATTGGGATACTTGGGCCAAGTGATTGGCAGAAGATGTGCCCAGATGATGGGCAGAGACAGCAGGTGAGGCGTACGATTAGCAAATGCCAATCTCACATGTTTGTGAATTGCCTGAGGGTCACGTAATCTTTCAGAAGTGATTTTTGATACCCTCTCGGTGGCATTGGGTAGAAGCTTCTGTTCTTAATACCTGCATTTCTTCATTTATCATAACTGCAGGCAACAGCTAAATCCCACCTGGCATTTCAGTTCTGCACTATTCCTCACCAGGTCACTGAGGTGATCGAAAAATATAATAGTCAGGAGAACATCCAACAGAAACACGTGCACCACAAGTCCCAGTGCCTGGAAATGGACTAGTAGGGATCTTGATAGACTACATTCTTCCTTTACAAAGGGTTCAAACAGGCATTGTTTAAACAGGCTATCTGACTGAAAACAAGAAAGCCAATAGCAGACTATAAATCTCTCTTTTCAGTCATTTCAGTCAATAGTATAATTCTAATCCATCATATGGAAATAGTTCTGACCAGAGATGCCAATCTTATTAAACAGCTAGCAGAAATGGGATCCAGTGTCTATGTTAGTGCTCTGTTCTCTAGTCCCATAAAAGGAAAGAAGCAGTCACAGTCTCATGGTCCCTTCTGAGACCCTTTTTCAATCCCCTAAATGCACCCTTTGAAGTGACAGCCCTGCGCCTACACATCTCTTGGGATGGGACCCTGTGATCCAGCCATGCTCCGAGTCTCCAGGTTACGACTCCCTAGTTGCCAACTGTGATACCCAACAGGCCCAACGGGCTTGGCACGTCCAAGAGATTCTCTTTGGGAGCCTCTGGACAGTAACGGTCTGCAGTGACACAGAAGCAGCTTCTCTCAAACAAACTATGATTTATTTTGCCGCTAGATACACAGCACTCAGAGAAATTAATTTAAAATAACAGAGGCCAATGTACACAGTGTCTTACCTACACTTGGCATAGGTGCGCATGATTTAGTCTTGGTGTTCCCCTGTTCTCCTGGGGTGCCAGCTCAACCATGCTTGCTGCAGACCCCTGACTCTCAGCCAGTCTCTGTGTCAGCCTGCAGCAGCTTACAAGCCTTTGCGCTTTTCCTCTCTGTCTTCTTCTTCAGCTATCCCTAGATGCTAGGGGATTCGTTGGTGGGTGTTTAAGTGGCTGAGGAGCCCAATTCATGCTCTGTGGGACAATTCCCTCTCTGTAGGACAGATCTTTTAACAGATCGGTGTCTTTTGATCTCCCTCTTCTCAGCTGGGGGCAAAACAGCCCTGTCACCAGCCTTGGAGTTAAGGACTTCCTCTTCATGGCTCTAAACATGGCTATTGTGTTTGAATGGCTCCTTGTCGAGGCCATTGTTTTACCTTTCCTGCCTGGTTTCTTTAACAACCCCTTTTGCTCTACCTGAGCATTCAAGGAGGGTAATCACACAGATACATGAAGGGGCACCTGATATTTATAAAAATATACACAGGGGTTCTTCAGCTGTTTTAAATATCTAATTCCCCAACTGTTGGTGTTAAGGAAGCAGTGGTTTTGTAACCTACTGACTCTTCTGTCTGGCTCCTCAAGCTCAAGGAACATAAATTCCACCCAAGAGCTGTAAACATCAAACTTCAGTAGACCTTATTATGTTCAAACCTGCTGCCCTTAATCTGGGGGTGCATTCATACTCTGCAAGGGTGCACTGCAATTCAACAATGCACCGAACTGGGTTCACACAAGCCTCAGAGCTATTCAAAATTCAGCTATTAAAAATGGTGGAGACAAAATCCTGGGCAAAGCTAAACTTCTGGCCAGAGACATTGGGATGACACAGTGAAGTAAGATGTACAAAAAGAAAGATTAATCCACATGACAGTCTGCTACAGCCTCCTGAATGCAAAGCCAAAGAAATTCAATGCAACGGTTTTTAAAACAGCCCCTGTCATGTTAATGCACAGCCAAATGTTTACCCCCTTTTTATACTTTGTATCTGTGTGTACTTGGAAGTAGTTAAATAGGAACCTATCTGATTAATTAGGATTAGAGAGTCCAGCGGAGGGCAACGAAAATGATTAGGGGGCTGGGACACATGACTTACGAGGAGAGGCTGAGGGAACTGGGGTTATTTAGTCTGCAGAAGAGAAGAGTGAGGGGGATTTGATAGCAGCCTTCAACTACCCGAAAGGGGGTTCCAAAGAGGATGGAGCTCGGCTGTTCTCAGTGGTGGCAGATGACAGAACATGGAGCAATGATCTCAAGTTGCAGTGGGGGAGGTCTAGGTTGGATATTAGGAAAAACTATTTCACTAGGAGGGTGGTGAAGTACTGGAATGGGTTACCTAGGGAGGTGGTGGAGTCTCCTTCCTTAGAGGTTTTTAAGGCCCGGCTTGACAAAGCCCTTGCTGGGATGATTTAGTGGGTGTTGGTCCTGCTTGGAGCAGGGGGTTGGACAAGATGACCCCCCTAAGGTCTCTTCCAACCCTAATCTTTTATGAGTCTATGATTTGCTTGCAATGCTTTTTTGGCTGAGAAAAAAAAAATTGATTCCTTACCTAATGTAACCGGAATTCTCCAAATACAGTGCCTCCAAAAATGCACCATTTGGGGATCATAGGCTAGTGCCAAGTAGACCCAGATGGGTGACAAGCATTTCAAACAGTAATGTGCCCACATGCCTTGGTGAGTACACCACAATGCTGAGGTCACATTGATAAGCATGTTGGTCAAGGGAGCCATGCTGGCTCGAACCCATCTGATATTTTGTGGTAGCACTTCCTGATTTTCAATGGGACTTTGGATCTGAAGCGACCACAGTGCTTTTGCAAATTTTATCCCCAGTTTAAAAAAAGACACAACAGAATAGGCAGATGAGACTTGGAGGTGGAGAGGGGAAAGAAGCAGTAACAATAATGATAGGGTGCTTCAGCACAGAATAAACTCCCTTGCCATTGTTCTCTTGTACAGAATAAAATTTCTGAAGGAAGGTTGGGAGAGGAGGAAGGTAGTGTGGCTCTACAGAAATAATCTGGTTTTATTCATCATAACTATAACCCCAGAGGTCTCTGGTTCTGAAGACTAGAAACCAGTAAACCTTTCTTCTGAAAGAGCAAGGCTGAAAAATAAATCTAACAAAAACAAACCAAGAGAGGAAAAAACCCACCACAGATATCAAAAGTCTGAAACCACCTTTAACAACAATATCAGATGGGAATGACGAATCATCTTTCCTGTCTATAGGAAAATAAGGAATTAGAGCCTGAAGCTCACATGCCCACCTTGCTCAAGTGATCGTGAAAACATATTCCTCTTTCTAGGAGAGTAAGTGGAAAGAATTCCAGGAGCAGCTGAAAGGAAGGAACAACACATTTACGGAGGACTTTGTTAAGATACCAGTGCCTTGCACTGAAGAGGCAACTGGAAGGTAAACTTGGTTTCACAAGGGGGATGAGTGAGTAGTTATTTTCCCTCCACAGGCAGAATCAAAGCAGAGGTGAGCTTTCAAAGATGCCCTTCATAAAACCACATTTAATAAGAGAGCAGAACAACTGGAGCCATGCAGGAAATGGAGAGAGACAGCGCAGGGACTCAGTCAATTTGATGAGAAGGCTCAAAGAGAGGAGGAAAGGGAGCAAGGGGTTTGAAGAGCCAGCATTGCTGTTTCCTTTGACTGGACCCTGTTAATACAAAGAGTCATTTTAAAGAGCTGCTAAACTACTGGGAATTTTTGAAAAAGATTCTGTTAAGCACAATTCTGTCTGCATTTCAGATTTCCTGATTCTCTTCTCATACATGTCAAAGTAACCAGCACTACAGAAAAAGCTATGCTAAATGGATTCTATAGTAATAAGGATATTGGCATGGAAACATGATCTTTGCTCCTCAGAGTTTGTCTACTCCTGCTTCTTACATAATTACAGACGTCTGTTCATGGGAGCACAACTGACTGCAGGAGAAATGATTGGGCCTGATTCTCCTCATGTTTAGTTCAGTGGAATTACTCCTGGGTTTCCATGGGCACCATTTATTATTAATTATTATTAATAATAATTGTATTATAGTAGTGGCCCAGAGGCCCCAATCAGGATAGCATCAAACTGTTCTAGTGCTGTTTAAACACACAGGCAGATTAGGGTTACCACTACCAGGCATCCAGTTTTTTTACTGGAATGTCCAGTCGCAAAGGAACCCTGGCAGCTCTGGTCAGCACCACTGACAGGGCCGTTAGAAGTCTGGTCAGTGGCACAGCGGGGCTAAGGCAGGCTTCCTGCCTGCCTTGGCTCCGTGCGGCTCCTGGAAGTGGCCAGTATGTCTGGCTCCTAGGCGCAGGGGCAGCCAGGGGGGCTCCGCGCACTGCCCCAGCCCTGAGCAGCGGCTCCACAGCTCCCATTGGCCAGGAACCATGGCCAATGGAAGCTCTGGGGGCAGCGCCTGCAGCGAGGGCAGTGCATATAGTCCCCTGGCCCCTGTGCCTAGGAGCCAGAGGGACATGCTGGCCGCTTCCTGGGAGTCGCCTGAGGTAAGCGCCGCCCGGAGTCCGCACCCAAACCCTCTGCCCCAGCCCTGAGCCACCTCCCGCACCCCAAACCCCTGCCTCAGGTCAGAACCCCCTCCTGCACCCTATCTCCCTCCCAGAGCCCACACCCCTCAACCCAACTCCCTGCCCCAGCCCTGAGCCCCCTCCTGCACTCCAAATCCCTCGGCCCCAGCCCAGAGCCCCCTTCTGCACCCCAAACCCCCCATCCCCAGCCCAGAGCCTGCACCCCCAGCCAGAGCCCTCACCTTCTCCTGCACCCTAATCCCCAGCCCCAGCCTGGAGCCCTCTCCTGCACCATGAACCCCTCATTTCTGACTCCACCCCTGATTCTGCACCCCCAGCTGGAGCCCTCACCACTCCTACACCCCGACTCCGAGCCCCAGCCCGGTAAAAGCGAGTGAAGGTGGGGGAGAGCAGCGACAGAGGGAGGGGGGATGGAGTGAGTGGGTGTGGGACCTCGGGAAGGGGCGGGGGCTTGGGGAAGGGGGCAGGGCAGGAGTGTTTGGTTTTGTGTGATTAGAAAGTTGGCAGCCCTAAGGCAGATATGGTTCCTGGACTGACAAGCTCAAAATCTAATCTGAAATGAGATGCAACCAAAGAGAGTGTGACAAATGGAAGGGAGAATTATCATAATGAAGATAAGATAACCTAACAGTTATACAGGATAGCTACTGTACAGCTTGATGGTTCTAAGTCATAGAATCATAGAATATCAGGGTTGGAAGAGACCTTAGGGGGTCATCTCGTCCAACCCCCTGCTCCAAGCAGGACCAACACCCACTAAATCATCCCAGCAAGGGCTTTGTCAAGCCAGGCCTTAAAAACCTCTAAGGAAGGAGACTCCACCACCTCCCTAGGTAACCCATTCCAGTGCTTCACCACCCTCCTAGTGAAATAGTTTTTCCTAATATCCAACCTAGACCTCCCCCACTGCAACTTGAGACCATTGCTCCTTGTTCTGTCATCTGCCACCACTGAGAACAGCCGAGCTCCATCCTCTTTGGAACCCCCTTTCAGGTAGTTGAAGGCTGCTATCAAATCCCCCCTCACTCTTCTCTTCTGCAGACTAAATAACCCCAGTTCCCTCAGCCTCTCCTCGTAAGTCATGTGTCCCAGCCCCCTAATCATTTTTGTTGCCCTCCGCTGGACTCTTTCCAATTTTTCCACATCCTTCTTGTAGTGTGGGGCCCAAAACTGGACACAGTACTCCAGATGAGGTCTCACCAGTGTCCAATAGAGGGGAAAGATCACGTCCCTCCATCTGCTGGCAATGCCCCTACTTATACATCCCAAAATGCCATTGGCCTTCTTGGCAACAAGGGCACACTGTTGACTCATATCCAGATTCTCGTCCACTGTAACCTCTAGGTCCTTTTCTGCAGAACTGCTGCTGAGCCGTTCGGTCCCTAGTCTGTAGCGGTGCATTGGATTCTTCCATCCTAAGTGCAGGACTCTGCAATTGTCCTTGTTGAACCTCATCAGATTTCTTTTGGCCCAATCCTCCAATTTGTCTAGGTCCCTCTGTATCCTATCCCTACCCTCCAGCGTATCTACCTCTCCTCCCAGTTCAATGTCATCTGCAAACTTGCTGAGGGTGCAATCCACCGCATCCTCCAGATCATTTATGAAGATATTGAACAAAACCGGCCCCAGGACCGACCCTTGGGGCACTCCACTTGATACCAGCTGCCAACTAGACATGGAGCCATTGATCACGACCCGTTGAGCCTGACAATCTAGCCAGCTTTCTATCCACATTATAGTCCATTCATCCAGCCCATATTTCTTCAACTTGCTGGCAAGAATACTGT
Source organism: Caretta caretta (assembly GCF_965140235.1). Classification (NCBI taxonomy): domain Eukaryota; kingdom Metazoa; phylum Chordata; order Testudines; family Cheloniidae; genus Caretta; species Caretta caretta. The sequence continues at coordinate 9,470,409 of NC_134208.1, read as the reverse complement.
GGGAGACAGTGTCAAAAGCTTTGCTAAAGTCAAGGAACACCACGTCCACCGCTTTCCCCTCATCCACAGAACCAGTTATCTCGTCATAGAAGGCAATTAGATTAGTCAGGCATGACTTGCCCTTGGTGAATCCATGCTGACTGTTCCTGATCATTTTCCTCTCCTCTAAGTGCTTCAGAATTAATTCCTTGAGGATCTGCTCCATGATTTTTCCCGGGACTGAGGTGAGGCTGACTGGCCTGTAGTTCCCAGGATCCTCCTTCTTCCCTTTTTTAAAGATGGGCACTACATTAGCCTTTTTCCAGTTGTCCGGGACTTCCCCTGATCGCCATGAGTTTTCAAAGATAATGGCCAATGGCTCTGCAATCACATCCGCCAACTCCTTTAGCACTCTCGGATGCATCGCATCCGGCCCCATGGACTTGTGCACGTCCAGCTTTTCTAAATAGTCCCTGAAATCATCTGAAATCTTTTAAAATACATACATATATAAAATGAGAGGTTTCAGAGTGGTAGCCGTGGTAGTCTGTATCAGCAGACTAGCAGGTAGTGAGTAACAGGAGGGGGAAAAATTAGCATTGGGAAATAGTTTTTACTTTGTGTAATGACCCATCCACTCTGTCTTTATTCAAGCCTAATTTAATGGTGTCCAGTTTGCAAATTAATTCCAATTCTGCAGTTTCTCGTTGGAGTCTGTTCTTGAAGTTTTTTGTTGGAGAATTGTGACTTTTAGGTCTGAAATTGAGTGACCAGGGTGGTTGACGTGTTCGCCGACTGGTTTTTGCATGTTATAATTCTTGATGTCTGATTTGTGTCCGTTTATTCTTTTGCGTAGGGATTGTCCAATTTGGCCAATGTACAGGCCAGAGGGGCATTGCTGGCACATGATGGCATATATCACGTTGGTAGATGTGCAGGTGAACGAGCCTCTTATGGTGTGGCTGATGTGATTAGGTCCTATGATGGTGTCCCTTGAATAGATGTGTGGACAGAGTTAGCATCAGGCTTTGTTGCAAGGATAGATTCCTGGGTTAGTGGTTCTGTTGCGTGGTGTGTGGTTGCTGGTGAGTATTTGCTTCAGGTTGGGGGGCTGTCTGTAAGAGAGAGGACTGGCCTGTCTCCCAAGATCTGTGAGAGTGAGGGATCGTCCTTCAGGGTAGGTTGTAGATCCTTGATGTTGCGCTGGAGAGGTTTTAGTTGGGGGCTGAAAGTGACGGCTAGTGGCATTTCCCCATGCTAATTTTTTCCCCTACTGTTACTCACACCTTCTTGTCAACGGTTTGCAATCGGCCATCCTGATCATCACTACAAACGGTTTTTTTTTCTCCTGCTGATAATAGCCCAACTTAATTAGTTGGTCTTGTTACAGTTGGTATGGCAACACCCATTTTTTCATGTTCTCTGTGTATATATATCTTCCTACTGTACTTTTCCCCTGCATGCATCCGATGAAGTGGGTTTTAGCCCATGAAAGCTTATGCCCAAATAAATTTGTTAGTCTCTAAGGTGCCACAAGTACTCCTCGGTTTTATATAAAATGAGCTATACTTGGCTGCCACACTAGCTATCATTGTTTTCTGTAGAAATCATAGCAGAAGTGGGCCTTGAGGAGTTGAAGGTAGAGGCCTAACAAATGAATTCAGGAAGGATATTCCCTGTAGAAGGAGCAGTGTGAAGAAACCGTGGAGATGTTTGTGTGAGAAGCAGACAAATAGTCGCTGCAGGCTGGTGAGTGAGAAAAGATTTCGGATGCATCAGCAGGAGCAGGTGGACTCACACAAAAATATTTTCATGGAGAGAATATTCATGAAGAGAGATGAAGATCTACAGGCAGGATTGTTTCTAGCCCTGATTCAGGAAACTTTTAAGTAAGTGCTTCTAAAGAGAAACTTAATTCCCTTTAATGCCAATGGAGCTTAAACACATATTTAATTTGTTTGCTGACCCTGGCCTCTAAGCAAAATGATTTTTTTTTACGTTTTCCAAAAGACGTCAATGGGTCTTTAACGTCTTTGCACCATTTTCTGATCCCATTGCACCAATGCCAATACTAACTCTGTTCAATTACATCAGTGTAAATCCAGGGGAATTGAGATCAGAACCTAGCTGGTTAGATTTATCTTTCTGAATTTGCATGTGTATGTCCGTACTGTCAACCTGCATTATTTGAAAACTGACAGAAATCAAATATTATTTAGTTATCATATTCATAAAATAGAGGTGATACCATGTAAAATTACTTCTATGGGAGATGAGTGTCTGGAACGTTACTCAGATGGTCACTGACGAGATTGCAATGTGGTTTTGCAGTAGAGCTGCACTAAATCCTCAAATATACTGCACGGCAGAGTTAATGGGGGGTAAGGGGGAGATATAGTCAACTCCTCTCTTCTCCCTCTTGCCTCCCACCAAACATTGGGTCTGGCGGTTACTCTGATCCCTGGAGTTTGATGCATGTTTGATTCACAGACTGCAACATGTCTGCACCAGATGGCCCTGAGTTAATGAACACAAACTCATCACTTTTACTCACCAGGGAAATGTGCAGCTCAATCTGATTTGTACTCGACAACTAAAAGTATTTCAGTATTTTTTGTGAGCATTTTAGTTACAAAATGGCACTTGAGGAAAGCATTAAAAGAACACAGTCTACCTGATAAATGTACTTCAACAAATTAAGAACAGTGCCTCAGAGCCTTTCCCACCTCTTCTCAGAGCTAAAGTTAACACCTTATCAAACCTTAAATTACGAAGCCAGTGTATAACCAGAACTACAAAACCTGGGCCTGCTAATGCTTCCACGGAGCAAGTGGCAGAACTTCCACTGACTTCAGTGGAAGCAGGATCGGGCTTCTAGTTAGTTATTATTACAGTGGGAAGATTCCGGAAAACTTAACTTTTAAACATGTATGGGCCAGATCCTCAGCTGTGTACAACAGTGTAAATCCACTGAAATAATTGGCCCTATGCTTATTTATGGCAGCTAAGGATCTGCCCCATATAGGTGTATGTATTTGGTTGAAGCAGTACAAAGGTTTAATTATGGGAGGATGAACAACCAAATTTTACTAAACCACAATGTATGGAATTTTATTCTCCAGGAATAAACCAGAAGTATTAGCTAAAACTAAAATCACCAAATCACAACCCAAAAGGGACTTAATTGCTCGGCAAAACAGCTCCTTGGAGGCAGAGAGGACAACAGACCTGGGAAGAGGATTCTGAAAATACAGCATGACCCATGTCCTCAGAATTTAGTGAAAGCTTGATTTCACTGTTGTCAGAATGTTGCTTGGGTGGGCTTTAAAAAAAAACAACAAACCCACACCAAAAACAAATGTAATACTGGCCTTTGCATGCAACTTCCTGATTACTCAAAAAGACTACCCATGCTTGAGTGTGATACACAGTACACCCTCATGAGACTCAGCTCTAAAGCAGCTGTACACAGTTAGCTGGAACCATACAAGACAGATCACATATTAGGGTAAATGCTCAATACGACTAGATGCTCCGTTCATGGTATGGTTCATATAAATTTTTGCTGTTGCTTCTCAATTATTGAAATGAAGTTTCTACCCAGGGTTCCAAGATCACAGTGAAGAAAACAGGTCAAAAACACCACAAAAGGAAGTAGCACAGCTAAATATGACTTTACATCAGACTTAGAGAGGTGGCACCAGCAAAGGCAGGTCATATAAGAATTAAGTCCCAGATACCACTGACATAGTAGATGAATCAGGACTGGGCATCTGGGTCTTGCTGCTGCCAAAGTCGCACCAGCAATTGGCACCTCCCAAACCAATATACTGTAGGCAGAACACATTTTACATTACTTCTATCAGCCAGACACAGTGCCAGAAGAGTATTTTTATAAAATGTCTTACCTTCCATACTAATATTCCCAAACGAAGTATGTGCAGAAAACATACTGCTTAACTTCATTTCTATAACGGTCCATTTACCTTTGGAATTATGCTGCTAGTGTTGATCCTGCCAACTATCTCTACACATTGTTAGCATATATATTAGGTATAGGTATTACGGCAAAATATATAAGGCAAATTAATAGGTATTACGGGCACAGAATTAATATGATATATATATGATGTGCTGGAAAGTAACGCTAATGGAATGGTATTATGCTTTTCCCACAAAGCTGTTCACTCATGTCAAGATATACATACACCTCAGTACCCTGCAAAGCTAAGGTCAGCTTTGGCACTGGAAAATACGAAATGTATCAAAAGACAATCTGCCCTGGTACAAGGTTGGTACCTTCACGGGCTGATCATACTTGGAACAAAACAAAAGCTAAGAAAAGGTACATGACTGGTACGAACTGGTGGGTTAGAACTCAGGGACATATAGAAAGCTCTATAACTTGTAAACAGATTTAGTACATACAGAGGTGGTTCTGAATGCATATTTTGAAGCACACCTTCTATGTAAGAAGAAAAGGAGTACTTGTGGCACCTTAGAGACTAACCAATTTATTTGAGCATGAGCTTTCGTGAGCTACAGCTCACTTCATCAGATGTATACCGTGGAAACTGCAGCAGACTTTATATACACACAGAGAATATGAAACAATACCTCCTCCCACCCCACTGTCTTGCTGGTAATAGCTTATCTAAAGTGATCAACAGGTGGGCCATTTCCAGCACAAATCCAGGTTTTCTCACCCTCCACCCCCCCCACACAAATTCACTCTCCTGCTGGTGCTAGCCCATCCAAAGTGACAACTCTTTACATAATCAAGTCGGGCTATTTCCTGCATAGATCCAGGTTTTCTCACATCCCCCCCACCCCCATACACACACAAACTCACTCTCCTGCTAGTAATAGCTCATCTAAACTGACCACTCTCCAAGTTTAAATCCAAGTTAAACCAGAACATCCGGGGGGGGGGGGGGGAAACAAGAGGAAACAGGCTACCTTGCATAATGACTTAGCCACTCCCAGTCTCTATTTAAGCCTAAATTAATAGTATCCAATTTGCAAATGAATTCCAATTCAGCAGTTTCTCGCTGGAGTCTGGATTTGAAGTTTTTTTGTTTTAAGATAGCGACCTTCATGTCTGTGATTGCGTGACCAGAGAGATTGAAGTGTTCTCCGACTGGTTTATGAATGTTATAATTCTTGACATCTGATTTCTGTCCATTTATTCTTTTACGTAGAGACTGTCCAGTTTGACCAATGTACATGGCAGAGGGGCATTGCTGGCACATGATGGCATATATCACATTGGTGGATGTGCAGGTGAACGAGCCTCTGATAGTGTGGCTGATGTTATTAGGCCCTGTGATGGTGTCCCCTGAATAGATATGTGGGCACAATTGGCAACGGGTTTTGTTGCAAGGATAAGTTCCTGGGTTAGTGGTTCTGTTGTGTGGTATGTGGTTGTTGGTGAGTATTTGCTTCAGGTTGCGGGGCTGTCTGTAGGCAAGGACTGGCCTGTCTCCCAAGACTTGTGAGAGTGTTGGGTCATCCTTTAGGATAGGTTGTAGATCCTTAATAATGCGTTGGAGGGGTTTTAGTTGGGGGCTGAAGGTGACCGCTAGTGGCGTTCTGTTATTTTCTTTGTTAGGCCTGTCCTGTAGTAGGTAACTTCTGGGAACTCTTCTGGCTCTATCAATCTGTTTCTTTACTTCTGCAGGTGGGTATTGTAGTTGTAAGAAAGCTTGACAGAGATCTTGTAGGTGTTTGTCTCTGTCTGAGGGGTTGGAGCAAATGCGGTTGTATCGCAGAGCTTGGCTGTAGACGATGGATCGTGTGGTGTGGTCAGGGTGAAAGCTGGAGGCATGCAGGTAGGAATAGTGGTCAGTAGGTTTCCGGTATAGGGTGGTGTTTATGTGGCCATTATTTATTAGCACTGTAGTGTCCAGGAAGTGGATCTCTTGTGTGGACTGGACCAGGCTGAGGTTGGTGGTGGGATGGAAATTGTTGAAATCATGGTGGAATTCCTCAAGGGCTTCTTTTCCATGGGTCCAGATGATGAAGATGTCATCAATATAGCGCAAGTAGAGTAGGGGCTTTAGGGGACGAGAGCTGAGGAAGCGTTGTTCTAAATCAGCCATAAAAATGTTGGCATACTGTGGGGCCATGCGGGTACCCATAGCAGTGCCGCTGATCTGAAGGTATACATTGTCCCCAAATGTGAAATAGTTATGGGTAAGGACAAAGTCACAAAGTTCAGCCACCAGGTTAGCCGTGACATTATCGGGGATAGTGTTCTTGACGGCTTGTAATCCATCTTTGTGTGGAATGTTGGTGTAGAGGGCTTCTACATCCATAGTAGCCAGGATGGTGTTATCAGGAAGATCACCGATGGATTGAAGTTTCCTCAGGAAGTCAGTGGTGTCTCGAAGGTAGCTGGGAGTGCTGGTAGCGTAGGGCCTGAGGAGGGAGTCTACATAGCCAGACAATCCTGCTGTCAGGGTGCCAATGCCTGAGATGATGGGGCGCCCAGGATTTCCAAGTTTATGGATCTTGGGTAGTAGATAGAATATCCCAGGTCGGGGTTCCAGGGGTGTGTCTGTGCGGATTTGATCTTGTGCTTTTTCAGGAAGTTTCTTGAGCAAATGCTGTAGTTGCTTTTGGTAACTCTCAGTGGGATCATAGGGTAATGGCTTGTAGAAACTCGTGTTGGAGAGCTGCCGAGCAGCCTCTTGTTCATATTTCGACCTATTCATGATGACAACAGCACCTCCTTTGTCAGCCTGTTTGATTATGATGTCAGAGTTGTTTGAGGCTGTGGATGGCATTGCGTTCCGCATGGCTGAGGTTATGGGGCAAGTGATGCTGCTTTTCCACAATTTCAGCCCGTGCACGTCGGCGGAAGCACTCTATGTAGAAGTCCAGTCTGCTGTTTCGACCTTCAGGAGGAGTCCATCTAGAATCCCTCTTTCTGTAGTGTTGGCAGGGAGACCTCTGTGGAGTGGAAATCTATCAACTGCATGAAAAAACTTGTACAGATACAGACAGACATCATCTTCCTTTCCAAATGCAAACAGATGGACATCGTACCAAAAGGACTGAAGGTAAAAAATCCATTACAATCTACATACCACACAGACTATGCTGACAGCTTGTGCCTCACGCTCTCAAAGAAACTGCGGAATCACCTGATCAAGATCCTCTACAGCAAACAGGGAAAGATTAAGAATGAGCTCTCAAAAATGGATACTCTCATAAAGAACCAACCTTCCACACAAACTTCCTCGTGGCTGGATTTTACTAAAACTAGACAAGCCATTTACAACGCACACTTTGCTTCTCTACAAAAGAAAAAGGACACTAAACTTTCTAAACTACTACATGCTACAAGGGGCCACAGCAATGGTTCCCTCACCCCACCTAGCAATATTGTTAACCTATCCAACTATACTCTCAGCCCAGCAGAAGCAGCTGTTCTATCTCGGGGCCTCTCCTTCTGCCCCTCCACCCCCACGAACATGATACAGTTCTGTGGTGACCTAGAATCCTATTTTCGACGTCTCCGTCTCAAGGAATATTTCCAAAATACCTCTGAACAACATACTAATCCACAGAGGTCTCCCTGCCAACACTACAGAAAGAGGGATTCTAGATGGACTCCTCCTGAAGGTCGAAACAGCAGACTGGACTTCTACATAGAGTGCTTCCGCCGACGTGCACGGGCTGAAATTGTGGAAAAGCAGCATCACTTGCCCCATAACCTCAGCCATGCGGAACGCAATGCCATCCACAGCCTCAGAAACAACTCTGACATCATAATCAAAAAGGCTGACAAAGGAGGTGCTGTTGTCATCATGAATAGGTCGAAATATGAACAAGAGGCTGCTCGGCAGCTCTCCAACACGAGTTTCTACAAGCCATTACCCTATGATCCCACTGAGAGTTACCAAAAGCAACTACAGCATTTGCTCAAGAAACTTCCTGAAAAAGCACAAGATCAAATCCGCACAGACACACCCCTGGAACCCCGACCTGGGATATTCTATCTACTACCCAAGATCCATAAACTTGGAAATCCTGGGCGCCCCATCATCTCAGGCATTGGCACCCTGACAGCAGGATTGTCTGGCTATGTAGACTCCCTCCTCAGGCCCTACGCTACCAGCACTCCCAGCTACCTTCGAGACACCACTGGCTAAGATTCGCGATGTGACGGAGAGACTGCCGAGACTCATCAAGCCCTCGGATCGCTACCCCTTCCTGCTTCTCCACGTGGGCACCAATGATACTGCCAAGAATGACCTTGAGCGGATCACTGCGGACTATGTGGCTCTAGGAAGAAGGATAAAGGAGTTGGAGGCGCAAGTGGTGTTCTCGTCCATCCTCCCCGTGGAAGGAAAAGGCCTAGGTAGGGAGCGTCGAATCGTGGAAGTCAACGAATGGCTACGCAGGTGGTGTCGGAGAGAAGGCTTTGGATTCTTCGACCATGGGATGGTGTTCCAAGAAGGAGTGCTAGGCAGAGACGGGCTCCACTTAACGAAGAGAGGGAAGAGCATCTTCGCGAGCAGGCTGGCTAACCTAGTGAGGAGGCCTTTAAACTAGGTTCACCGGGGAAAGGAGACCAAAGCCCTGAGGTAAGTGGGAAAGCGGGATACCGGGAGGAAGCACAGGCAGGAATGTCTGTGAGGGGAGGGCTCCTGCCTCATACTGGGAATGAGGGGCGATCAACAGGTTATCTCAAGTGCTTATATACAAATGCACAAAGCCTTGGAAACAAGCAGGGAGAACTGGAGGTCCTGGTGATGTCAAAGAACTATGACGTGATCGGAATAACAGAGACTTGGTGGGATAACTCACATGACTGGAGTACTGTCATGGATGGATATAAACTGTTCAGGAAGGACAGGCAGGGCAGAAAAGGTGGGGGAGTAGCACTGTATGTAAGGGAGCAGTATGACTGCTCAGAGCTCCGGTACGAAACTGCAGAAAAACCTGAGTGTCTCTGGATTAAGTTTAGAAGTGTGTGCAACAAGAGTGATGTAGTGGTGGGAGTCTGCTATAGACCACCGGACCAGGGGGATGAGGTAGATGAGGCTTTCTTCCGGCAGCTCACGGAAGCTACTGGATCGCATGCCCCGATTCTCATGGGTGACTTTAGTTTTCCTGATATCTGCTGGGAGAGCAATACAGCGGTGCATAGACAATCCAGGAAGTTTTTGGAAAGCGTAGGGGACAATTTCCTGGCGCAAGTGCTAGAGGAGCCAACTAGGGGGGGGCGCTTTTCTTGACCTGCTGCTCACAAACTGGGTAGAATTAGTGGGGGAAGCAAAAGTGGATGGGAATCTGGGAGGCAGTGACCATGAGTTGGTTGAGTTCAGGATCCTGACACAGGGAAGAAAGGTAAGCAGCACGATACGGACCCTGGACTTCAGGAAAGCAGACTTCGACTCCCTCAGGGAACGGATGGCCAGGATCCCCTGGGGGACTAACTTGAAGGGGAAAGGAGTCCAGGAGAGCTGGCTGTATTTCAAGGAATCCCTGTTGAGGTTACAGGGACAAACCATCCCGATGAGTCGAAAGAATAGTAAATATGGCAGGCGACCAGCTTGGCTTAATGGTGAAATCTTAGCGGATCTTAAACATAAAAAAGAAGCTTACAAGAAGTGGAAGGTTGGACATATGACCAGGGAAGAGTATAAAAATATTGCTCGGGCATGTAGGAATGTTATCAGGAGGGCCAAATCGCACCTGGAGCTGCAGCTAGCCAGAGATGTCAAGAGTAACAAGAAGGGTTTCTTCAGGTATGTTGGCAACAAGAAGAAAGCCAAGGAATGTGTGGGCCCCTTACTGAATGAGGTAGGCAAACTAGTGACAGAGGATGTGGAAAAAGCTAATGTACTCAATGCTTTTTTTGCCTCTGTTTTCACTAACAAGGTTAGCTCCCAGACTGCTACGCTGGGCATCACAAAATGGGGAAGAGATGGACAGCCCTCTGTGGAGATAGAGGTGGTTAGGGACTATTTAGAAAAGCTGGACGTGCAAAAGTCCATGGGGCCGGACGAGTTGCATCCGAGAGTGCTGAAGGAACTGGCGGCTGTGATTGCAGAGCCATTGGCCATTATCTTTGAAAACTCGTGGCGAACGGGGGAAGTCCCGGATGACTGGAAAAAGGCTAATGTAGTGCCAATCTTTAAAAAAGGGAAGAAGGACGATCCTGGGAACTACAGGCCAGTCAGCCTCACTTCAGTCCCTGGAAAAATCATGGAGCAGGTCCTCCAAGAATCAATCCTGAAGCACTTGCATGAGAGGAAAGTGATCAGGAACAGCCAGCATGGATTCACCAAGGGAAGGTCATGCCTGACTAATCTAATCGCCTTCTATGATGAGATTACTGGTTCTGTGGATGAAGGGAAAGCAGTGGATGTATTGTTTCTTGACTTTAGCAAAGCTTTTGACACGGTCTCCCACAGTATTCTTGTCAGCAAGTTAAGGAAGTATGGGCTGGATGAATGCACTACAAGGTGGGTAGAAAGCTGGCTAGATTGTCGGGCTCAACGGGTAGTTATCAATGGCTCCATGTCTAGTTGGCAGCCGGTATCAAGTGGAGTGCCCCAAGGGTCGGTCCTGGGGCTGGTTTTGTTCAATATCTTCATAAATGATCTGGAGGATGGTGTGGATTGCACTCTCAGCAAATTTGCGGATGATACTAAACTGGGAGGAGTGGTAGATACGCTGGAGGGGAGGGATAGGATACAGAAGGACCTAGACAAATTGGAGGATTGGGCCAAAAGAAATCTGATGAGGTTCAATAAGGATAAGTGCAGGGTCCTGCACTTAGGACGGAAGAACCCAATGCACAGCTACAGACTAGGGACCGAATGGCTAGGCAGCAGTTCTGCGGAAAAGGACCTAGGGGTGACAGTGGACGAGAAGCTGGATATGAGTCAGCAGTGTGCCCTTGTTGCCAAGAAGGCCAATGGCATTTTGGGATGTATAAGTAGGGGCATAGCGAGCAGATCGAGGGACGTGATCGTTCCCCTCTATTCGACATTGGTGAGGCCTCATCTGGAGTACTGCGTCCAGTTTTGGGCCCCACACTTCAAGAAGTATGTGGATAAATTGGAGAGAGTCCAGCGAAGGGCAACAAAAATGATTAGGGGTCTGGAACACATGAGTTATGAGGAGAGGCTGAGGGAGCTGGGATTGTTTAGCCTGCAGAAGAGAAGAATGAGGGGGGATTTGATAGCTGCTTTCAACTACCTGAAAGGGGGTTCCAAAGAGGATGACTCTAGACTGTTCTCAATGGTATCAGATGACAGAACGAGGAGTAATGGTCTCAAGCTGCAGTGGGGGAGGTTTAGATTGGATATTAGGAAAAACTTTTTCACTAAGAGGGTGGTGAAACACTGGAATGCGTTACCTAGGGAGGTGGTAGAATCTCCTTCCTTAGAGGTTTTTAAGGTCAGGCTTGACAAAGCCCTTGCTGGGATGATTTAACTGGGAATTGGTCCTGCTTTGAGCAGGGGGTTGGACTAGATGACCTTCTGGGGTCCCTTCCAACCCTTATATTCTATGATTCTATGACTTCCTGAGGAAACTTCAATCCATCGGTGATCTTCCTGATAACACCATCCTGGCTACTATGGATGTAGAAGCCCTCTACACCAACATTCCACACAAAGATGGATTACAAGCCGTCAAGAACACTATCCCCGATAATGTCACGGCTAACCTGGTGGCTGAACTTTGTGACTTTGTCCTTACCCATAACTATTTCACATTTGGGGACAATGTATACCTTCAGATCAGCGGCACTGCTATGGGTACCCGCATGGCCCCACAGTATGCCAACATTTTTATGGCTGATTTAGAACAACGCTTCCTCAGCTCTCGTCCCCTAAAGCCCCTACTCTACTTGCGCTATATTGATGACATCTTCATCATCTGGACCCATGGAAAAGAAGCCCTTGAGGAATTCCACCATGATTTCAACAATTTCCATCCCACCACCAACCTCAGCCTGGTCCAGTCCACACAAGAGATCCACTTCCTGGACACTACAGTGCTAATAAATAATGGCCACATAAACACCACCCTATACCGGAAACCTACTGACCGCTATTCCTACCTGCATGCCTCCAGCTTTCACCCTGACCACACCACACGATCCATCGTCTACAGCCAAGCTCTGCGATACAACCGCATTTGCTCCAACCCCTCAGACAGAGACAAACACCTACAAGATCTCTGTCAAGCTTTCTTACAACTACAATACCCACCTGCGGAAGTAAAGAAACAGATTGATAGAGCCAGAAGAGTTCCCAGAAGTTACCTACTACAGGACAGGCCTAACAAAGAAAATAACAGAACGCCACTAGCCGTCACCTTCAGCCCCCAACTAAAACCCCTCCAACGCATTATTAAGGATCTACAACCTATCCTAAAGGATGACCCAACACTCTCACAAGTCTTGGGAGACAGGCCAGTCCTTGCCTACAGACAGCCCCGCAACCTGAAGCAAATACTCACCAACAACCACATACCACACAACAGAACCACTAACCCAGGAACTTATCCTTGCAACAAAACCCGTTGCCAATTGTGCCCACATATCTATTCAGGGGACACCATCACAGGGCCTAATAACATCAGCCACACTATCAGAGGCTCGTTCACCTGCACATCCACCAATGTGATATATGCCATCATGTGCCAGCAATGCCCCTCTGCCATGTACATTGGTCAAACTGGACAGTCTCTACGTAAAAGAATAAATGGACACAAATCAGATGTCAAGAATTATAACATTCATAAACCAGTCGGAGAACACTTCAATCTCTCTGGTCACGCAATCACAGACATGAAGGTCGCTATCTTAAAACAAAAAAACTTCAAATCCAGACTCCAGCGAGAAACTGCTGAATTGGAATTCATTTGCAAATTGGATACTATTAATTTAGGCTTAAATAGAGACTGGGAGTGGCTAAGTCATTATGCAAGGTAGCCTGTTTCCTCTTGTTTCCCCCCCCCCCCCCCGGATGTTCTGGTTTAACTTGGATTTAAACTTGGAGAGTGGTCAGTTTAGATGAGCTATTACCAGCAGGAGAGTGAGTTTGTGTGTGTATGGGGGTGGGGGGGATGTGAGAAAACCTGGATCTATGCAGGAAATAGCCCGACTTGATTATGTAAAGAGTTGTCACTTTGGATGGGCTAGCACCAGCAGGAGAGTGAATTTGTGTGGGGGGGGTGGAGGGTGAGAAAACCTGGATTTGTGCTGGAAATGGCCCACCTGTTGATCACTTTAGATAAGCTATTACCAGCAAGACAGTGGGGTGGGAGGAGGTATTGTTTCATATTCTCTGTGTGTATATAAAGTCTGCTGCAGTTTCCACGGTATACATCTGATGAAGTGAGCTGTAGCTCACGAAAGCTCATGCTCAAATAAATTGGTTAGTCTCTAAGGTGCCACAAGTACTCCTTTTCTTTTTGCGAATACAGACTAACACGACTGTTCCTCTGAAACCTTCTATGTAAGGTGATCTGGTGCTGAGAGAGTCGCTTCCCAAGAAGATTGGTATGGTATTAACTCTTTCCTTTTGCTATTGTACTACTTTGTCTTTAGACAATAAATTGGCTAAGCTTGGTTATTTGATCTCGAACATTTTTAATATTGAACAGCACGTGTAGTCACTCAATTGGTTCTACTTTTAGTAATAACATGTTTCAGAATTACAATACAGATATTAATTTTCTGTCAAGTGAGTGTTGATATAGAAACTCTAGATACAAAAACCATTGTGTAGAGTGGCCTATTCCAATTAAGAGCTACTATAAAAGCTACAGCAGAACTGTTGAACCCTGATACACCAATGCTGTCCTCTAGATAATGGATGGGGAAAATTAACCTGAGTGAGAAGTGGATTGGAGAACTGCATCTTGCTCCTGCAGGGGACAGGTTCATCTGATCTAACTGCTATATCATCAATAATTAGTCTCTGTTTCCTATGCTTTATACAGTCTGCAATTCAATTAGCCAACTTCTTTCTTTTTCCATGGCTCTTCATTTTGCTGTACATATGCTAAATAAGTCGGAATACACAAAAATATTTTAATAGACGTTTAGTTCAGTTAATAGTCCATGTACAGAATGCAAGAGATCAAACACTGTCGGTTTATTATATTTCTACTACATTGTGAAACATATTTTACATATAGAAAAGGAGTACCTGTGGCACCTTACAGACGAACAAGTACTCCTTTTCTTTTTGTGGATACAGACTAACACAGCTGCTACTCTGAAACCTGTCATATTTTACATATATGTGCCTCGCTTTTTATTAAACAAATACCTGAAAGCCTTGAAGGTTTTATGTTAATTCTCCCAGGCTAGGCAGAGTTGGGAGAGGATCAGTTCTTACACAGGAGACTTCCAAGGAATACTTAGGTGCTGTAGGAAGGGGTGTTGTTGATCAGTAGATGGCAAGTTTCCTTAAGACTCAGTAAGACTGGTATATCCCATATACCAGTGGGATACAAGGGGGGAACTATGGTGCTGGTGGTGCAATATTAGATCCCATGGCACTGGACAAATACCTCAGGTAATTGAATTCCCCCAGTAGTTTCAACTGGATACAATATCGGTCTTCACTAAACTATTATGTAATATCACTATGTGCTATCAAACAGCTGTTGGGTTTCACCTCAAAGATGACTGCAGCTCAGTAATGGGTGAAGTGATTCTTAGATATAGTTGTCATACTGTAAAGCATTTAAAATCCTTCAGGATGAAACACACTAACATTTTGTTAATACATACATTATTATTAATCGTGACAGAGACAAGGTAGGTGAGGTAATATCTTTTATTGGGCCAATATGATATTACCTCACCTGCCTTACCTCTCGCATATCCTGTGACCAACATGGCTACAACAACACTACAAACAACTCGTGACTAATCATGTTCATTGCGGTAGTGCCTAATGAACAACCACAAATGGGGACCCATTGTGCTGGATGCTGCACAAATGCAGAGCAGAGGATGGTCCCTGCCCCCAAAGAATGTATGATCTCAATAGCCTAGACAGTCACAGGGTGGGGAACAGGACAGAACATGCAAGCAAAGTGTACAATGTGATGGCAGCAAATGTCATGTTAGTGCCACAATTTTTTTTTTTGGAGCGGGGGATTACTGAGGAGGGGATCAGCTAAATGGAAAGAAAAGGTAGGGGGAGAGGCAGGATGACAGGGCAAGTGTTGAGTGAAGCTGAGATAAAGAGACTATGAGGATGGGGGAGGGGGAGCAAACGGCTAAGCTGCACAGGGCACAGGAAATCCAGGCAAAACTGTAGAAAGTTCTTGTAATGTCTGAAGGTGCCAACTTTGGCTGCTTCCTAGCTGCTGCTCCTTCCAGCTGGAGTCTCTATCTGCCTGTCTCCTCTTTGCAGTTTTCCCCCAAACCACTTGGTGGGATTGAGCATGGGATGGGGTGTGCTCCCCACACTGGCCCTGGGAGAGCTGAATTAGGCCAGGTGGGCCCAATCAGCCAATTAAGCTGCAAACAGGGGAGATATGGTTTTAAACCTTTGAACCTCATTGTAAGATTGTATTGTGTTAGCAAGCAGCTTTGCAACACTACCTATGCCATTAACTCACATGGAAATATTTTGGACAGTCTCGATTGCATCTATCATGCAAGTACTGTATAATATACAGACACTGTAAGGAACATTTGAGAAAGGATGGTCTTTTGGTTAACGCAATAAGACTTAATAAGACTAGTTCTGCCACAGATGTACTGACTCGGACAACTCATTTAGGGCTATATTCACAAAGGGTCTTTGGCACTGACACAAAGAGTCCTGTTCTCACCTGTTACGGAGCATTACTGTAATACAAATAGGGATACCAAAAAAAAAAAAAGAGAGAGAGAGAGAGATCTTTTTAAACAACGAATGTTGGAAAAAGTTTTTAATCTTATGACGATACCATGGCTTGTCTTGCTCTCATGACACTGCTGCTTGTTCATTGCTTCACCTCGTATCTGACAGCACACTAAAAGCAAAGCATCATGCTCTAATTCCCATATTCCATCAGACTGCTAATCTAGTTGGAGAAATAGAAACACAATGGCAGTTTGCCATGAGAGACCGGTCAGATAATTTACAATTAAGGAGATGGTGAAAGTGGAACTTGGGGTGGAAATCTGCTTTGTTTAAAGCCGCTAAGGGGAGGCAGGGTCAAAACAGAATTTAAAATGGAAAACTAGCTACAACCTTCACTATGCAGTCATTCCTATTTATACACAGACCTAATATTTGAAAAGCTATAAACAACTGGAGCTCCAATCAAATCATGCCACCAACATGCACTCATTCTAGAAATGTTGGAATTCAGACCCATTTAAGCATATGGTTGGCTGCAGCAGCAGCTATCAGAAGTGTGTTTTAATCTTCAAGCACAAGCTTTCTGATTTGCAAACAATTCCAAACCTACATCGCTTGTAACCGAGTATAAACAATACATATGCTACGGATTTGATCAGGGACACAAGGCCATCTATCACACTAGACAAGACAACAGACTAGGGGAAGCCATACCTTCCTTTCACCTAATGCTCAAAATTGTTATTGTCAAAATAATTGGGGGGAAATGTGCATATTTCTTTAATGCTGGGGATTGGGAAGGAAAATGCTTAGTAACTCAAAGAAAGATGCTTTTGTTTTACTTCTGCAAAGCTAATAAATAAATCCTTTTAATTGGCTTGAACCTAAAAGGTCTGCTGTCTGTGCAGAAGATATGCCCTAGGCTTACTGCAGTTTTGATAGTGATGGTTAGGAAGGTACTATGGGTTAACTCTTGCCTCTAAGAGCTATTTAGAGCTTGGTTCAATGGAGCTGCGGAGCACCTACAGCTACCGTGGGCCACAATGGGAGCTGAGAGTGGCCAGCACCTCAGAGGAGGCATTCAAGATGCAGCTTAAAGCCCAAACATTGTCAAAACAAAGCAGTTTAGTTTTTAAAAAAGCATCATGCCATTCATCTAATGCCAATGAAAACAGATTTGAATAACTAAAAGTTAGGGGTGGGCTGTGTTCACGTTGGGCAAGACCGCTGTGAGGCATAGCCTTGCTCCCTGGGTGGGCTACCCACATCTTGGGTCACAGCATGGAAGGGCGGAAGGTCATCCATGGAGAGGCTAGTTCCCCTCCCAGGCAGGTGAGGAGGAGTGGTGGCCAGGGGTGAGAAATATGTAAAGCCAAGCTCCATCCCCCTATGCTCTTGCCAACAGAGCCAAGACAATGTGGAGAGGGCAACCAAGAAAGGAATTGGGACCCCTCGATCTAATTTCCTTGCTCTGGGGAACCCCTCTAGTTTACACTGAAATGGCATGGTAGGTGAGCCTCTCAATTTTAGGTTTTATGGTAGCAATGGTGTTTTTGGAAATGAACTCAAAGTGCACCTATCTAAGCCTGCATGGAAATAATATTCCAGCTTTGAATTTTGGTTTTCTCTAGTTTTATGAGGGTGGTTCTGTCTTTTGCAGCTGTGTAATCAGCAAACCAGCAACAACTAATGTAAAACTGACCTACCAATGTGGCAGCAAAAGCATTTGATACAGATTGATTGGTACAGCTGCCCTTTCTCTCTTTACTCACAATCATCCTAAAGTTAAGAAACCAGGAGAACAAATAATGTCGTAGTCTGTGCCTGCACTGTTAAAAGTAGACATTCAGTGTTTTCCATGCATAATTTATCCCCCCTGTACTTCCAGTCAAGATCTCTCTACTTTGCAAGTGTAAAGTGACAGTTCTTGCAGATTTGGGAAATAATCTCTTACGCCTGTTGCCAGCTAGAAGATACCATTTGGCAAGTGTTACCATAGTCCAGAGCATCAGGGTTCAACAAGAATACAATTTTTTGTTTGGTCAAAAGCTTACCAGAATTATAAGGTCATTTTTAAAAATATCATGTTGAAAGCTCTTTCTCTAGAAATATCATATTTTCCTAAACACTTGTCTCGTTTTCCTATGTTCTTTAGTATCTGCTTGTTCCTCAGACCTCTCCTTTGGATCTGTATTCTTTCTCTGGATTTTTTTTTTAACATTCTTTTTATTATTTATTTACTCTAACTTTTTTCTCCAGCCATCTTTCATTGGTAAACTCATGTCATGTTTAGAATAAACTTAATTTCCCTTTCTAACCAGGTCTTTTCCCACCTGTCTGGGGTCTCTCACTATATCTGGCCAGTTTCTCTCTCTCCCTCTCCCCTCCAACCCCCACTTTTCCAGCTACTAAATTCATTCTGCCTATCCCCACCTCAATATCCTGTCTACCTAATTTAGCTCTCTACTTTTAAGTCTTGCATCAGAAGCGCACAGACTAATGCTGTCATAACAAAGAGAGGCAGAGTATGTAGGCCCACTTACATAGTGATTTAGCAGGAAGCAGGGCACCTTGTTGCATACTAATGATGATTTAATAATGCTACCATAACACCCTTGTGATTTTGTTAACAGTATGCAGATTCTGAATAACCATGGAATGCAATTTGTGTACACATGATGAGTTAAGATAATGGGTAAATGTACAATTCCACCAAACAAGTTTGCCATAAACAATATTCCTGACACTAGAGTCTTTTCTCTTTGTTTTATTTAGTTGTTTTCTCAGCTCCCTTTCATACTACTGTCCTTTTATTTCTATGCTTCCATTAAATAACCCTTCCTTTTTGCATGCTTCGGTTATTCCAATTAAAGATATTTTACTACCAGTATATTTAATATTTACATTTTGAGATGCTACGTATGCATCTCTAGATAACTGCTCTATAATTAAAATACACTGTCAAGGTTGGTAGGTTTAAAATTTGGCCTTGTTTTCATATCTGCTTGCAAAGATGCTCAGGCATTTCTCTGTGTTTGTTTTTGTTTCCCCAGAACCAATGGTTTGGGGCCCAATCCTGCAATACTTACTGACGTGAGTAAACCCGTTATGTTCAGTAAGTACTACTTGCTTGAGTAAAGGTTACAGAATTTGCTGTTAATGGTGTTTTTATGTACAATAAACAGCCTAACCCTAATCATGAGTATCCCTGCAATAACATAACAGTAACTAATAAATCCTCCCATAGCAAATCAGTGCCTGCATATGAAAGAATGTGTGTGTGGGGGGGGGAAAATAAACTTTTGTAAGAAAAGAAATTGCTGCTTCAGGTTTCCAAGGGGGAGTATAAAAAATTAGACTTGGGGGGAGGGATAGCTCAGTGGTTTGAGCATTGGCCCAACAAACCCAGGGTTGTGAGTTCAATCCTTGAGGGGGCCATTTAGGGATCAGGGCAAAAATTGGGGATTGGTCCTGCTTTGAGCAGGGGGTTGGACTAGATGACCTCCTGAGGTCCCTTCCAACCCTGATATTCTATGACTTAATAAAGATTACCAGAACTAGGGAATAAACATTGACAGCATCTTCCTTTTACCTGGAAACTTGAAATATTGGATTAAGTGTATTGATTTTTCTATTTGCTGCTTTGATGGGGATTTAATTGAAGAGCTCTGTAACACGGCTTCACTGAAGTTTATCCATACAGGATGTTCTGTAGCGGGATTGTGAAAAATCGAAAGGGCTTCTTCTGGTTGGCTGGAAGAGATGGTGACAAGGTATTTTTCACCCATTTTACAATCTATCTGTTTATAATCATCTCTTGAAAGCTGAAATCTTTTTCAACCCATTTACTGCATGTGGACAGACACTGGTTGGTTGTGGCAAGTAGCTCATAATGAAAGCAAGGCTGCTGGCAATGGATATGATTTTGTGTGTTTCAAACACATCTCGAGAGTCTCATGAGCTCTGAAAACAGATCTAAAAAATGCATCCGATGAAGTGAGCTGTAGCTCATGAAAGCTTATGCTCAAATAAATTTGTTAGTCTCTAAGGTGCCACAAGTACTCCTTTTCTTTTTGCGAATACAGACTAACACAGCTGCTACTCTGAAACCTGTCATTATGCAAGGCACTGAATTTAGCCGTATGGAGTGGAAATCTATCAACTTCACGAAAAAACTCATACAGATACAGACAGACATCATCTTCCTTTCCAAATGCAAACAGATGGACATCATACCAAAAGGACTGAAGGTAAAGGAATGCATCCGATGAAGTGAGCTGTAGCTCACAAAAGCTTATGCTCAAATAAATTTGTTAGTCTCTAAGGTGCCACAAGTACTCCTTTTCCTTTTTAGATCTAAAAAAGGAGATAACACTATGGGCCTCCGAACCAGAATGACTGCTTCCCCTTAACTCTCTTCGTTAGCTTAATTTTAACTTCTTTGATATCTTGCAATATTTCCAGCCTTTAGGAAATCTTAAGAGCCTGAGTTCCAGCTCCCAGTATGCTTTATTGTTTCTAAATCACAGAAGGGAGAGTTAAAAAGGATGAGAAGAGATGGAGCAGAGAAATTGGGTAGTACAGCTTAGAGTCCTGGGGATATCTTTCCATCTGCCAGTGGATAAGAGTGGAACGTCCTGCACTCAGGGCTGTATTTCCAACTAGGCACAATAGGTACATGCCTAGGGGCACCTGTGTTCTAGGGGCACCTTACCTCTCTAAAACTGTGAGCAACATGAAGGTCACCTATAGGTAGTGCTGAAGATGCTGTGCCTAGGGGTCCATAAGGTATAAATCTGGCCCTGCCTACACTACCCTTTGCCCTAGTTCTGATTTTAAATACCACTAAGGAGCTTTAACAGTGTCCCTGAATTAATTTGCCAATAGCCTTGTATTAATTTGCCAGTTGCCCTGTATTAACTTTTTGCTGTCAAAGATGATACCTGTATCTGGCAGTGGTCAAGAATGTGGGGTTCCCCCCCTCTCCATCTGCACTTGTCAAGAAGCTTCCAACCTTTCTTTTCAGATGCAGACCTAATCACAATTCTGGAAGTCTTTATCACCTTGGGATTGAATTAGTGCAATGTGCTCTGTTTGGGATTATACAAGACAATTCAGAAACTTCAGCTAGGGTAGACTGTAGCTGCCCATTTAGAAAATGGTACATCAACATATTTGTGCTGTATTGTCTGCACTGGCTTCCTACTGATTTTATGCAAAATTTAGAAGTCCCATTTTGATCTATAAAACCTTAAATGGAATGGGTGATGGCTACCTGAGAAACCACATCTCTTTTGATGTAGTATGGCAGCGGATGATCATGTAAAACTCGTGGCGAACCGGGGAAGTCCCGGATGACTGGAAAAAGGCTAATGTAGTGCCAATCTTTAAAAAAGGGAAGAAGGACGATCCTGGGAACTACAGGCCAGTCAGCCTCACTTCAGTCCCCGGAAAAATCATGGAGCAGGTCCTCAAAGAATCAATCCTGAAGCACTTGCATGAGAGGAAAGTGATCAGGAACAGCCAGCATGGATTCACCAAGGGAAGGTCATGCCTGACTAATCTAATCGCCTTCTATGATGAGATTACTGGTTCTGTGGGTGAAGGGAAAGCAGTGGATGTATTGTTTCTTGACTTTAGCAAAGCTTTTGACACGGTCTCCCACAGTATTCTTGTCAGCAAGTTAAGGAAGTATGGGCTGGATGAATGCACTACAAGGTGGGTAGAAAGCTGGCTAGATTGTCGGGCTCAACGGGTAGTTATCAATGGCTCCATGTCTAGTTGGCAGCCGGTATCAAGTGGAGTGCCCCAAGGGTCGGTCCTGGGGCCGGTTTTGTTCAATATCTTCATAAATGATCTGGAGGATGGTGTGGATTGCACTCTCAGCAAATTTGCGGATGATACTAAACTGGGAGGAGTGGTAGATACGCTGGAGGGGAGAGATAGGATACAGAAGGACCTAGACAAATTGGAGGATTGGGCCAAAAGAAATCTGATGAGGTTCAATAAGGATAAGTGCAGGGTCCTGCACTTAGGACGGAAGAACCCAATGCACAGCTACAGACTAGGGACCGAATGGCTAGGCAGCAGTTCTGCGGAAAAGGACCTAGGGGTGACAGTGGACGAGAAGCTGGATATGAGTCAGCAGTGTGCCCTTGTTGCCAAGAAGGCCAATGGCATTTTGGGATGTATAAGTAGGGGCATAGCGAGCAGATCGAGGGACGTGATCGTTCCCCTCTATTCGACATTGGTGAGGCCTCATCTGGAGTACTGTGTCCAGTTTTGGGCCCCACACTTCAAGAAGGATGTGGATAAATTGGAGAGAGTCCAGCGAAGGGCAACAAAAATGATTAGGGGTCTGGAACACATGAGTTATGAGGAGAGGCTGAGGGAGCTGGGATTGTTTTGCCTGCAGAAGAGAAGAATGAGGGGGGATTTGATAGCTGCTTTCAACTACCTGAAAGTGGGTTCCAAAGAGGATGGCTCTAGACTGTTCTCAATGGTAGCAGATGACAGAACGAGGAGTAATGGTCTCAAGCTGCAGTGGGGGAGGTTTAGATTGGATATTAGGAAAAACTTTTTCACTAAGAGGGTGGTGAAACACTGGAATGCGTTACCTAGGGAGGTGGTAGAATCTCCTTCCTTAGAGGTTTTTAAGGTCAGGCTTGACAAAGCCCTGGCTGGGATGATTTAACTGGGAATTGGTCCTGCTTCGAGCAGGGGGTTGGACTAGATGACCTTCTGGGGTCCCTTCCAACCCTTATATTCTATGATTCTATGATTCTATGATTAATCAGCTGCAGAGTTGACCTAAAAGCCTCTCAGTTTAAATGAGAGGAGACTAGTGCTAATATGTTTTGAGGAAAGGATCCTTGATTCTCATCTCATCAGATCTTCTCTTGGTCTGACAACATCCAGATTTGTTGGCCGACAGGACAAGGGCCTGTTTTCACAAGGTCTCTCTTAATTTCCAATGCAGCAAACTTTTCAAGACATGTTTAACTTTAAGCACAGGGTAATCCAATTTATTTCAATTGGTGGATATTTTATCTACAAATGTTTGCATGTATTTTTCTAAAAGATATACAACTTCTAGATCTAAATAGGTACTCTAATTTTATTTCCCATTTAATAAAACTATATATGTTGTTTTATTAAATGGGAAATAAAATTAGCAGTGTGTATATAAATAAATACATACACACACACACACACACACACGAGACAATGACCTCAGTTAGAGATGCCACCTTTTGAAGTTTGTACCCCAGGTCAAAGCTGTCTGCATCACAATATCATGATGTAAGGTCTTAAAGTCCACAACGTAATATGACATCCTGAAAATGAACTGCATCAAATTGAAAAATTGTAATAGCACAAATGTCATCATACGACAGGATGTTCCGACACGACAACACTTTGCCTGCCAGATATTAATTTGGGGGACAGTAAACACTGGACACACGGTTCAGAGGAAATCCCAAAGCCCAGATAAAGTCGTGGGACGGCTGGCAATCCTAGCTTTGTGCTCAAAAAACGTAATATAATTAGGGATGTCAATCAATCACAATTAACTCATGCAATTAAGTGCGATTAAAATATTAATTGTGATTAATCACACTGTTAAACAATAGAATATCAATTGAAATGTATTAAATATTTTTGGATGTTTTTCCTACATTTTCAAATACATTGATTTCTATTGCAACACAGAATACAAAGTGTACAGTGCTCACTTTATATTATTTTTGATTACAAATATTTGCCCTGTAAAAATGATAAAAAGAAAAGAAATAGTATTTTTCAATTCACCTCATACAAGTACTGTACTGCAATCACTTTATTGTGAAAATTTAACTTACAAATGTAGATTTTTTTGTATTACATAACTGCACTCAAAACCGAAACAATGTAAAACTTTAGAGACTACAAGTCCACTCAGTCCTACTTCTTGTTCAGCCAATTGCTAAGACAAACAAGTTTGTTTACATTTACGGGAGATACTGCTGACTGCTTCATATTTACAATGTCAGCTGAAAGTGAGAACAGGTGTTCGCATGGCACTTTTGTAGCTGGTGTTAAAAGGTATTTACGTGCCAGATATGCTAAACATTCACATGCCCCTTCATGCTCCAGCCACCATTCCAGAGGACATGCTTCCATGCGGATGATGCTTGTTAAAAAAATAATGCGTTAATTAAATTTGTGACTGAACTCCTTGGGGGAGAATTGTATGTCTCCTGTTCTGTTTTACCCACATTCTGCCATATATTTCATGTTATAGCAGTCTGAGATGATGACTCAGCTCATTCATTTTAAGAACACTTTCACAGCAGATCTGACAAAACGCAAAGAAGGTACCAATGTGAGATTTCTAAGGATAGATACAACACTCGCCCCAAGGTTCAAGAATCTGAAGTGCCTTCCAAAATCTGAGAGGGACGAGGTGTGGAGCATGCTTTCCGATGTCTTAAAAGAGCAACACTCTGATGCGGAAACTACAGAACCCGAACCACCAAAAAAGAAAATCAACCTTCTGCTGGTGGCATCTGACTCAGATGATGAAAATGAACATGCATCGGTCTGCTCTGCTTTGGATAGTTATCAAGCAGAGCCTGTCATCAGCATGGACGTGTGTCTTCTGGAATGGTGGTTGAAGCATGAAGGGACATATGAATCTTTAGCGCATCTGCACGTAAATATCTTGCGACGCCGGCTACAACAGTGCCATGCAAATGCCTGTTCTCATTTTCAGGTGACATTGTAAACCAGACATGGGCAGGATTATCTCCTGAAAATTGTAACCAAACTTTTTTGTCTCAGTGACTGGCTGAAGTAGGACTGAGTGGACTTGTAGGTTCTAAAGTTTTACATTGTTTTAATTTTGAATGCAATTTTTTTGTACATAATTCTACATTTGTAAGTTCAACTTTCATGATAAAGAGATTGCACTGAAGTACTTGTATTAGGTGAAATGAAATATACTATTTCTTTTGTTTTATACAGTGCAAATATTTGTAATCAAAAATAAATATAAAGTGAGCACTGTACACTTTGTATTCTGTGTTGTAATTGAAATCAATATATTTGAAAATGTAGAAAACATGAAAAAATATTTAAATAAATGATATTCTATTATTGTTTAACAGTGTGATTAATCATGCGATTAATCACGATTAATTTTTTTTAATTGCTTGACAGCCCTAAATATAACTAATAGTATTCAAAAATCTGACCATAGTTCCAGCTAGGTCTCCATATCTGGACCAGGCTGCATGATGCAGTGGTTACCCACGCTGCTTACTGATCAGATGAAATACAGGATGGTATTTTATGGAAGACTGGTAACTTAGCAGAAAGTATGAACAAGGAGTGTTTCGTGCTTCGTTTCTAATTCTGCTGAACAGTTCCTTGGTCCTTGTTCAGACGCATCCCTGAAATTGGAAATGGGGATTTGTACAACAGACAAAAGAAGAACATTTACTGCTACAGTGTTACGCCCTGATAAGGCAGTCGATAGAGTTGATCCAATTATTCTTTGTGAACAATTTACCCAATGAAATTAGCCCTTTCTTCTGTTCATGAATTATTCATAAACAGATCTTTTTTTTTTCTACAAATGTGTTTTAGCTGCATTTATTCAACAGATAATTTGTGTGAACAAGTTTCAATCTCTGATTTGTTAGCGAACTGGATGGTTGCTATGACTATTTCATATTCCTGCCATATGACTGGTTGCCTAAATCACATGGTATTGTTTCTATTTTCTAATTGGATGACCTAAGTTTTATAAACCCCTTTCCTGATTTCAAGTTTTATTTGCAAGAATATTAGCAAATTCTTTTCATGTGCCCAACACCACCAGTCAATGACCTGTGTCTACACTGACTGAAATTTTACTTGTGTTTGATTGGATTTGTTTCTCAGCTTTTGGGGACTCGCTCTCTGTCTCTTATATCCTAAGTGATCCAGTGTTGTTAATGTACATGACGTGGATCAAAATGGGAATAGAAATGATAAAAGATGTGAAGCACTGACAGATATGTCAGTCCATATTTAGTAAAGAGAAGAAAGCCATCAAACAATGTGATTACTGTGCAAAGAGAGATGCATTAAACCTTCTCTCTGTTCTTCCTCGCTTCTCATTAATATGATTAGGCTCTTACAGTTCTGTGGTCAGTATAACAGATATTCATAGGTAACTTTAGTTAATGCTGAAGCATTTTTATGGCAACGGTGACAGCCAGTCACCTGCAATTTTCCTGGCTGTCACCTGTATGACTCTAATGATCCTAGTTCTTCACAATTCTATAAACAATCAAATCATTCTCTGGACACAGAATTACAAAATTCACTGTCAATAACGGAAAGACACAAAGTGGATGTAATGTAGGGTCCAAGACATTGTGTGTAGAGGAGCAGATTTATGGGTTTCTTTTTCCACTGAATTTATAAATGCATTGAAAAAGCATACCACAAGATGGATCATGATGACATAACGTACCTTGTGAAGGAGTGTGCTACCCCTTTAAGGGACAGCCTGGCCTGTAATCAGGGAGGCCCTGCCTGCCCTAGGGCTGGCTTATTTAAACAGGAAGCTGAGCAAGACAGAGGAGAATAGAAGCCATGCAAGCTGAAGTAGGTGGTGGTTTCTCTCTCAGGCTTCTGAAGACCAGCCTAACCAGGAAAAAAACCCTATGTTTTGTGGATTTTACATCTGGGAACTCCAAACCTGGGTCCTGAGGCAAGGATCTTCCAAACTGATCCTTATAATTGCTCCTGGCCTGAAACATTATTAAAAGGAGACGTGCTGTTTTGTTAGTGTGTGTGTGGGCTTCTTCTTGCCCAAGGCTGTTAAAGGAAATCTACTGCTGCTCCAGTTGGGGGAAAGTATGATGGGGCAAACCAGTAGCACCACACCTTTACACACCCCTTCTGAAATAATACAAATGGGGTTAGATAGGTCAAACTTCATAAGAAAAATACTTTGTACTTATCATTTGAGAATCTCAAACCATTTCAAATATTCATTCAGTAAGCTTCACAATACCCTTGCGTAGGTTTTATTAAGAATCTCAACCATTTTACAGATAGGTGAACCAAGGCACAGAGAAGTTATGTGAATTAACTAAGATTACAGTGGAAGAGAAACAGAAGTTTAGGTTCACTTCACTCCTGCCCTAACCACTAGACACAATCCCTCAAGAGTAGAGATATCATTCCAATACCTAGTAGGCTTTGCTGAGATCACAAAACCAACTCACAGTTTGGTACTATTGGGAGTCTATGTTCAAGAAAGCCTAGTTCAAAAGATTTCAAGAAAAATAAGTACGTCATCAGAGAAATCACAGGGTCCCAGAAATGTACAGCTGGAATGGATCTTAAGAGGTCATCTAGTCCATTCCCCTGTACCAAGGCAATCCATCTGCCCACGCTCAGGCAGAATTAAGTATACCTAGAACATCCCTGACATGTGTTTGTTGGACATTTAAGAACAGGTTAGACAACAGGTTTCCTGTTCTTTAACCTCCCTCCTTAACGGGGCATTGTAATAGGGTATCAGGTTCTAGGATATTGTCTAGAGATGCAGAACTCTCCTGCTATCTGACCCTGGTGTCAGTTTCAGGAGCCCCACATAGATCTGTAATTTAAATCACACCTTCAGCAAGACCAGAGAAGTCCTAGTGGTTCTATCCCAGGACGTAAAAGGGATTGAGGCAGAGGGAACTAGAGACAGAGAGGGTTCCTGCAAAAAGCAACTCTAGAGATAGCCCAACACAGGAGCAAAGTCTGCCAAGAAGGTTATGTTTATTATTATTTAACTTAATAAAGGAAACCTCAGGAAAGGGATAATTTTGGACCCACTCCAGCATGTGCATAAATGTGTTAGGAGCATGGTGGGAATGCCACCTGCTTACAGGCATGCATTTTATACTCGCAATAAAGAATGATTTTATCAATGTCTTTTCTTTTTAGGCTGGAATCCAAGTTACCAAGCTAGGAATTGGGAAGGGTGAGAAAACGCTTGGTATGATTTTTATACAATTATATTAAATAGCAGACACTAATAAACATTTCAAAGCTTTTTAAGGAGAAGACTTTCCTCACACCCCAATGTGATACCTGGTAATCTTCCTTGTATTTTGTTTCCTGCTGTCAGCATAGAACATGAAGTATTGGCAGGCATACAACAGGCTAGGTGATAAAATTGTAACACTGACATCACAACCCAACCTGCTCCACACAGTCACCGAGAAAGGAATCCAGCATTTTAGGTTTGCAATGCTAGCTATGTTTTGTCTTTGATTTGTTTTTCCTTTCTGTCCATTAACTTCCAACAGGACTTTTTGAGTCAATGGGCAGAATTTTGGAGCTCTTGAGACCCTGTACAATACCATGTCTCATTTGAAAAAGAGAGAGAAAGCTGGTGGTATTCGTGTTCAATTTTTGTGTCACTAACTAAATCTTAGCATTGGAATATTTTAAATGGGTTATTTTAATTGAGCAAATTAAATTCATGATGGCTTCTTCTGAATAACGACTTAAATGTAAAATGCCACTACTACATGCTAATCTCATGTTTATATTATTGTCTTTATACATTGGCCAATAAACATACTATAGACTGATCAATCCACATTGCCATTGGTAACAACAGAATTCTGCACAAAGGAGAGGGCAGCATGTTGGCCAGCCAACTTGCCAACCAACTGGACCATAAAACTGTGTATTGTACATGCAGCATAGAAAAAAAGTAACAATAATTACAGAGTCTATCTAGAACAGGCACATACTTATCAGGTTAACATAGATCACAATCATGAATTAAAGAAAAACATGCTTTATTATTAATTATTACTGTTAAATATTTGTACTGAGTGTGGAGTCTAGAGCCTGCAATCATGGAGCAGGGCCACGGTGTGCTAGGCATTCTACAAATATATAATGAAAAGCCAGCCCTGCCCCAAAAGTTTGGAATCTAACCTATGTAAATCTTAAATCTATATGTTTTTGTAACCACACCTCAGAACATTTTGGTCTTTAGCCTTTTCTCACGCCCACACTGACCACAGCCAGTTTATTTGCAGCCCCTATTGTCGAGGGGATTGCAAACACTTTTTTGATCAAGTGCTCAGCTATAACCTCTCTCCTGACTCATCCTCTTCTATGATCAGGGTATAGGTTCCTTTTCGCCAGAGTAGAACAACAGTGATTGCTACCATAAAGGACCTGATAGTACAAAGTATTGAGTGCTCTTAATTTCCAGTGAAGTCAACAAAAGAGGTGGGCATCAATACCTAAAAGCAACTCACAATGAAGTGGATTTGAGACCTCTCAGAATGTGACAGTCCCTCCCAGGACTGGGCTCTAACCAGCTACAAAACAATTCCAGTGAATTTGTTTAAAATAAAAATATTGCAAAATAAAAGCTGCAGAATATACCCATAGCTGGATAAAAACACGATGGAAAACGCAGCTAGCTAGCTCCGAACTCTTAGCTACAAAATACTGACTACATAAGCTGAAAAAAAGTACATTATGACATTATAAAATTTTGTGGAAATGCAATGCATTATTTCTCTTAATGGAAGAAAAAAATCAAGCTTTTGGAGAACACAACAAAACAAGTTGGTTTGTTCATCAACAAGAGAAAGACCAAATATATGGCTATCAGTATTCCAAATGCAACCATCAGAGTAACCATCAGAGAGACACTAGAAAAAGTAAGTCATTTTACTTATCTGGGAAGCGTGATCTGCTATCATGGTGACACCATGCTACCTGTCAAGTAATGAATATCAAAAGCAGCAAACAACTTTATAAGCTTGCAAAGATTTGGAATAGTAGCACGAACATCACTGATACAAACATATGAATTTTTAACACTGGCATCATGTCTGTCCTACTCTGCAGAGCAGTGTCATGGAAATCCACAACAGCAATTGATAAAAAGATCACAATTGTTTGGAAAGAAGATGATACGAATACGAAGATTTTCAGAGTCCACTGAAGAAAAAGTTTATTACTACATCCAAAATTCTAAGTAGAGCATACCAACGTCACACATCAAACATGGCAAAAAGACAATGCTGAACATATATTAAGGATGCCACCAACAGAACTTCCACATGGAGTGATAAAATGGATACCAAAAGAGAAAAACAGGGTGACCTAGACAAACGTTATGTAGAATAATAGAGATAGAAGCCAAATCCCTCAACATGACACTTGGAAGCTTGAACAGACCAGCACAAGATTGAAATAAATGGTGAAAACTGGTGGATGCCCTATGCTCCCAAGAGCATGGAAGGACAAAGACAAAGAAAAGCTTTAAAGGGACAGAAGGAAGACGAAAAACAGGGAATGAACTGGACTCATCCGCGCATGCACTGCAAAAAAACAGCCCTCATTTATCTAAACTACATCCAATACAGGGCCCACCGTCACACACCAAGAACCTAGTCTCCAAAAGGAATGCTAAACCATAACCATGTATATGATTGCTGAGACTTTGGTGAAGGAAGGGGACATATAAGCCCCTAGCTATATTAGACACAGGATATGCAAGTGATATTAATCAATGGTGACCACTCCTCTCATATTTTCCAAGCTTATATTAATTTTACCAGGGTGATCCTGTGTCCTGCAAGACTAACTTGCTGAATATGAACTTTTCCAAATAATTCCCAGGCCCTTGGAATATCACCCCATTATGACACTGCTTCAGAAGATTGTGAAATGTTATGCAACATGCAATGCATCACAGCTAGATGTGGAGATGTAAAGAGTGATATTGCAATGTAAATGTCAGTGCATATGAGTTTGTCCCAAAGGAGAAACTCAAACCATTTTATTACTCTATTAGTCAAAGAATAACAAATTAATTAACAAGAAAAAGTTCTCGTTATACTTTTTATTTGACTGACTAAAAATAAGATGAGCTAGCTGAGAATCAGGACATTTTCATTTGGAAGTGGAGAAACCAGAACGAGGAACAGCCCCAGATATTGTGGCAGGATGTTAATTCAGGCCTCATAATGAAATTCAGAGATAGAACAGATCAAAGGAGGACTGTCTTTACAGTAAAAATCCAGTACAGGTGTAGGTTCTGAAATGGAATGATCCTCTCCTGTTTTTAAAGTGACATGGTAATTCTAATGACAAATTGTGTTATAAATAGACTTGAATTATAATATCGTAAATCCGGCACATGTATTTTCTCTGTTTGAATGGCAGAAGCAAAAGAACATTTGCTACCAAATTTGCAGCGGAAACAACACAAAAGAAAATATGGAGTGAAGTTCAACAAAACACACAATCTGCCACTCTTCTAGCTTTCCACTTGATTATTGTCCTTCATCCACATCACACTTGAGGATAAAGCTAATGACATTGACCTTGAGGTCCTCCCACTGACACCCTAGCAGTGTACGCAGCTGGCAGTTAGAGTGACCTTCTGAACTCTACCCCTTTTGACATACTCCATTAATGTATCCTGGACTAAGAGCTGATTGAAAACAGTGGCAGTCAGGCACTACGCACATGACCCCTGACACTGCAGGCCTTTTCTTCCTCCTCACAGTCGGCAGCCAATAGGCACACTCCCTCGGTTGGCTACCATAGTAACCAAACTGCTGCTCTGCAGCATACGGAACAGATGTCACATGAACCAAGATGAATGCGATGGAGGGAGGGGGCGGATAGGAGAGGAGGAGGGAAGAGAGGCATCACACATTCAGAATTAAATGTTCCCACCAGAGGGAGTGAGTCATTTTTAAAGTGCAAAGCTGTATTTTTTTTTAAGTTCTAAACTCACACACATATATAAAGAAGTGTGCTTTCATCTCTTTTGCACAGGTGCTTGAGTTCCACAAGCTCTCGCCACAAAATGAAAGCTATGATTTTCCTCTAAAGTCTAACTGAATGCCTGATCTATTTCAGAAATCCAAGCCAGCATTCTGCCAGCATTTCAGAAATGCCCTCTAAAGCATTTTTTCTCTCCCCTTCCCTCCCACCGCTCTCCTTCCAGGATATTACAGCAATTCAGTACTGCATTAAGTTAAACTATATTACATAGGCATTTTATGGCAAAATTGCACCCAATTTTAAGATTATCAAGAAACCATATTTCATTTTGAGAGCTATAAAGAAAATAACTGACATGGGGTTGTGTTTGGTTGTCCCCAACCTTACCATTGAAAATTAGTCTATCCTGAGGGGTAATTTTTAAATACATTCATAATGGAGCTGGATTGTTATTAATGTGAACGCTTGAATAACACAAGAATTATTCCCCCCTTGTCCTAGCCCCAGGGAGTGTGCTATAAATAATGAATCCACCATATTTAAAATATGTTCTTGACAAATATTTCCAAAGATTACCTTTCTCTGAAATTAACAAGTAAATCTATGCTCCTTATATTTGCAAAATAAGGACTGGATCCCATTGACTGCAATGAGGCTTCACATGTAGTCTATCTCTGATCACTCCTAAGGGCCAATCCTGCAAAGTGCTGAGTGCCCTTGACTTCTACTGATGTCAGTGGGGCTGAGGATGCTCAGTACCTTGCAGGATTAAGCTCTTCGTGATCACGGTCAGAGCTTTTTTACAAAAGTCCTGATCCTGCATCTGAATCCACACAGGAAAGGGATTTGTCTTTGCCGATCCAACTACAGGATCTGGCCCACAGATTAAACTAGAACACTCAGATAAATGGAAAAAAAATTTTGCTATCCCCTCCCTTGTTTGGAATGTGTGATGAATTCACAATTGTATAGAGCAACAGCAGCGAATTTTGCTTTATAATTATTTTTAAAAATGCTGCATATGTTCGTAGTTCATATATTATTAGATTGTAGGCTATTATACCCAAGTATGCAGCATGAAATACATTTGATAAACCATGTTTACACACACACACACCCTCCCCCCTCTTCCATAGTGAAAGAAGAAAAAGAATACAGGAATGAAAATTTAACTTTAATCCTTTATCGTCTTCCTCACTCACATGCAGCAATAGAATCATTTAGCTTTATTTCATGGTTAAGCAGTGCTCCAGGTCATTCAGAGAGGCTGAGAAATAAATCAACTTTAGCAAAGTAAAATGACAGAGAAAACTGGATCCTTTGCACTATGCACAGAGATGACTACTGTATTTAACTGTATTGCAGGCACATTACAAGACCACTAGAGGGCAATAAAATAAACAAGGTTTTGCCTTGGTCACCACACTAAATTCACTACGGTGGCCCACGAAAGCTTATGCTCTAATAAATTGGTTAGTCTCTAAGGTGCCACAAGTACTCGTGTTCTTTCTGCGGATACAGCCTAACACGGCTGCTCCTCTGAAACCTGTACTTCGAGTATATAAATCTATTACGGCAGTTTTTCCCTCCTTGCTATATTAAAATGCCATGTAATAATGTGGAAATCTATTTGCTGTGACTGTTAATACATAAAGTAGCTATTTGTGTAGTTTATATATATAATGACAAGAAGTTTGGAGGAAAAAAAATCACCCAAGATACAATTAACCAATTGAAACAATAAAGAAATTATTTCACAAAGATTAACATGAGATAACCAATGTTAAGTGTGTGCATATATATTTTAGATGGGGCTAAAAGTCCCACCTATTCAAGTTGTCTGACACTTATAATTATAAGACCCTGCATTCAGTTGCTCATAACTTTGTCAAAACTTGAACCATTTGGGTTGAAATTTTCCATGCCAAATGCCAGCCTCAAGTTGATTTTTTATTTTAGCAAAAATGATTTAGCTGTTTCTGAGACTAGGGGAATATACATTGTTTTGTCCATGTTAAAAAGTTTTTGTACCCGTTCTTTGAAGAGCTCTAGCCCCCTCCTCCCCTGCCTTGGAGCAGGGATTTGAAATTAGGCAGGGGGGTGACTTTTGTGTCAAGGATGTGCCACTCTGCCCAAATTTGGCCAAGTTGTATGGCTTTCAAAAACTGAAGTTTGCACATGCTCAGCAGAGACTTCTTAGATTTTAGCAGCTAAACTCCTCAAGGATTCCAGCCACACTGAGCAAGCTTGAGACAAGGAACCTGGGATAGGGAGAATGGGACTGGAAGCTGGCAGAGGGGGATTAGGAGTCACGGTGTGGTAGAGCTGGAACTGGCTAGACAAGGAGACTGGGAGACAAGTAGGACACTGGGACAGGAAACTTGATCTGCGACCAGAGGATACTGTGACTGGATGAGCAGAGAGACTGGAAGCCAAGGAGAGAAATGATGTGAGGATGGGACTGGGAGTTGTAGGTGGGGGAGACACTAAGAGAGATAGGGACCTAGGAGAGTAGACTTGGACTAAGAATCATTGAGGCAGTTAGGAGGAGGTGAAAGCGCAGGAAAGGGAAGGGATTTAGTTAGGTAAGTTGACTGCACTGAAGAACTCAAGGATCTGAATGTGGAGGAGTTACTTAAAGTCAAAGTTGCAGAAACTATCTGGAGCCTGCATTCCAAGCAAGGGGAAAAAATTCATAGGGAAGGGTTGCAGACCAAACTGGACGAACAATCATCTCAAACAGGTTATTAAGAGAAAGCAGAAAGGCTATCAGGAATGGAAAAAGGAATGGATCAGCAGGAAAACCTACCTCTTGAGATCATAAAGTGTAGGGAAAGAGTGAGAACCACCGAAAGCCAACCCGAGCTGGACCTTGCAAAGGAAATTAAAATCAGTAATAAAAGGTTCTTTAGCCATGTAAGTAAAAAGAAAACAAGAAAAGAAGAGGTGGGACCTCCAAGTGTTGAGAACAGGGTGGACATTAAAGATAATCTAGGTATGGCCAATGTCCAAACAAATACTTTGCCTCAGTTTTGTTACATCCTAGAACAGCAATCCCCAGAACAAAACAAAAATGAAGCAAGACACGCGGGCAGATTGTCAATCAAAACGTATACTAACCATGAGCCAGTTAGGACAGCAATAGCCCAAACAGCAGGTATGTAGCAGCAGGCCCTGAGTAGCTGCACATACCCCATATTATGCATGTGTAACACTGACAGACCCCTGTCGTCAGCAGGCAGGATCAAACCTGGGATCTCTGGAGCCAAATGCATGACCTCTACTGCATGAGCTAAAAGCCATATGTTAGCAAAGGCTGTAAAGCAGACTCATGAATCTCTCTTCTCTCTAAGTGGTCTCAGTGCCACTAGATGGGACAGAGCACCACACACAGGAGGTGTGTGGGTTACACATGCACACACGCTGAGTTCAGGGAGCAGGAACCACGAAACAAACAGTAAGAGGGAGCAGGAATCAGGAAGGGATATGCACACACACTAGTCATCACAATTTCCTTCTTTTCTACCCAAAAGTTCAGGAGTGCCTTGCGGGAGCAGTAGGTTATAGCTCTGATTCAGCACAGAGAGTGGATGCAAAACTTCCTCAACTGGCCAAATGACATCGTCATAAGCAGAAAGTTTCCTCTTTCTCTCTATCCTTCTTTCAGTAGGCAGTAGATTTTGCTCATTATCAACACATTCTCCATGTTCTAAATGCACCCTCCATGCTCTGTACCTTGCAACCCACAAGATCATGCCCCAAGTATCGAAAACACTTACAGACCCTCATCTTTTGTCCAGGATAGAATGCATGGAGTCTTGCATGAATACCTTTGTTGAAACTTGCATACTTCCTAGTCTCATTAGTCATGTTTAAGGATGATGAAGTGATAGGATGAACTTTTTCCAACAGCATAAACAATTTGGTCCTCATAGGTCAGCTGAAGAGCCATCAGAACAGGGTTTCTCCAGTACTTTCATGAGGTGTATTCTGAATAGCATATAAAGCATGACTCAAGCAATAGGGAAGGTTGTATCGCAACGTTCTTCCAGTATGCGAGGTACACACTTCTTAAAAGCCCCATGCAATTTCTTCACTATCTCATTTCCTTGTGGATGGTACACAGCAGATTTATAATGTAGTGTATCAATATTCGTCAGAAAGCCTTCAAACTTTTTGATACAGACGGTGTCCCATTATTAGAAACAAGGCTCTCTGGTAGGCCAAACCCTGCAATTAAAGTCGTTCGGCAAGAAATGAGCTCCTTTGAGGTGCCTTGTGAAATTATGAATGCAAAGGGGTACCATGAGTAATGGTCTATATCAGTCAACAGTGTGTAACCACACAGTGCAGTTGAGGGGTTTCCAAGGGACTACTGGTTTCCAAGGCCAGAAGAGCACTAGTTCTATGCACTGTAGAGGCTGAGTATGCCTTTACACAATAGTCAATGTTTGGGTGCAGCCCTGGCCACCAAACATAACTACACAGAAGTTCCTTCACTGTCTTAACTCCCAAATGTCCTTCATGAGCCACATCCAAGACTGCTTGTCACACTGCTGCTGGGACTGTCACCAGGGCTCCTCTGCATACGATATGTCAAATAGCACGTCTTCACCATGAGCATGGAACAAATTTTGTAGAATGTAGACAGTGTTCTCTTAAGGACTGAGTCTATCCGATCTGCTTGTACTATCACCTTGCACAGTTCAGATCTTGAAGAGTGGTGTCAGTGGTTTGCCTCAAGTTAACTAGCATAACTTTCAGTAAAAAGTATATGGTGCATTCTGCCATTTCTGCATTTGAGGGTGCCAACCCAGCAGAATTTCTTGAAAGAGCATCGGCAAGCAAATTATGTCTTCCTTTGAGATGTACCAAATTAAAGTCCTTCTGTTACAACTGAATAATCCACTGCTGTAGGTCAATAGCCTTGCAACAGAGGCCCAGAATAGGCAAATGATCAGTTTCTAAGGTAAAAATGTCCTCCCACTAAGTATACTTTGAAGTATACAATATCAAAATCCATCACCAATGACTAGCTCAGTCCAGGAATATTTTGCTTCCATTGGGGTAAGAGTATAGTACACACATATAACCGGCCATCCCTCCTGGAGCGGAACTTCTTCCTGATCCTCTTTGCATACATCAGTGTGAATCACTACAGGCATGCTTGGATCAAAATAAACACGGGATTGGATCTATCAGAGAGCTTGACACAGGGTTTCAATAGTCTGTTTTCTTTCTTTATTCCAAACCAACTGTCCCTGGGTTAAATCCCACAGCAGCTTGGCAAAGGTACTAAAATGGGGCAGCGCATGGTCACCTGTGTATTGAGCTGGGCCAGTGACTGAATGTAAACTGCTATGATCAGTGGGTAATAGTAGCAAAGCATAAGCCTGTATCAGTTCACGTGTCAGTTTCACACCATCAGCTGACGGACAATGTCCTAGAAACTCTACAGCATCTTTTGCAAAACTGCACTTGGCCACATTCAACTTTATGCCATTCAACTTTATGTTGGAGCAGGGTTAGCACCTGGTCTAGAATAGTATTATTTTCAGGAAGAGTCTTCGCAAAGATGAGAATATCATCCAAATAGCAATATGCACCCTGGATATTATCAAGGAGCTGAAAGGCCACTCTCTGAATTACTTCAGGGGCAAAGACTAAAGCAAAAGGGAGCTATTGATAGTGGATACCTCCCCAATGGCATGCTGAAAGTCAATAACAGCTGCAAACTGTCAGCAACAAATATTTGCCAGTAACTGGATTGGTGATCCAACACAGAGAAAATCCAGGATCCACATACCCGGCATGTTACCTCATTGAAGACTGGCAATTGAAACTGCTTGTCTTTCACATGTTTATTGAGTGGCCTAAAATCTGCACACAGTCCGAATGTCACCAACTCCAATCCACAGGCCCTTCTACCTTCTGAACAATAACATTATCTCTCAGGCACTGCAGTTCTCCTCAAGATCTTGTCCATAATTGCACAAGGGGTATGATCTATGGGCGGTGCAAAAGGCTTGACGTTCAAATCCAATCACAGAGTGTATGCATATCCCATGGACAGAACACCATCACCATTAAATCAATCATGCTGTCTCTGAATGATACATTGGGTATCCCCTTCTATTCTAGGCAACATAACCGCACCGGAGGTATCCTGCATGAGTTCATGCATAATACCATGCTGTAAGCACAGATCATAGGATAATAATGGAACAGCATTTGCAGCAGTGTCTTTAACAGTGTAGAACTTTCTAGTCAAGGCTATGCCTTTGTAGAGCACAGAGCACACAACTTCACTCACACTCTGCAAAGCACACAAATTCCAAGCCTTTAAAACAACTGCAGTCAGACAAATGTCCAGACTGTGAACTTAACCAGAGGGGAGAACATTGACTTCAGCACCAGTATCCACCATGCACTTCAGCCGGGTACCATTAGCAAATATGTCAGGCGACCAGCTTGTCTTAACAGAGAAATCTTCTGTGAGCTTAAACACAAAAAGGAAGCTTATAAGAAGTGGAAACTTGGACAGATGACTAGGGAGAAGTATAAAGATATTACTCTAGCATGCAGGAGTTTAATCAGGAAGACCAAGCACAATTGGAGTTGCAACTAGCAAAGGATGTGAAGGGTAACAAGAAGGGTTTCTACAGGTATGTTAGCAACAAGAAGATGATCAGGGAAAGTGTGGGACCCTTACTGAATGGGGGAAGCAATCTAGAGACAGATGATATGGAAAAAGCTGAAGTACTCAATACTTTTTTTGCCTTGGTCTTCACAGACAAGGTCAGCTCCCAGGCTGCTGCACTGGGCAGCAAGTATGGAGAGGAGGTGAGAAGCCCTCAGTGGTGAAAGAACAGGTTAAGGACTATTTAGAAAAGCTGGACATACACAAGTCCCTGGGGCTGGATCTAATGCATCCAAGGGTGCTGAGGGTGTAGGCTGATGTGATTGCAGAGCCATTGGCCATTATCTTTGAAAACTCAGGGGGATTGGGGGAGGTCCTCGAAGATTGGAAAAAGGCAAATATAGTGCCCATCTTTAAAAAAGGGAAGGAGGAGAATCCAGGGAAATATAGACCGGTCAGCCTCACCTCAGTCCCTGGAAAAATCATGGAGCAGGTCCTCAAGGAAACCATTTTGAAGCACTTGGAGGAGAGGAAGGTGATCAGGAACAACAGCATGGATTCACCAATGGGAAGTCATGCCTGACCAATCTGATTGCCACAGAGCCAGATAACTGGCTCTGTGGATATGGGTAAAGCGGTGGACGTGATATATCTTGATTTTAGCAAAGCTTTTGATATGGTCTCCCACAGTATCCTTGCCAGCAAGTTAAAAAAGTATGGATTGGATGAATGGACTATAAGGTGGATAGAAAGCTGGCTAGATTGTCGGGCTCAACAGGTAGTGATCAAAGGCTTGAGGTCTAGTTGGCAGCCGATATCAAGTGGAGTGCCCCAAGGGTCTGTCCTTTGAAAAGGCAAACAAGTTCTCCTGCTTTTTCAGCTCTCAATTAGTTTCTTTACTTTAAATAAACTAGTCATTGAACTGAACTAGTTGAACAAACTGAAATGAAGAAAATATTCTCTCTGCACCTGCAGAAAAAGCCACCACTACCAAAGCTGGCTTAGCATTTTAGCAAACTGGCTCCAGGTGCTTAGCCTGTGACTTCCAACAGTTCAGTGGTTTGACTTGCTTTAAAACTTGGCAGCAAATATGCACTGCTTAATATTATTTTCATTATTAAATTTCAACGACTGTGGTAGGTTATAGCAAGTGTAGGCCTTAACATAGCTTGTCAATTTCAAACTTAACTTTAAATAGGTTTATTTTAAAAAATATTTATTTTAAAAAATAAACCTCTTTTTAATTTAAATATTTAAAAAATCAGATTTTTTTAAAAAGTATCATTTATTTTCTCTGGAGGTTGGAACCATTAGAGCAAAGAGAAAGTCTTGGGGGAAAATGGGACAGAAAGCAGGAGAACAAAATTAGAGGGAGATACAAAGACAGAGAAGAATTGATTTTGCTACATACTCACAATAGAAAGCTGTAATTTACGATGAGTCCTGATTCCTGCCCAATCGCATTGTTACATATGACTTCAGGTACCAGTAAACTATTGGCTGGTATGTCACTATTCAGCTTGGAGCCCAGAAATATACAACATAATTACTAGCTACAGTTCTAGAGCACCAGAGACTCCAGGCAGTAGGAGCTATTGCAGACAGCAGCCAAAGCCAGAACTTTCGGGCATTCAGAGATCTTTCTACATTTTGACCGGACTTTCTCTGCCCTGTGCTGATTGGCTGTTTGTGTCAACCCTCTCTCTCCTCCTCCTTCACAATCCCTTTACCTCAGTTTCTCTCCACATCTGCACCTCTTACCCTCTTCACCCCAGCCTGTCCCCCCTCTCCCTGTCCTTTCCATTTAGCTTAACCCCTCCCCCACAAAGATCATGGTCCCATTGTTCATTCTGCTGGTGTGTTATACCCGTTCCCCACTCCATGTCTGCCTTGTCTACTTAGAATGTAAGCTCCTTAGGGCAGGGAGTGTCTCCTACTCCAATGGTCCTCAACCTTCCCAGACTACTCTACCCCTTTCAGGAGTCTGATTTGTCTTGGTACCCCAAGTTTCACTTCACTTAAAAACTACTGGCTTACAAAATCAGACATAAAAATACTAAAAAGTGTCACAGCCCACTATGACTGAAAAATTCCTGACTTTCTCATTTTTACCATATCATTATAAAATAAATCGATTGGAATATAAATATTGTACTTACGTTTCAATGTATGGTATATAGAGCAGTATAAACAAGTCATTGTATGAAATTTTAGTTTGTACTGCCTTCGCTAGTGCTTTTAATAAAGCCTATTGTAAAACTAGGCAAATATCTAGATGAGCTGATGTACCCCCTGGAAGACCTCTGCATACCCCCAGAGGTACATATACCCCTGGTTGAGAACCACTGTCCTACTCTATGTTTGTACCATGTTTTGCACTCATTCTTGGTTGATCCTTAGGCACTACCATACTAAAGTAAACATGATTAATAAACAATACTCATGAAGTGGATGTGGACACTGCATCCCAGCCTAACTCTGAGACTCAGACACAAATGAACCTTGCTGGTTTGAAATTCGTGCTCTCTTTGGTGCTGGTTTTATACATTTTTTACTCCATCAGTGAAAAACAGGCAGCTGTCAAACTTCACATTGCTCTTCTGGGTACTCTTTTTTTCCCTCCCTCTTTCTCCTTTTTTGGTTTATATTTTTTAAATAACGATTTCCCCACATATTACACTGTATATTAAAGACTGCACATACCAGAATGATCCCATGGACATAAAAGAGAAAACTTCTACGGTGATCTACACTATCACACAAACCATGACCAGTACTGAGGTAGATGGACAAATGTTAGAGCAAAGATTGGAGATTTTGACTATGGGCCTGATCCTGCAAAGTGCTGAGCACATTTAAGAGTTGGCAATGCTGACCACCTCCCAGAAAGCATTTAGCATCTACCAGGATCAAACCATATGGGTCCAACTCTGAATTTCCAGTGTGCCCGAAACTCCCACTGAACTCACTAGAAGTTTTGGGCATGCAACGAATGCAGAACCAGATGTTTTGGTTTTATATTTTAAGGCTGGGTAAATAATGGAACAAATTCCATGGGCAGTTGCTTGATTTTTTTGTGCACGGTTTGTGCCCCATTTTTGTCACAAACACAAAAACTGAGGTTTGGACAATAAACACCTGTTTGAATAACAATGTAGCATTAGGAATAAACAAACTGGTTTGGATCGAGTAAGAGTTGTTCTGAATAGGGTGACCAGATGTCCCGATTTTATAGGGACAGTCCTGATTTTGGGGTCTTTTTCTTATATAGGCTCCTATGACGCCCCATCCCCGTCCCCATTTTTCACACTTGCTGTCTGGTCACCCTAGTTCTGCAGTTTCACCATCAAGCACATTCACATATGTTTAAACAATTGAAAAAACCCAAAACTTCGGTTTCATTTTTTAGCATTGCTGCATTTTAGGCTTCTCCCAGGCTAAAAAAGCTTTAAAAAAAAAAAAAAAAAAGAGTAGAAATGGCAGGAGGTCCACCAGAAAATGCCTCTTGGGAAGAATTCTTCCACATGTCCTCATCTCACCCCTAACAAGGCAGGCTATGATTTAAAAGCCACTGTACTTATACAATAATAAAATTTAACTTTTTTAAATGGAAAAAGAGGGCAGCTAAATCCTCAGATCCTGTCTTACTTTTTACTTTACTCCAGTAATGGGAGTTTGCTTGAATCAGGTTTTGGGTAAGGAGTCAAGGTTTTGAAGATTTAACCCAAATTGAATGAAATAAAAGCGAGTTATAAGATCCTAAGTTGTTGTAACCCTTACCTTTCTTTATCTCAGACTCCTCTATTTTCTCTCATCGCCACTTGTTATATAATGCTGAACTTAAACAAAGCTCACTGGGAGTAGGAACTGTGTCTATCTGTAAAGCACCATGCTCACTTATGGCACTCTGCAAACAATCATTAATTCAATTATTGAATTTATGTTCATGGCATTTAATATGCTTATGAAAATTGTAAACTCTGATATAACAAATGTATAACCAAGGGAAGGAAATCTAAAATAATCAACTAGAAGCGAATCAGGATGGTCCACATGACTGGCCTAGCACTACAGAACACATGGTTTGACAGATTACATATGAGGGGCATCTAGTTTCTGTCAATGTTAATGCATGTCTTAATGCTCATAATTTCACTCCCGGGGTCAATCATGGAACTTTAACTTGAAGACTAACTTAATAATCATCTGCCTAAAATGTATAAAAGCATGACGTTTGTATAATGGAGTTGGAATCTTTTCGTAAGTTGAAATGTGTAAAGAGCAAGGGAGGAATAAAGTTCCATCAGAAACACATATTCTTAAGGTAAGTTTATTTGATATTTACATTCATTTATACAAGGTCTAGTTTCTAAAAATGGTTTAATGCTCTGTTCAAGTGTTAGCTTGATGCAGTGGCTGGGGACATGTTCACAATGCAATAAAATTAAAAGGCATCTTTGCCAACCTCAGTGACCTTCAACCTAAGCGGATGATTGCAAAAAGAGAAGGTACGGTTTAATATTCTTCATAATCACTAGTCCAAATGCATAACAATAATGGGATATAAAAGTGACTGAATACTCACAAAGGGCTAAGTAAAGGGCCTGGCCCTTAGGTAGATGCACAGTGTGTGTACCTGGGGGAAGGGCCAAACAGCAATCTCCCTATGTGCAGCCTGCCTGAGAGCAAGCAACATTTGCAGTCTGCAGTCAGTGGAACAGAATCCGTGTGCAATGCATGCTGCACCCAATCCAGGGATGTAGCAACTCTACCTGTGTTCCAGTAAGCTCTGAGAAGCATTTTGATGACTTCCAATGCTCTTCCTGGACCTCCATATTGTCCTCAGTGCCTTTAAGGTACAACTGACCCTACTGTTTAAGCCTGGTTTCAGAGTAAAATCAACTTTATAGTAATAAAAAAAGTTTTTTTCCCCACATGTGAGATCCTACAGTGTAGTGATGTAGGGAAGCTTATTAAGAAGTGTAAATCAGATGGATGATGACTGTAGTGCATTTTGTGAGCAATGAAGATACATGTGATATCCTTAATGAAGCTCACATAGCTGCTGGTCATGTCATGACGAAATGCCAAAATAATTGGTGAAAAAAAAATATACATCTCACAAGGAAGTCTGGAAGTTGTCAAATTCTTGTGGATAGAATTTCAGCATAGATGAAACCAACAAAGCACAAGTGTGGTCTTATTCAGCCAGGATTAGTCATCTCACGGACATGTTTATCTTATTGCTATGAAGTCAATTCCAGGAGACTCATACAAATGCATCATGATATGCCAGGTTCATCCAATTAAAGGTTTTATCCTGCTCCCACAGTCATGTAGAAGTGCAACTAGGAGTGCTATACCAGTTGCTAGTTATCTTTTTACTGGAAGGCGACCATATATTCTGGAAGTGACAATGAAGCCAAGTTTTCTGCTGGTCAGGGTAATATGAGAAGAATTAAGGATTGTTCATTGTAAGCCTTGTCATCCACAGACTCAAATATCTGTGGAATGCACAAACATAGCTATAAAGGGGATATTTATATCAAAGATAAATGGCAAAATAAAATAAAAAAAGCAGCATTTGGGGGATCAAGTTCACTCATTTTCACAAAACTATTTTTGAACGTTGAGTAACCACCGCTGTTCACTTCAGTATTGATGCAAAGATGGGACAAATATTTTCATCTCTGATACTTGAACTTCTGAAGAGGAGTTATCAGATGCTTATGCAACTACTGAAATTCAGAAGCCTTATTAAAAACAATCTTCTACATCCTAAGAAACCTGTAAACAGCCACCTTCTGCCAAGACCAATGTGAACAACCTTCTCCCAGTCACAATACATGATTTGAATCTTTAGAAGACTGTCTGTGTGAAATGATACTCATCAATAATCTCCCTCTAGCTGTCAATGATTTATCACATATAACTGCTCTGAGTAGAAGAAGTGTAAAACCAACTGGTGTAAATTCTTCCAAAAGAAGCAGGAAGACAACCAATGTCACTCAAGCTTCAGTTGCTCCAATAGACAGGTAGTGATACCAAACAACAGGGCATCTGCTCTAATTGTTTGATGGATGCCCTCCTATGCTGAATATGACAGTATATAAGAAAACATAAAATTCATCCCTGGTGTAATTCTATTAGCTCTTATGGAATTACACCAAGGATGAATTTGGTCCAGTATATTCTTTTT
This sequence comes from Caretta caretta, assembly GCF_965140235.1. Lineage (NCBI taxonomy): Eukaryota > Metazoa > Chordata > Testudines > Cheloniidae > Caretta > Caretta caretta. Next base: position 9,425,939 of record NC_134208.1, on the reverse strand, counting down.
GCTGTTTAATTCAATGAGAAATTTTAGACATTTCATTAAATGCTTGGTCTTCAGCTCTAGCCATCTGTCAAAATACTCAAAAACATTAGGCATTTGATGAAATGCCAAGTGAAGTGATAATTTGATCAATGAAAGTTTCAATCATTTACGTGAATGGCTGGTTTGAGAATACCTTAAAATCAAATTTCACCCTAGTCTTCTTTCCTTCATGGAATCCTAGCTATTATGATGGCGGGTGTGGGGTGGGAACACTTACAATGTCATTTAGTCCATCCTCCAGCTAGGGTAGGATGTTTTTCTTCAGTACATCTTTTCTAATGCTTTGCATGTCTACTGTAGTTTTAAGCCTCTCCAGCGATGAAGTTTCAACCACTTTCCTCCAGAGACTGATCTATAGACTAATAGCTCTGGCCATTAGGAAGGTTTTCCCTGATATTCATTCTAAATGTTCATTTGTTTAATTTAATTCCATTACTCCTGGTTATACCGTTGTTTGGTTTTATCTTCTCAGATAAACTTATTGGCTAAGTCACTGAAACCTACATCAGTTTAGGAAGCATATTACATACATAAAGTAACCCCAGCATGTCTTCCACTGTTCTTTTGCAATTAACTTCAGTGGATTCCTGGAAGCCTGCAAACCTGATGCGTGCAGCCTGATTGAACCTAGTAAGATTGCAATTTTGAGGAAAAAAAATCTCTCTCTCCCCACCCTAATTCTGCATCTGGATTATTGCCTAGATAATTCATTTGACAACCAGATCCAAACTCGCAACTGTCTTGAAAATTAAATAACCTTAGGTTCAACTGTATTAAAAAAAAAACCAAACACCTCAGCTTCAGACAAAATGGATTGAAGAGCTAACTCACAGCACATTCATCAAGCTCTGGCCCCCATTTTCTGTTTTTATAATTACACTTACACCTTTGTTACAATTCACTAACAGTGGAACTGTATTATAATACATATTACCATTCACTGACTACCACTGTATGCACTCAATTTCAAAAACAGTCAAAGATGCTTGGCCCCACTACTTATTAATTCCTGGTTGCTGTATTGCCATTTCTCAGCTGTTAAACAGCTGCATGAATCAGCAACAAATGTCACAGCTTAAAATAGATGTGTATATGAGGGACGCTCAGGTTCAACGCACAACCTCATTCTTGCCCCCAGGACTAGTCAAATGTAGACATGTTGCATACTTAGCATGCTCAAGTTCTGGGAGGAGATCTTCATACTAGTGGACACTGTTGAGCATACTATTAAGCAGAGACTTTGAAGGGCACAGAAGAGCACACTTCTGCAGCTACTGTGTCTTCTGTGCCTTGGAAGGATAATGATTCTGTGCCACCTTATAGGAAGTGTGTGTAATTTGAAATGTTGGGTTCTTCGGGACTCGGACAGGGATGCAGAAGGCCTACAGGAAAAATATAGTCTTCTCCCACTTTAAAGCCGGTGTTTTTCAGCATTAAGATAGCAAAATGATGCATAACTTTACTGTTTCACAGGGATAAGAATTGTCATTCACAGGTGTAGCAGTCCCTCTTAAACAGGAGCCTGTCTCTAATGCCTCCACCAGCTGCTTTAGAGAAGTATAAGAAACCTCATAGTGAGTTGTTGTGGGACATCCCATACTTAAAGGAAGTTTCTTCCTAACTCCCATGAGTTAATGGTTGCCTTACGTCCTGAAGCAGGAGGATTTCTATCCCCAATAAAACCAAAAAAATTTCCTTCAGTGTAACAACATATACAAGATAACATAATGTATACTTGATCCTACATCAGCACAGGCAGCTGGACTAGATAACCGCCCAAGGTCCCATCCAGCCCTACATTTCTACAATTCTGTGGCTCCCTGAAACAATCTACTGTTAATTCTTTTCAAGGTCTCAGCTGGAAAAAAAAAAGACAAAAAAAAGGACAGCTAACTGGCCTAAGAACATGTTCCATTATGCAGGGAGATAACAAACAAGACAACTTGGCTTTAATTTAATTACAGTGCCAGCAAATCATGGGTACCACTCACACATATATTGTTGGTACTATACGTTTAGCGTAGTGCAGGATGTGGGGTGCGTCAATGCAGACCTTGGAAAACCAAGCAGTATGCTACACGTAAATGCCCTTTATCTGACTTGATAACGTTTATGGAGATCCATCTGACATAGGCAAAAGTGGCTCAAGCATTGTTGCGCATCTATTGTTCGTAGAACATGAATGTATAAGGAAGTTTACTGTATATATTTACCTTAAAAATAATGCAATGCAAATCAAAGGGAAAAAAGGTTGCTACAAAATATCGGAATGGGTCACGGCTCTCTGAACGACAAGAGATTTACCATAACTACAGTGCGACTGTAGGTGATGTGGCAGGCACTCTGGTAACTGCAGTACATGTTTGTTGAGTAGCAGAGTAATTGACTGAATAGTCCCCTTTTTTAAAGTCACCTTCCCAGTTCAGAAACAAACTATGAAGGATATCAGTTTCATATCTGTGCCTAATTATATTAACACCTGTCAAGGTTCCTCCCCCACTCTGAACTCTAGGGTACAGATGTGGGGACCTGCATGAAAAACCTCCTAAGCTTATCTTTACCAGCTTAGGTCAAAACTTCCCCAAGGTACAAAATATTCCACCCTTTGTCCTTGGATTGGCCGCTACCACCACCAAACTAATACTGGTTACTGGGGAAGAGCTGTTTGGACACGTCTTCCCCCCAAAATATTTCCCAAAACCTTGCACCCCACTTCCTGAACAAGGTTGGTAAAAAGCCTCACCAATTTGCCTAGGTGACTACAGACCCAGACCCTTGGATCTTAAGAACAATGAAAAAGCATCAGTTTTCTTACAAGAAGACTTTTAATAAAAATAGAAGTAAATAGAAATAAAGAAATCCCCCCTGTAAAATCAGGATGGTAGATACCTTAGAGGGTAATTAGATTCAAAACATAGAGAACCCCTCTAGGCAAAACCTTAAGTTACAAAAAAGATACACAGACAGAAATAGTTATTCTATTCAGCACAGTTCTTTTCTCAGCCATTTAAAGAAATCATAATCTAACACATACCTAGCTAGATTACTTACTAAAAGTTCTAAGACTCCATTCCTGGTCTATCCCCAGCAAAGACAGAATATAGACAGACACACAGACCCTTTGTTTCTCTCCCTCCTCCCAGCTTTTGAAAGTATCTTGTCTCCTCATTGGTCATTTTGGTCAGGTGCCAGCGAGGTTACCTTTAGCTTCTTAACCCTTTACAGGTGAGAGGACTTTTCCTCTGGCCAGGAGGGATTTCAAAGGGGTTTACCCTTCCCTTTATATTTATGACAACACCCTAATTAGACTGATTTTTATAAACTGTGCCTTTAGGAAATTCTACTATAGAGATGTCAGTTCACATAGCATTATGTTATATTGTTTCGTATCGGGATCTTGGTTTCAGATTAGTATCCGTTTGGTGAGACTCACAGCTTTGGGAGAGCAAACAGAAAGTTGTAAGACTCATACTGTGATATGGCTCCACTGCTGTGAGCAGAAGAGAAAAGAAAGCAAGTTGGAAAAGGCCTGGGTCCAAAGTAACAATAAGTAGCATGAAGTTCTGTAAGGTATAGATGAAGAATGAAACTTCAGCAGCCACTTTGTCCACAGAGAGAGAACCTCAAGCGGCTTCAGAGCTATACTTACGTGGGTGCCACTATTACAAAAATATAGAAGCAATTGTACACAATTTGCATGCACAGTTACTAAGGTGCTAGCAGCCATTTGGAAATTGGTTATTTGCATGTTCAAAGCAGTGATTTTCATATCAGACCATGGCAATTGCATATGCAAAGTAGTCAATTGTATGCATAATTTTGGGCACAAAATTAGTATATGCAGAGTTATAAAAATCAGACCCACTACATATAGCTCAATAGCTACATCCTCCCATTCAGAGTAGCATATACTTCTGATTTGTCTTTTATTCCTTAATACTTCAGCTCCCTACTGTATTTATACTAAATATTCTTGAAGGACTTCTGTCTTTCTATTTTATCTACCAGCACCTCTAAAACACCTATCACCATAATACCTAAGTACTAGTTCTCCAATATTCTTGTTCTTTAACATAATCATCCTCTAGTGAGTGCCCTGTGTAAGTGACATGATCTTTCTTCCTGGAGGGGAGATGCGAAAGGTGCCATTCTCTTAGCACCACTTGCTAGCTAATCTGCAATTGCATTATGTCATAACTGCTTAATAGCAGATTACTCCATAATTGCCCATTACAGGAATTTAGACACCCTCCTCTGCAGCCTCTGGTTCTGGTCACTATCAAACACCAGATATTGTACTGGCTAGATGTCTAGGCTGATCTGGTAGCAATTCCTGTGTTCCTACATCACAAGAAGCTGTATGTTCTAGACAGAGATGTTGAGTGATGTTCTAAATGCTGTCACAGTGGAGAAATACTGTATGGAGGAAAACTGGAGAGAGAGAAACCTAAAACATTAATATCATTCTACAGTGATATCTTGTACCATTAATTGCAACATTTGGATTATGAACTTAGCTTTCATAGTAGGACACCATTTAGGTCAACTGTTCAAAAGGACACATACACAGTCAACATTTTTCCAAAAAAAAAAAAAATCTGGATCTTGAAAGAAAAAGATTGTCAGACCCTTCGTAGCTTTTTCTAAGATATAATAATTCTGCTGCCTTTTGTCGATCTGAGTCCTATAGGATCTCTTATGATAGGCAAAGCCAGAACCCAAATGTCATTAATTCATATGGGAACGTTCACTGGAGCTGCTGAAGTTGAAAGAGTCTATAGTCTTTCTCTCTACCTCTCACATTAAACAAATCGTGTGTTGTCTAATGTCAACACAGAGCGTCTCCCTAAGTCGTACGATAGACTGTAAGTCTCCCTCAAGTCATACCTGGTCTAAGCAGGTATGGAATAGACTGCTGAGTACACTACAGATACATTTTAAAGATTGAAAAACACACAATTAGAGATGACCCTGAGAGGCAGAGTTCTAATCTGGATCCAAACTAACCCAAATTCATGAGTGCTTGGATTTGAGATTTGCTTTGAACCATTACAGGAATAGGGGCCAACTGCAAAGTTGAGATTTGGACAGCCCTATGGTCCCTGGGTTTTGTTTTGGCACATCCACATAGTCTGTATTTTAAGACTAAAACATTCATATTTTCTACCAGAACAAGTAGCTAAACAATTCAGCACAAAGCCACCAAGATGATTCACAAAAACTTTTATAACAATTCAAACTTAAACCTTAAAATCAACACAACATCCAGTGAATAGTGAAAGGAACAATACACAGCAAACACACAGAACATGAGCTCACCTTCTGTGCTCATTCCCAATTTCCCTTCACCTTTGACCATGCACAGGCTAATTCCACACCCTATTCAATATTACCTTTTGATAATCCTCTTTAGATCTCAGAGCAGCTTCCATCTGTTCCTGAGAGAACGTGTAGATGGCTGAGCGATACTGTGTGCCAAAGTCATTACCTTGCCGCATTCCTGGGGAGAGAGGAAGCACACTGAGCCATTAGGATCATGCTTCTTATCTAATAGGATTGCAGTGTAAAGATTCAATAGACCTAATTTTAACAGATTCCATGCATCTGGACTAGCTGATTCTCTATTTCTCCACAGTCTTTTGTGGGCCTATACAATTGGTATTTTTAGCAAGTCCATTCCTTTCTTGCTTAAATAGACATGAAGTGATTCTATTTTGATATCTCCATTTAAATGGGATGTACATTAAATATAAGCATATTATGTTTTGGTAAATCACATAAGCAGTCAAATACAGATGTAAAGCCTTAAAAACATCATTGAGCTAGGGACATATTATGTGCTTAGTTCATTTTACTGCAATCAAGATACTCCTAAAAAACTTATTTTGCATCACGCAAACAACTCAAAGCTTTTTTGTTTTGACAAGTGCTCAAAAATTTCCCTCAAATGAAGGATTAAATTTTGCTGAGGAAAAAGTTTACAATGCACTGGAAGAGGCTGGCAACCCCACCCTGTAACTGGGTGATGATCCTGGTTTAAAAAATGTTGATCATCTTGTAAAAAAACGTTCAGTGTATTTTGCTGAGTCATAGCTACAGCCCGCTCATTGCCTTATCCGGAAGTAAGGGAGATGGGAATGACCCTTGAGAGAGGAAGAATCTAGTATGTGGGCTGAGCAAACCCTTGAGGTGGAATCCTGTAAGGAGTGAAGCCTGGCGAGAAGGCTTGGCTGGATTTTGTGCTGTTTCATATTGAATTCCTTTTGGGAATAAAACCAAGCACTCAGCATCTTATCGCTCAAATCGCCATTAATTGGGACCTGACTGAAAGACAGGCAGTTGGAAGAGGGCGTCAATTAACTGAGTAGAGATACATCTGAGGGGCTAATTGGGTGGAAGTAACCTCCCCTCCCCCAGCAGCTGGGACTATATAAACAGACAAGAAGGAAGTGCTTGGAAGGAGAGTAGGAAGCCTGAAGGGAGAAAGGAGTAGCAAGCCTGGCAACTGTACCCTTCTCCCAGTGCAAGTGGGGGAAGCTGGCTCCTAATTGTAAATAGGATGTAAATAATGCTCTACGCTGTGGCCTGCTGAAGGGATATAACAAAGCACAGTGGTGTTTCATGAGACCTGGAGTTGTGGTGGTTAGTTACTGATGCTGGAAAGGCCTAGTATTTAAGATTTTGTATTAGAGCAAGTAGGGAAGGCACAAACACCAAGGTATTCAAGAGGTCTCCACAGTAAGAGTACCTTTGCAACGTACATGCATTAATTTGACAAAGAATATCGGCAAAGTAAAGGACACTTAATGCTAATATAAGACCAAATCCCAGTGGTAGATAGTCAATAGCTTCAAGGATTTGGCCTTCAGAGGCTCAATCCTGTAAATGTGTACATACACGAACAATTTTATTCAGTGGAATAGTCCCTTTACTCTTTCACACAAGTAGCCCATTCCATGGGGCTAGTTGTGTGAGTAGAGTGACTCATATACATGTTTGCAGGATCAAGGTTAGCTTCTGTCTCCTAAATTTAAAAATAATGGGCTGAATCCTAATATCCTTTCATAGAATCATAGGACTGGAAGGGACCTCGAGAGGTCTTCTAGTCCAGTCTCCTGCACTCAAGGCCGGACTACGTATTATCTTCTAGACCATCCCTGGCAGGTGTTTGTCTAACCTGCTTTTAAAAATCTCCAATGACAGATTTCAGAGTAACAGCCGTGTTAGTCTGTATTCGCAAAAAGAAAAGGAGTATTTGTGGCACCTTAGAGACTAACCAATTTATTTGAGCATGAGCTTTCGTGAGCTACAGCTCACTTCATCGGATGCATACCGTGGAAACTGCAGCAGACTTTATATATACACAGAGAATATGAAACAATACCTCCTCCCACCCCACTGTCCTGCTGGTAATAGCTTATCTAAAGTGATCAACAGGTGGGCCATTTCCAGCACAAATCCAGGTTTTCTCACCCTCCACCCCCCCACACAAATTCACTCTCCTGCTGGTGCTAGCCCATCCAAAGTGACAACTCTTTACATAATCAAGTCGGGCTATTTCCTGCACAAATCCAGGTTTTCTCACATCCCCCCCACCCCCATACACACACAAACTCACTCTCCTGCTGGTAATAGCTCATCCAAACTGACCACTCTCCAAGTTTAAATCCAAGTTAAACCAGAACATCTGGGGGGGGGGGGGTAGGAAAAAACAAGAGGAAACAGGTTACCTTGCATAATGACTTAGCCACTCCCAGTCTCTATTTAAGCCTAAATTAATAGTATCCAATTTGCAAATGAATTCCAATTCAGCAGTTTCTCGCTGGAGTCTGGATTTGAAGTTTTTTTGTTTTAAGATAGCGACCTTCATGTCTGTGATTGCGTGACCAGAGAGATTGAAGTGTTCTCCGACTGGTTTATGAATGTTATAATTCTTGACATCTGATTTGTGTCCATTTATTCTTTTACGTAGAGACTGTCCAGTTTGACCAATGTACATGGCAGAGGGGCATTGCTGGCACATGATGGCATATATCACATTGGTGGATGTGCAGGTGAACGAGCCTCTGATAGTGTGGCTGATGTTATTAGGCCCTGTGATGGTGTCAATGACAGAGATTCCACAACCTCCCTAGGCAAGTTATTCCAGTGCTTAATCACCTTGACAGGAAGTTTTTCCTAATGTCCAACCTAAACACCCTTGCTGCAATTTAAGCCCACTGCTTCTTGTCCTATCCTCAGAGGTTAAAGAGAACAATTTTTCTTTCTCCTCCTTGTTACAACCATTTATGTACTTGAAAACTGTTATCATGTTCCACCATCAGTCTTCTCTTTGCCAGACTAAACAAACCCAATCTTCCCACATAGATCATGTTTCCTAGACCTTTAATAATTTTTTTTGCCCTTATCTGAACTGTCTCCAATTTGTCCACATCTTTCCTGAAATGTGGCACCCAGAATTCTAGTTGAGACCTAAATAACACAGAGCAGAGCGGAAGAATTACTTTTATTGTCTTGCTTACAACACTCCTGCTAATACATCTCAGATTGATGTTTGGTTTTTTGCAACGGTATTACACTGTTGACTCATAGTTAGTCACTTATCACCTCCAGATCCCTCCAGTCATAGTTAGTCACTGTCACCTCCAGTCACTATCACTAGTTACACTATCACCTCCAGATCCCTTTCTACAGTACTCCTTCCTTAGCAGTCCTTTCCCAGTGTGTAGGTGTAGCAACGGATTGTTCCTTCCTAAGAGGACTACTTTGCATTTCTCCTTATTAAAGTTCATCCCATTTACTTCATACCATTTCTCCAGTTTGTCCAGATTATTTTGAATTTTAATCCTATCTTCCAAAGTACTTGAAACCTCTCCCATCTTGGTATTGTCCACAAACTTTATAAATGTACTCTCTATTCCAGTGATTCTCCAACTGTGGGTCGGGACCCTGATGTGAGTCGTGGCCCAGTTTTAATGGGGTGGCCAGGGCTGGCATTAGATTTGCTGGGGCCAGGGCTGAAGCCCAAGCCCCACCACCTGGGGCCAAAGCCCGAGCTCCACTGCCAAGGGCCAAAGCTCAAGACCAAGCCCCGCTGCCTGCTGCTGAAGATTGAAGGCTTCAGCCCTCGGTGGCAGGACTCAGGTTACAGGCCCAACACCTGGGGCTGAAACCCTTGGGTTTTGGTTCTGATCCCCCTGATCCTCGGAGCAGTGAGGTTCGGGCTTTGGCTCTCCTGCCCAGGGCGGCAGGACTCGAGCTTCAGCTTTGGCCCTCCCGCCCAGGGCAGTGGGACTCAGGTGGGCTCAGTCTTCGATCCCCCCTCCTCGGGTCTTGTAGTAATTTTTGTGTCAGAAGGGGGTCACAGTGCAAGGAAGTTTGAGAACCCCTGCTCTATGTGATTGTCTAAATCATTGAAGAAGATATTGAACAGAACCAGAACTAATCCCTGTGGGACCCGACTTGATATGTCCTTCTAGCTTAACTGTGAACCACTGATGATTACTCTCTGGGAATGGTTTTCCAACAAGTTTTGCACCCACCTCATTGTAGCTCCATCTAGGTTGCATTTCCCTAGTTTGTTTATGAGACGGTCACATGGGACAGTATCAAAAGCCTTACTAAACTCAAGATATACCACACATCTACCGCTTTCCCCCATCCACAAGGCTTGTTACCCTGTCAAAGAAAGCTGTCAGGTTGGTTTGACACAATTTGTTCTTGAGAAATTCATGCTGACTGTTACTTATCACCTTATTATCTTTGAGGTGCCTGCAAATGTATTGCTTAATTATTTGCTCCATTATTTTTCCAGGTACTGTGCACTGAAGTTAAGCTGACTGGTCTGTAATTCCCCAGGTTGTCCTTATTCCCCTTTTTATAGATGGGCACAATATTTGCCCTTTTCCAGTCTCTGGAATCTCACACATCTTCCATGACTTTTTGAAGATAATCACTAATGGCTCAGCTGTCTCCTCAGTCATCTCCTTGAGTATTCTAGGATGCATTTCATCAGGCCCTGGTGACTTGAAAACATCTAACTTGTCTAAGTAATTTTTAATTTGTTCTTTCCCTATTTTAGCCTCTGATCCTACCTCATTCTCACTGGCATTCATTAAGTGAGAGGTCCAATTGCTATTAAACATTCTGGTGAAAACTGAAACAAAAGTCACTTAGCACTTCTGCCATTTCCTCATTTTCTGTTATTTCCCCCCTCCTCATTTTCTCAGTCCTTACTCAGTAAAATCTGAATAAAGACTTAAGGATTTGACCTAATACAAATTACTACTTATAATTAATTATTAATAAACTACAATAAGGCTGTTCATCATATATTAAAATATATTCCCATTTTAACTCCCTTATTCCTGCTAAGAAGCAGAACAAAATCTTTAAAAAGCAGTACAATTACAAATATCAGATACAGTCTGGCTAAAATATTTCATGAACTAACAGAGGTAGTGCCATTTTAAAGGCTGCCTCTGGATGGTGACAGCAAGTATAAAGGCAAAGGCTTGAAAAAAGTCATGTTTTCAGTTTTTGTTTTTTAAGTGGTGGGGGGAAACTGATATAATTATAGTCTTCATAGACTGCTTAATAATATATTCTGATAGATAGTGCATATGTTGCTCAGTTAATTGGCAAAGTTATGTGTGTGAGGATGTTTTAAAAATACGGTGCTGATGAAAGTGGCAACGGTTCAACTCAGGCATAGCGCAGATACATGCTGGGCAAGTTTCCTCATGCAGCCAGCTTTGCCAATACAACTAATTCCCATGTGACACTCAGATAAAGAAGTCAGCACTATACAAAAATCAGTGCAACCCATGTAAAAATGGATTCAAAACTGGCTAAGTGATAGATCACAAACAATTAATATAAATGGGGAATTGTCATCCAATGGAGTTGTTTCTATAGGCATCAACAGGGATATGTTCTTGACTCAGTGCTATTCAATAACTTTATCAATGATCTACAAGAAAATAAAATCACTGGTCAAATTTGCAGGTAACACAATAATTTGTGTAGTGGTAAATACTTATGGGACTGGTCAGTTATACCATCTAACCTGGTTTGCTTGGAAGTGGGGGCTCATTTGAACAACATACATTTTAACACAGTCTAATGCAAGGTCATATATCTAGGAGGAAAAAGAATGTAGGTCAAACTTATAAGATAGGGAACTGTGACCTAGAAAGCAAAAGGACGTAAGGGATCATTGAACATGAGCACTGAATGCATCCGATGAAGTGAGCTGTAGCTCACGAAAGCTCATGCTCAAATAAATTTGTTAGTCTCTACGGTGCCACAAGTACTCCTTTTCTTTTTGCAGTTAGGTACTGTAACTAAGAAGGCAAATGAGCTCCCTGAATGTATAAATAGGGTAATATTAATGAGGGTGGTGTTATAAACTACCTATACAACTTTAGTGAGACCATTACTAGTTATACCACGTTCTGTTCAGGCATTCACATTTCAGAAAGGATGTTCAAAAATTGGAAAGTGTTCAGAAAAGAGCTACAAAAATAATTCGAGGACTAAAAGACATGCTTTATTGTGAGAGACTGAAGAAGCTCAATCAGTTGAGTTGATCAAAGAGAAGGTTAAGAAATGTCTTGATCACAGTCTACAAGTACCTGCATGGGGAAGAGATTTCTGATAGCAAACACGTCTTTAATCTAGCAGAAAAGGGCATAGAAAGATCCAGTGGTTGAAAGCTGAAGCTAGACAAATTCAGATGACAAATAAGGCATACATTTTAACAGTGGGGCTAATTAACCTCTGGCACAACCTACCTATGGATATGGTGTGTTTTCCATTACCTGAAGTCTTTAAATCAAGACAGAGTGTCTTCCTAAAGATATACCATAGTTCAAACAGAAGTTATGGATGCAGAAATTATTGGATGAGGGGTTTTGGTTTGTATTGTGCAGAAGGTCAGAGTAGGTGACCACAATGGTCCCTCCTCACCTTGAAATCTATGAACTCAGCTTGCCTTGTACCGCCACCTGCTAGCACAGACAAGGGCCTCTCCTGAACAGGAATTGTCAGTCATACTAGTAGCTTTGTAATGTGACCAATTACCCACTAAGTTCTAGACAAGTTATTTTCTCCTGTAAGTTAAATAGATTTGTACCTAGGTCTCCAGAGATGAAAAGCTAATGCATTAGTGTAGCGGGGTGGACACCCAATTGGGCCCAGAGGGGTTTAAGATAGCCCTGGGAGAGGGCTGGGGCAGGGGAAGAGCTGGGCTGATTGGCAGAGCAGCTGTAGCTGGGGGCCACGCCGCAAACAGACCCAGCGGGCCTTATAAAAGCCAGGAGCAGAAGCGCACTCTCTTGCTAGCTCTGAGAGGGAGGGAGCTGGCTGTAGAGACCCAAATAGAGGATCTAGTTTGGAGTAGGGCTGGGGAAAGGCCAAGGGAGCTGGGGAGCTCTGGCCTAGGGAAGACCCAGACTGCAGGCCTGGGGTGGTCTATTAGGTACAGGGGTTGCAGGGGCAGCCATGGGTAGGCAGAGGCAGCAGGTCCAAACCCAACCTTGCCTGTGATGAGTGGCTCATACTGCAATCTGCCCCAGGGTGTGGGGGCTAGCTGGTGACTGGCAGGAGCCTATGACTGAGGCGAGGTAGGGATAGTGGGTGGGGGATTCCCCTGGGAGCGGAAGACCTAGAACTGTGGGGTACTGCTAGGGGGCAGCATCCAGTGAAAGGGGCACTGAGCTCCTGGGAGGGATATGGGAGCCAGTAGCAAGGTGAGACACTGGCCTGAAGAGGGTGCTCTTGAGGCTGGAATGCTAATTCCCTGAGACGACCAGCAGGAGGTGCTGCTGGTGAGTCTGTGCTGTTACAATTAGCCAACTGTGCCCTGTAGATGACCTAATTCTAAGGTATAACACAGATTCTGTGTAGAGATCCATATATCTCTCACGGGTTGCTGCTGATATTGTTATTTCTAATGTATTTTATATGTGCAACCTTTGTTGTCAAGGGAGCATCACTGATTTTTAAAGCCCTTTGGCAACTATTACTTGTTGAAATCCATTAATTCACTGTGTAACAAACAAGGCAAGAAATTCAATTTACTAAACAACTGCTGTAGGATGATTGAGCTTAATAATCCTGTCTTTGCTTAAGAGAAGATATACTAAATCAAAAAATAATGTGAAATGTGCTATTTAAGTATACCACAATGTAATCTGTGGTTAACTCTGCTCTCTTTTCTGAGCAGAGTCTTAATTGCTTTGTCCATTATGACATTACAGCTCTCACTCTTTCTGTCAACATAATAATATACTGTGTATATGTAAGACTTCAGATATGAATTCAAAAATATCAACAATTAATCTAATAGAAATGCTAACACTATTGGAAGAGACTTTGTCCTGGTAATTCCAAAGCAGGTCTTATTTTAGCTTTTTTTAACTCTCTGCCATTGATTCTAGCAAAACCAATGCTTTATACATGTGACATTTAAAATGAAGTTTTGGTTAAGGTAATCACAAACTGAACATAAGTCAACAATGCAAAAAAAAACTAATACCATTCCAGGGTGTATTAACAGGAGTGTCATATTTAAGACACGGGAGGTAATTGTTCTACTTGGCACTGGTAAGGCCTCGGTGTGAATACTATGGCCAATTTTGGGCACCGCATTTTAGGAAAGATATGGACAAATTGGGGAGAGTTCAGAGGAGAGCAACAACAATGATAAAAGGTTCAGAAAACATGACCCATGAGGAAAGGTTTTAAAAAGCTGCGTATGTTCAATCTTGAGAAAAGCAGACTGAGGGGAAAAAAGTCTTCCTCTTTATAATAGACCTTAACATATTTCAAAGTGATTGATTGTTCTCTATATCCACTGAAGATAGGACAAGAAATAATGGTCTTAATCTACAGCAAGAGATTTAGATTAGATATTAAGTAAAAGAGCATAAACCAACCAAATCATTGAAAATCATTGTACCACTTGTGCCTTTTCCTTATTTTAGTGGCTGACCATACAAATAGAACTTCTTTCACCTATCTGAAACATGTCATAGAACAAACTGTCAGAGGGGTAGCCATGTTAGTCTGTATCCACAAAAACAATGAGGAGTCTGGTGGCACTTTAAAGACTAACAGATTTATTTGGGCATAAGCTTTTGTGGGTAAAAAACCACTTCAGATGCATGGAGTGAAAATTACAGATACAAGCATAAATACACTGGCACATGAGGAGAAGTTGCCTTACAAATGGAGAACCAGTGATGACCAGGCCAATTCAATCACGGGGGATGTGGTCCACTCCCAATAACTGAGGAGGAGGTGTCCAAAACAAATCAGTGTTCTTTGACTGGATGGAATTTTACACTATATCTGAGATGAATACTCTCCAAAACTCATCTGTATGACAGGTTAATGCTTCTAAAATCATTTTAGATTCTTCCTGGCTTCAGAGAAACCATATAGCCCATAATACCTAATTGCCTTCTCTTATAACTGGCTCTGTGGACGAGGGGAAAGCAGTGGACGTGTTATTCCTTGACTTTAGCAAAGCTTTTGACACAGTCTCCCACAGTATTCTTGCCAGCAAGTTAAAGAAGTATGGGCTGGATGAACAGACTATAAGGTGGATAGAAAGCTGGCTAGATTGTCAGGCTCAACGGGTAGTGATCAATGGCTCCATGTCTAGTTGGCAGCTGGTATCAAGTGGAGTGCCCCAAGGGTCGGTTCTCGGGCTGGTTTTGTTCAATATCTTAATTAATGATCTGGAGGATGGTGTGGACTGCACCCTCAGCAAGTTTACAGATGACACTAAACTGGGAGGAGAGGTAGATACCTGGAGGGTAGGGATAGGATACAGAGGGACCTAGACAAATTAGAGGATTGGGCCAAAGAAATCTGATGAGGTTCAAGAAGGACAAGTGCAGAGTCCTGCACTTGGGATGGAAGAATCCCATGCACTGCTACAGGCTGGGGACTGAGTGGCTAGGAAGCAGTTCTTCAGAAAAGGACCTGGGGTTATGGTGGACGAGATGCTGGATATGAATCAACAGCGTGCCCTTGTTGCCAAGAAGGCCAATGGCATTTTGGGCTGTATAAGTAGGAGCATTGCCAGCAGATCGTGGGACATGATCGTTCCCTTCTATTGGCATTGATGAGACCTCATCTGGAGTACTGTGTCCAGTTTTGGGCCCCACACTACAAGAAGGATGTGGAAAAAATGGTGAGAGCCCAGCAGACGGCAACAAAAATTATTAGGGTGGCTGGAGCACATGACTTATGAGGAGAGGCTGAAGGAACTGGGATTGTTTAGTCTGCAGAAGAGAAGAATGAGGGGGGATTTGATAGCTGCTTTCAGCTACCTGAAAGGGGGTTCCAAAGACGATGGATCTAGACTGTTCTCAGTGGTATCAGGTGATAGAACAAGGAGTAATGGTCTCAAGTTGCAGTGTGGGAGGTTTAGGTTGGATATTAAGAAAAACTTTTTCACTAGGAGGGTGGTGAAGCACTGGAATGGGTTACCTAGGGAGGTGGTAGCATCTCTTTTGAGATTTTTAAGGTCAGGCTTGACAAAGCCCTGGCTAGGATGATTTAGTTGGGGATTAGGTCCCACTTTGAGCAGGGGGTTGGACTAGATAACCTCCTGAGGTCCTTTCCAACCCTGATATTCTATGATAAATGGATACTATTTTGCGGTCCCATTTTCACAGGAAAATGAACACAACTTGATATTTTGGGATCTACTGGAGGGGAAAAAAATTAATAGCTATTGGCTGTAACAGACTGCATGTTATGTTTCATTTTCCTTAGAAATCTTCTAGAAACTCATCTTTGAGAATTATGCCTCTGGCAAGGTTTTCTTCACCTGTGGCAAACTGTAAGAAAAAAATCTTCACCAAATAAAAACGCTCTGTAAATGGCATGCTGATCTGAGATTCTGCAGAAATCTGTCCCCCAGAACTGAACACTTAGATAACCCTGATTCACTGGCTGAATCTTGTATCAGAGCAAAATATGATGCATCTCTTAAAGGAGGTTGTCTTCTCCCCAACCACTCCCTGTCCCTGATATATTATCCCTACTTATAAACAGCTCTGCTTTGTGCTTTGGGTATCTGGAGTTTGCGTTTGCGCGCACACACTTGGGCATATACATTTGGCCTGTGGATCTGATTATACTCTGGATAACTAAGCCAAAGAAAATAAAGTATTCTGAAGTTGAAGGGCCAGATCCTCAGCTCATGTAAATCACATAGTTCCATCTAAATCAATGGAGCTATGCTGATTTACACCAGCTAACGATCTGGTTTGAAACTTCCAAAATGAAAAATTGTTATCCAAGAAATATTTGGCCACTATCCTGATAAAATACAAATAATGATAAAGACCAGCACCTAGATATCATAGCTCACTGCACCTGCGATCCTGCAATTGGATTTACCCAGAGGCGTGCCCAAGGGCATCCAGTTGCAGGATCTAGACCTGAAAAAACCCACAGACAGACAGATGAGTACATACTCAAAACATCTGATGAAGTGAGCTGTAGCTCACGAAAGCTCATGCTCAAATAAATTGGTTAGTCTCTAAGGTGCCACAAGTACTCCTTTTCTTTTTGCGAATACAGACTAACACGGCTGTTCCTCTGAAACCTGTCATACTCAAAACTGCGTTTCATTCTGAGATACGTTACTGGTTCCAGTCCTGTTCCCCATTTGAAAAATGGAGAATTTCTTTAAAATCAGCAAAATCTAAGTGCAACAACTCTACAAGGATAAGGCAGAGCAGGCTTTTTTTATTGGCCAAACCAAGGATTTCTTTCAAGAGTCAAGCTGTATCTTGTGATTTGGAAGGAATACTCCTACACCACTCCTTATCGTCTTCCCATAAAGGAAAATCTAACGGCACCATTCTTCACTATTTCAATTCTCAAAGGATCCCCAGTGTAATGGAGACAAATGACTAAGGTCTGTGACTCTCTTCAGTGCAGCTCAGTGAAACTTTAAAGGGTAGTTCATAGCTCTTATTTTCATTATGAAATTTTCTCTGATTTATAGTTTTCTGGAGCGGTCACTTATTGCCTTATATGCACAGAAAACTGATATATCGATTGGTCATTTTCCCTTCCCGAATCAATACCTGCTGAGTTAAGACTAATAAAATTCCTTCCTGCAGCTCATCATATAATTTTAGCAAGAATCATTTGCACCATGTCACCCATGACTTGATGTCATCACTCACTATAATTACATCTACACAGTTTAAAAGTTGCCAAGGGAAACTAAAACTCTAAAGGAGGAAAATGGTAACAGGAAGAGAGTTGGGTTACAATGTGGGACTGAGGGTTCCTGATGTATCCTCCCTGCAACCCAGAACCTAGGAGTCCATGAAACACAAAGTAGCCTCATCAGTGTGTTACAGTACATTTAATGAGCTGGCACGCATTTACACTAGATTCTCACACAGTTAGTACTATACAAGGCTTACCAAGCTTTTAATTCATGTGTCTTTCAGTGTCAAAGAAGATGTAGGACCAGAGTTTAGGAGCTGGAATATGATGGAAGAGAAACAAATAATTCAATTTCAGCCTCATGATTGCACAGGCTGAGGGGATTCCCTATCCGAGGGCATAATTCTCCACTTCCTTGCCCAGTCTGTAGTCATTTACACGTGTAAAGGGAGAGCAGTGCAGGTGTAGAATGTTACCAAATCAGAATTGTCCAATCACACCAGGAGAGTATGTGTTTTACATCCACTTTGCACTCAGATAAATGACTACACAAGGTGTAAAGCACTGGAGAATTGGGCCCTTAAATTCTTCCGCTTAGCACTGCAGTAGCGCTAGCTATTTAACTACACTCTCCTCTCATGGTGGAGAGTTCAAATTACTACATTTATTTGTTTATTTTAGAAAGTAAATGCTCAGTTGTTTTGAACAGTTTATTTAATTCAGCCACTCCGATAACCTCGAGAAGCAACGTTCTTGCATGAATGCTGTGTAGATTCTTGATCAAGGCTTAAGATTTCTTGGCTCCTGATGAAATATTAAAGCAAAATCACTGGGGCCTGAGATTGCCAACTGACTATGTAAATTAATGTTCCTGATGAGTCAGTGCGGTGCTCACTGTACAGAACACCAATAGCCACTTTTAATATAGGGAAGCTTGTTAAATTAACCCTTTGCATAAAGCCACAGACACGTCCATAAGGGAAGATGGAGGCAAGGCAGAACATATACCCTTCATGTTTGCTCTTCCCTCTTGTGTGCGGAGACTAGGAGGAAGTGATCCAGGGAGGCAGCTGCATAGCACTCCATGGTTCAGGAGTTAGGGCATTGGATTGGAACCTATTGGAGAGGGTGGGCCTGAGTTCCTCTACATACCCTGATGGAGCTGGAGAGGAAAAGTCTATCCCTGACACCAGAGACCCAGGACATGGAAGATCCCAGAGTCCTGACTCTGCAACTTTGGCTGCATGAAGTCTGAAGCCCCTTGCTCAACAGTGGAACTAGCCTTTGGTGGAATCTTTATGCACACTGGAAGGGTTGGACAGAACTTATGGCCCAACCAGAGGGTCAAGTCACAGAAGGGGACAGACCACTGAATGGCAGGGATGGTGTCAACAGAGGGCGACAAGCCAAAAGAGTACTTTCTACTCCTTTGTTTCTCCATTATGTGGCATGGACCCCTTCACAGGCAGGTAAACTATGAAGTGAATGAGCTGTACTGGGGGGGAGCTTTGAAGAGGGCTTTGCTGGGAAAAAGTTTAACTGGTTATATTTTCTCTGATTGCTATTTACTTTGTTTTGGTTTTGCCTATATTGAGTATACTAGGGAAATGGGGTCTAGATGAAATTCCTATAATGTGGGTGCACAACTGGTTGAAAGACCATACTCAGAGTAGTTATCAATTGTTTGCTGTCAAACTGGGAGGATGTATCTAATGAGGTCCCACTGGGTCAGTCCTGGGTTGGGTTCTAGTCAATATTTTCATTAATGCCTCGGATAATGGAGTGAAAAGTTCGCTTATAAAATATGCAGCTGACACCAAGCTTCAAGGCATTGCAAGTACTTTGAGAGACAGGATTAGAATTCAAACTGACCTTGATAAATTGGAGAATTGATCTGAATTCAGTAAGATGAAAGTCAACAAAGATGAGTGCAAAGTACTTCACTTATGAAGGAAAAATCAAATGTACAACTGCAAAATGGGGAATAGGCTAGGTGGTAGCACTGCTAAGAAGGATCTGAGGGTTATAGTGGATCACAAATTGAAGGAGTCAACAATATGATGCAGTTGTGAAGAAGGCTAATAATGTTTTAGGGTGTATTAACTGGAGTGTCGTAGGTAAGACATGGGAGGGAACTGTCCCACTCTAGTCAGCACTGGTGAGGTCTTACTTAGAGTACTGTATCCAACTCTGAATGCCTCTTTAGGAAAGATGTGGACAAATTGGAGAGAATCCAGAGGACAGTGGACAAATTGGAGAGAATCCAGAGGACAGTGACAATAAAAAGATTTAGAAAATCTACGTGGAAAGGTGTTTTTTAAAAATGTGGCATGTTTGATCTTGAGACAAGACAATTGAGCAGGGATGGCCACTATTAAGAGGATGGTGATCAATTGTTCTCCATTTTCACTGAAAGTGGGAAAAGAAGTAATGGGCTTAATCTACAGTAAGGGAGATTTAGGTTAGATATTAGCAAAATCTTTCTAACTATAAGGATAGTTAAGCTCTGGAATAGGCTTTCAAAGGAGGTTGTGAAATCCCCATCATTGGAGGTTTTTAAGAATAAGTTAGACACCTGTCAGGTTTACTGCCTCAGCACAGGGGGCTGGACTTGATGACTTCTGAAGGTTCCTTCTGGCCCTAGGATTCTATGATTTCATCATTGTCTTTAGTTCATTTGTTGATAAATGTTGCCATCAGCTTTGAGGGTTTAAGTTTTAATGTTGCTATGGAACAAGCAATGGCAGATATTGTGTATGATGCACTTTTTTCACCTGAACTTGCCATTGGAAACTCTGACAGGACAAATCTGTGATACAACCAGCAAAATATTGGAAAAGTAGAAGTAGTAGGAAGGAGCCTCGTGGTGTACCCATGCACTGTTTAATGAAGTGTAGGAACTCTGGAGCTCAGGAAGCAGTGGAAGCATCAGCTGCAATTCACGATGTTGCTGGAGTGGTGAGTGATGTGGTAATACTCTGTGGTTGGTTAGCTAAAAAAACTGCCCCTACAGTCTGCAAAACAAGAGGACCAGGATCATCTATATGTTTCTAACGGACATAAGGAAAAACTGGACATTACTGATTCTTCGACAGCAAGGGAATTTGTCCAAAAATGTAGTCCATTGTTTTACTTTTGGAAGTGCTTAGTTAGAATTTCAGAGCATTAGTGCAATATTATGTACAATTACTAAATGTTTTTGCACAGTTTTTACTGTTAGTGCTGTATCAATATAAACTCTTGAAATATCAGCCTGAATGACTGCACATAATTTGATATGGTAAAACAAATGCAAATTTACAAGCCTTTATGGTGTAAGGATGTTCATTGCTATTCCAAACAACTATACCTTCAAACACCTTCTCTGTGAGCTTGTTTGGCACAGGATTGGTTATCACTACAGCAAAGGCTAACTTTGATGCAATTTCCTTGTAAGCTGGCACAGTCCCATGTAGGTCTCATACACCCTTCACATGCACATCTCTAGACTCCCTCCTTGTGGGCTGATACAAGGCTAGATTGTACACAGTTGGGATTTTGTAAAGTTACTGACAGTGACTTTGTGAAACTGAAGATACAGAATGGGATTTTCAGTATTGGTCTAACTCTGTCCCCATTGAAATCAGAGGCTTACCACTGACCACACTGGAAGCAGAATTAGGCCAGCACTGAATGCTTTTGAAAATCCCATCTATTAGTTGTTTTTAAACTCCAATAATGGATCATTTAGTCTAGAATGCAGCATTTTAGGAGAACTGTTTAGTTCTTAAAATGTAGGACTCATTTTTCTTTATGGTAGGTTTTAAACCTAATCTAGAAAACTGGCCCTTCTGCCACCTCTCCCACAACTTTTAATCTGTAGTTACCAATATGATTACTAAAATGCAAGAGGTGGGGGGCAGGGAGAGGCACAGTACTACAGGTATCTCTCCTTGGCTATTACCTAAGTATTGGACCTTCACTGCACAAAGCCAGCCCTGCCTTGTATGTCAAGGACTGTGTGAGTTTTCCCAACCCCTCCACCTGCACCAAGCTCTGCACTGGATTTGGGGCAAGGAGAATCAGCAGAGACCAATGGAAAGTAATCCTTCCCCAATCCCAGAATGACAGCAATGGAGGCTGCAGCTCTGATGTTCAATGATCATTCAAAGCATAAGGTGCTTGAAAGCAATCTACTTTGTTCTGTAACCAGTTGCAGGGAGGGTGGAACTTTGCTGTGAATGAGGGAGTGAGGGTAGTTACTGAAATAGGACAAGTGCGTAGGGTAGCATGCTTCAGGCTGTGAAGGGAGGTTCTGACAGTTCCTACCTAATCCTGGGCTGAGGTAGGTACTCAGCAACTCTGGGTCCCGCTCTCACTTCTGCACCCACCACCCTACCACGCGAATAAAAGTTTTATGCAGCGGCAGAGCCCCCACAATATATCCATTGTGGGGGTGCTAGCCCCCACTGCCTACCCCTCCCCATTTCCACCACCCTGACTGGTTCCAATTCACTGTGTATAACATGAGCTTCTGCTACACCCCATGCAGGCTCTCCATCTGGGAAGCTCAGCTTTGAAAGGTATAGTCCCCAGTCAACAGCCGTTGTATATGTGGGTCGTGAATGGGAACAAGATGAGTGCCCCATGAAGCCATGTAGTGTGGATTCAACACTATCTTAACTCTTCTGGCATATCCAGGCCCCCCTTTCCATTGTCCGCAATGCAGGGATATGCTGGGAGCCTCCTAGAGGCATGGGTCCACTGCACATAAGTGATGTCCCCCTGTACGAGCTCTAGAAGCTTGTTTCCTTCATGACTGCACAGCAGAGGGAAGAACTTTGTCCCAACAAAGGAGATGGGGGTGGGGGCTTTGTTTATAGGTATGTGAGGAGTGTCTGAGTAGCTGCTGGTGGGGTTTGTATTATTATTTTAAGTAGCTCAGTTTCCTTAAGAAGAGGTGCTAATCTCCAGCTGATGCTCTCCGCTTAGGCTGCTGGAATTAATTTCCACTGAAAAAATACCTTATGTTTAAACATTCTATGGCTGCTAAGGTGGAATGCATTGAATTGCTTCTTAAGACAGTAAAAATAACTGATCATAAAACTGGGAAGACTGAATGGAGACTTTCTTTGAAGAGTTCTCCACTTCTGCTTTATTATGTATTAATTCACATAGATAGAACATTGCTTAAGTGTATTTTTGCACTCTTTGACCTTTGCGTGAAGTGTATGAATATATTTGAGCCCACAGAAATCTACTGGTTAGTCATTCACAAGATTGGCAGAGCATGCCTATTGAACATTTCTGGCAGGCAGGATTTCACAATCCCCTTTTAAATCCTAATTCATAATGCCTTTCATCCAGGAGTAGACTGAATAGAATGATGAATAAATAAAAGGGGTCATCTATACTGGTATCTAAACTTGTGGCCTCTACGCAGAGTGGAATGAACTATTTTGAAAGTAGATGTTAATGCAGCCACACCACCTTGAACTATGAGCCTATCAGAGAGTGACAGCTAAACAGGGATGGGTAGGGAGATTATTGGGATGAGACCTCTAATTATGAGTCCTCAAATGATCTGGGAAAAGGGGTAAACAGTGAGGTGGCAAAATTTGCAGATGACATGAAACTACTCAAGATAAGTCCCAGGCAGACTGCGAAGAGCTACAAAAGGATCTCACAAAACTAGGTGACTGGGCAACAAAATGGCAGATGAAATTCAATGTTAAAGGCAAAGTAATGCACATTGGAAAACACAATCCCAGCTATACATATAAAATGATGGGGGTCATCTATACTGGTATCTAAACCTGTGGCCTCTAAATTAGCTGTTACCATTCAGGAAAGAGATCTTGCAGTCATTGTGGCTAGTTCTCTGAAAACATCCCCTCAATGTGCAGCAGCAGTCAAAAAAGTGAACAGAATGTTGGGAATCATTAAGAAAGGGATAGATAATAAGACAGAAAATATCCTATTGCCTCTCTGTAAATCCATGGTATGCCCACATCTTGAATACTGAGCGCAGATGTGGTCACCCCATCTCAAAAAAGATATACTGGAATTGGAAAGGTACAGCAAAGGGCAACAAATTATTAGGGGCATGGAATGGCTGCCATATGAGGAGAGATTAATAAGACTGGGACTTTTCAGATTGGAGAAGAGATGAATAAGGGTGGGATATGATAGAGGTCTATAAAATCATGACTGGTGTGGAGAAAGTAAATAAGGAAATGTTGTTTACTCCTTCTCATAACACAAGAACTAGTGGTCACCAAATGAAATTAATAGGCAGCAGGCTTGAAACAAACAAGGCACCATTTCTCCACACAACACAGTCAACTTGTGGAACTCTTTGTCAGAGGATGTTGTGAAGGCCAAGACTATAACAGGGTTCAAAAAAGAACTAGATAAATTCATGGAGGAAAGATCAATGGTTATTAGCCAGGATGGGCAGGAATGGTGTCCCTAGCCTTTGTTTGCCAAAAGCTGGGAATGGGCGACAGGATGGATCACTTGATGATTACCTGCTCTGCTCATTCCCTCTGAGGCACCTGGCA
Organism: Caretta caretta; assembly: GCF_965140235.1. Taxonomy (NCBI): domain Eukaryota; kingdom Metazoa; phylum Chordata; order Testudines; family Cheloniidae; genus Caretta; species Caretta caretta. The sequence goes on along the minus strand of NC_134208.1, from coordinate 9,402,150 downwards.
TTGGTCACTGTTGGAAGACAGGATACTGGGCTAGATGGACCTTTGGTCTGACCCAGGATGGCCGTTCTTATGACTAACTAAGAAGTAGTATTGATGTACAATTAGGTGGCACTCTGGTCCCTAAGTCAGTACTAAACCAATGTCCTAGCACAGTGCCAGGGGTACTGTGCTGCTTTCAGATGTAATCTAAAAACTGAAATCTTAATGTTTTGCATTGCAGTTTTCATAAGAGTAAGGGTTTTAGCCCAGGTTCCCTTGCCAAGCTCCAACTTGGGTAATTACATTATTTCTACCTATATTCCTGATGAAGATCAATTTAATAAGTACAGTGTTATCCATTCTTATTCTAATCCATTCTTGCTGTGCCTAGCATTTGTATTTCATCTCTTCCCCCACCACAGAAGTGTGAAGTGACCCCTATGTATAATTCATGTATTAGCTTATAAAGTGCTTGAGATGCTTCAGAATGAAAGGTGCTATATAAATGCAAAACTTAGTAATATGAACTTTCAACTATAAAATCACTGGTAATTACACTAATCTATGGTCCAGTGTAAATGGAGTTACTTTGTATTTATTTTGAACTTACTTTGAATTCATAACTCTGTAGATGGGTCCAAATGAACCCTGTAGGCATTCTAAAATCCTCAATGAATACCGCACATTCAAAATATCCTTTAGTGCGTCTTTTACCAGAAAGGACCAATGACATGTAATTTCAGATGTCTAGTCGGCTGAGATGTAATTCTGAAATCTTATCACATCAGGCCCCACATCTTTGCTCCTCCAATAATGCCAGTCTCACCCACCAGCCTGCCTCTCAACTGTCCCTCGCTTGAGGCCTGTTACTACTATCTATTATTTGTATTACAGTAGCACCTAAAGATCTCAAACGTTGGGGCCCCATTTACTAGGGATCGTAGAAACATTTAGTGAGAGACATTCCCTGCCCCAAACAGTTTACAGTCCAAAGAGACAAGACAGACAAAGGGAGAGAGGAGAAATCAAGACACTTTCCATCTCTGTGCCTTGCTTAAAGTCACAGAGCAGGTCAATGGTAGAGCCAGGAGCAGAACCTTGGTTCCCTGTCTCTCAGTATAGTGCCCTAGCAACTAGACCAGCTGCCCTCCTGTGCTCCCAAAGTTAACTACATTCACCTAAATTTGGTGTTCCTGAAATTGGGGGTTACAGAAAGAGTTAATTACAGTAAAGGAAGGAGTCCCACAGCATTTAAGTTTCCTGCACTAATAATTTTTGTGTCCCTGTGACGGGGTATCCGCCTCACACTGGCCTATAAAGGGTTAATGGAGCCCTAGGGAGTCTGTGCAGAAAGCAGCCCATGGGAGAGGGGTGGCAAGGAGCAGCCCAGCTGGGTTAGGCTGGCCTATGTAAAGGCTGCAGAGCTGCTTCATTTCCTCCCTGGAGCTTGAGGAGGGAGGACTGGCTGCTTTGCAGCCTGAAGGCAGCAAGTCACCCTGGACAGAGCAGTGCTGCAAGTAGAGACCTGGGGAGCTAAAGGCAGCTCCTGATGGGCCACAGGGATCTGCAGGCTGAGGCCCTGAAGCAAGAACAAAGAGGGTGCTGGGGCTGTGGGGAAGAGGCCCAGGGGTATCCACTGAGGATTTTGAGGGGATGCAGCAGGTTGGGGCCAGCTACCGGGTTCCTGGGCCAGGACCCAGAGTAGTGGACGGGCCCAGGTCCCCCACCCCATTGCCACTGAGGAAGCCAAATAATTTCCTGCCATTGCCACTGAAGGAAGTGGCTGGACAGCAGACTGCAGTTAGCCCAGCAAGGGGAAGAACAGAGCATGACACAGCTGGAGGGCTGTGTGATTAAGAGGATTTGTGGTCTTTGGAGCGACACGGAACCAGGAGCAGAGGTAAGTGGGTGAGACATCACCAGAAGAGGGGGCAGAGCTAATTCCCAAGACAGCCAGTAGGAGGTGACACAGTGGTGAGTCCCACCCTGTCACAGTCCCTCATTATAGGTCTTTCTCACACATTGTTAAGAGAGGCCAAACTGGGTCACACCAAAGGTCCATCTAGCCCAGTATCCTGTCTTCTGACAGTGGCCAGTGCCAAGTGCCCCAGAGGAAATGAACAAAACAGGGCAATTATTGAGTGAGCCATCCCCTGTCATCCAGTCCCAGCTTCTAGCAGTCAGAGGCTTAGCAACACCCAGAGCTTGGTGTCTTCCATTTGGGCCTTGGCAAGTTGAGAGGTGTAACTGTCATTTTCTATGCTTCTCATACTATCTTTACGCTTTCTGCCATGCCATTCCTTATGCCTGGAATGTCTTCACTGAACTAGTGTTCCACCCACCCCCTCACCTTCATATACCTTCTGCAGACCAGCTCTACTGTGATACCTACAAGAAATCAGCCAACTGATCAGGTATGGGATATAATTTAAAAATGTAGTGCTCAGAGCTAGCCTATGAGACCATGCAAACTTGTTACTGGTACCTTTCTCCTGCCTCTTCCCTCTCTTATTGTTTGTCTTGTCTAGAATTAGACAGGAACTGTGTCTAGGTGTGTGTTAACACAATGGGCCCAGCCCTGATTTGATCCATTAGGTGCTCCTGTAATAATTAATAATGAGTTGTCATTTGCCTTTAGTTGAAGATAAACTCTTGAGACACTGCTCTGAAACAAGACAAGTACTCCCTTAAAAAATGCTAGGGAAAATTGCAGGTAGGGGTAAAGGTCATTTTGTTGAAAATATTCTTGTTTATAAGAGTCAGCAGCTTTGACCTCTTGTACCTAATTATACACAGAAACAAAGATTAAAAGCTTACTAACAATTACTGTAAATTATGATTAATGGTGCCATGCCTCATTGCTTCAGATTTCTAGACCCAAGTACAGTTAATTCACAAGTGAGTTGTCTGAGGAATCAGAGTAACAGCCGTGTTAGTCTGTATTCGCAAAAAGAAAAGGAGTACTTGTGGCACCTTAGAGACTAACCAATTTGTTTGAGCATAAGCTTTCGTGAGCTACAGCTCACTTCATCAGATGCATACTGTGGAAACTACAGAAGATCTTTTTATACACACAAAGCATGAAAAAATACCTCTCCCCCACCCCACTCTCCTGCTGGTAATAGCTTATCCAATCAAGGTGGGCCACCTCCAGCACAAATCCAGGGTTTAACAAGAACGTCTGGGGGGGGGGGGGAAATAGGTTACCTTGCATAATGACTTAGCCACTTCCAGTCTCTATTCAAGCCTAAGTTAATTGTAGCCACTCTATAGAGACTGGGACTGGCTAAGTCATTATGCAAGGTAACCTATTTCCTCTTGTTTTTTCCTACCCCCCCCCCACCTCCTCAGACGTTCTTGTTAAACCCTGGATTTGTGCTGGAGGTGGCCCACCTTGATTATCATGCACATTGTAAGGAGAGTGATCACTTTGGATAAGCTAAAAGAAAAGGAGTACTTGCAGGAGAGTGGGGTGGGGGGAGGTATTTTTTTCATGCTTTGTGTGTATAAAAAGATCTTCTGCAGTTTCCACAGTATGCATCCGATGAAGTGAGCTGTAGCTCCTGAAAGCTTATGCTCAAATAAATTGGTTAGTCTCTAAGGTGCCACAAGTACTTCTTTTCTTTTTGTCTGAGGAAGAAAAGGATGTCCAGGATTTTCCTGTAACTTTGTCTAATGCTATGGATTATGAGCAGCCCATCCAAAAATGCTACAAGGAAAGACTTATTTTAGGTTCTTATCTCTAGTTCTACACATATAGGGCCAAATCCAGCTATCATTATTTACTCAACACCCATTGACTCCATGAAAGCTACTGAAGACAATTAAGCATTAAAAAGCCCAGATTTGCCTTTGGAGACTAAAACAATAAGCCTGAACAATGTAGATGTTCCCCCTCTTCTCCCTGCGCACAGCATTGCAGGAATTTAATAAACAAGCCCAAATGACCCTGGCGTCACTTGTGATAGAACAAAGGCATTTTCCGTGCACTAGTTCTCAGTGGTTATGGAAATCCTAAACAAAGAACAACTCCTCCAGGTGAGTAGCAGGTGCATGCTATCCCGCAATGTTGGAGTCACAGCATCATCTTCCATCGATGACCATGATGGATGCCCAGATTTTTCTCTTCTCCAGGGCTGCATTTTGCTCATTCTGGAGATACGAACAGATAAAGCTAACTGTCAGCAGCCCAGGAAGATTGGATAACACATCATTGTCACATATAAAATAAATAAACTACAATGGCTTAAAAAGCAAAAAGAAATCACAACCCAATTGGACTTTTGCCCTTGAGCCAGAATTGATTCAGCACAGCTTTATAATGCAAACTATCCAGCCATCTTATCAACCACTGCGCTTGCTAACACTCTACTTCATTAAAAAGATGCAGAGTCAAATATCAGCTTCTTGCTGTGATATGAAGAAAAACAGCCCCTGAACTGGAAATATAGGTCAGAAAAAGTCTAGTCTAATTTGTTTAAATAAAGAGTCTAATATGCAAATTACACCATGACAGCTGAAATTCATGAGGCAGGAAAAACAATCAAGTATTTACTTTTTGTGGTATATTCAGGGTTTGAGAGAATAGGAGTGGGAAGAAAAGCACATAATTCAGGCATGCTGGGATAAGCATCTCAGTTCGCTTTGGAAACAAAGTTGGATTCTCAAAGTCATGCAGGAACTCAGCATCAAAGAGCAGCTACTCCCTGTCCAATCCCCACTGACAAAGAATATGCTTGCTACTTTGCAACAATGTCAGGAAAATAAATACCTCCTGGATCTGTGATCTCTTCTCCAGGACGTGATGATGATGTACAGGAGACTACAAGACAGGTTGGCTGTGGGGTTTGCCAGTCACCAGCTAATGGCCGCATATCACCGCAATTTAATTGCCAGGGGAAGGAGCTAGAGGAGCATGGAGACAGCAGGAAAACTTGTGTATGTTTTAAGATTCATAAGCTTTGCATCTTGGTAGTCCCTGAGATCTCCAGGCAGTGCTGGAAGTAATGACAATGGCTCCCTCCTGCCCGCAGTCTGTCATTCCTGAAGGTAAGCTGGGAAGGACCACTAGGTTTAAAGGCAGGTTTCACAGTGGTAGTCATGTTAGTCTGTATCAGCAAAAACAATGAGGAGTCATTGGGCTCTAAGGTGCCACAAGAAATTTATTTGGGCATAAGCTTTCATGGGCTAAAACCCACCAAATAAATTTTAGTCTCTAAGGTTCCACAAGAACTCCTCGCTGTTTTCAGGTTTAAAAAGTGGCACGTCTGAGGAGGCCTAAGCTCCCCTTCTGCGGTACTTTTAAACCTGAAGGAAGCCTACACTTCTGAACAAGGATTGTAGGACTCTATCTTATGTTCTGAATATACCATAAAAAGTAAATACTTGATTGTTTTTCCTTCCTCGTGAATTTCAGCTGTCATGGCCTAACTTGCATATTAGGTTTTTTTAATTTAAATAGGGTCTTACAGTGTATAGTGATCATCTGCATTCTTGTTTGCTTTTCATAACAGCCTTTTGGCATCTCGTGTTTTCACAGACTCCAGGAACCCCGCCAGTGAATGCATTGTGGTAGGACCACTTCCATTATACCTAAACCATCCCTAATAGGTGCTCTCCTCTCAACTTCCTAGCTAGTTATCCTCTGTTTTATATCTGTACTGCTGATTATTCATCCTTACATGAACCAATACTTGTTTCTTTATTGTATCTCTTCATATTGATTTCAGCTCATTTCTCTAATTTCTCCACACTGTTGTATTTTATTCCTATCCTCGAAAAGCCTCCCAGCTTTGTGTTTACCAGAGATTTAATTAGCCTACTCGCCACTCCATCCTTCAAGTCATTAATGAAACTATTGAATAGTATTGGACCAAGAACGGACCCCTAAGGAGTCAGAATTTCTATTTTGAATAATGTTCAATATATCTGGTGACAATAGCTTTTGCTTCTTTGCTGCTTTTTTTTGTTTTTGTTTTTTGTTTTACACCTTGTAATGCTGGAAGCATCAGAGTCTCACAATAACACTTGAAATACAAGACAAAGGTGCTAGATGCTTTCACCTGGAGAGTTGCCAGACTCTGTAAGGTATGGAGGAAACAGAAGCACAGAAATGTGGAAAAAATATCAGAATTGGTTACATTTTATATAGTTTAAAGATTATTTTTCCCTGTCCTTAAAATCCTAAATGAAATTGTAGGTCTGTAGCAGAATACATAATGCTGGTTTAGGGTCATTTTTAGCATTTTATATGTGTACAGCTGTTCTTCCACTGGTATATGTAAACACATCTGCTCATTAGCAATACAATGTAATTTCTAGTGTCTAATTCTAATTATTTGCAAATGATAGATTCCATATGCAGTGTCTAAAAAAAGTACAGGCCTTCAAAACTGGTGGCAAATAAATATGTACTATACCCTGCAAATTAAATGGGTCAGCACACTGAAGACCAGATATTAATCTGCAGAATTGATGTATCAGCATTGGGGCTTGATGCCAAACAGTTTGGAGGATCACAGAGAGGAGAAATGGTTTGTAGGTCTACTAATGACTCTGACAAATACAGGAGGTTAAACCTCTGCCATGTCCTGATAATTGTGACATACACCTCTACCCCAATAGAACGCTGTCCTCGGGAGTCAAAAAATATTACCGCATTATAGGTGAAATCGCTTTATATCAAACTTGCTTAGATTCACTGGAGTGCGCAGCCTCCCACTGCCCCCCCGCCCCCCGGAGCGCTGGTTTAGCACGTTATATCCAAATTCGTGCTATATTGGGTCGTGTTATATTGGGGTAGAGGTGTACAGTGCATTTTACATGGACAGTCTTTGGACCATGATAGACTCCTCTCATGTCAACCCCATTTCCCCAAGGGTTTGGGGAACTTGAAGACTAGTTTTGGCTGCGTACAAACAGTGACAAAGTTCTCTGACTATGTAAAGTATGATATCTGGCTCCCTGAATATAAGTGAGGCTCGGGGACATAGAGACACTAGTGGTCTAAAAAGACTAAGTGCTTTAGACCGTTGTGACAGAATGGCATCTTCATAGAAAAAGTACAGAGAAGAATCTGACCTATGAGTTTTACGAGGCTAAAATGACAATCCCTTAGTGCATGCTAGAAGGGGATATACCTAAAGTAAGACAAATGAAGCATTAGGTTAATTAAATTGACTTAAAGCCACTTTAATTTTGAATGTGTGCCCACATAGGGGTTTAATGCAGTTTAACTTGTGAATTTTGAATTCACACCTTTAGTTAGTTTTCTGAGTGTCCCTATACAGACAAGCCCTCATTCTCCTTTTCTTCAGCTCTTGCAGCACAGTAACTACCCCAGGCAGCTCTGAGGTTCACAAAACAACCCTTTCATGAGCGAGATCAGATTATTCCAAGGTGAGGAAAGGTGGTCCATTTGTGTATCAGAGGTAGGAACAGAGATGACAACCAAATGTCTGTAGAAATCAAAGAATTTTTGGTTTGTTCTGTTTAGTATTCCATGTGTAGTCAATAGTCTAAGATAACAGTCAAGGGCTTTATTAGGTCCCCCCCCCCCCCCATTTAGGAGCTGCTCAGATGGGGAATCTCTTTCAAATCATAGATGAGCTTAGCAAAATTCTATTTTCATTTTCCCCCTAATTTTGGCTTATCATATCAATACTTATATTTAAGCATTTTTCAATGTATCAGTTTAACTTTTCACAGTTGCAGAAAATTAGGGGAGACAATAATAATTCAATGACAGATGCTGAGATTCAAAAAATTAAAGGTTGATAACTGTTAAAACACAAGCTGTCAACATCACATGTCAAAATATACAAAGTAAATATCCTTAAATCAAACTCGAAGTTCTCAAGCAGCATTTCTTCCTTTGTCTATCTGTATATTTCAATTATCAATGGAAAAATTTTCATTGGTTTGTGTGTGCAGTGAAATTGACTTTTACCAATAAAAATCTAATCCAGGGGTCAGCAACCTTTAGCACGCAGCCCATCAGGGTAATCCACCGGCAGGCCATGAGACATTTTGTTGACCATCCGCTGGTGCAGCCCCTGGCAGCTACCACTGGCTGGGAATGGTGAACCGCAATCACTGGGAGCTGCAGGTGGCCGTGGCTGCTGATGGTCAGTGTAAACAAACTGTCTTGCGGCCTGCCAGCAGATTACCTTGAGGGGCCACGTGACAAAGGTTGTCGACCCCAATTTAATTCTTCCATGCCTAATAATGGAGTAAATTTGACTGATCAAAGATTCCCACTTTTCAACAGGATCTTTTAGTCTTCAGCATAACACTCATAATTAAGAATCCCAGCAATCCCAAATTAGGCTTTTGACCAGAGAAATTTAGAACCCAAGTAGAGACTCCCACCTCATTTTGGAGGCAGAAGACCCAATAGCTTGGAAAGCAGGACTTTGTGAATATTAATATTGTACATGATGCTGAATGACAAAATTCCCAATCTTTCACCATCGCTATTGACAGCAACTTGGTACCAACTAGACCAACATTCAAAAGCCCTCTCACTTGACTAGAACCAGGGGCAACATGTAGAGAAGTTCCTGCCCTTGATTCAGGGAAGAACTACAATATTGATGTTAGAATTTGCTTGTCCTTGGATTAGAGTCATAGATAAGCCTATTTTTCCTGTTAGGGGGAAAAATAACTAATATTTACCTCATTTTTTTGGAAAAAAGATATCAGATGGCAGCCATGACAGAGACCTTTATTGTTGGCTAGAAACTCTGCTTAAAAAGTTTGCCAACATATCATCTTTCCCTGGAAGATGAGACACTGGATCAAAGCTCATGCTCAAATAAATTGGTTAGTCTCTAAGGTGCCACAAGTACTCCTTTTCTTTTTGGATCTATACAATTAGGATACTGAACTTTATGAATAGGAAACTTTCCTGACCCATCTGGCTACAAGAAAACCCTTCTCTGGTATTCTGTGTAATGTATTCCTGTAATATTCTCAATCAGAATTTAACCAGATAAAGAAGAGAAATTTGGGAGTGGATAGAGATCAAGGTGAAGAATCCTTTCTACCCACTAGCACTATTACTGCAGATGTCAGGAAAATGGTAAGTACCTGGAGGGCATGTTCTTCCCCTGCCTTACAAAATAAGGCATCTGTAAAGTACTAGGACATTGTGGCTCAAATCTTTCTAGTCAAAGACCTCAGACATCACCTGGTGTTAAAGCTATCATGTAAACTGCACCAGTCATAAACAATATTCCCTCTAAATTTGTTTACATCCATGTGCAGAATGAATTTTATGTGCACCAATATGGAGGGGATGTGTGGCGGGGGTGGGGCTAAGGGGTTCAGAGTATGGGAGGGGGCTCAGGGTTGGAGTGCAGGGGGGTGAGAGCTCTGGCTGGGGGTGCAGGCTCTGGGGTGGGGGCAGGGATGAGGGGTTTGGAGTGTGGGAGGGAGCTCAGGGCTAGGGGCAGAGAGTTGGGGTGTGATCTGGGCAGGGCAGGAATGAAGGGTTTGGGGTGCAGGCTGTCTCAGGGAAAGAGGATTCCCCCCAAGCCCCCTCTCACCATGGCAGCCCCGGGGCTGGGGCCAGGAGAGAGGTGCCTCTCCCCACCTGCGCAGCCCTCGATAGCCTGCTGTGCAGCCATGCAGCTTAGAGGGAACTTAGGTAAGAAACATTCCACTGCAAAAAAGTTGCAGCATCTGGAATATACCAAGCCCTCAGTGCCTCACATGTAAATTCATGTATTCATTTCTGAATATCGGTGACATCATAGCAGAATTTTCTGAAGCCTTCATAATACAGCATTAACTTCGAGCACTCAGCTGTTGACCTGCCAGTGATCTGCCACACACCATCCATCCATACCCTCTCTGGTTGTCCCGTACTGGAATGACCCTCCACCATTCCTTCCATAATAACTTTCTCCATGTTATTTCCATCTCTATGCCTAACATGAGCAAAGTACATCTGTTTTCCAACGTCCGGGTCTGCTTCTCTGCAATAATATTTCTAACATAGGCATTCATCTTTTTCCATCAAAGAGACACCCAGGAGTCTTCACCAGAACCATATTTCAAAAGCTTCAATTTTCTTATTGTCAGCAGTATTAACTTGTCACAATTCACATCCATTAAATCGCTATGGAAAAAATTAGGCTGGTCGTCAATCATGTTTTTGTACATTTCAGGATGCTACAATTTTCCTCACTTTCTTAAGGGACACAGCTGAGTGAGCCATCCCTAGTCATCTTCTGATTTCTTTGGAATAACCTCCTTGACTGGATAATTAAATTCATCTACTGCCTCGACAGCTCTTCTAGTAATAATGGTGTCCATTTCTATCTTGGTTTTTGTTAGTCATGTTAACATACATGCATTTTGTTTTCGTTGCATTCAGGAATGGTCCATATTCCTCACTAACTGGTTTTAGAGGCTCCAACCTTCATTGCATTATATCAGGGGCGGTACCAAAGCGTGTTATCTCATCAACATATCTGAAGTCAGGTAAAAGGGGGTCCACCAATGGAAATCCCAGCTCCTTCCACTTTGTCAAAATCTTCCAAGGCTTGTCTCATAATTTCTGCATGTACGTTAGGCAGGTTTCAGAACCAAATACATCCTTGTCTCACATCTTGCTCAGTGGAAAACTCCTCATTGGAGCCTACTGCTGGTCACTCTGTGGTCTATTGTTGGTTGTTGAGACTTGTAATGAGATGCTTTGGAATCCCCATGTCTGCCAGTATCCTCCAAAGGCTGCCCTGTCAGACAGTATAAAACACTCAGGAGTAGTCAATGAAGCACATGATCAATGGCTGATTGTACTCACTGCATTTTTCAGGGATGTGATAGATATTTGCGATTTGGGCATACATGCCTTGGCACTCTTTGAAACCAGCTTGTAGCAGTAGTTCTAATTCTATCCTTAGTTTCATGCATTCCTGGATTATATAGAGTAGAACTTTGTTCATGTGCAGTATCACAATAGTTACCACACTCTAAGTTTCCCTTCTTTGGTAAAGGCAGAAAAATTCCTTTCATCCAATCCTCCAGCCAATTTCTGGTCATTACAGATTTTCCACATAATATCAGTACTGCATTTGCCAATCACTTAACAATTTCTGTGGGCGTGATATCCATCCCTGGTGCTTTCACAGGCTTCATTTTTCACAATACTGTACCACATACCACTTCCACTTGCAGGATTGATAGCTCCAGCTCCGCACTCTTTTCTGTTGTCCTGTTGTGTTGTGGTGAGGCATACAGAATGGACCAATAATCTCTCCACCTATGTTTAATACCATCACCATCAATAAGACTCTACCATCATGATCTGATCTTGTTTGATTGCAGGAAAATCCTTTAGGTAAGAAGTCTGACCACTGTGAATATACCTTTTTGTATTATTACTCTTTATAGTTCTCAAACACCATACATTTTGCTCTTATATTTGCTCTGGTCTTGTCTAGTCTGCCTTGAATCTATCTGCTCAGTTCCTTATATTCTCTTACGTTTTTCCATCTCAAAGCTATTCTCCTGCACTCTGCATCACTTCTCAAACTCCTTCTCAGTTAACCATAGTGCGGAATAGCAGAATTCAACTAAATGCTTCCTTCTCATTTTGTGAACCCAGACCATTGTTTCCCATTACTCTAAGAGAGCTTAAAGCTCCCACTTTCACATTCAAGTCACCAATTATAAGGGTGACATTTTTATTTGATGTTTTAGTGAGTTAGTAAGTGGTGCTTAGGCAAGTCATTCTTACAGCTCATCAATCACATCGTCATCGGTGGTTGAAGGGCATAAACTTGTATGATTGACATATTCCCTGGCTTCACTCAAAGGCAAATTGTAATGATTCTATCACTGATTGGATTATATCCAAGCACATACTTTGTCTCCTTGAATAAGATAAGGAGAGAAAATGGGTGTGCATTTTTCTCATACCCTGAGTATTACACTGTATCCATCCAACATCATGAAATGACCCCCCTACCCTTCCAATGCAGCTCTCAGATTCCATAAATTTCTATCTTACATCTTTCCAATTCTTTGATCACAAAAGTGAGGTCCCCTTCATACACATTCCTCACATTTCATGTTCCTACTCTGATTTGTTTATGAAGGTTCAGGTCCTTCTTTTTCTTGATGCAAACATCAGGCACTGTTCTTCCTGAACGATTGGTACAGCACCAACATAACCACATTCTGCATGCTCTCCTCTCCAGTATAATGTCAACTTTTTCTGGCCTGGGGTTCTCACCGTCCAGTGCCATATGTGGAATGCTTTGCCTTTGCTCTGCCATAATACATCTTCTAAGTGAGTGTGAAAATATCCTTGTTTGTACCAACTCTTAGGGAAGAATCATCTGGGCTCTTAGAGTCAAGCCTATATATAGGCAGACACCCAAACGCTCAGGGAGAATAGTCATAATAGCCAGGCATTTAATGAAACACTTCTGCTATGGGTACAGTTTTATTTATAGAGGTCTTCCTTGACTCCTATCAGAGGTATGTGCAGAGAGACCGATATATGTAGCTATAAAGCGACTTTTTTTGAGAATATCTGTCTGATAATGTTTGCTGCTTGCAGTTTGATGCAACCATGGGAGGGAGGGGAGTACCTCTGAAACAGTTCTAGAAATTAGTTCTCTATCTGAAATCCAGAGGTGAATATGAAGTTCCACAGGTTGTTCAGATTCATAGCTAAGGCCAGAAAGAACCACCATGATCACCTAGTCTGACCTCCTGTATCATACAGGCCCTAGGACTTCCTTGAAGTAATTCTTGTTTGAACTACAGTATCTTTTAGAGAGAACATCCAATCTTAATTTTAAAATTGTCACTGAGGGGGAATCAACCACAACCCTTAACAAGTTGTTCCAATGGTTAATTACCCTCACCGTAAAAAATTTGCATCTTCTTTCCAGTGTGAATTTGTCTAGCTTCAACTTCTAGCCATGGGATCTTATCTTTATCTACTAGACTGAAAAGTCCTCTATCAAATTTTCCCTGTGTAGATACTGACAGACTGAGTTCAAGTCACCCTTAACCTTGTGTTAGCACAACTGAACAGTTAAAATATCATTTCTATTCTGCAAAGAAACAAACCTCATGCACCATTAAGTATATGTGATGGATGTCTCAACCCTTAAATGTGACTTTCTTCCAAGATGGGAGGAACCTATACTTGGTTTACAGAGACCTTCTAAAATGCTGGGCCAACTGCCCCACTGGACTTCAGTGCTCTACTGGATCCAACAAAAGCTTGATAAAGCTAATGAAAGCTCCTAGGTATTTCTATTTAACCATATGGGGGGTGTACTCTGCAATGGTTCCACCATGGAACCAGACCTGAAAATTCTCCCTCCTGGCTCGTAATCAGGAGCTAGTTACAGCTAGGTCAGTAGCCCAGGGCCCAATAATGTGTTAATAAAATTCTCTTCTGAGAGGTCAGACTTACAGAACTGTAAGTCGCAAAAAGAAAAGGAGGACTTGTGGCACCTTAGAGACTAGCCAATTTATTTGAGCATAAGCTTTCATGAGCTATAGCTCACTTCATCGGATGCATCCGATGAAGTGAGCTATAGCTCACAAAAGCTTATGCTCAAATAAATTGGCTAGTCTCTAAGGTGCCACAAGTCCTCCTTTTCTTTTTGCAACTACAGACTAACACAGCTGCTACTCTGAGAACTGTAAGTATATTTATGTTGTCAGATCCAGGGGATATCAGAGTGGGTCTCAATGGTCACTTATATACTGATCCAAATCTTTAGCTGTACACAAAATCTGCATCTTCTCTGTGGAGTGTTGGCAATGCATCTATTAATTCCTTGGAGAAGAAAAATGGTGTGGGTGTGTATCTGTCTTTGACTGTAAGCGTACAGAGAAGCACTGAAGCTTACAGGCAGTTCTTTCTGGAGCATCAAACAGATCCTCTGGCACTAGAACCTGTTTGTCCTACAACAACTACCCAGCAGCAAGATCTTTTGATCCATGAAACCCCAGAATCAATAGATAGTACCCTCATATTGTCACGAAGCTTGTGATCCAGGTGTCAGTTCTTCTCAACCTGTCAAAGCCTCAGAAGGTATCTAATCACAAACCCATCCTACATGGCTGAATTCCTGCTAGACAACTTAGCAGTTAGGGATGGTCCAGGAGGCCAAGAGATCCAGGAAACTTGCATCCTAAAGTTTTTTTAAATAACTGTATGAGGAGCTTGCTGGACCATTAATTTAATTTTCAATAAATCTTGGATCACCTGGAAAGGTCAAGAAGACTGGAAGAAAGCTAATGCTGTGCCAATATTTAAAAAGGGTAAACTGGATGACCTGGGTCCATCTGTCTGACCCACCTGTCACTCTGACCTTGACCCAGGCAAGATAATGAAGTGGCTGTTATGAGAGATGATTACTAAAGAATTAAAGGAGGGTAATATAATTAATGCTAATCAACATGGATTTACAGACAATAGATCCTATCAAACTAACTTCATCCTTTTTTGACAAGATTACAAGTTTGGCTGATAAAGGAAATAGTGTTGATGTAATATACCTAAACTTCTGTACCGCTAATATTCAGGGGTGTATTAACAGGAGTGTTTTATACATTAGACAGGGGAGGTAACTGCCCTGCTCTGCTGAGCAGTAGTGAGGCCTTAGATGAAAAACTGTTCCCACATTAAGAAAGACGTAGACAAACTGGAGGGAGTCCAAAGGAAAGCTACAAAAATGAGAAGGTTTAGAAAGCCTGTTCTGTGAAGAAAAGTTTTAAAACTGGGCATGTTTAGTATTCCCTGAGAAGACTGAAGGATGCCCTAATAAGTCTTCAAGTATGTCAAAGATTTTTATAAAGAGGATGGTGATCAATTGCTTTCCTTGTCCTCTGAAGATAGGACGAGTAATCAGCAGCAAGGAGAGTTCAGTTAGAAAATATTTCCTAATATCTAACCATAAGAATAATTAAGTACTGGAAGAAGTTACCACAGGAGGTTGTAGAATCCCTATCATTGGAGGTTTTTAAGAATAGGTTACACAAACGTGGTCTAGATAACCTCTTGAGGCCCCTTCTGGCTCTACATGTCTATGATTCTATGCACTGTGGGAAGCTGCTTCAAAATATTCAGACAGCCAGCTTGGCAGAAACCTTTTTCTCACTATCTTGAACAAAAACTGTATCTGATGTTTAAAGTTAATGCCTGTGAAAACTGCTAGACCAGAGGTTCTGAACCTTTTTCACAGCATGGGCTGCATTTACATACCACAAGCATCTTGTGAATACCACCCCTTCCACTCGCTGTTTTGTGAATCATGTTCATGCCTGTTCGTGGTCTCATTATACCCCTGTGGCAACTACAGCAATTGCTGACAAAGGAAAGTAATTTTAGGAATTCTTTAATGGGATTTGGCTGCTGGGGCGGGGGGGGGGGGAGAGGAGTCATCACCATGTGACCAGCCATCTCTCTGTGCATCACCAGAACAGTTTGGGGAACCTCTGCTCTAGAAGTTGTTCTGTATTAATACATAAAACAGCCACCACAGACAGGGGCAGTACAAACTTTCCCACATTTCTCCATCAACATGCCACAACCCTGACTTAAGTAGAATACTACTAGGAGTGAGATGTTAACTTAGCCTCCATGCTATTCAATCCATGAGCTCACTGATGAGACTGTCAACTAGATGGCCGACTGTTGCCAACTGCGGTGGTATTTTTTCTGTTGTAAGCTTATTCCTAATGCATTGAACGTTGGTGTGTTCCAGCCTCTATCCTGTAATGCAAAAAGAAACCTTACAATATAAGGACCTGACCCTGTGTACTCTAATTCACAGGTATAGCTCCTTCTCACACAAATAGTCCCATTTGAAGATAATGGTTCTGCACAGGGGACTACTCCTGTGAGTAGAGGTTTTTAGGATCAGCGTATAAATGAAATAGACACACATGGATCAGAAATAAAAGTTAACAGGTGACCAGAAGAAGGTTCAACCTGAAAAGGGTGCCAGTTTTTTAAAATTTTCTTTGTCTACTGTGAACTGGACTGAAACCCCAAGGAAGCAGATCTCCAAATATTCAATAGATGTCTCCCACATCTCCTGATAAAGGGACTTTTTCCCTCTTGCCTCCACTCCAGTTACTAAAGCCGAGGTCTCCAGAAGGTCATAAGAGAAGAAAACATACACCCCTCTTAAGATTGTCCTTTTTAATATTAACCAGATAGGTAAATGTAAGACAACAGTAGTGACAAGGTTGAGAAAGTAGAAATGAATTATTTTTATGTAGTATTTCAGGGCATCATATTGGAGTTGATGTTTGTTGAAACTATTCACACACACACCCTTGAAATGTTTTCTCAGTACAATTCTTCATTTCCATTTGAGCAGATATGCATAACAGCATCATGTTGCTACTTCCAAGGAGGATAAATTAAACCAAAATGCTTGAATAAGGCAAGAAGTGAATACGTTGCTGCTGGTGGTACCTCTGAGCATCCTGTCTTACTTCCTTTTGCTCATTTTCTCTAATCAGAAAAGAAACCCATAGTAATTTAAAAAGGATGAAAAATGTAAAACTTATGGAGGGTAAAGTTTCCATGCATGAATAAAATTGCCAACTCTGAAGCTGCCAAGAAATATGCTTTAATTTAGGAGACAAAAGATAGCATTAAGAAAAATTGTCATAATGAAAGGTGAAAGGATTTTCTATTGTCTAGTCCCTCTCTCTGTGGGAATTTTCTCAGCACAGACAGCTGTAACAGGGGAGGGGTATTGTGAGCTTCTATATCCTCATTCTCGCTCTCTGTCAATAAATGTCTGCAATCATATTCTTGAGCTCCCATGTGATTTCAAGGTTCATCTCTTCCATGCAGCTCAAACACTAATTATCCCAGCTGTAATTAGTAAGATAATTAAATACTGGCTCACTCATCATTCTACCTTGTGTCGGGTCATGATTCTCCCAGAAGACCTTGAGCAGTTTCTGAAATCTGATGTTTTCTGGCTGATACACTACTCGCACCGCTTCTGTATGGCCAGTTTTCCCTAAAAAGACAACACAAAACTCGACAGTATTAGTAACAATCAAGCAAGGCATATCCAAGACATGAAGCACAATATTTTTGCTTTCCAAAACACAAAAAGGTAATGTACTTGTGTTTTCACCTAACATAATTTTTAGCCCCAGCTTCCCTTACACATTCTTTTAATGCAGTATCCACAGTCAGACAATTGCTAGTTTGGATAAGGCCCATAATGGACTAAACTAACTGGAAGCAAAACTGAGAGGAATAAGACCAACCATATCATAGGAGTTCAGCAACTTTCTGAAAAATGTAAATGCAAATTCTGGGTAAATATTCCTTAAAATATATGAAATGAGTGAAGTAATGAAAGCAAAAAACAAATTCCACGTGCCTGTTATACAGTATTAAACACATGGCTGCAAACGATCCTGTGTTGCCCACACCACAGAATACCAATGGGCTTCAATGAAAGGCTCTAAGTGGGTGACTGAGCACTATGAGAGCAAATGAAATGTGTGCAGGGCATTGCACACTGAAAGAGATTATTTCCTATTTTTGGCTACTTTATGTGCCCTATCGTGCAGCCCTTACACACCCAAGCTCCCACTGATTGTATTGAAAGTGCTAGCTTCACAAAGCCTGCAGAATCAGGCCAGTTAACTTCTTTTCTTATAATTATTTAATATTTATATTACCATAATGCACATACTCCTCACTCCGGATCAGGCCCCCATTGTGCAAGGTATTGTACAAGCATATACAAAGAGTTTTCAAATGAAGAAATATTTTCCTTTATTAGTGTAAACTTTCCATAAGTAAAAAAATACATATTCTATTCTTTGGCGAAATCTACATTTTCAACATCAATAAAAGGCACTGGAAATATTAACAAGGAAAAAGAACAGCCAGTTCTACATTTTGTTGGGGAGGGGCGTGCACTGCTTGAACACACAGAGCTAGACTTTGATCTCAGACACCAGTGTAAATCTAGATTAATTCAATTCACTTCAGTGGAATTGATCTGGATTTACAGCAGTGAAGCAGAGAGAAGAATCTGGCCTGCTGATGGGGTTCTGAATTAGCTGCTACTGTTCAAAGTGTCATTGGGGAGGACTCTGTGAAGACATTGGCTCAATGCACAGCAGAACTGAAAAAAAGTCAAAAGGACAGAGAATACAGAAAACAGAGAAGGGAAAGGAAATGAGAAGCAACGTAAGGCAAAGGGAAGAGTACAGGTTAGACACAAGAAAAGATTTAAAATATTAGGATTAAATTTAATCTGGAAGGTAGAAAAGTAAAAAGGGATATGACAGAGATGCACTATATACAATCATAAAAATTATAGAACCCAGTTGGATTTCACTATGTGTCCTGTCTCATAACACAACAAAGAGACACTCATTAAGATTAGTAGCAAGTAAAAGGAAATTATTTTATACATAGCATATAAACCAAGCTATCCTCCTCTGCAGGACATTAATCAGACAAATACAGTGATGGCCCAATTCCACCTTCACCAGTGCAACTCCTATTGAAAGCAATGGGAGTTACTCATATGTCTGAAGGCAGAATTTGACGCTAGGTTAACAGAGAAGGATTAGACATTTACATGAATAAAAATAATTTGCAGTCTAACTTGGTTATAAAGTGACATGGGCCTCTCCCATAGAGTATAAACTGAGAGCTAAAGGGGGTCAGCAAGGAGATTTTCACCCTAAAGAATATCATTACATAATTGGCCACAAGCATTATGGGGGCTTTCACCTTCCTTGATGCACAAATATAGGGTCATGACACTGCCTAGACTAGAGGAGCAGACTAAATGGATGATGGTCTGTTCCAATATGGCAATTATGACTTCTCTGTGTATAGTGGCTAATAATGAAAGCTAAGGGAATAGTTGCTAACATCAACATATATTTCTTCTTTTCTTTAACTCAGTGTGAACTTTACAAAAGGGTTTTATCTCACCGACAGGAGTAAATAGCACGTTAAGCTGACCAGTTTTATATCAGAAGACAGTCTCTCAAAGAACTTCAAAACAACAGAGTTTCCACCCTTCCTCACAACTGGAGCAGCAATTACATCTTGTCAACATACTTTCTTTGAGTTCCTAGATTAGTCAGAACAATCAACTTTCTACTTTTCCTCTGAACAAGAAAATCACTGTGTTGCTTTGAGAACTATGGTCTGACCCTCAAGGAAAAAAAACCTTGTGATGTGTGGCTACAGGACAGTGTGGGTTGTTAGAACTTAAGCATGTCTAAAACCAATATCCCTCCTCAGACGAAAAACAGGGGGATGATGTCTGTTGGCCTTCTCAGATTCACCTTTAATTTTCCTCAAAGCCTTTGCACAATAAATTCCGCTCTGAACCCAGTGAATTTTCTTTCATAACATAGCATGAAAGTTACTGCTACTCACAGCATGATTAACTGCCATTCCACACTCAGAGCACTTATGGGCAAGGTGCTGAGCTGTTTCATTTCCCACTGACTTTGATGGATACCTCAGCAATGATTTTGCTATACATAAGCAGACAAGCAGGAGGCATCATGCAGGATTGGGTGCTTTGAGCTGCACTGGAAGGAGCACACAGAGCAGGTGGGGCAGGGGAACCAATGGAAACAGGGCTCCTGAGGGTATGTCTGCACTCCAACTAGGAGTGAGCCTCCAAGCCAAGGTAGACAGACTTGTATTAGTGGGGCTCAAACTATCATGCTAGAAATAGCAGTGGGATGTTGCAGCTTGGGCTGGAGCTGAGGCTCTCAAGCCTAGGGGGTCGGGGAGCTGGAAAACCCATGCTGGAAACCAAACTGGAAAGTCCATGCTGCTATTTTTAGCACGCTAGCTGGAGTAAGCAGTTCAGTGTTCTCAGTTCATTTATTCCTCTTGATTAACTAGTTTTTAATAATCACCATAAGGTCTAATACTCTATTCAGAACCAAGCTTCACTTTAATTTCCAAGAGGAAGTTTTAACAAATATGAATATTTTTATAAACCTTCCCAAAAAACGCAACAAAGTTAAAATCAGTTTTTAAAGTAGTTTTCTGTATCACTGAATATAATTTAATTTGGTGTTAAATGGGCAAACAGAAATCCTTTATTTATAGGAGCTATTATCTGATCCCCTACTTTCCACAGACAACTCTCCTTCAACTTCAAAACGGCTATCGGAGAACTTAGCCGTAGATTGTAAGACTTTATTATACTGTTCATGAGAGGACTGTTTGCCAATAGCTGATTGTCTGTTTAGCCTATATCCATTTGCTACTTGGAAAACATAGCCAGTGTCCAAGGATTAGCAGCAGTGTGCTCTTTCAATGGAGAGTCAAACTCTGGCAAAAAAAGCTCCATAACAGAGCAATGGAAAAAGACATCTGTATCTGTGTGACATCTCAGTGCTTCTTGTCAACTTTTCCTTTATAACAGTGTTTTGATTCTCACCTTTTTAACTATTTTTGATAACCTTTGGTTTTTTAAAAAAAGACTATGTATTAGGGTTGCCAACTTTCTATTTGCAGAAAACGGAACATCCTTGACCCACCCCCCCTGCCCTGCCCCTTCTCTGAGGTCACGCCCACACTCCTCACTCCATCCCCCACCCTCACTCACTCGCTCATTTTCACCAGGCTGGGGCAGGGGGTTGGGGTGTGAGAGGGGGTGAGGGCTCCGGCTGTGGGCTCTGGGATGGGGCCAGAGATGAGGGGTTTGGGGTGCAGGAGAGGACTGCAGGCTGGGGTAGGGGTGTGGGAGGAGGTAAGGGCTCCAGCTGGGGGTGGGGCTCTGTGGTGGGGCCAGGAATGAGAGGTTTGGGGCACAGGAGAGTGCTCCGGGCTGGGGCAGGGGGTTGGGGTGCAGGAGGGGGTACAGGCTCTGGGCTGGGGGTGCGGGCTCTGGGGATGAGGGGTTTGGCGTGCAGGAGAGGACTCTGGGCTGCGGCAGGGGTTTGGGAGGAGGTATGGGCTCTGGGCTGGGGCTGCAGGCTCTGGAGTAGGGCTAGGGATGAGGGGTTCAGGGTGCAGGAGGGGGATCTGGGCTGGGGAAGGCAGTTGGGATGCAGGGTACAGTGAGGGCTCCAGCTGGGGGTGACAGCTCTGGGGTGAGCTCGGGTTTGGGGTGCAGGAGGGGGCTCAGGGCTGGGGCAGGGTGTTGGGACATGGCAGGGGGGGTTGGGTTGCAGGCTCCAGGTGGCACTTACCTCAGGCGGCTTCCGGGAAGCAGTGACATCTCTCTCCGGCTTCTAGACAGAGGTGTGACCATATGCCCCTGCGCACTGCCCACACCTGGAGGCACCGCCCCCTCGGCTCCCATTGGCAGTGGTTCCTGGCCAATTGGAGCTGCTGAGCTGATTCTGGGGGTGTGAGCAGCGCACAGAGCCCCCATGGCTGTCCCTCTGCCTAGGATCCAGAGGGAGATGCCAGCAGCTTCCCGGGAGTCACACAGAGCTGGGTAGGGAGCCTGCCTGCACCACTGATCGGACTTTTAATGTTCCAGTCAGCAGTGCTGACCGGAGACCCCAGGATCCCTTGTCAACCGGGCATTCCAGTCGAAAACCAGATACCTGGCAACCCTACTATGTATACATAGATTAGAATTGCTCTTTGTGACAACTGCATTATGGACTCAAAACGGTTATCTCATTCTGTTTTCTTATGTGCATACCCATATGAAAAACTCCCAGATTTACAACTAGCCTAATTTTTCCCTCTGTCCTAAGTAATTTCCCTTTACCGGCGGCGCTATGTGTTTGTTTTACTGACAATTCTACCCCTATTTTATATTTTTAGTATAGGAGTGTCAGAATACTGGATCAAAAACCTAAGAGCTTGAGTGGCAACGTCAATGATAGCTGAGGGTGATCAATACATCAGACCATTAGCCCCTGTATCTCAATTTCCCCCTCTGTACAGGAGGAAATTTACCTACTGCATAGCATGTTGTGAGGCTTAACTGAGAGCAAGTCCAGTCTCCCCATGCCAAGGTCAAATATGGGGAAGTGGTGCAGGGAATTTAATAAGGGGTAGGGTATTTTTTCCAATGTGATGAATTAAGAAAATTCAGTGTTCAGTTGCTACTAAAAATTGTATTGATATTTCCACCTCTGGGGTGGTCTAACATAAAACGGTCTTGCAATATAAAACACAGAGTTATGTTCCCTGGTTTATTTGCTGAAAGCTAATGCAAGTAATTCCCAAGCAAGGGAATCATACCACTAGCTTGGAATGTAGACATAGCCTTAGTTGAGCTCCTGAATAACATAAACCATAGAATTTCCTGTATCAAGTTCGGAATTTCTGTTTGAGCTAGTATCTCTCTTAAAATTGCATCCATTCTTGATCTAAAGAATTCAAGTGATGCAAAATCCACCAGATCCCTAGGTAAGTTGTTCTGTGGTTAATAAACACTGCCGATTATGCCTTATTTCTAGTCTGAATTTGTCTAGCTTCAAGTTGCAGCCACTGAATCTTGTTATGTCTTTGTCTTCCAGACCAGTGTTTCTCAACCTTTTTGATAGCAGGGACCAGCTTGCTGCCTTCCAAAAAAGTCAGGGAGATCTCAGGGACCGGCACCAGTCTCCAGACCAGTCGTTAAGAAATACTAGATTAAAGGGCTCTCTATTATTAGAAAGAAAAGGAGTACTAGGGGCACCTTAGAGACTAACCAATTTATTTGAGCATAAGCTTTCGTGAGCTACAGCTCACTTCATCGGGTGCATCCGATGAAGTGAGCTGTAGCTCACGAAAGCTTATGCTCAAATAAATTGGTTAGTCTCTAAGGTGCCACTAGTACTCCTTTTCTTTCTGCGAATACAGACTAACACGGCCGCTACTCTGAAACCTGTCTATTATTAGAAATATTCTCCCCACATAGGTACTTATAGACCATGATCAAGTCATCTCTTAACCTTCTCTTGGATAAACCAAATAGATCGAGCTCCCTTAGTTTTCACTGTAGGCAGATTTTCCAAACCTTGAATCATTCTTGGGACTCATTTTTTAACCTTTCCAATCTGTCAACATCCTTTTTAAAGTGTGGACGCCAGAACTGTACATAATGTTCCAGTGATCTTGTAAGTTAGACTTGCTTACATTCTTTGTTCCTGCATGCATGACTTTGAATTTGGCTATTTTAAATGCACAACAAATGCATATAGCACTGTCCACAAGATACTAGAGTTTGTCAGCATTGGCCTAATCCTGCAGCTGTTATTCAAACAAAGGTCCCACTGAAATCCATTGGAGTTTTGCTTGAATAAAGGCTGCAAGATATGGTGCCTGCTCCACAAAAGTCAATGGTATCCAACAGACATTGCATCAGGCCTTTCATGCATATTACCGAGGAGAGATCTTTCTAAAATTTAATATTTGTTTTAGTAGAGGACTACTACATTGTGGTGTACAATGAACATTTAGCAAAATGATAAAAAGTCACCGTGACAGACTGACAATATCCTGTAATATTCTGAATGAACCTTATTGAATTAGGGTTAATAGCTTTGGGATACAACGTATTAGAAGTGCAAAGGTTTATGTACTATTGTGAGTTTGTATGGATCTTCTTGAGCAGGAAGACAAAGTTAATGCAATTTCTGGAAGGTATAAGGAAGTTCAAAAGTCTTTTTGGAACAATACTTGTGAAGTGGTTTCCTAGGAAGTACCTTGAGGTGAGGGGAATGCAACTTCTCCCCTCTGAAGCAAACCTTCTGAAGGTATGCCATGGGGAGAGAGGCCCATTAAATACTAAATAACTGCTTCTGGAAACTCCAAACCAAACACCCCTTATCTGTATAAAAGGGTGGACAAACCTTGTCATGAGTGTACTTGTTCTGAGCTGAAGCTGTGATGAACTTGTAACCACAAGGAAACCTCTAGGCTGGGGTGTTGAAAGACTGCTCTTGCCAGAACTCATGTTAGAGTTGGAATGAACTCTGGTAACCTTATTATCGTGCATGTTTTTAATATATTTCTCTGTAATGCTTTTTACTAGGACTGTTAAGTGATTAAAAAAATTAATCACGATTAATCGCGTGATTAAGGGCGCTTTTAATACCATTTCTTTAAATATTTTTGAATGTTTTCTACATTTTCAAATATACAGATTTCAGTTACAACACAGGATACAAGGTGTACGGGGCTCACTTTATATTTATTTTTATTACAAATATTTGCACTCTAAAAAACAGTAGAAATAGTATTTTTCAATTCACCTAATACAAGTACTGTCGTGCAATCTCTATCATGAAAATTGAACTTACAAATGTAGAATTATGTACACAAAAATAACTGCATTCAAAATAAAACAATGTAAAACTTTAGAGCCTACAAGTCCACTCAGTCCTACTTCTTGTTCAGACAGTCGCTCAGACAAACAAGTTTCGTTACAGTTTGCAGGAGATAATGCTGCCTGCTTCTTGTTTACAATGTCACCTAAGAGTGAGAACAGGCATTTGCATGGCTCTGTTGTAGCTGGAGTCTCAAGATATTTACGTGCCAGATGCACTAAAGATTCATATGTCCCTTCATGCTTCAACCACCATTCCAGAGGACATGTGTCCATGCTGATGATGGGTTCTGCTCAATGACGATCTAAAGCAGAGTGGACAGACATATGTTCATTTTCATCGTCTGAATCAGATGCCACCAACAGAAGGTTGATTTTCTTTTTTGGTGTTTCGGGTTCTGTAATTTCCACATCTTAGTGTTGCTTCTGAAAGCATGGTCCACACCTTGTCCTTCTCAGATTTTGGACGGCACTTCAGATTCTGAAACCTTGGGTCAAGTCCTATAGCTATTTTTAGAAATCTCACATTGGTACCTTCTTTGCATTTTGTCAGATCCTCTGTGAAAGTGTTCTTAAAACAAACGTACTGGGTCATCATTCAAGACAGCTATAACATGAAATATATGGCAGAATGAAGGTAAAACAAAGCAGGAGACATACAATTCTCCTGCAAGGAGTTCAGTCACAAATTTAATTAACGCATTATTTTTTTAACAAGCGTCATCAGCACAGAAGCATGTCCTCTGGAATAGTGGCCGAAGCATGAAGGGGCATATGAATGTTCAGCATATCTGGCACGTAAATACCTTGCAACACTGGATACAAAAGTGCCATATGAATGCCTGCTCTCACTTTCAGGTGACATTGTAAATAAGAATTAGCAGTATCTCCCGTAAATGTAACCAAACTTGTTTGTCTTAGCAATTCGCTGAACAAGAAGTAGTACCAAGAGGACTTGTAGGCTCTAAAGTTTTACATTGTTTCGGTTTTGAGTGCAGTTATGTAACAAAAAAAAAATCTACATTTGTAAGTTACACTTTCACGATAAAGAGATTGCAGTACACTACTTGTACGAGGTGAATTGAAAAATACTTTCTTTTGTTTATCATTTTTATAGTGCATATATTTGTAATAAAAATATAAGGTGAACACTGTATACTTTGTATTCTGTGTTGTAACAGAAATCAATATATTTGAAAATGTAGAAAAGCATCCAAAATATTGAATAGATTTCAATTGGTATTCTATTGTTTAACAGTGCGATTAATTTTTTTTAATTAAACATGTGCGTTAACTGCGATTAATCAACAGCCCTACTTTTTACCTTAAGAATAAGGTAGGCTTGCTTAGAAAGAGTTGTGTGGTAACTTTTATCTGTAGCAATCACGCTGTTGTCAGTCTTTAAGAGAAAGCAAGCAGCTCTGTTTAGGCAGATTGTCTTTGCTGAGAGCAACATGGTGAAGACAGGGAATGGTTCAGCCTGGACATACACTGATCAGAAGGGTCTCCACCCAAGAGAAGCAACAGCTGGGGAGCTGGAAGCCTGAGATTGGGTTCCCTTGCTGAACCACTGACGGAAATACATGTGCAGTTATCCTAAGCTATGACGTATATGGTGGACACGTGTCTAGTCTGTATATATGTATTTTACTGTAGCAGTTCTAGTAGGTTGAATATTATTACCTTTAGACTCCATTGTTTAAGCAAATATTTTAAAGGACCTGGTCTGGAAAATACATGGTATACATGCTATCAATAAGTTTAGATTTTTAAAAGATGTTTCACTTTTAGTAATGTAATGCTCATGCCACCCATTTCTTTACTTTTTACATTTCACACATTTTTTATAACAAAACCAGAAAATTGATTTTGCTTTTTTTATAGTTTGTTCACTTTCTTCTTCTCACAATATAAACAAGGAATGAGAACATATGATTACAATATCCATAGTCAGGCTTGATTACCTAGAATATTTGGAGCTGAAGTTTGTGCCATGCGTCACTGGAAAAGAAACCTACCATAAAAAGAAAAGGAGTACTTGTGGCACCTTAGAGACTAACCAATTTATTTGAGCATGAGCTTTCGTGAGCTACAGCTCACTTCAACGGATGCATACCGTGGAAACTGCAGCAGACATTATATACACACAGGTTTCAGAGGAACAGCCGTGTTAGTCTGTATTCGCAAAAAGAAAAGGAGTACTTGTGGCACCTTAGAGACTAACCAATTTATTTGAGCATGAGCTTTCGTGAGCCATGAAGTGATGAAGTGAGCTGTGGCTCACGAAAGCTCATGCTCAAATAAATTGGTTAGTCTCTAAGGTGCCACAAGTACTCCTTTTCTATATACACACAGAGATCATGAAACAATACCTCCTCCCACCCCACTGTCCTGCTGGTCATGCTCAAATAAATTGATACCAGCAGGACAGTGGGGTGGGAGGAGGTATTGTTTCATGATCTCTGTGTGTATATAATGTCTGCTGCAGTTTCCACGGTATGCATCCGATGAAGTGAGCTGTAGCTCACAAAAGCTCATGCTCAAATAAATTGGTTAGTCTCTAAGGTGCCACAAGTACTCCTTTTCTTTTTGCGAATACAGACTAACACGGCTGTTACTCTGTAATCTACCATACGTTTACAGTTAGGACTCAGCTTCAAGTTATTAACTTGATATCATGATAATTTGGCTATTCGTATTCTACCGTTCCTTGAACAGGTATCTCTACTAAAAAATTAATAAATGAGATGCTGAAATTTAATGCCAGTTTATTTAATTGTAAAATCTATAGGCATGAGCTTAAGACATCTGAGTTCAAATTCTGGCCCAGCCACAGACTTCCTGTGTGTCTCTGGGCAAGTCACCTAGTCTGCATCAGGATCCTACATGTACATCGGGGAGAACATGTCCATACCTCATAGAGGCCTTGTGAGGGAAAAAAATCCATTAATAATTGTGAGGTGTGTAAATAATACAGTGATGAGGGCCATGTCAGTGCCTAGATATGTTGTACAAGTGCCATGTCATAACTGGCAAAATTATGTTCGGCAAATTGGGCTAAATTAATCTGCAGAGTAACTCTACCCCATTGAAATCAGTGGATTTAAATGGTACAGGTTAAATCTGGGTTGAATATGTGCTGTTTTGTTTATATCCAATCATAAATCAGCAAATCACTGTTTCATCAAAATATTAGGTTTGTACTTTTCTTCCATATCGGTTGTTATAGTTTTGATTATACATATGTGCAGCTGTATGCATGTGCAGCAGTCCATTTCTTTCTACTTTACCCTTGACAGTGGAAATATTTTTAGACTCAGTACATAACAAGCCATTCAATCTTTTCATTTCTACTTAGAAGGAAATATAATAGAGCTTTTACTTAAAATACCCCACTACTCAGGGAAAACAGTACAATGTTTGATTTCAAGGGCCCTGTCCTGCAGTCATTCCAGGCATGGAACTCTTTTGAAGTCAATCGGAGTAATAGATGTAGAGGGACAGCAGAAGTATGAGGAATGTGTCATGAATGCAGAACAACTTTAATTCAGATTCAGAAAGGAACAACAGGGATAAATGGATGTAATGCTAGTATCTGAAGGCGTCTCTATCGAAAATTTGAAGACAGGAGATTGAAAATATTACATAGCCTGAAAGATAAAAAGAAGAGGCGAGAGCAAGGTAATCCAATTTCTATGTTTTTCAGTTAGAATGCCAGAAAGTGGAGCTTTATCCTTTCGTCATTAGTGTGATTTCAACAAGAGGCTGCTATCTTGAGGAGATAACTGAACAGAATGTTAGGTGTCAGCAGACATGCCAACTCTCACAATTTGTGAGTCTGAAAACAGTGTTTCCTTTAGAACAAAATCATGTACATTTCAGTCATTACTATTTGAGACATACTGGTTGGAACCAGATGAGAATAATGATATTGGTATTAAGACAAATTCTGTTTAATGTCTACTCTGCATTTCAAAAATTTAAACCTTCTAACAGAGATATATATAATATATACATAATTATGTTGTTTGCCCAACAGATTATGATTCCACTGAAAGAAAAATGCAAAGAGTAAAATAGGCAATATGGCTTCACAAGAGAATAAAAAACAACCAGTACTGGGACAGAGATAGGAGAGGGAAACCTAGTAAAGATATACAGCTATTTAGAAGGTTTGCAGGGAAAAGATAAAGGCAACAAAAAGGCAGAATGAATCCATGCTAAACAAAGGTATTAGAGAAATAAGATGGGATTTTTAAAAGCAGTCTGTAGCAAGTGTCATTTTAAAAATGTTTATGAGATATTAAGGAAATAATGAAAATTTTGACAATTTATCTTATGACAAAAAATCAGCTAAGGGAATGCTTGGAAAAACTGAGGACATACATATCAGCATGCTTTAGTCTCTTCCATTTTAAAAAAATTCCTCCCTTAACCCCACTTGCCTCTCCAGCTACTGCCCCATCTTCTCTCTCTCTCTTTCATCTCTAAGATAACTGAATATGCGGTTTATAGTCACTGGCGTCCCTCTCCTCAAATTCCATTTTAGAAATTCTCTAATCCAGGTTCCACCCCTTGTACTCCCCTGAAAATGCTCATGACAAATTTTGTAATGACCTCTTCCTAGCCAACTCTCAGGAACAGTGCTCCATCCTCCTGGGCCTATCCACCAACTTTGACACCTTCAACCATGCCCTTCTTGAAATCTTGGCCCTCCTTGGTTTCATAGAGGATCAGGGTTGGAAGGGACCTCAGGAGGTCATCTAGTCCAACCTCCTGCTCAAAACAGGACCAATCTCCAACTAAATCATCCCTGTCAGGGCTTTGTCAAGCCTGACCTTAGAAACCTCTAAGGAAGGAGATTCCACCACCTCCCTAGGTAACCCACTCCTTTGCTTCACCACCCTCCTAGTGAAAAGGTTTTTTCTAATATCCAACTTAAACCTCTTCCACTGTAACTTGAGACCATTACTCCTTGTTCTCTCACCTGGTACCACTGAGAAAAATCTAGATCCATCTTCTTTGGAACCCCCTTTCAGGTAGTTGAAAGCAGCTATCAAATCACCCCTCATTCTTCTCTTTTGCACACTAAATCCCAGTTCCTTTAGCCTCTCCTCATAAATCATGTGCTCCAGACCCCTAATCATTTTTGTTGCCCTCTGCTGGACACTTTCCAATTTTTCCACATCCTTCTTGTAGTGGTGGGCCCAAAACTGAACACAGTATTCCAGATGAGGTCTCACCAATGCCAAATAGAGGGGAATGATCACATCCCTCAATCTGCTGGCAATGCTCCTACTTATACAGCCCAAAATGCCGTTAGCCTTCTTGGCAACAAAGGCACACTGTTGACTCATATCCAGATTCTCGTCCACTGTAACCCCTAGGTCCTTTTCTGCAGAACTGCTGCCTAGCCATTCGGTCCCTAGTCTGTAGCAGTTCATGGGATTCCTCCATCCTAAGTGCAGGACTCTGCACTTGTCCTTGTTGAACCTCATTTGATTTCTTTTGGCCCAATCCTCTAATTTGTCTAGGTCCCTCTGTATCCTATCCACTCCTCCCAGTTTAGTGTTATCTGAAACGTGCTGAGGGTGCAATCCACGGCATCCTCCAGATCATTAATGGAGATATTGAAGAAAACTGGCCCCAGGACCGACCCTTGGGGCACTCTGCTTGATAGCGGCTGCCAACTAGACATCGAGCCATTGATCACTACCTATTGAGCCCGACAATCTAGCCAGCTTTCTAGCCACCTTATAGTCCATTCATCCAGCCCATACTTCTTTAACTTGCTGGCAAGAATACTGTGGGAGACCATATCAAAAGCTTTGCTAAAGTCAAGGAATAACATGTCCACTGCTTTCCCCTCATCCACAGAGCCTGTTATCTCATCATAGAAGGCAATTAGGTTAGTCAGGCATGACTTGCCCTTGATGAATCCATGCTGATTGTTCCTGATCACTTTCCTCTCATTTAAGTGCTTC
The DNA here is from genome assembly GCF_965140235.1 of Caretta caretta. Classification (NCBI taxonomy): domain Eukaryota; kingdom Metazoa; phylum Chordata; order Testudines; family Cheloniidae; genus Caretta; species Caretta caretta. Next base: position 9,371,897 of record NC_134208.1, on the reverse strand, counting down.
AGAATTGATTCCTTGAGGGCCTGCTCCATGATTTTTCCAGGGACTGAGGTGAGGCTGGTTGGCCCGTAGTTCCCCGGATCCTCCTCCTTCCCTTTTTTAAAGATGGGCACTACATTAGCCTTTTTCCTTAAATTAAAATAAATGGAAGATTACATAACCCCTTCAATGCCACCTTCATGCAACTACATTCACACATTTTAAAGTTGTGGCCATGTAAATGGCTCTCTCATGGCATGGTGAATGACATCTACCCCATCCCCTGATCAAAAGTACTATTTTTGAAGACTCATGTACTAACTATGTTGCTGGAACTGTTGGAGTAGTATTTTTTAAAAATTAGACAAAAATAAAAGTTATTTTAAAAGTCAGGAAATATGAAATATTCAAATCAAAAGCACAGAAAACTTCATGTAGTTAGGCAGTTAGCTGTGAGTGGGTGGACAAAGCAGCAAGATTGCCCTTATAGCTTTAAAGCAGTGAACATGATGGATCATTAAAGAAGCCGTCAGGCAAGTCATTTAGTCGATATAAGTATTTTTTTTAAACAGTAAGGCAAGAAAGAGCCTAAGATCTAATATACAGTACAAGGTGGGAGTTAAACATGCCTGGAAGGGTGAGAAAAAGCCACTCAAATGAGGAAGGAAGGAAGGTAAGGGAGAAGGTAAGGGGTGCAGAGGGGCCACACTGCAGTTTGAATTCCTCCTGTGGGCTTCAGAAGTACATTGGAGCATGGCTCACCACATTTAGAGAAGGTGCAGCATGCAGTCCCTTTCAAGCCTCACCTGTCCAATATTATTATATATTTGTAGTACAGTAGTACCGAGATGCCCCAATCAGGATCAGGGCCCCACTGCACAAGGCACTATACAAATACAGAAGAAGAGAAAGTTTATGTCCCAAAGAAGCTACAACCTAGTACAACTTGTCCCGTGCTGAAAGCGTTAACAAGCCTAGGACCATAATGTAAAACCACCCCCTTGCATGACTCCTGCACAGAAGACTAAATAGTGGTGAGGCTCCTTGTTTCCCTCTGCCCTTATGTAATACCCACAGACCCTGGTCAATGGCAGCTGGGATCAAAGCTGAGACCTCTAGAGTTTCATACATGAGCCTGAACTAAAACGTACATCTCTCTTAATGAAGGTTGTAGCAGGTTCAGCAATCTCTAGCTGGTCTAGCTCCACTAGAGGGGGACAGAGTGCCACATCAAGCAGGCATGGGTTACATACTCTCCCTGGCTGGAGAAACATGTCCTGAGCTTCAAAGACTTCTGTCATAAATATAAAGGGAAGGGTAAACCCCTTTAAAATCCCTCCTGGCCAGAGGAAAAGTCCTCTCACCTGTAAAGGGTTAAGAAGCTAAAGGTAACCTCGCTGGCACCTGACCAAAATGACCAATGAGGAGACAAGATACTTTCAAAAGCTGGGAGGAGGGAGAAAAACAAAGGGTCTGTGTCTGTTGGTATGCTGCTTTTGCCGGGGATAGAACAGGAATGGAGTCTTAGAACTTTTAGTAAGTAATCTAGCTAGGTATGTGTTAGATTATGATTTCTTTAAATGGCTGAGAAAAGAACTGTGCTGAATAGAATGACTATTCCTGTCTGTGTACCTTTTTTGTAACTTAAGGTTTTGCCTAGAGGGATTCTCTATGTTTTGAATCTAATTACCCTGTAAGGTATCTACCATCCTGATTTTACAGAGGTGATTCCTTTACTTCTATTAAGAGTCTTCTTGTAAGAAAACTGAATGCTTTTTCATTGTTCTCAGATCCAAGGGTTTGGGTCGGTGGTCACCTATGCAAATTGGTGAGGATTTTTACCAAACCTTCCCCAGGAAGTGGGGTGGAAGGGTTGGGAGGATTTTGGGGGGAAAGACGTGTCCAAACTACGTTTCCCAGTAAACCCAGTTAAAGTTTGGTGGTGGCAATGGAGATCCAGGGTCAAAGGATAAAATTAATTTTGTACCTTGAGGAAGTTTTAACCTAAGCTGGTGAAAGTAAGCTTAGGAGGTTTTCATGCAGGTCCCCACATCTGTACCCTAGAGTTCAGAGTGGGGGAGGAACCGTGACAACTTCCCAGCTGAAATCACAGATGAGCCCCCACTTGTAATGTAAGGCTGACAGACCCCTGGTCATCGGCAGCAGGGATCAAACCTGGGACTTTTGGAGCTTAATGCATGAGCCTCCATTGCCTGAGCTAAAATACATATGTCTCTTAGCCAAGGCTGTAGCAGACTCATCAATCTCTAGCTGTATAACCGTCACTAAAGGGGGACAGAGTGTCACACCAAAGAGGCATGGGTTACATATGCACCCCCACACAGGCTGGCAGTAGTCTAACCTTGAATAAGGATTTCAGTATTTCTCTATTCTGATGAGAATAAGTGAAATTATTCATTCCTAGAGACTCAGTCTACCCATAATACACCAGTTACTGATGACTTTTAAGAATACAATGAAAAATATGCCAGACTAGTGTCATAGGTTTCACAGAGACCATTAACCAGTGGGAACTGATCAAACACCAGCCAGTGTATTTCTACAGCTGCCTGACCCAGATTCAAGCTCAAGTTTAAAAAATAAAGGACTAGTAGATCAATCTTAATTAGCCCCTTAATAAATCTTAATCTACTTAGCCCCTTAATAAATCTTACCAGATATTTAACTTTTTTTGTGGCAAACCTTTTAGACATTATTAATTCTCACCCTATTTTTAATAAATTACTATGTCCATGTTTAAGGTCAGGAAGCCACATATAATGAATTATTGCTGATTATTAATTATGTTAAGAGACCATAAGACCAACTTGGGTTTCAGTCATACAGGGAATTAATTAAAATTGGCTTCAGTAAACAGTTTGCTATTTACATTGCCACTTACAGACACTAAAAGGATCCCTTTTTCCATTTACTACAGTTTCACTTTCCATCAGACCAATGAAAGTGTCCACATCCTATTAGGACCTACTGAACATTCATTGCATTTGACTATCCATCATTCCATATTCAACTATTTGCAAATGAAGAGTCTGAATCCAGAGGTCACTTGTATCCCATAAAAAAATCCCCCTTTACATAGCAATGTGACTAGATATGATTCTAATTCAAGTGAAACCAGTATTCTCCCACATTAACTTTGTTAGTCCTTAATAAAGCACTTTGTTATGCCCAAAAGTGTTAAGACCTAAAACCTAAAAATCTTGAAGTGAGCAAGTACACAGCCAACTCAGTCCAAACATCAAGCTCAGGGGTCAGCAACCTTTCAGAAGTGGTGGGCCGAGTCTTCACTTATTCACTCTAATTTAAGGTTTCACGTGCCAGTCATACATTTTAACGTTTTTAGAAGGTCTCTTTCTATAAGTCTATAATATATAACTAAACTATTGTTGAATGTAAAGTAAATAAGGTTTTTAAAATGTTTAAGAAGCTTCATTTAAAATTAAATTAAAATGCAGAGCCCCCCGGACAGGTGGCTAGGACCCGGGCAGTGTGAGTGCCACTGAAAATCAGCTTGCGTGCTGCCTTTGGCACGCGTGCCATAGGTTGCCTACCCCGATCTAGCTCATGCCTGTTGGTTCCTTTATTTGGCATACAACAAAACTACGCTGAGTTAATCAGACTCCAGCATAGGGGGTAGGTATAGGGTGTACCACACATCCAAAGTTACACAGAAATCTCTCCCTCTGTATACATTTACACATTTCATTGCATTACACATTTTGGAATTGGCTTGCTTACTTTGTAGAAACCAATCTCTGTCCAGCATGCTCAGTCCATGCACTGTCCATGTTCGATGTACTCTTTACCACAGCTTACATTCCAGGCTTATCTAGTCCATTGTTATCTTGTTCTTTGTAGATGGTTCCCTGGGTGTCCCCCCTTATCTTAACTAGTTTAGGCATTTTGTCTCTTAGCTCACTGACCCATGTACCTACCTCATTAAGTACAAAGTTTCTGTTTTCAGCCTGCTGATCTATTTACCTCCCTAACCCTGTCTTCCAAGAAATAAGGCCTCCCTCATTTTTACTTATTCATCTCAAGCCAGGCCTATAATGCCTAAGCCTCAATGGCATCTTTAGACTAGATGTTCTCCTGCCTATCTCACCTCTGCGGCCCAATTCAGTCGGTGCTCTCAGAGGCTGCCTACTGGACCAGGCCCTGCATAGAACTCCAGAGAAGGAATTGTTGATATTGGAACCTTTAGCTCAGCAGATAGAGCACTCATCAAGGAGATGGGAGTCTAAGTTCAAGTCCATCCTCTACTTGATGTTGAGCAGAGACAAGAACTTGGGTCTCCCCCAGGGAGCCCCAACTACTGGGCTATAGAGTATTATTAGGCAGGTCTTTCTCAGTCTCTCCTAGTGACATTTTTCCAAGGTGTACAAGTAATTAAATATTCATTGGGCCAGTCAGAGAGTGAGAATAACTCTGCAACCCAGTGGTTAGGTCACTGACCTAGGAGGTGGTAAACTCTGCATCCAGTCCCACATCCTGGCTGAGTTCTCCAACTGTAGGGCTAAAGGTTATAAGGGCTATAGCGTGTTTGGTGAAGAGCGGAGCGCTCTCCCTTCAGCTTAATTACTCCACCTCAATGAAAGGCAGAAGCGATGTCATGGTGTGGACACCACTTTAAGACGATGTAACTTATATCACTCAGGGAGGGGGCTCTTTTACACCCCCTGAGCAACGTAAGTTACATTGACTTAAGCGGCAGTGTAGACATGCCCTTAGGCAGCTCCCTATTCAGTTCACTGGCTTTTATGGATCTCATTCTTAGGCACCTAACTCTCCCAATATATTGTATAGGAAACCTATGTGCCTAACACAGGCACAGGGGGCCTAAATGTTAGGCATTGCAATGCTGAGTCTAAGACCCTTTTGTGTATTGTGACAAAGTTCCTCCTCTGCCTTGGTGGGTCCTGCGCTTATTGGCGGATTTGCTTGTCTCAGAGATTCACAGTCATCCTCAGTTTAGCCACTTTTGCTAGTAGCTCAAACCTGCCATTCACTCAGCTAACCTCATCACTGGCCAGCATGAGGAAAGGGAGGAGAACAATCCCCACAGTCTCTGCTGACCCAGCTAGTGGGTCGGGGGATAGGCCAGGGACCTTCCCCTCTGGTGGGACCCACAGTCCAGGTCACCTCCTCTCATTTCAAATAGGGAGTTGAGGGGGCTGTGGGGAACCCAGGCCCACCCTCTACTCTGGGTTCCAGCCCAGGGCCCTGTGGATTGCAACTGTCTACAGTACCCCTTGTGACAGCTGCGTGACACCTACAACTCCCTGGGCTACTTCCCCATGGCCTCCTCCCAACACCTTCTTTACCCTCACCCCAGGATCTTCCTCCTGAAGCCTGATCACGCTTGTACTCCTCAGTCCTCCAACAGCACACCTTCTCACTCCCTGCTCCTTACACCCCCTTCCCTAACTGATGGGAGGTCCTTTTTAAACCAGGTGTCCTGATTAGTCTGCCTGCCATAATTGACTCTAGTATGTTCTTAATTGGCTCCAGGTGGCTTAATTAGCTCGCCTGTCTTAATTGGTTCTAGCAGGTTCTTTATGGTTCTAGTGCAGCCCCTGCTCTGGTCACGCAGGGATCAGAAAACCATTCATCCAGTGGCCAGTATATTTGCCTTCGACCAGACTCCTGTACCCCACTGGTCTGGGTCTGTCACAGTATCGAACCCCAGTGCACAACCAATTGGTCAACCAAAACTTCACAAAGCAGCACACTTCATCAGATATTCCTTTCACATTGTATTTTGTTAGTAACTTGCTATTGTCATCACCATAATACACTATGAAAAAACTGCACTGCGGATAGTTAATATACCTTGCAGAAACAACTGGAAGAGATATTCAGGTGTGAGAAGGGACTGCAGTTTTATTGTTCTTTGGGCTGTTACTCCAGCATTATAAAATATGTATACTGAGAGAAACATAATGACAACAAGATAGCACCACATAGACTAATGTGCCTAATTTACAAAGGTTCTCCATGTTTCAGCTTACAAGTTTTTCTGTTCATAAAAATGATCAAATATTGATCTTGCAGTAGCAGTGCAAAGCCTCAGTTAGGGTCAGGTCCCCATTTTGTTACATGCTGCCAAACACATATAAAGAGCATGGAAGAGCTTGCAATCTAAGGGTTTGATCCAGCACTCACTGAAGCCAATGGAACAATGCCCTTTGACTTCAGGAGGTGCTGGATCAGGCTTTAAGAACTGTAAAAGGAATCTGAAAATGGGATTCCATGTGGTAATAACTGTAATGCTGTATGAAATCTGGGGAACACTTGAGGATATTATGAATATTAATATTGTAAAATTGTAATGAGTTATGCCAGATATGCCATTTTGCAAGTATCTGCAAAAATGTCATAACTTGCCAGATACGATAATCTCATTTATGTATTTGTGTCACCTTTGTATTATGAGTTATAGATACGTATGTCTGTATTTCAAACTTGTGCTATGCTTCTGGGTGTCACCCCCGGACAGTTTGGGCATCAGATCTGCCTAGCCTGCTTGATGCCCATTAAGGACCATCAGCTATACAACTGACCCATTGAGAGAAGGCAGATACACCTTGTGCCTCAGCAAGGCATGCAGGGGCATGCCTATGGACAGAACTCTAAGGCCTCCACGCCATGTGCTGGGCAGCTTTTTGTTTGAAACAAAGGATGCACAGACTGCATGGCAAAAGGCATCCTGCATCTTCTCCATTTTACTTCAGTCCTGCTTCTTACCTCTGTAGGAACTCTGCTACAAACTGAAGCTCTGAACAAGGACTGAATGACCCATCCACGCTGTGGATATGTTCCAGAGGGACTTTCAAGCTAGCAAACTCACCAGTACTGCTAGGAACCTGATATATGGACTTTGAAGTCTTTGTATGCACGTGACGGTTTTACCATTTAACATCTTTGTTCTTGTTCTTTCTTTTTTCTTTATAATAAACGTTTAGTTTTAGACACTAAAGGATTGGCTGGTAGCGTGGTATTTTGCATAAGATCCAAAACTATACTGACCTAGTAATATGGCTGACCCTTTGGGGTCAGAAGAACATTTTGTATATGTGAGCAGAGTTTAAAATAACTTCTCATTGTACTGGACCTAGCTGCTGATTGGGAGCCAGAGAATTGGAATGCAATAAAGGGGCCTGTGTGATTTCTTCTTCTTTTTTTTTTTTTTTGGGCTTCTTGATAACCAGTGTGGGGAATCAGAAGCACAGTTTGTGACTGGTTGAGGAGAATAACTTCAGTGTTACACCCCAGTCTTGGAGTATCTGCTCTCCCTTTTGCAGCCTGCCCTGACCTCGGCATTTCCAGTGAGGGCTGACAACTTCTACTCCTGAGGGAATTCTGCACCAAAAAAATAAATATTCTGCGAACAATATTTTAAAATTCTGTAAAATTCTGCATATTTTATTTGTCAAAATAACACCATATAATCACAGCATTTTCAATTATTTGCTGACAAGTATTTTGAAATAAATTACCAAAATAATTGAAAATGGTACGATTATATTCTTATTGTGTTTCTGTGTTATTTTGACAATTAAAATATGCAGAACTTTGCAGAATTTTTAATTTTTTGGTGCAGAATTCCCTTAAGAGTACCAGGGTTCTGTGTGACATAGTTTGGATGCAGGGAGCTGGGTGGGGGTCTGGGTGCAGGGTGGGAATCTGGATGCACAGGGTTTTGGTGCAGGGGGGATGGGAGGGGAGCCCAGGTGAAGGTGATTAGGGCTCAGTGGTGAGGGCAGGGACTGGGGCTTGATGGGATGGGGGGATCAGAGTGAAGCTGCTTGGGGCTCAGTGGGGTGGGAGTCCAGGTATGAGGGGTCCAGGTATGAGGGGTATCACCAGCCTCCTGATGCAGGGGGTGAGGCTCAGTGGGGTGGGGTTAGGAGTGCTCAGTAGAGGGGTTCTGGGTGTGGGGGGTTCCTGATATGGAGGGGGCTCAGTACAGATGTTCCAGGTGTGTGGGTGGGGGGAAGGGTCCCTATACAAAGAGCTGCTCACTCTGGCCGCCCAACCCCCTTGCACCCGGACCCCCCCACACATCCCTCCCGCTGAGCCTCACCCACCTGCACCCAGACCCCCACACGCACACACAAGATGCAGAGCTTCCTGCAGCCAAGGGAAGTTTCTGGGGCTTGATCTGACCCAGCTATGGCTGCTCCGTGCAGGGAAGGGGGAGCGGGAACTCCACCCTCCCCCACACCAGCTGGGACTAACATCCCTGGATGACCAGGGATTCTTCCCCCCGCCCTCACCTGAACAGACACATGTCCCAGGGAGGGGTGAGTGAGTACTGATGCAGCTTCTCTTTGCTTCCAAACAGAAACCATTTTCTGCAAGGAAGCAAAGGGAAACTGCAGAGGGCATTTTTCTGCTGTGCTGCAGTTATGCACAATTTCCCCAGGAGTAAACCCCACAGAGGACAATGAACTGCCCATATAAGGGCCATTGCAATCTACAAAACTCCTGCTTAGCTGCCTCCTAACCCTGTAGGCGCTTAAACTCCCTCAGTGCCTACATTTTTGCAGAAAAAGGTCCCTAGGTCCATTTGGTTCTGCCTCCGATCATATCTGCCGCTACCTCACTCTAGGCACCCTGATGCCTATCACTTGTCTAAGCCCCAGAATGATCCAAAAACTGCGGTAAGATAGGTGCTCCTCCACCTGAGTTGTGTGCAGAGCACAGTCTGGTAGGTCTGATCAGAGGCCTACTCTGACCACTGGTCTATGGGATAATCTAATGCGGGGCTCCCGCAATCTCTCCTTTTGAAGTTGTTCTACTTTAGTTAAGTCATGGAATAATTAAATATTAACTGGGCCAGAGAGAGTGAGAATGACTCTGTACCCCAACAGTTAGCACTCACCTGAGAGGAAGCAGATCCCTGTTCAAATCCCTTCATCTCATGAGGCAGAGGGGGGACTTGAACCAGAGATCACTCACACCCATGGGAGTACTCTAACCCCTGAAATAAGGAATACAGGGAGGTCACCCTCTTCTTCCCTCGCTCCCCAAAGCTCTTGTGTGTGGAGTTAGGTGGTCTCTGAGCACACCTACAAGACTGGGCCTTGGACGCAAATTAGGTGGAAGAGCACCTATCTTCCCCCGGCTCATGGATTGCTCAAAGAGAGAGTCCACCTCCCTGCAGCCTGGACTTGAGCGCTTATCTCAGAGAGAGGAGAGGAGCTTAGGACACACTCTGCTCACTGGCATCTCCCATTGGCTAGTTTAGGCAGCTCCCGCCCACGACAGTGTCCTGAGTTTTGCGGATCACATTCTAAGGCACCTATCTCTCCCCATCCATTGTTTAAGGAGCCTACGCACCTAACTCAGGCTTTGTAGATCAGTGTTGTTCCAGAGATTTTCTAGGTAACTAAACGATAAGCGTTGCAATGGTGAGCATCACAACATGTAAAACCCTTTGTGGATGCAGGCCTAAAGATACAGATAGGTACCTAATGGGATTCACAAAGACTCCTAAGTGGGTCATATGCCTAAATCCCATTTACTCCAATGAGAGTTATGCACTAAACCTGTTTAGGCACTTCTGTTAATCCCACTAGGTACCTATCTGTAGGTGCCTAAATATTTTGGAAAACTGATCCTCAGTGCTGCAATGACGGATTACAGAGAAACTTCTCCTCACCTTCCCCCATCCTTGCCCCTGCTGGGCTACCATCAAAACTGACCAGACTTGTCAGAATGGGAAGAAGGAGTGGCCAAGCCAGGCATGCTCTAGGGAGGTTGTTGCACCACTTTTTAGATCATAAAATCGGTATCTGAAAGGCTATTTGGTAGAAATTGAATATTATAATTTTTAGCTTTAGAATAGGTCATCTGTTCAAATCCATCGTATGTTGCTAGTGCCCCAAACATTGTGACAGTCCATTTGGCTGTGTAGTGGTCCATGGAAAATGAGAGTTTGGGAGTTTCACTCTGTTTCTCCGGGGAAAAGCACTCACCTCATTGACACAGCATTATAAACTCATCACTTGCTAAACTCCAATGCTTATATCAAATGTTTTATTTGCTTAAAAGAGCAACTTTGTTGGGTTTTTTTAACGTGTTTTGTTTGTTCTCGGAAATGGCCACACCAAATGGTAACATGCTCACACACACACGCATGCACAGAAATATTGGGATGAGTAATGCATGATGGCCTAATTACACACCCCTGAAAAATGGAGTTTATAATATGCTGCTGATGTACCCTTGCTGGTAAGGGGCTTTATACATTTTTTATTATTATTGGGACATGAGACTCAATTATTAAAAATATGTATTACGGCTATAACACAACCAAAACAGAGCTATTTATAATACTCATAATGGTTGTAAGAGCACAATTACGTGTCTATGTAAAAAAAAAAAATGAAGCCCCTATGAGTTTTACCTTTTCGTAAGCCTGAAGGATCACTCCACTAGGCTCTGCACCAGCTGTTATAATTCATGAGAGAGAGACTATTTCCTTTATTACTAAAAGGGTGATGTAAATCAAATGCAGACCTTAGGAAAAAAAGACTTTCATTTATTAAGTTTACATAAAAAAATTAAGAGACGTTAATAAATACTGTGTCTATTAGCAGGTCTAAATCTATCTCAAATGCCCCACAGTGAAGTCTTACATCAGTTGTTATTGAGACATTAAATGCTTTTCTTACAGGCTTAGTGCAATCAATTTAAACTTACAGTCATCTTGTACCCATATGTGCGGCTCCCGTTGATGAGATGGCTATTAATAAAGGAATAGATGGCTGTGAATTAAAGCAAGCTCTACTTAATCACATTAATCCAGAGTATGTTAAAGGCTTCAATTTTCTAAATAATTTTGGGCTTAATGCCTCCAAGATGGGCAGACTGTTCTATTGATGCAGCATCTGGTCCAATTTAAACTGCATTGTGAGAGAGGAATTGTCAGGCCTTTGCAAAAATAAGAAAGACTGACAGTTTTAGGATGCACCCAAAACTGCTACAGCTGAGACAAAAGATACGGCAAGATATTGAAAAAGACCTACAACAATTAGAAGACAGCCCACTGCTCAGCAAATGCAACTCTACTGTTCAATGAATTGTATATGATTAACTTACTCTTGCTGATGGGATGAGTACTCCACACACTTAACCATTACTGTGTTTTCCAGTCATTGAACATCCAACAGCTGCTGCTGTGAAGTATATTCACTTACCCATTACTTTGGGTTACCAATTAGAGAAAATTATTTGAAAAGAAAAGAAATGGTGTAACCACTATCACCACTCTCCTATTAACCACATTTCCTGGCTTCAAACCTTTTTCCTGTCCTTCTAAAGGTCTTGGTTTTTGTTAAGTGAAAGTAAGAGTTGTACCATGAACTCCAACACCAAGGCTTCTCTTGGCTCGTGGTGTCAAAATCTTGCTGCTTCCAAGGAAAGGGACACAGAAATAATGTTTTCAATAGTGTTAGGAGACTTCAGAGAACAAAATCTTTTCTAAGGGACTTGGTTGTTTTAGTACAGTTCTGCAGCAGGAGGAATTTTATTTATTTATTTAGCGGCCAACCTTTACAGAGATTCTTTATTGCACTGAATATTTTAAAATCTCCCACAGGGCAAAATATAATGTTTCCTATTCTATTTCTCTTACATTTGAAGTGTCAGAATTGCTTAAAGTCTCGGGGAAAGCAATGAGCACAGGGCCAGATTCTGCTCTGTTACACAAGTGCAAGTTAGTAGTAACTCCAATGAAATCAATGCTGTTACACTGGTCGTAAGCCATTGTGTATAAGAAAAGAATCAGGTCCATATTTTTGAGGACACTGTTACATACCTGAAGAAAACTTTGTATGAGAGCTGCTTTTAATTTCAAGGGAAGTTTTTACAGAATGTTGAAAGCTGATTTTGAATGGAGATATACCATAGTATGGACCAAACTGCCTCCCAAAACAAGCCCTACTGCAAAGAGCTGACAATGTAAGCGAGCATGAAAAGAGGCTGAGGAAGATAACACGTAAAAGGGATGAAGACAAACAAGAAGAAATACACAGAATTAGGTTATGGGGTTGCTTGAGTGGCAGAGCGTGCATCATATTAGTCTCTAACTTTGCTTGATTGGAACTTTTTCATATAATTACATTTTTTTCAATATAATTCAAAAGAAATTAGAACATCATTTCTTGTTGGATTGGAAGAGGGATTTGAAGGAGGAAAGGAAGGCTACAAGGCACACAGAATCACACAGGCCATTCTAAGCATAGGTGGCAGCATGGGAGAAACCATGAGAGATGCTACTGAGAGAGGAGAAAAAAAAAAGGGGCCCTGAAGGAAGGGTTATCATCTCTTCTTTTGAAAGAGTTCCATCAGATCTTTGTTTTTTAACTTCCACCTGGAAAGTCATCAGAACAACGACAGTGACGCTGGTATAATGTCTCATATATAAAATGGCACCTCTAATAGGGCAGCAATCCAAGGCCCTGTTGGCTACAGTTGTGGGCCAAAGACATTGTAAAGGCCTGTGATCAATAAATTGTAAAGTAAGAGGGCTACCATCTGAGCCATACTGGCTAATCTGCATGGATGGACAAGCCATTCTTAAAAAAAATTATGATATCATTTGCATTATGGCAACACCTACAGGCCGCAGTCGGGTTCAGGCCCCCATTGTGCTAGGCGTTGTAAACATAGAGAGTAAGAAATCTGAAGAGTTTGAAGTCGAAATAGACAAGACAAAGGGTGGAAGGATTACTTCTAAAAGTTTACAAAATACTATGGAAGCAACGGTTCTACCAGGTAAATTTTCCTTTTAAATTTTCCCCCCTTCACAATCCATTCTGAATATGGAAACAATTTTCTCATCCCCTCTGGGGAGAATAACTCGAGACTTGTCTACAAAGGGAAGTTAGTGCACAACAAGGTAGGGAGCAAATTTACAACACACTACTACGCTGAAAGAATTCCCCATGTGGACACTCTGACTGCTCAATAAAAGTGTCATTGTGTGCTTTAGCTTAAAACACTCTAAAGTGTATTAAAATAAACTGCCCGAGGACACTTTTAGTGTGCAGCAAGAGTGTCCACACAGGGAATTAGTGCAAATTATTCTACTGCAGGGTAGCTAGCGTGCTAAAAGTGCATACCCTAGTGTTAGGATATAGATATTCAGGCCTGTCTGTAAAGGCCTGTACTCTAAGAATTTAGGTGTATTCTTATCACTTGGCTAGTTATAGAGGTATAAAAGAAACAATCAAAATCACTGTCTGCCAGTGTAAGGTCCTTCTCTTACTGTGACAGTCTGAGGCCCTGTTCTTAGGCTAAGGCCTTTGGCTAAGCAACAGAGGCAGCCATAAGCTGGGAAGCAACCGGTCACATCCTCCCATTCCAAACTAGTCACATTGAAAGAAGGTGCTATTGGGCTGTTAGGAATACAATCCTGTCCTGATAGTGCCTATCACCTCCAGAGAAAGGGAAGTGCCTAGAAGATATAAAAGGAAACTTAGTTTGATAGCATCCTGTCTGGCAAGAACTCACTTATCAATACTGGGATGTGAAATCCTCACTTCTGTATTGTTTTGTCATTATAGTTCCCACTTTGCTATTGTTTGTCTGTATAATCTCTGTCTGGTTCTGTGATTGTTTCTGTCTGCTGTATAATTAATTTTGCTGGGTGTAAACTAATTAAGGTGGTGGGATATAATTGGTTACATAATCATGTTACAATATGTTAGGATTGGTTAGTTAAATTTCACGAAAATGATTGGTTAAGGTATAGCTAAGCAGAACTCAAGTTTTACTATATAGTCTGCAGTCAATCAGGGAGTGGGTGTGGGTGTGGGGAGGGGAAATGGGAACAGGGAATGAGGGTGGGGAAATTGGAATCATGTTTGGCGAAATGGGAACAGGGAATAGGGGTAAGGAAACTGGAATCATGTTTGGCTAAATGGGGAAATGGGAACAGGGAATGGGGGTAAGGAAATTGGAATCATGTTTGGTTAAGGGCAGGAATGGGAACAGAGACAGAGGTGTAAGGCTCTGTGGTGTCAGAGCTGGGAAGGGGGACACTAAGGAAGGAAACTGGAATCATGCTTGCTGGAAGTTCACCCCAATAAACATCGAATTGTTTGCACCTTTGGACTTCGGGTATTGTTGCTCTCTGTTCATGCGAGAAGGACCAGGGAAGTAAGTGGGTGAAGGAATAAGGCCCCTAACATCTAGCTAGCTGTGCATTAACTTCCCCATACAGACAAGCCCTCGTATTCCTCATGCAAGCAAGTCTCACTGACATCAATGGGAGTTTAGTCCACGCCTGGAGGTCACGCCTTGATGCGTGTAACTTTTTCAGTAAGATCTCTCTCGGGAAAGCTGGAGAAATCAATAGAGCATTTATTATCCAACCTGTCAAATGCTGCAGAAATTAGGATCTTTTAAGTGACTATAGCTACAAATTGACAGCAATAGCTCATATCACTGGTATGAAATATATTTATTTCTGAGTATAATACTATGAAACTTGCCTTTTGTAAGAGACTCTGACACAGGAGCGGAACTACTCATAAGCAATTCAACTGAGTAAAGATACAAAAAGGAGGAAAGAGCCTCTAAGAGATATCAGTGCTCTTAGCTCCATCGTTCTGATGAGTTCTGCCCTTCCGTATTATATGAATACGTCATATATATTCAAATTCCACTTCATGATAACAATGAATCTGCCTAGATAAAACTATTATCACCCTGCAAATAAAAGCATTGGAGAAGAATTCAAGGCCATAAAAAGATAAATATGCAACAAGACACATGGCTTTATGATAAATCGCTCTGCAGCGCTTGCCTTCCGCATGTGTTGTGACATTATTCTTCATTTCTGCACCTTTTGTGGGAGATTCAAAATACTTTTACAGCAGGAGCATCTGCTGTAGCTAAAGTTATGAAAACATTTCAAAAAGTTATGGGACAGTGAAAAGAGGGATTTAAAATGGAAATGTTTGCGCTTGTTTAGTATAGAAGCTTCTGTTGCTTTTTTAAAACTTAAAATTGGAACTCATTTGTGTGAATATATGTTTACCTGCTTTAACTCTGTACATAACTATCATTTCCTTTTCCTATATAATAAATCTTTAGATAGTTTACTATAGGACTGGCTAGAAGCGTTTGTCTTTGATGTGGGATCTAAAGTGCAGTTGACCTGGATTAAGTGACTGGTCCTTTGGGCTTGGAAGTTACCTGAATAATGCTGTGATACTCGGTGTCAGGCACCATCACAAAGGTAGGCTTGCCTAGGTAACAGGACAGATCAGAGCATCCAAGAGGACTGTCTGTGGTCCATGGTTTGGTTGTTACAGTGCCTGAGGAGTTTACACTTGATACTTGATTGGTGAAATCTAAGTCTAGAACTCACGGCCAGTTTGGGGTTTGTGCCCTGCTTCTTAACAGTCTGCCCTGAGGTTGGCACTCACACTCTTGAGCCCCTACAAGACAGCTTGTATCTGTCACCAGCAGAAGTTGGTCCAATAAAAGATATTACCTCACCCACCCTGTCTCTCGCCTTTCAAACTGACATTTTACTTCTCAGGCACAGTTTGCCTATACAGAGTTACTTACACCTGTGGTGCAGTGTAAATGATGTGATAATAATTAAAAGACTGCATTTGACAGATTTAATTCTGCCCCCAATTACACTTGTCTAAGTACCATTGCATGGCTCTAAGAGGGGACAGATTATGACTATATGTTGCTTGCAGTATATGTTTTGGTCCCTTGAACTTTTCTGCCCTTTGGGGGAACTAATCTACTGAAACATGCATATGACTGGGTGTCAGGAGACTGGCTTTTATTCCTGATCCTTCCGCTGACTTCCTGAGTGACGTTGGTCAAGTCTCTTACCTTCCAAATTTTATAATACTTACTGTACACACTCTGCAAAGCACTTTGAGATCATCATATGAAGAATGCTAGATAAATACAAACTACCATTTTTCTCTTGGGTCCAGCTCTCTGGTGTGGAGGCATCAGAAGGTAAGCCCCTCTGCTGCTCTCCTGCCTTCAGACCTCTCTAGCCCTCCAGCCCAGGCTCCTTGGCTTGGGGAAGTCATCTGGCAAACCTCTCTTCCTGTTCTCCTTGCCTTCAGCCTTCCCGCAGGAAATATCTTCTGTCTCTGGCAGCTTTCATCCACCCTTCCTGACTGACTTTGGCAGCCCTGACTCACCAGGCCTTTCACCAGCTCTCTCTCCCCTCTAGAACATAGGTGCCCTCTTTTAAGCCCCACTGGAGTGAGCTGATGAGGGACAGTTACACTGGTCCTGCTCCCTCTTAATGGGCCACTGTGACTCTGTGTGACAGCCTCAGAAAGACCATTCTAAAGTAAAATATGAACCCATATATTAATTCACCTTGTTAATTGTATCTAGACATGCTCCAAAATAATAAGGAAAATGTCACACAACTTCAACCTTTTGTTGCTAGAATCTGTATGGATACACATTCCAGGTCATAAACATAAAATATAATAGGGTGTGCTACCAGCTTCTGGATCAGCGCAGTGATGGAGAATACTAAAGAAAATATTGCAATGTACATTCATATTATTTTTAATGTTAAAATAGAGAAGGGGAGAGGACACTGCAATATAGAACTCCACAGGTCATGGTTCTGGGGACAGATGTGCAGTTGCCTGTGATGCCCCGGGGACAGCCAGAAGAAAATCCTGAACAATCTGAGCATGCTTCCTCTTACCTCTGATATTTCTCTGAGACAACCCAACATCTCCTCATGACTGATGTGGTCACATGCTCAAGAGAAATCTAGATGAGTATGATTTTTCACCGTTTTTCATGACTGTGAGGAGATCATCTACAAGCAAGACGTATGTAGTCTGTGCCACATTCCAATCTAAAACCTGGCTGGGAATTGGGATATCTAGCATCCCGGCCTACGTGGGTATAGTTAGAGGTGGCTCTTCACTAACTTATTGCCTTGCTCAGAAATGTAAAATTAGAAACATTAATATACTCTTTATTATGCCGATACAGTACATTAGCAGAAAGTGAAACTGTATACACTTTATGGAAATGTGACATTAGAACAGAATTCCTGGAAGGCATTTCAGCCACAATTAACATTTTATATACTTTGGAAAGAAAATAAAATTAATTTATAATTTTATTGCTTCACTGAATAAACAGTGGCTGGGCCAATTGAGTAGTGGGTAGACAAAGAAAGGAAAGTTGCACCAAGTGAGTATTATGAAATTTTCCATAAAGGATTTCTTATGTTTTCCCCCCACCTTCCAAAGGCCCTTAACTATGACTTTGAGATCTTCTGTTGGAAGATGCTATAGAAATACAGAGGGTCATTATATAAACAAATTCTTATTGCTAAGGCATGGTTCACTGATTTGACAGACGCTATTCTTACTCTCACATACTACTCACTCTCACGTATACTAGTATTTAGATGCCACGAAGCACCTTTAACAAAAGCCAGCACACTAAGCAAACTACAGCAAAGTCTCCTTAAAAATGTCCTCCACAAATTCAATGGCACAAAGTGTAAATGAAACCACATTGTTCCTCTTACATTTCAACTTTTCAAACAGCTTGCATTTATTTTCACTTACTTTCTTTCTGAGCACTAAATCTGTATCTGCCTGGAAAGACTATACGGCCTGGTCTACACCTAAAACTTTCGCTGACCTAACAGTACTGTGAAATATTTTGCAACCTGAGCACCATAGTCAGGTCGACCTAACCCCCGGTGTAGAGACAGGTTGATGGAAGGATTCTTCCATCAACCTAGCCACCACCTATAAGAGAAGTGAACTACCTACATTGATGGAAAAACACCTTCTGTTGATGTAGGAAGTGTCTACACTGTGCCTCTGTAGTGGCTGTAATGTAGACCTGCCAAAAGTAAGAAGGAGATTCAAGCCCACATCCTCAAAGGTGAGGGTCTTGGCTTCAGTTTCTAAGTTCTATTAAACATCTAAAGAAAAACTAGAGCTATATATTTAGCTGATCCACTTCACTTTAAAGAGGGAAACTGAAACAGGAATGCATTGAGGCCAAAAGGGCCCCAAAGGATCTGTATCACCTTCTCACAGGACCAAACTCTGCTCAGTTATGCCCTGAGCAACCTCCTTTGAAGTCAGGGTGTTTTAAAGTGTATAACTCAGCAGAATTTGGCCTAATACTTTCAGTTTTATAAACAAAAAAATTATAGTCTTATCAAGAAAGCTAGATAAAAAATAGAATTTTAAGCTCTTAAAAACAGATTTTTCCCATCATTTATATGAGATACATGCTACCCAGGCTCCCATTTAAAATTACTGAGAATTATTATCCTGCTGTGAATGAGATTGTGTGCAACTTGTAGACTTTCAGACATAAGCACAGGAGTGTGTATCTCGTAAAGGGGTTGGTAAAAGTTGGTTATAATGATTACACGCAGTAATTACAGTATTATCTCAATATCAGGAAGAGATAAGATGCTCCTGAAAACATTAATCATCATCTCCACAGCACCTTAGTGTTGTGTCACCAAAGGAATTAAGATTTCAATTTGGGAAATAAGCACCTAGGAGTAGTAAAATAAAACAAATCCACTGCAACAAACAATTAATGTATGAACAGCCCAAACTGCTTATACCATCTGTTTTCCTTGCAGAAAGATGGTCTCCCAACAGCTGTAGTCCCTTCCTGTTTTTCACTCTTCCTTACCCACTATGTTCAGTGCTCCTTATTTTTTATTTTATTTTTATTTAATTTTTTGTTACGTGTCTAACATTTGAAAATATACTGCAAATATTTACTACCAGCTATAGTTCTTACCACCATGAGTAGCCCCATTTGAATTCAGTACAGCTACTACCTGTAGTAATCACTACTTCCAGAAGAAAGGGTTTGCAGAATTGATCCTTTAGATTGTAAATCCCTAGAGGCAAGGATTGCCTTCTGACTTGTCTGTAAAGCATTATGCACACTAATAGCCCTGTGGAAAAATAAAATAATTAATAGCAGCAATAAAGGTAATATGGAAGGTGAACTCCTAGGGACTCTCATCCCATATTCACAAATATTAACACAACCATAAAGATGCTTAAATTCCTAAAATGAGCAATCCCTTCCTCCCATACCCTGTTGTGTCAGCAGCACTGTTGGGGCCAGTAGATCCTGTCCTAGCATCCAAATCTTGAGAGACTCATGAGGGGGCAGCTATCCAGGAAAGCATTCCATTGCAGATACATCTGAATTGCCCTCAGAACACAAAGATTATGCCAATGTTTTTGAAAAGAACAATGAGGAAACCCTGCCTCCACACTGGGACTATAGAGCTGCAGCCAGGAGCAAATATACCCTTTGGACAAATTTATGCCATGTCAGGACCTGAGCTGATGGTGCTCTGGTTTACCTGGCCTGAGGGTTTATCTTCAAGTCAACCTTGCCAGCTGCCACAGCAGTCCATTTCATTAAGAAGAAAGATAGCAGTCTCTGACTCCGCATTGATTACCATGCAGTGAATCAGATAACTATCAGGAACTATTACCCGCTACCCCCGATTCCTGAGTTGCTAGATCACATGGGGGCTGCCCACATATTCACTAAGCTGGAGAGGGAGGAGGCATACAACCTTGAGCAAATCAAGGAAGGGGATGAGTGAAAGACTGCCTTCCAAACATGGTATGGCCGCTACGTATGCCCTTTGGGTTGACCAATGCCCTGGTCACCTTCCAACATTTTATAAATGATGTATTCCCAGACATATTTGACCAGTACATAGTAGTCTACCCAGATGACATATTGGTCTTTTCCGACTACCCTCAACAGCATACCACTCATATCTGAAAGGTTCTGGAATGCTTATGACAGCATGGCCTTTATGCCAAGCTCAAGAAGTATTCCTTTGATCAGGTCTCCACAGAGTTCTTGCTCTTCACCTTATCCCAGAAAGGATCCAGATGGAACCATGCAAGGTCCAAGATGTCCAAGACTGGGCAAATCCCCACACAGTACATGGCCTGCAACACTTCCTGGGGTTTGCTCTTTTGTTTTTTAAATGGAAAATTCAGGATGAATTGTCAATAAACAAACTGAGCTCCTCGCTGCTCTCCGCCAGAAAAATGCCCAGTTCCATTGTTCTCCTGAGGTTCAATATACATTCAATCAGCTGAAACTCTCCTTTACTGCTGCATCCATATTGGCTATCATAACATCATGACATCGATGTCATGTAAACCTTCATTGTAGGAGCTGACAAATATACTCAATTGGGGCTGGCCTCTCCCAATGACTTGGTCCTGAACAAGTGTTACACTAATGCATTTATTGCTTGAGGTAGCTCCCCGTGCAGAGCTAAACTACGAAATACTTGATAAGGAACTCCTGATCACAAAAAAACACCTTTGTGGCATGGTGGCACTACCTGGAAGGTATTCACTGGTCATAAAAATCTAGAATATCTTTTTAGGGCAAAAGCCTTAAACAAATGGCAGCTTTGGTGGGTCCTGTTTTTCTCATGATTTGACTTCATCATCACGTCACCCCGGATCCAAAAACAGCAAGGCTGACACCTTGTCCCACAGATATAGTACGAACCCATGAGGCCCCAGCCAGGAACCAACCCTTATTCTCAAATCTTGTCACTTTCTCAGTACAGCTTGTCACCAGGATATATTCACATAGATACACTCTGCCTCAGGATTTCTGACTAACAGACAAGCTGTTAGCAACAATTAACTGCGTGACTCCCAGGAAGGGATCATGTATATAAGGGACCATGTCTATGTTCCCCCAGAACCTGCAAGAATTGCTTTCCTGTAACTGGTTTCAGAGTAGCAGCCTATAACTGTGCCACGACTCTCCCCTAACAGGACACTTGGGGCACTTTGAGGCCCAACAATTAATATCCTGCTCCTTTTGGTGGCCAAGAATGTGCCCCATGATAAGGTCATTCATTCTTCCTGCAATGTTTGTGCCCCTGCCAAGACACCATGCCATAAGCCCTGAGGTCTCCTCTAGCTCTTGGACACCCCCTCTCAACCCAGAGTGGCCATCACTGTAGACTTCACTGTAGAATTACAAAAGTCCAACAAATTTGCAACAATTTTGACAGTAGTGGAGCACTTTACCAAAATGGCCCACTTCATACCTTGCACAGGCCTCCCCTCCACTCAGGAGACAGCCCACCTATGGATTAGCCATATAGTTCACCTCCATGGCCTTCCAGAATGCATCACAAGGTCTCAGTTCACAGCCCGGTTCTGGTGTGAGGCAATGCGCCTGTTGGAGGTCCACACATCTCTTTCCTCTGCTTACCATCCCCAGTCTAATGGCCAAAAAGAAAGGGCCAACCAAATTCTCAAAAGCATCTGCAATGATACATCACTAATCACCAGGATGACTAGTCCTCCCTTCTCCCTTACATGGAGTTTGCATACAACAATGCAGATCATGCGCCTATGGGTCAAAGCCCCCATCTTTTTATATATCAACTATGGGTTCCATCTTCAATTACTTGTGTCCTCTCCCAATCTGGCCACCTCAGACCTAGTGCAGAGGATTCATCAGGCCCAGGAAGAAGTGAAGGACCACCTGGAAAAAGCAAGAACAGACTATAAATGGTATATGAACCAACATTGACAGCAAGGTCCCACCTACTCACTAGGACAAAATGTATGGCTCTCCATAGAGCATCTCCACATCATCAGACCTATTTGCCAGCTGAATTTTCGGTTCCTTGACCCTTTAAAGATCCTGCAACACGTCTAGTCACTTTTGAATTGCAATCTCTGAAGATTCACCCGGTGTTTTGTGTGTCACTTTTGAAGCCCTACATGGAAAACCCTTTCCTTCACAGTACCCAGCCACCTTCTCCACCATTCCAGGTACAGGGCCAAGAGGAATACGTGGTTCACAAGATCCTGGATTTTAAGCACAAACATGGCAGACTCTGGTATCTTGTTGACTGGGAGGGGTACAATCCTGAGGAGCACATCTGGGAGCTGGCGGAAAATGTACATGGCCCCACACGCATACAAACATTCCCCAAGAATCATCCTGAAAAGCCTGGTCCCATGCCACCCTGAGAACATGCCTTAGAGGGACCATGGGTATCAAACACTGGTTCACGGGGCTCTTAGGAGTCAGTAAGTTCCAGCTGGCTCCTCAGCAGCTACAAACATCCATTGTGGATATTCTGGTTACCAATAAGCTTTCATGCTGTCCTTTATTTTTAAATGATAATATCCAAAATTCTTGTTTATTTCCTGGTGCACAGTGGTACACTGGTTGACCCTGCAGACTCTGGTCAGCAAAGGTAACTAAATAACTCTGAATATACACAGGAAGAAGCTCTTCTAAATAAAAGGTGCCATTCTTTCCATAACAGTTTTCTAGGTAAAATTTTAGCTGGTAACTGAAATTCAATGCATCCCTTTGATTTCTTTTTGCCAAGGTCGTAATATTTCAGCAGCATCTTCTATCATATGACAAGATGGTTTCTGAAGTGAAAATGGTTGTGATCCTGTTACTCTATTACTTTAGCAACTTCCTGAAAAGAGATTACAGTGAATTTCTCATGATTTTGTCTGCACATTTAGGACCATGGGACTATAATCTCAAGCCTATATAGAGATCATCTATTTCTAAAAGTGGTGTGGCTATAACAATAGATATAATGATATGGAATGCTAATATCTAATGTACTCTATAAAAGTATTAATACATGAAACCAACTTTGATCTCTTCAGTATTTTGTACTTTGATTGGTTGACCTTTACACCCTTTCTCACAGGTGAGTGAGGCTAAAAAAAAGGGGGAGAGGTGGAATGGGTAACCAATCATGCTGAAGAATATTGAACAGATCAAGGTTGTGCAGAGCACTGATATTCTTCACAGAATCTATACGTCATTAAAATTCTTACACCCCATTCTTATAAGAGAAGCTGTAAGGAGGCCAGACAAAGGCACAACAGGAATCTATTCTCTTGACAATGACTTTCACAATAAAAGAAAATGTTCTGAACTATTCCCATTACTGTCTGAAGACTTTAATCTTCTGGACTTCAGCTTCTGTTCTTAAAATCCTTCAGGTCCCTTTAGAAGTTATAAAAAGTGAGGTTAATGCTTGTAGTTTGATTATGCATTTAAACATTTTGGAGAGTAAGACACACACTTGGAAAGATGTTGTGATGTCCCAGTTTTATTCCCAAGGAAGTGCTGGGCTTTTAAAGTCATAGCCCACAATCTCAATATTCTGATAATTTTTGGTAGAAAATTAAACTATACTGGGTAGGCGACAGGGAACACTGGGAAGAGTAAAGAGAAATCTTTCCCCATGCTGATTGTTCCTTCCTTACCAATGAGTGCGATGGGCAACCCACAGCACTGGCCTGTGACACAGATTTCCCTTTGTTGTGCCACCCACATCTGTGATCATGCTATTTACATGCAAGCATTTAAAACAAGCACCAGGTCACTGAAGCAAGCCTTTTGCATTCCCTCTCTTAAAATGAAGACATATCAACTAACAGTGAATGTGAAAGGCAACCTTGCCTCCTGTTTGATGTATAATTAAGATGAAGCTAACTTTGAAAATCACCAATTGACCAAAGGGATAGGAGGTAACAGAGCAAGAAATTAATTTTGTGTTTCTCCACCTTCTTTTCCAGCTACGGAGAAATCTTCAGGGTGACCTTTGGATGCTTAGAAACTTTAAAGGCAAGTGGAACACTTAGACATAAAAAGCACTCCCTGACACCACCTGCTATGCAAGATGCACTGGTATCCATCAATAAAATATGTACATGCTGCATTTATAAAACAATTTCACATCTGAATATTGCATGAACACTGCGCCCCACATAGATGCTTCCTTTACATCCTGTTATTAATTTTAAGGATTACTCATTCGTACAAAAGACACAGAAAAGTTTAAGACAAAGTATTGGGGGTTGCCTAGGTTATGAACAGGGATAGTTAGTACATTTCTGAATATCTCCCCATAGCCATAATAAATATGTAATAAATAAATAATAAGAATGCATATTTCCTGTGCAATGTATGATCCCTGAAGTGTATTTTTATAGAATAAAATGACCTGCTTTGATGTTCACAGGTTCCTCTTCCCAGAAGTCTGAAAAATGTTCTGGGTTTCAGAAAATGGTCGTAAGCTTCAGCTTTTATATAGTAATTGCGCCAGGTCATGAAGGACAGCAGCATCATTTTTTTCGCTTCTGACTTTAGTGCCACTGGAGTTATCCGGATTTCAAAAAACGTATGACTACACTGACAAACACAGAATTGTTCTGAACAAAAATACGAGGAGAATTTCACAGTAAGGAAGAGCCTGGCCTGTGTAATGCTTGCCAAATATGCTGTCTTTATGCATTGGTCTAATGCAGTGGTCTCCAAAAGTGGGGTGCGCAAGGTGATCGATTGGGGGATGCAGCAGGAGGAGCAAAAAAGGGGAGAGGCTGGGGGGGGCGGCCCTGAGTCCTCCAGCCCGTGTAGGAGCAGGGGCAACTGCACAACTAGCGCCCGGAAAGAAGCGGCACTTTCCCCTTCAAAGCCGGCTGGAGAGAAGCTGCCCCTGCTCCTCCTGAGTCCGGCCCGTGCTCTCAGGGCTGCATTCCGAAAGGGGTTTAAGAGATGCAGGCCAGGGCCTTCCCTGTGTTCCGGGTGGCCCTGCCTGCTATGGGCGGAGGGGGGCAGCTCCCAGAATCTCGGCTCCCAGGATTGTGGCCATGGGGGTGGTGCTGCGCTGCTCGGAGCCACCTGCACACTCCCTGCACCAAACAGGAGCTGCCCCAGGTAAGTGCTCTGCACCTCCTGCCTGCCCCAGCCTCGAGCGCCCTCCCACACCCCAACTCCCTCCCAGACCCCGCACCCCCACCCTGAGCGCCCTCCCGCACCCCAACTCCCTCCCAGACCCCGCACCCCCACCCTGAGCGCCTGCTGTATCACAAAGTGTTAAACCAAGATTTTCAAAAATAATAAAGCATATTCAATCACACTGCTCTCACTAAAAATATTATTATTAATAATAATTTTTAGTGAGAGTAAAAGTTTTTTTGTACCGTTAATAAATAAAAAAAATTTAAAAATATTGTTTATTTCATTATCTCATCTTTTTAATTTCTATTTTTTGTGTATGTTTTATAATTTACACAATATATTAGTACAGTAGTACATGTATATAATTTATACATAAATAAATATACATATATTGGGGGTGCGTGCTCAAAAAATTTTTACTGATAGGGGTGTGCAATCAAAAAAGTTTGGAGACCACTGGTCTAATGCACTGAAAATAGCTCAGAATGCTTCTCCACTGCAGAATGGCTTTTCATATTTTCATCTGTACAGTAGTTACTATGAAATGTAAAAATAATTTTCTATCAGTGTATTCATAAGCTTCACAAGAGCTTGATTATCTCTAAACATCAATTTAACAAGGCAACACCATACCAATTGATAGGACGATCTGTAGAACAACAGTTTATGCTCTGTATAGTATGACACTGGTCTGACCTCTATTTCTTGCAAGCAGAAATCATGGCTCTTCCACCTTCCCACCAGCTAGAATCCAGTGAACTTTCAAAATGCCTTGGACAGAGCTCTACACAAGAACAGCTATATTGACAAATCCCTTCTAGTGTAAACAAAGCTTAAGGTTTTGAGTGGTGAGGTTTATTCTGAGGCAACAATAACTGTCACTAAATGACATTTCTGTGTTTGTTTTACAGAAAAATGATACATTCAGTGTTTTAACTATGGTTTAGAAATGGCCATTTTCCATTTTTTAAAAATCCCCACTGTTTTCCACCATGTGACAAGAGAAGGTGTGACACTCCTTCCCAAGACCTCCCCCACTTTGGGCACAATATGCTGCTCTTGCTTTCCACACAGGTGATCACTATGCAAATGGTACCATTGTGGCCTTTGTATGCAAAAGTAGGGCTAGGAGGCACAACTAATTTATAAAGTGCTCTGAGACCCTTGGGTAAAAGGCACACACACACACGTGCAAGTTAGAGTTATTGGTATTATAATGCTCTATTTTTGCAGTGCACCTTCAAGGCATCTGAACCTGACCTATCTTTTGTTAGACCACCTCTCACCTGAGATAGCCAATTGCAGATCGGGTTCTATGGTTCCCCCCGCCCTTTATTCCAGGAGCATACATTAATTCATTATTATGCCATATTTATGCATGAAAAGACATGGTACATGCTCCAAAAAGCTTACAGTCAAAATCAAATAGACAAATACAGTATACAAGTGTAACAGGGTTGGACATCCCCTGTGCGCCCCCTCGTGGCCAGGGGTGTCTGTGCAGTGCCCTGCTAATAATTTCTCTCTCAAAGGGCTCCTTACAGACTCCACATGCTCTTCCTGAGCTCAGAATACCCATCTTTGGGGTCTGGGGTTTAATCACAGAAAATAACTCAAAATAAAACTCCAAGTCCCAAATTAAAGTCTCACAAACAAATATTTCTCTTCCTAATCCCAAGATCCTCTGCCTGGAGAGCTTCTGCACTCTTTCCCTTGCCTGCTCAGGGTCCCTCCTGCATTAGCAGGTTACTCCCAACCTTTCCTGGCTGTAGTGTTACACCCAGATCCCAGGACTCTGCTGGAGCCTACTCACTCCTAGCAGTCTCTGTTCTTCTGGAGCAATACCCACACCTACAGCTTCTAGCTGCTCTTTATAGGAGAATCACCTGATCCCTCTCAAGTGGGGCTCATCTGGTACTCTGGGCTGGATTAGCCCCAGGCTCTTCAGCCCAAGGACCCTGTTACAACAGGATATTACCCTCTCTCTCTATGGAGCTATTCTGAAGCCCAGCAGGAGGACTGAAGCCAGTCTACAATGCAAGTATTCAAGAGAGCTTACACTCTCAGCATACAGGTTTCAGAATAGCAGCCACATTAGTCTGTATCCGCAAAAAGAAAAGGAGGACTTGTGGTACCTTAGAGACTAACAAATTTATTTGAGCATAAGCTTTTGTGAGCTACAGCTCACTTCATCGGATGCATTCAGTGGAAAATACAGTGGGGAGATTTATATACACAAAGAACATGAAACAATGGGTGTTACCATACACACTGTAAGGAGAGTGATCAGGTAAGGTGACCTTTACCATCGGGGGAGGGGGAAAACCTTTTGTAGTGATAATCAAGGTGGGCCATTTCCAGCGTTGACAAGAACGTGTGAGGAACGTGGGAGGTGGAAGGGGGAATAAACACGGGGAAATAGTTTTACTTTGTGTAATGACCCATCCACTCCCAGTCTTTATTCAAGCCTAAATTAATTGTATCCCGTTTGAAAATTAATTCCAATTCAACAGTCTCTCGTAGGAGTCTGTTTCTGAAGTTTTTTTGTTGAAGAATTGCCACTTTTAGGTCTGTAATCAGTATACTTCACTGTCTCTCCCAGCCCATCCCCTGTTCCAGCCTCTGTTCACACCTTCCCTGGCCAGCAGCCAGCACTTAGCAACTTTAGAGGGACCCTCAAAATTCTACCATAAATCTCAGCATACCAGGACTGTGTGTGTGTGTTGGGATGGAGGAAATTGTAACATACTTCACTATCCAACATAAAAGGTCTGATACTCAGGGGAATTATGGTCACATTTTGTGGGCCTTTTACCAGCTAATGGTCAGGCTGTTGAAGAGAATGGACTGAAAGTGCCAGATGGCTAGAGGACTACACACAATCGTAAACACTGCACATGGAGCACTGAAGTGGAGAACCAGGCCCAAGGTGTAATATAGTGGAAGTTAAGCTTTCAGAAAGGAGGTAATGGATGAGCTAGACAAATGAGAAAGACATGACTGATCCGCTGCGCTGTTTTCTTAACGTGTGATGACTCTCCTTGTGTCTGTGCTCTCCAGCTGCCTGCAGGTGCCCCAGCCTAAGGTATAGCCTGCAACTGCCCAGGCATCAGTTAATGCCAAAGGTACCCTCTCCCAGTATTCTAGTTTGGCGGGGCGGGGGGTTAAGTTCATTTCCACTCAGTCCTTCCTTTCAGGAACACTTTGGCTGTTAGTTGTCACTAGTGAAAGATTACCTCTGTGCCTATGTAAAAATAGCTCCCATCATTTTTGCTTTCTAGAGTAATTTCCTGTATGTGTTTCATTTCTTGCTTAATAAAGACACAACATCACTTTTCACCATCTTGCTTATTTACAGGTGGTTTCTGTTTCCTTGGGTACTCTGCAGCAATTCTCTTTGGCTGATGTGACATCTACTAATTGCTAGGACTGCCAAACTTTTTCCACTATTTTATGTCATCCCTAGGTGCCCGGTAATAAACAAAAGTGGTAGAGCAGCCTCAGCAGTTGGCATGAAAAGTGTTGACAAGAGAACAAAAGCAAAGTGAAACCTCAAAGCTATCATCTACTAAAGACTGTGTAGGAGAGCAAGCCGGAAGAACTATGTCCAGCATGGGTACACTTTCAGAGCAGCACTAATCAGTGTAAAATAGCTGTAAAGGATTATGGGATTTGAATTACCGGTAAAAACAATGGAAGGTTTTTGGTTGTAGTAAGGTGGAAGGACTGGTGAGAGCATGGACAAATCCTGGAGTTTTGTTTTGGACTGGTGGGATGGTGGCTGTTGGGTGTATATAAAAGATAAAGTATTGAAAATAATTCAGGAGAGAGATTATATTTAAACTTATCACCATAAGACACCCTAGGGACAAAAAGAAAGACTGAGCTGATTCCTGACTTCTGTCAGTACTAAAGGAATGGTTTGAATTGTACATTATCGGTTTTCCAAAGAAGAAATATACGGTAGTTATAATTTCCTGAGAGCATACAGGAAAACCTAACAGACTAAAACAATGTAAACCTGTTTCTTTTCATCCTTAGTGTATTTGTATGCACCCCAGCTAATTAGATACTGGGGGATGATGGTTGCTTGTAAATATCTTAGATTATATTAACATTTAGATTGGTTCAGTAGATATCAGTGTTCATTATGGATCCAACCCTGAGAGGTTCTGATCACCCTCCACTCCCATTAAAATAGATCATAATCTTGTAGGATCAGGTCCATGATCTGTGAAATCAAAGGAAACAGACATACCTGAACAAACCTCTTCATAGGTGGGATTTGGGGTACACCCTCCTGCATAACCCACTTGAGTGGAGTAGACTCCTTTCTGTATCCAAAACTTTCTCTCTGCTCCCCAGAAACATCCCATACCTGTATAATGTGTAAAGTATACAACAAGATGTCAAGATCTAATCAATATTAAATCAATCACTTGCACATTAATTAAGACTCTCTGTACTGGAAACGACTGATGCAACTGGCACATGACAGTCAAATGTCCACCAAGATTAGCTATGGATTTAAGATTCTGTACAAATCCATTCCCCTTCATGAAGCAAGCACAGACAAAACGTCTGATTCGTCTGAATATCAGCATATTATAGATAGCAAAATTTAGAATAACCTATATGATTTTCAAAGGCACACATTTTAATGACATGAATCCCCACCCACCTAAAAAAACCCATTGCTTAAATGGCAATTGTACATATTTCTGTAGCCGCATTTTCGTTTAGTTGATTAGCAAGCTGTCAAAACACATTAATTTGTATTAATGGCAAACATTTATTTAATGTTCTGCTTCCTGGCACATGCAATCTTTAAAGGTGGAAGAGTAATAATTAACTAAATTATAGATCATAGAGGAGAAAAAAACTCTCAGGCTTAGTTAATTTATGCATGCAAATATCTGATGTGCATGCAAAAATCAGGTATTCGTTCACCCACATGGCCAGTTATCAAAAGAGACCAGATTGTCGGCTGATTTAAAATGGGCAAAATTCCACTGAGTTCAATGGAGCCTCATCAATGTATACCACCTGAAGAGGTTATTGAGTGAGGACCTGATTTGCACATGCACATCAATTTTTGTACTCATAATTTCAAACTGATGCATGCAATTCTACATGCCTTATTTTAAAAATATGGCCCTAAACTAATGTTATTTTCCATGGAAAGCTGCTCCCATACGTTTATTAAATCCCTCCTAGGCCATTCTGAATTATGTTCATTATTTCCATGACCTATTGGGCCAGATTCTCTGCTAGTATAATCTGCGTAGTTCAATTGACTTCAATGGAGCTGCGCCAATTTGCCCCACATGCAGATCTGGCCACTTGTGCCTGTCATTGGAATGGGGTGCCTTAACTGATTGCTAATGACTGGGAACCAACATGACTAATAGTCAGGATTCTCTGAACATTTTATCTAGTTAAGAAGAATGAATTACTTATTGTTTGTGAAGCGCTCCAAAAATGAAAAGTGTCATGTAAATGCTATTATTATCTAACTAATCTATGATTACAGATGGCAATGTATTTCTTGTGTGAACTTTTGAATAGTTTTTTTTAATCTCTTCTCCTACTAAAACGCTGGAAATAAAGGGTTGTGTAACATACAATAAATTCCAATTACAGTCGGAAAACAGTGAACAGTTGTAGGTTTTGCAATGATAATACTTTTGAGATTTCAGGTTAAAAATATTACCTAAAGTTTCCATTAAAGCACAGCTAAAAGAACAAAACAGGGCCTTCCATAAAATACAAATTGTTCACAAAGGCATATCCTTCCTTTGAAACTTCAGAAATCAACTTCAAACTCAAGTAACTCATTCTGATCAACGCTTATCTTTGTTTTCAGTTGTAATGCACTAAATATACAGGCGCAATGTCACTGCCATTTTAGAATACCTGTTGTCAATTACAACCAGCCTGTTGTCCAGCGTTAATGCTACCATTATATAGTCAGCTGAGCCTGGAACTGGGAGTCTACTGGTGTGGGTTTTACACTCAGCTCTGCCTGTGATTTGCTGGCTTTTGGCAGGTGACAGGTAAATTTTCAGCACACACAAAGCATGTGTGGACACACTTGTGCCAGTACCTTGCAGGTGCAAAAATCTACACACATGTGTGCAAATTCTAACACCTGAGCACACACTTTAATAGTCCAAAACCTGCATATGCGAGTGCCAGAAGCAGCAACCACAAAATCCACAGGGACCACTCAAACACAGAGTGCATGCAAGTGCTAGACTATTTAAGAAGCGTACACAAGCGTTAGCGAAGTTCAGACGCAAATACGTGTGTATACAATTTTGTGTATGCAAAACGGAAACTGGCCTTTAAAAAAATCCAGGACTTCAGCATCCAGAATTGTCAATCTTCTAGGTGGCGTCTACTGACTTTCTTGAAGCAGTGGGCATTTACCGGGGTGTCTATGTAGTGTCCCTCTCTGGATCTCTTGATTTGACCCTGTGGCCTGCACCGCCATCCCCAGCTTTTTCATTCTTGTTCCCCATAATCAGTTGATCTCTGAGCTCAGTGGCGTCCTCCCACATTTAAGGAGGTGGGCCTTTTGTTGTTCTAGTGCAGGGATTCTCACAGCAAAATGTTTGGTGGCCACAGACTGTGGCTACCAACTCTTGCTGGTGGCCACTCTGACAAATTTTCCTAAAATACTTAATTAACATTAGGAAAAACAATTGTAATTTATTGATGTGGGTTTTTTTTCTTTTGCAGACTCAATAATAACAATAATGTACAATTGAATTTTGGTGCCCCTGGACCTCGCTGCCTACCGCAGCCCCCCACCCATCGCCTCTGGCCCCTGCTGCCCCCTCCATCCATCTCCTCTAGTCCCCGCTGCCTACCCTGGCCTGTCACTGCCCTCCTGGGCTCCCCATCACCCCCTGAGCCCCACTGCTTCCCCTACATTGCCCCAAGCTCCATTCCGCAGCCTCACACCCCAGGCTTATGCCACTCCTTGCCTCTTGACCACAGCACTCAGTAAGGCTGGCCTTCTTGAAGCCCTGCTGCCATGGGCTGAAGCCCAGAGCGGAAGCCCCACGGCTGGAGCAGGTGTGGGGAGGCTGAAGTCCGGAGCCGCACCACCTCAGGGGACTGAAGACCAGAGCCTGCTGTCAGAGCCCCAAGGCCGAAGTGGGGGGTGCTGAAGCCAGTCCCCGGAGTCCCATGGTTGAAGCCAAGGCGGGGGGCGGGGGGGTAGGCTGAAGCCTGCCGCCAGAGCGTCTGGCTGAAAATGGGGGATCACTCCCTCCCCATCTCTACCCAGGAGACTATTGAGGCTGCAGGAAAAACTCCTGGTGGCCACATGCGGCCACAGTGGCCACAGTTGAGAAATGATGTAGTGAACTCTGTGCACTATCCCATTTATCAAATAGGCCAGCACCTTCACAAGCAGTAAATCCTCACACCCGTGAAATCAAATAGCAAAGCCGTGTTAAATTATTTTATAGCCTATCAATACATTCAATAGCTGATATCTCTCTGCTAAAGTGTCGGCATGTTCAGGGGCGGGGGGGAAGAACTGTCATAAAGTGACATTCTACTAATAGAAGAGACATCAGCACATGCCTGAATTGCAACATATCAAACAATGGGGATTGTGGAAATAAACAGATCTCTGCAGGGCAGTGACTTTCTCTTACTAGGTAAACTCTGAGCAGTTACTAGCGCAATGTACTCCTGATCTTAGGGCTTGTCTACGTGGCGCGCTGAAGCACTGTAGATTTATACTCCTGTTTGCCATGCACTAAATCATTGTTTATACATGTCCTGAGTGAAGGAATGTTGATGCTATTATATTAAAATTAATTGCTATTTATAATTAATTAGTCAACTGTAGATGTTTTTAATCATTTGATATCATTTTGAGGAACAGCAATAAGGAAAATTGTGCAGGGAGAGAGGGAGGGAAGCACCTATAATGTAAGTTTGATTGTAGAACCACTAATCTGATTTCAGCCCATCCACACAGTAACTTATTGATCCCCACACTTGATCAGTTGGGCTGCAGCATTAGAGATGGGCAGACAGCGAAGATGCGTCTGGAGTAAAAATATTGGAGAAAATATTCTACTACCCTAGAAAAGCATAGTTTGAACATTGCTGGATTTGCAGCAGAGCACGTAAGCATTAAAGATATTTGTCACTTTGTAATCACCAATTTGTAAAACATAAACAATTGTTTTAGCGATACGCTTGAATTTCGAAAGACACTTTGAAACTATACGCTTTTGAACTTCACAATCAATCTGATTGAAACTTGAACCTTTTAAGGCTAGTCTACCCCTAGAAATAACATTAATCACACAGTCTGGGAATGAATGCTAATGCTTAAATTCCTTTTTCGGATTCTGTTGCCATTTTCTCAAGCTGTACGCTCAAGATTTACATCATTTGAACAACTTCTTAATTAACTCATAACCTTGTATTCAACTGAAGAGCATGTGTTTCTATGAGCAACAGGAGTCATTGGCAAGACTGTACAAAAAATTAGGGAACTCTAGTTATTTAAGAAAAACACCTTAAAGCAAGCAGTTACTCCATTAAAATGGATGAGAATCTACTAGTGTAAAAACAGAACAATGATACCTTAATTCCTCTTACCTATAATAGCTATTGAAATATTACATGTAGATTAACCAAAGATATAAACTGAACCATAGGTGTTTTATGCTGCCGCACCCCCTGGCTTGAAGTGGTTTCCATCATATATAGGGTTAACAGTTTGTTTCAATGGCTCTCAGCACCCCCACTTTACAAATTGTTCCAGCCCCCTGAACTGAAAACTACAGCTTTGCAAAGAATTGATTTCTCAGTTCTCAAGTCAAACTAAAAATTGGGGAGGAAAAAAGTTTTGTATGGACCCAAAACAAAAATTCTGTTTTCACAGAAAGCAAAGAACTGTGAAAAAATTAATTTGGGGCATTTTAACTGCTTTTTTATTAAAAGCAAAGGACATTCGGAAATGCCATTTACAAAGCCACTGGAGGAGGATCTTCCCCCACTTTATAGGCCTGTGGTTAGAGTACTCGCCTGGGATGTGGGAGATGTCGGTTCAAGTCCCCAATTTGGAGCAGAGAGTTGAAGTCGCATCTCCCTCTTTACGGGTAAGTGCCCTAACTACTGGGCTATTGGGTATTCTGGTATGGCGGCTCTCTCAGGGCTTTACCGGGATCAATTTAGTGGGTCTTCAATAGACCTGATGGCAGAGCGCTCTCTGATTGACCCCGGTACTCCAGCTTTACGATAAGAGTAAGGGAAGTCGATCGGAGAGTGTCTCCTGTCGACTCAGCACCATGAAAACACCAGGGTAAGTCGACCTAAGCTATGTGGACTCCAGCTATGTTATTTACGTACCAGGAGTAGCGTAACTTAGGTCAACTTACCCCTGTAGTGAAGACAAGCCCCTAAGGTCTCTTTTGTTGGAACTGTTCCACTTTGTATAAAGTGCTTAAATAGTCCTTAGAAAAAGGACCTGAATTTGAGTCTCCCACCATAACCCAGATGAGTGCTTTAACCATGGGGCTATAGGATATAAAAGGGAAGGTCTACTCCTGCTCCTCTGCTTTTAGGAATGGTGCCTATGTCCTATGGTGAATCTATCTGGGGAAAAAACCTGGAGGGACGAAATTATTCAGCAAATTTGTGTTGAATTCACAAATAGTTTTGGTCAACCCAAAACTCCATTTTTCAGTGAATAAACTATTTTTCCAAAACATTTTACCTAGTTCTACCGAACAAATGATAAAGTGTCTGGGAGGCATACACAGAAAGTCACTACTCGTAAAGTTCAGTCTTATTTATCCTCATAAAATGTTTCTCACTTTGTAATATTATTTTTGTTTTGTTAGAAATTCACTGTATACAAATAAAAAGCAATCAGAATTTTAGAATAATAGACTAAAAAAGATCATTAAAAAATTATGAAGTTTTCAAGATGCTCACATTACTGATGAAAGCATCTGCATGAACTTATTGTTGTTACTTTTGTTCTCCCTCCTGCTCTCCCATTCCCATTCCAATATTTGTTTCCATCCTTTGTCACAACAATACTCAGATCATATATAGCACTTTTCATTCACAGAGCTCAATGCACTTTAGAAAAGCAGGTAAGAGTCATTATCCTCAATTTGCAGAAGGAAAACTGAAGCATAAAGTGGTAAAGCAACTTGCCCAACGTCAAACAGCAGCAGAGCTCAGAGTAGAACCCAGGTCTCCTGACACCCAGTCCTGTGCTTAATCCACTGGATTGCTTTGTTATCTGAGCACATGCTAACTTTGGGCCCACATCTGTGAGGTTATGAGTTCTGAGGGAGCATCACATCTCATGGGATCTGGTCTTTGCATTGTATGTTCTTCAGGGCAGAAATGTTGATTTTACATGTCTGTAAAGTGGCATGCCTATTTATGGTACTATTTAAACCAGGGGTCGGCAACCTTCAGCATGCGGCCCATCAGGGTAATCTGCTGGTGGGCCGCGAGACATTTTGGCCAGGAACAATGAACCGCAGCCACTGGGAGCTGCGGGGGGCCATGCCTGCGGACAGTCAACGTAAACAAAATGTCTCGCGGCCCACCGGTGGATTACCCTGATGGGCCGTGTGCCGAAGGTTGCCGACCTCTGATCTAAACAAATCAAAATCCTCATCTGTTCTTTTAATGCCTATTCAATTTCAGTTGGGACTGATGTTTTCACTATAATATACATATGTGTAAGGTGTTTTCATTTGGGGCTTTTTACTTTCAATGCAGTTTTTCCTTTGTGTGATTTCCTCCCATGCCCTTTTCCTTTTGTTTTATCCTCCTCCAGTGAGAGCACGGTACAGTCATTTCCACCCATGCTGCCAGCATTACACACAAATGCACACACACACTATTCCCCATCCCTCCCGACAGTCCAGTAAACACCAAAGCAGAAGATTCCCTCTCTCATCCTCTGGGGGATGAATGCATTATTTCTGTGACATGCCAAATCTCTGCTGGCCTGCAGCATGAAATCCCTACACTATCCTCAAAGGCACTTTTCCATGGGGCAGATGAAGAAGTTTTATCAATGCTGCTAGGACATCAATGCTTCATTACGGAAGATGGAATTACGAAGGACACACATCCTGCTCATCTTGCTGTTGGCAGAGTTTAAAGGTCTAAATGTATTCAATATAGGAAGAAGGCTTTCATTTTAAAATACACATTTGGGAAGACAGGATGCACCGGTATGCTGAGGGGGGTGGCAGGCAGAGAATACTGGAATTCTCTTCCCCCTCTCCAAAACCTGCATAAGCAGCAGGGCAGGATCTATCCAAGGTTCAAGAGAGCACTAGGCAGGGGTCCAGCTTCTATAAGAACTGCCATACTCCATCAAACCAATGGTCTATCTAACCCAGAATCTTGTCTCCACCAGTCACCTATACCAGAGCTTCAGAGGACATGTACAAAACAGGGAAATTTTGAAGAAATCCACCCTTCTTCCCCTCCCAGTTTCTGTCAGTCAAAGGTTGAGGGGTGCCCCGACCATGGGGTTGCATCCCTGACCATCTTGACTAATAGCCATTGCTAGACTTATCCTCCCATTGATGGATATATCCTATGCCAGCCCGTGCAGAGAAACCCTAAGACGGAACGATTCTGCTTGCCAGCTGAAATGCTGCAGTACGCAGCCAACACTAGATGGGGGCACAGGCTGCTCCTATATAGTGTAGCTGTAAAGGGCAGCCAACAATACATCCCCAAGGTCCACCTCATGGAATCCTGCCCAGGCTAACAGGACTCCTGGAGCAGAGGATGCATCTGCCCATATCTCTGTTCCCCCTAGCAATGTTGGCCAGAGCTGAATTTGGCCCGGCATTTGAATATAATTTATTTAGTTGCTTTTACAAAATTACCCACATTTTCAAATGCCTCAGAGAACCCTAGAAATCATGCATCTGCCTTAATGTTAATTTTCTTTTTTCATTTGGAGGGGTAAAATGAACCATGCATATATTATTTTGTATATAAATGTAATAATGCCAGATGCCTACACTGCCACCAAAATACCAACTGTACAAGATTGTTCACTTTGCCTTTAAAGACATTGTTCAGTAGTGCAGCTGGTGCAGAATGGCTATCATGGTCCACCCAACTAGTGATGTTGCTCAGTGTTGAGCTGAAGAGATCCTTATATATGTAGTGTCCTTGATTACTGGGATCTTCTTGAGTGTATGTAATTCCAGAGCTCCTGGAGTCCTGAGACCTAAATTCTAGTTTCTGTAGCCATGCTTCACTGAGAACTTGGCACACGCATCTAGGAGCAGCAGTGGAATTTAGTCTCATTATTAAAGTTTCCATTTTGTTAAACACATCCACACTTCACACAATACAGCATTTACTAGGGGCCTGAGCCTTCACCAACTGAAGTCAATGGAACCAGGATCAGATCCTAAAATTCCCAAAGTCCTGTTGCAGTATGCACCAAGACCAATGTAAAAATCTGGGATCAGTCATCTAGGAGATGTCTTTTTGGTTGTTCCAAAATCGTGGTTAGGAATCTGAAAGGAATCTCCACAGGATACTGCAATCTGTAAAGCACATTGGGGAACCTTCTAAACGAAAATGCTGCATACAGAGTTAATGTTATCCACCAGGATTTCAGACAAAATTGTATTACTGATGCGCTAAGGTGGTTAACACAACGCAACCACAGAGACTACAAAATGTTCAGGACCACTGGAAAACAAACAGCTAGTAAATGGTTGGGAGAAATTTAAAAGAATAAATATGGAGCACCAGCTCAATTGCAGTAAATAAAACTCCTGATGACAGATGGCATTAAGCAGATGATCACGCTAGCTAAGTGTTAGCTATAATGCTACAATAGGGCTTGATAAATATGTTGAACAGCTTGCCTGGGGCAAGTAAAACAATGCCCTCGGCAAGAAATTTAAAATGCAGTTTGCCTAACAGAGCAACTAAAGAGGAATTTCTGGCTCATCATTTTGCCAAAATGTGTTCTGTTCACAGAGAGGTTTGTTGGCTATGTTTCTTTTTCCATAGGAGTAGCAAGAGCTTCATATTCATTTAAATTAACAAATACCCATGAAATTTAGCAGTTTACCAGTACAGCAGATGTGGAAATTTGAAGCATATATTATATGTGCAGAACTGGATTATGATGACTGGAAGATCATGAGGGGAATGTGATGATAGAGAACGTGAATATAGCTGCTGAGAAAACTGCCTTCGTTTTCACTAAGATAAATGTGCACAGTGTGCC
Organism: Caretta caretta; assembly: GCF_965140235.1. Taxonomy (NCBI): domain Eukaryota; kingdom Metazoa; phylum Chordata; order Testudines; family Cheloniidae; genus Caretta; species Caretta caretta. The sequence goes on along the minus strand of NC_134208.1, from coordinate 9,333,799 downwards.
ATAAGGAGACATATGATTGTAGGAAGAGAGAACAAGAAATTACTGCAATGGAGAGTTTTCCACCAAAATAGAATAAAAAGGGATGTATTTATCTTATGATTCATAAAATGTGTTTATCCAACAAACTCTAAATTCATGTTACAAAGTTATGACCAGTATGCGACTCATTAATATTGTGACAAATCTGTGGCCCTGTAGGAACTTCACAGTTGTCACCATGGTGCACACCATAGTCATATTGAATCGCACATCGACTAGAACTCAGAACCTTCTGTTCCGAAGGCAATTCTGATCTTATCCAGTAGAGGGAAGTGACATGCACATACACACACGCCTGTGAGTTTTTTAAAATATAAATGATCTTCCTTTTCAAGAGTACTTCCTTCTCTCTACCTCAATACTGCCGCCCCACCTCTCAGGCAAAAGGCTAAATGAATAGATAAGCCTTACAGGCCAAGGTCAACAAACTCGAACTCTGATGGACCAACTGAGCGAGAAAATTCCAGAGCTGAGGATATACGACTGAAAACATGTTGTCTCTAGTTCTCAAACATTTAAAGCAAGAAACTGTTTGCAAAAGCATCTGTGCTGTTTTCAACTGTTGTAAAGGTACATGATGAAAGAGTGTACCTAGAATCCAAGCCATCAAAATGAACACCATGAATGGCACCCAGATGTGAACAGGAAGCAAATGCAACTTATAGAAAACAGGAATAATTCAGAGTAACTAAAACAGAAACCATTTTAAGATTAGAGGGTCTGAATCATTAAGTTAGCAGAAGAAGGGAGAGCTGTGGAGAACCAGGGGTCACACAAGAACCAGAGGTCACCCAATTAAATTAATAGGTAGCAGGTTTAAAACAAGAATAAAGAAGTACTTCTTCACACCATGCACAGTCAACCTGTGGAACTCATTGCCAGGGGATATTGTGAAGGCCAAAAGTATAACTGGGCTCAGAAAAGAACCAGATAAGTTCACGTAGGACAGATCCATCACATCAATGGCTATTAGCTAAGATGGTCAGGGACAAAACCCTATGCTCTGGGTTTCCTTAAACCTCTGACTGCCAGAAACGGAGACTGGATGACAGAAGATGGATCACTCGATAATTGCCCTGTTCTGTTCATTCCCTCTAAACCATATGGCATTGGCCACTGTCACAAGACAGGTTTCAGAGTAGCAGCCGTGTTAGTCTGCATCCGTAAAAAGACCAGGAGAACTTGTGGCACCTTAGAGACTAACAAATTTATTAGAGCATAAGCTTTCGTGAACTACAGCTCACTTCACCAGATGCATACAGTAGAAAATATAGTGGGGAGATTTTATATACACAGAGAAAATGAAACAATGGCTGTTGCCATACACACTGTAATGAGAGTGATGAGGTAAGGTGAGCTATTACCAGCAGGAGAGTGGAGGGGGAACCTTTTGTAGTGATAATCAAGGTGGGCCATTTCCAGCAGTTCACAAGAACAGTAGGAGGGAAAATAAACAAGGGGAAATAGTTTTACTTTGTGTAATGACACATCCACTCCCGGTCTTTATTCAAACCTAAGTTAATTGTATCCAGTTTGCAAATTAATTCCAATTCAGCAGGCTCTTGCTGGAGTCTGTTAAAGAAGTTTTTTTGTTGAAGAATTGCAACTTTTAGGTCTGTAATCGAGTGATCAGAGAGATTGAAGTGTTCTCCAACTGGTTTTTGAATGTTATAATCCTTGACATCTGATTTGTGTCCATTTATTCTTCTACGTAGAACTGTCCAATTAGACCAATCTACATGGCAGAGGGGCATTGCTGGCACACGATGGCATATATCACATTGGTAGATGTGCAGGTGAACGAGCCTCTGATAGTGTGGCTGATGTGATTAGGCCCTATGATGGTGTCCCCTCAATAGATATGTGGACACAGTTGGCAACTGGTTTTGTTGCAAGGACAGGTTCCTGGGTTAGTGTTTTTGTTGTGTGGTTGCTGGTGAGTATTTGCTTCAGGTTGGGGGGCTGTCTGTAAGCAAGGACTGGCCTGTCTCCCAAGATCTGTGAGAGTGATGGGTCATCCTTCAGGATAGGTTGTAAATCCTTGATGATGCGTTGGAGAGGTTATAGTTGGGGGCTGAAGGTGATGGCTAGTGGAGTTCTGTTATTTTCCAATGCATCATCGCCCCCGCGCTCTCCTGCTGGTAATAGCTCACCTTTCCTGATCACTCTTGTTACAGCCCGCATGGTAACACCCATTGTTTCATGTTCTCTGTGTATATAAAATCTTCCCACTATATTTTCCACTGTTTGCATCTGATGAAGTGAGCTGTAGCTCATGAAAGCTTATGCTCTAATAAATTTGTTAGTCTCTAAGGTGCCACAAATACTCCTGTTCTTGTCACAAGACAGGATACTGAGCTAGGTGGACCATTGATCTGACCCAGTAGAGCCATTCTTATGTTCTTATGAAGGTGCCTGGATTCCTCCACCATAGCACATGCAATTATAGAGCAAGGGTGTGATCCTTAGAGAGAAGAGGAGGGTTGAAAGTACAGGGACTGTCATGAATTATCAGGTCCACACAAACATACATGGATCATAAGCTCCAGCTCCTGGTTCCCAAATGGGCACTGATAAGGGAATATGCCACAGGAGGAAGGCTGCAAAGCAGCAGTTTGGAGTTGGAGAATCAAACTTCCTTCCTCCCATAAAAACATCTAGAAGAGAAGATAATAATTTGCATTTGTCTAGCACCATTCATCTAAAAATCTCAAAGTATTTTGCAAATATTAATTAAGTCTCACAACTGTGAGTATTATTATAAATTATTATAACTATTCGACAGCTGCCAGAACCAACATACCCTCAGTTATGGAGGGAATCACTGTCAGAGCTGAGAGCAGAGCCCAAGGATCTGACTCAGAAGTGCCTGCTCTAACCATCAGACTACACCATCTCCTCTTCAGACTGCAAACACCAGGTGGGTAGATACACTGGACCTTTTTGATAGAATGATACAGATTTAAAGTGCTTGCCCTCCTCTAGTTTGGCTCATTTTTATTGCGCAAGAAGTGGGTAAGTAGCAGCATCCTTCTAAAGCTAGGACCAGTAAGAAACCTGTATACAGAGTAACACTAAAAGGGAAACAAAATAAAGAGTTCGGCTTCTGGAAAGAGAGAGAAAATGTTAAAATATTAGGATTACCTTTAAAATGTCCCACCAAATAGTGCCCATTGATGATCTCGATATCTACTAGGCTGAGGATTAATCCAGCCAAGGATCGGCCTGGGTGAAGGAGAGATCAGCAATTTTTAATAGCAAACAGGAGATTGTCCTAAAAAGTGGTTTCATTTCTTATTTCGATAGCGTCTCCTCTTCTTATAAAAACTCCATTTTATTCCTTGAACTAGCATCACATAATGAGCCTGATTCTGGTCTCTCTGACATCAGTGTATAAATTACATTTAGAAAGTATTAAATTGTTAAAAATGGGATCAGAATCAGGTCTCTGGAATTCAGATAAGAAGAGATTCTCTCTCCAATTATTATTATTATTTATATTACCATAACACCTAGGAGCCCTAGTCATTGGCCAGGACTCCATTGTGGTAAGTACTGTACAAACACAGAACAAAAAGATGGTCCCTGCCCCAAAGAGCTTACCAGTGTATTTAAGGGGCAATTTACATGGGTGTCTTATAAACTACAATACGGGTTTACACAAATTGTTAGAGCTGAGTTAAACAAGTGATTATTAAGAACTATCCTGTGGACAGAATATGCGTTTTAACTCTACTCAGAAAGCAAACTCACTTTCTGGATGGAGGAACTTTCTATTTTATTTTAAAAAGGCTTAAAGTATGTTTCAGACATGAAAGATGATGAAGCTAAGAAGCCATAAAAGGCTAGACTTTTGTCATGCCTGTCACTTGAGGGAGATTTTATCATTATTCTGGACTTTTAAAAAAAAAACATGATTTTTAGTGGTTGAGGAGCCGAGTGAGGGGTTGAGATGATGGGAAACAGTTGCACAAAAATTTCACTGAAAGCCACGAGTGCTTGCAAAATTAACCACTGAGTCACATGGACAGTTAAGCAGAATCAGTTCAGCGGCAACACTGCAGCCAAAAAATGATCTGACCCATGACTCAAGAGAGGAGGAGAGGCACTGTCCAAGGGGCAATAATCAGTATTTCAATGCAGAATGCTTTGGATGAACTATCAGTCCTCAGTGTCCTGTGTTTTAAGGATAGCACTGAAAGGTACCGAAAACAGTTACCTCCAGTTTTCCTTGGCCAGAAGGATGATGACTGGGATACTGCATGGGCCATGAAGGGGAATTCTGGGGGGAAAGGGAATGGTCAGGATTAAAGGTCACAATCTGACATCTTTAATTTTTGGCTCTTTTCTATTTCTTATAAAACAGCTGGTTGGAACAATGCAGAACAAATTTATTCTTCAAACTTATTTGATAAATACAAATAGATGCTGTGAATGAATAAAAATGATAGCTGCTCCCTTGAATATCTTTGAAGTTTCCAAAAATTGACCCAAGGCACAACCAGAGTCACTGTAGCAGAATTTCCAAGGAAAGAATCTGTACGGGGCAAGTTGTGCCACCTAGCACACAAATAACTGCAACCAAGACTCTCTTCTGCCCTACAACTCTACCACCCTGTAAGTAGGGGCTAAATTCTTAATTTGAGGGCTCTCATAGGGATGCAGAGAACCCCCAACAATACATGAGAAAAAGGGGCTGAGGAAGAGAGATGAGGTTCTACAATCAAACTGATGATTTTCTTCATTGCAAAGGATCACTTTTTTTTAGTTCAGTCATTGATTTGAGGCTTTCAAATCATTTCATGATCTTCCTTTGACCCCAGAAGTCCAACACTTCGCACCAGAGATTCATTTTTAGATCACGCTCAGTCATTTGGCATGCTTTAAGGGTCCACATCTCGAGTGGAACTGGATGTACATATTGAATATGAGATGTCATCTGGGCCGTGTAATCTTTTTGATGCCATTGAAGTTGCTTGTTTCATTTAACTAATCTCTTCAATAAAAGTGATGCCTTAGCCTTGTCTCTTGAAGATCTCCATAATTTATCAGTGACCTTAGGGCTTTTGAAACACACAGATGCAAAATAAAACATGTTCTACAACTACCAAGGCAGAGCACCACAAACATTACTTATCGTGGACAAAACAAGAAGTATTTCTAGGGCTATGCTGCAGAAAATAATATGTTACCGCAAAGAATAGAAATCCTATCTTTTCTTTCTAATTCTCTCTGAGTTAAATGAAATCTAAATTAAGTGTCACAAATACATGCATAGGAAGCAGCCTCACAGTATTTATTTTATTTATATCTTTAGATATAAATCACAATAAAAATGTCCATACAAAAAGCTCTAGGCACCCTAACAATTAATTAAACTTACAATCATAAATGATAACCACCCACCAGCAAAAAATAACCATACACAAATAATGAATTGACTCAGTGAACCCATAAATCAAAGCAGCAAACAGCTACTTTAGCTTCTCCCCTTCCCAGCCTCCACAGGCACACCCCTTCAACCCTTCTCCAATAAATCCCTGTCCAATAAATGGCTTTTACAGTGTGCCCGAAGATCAAGTTCAGACTAATTTGGACCAAGGGGGTCTGTAGTTGAAATACAGAACTTCCAAGAGTGAATTACTCATCTGTTAGTAGCCAATAGCCTTTTGGCAGCTTCTCAGTAGAAAAGGGAAAACCTCTCGTGAAAAGAGAGGAATAACTCAAACAAAGAAAAGAAAAACACAGGAGAAAATTGTTATAAAAAAATTAATGCAGCAAAACAAATAGAATAGCACATATTTGAATACCATTTCTCCTATACTCACAGTGCATTCACCCACATAAAAAGTGGCATTTGACCATTTAAAAATAATAATAACCACACCAGATTTACTATAGTCTGTTAAAGAGTAAAGGCAGAATTGTTTTTCAGATTAAGAAAATCCCTAGAAACAATAGGGACTGGATGATGCAAGGAGGCTCACCTTCTATCTTGGTAATAGCCTTACCTACAGATAAACTTGACTATGTCACTGCACAAAATCTCTTTCAAACCAAATGGGATAAACTTATTTTTGTAATTGTTAATACAGCATTTTTGGTTCTTGTTACTTGTGGAACTTGTGTGGTAATGATTTATAAATTTGCTTATATTTTCTAAATAAACAGTTATTAAAATAGAGAAATATGGCAGTCCCTTGGTACCTATGTATAGTAGCCCCACACAATGGAATGCCCATTGGCACTATTTACATTCTATGGAGGTATGCTCCGTAAAAGACCCCCATCACCTGGTGCAGAGGATAGTGTTGTGTGCTGGATGTTGGAACCAGTGGATCTGTAATTATTGATCCTATTGCCCTTTCAATTGCCTACCCACAACCCTGTGCTCTGCATTCCCGCCCCCTGTTTGGCACAGTGACAGAAGACAGGGGGAATCAACATTCCCTAAGGGTAAATAGGAGTCATCTCTTTCTCGTCTCTGCACCTTTATCTTATCCCCCTGTAAGCTAAGCATCTCGATCTCTTCAATCTCTCCTGGTACAGAAATCTTTACTTGCCTCTGATCATCTTCGTTGCCCATCTGTGGACCACTCTGTTTCTGATATCTTTTTTCAGAAGGGGAGAACAGAACAGAACACAGCACTCAGTCTAAAAATTATTTCACACAAATTCTCAGAGATGTCAGGAACTTACGACATTTTTGTTTGGGGACCAAAATCTAGCTGAGGCCAGCACTGTCTAAACTGCTGGTGGCATTATTCTGATGCTAATTATTTTCAGATAACAACGAGTAGCTGTTAACCTCATGGCAGTTGGTGGGTTGTATCTGTGCCTGTGCTGCGCCAGAGTGACTGCTGAAATGGAAGGGAAATTAGCATGGCCTGGTCAGGGTGCCCCGGATGGCTGCTTTTAACTAGATGCCTCTAGTTCATTGCTTATCATGAAAGGGGCAAAGTGCAATTCTTTCACTTTAATTTTCACAAAAAAACTCTTGCAATCGGTAGTTAATGAGGGTTATGACTCGCCCTCTAGATGCTATATCCTACATTTTCAATGCCTCACCAAGTTTTTAGCCTTGTGACTTCCAATAACCTTAATTAGTTAATGCTATTAAGAGTCACATTGCTAACTAGGATCGAGGGGTAGCCGTGAAGTGGGTATTCACCCGCGGAAGCTTATGCTCCAATACGTCTGTTAGTCTATAAGGTGCCACAGGACGCATTGCTAACTAGATTATTGTAACCAGACATGGGCCTAAACCAAGAGTCCATGTACTTAGTCGCTTGATCTTATTGTTTAAATAACTAGCAGACTAAATAGAAAAGGAGAGCATGGCTCTAACTGATAAATAGGTTTCCAGCACCATTCCTGGCTTACAGTACTTATAAATGTTTGTAACTTATTAGTCACTGATAATTAAACATGCCCTTCACAAAAGTATCTGCCATATAAGAATGTTGCAGTTGCTTTTAAAATGTAATTTTAAGTATCATGTGAATAACATTATATAATATTCATATAGTGCCTTCCATCCCAAAGTGCTTCACAAACTCTGTCAATACAGCATGATACCCTGAAAAGAGAGGCTATTTAACTGTAACTATAGTCCCTTAAGAGATGCCTCTCAGCGCTGGATTAGAGTATAGGCATTGTGGCCCAGAGCCACAGAGGCCTGGGTGCCTAAACCCCAGATTTAGGCTCCTAAATCTCAGTTTTAGGCTCCACTGTGATCCACAAAACCCTCTGCACCTGCCACTTAACGCTTTAGGCCCCTAAATGCTCTCTGGACCCAAATTTCTGCTTTAAAAGTTCCTTAGGCACCTTAAGTTTCTGCCTCTGTATTTGTACACAGCTGCCAAGAGTGAGGCAGCAATCTCCTGCCTAAACCCCAGTGCAATCCACAAATACCTATCTTGCCTGCAGGTCCCAATCCGGAAGGCTGCCTCGGAGCACTCTTACTGGATCCAATCCCTTTCAAAATCTGACCAGTCACTGGAGCAGGGAAACTGGGCCCCCCACCACTCAGATGGGTGCCCTATCTGCCATGCTACAGAGTAATTCTCACTCTCTCTGTGGCCCAGTTACAGCTTCAAAAGGTAAGATTGAGAGAGGCCCACATTAGAATATCCCGTAGCCTGGGGGCTAGAGCACCCTCCTAAGAGAAGGGAGACCTTGGTTCAATTCCTTCTCCCCCTCCTCTTCCAGCCCCCCATCAGGCAGAGAGTGGAATTAAACCCGGTCTCCCACATCCCATGTGAGTGCTCTAATCACTGAGCTTATAAGGTTGGCAGCTCTTCCTCCTCCAGCCATTGTTTCAGAGAGTTAGGCAGGCACCTAAGCCATTCTTGCAATGAACAGCTTAGGCACCTTAAACTGCCTGATTCCAGGAGTGGGGCTCCCGGCTGTGGATCCCAAGTGGAGATCGACACTTCCCTGCAGCCCAAACTTCAGCACCAAACTCCCTGAGAGGGGCAGCGCTTAGGTCGTACCCCTTTCATTGGCATCTCCATTGGCTAGCTTAGGCAGCTCCCAACCTGCTGAGCTGGCTTTTGTGGATACCATTCTTAGGCACCTATCTCTCCCCATTCATTGTATCGAGAACCTAGGCACCTAATCCAGGCTTTGTGGATCCCATATCGTTCAAGTGATTTCCTAGGTGACTAAAAGTTAGGCGTTTCCACATTGAGTATGGCAACATCCAAGGCCCTTTGTGGATCTGGATCTATAAGCCTATGCCTCAGGCCCCAGATCATGGAGTCTTATGATAAGATCAGAATCTGTGCTGTCATATAAAAAAAATAATGTTCTAGTCCTATGGGGTATGTCTATACTAGACATTTTAACCTCAAGTTAATTGATTGCTAATTAACTCATTGTCAAGACTGGCCTGGACACTCCCTAAATACTTGCTCCAAACTAAAACTGGGCTCGGAAGCATTCCATTTTTCTCAATAAATGTTGGTAAATGTTCATTTCAACATACACACCCAAACCGACAAAAAATATTTCCATCAATAATAATAGAAATTTACAGATAGGCAAAAAAAAATGCTGCTTGAGAACTTACTAGATTTTGATTTAAAGATATTTACTTTGTATTTTTTGACATATAATGTTGACAATTTGTGTTTTAACAGTTATAAATCTTTAACTTAGTAAATATCAGCATTTATTCTCATTAAATAATTATTGTCTGAATCCCTTTATTGCTTCCCCCTCTCCATAATTTCCTACATTTGTGAAAATGTAAATAGATACAAATTGGAAAGAATGACAAACACTGATATTATCCATTGAAATTATAAAAAAAAATGAAAATCGAATTCTGCCAAGCCTAACTGTAATGGCTGATCCAAGAGTGGTGCACAAACATTTAGCAATATTGTTAACCTATCCAACTATACTCTCAGCCCAGCAGAAGCAGCTGTCCTATCTTGGGGCCTCTCCTTCTGCCCCTCCACCCCCACGAACATGATACAGTTCTGTGGTGACCTAGAATCCTATTTTCGACATCTCCGACTCAAGGAATATTTCCAAAATACCTCTGAACAACATACTAATCCACAGAGGCCTCCCTACCAACACTACAGAAAGAAGGATTCTAGGTGGACTCCTCCTGAAGATCGAAACAGCAGACTGGACTTCTACATAGAGTGCTTCCGCCGACATGCACGGGCTGAAATTGTGGAAAAGCAACATCACTTGCCCCATAACCTCAGCCATGCGGAACGCAATGCCATCCACAGCCTCAGAAACAACTCTGACATCATAATCAAAAAGGCTGACAAAGGAGGTGCTGTTGTCATCATGAATAGGTCGGAATATGAACAAGAGGCTGCTCGGCAGCTCTCCAACACAAGTTTCTACAAGCCATTACCCTATGATCCCACTGAGAGTTACCAAAAGCAACTACAGCATTTGCTCAAGAAACTTCCTGAAAAAACACAAGATCAAATCCGCACAGACACACCCCTGGAACCCTGACCTGGGATATTCTATCTACTACCCAAGATCCATAAAACTGGAAATCCTGGGCGCCCCATCATCTCAGGCATTGGCACCCTGACAGCAGGATTGTCTGGCTATGTAGACTCCCTCCTCAGTCCCTACGCTACCAGCACTCCCAGCTACCTTCGAGACACCACTGACTTCCTGAGGAAACTTCAATCCATCGGTGATCTTCCTGATAACACCATCCTGGCCACTATGGATGTAGAAGCCCTCTACACCAACATTCCACACAAAGATGGACTACAAGGCATCAAGAACACTATCCCCGATAATGTCACGGCTAACCTGGTGGATGAACTTTGTGACTTTGTCCTTACCCATAACTATTTTACATTTGGGGACAATGTATACCTTCAGATCAGCGGCACTGCTATGGGTACCCGCATGGCCCCACAGTATGCCAACATTTTTATGGCTGATTTAGAACAACGCTTCCTCAGCTCTCGTCCCCTAAAGCCCCTACTCTACTTGCGCTATATTGATGACATCTTCATCATCTGGACCCATGGAAAAGAAGCCCTTGAGGAATTCCACCATGATTTCAACAACTTCCATCCCACCATCAACCTCAGCCTGGTCCAGTCCACACAAGAGATCCACTTCCTGGACACTACAGTGCTAATAAACAATGGTCACATAAACACCACCCTATACCGGAAACCTACTGACCGCTATTCCTACCTACATGCCTCCAGCTTTCACCCTGACCACACCACACGATCCATCGTCTACAGCCAAGCTCTGTGATACAACCGCATTTGCTCCAACCCCTCAGACAGAGACAAACACCTACAAGATCTCTGTCAAGCTTTCTTACAACTACAATACCCACCTGCGGAAGTGAAGAAACAGATTGATAGAGCCAGAAGAGTTCCCAGAAGTTACCTACTACAGGACAGGCCTAACAAAGAAAATAACAGAATGCCACTAGCCGTCACCTTCAGCCCCCAACTAAAACCCCTCCAACGCATTATTAAGGATCTACAACCTATCCTAAAGGATGACCCAACACTCTCACAAATCTTGGGAGACAGGCCAGTCCTTGCCTACAGACAGCCCCGCAACCTGAAGCAAATACTCACCAAGAACCACATACCACACAACAGAACCACTAACCCAGGAACTTATCCTTGCAACAAAGCCCGTTGCCAACTGTGCCCACATATCTATTCAGGGGACACCATCACAGGGCCTAATAACATCAGCCACACTATCAGAGGCTCGTTCACCTGCACATCCACCAATGTGATATATGCCATCATGTGCCAGCAATGCCCCTCTGCCATGTACATTGGTCAAACTGGACAGTCTCTACGTAAAAGAATAAATGGACACAAATCAGATGTCAAGAATTATAACATTCATAAACCAGTCGGAGAACACTTCAATCTCTCTGGTCACGCAATCACAGACATGAAGGTCGCTATCTTAAAACAAAAAAACTTCAAATCCAGACTCCAGCGAGAAACTGCTGAATTGGAATTCATTTGCAAATTGGATACTATTAATTTAGGCTTAAATAGAGACTGGGAGTGGCTAAGTCATTATGCAAGGTAGCCTATTTCCCCTTGTTTTTTCCTACCCCCCCCCCCAGACGTTCTGGTTAAACTTGGATTTAAAGTTGGAGAGTGGTCAGTTTGGAGGAGCTATTGCCAGCAGGAGAGTGAGTTTGTGTGTGTGTCCCCCGGAAAAAAAGGGGGGGGGTGAGAAAGCCTGGATTTGTGCTGGACATGGCCCACTTTGATTATCATGCACATTGTAGGGAGAGTGGTCACTTTGGATGAGCTATTACCAGCAGGATAGTGAGTTTGTGTGTGTGTGTTTTGGAGGGGGGTGAGGGGGTGAGAGAACCTGGATTTGTGCAGGAAATGGCCCACCTTGATTATCATGCACATTGTGTAGAGAGTTGTCACTTTGGATGGGCTATTACCAGCAGGAGAGTGAGTTTGTGGGAGGGGGGGTGGAGGGTGAGAAAACCTGGATTTGTGCTGGAAATGGCGCAACTTGATGATCACTTTAGATAAGCTATTACCAGCAGGACAGTGGGGTGGGAGGAGGTATTGTTTCATGTTCTCTGTGTGTATATAAAGTCTGCTGCAGTTTCCACGGTATGCATCCGATGAAGTGAGCTGTAGCTCATGAAAGCTCATGCTCAAATAAATTGGTTAGTCTCTAAGGTGCCACAAGTCCTCCTTTCCTTTTGGCCAACACTGTGGGTTTAATCCAGCCTCATTGCCTCTGCACATACACTTGTCTTAGGGATTCGAGGAACCTGTGCTATGAGGCTCCAGAACCTTTTGGAAAGCCATGCTCATTAGGATTTGCACAACCACTAGGTTGGTCAGAGCCTGAGGCTATGTAAGAGTGGTGCTAGCCCCAACCATCTAAATTCCTATCTGACCACATCTACTGTGGAATCAAGGAACCTCGCTGCTGACTCTTTCAGACGGATTTTGGCCCCAAACTGTCTTTTGGTACATAGTTTAACGATTAAGATAATATTAGTGTAGTTAGAGCTGACTCTTTTTCATTTTACCACTGTCCCGATGAACCCCATTAGTGGGAATATGAAGAGGAACTGCAGACACTTATGGCCAAACAGCACACTACATTATGGAGAGGGACAATTTTGACCAGTGACACCAAGGCAAATTCTGTTCTCCTGAAGGGTGCTGACAGATCTTTAATGTCCTCACGCAGTGGAATGGGCCTTGATTTTTAAGGTCTTATTCAAAAGGCTTCCACACAGTGAAATGGTTAGATTGTACTCGCTTTGTCTGCCTCAGGATAAAGGGCTGAAATGATCCTGTGGGGATTTGAACTTTGACTCTGAAGAGTCTGGCCTTTCCCAACCTGATGCTTAGACCTCTAAGGTTATGACTGCACTGCACTACATCTCAAAGCCTGGGTCAATTGACTTGGGTTTGCGCAGTTTGAGCTGTGAGGCTAAAAATAAAGGTATAGACGTACCCGCTGAGGCTGGAGCCCCTTCCCCACTCGCTGGGTTTCAGAGCCCAGGCTGCAGCCTGAGCAAGAATGTCTACACTGCTATTTTTAGCTGCTCAGCCCAAGCCCCACAAGCCTGAGTCAATTAACTCGGGCTCTAAGAATTGACGCTGCAGGCTTTTCTTTGTAGTATAGACATATCCTGACCTAAGTTGTACCATAAGACTGTAAAATACTACCTGTCCTACAGGGTGAATTCCACTGAATATCATGGAGTTCCTGCAAAAAGACGCTCCCCTTCTTGAAGGGCAGTGGGCATTTTAGGCTCCAGGATGACATACAAATATTGTAGCTAATTATAAATACATTTCAATATTTCATCCACATTACATCTTTTTTTGCTTGCATGGCTGACTGCTACTACATAATTCACAACATAATCCTCAATAATTTTCAGTCAAGGTTCAAGCAGAAATGTGTCACACCAGGATTATATTATTTATTATTATAATGTAGGATTTAAGACAATATATTTTATCTCAAAGCCTGACATGTTGCACGCAGTTTTCTTGGCTGGCAAATAAATAACTGTGGCTGTTTCAAGATTACCTATAGGTTCAATTCAAATCAGAATTTACTGTGTTTGGTTCTTCTTATCTTATTTGAAACATTGATCATTTTCTTTCTTTTAGATTTTCATGTGTTTTTTCTTCCACACTACAGTTAAGGCACTGTCTTGCATTGAGGACAATGCAGAGCCACACTACCCAAACATCACCCCTGCCTCATTCTCCTAAAGGGTGACGTTTGCAAACCCCCCCCCTTCTAAAGCCAGGGACATGGCCCTATTGCCTCCCTACCCCTTTGCACAGGCTGCCACCAGCAGTGAACTTAATCATGTAGAATTCCTGTGCTTCTTGACTGTAAGGCTCTTAATGTGCTCTGCACCTGTGAAGGAATAGATGGCAGGGACAGTGGGGGTTCTTGACCCCGTCCCTCTCTTGAACAGTTGTGCAGGGAGCGGGCACAATTTGACCCTGAACCTCTACAGAGCTGCACATATGAGGCTCTCCTTTATGATTATTTATAGGCATTTCCACGGCACTCTTCTTAGTTTAGGGGTAAGCCACAAACACTCAGAGCCTGGTACAGACATTCAGGGACCATCCAGACTAGCCTTTACAAAGGAGTGAACTAACCCAAGTTAACTGGCGATCAATTAACTCAGGGTAAAAACTTTAATGAAAACAAGCCCTCAGCACATATTCATAGGTTATGGTGCCAGTGGCTTGCAGTGCTGCCAGCATTGTACCTCCATTTATACATGCATCGCTTTGTTTTTAAAGGAGAACTGAAGGTTTTCATTTGTAAAGGACCACATACTAGAGGAAGAGTTGCATGCACCATCCAGAAACATTGCACTCTTGCATTTCAGTTCCCCAGGTTTGTTGAATCTATTTTGGGATTCCCTTATCCCCTAATGACTTAATATAAAAATTATCAAAGCTCTCAGAAAACAGTCCCTACAGGCCGCATAACCCATTTCCACACAAAGGCTCCCAAAGTATTTTACAGACATTCCTATACAGGAATCATATCATCCATCTCTAATATGCCAGGCAGAGATTAGCAAATAGTTATCTTTAATGGTACATAAGCATTTAAGACAGAAACTAAAAAAGAAGGGAAGTTAGGTAAGCAGAATGAAATTTAACCAGCACCCCGGAGTTAATATGCTCCATATCTTGTGTAAAGTTTTATGCCACCTTCCTATGCAACAACTAGTCAGGATTCAGTTTTACATCTCGTCTGAAAAACGTGACCCTATAGGCACCTCCAGCAGCAACACTGGCCCCCAAGCACCAATCTGGGGTAGGCAAATCAGGACGATATTATCTTTCAGTTCATTCAAAAAAAATCACACCATTTATTGTATAATTTATTCAGGCAGCTACGATACCGTCTGTGCTGGAAATGGCCCTGGCATTTCAAACATTGTTTTTGTAGACCTTAATTAAAAGTATAATTATTTACCCAGAATTTTACAAAGCTTGTCAAGTTTTATACTGAAAAAATTGGCCTCTCTACCCATTTTTATAATCTCATGGAGAAACTGGATTTTAAATAGCTAAATGTTAAAAACAAAACAAAATTAACCCTACTATGGCACAAAAAGGAAGGATGATTTTCTGGCTAAATTCTGCATTTGGTAGCAGGAAAACTGGTTTCTATTCCTGGCTCTGATACAGATTTCCTATATGACCACTGGGAGTTAGGTGCTTAGATACCTTTAAATAATCTGACCCTAAGTTACTTTTGAAAATGGCACTGTAGGCTTTTAAAAATGTGACCCTTAGGGCCTGTTCCAAAGCCCAATGAAGTCAATGGAAAGATTCCCATTGACTCCAATGAGCATTGGGTTAAGATGCTGAAGCAAGATTTATTTCTTTTTTTTTTTTAAGTATTCACTGATTTTGGATGCCCAACTTAGGAGACATCTAAGGACCTGATTTTCTGAGGTACTGAGCACTGATGGTTCTAACACTTCTCTCCCCCCCCCCACACACACACACAGTGGTGTATGAGGGTAAATCCGTTAATGTGTGAGGTGCTCAGATAATACAGAGACGAATGCTATAGAAAAGTCTAAAATTATCAGTTTTTAAATCCTGACAAGCATAAAATAAACAATGTTCTTCTATGTGAGATTCCAATTTCCCCCCAAAAACTCCACATCTTTGTTCTCCTGTGATGACTCTATTGTAAGTCAATTAACATCAGTTTGGCTAGCCACTTTAGGCATAATTCTCTTCTCACTTACACCAGTGAAAATTAGGAGTAAACACTACTGAACTCAATGGAGTAACAGCAGTGTGAGTAAGAGAATTAGCCCAATCTGTGATACATTTTTACTTTTTAGACTCATGAAAATTCTGGCACCCTAAATTCTTCTTTAGGGTCAATATCTGCTAATGCAGACTGCTGAGCGGGGGCCCCAATCCACTGCCTGTTGAAATCAATAACACTTCTTCCACTGACATCAAGAGGTGTTGGATCAGGCTCCAAATGCATAATTATAAGGGGTTTTTTGAGGTGGCTAATATTGATTTGAAGTTGCAATCTGAGTAGATGAAAAAAATGGAATGTTGTATTTTATATACAATGCACGCTATTAAATGGACATTCACACAGAGCTAATTTTCTGCTAGCTCAGGAATTATAAAATAAAAAGAGGGCATAAACAGCCTCTGTGAGTTTCTGAAGGACACAGAACACACTGCTTCCAAAGCCTCATTACTTTTGTTTTCAGGAGCAAAAGGAAAGACATGTGATCCTTTGAAATACAAGAATGTTACAAAGACTTCTGCCAATCAAGGACAGCTTTTTCTTTGCATTAGAGATTTTATTATCCCCTTATTAATGCATAGTGTACCTAAGGAATTGTCCTTGGTAAAGACCCAGTGAAATGCAGCATTTTGTAAATATCTGGGGCCTGATTCCCCATTACTCTGCACCTTGTTCAGTCACTTTCACAGTTCATGGCAACTGCACCTGTATTCCCTCTCTATGGTCCACCCACTCTTAGGCCTCCAGCTCCCGAGCCGTAACCTCTCTTGGGCAGTGACCCGTCTTTCACCCTCCTGACCAGGGTATTTCCAGGCTAAACCGTTCCGTGCCTACATTGCGTTATTCCCCAGCAAGGCAGACCACTTAAACAGACCTGCATTTGCATTTTGCTTACTCTTTGAGAGCTTTAAATGCTGTAATTGCCACAGTTATACATTACCACATAGCTCTTTCTAAGCAAGCACATTTAGTCTTAAGGTCAAAGCGTTACAGAGAAAACATTAAAAACAATAAAAGAACCTTCACACATGCTATTAACCTTAGCAGAGTTCGCCCCAACTTCAACAAAAGCTCTGGCCAGTGACCAATCCATCAAACCCCCACCAACAGGTTTTTCTGCGGTCACAAGTTCATAACAGCTGTTAGCTCAGAACAAGCACATTGACTGGGCCAGGTCCTTCCAATCCTTCCCAAGAAGAATTGGGGCTCCCCTTGGAAAGAAGGTTTGTTGGATCAGAAAGAAGGCCCTGACTCAGTTTTAATGCAGGCTATTTAACCAAAATTCCTTTATTTGTCTGTTGGTCCCTGGAGAATGCAGTTTGAACCAGTATATGCAAGCCTCTCTCCAGGGGGTTGTAGTTCTGTGGAGATGTTACGTGAGACAATTTGCTTAACCGCACCCTCCTGCACTGTTTGTAGTTCCTGTATGACTGTGGTCCCCCTAGACATGGAATTACATACAATCCCTGGCTCACAATGATACATAAACTTAATCCAGTAGAGTTTAACTTTGTTCATTAATGTTTGTCCAAGATATTGCAGGAAATTGCCATGTCTGTCACAGTCATTGACACCAATGCAAAATAGGTATGAAATGCTACCATATCCGAATAGTAGCATTTTACACCCACTTTGCACTGGTGTCAATGATGACACAATGGAGGGCAACACAGAATCAGGTTCCTAGACTTTATTTTAAGGTTTTTATGACTACTCTAATATGACTAACCTGATATTCTTCTTTGAGAAAATAACTGATCTTTTAGATAAGGGAAATAAGGTAGATCTAATACACTTGGACTTCAATAAAGCATTTGACACAGTACCACATGGGAAATTATTAGTTAAATTGGGTAAACTGGGAATTAGTAAGAATTGTAAGATAGGTAAGGAACTGGCTAAAGGCAAGAAGGCAATGGTGAATTATCCAGACTGGGGGACGGTATCCAGTCGAGTTCCTTAAGGATCAGTCTTGGGACCAATCTTATTTAATATTTTTACTAATGACCTTGGCACAAGGAGGAGTGTGCTAATGAAATGTGCTGATGAGTCAAAGTGGGAGGCATCATCGATACAGAGGGAAATTGGAATATTATAAGGAAGAAATGGATGACCTTGAAGACTGGAGTGACAGAAATGGAATGAAATTTAATAGTACAAAGTACAAGGTCATGCACTTAGGATCTAATAATAAGAATTTCTGCTATAAACTGTGGGCTCATCAGTTGGAAGTGATAGAGGAGGAGAGAGACGAGTGGGTTGATCACAGGATGATGCTGAGCCACCAATGTAATGCAGCTGTAAAAATGGCAAATGCAATCCTAGGATGTCTCTGGCAAGGCATTTTAAGCAGAGACAAAGTATCAATGCCTTTGTACAAGGCAGTATTCATAATCTGGAATACTGTGTACTATTCTGGTCACCCATGTTCAAGGAAAATGAATTCAAACTAGAACATGTGCAGAGAAGAGCTACTAGGATGACTGGGGGAGAGAGGGCCTATCTCATAAGAGGAAATTAAGAATTTGCTGGTTCATCCTAGCAAAACAAAGGCTGAGAGGAGATATAATTGATCTCTACAAATACCTCAGGGGGGTAAATGCCAGGGAGGAAGAATCTAAAGGACAATGTTGGCACCAGAGCAAATGGGTAAAAACTGGCCATGAACAAATTCAGGCTGGAAATTAAAAGAAGGTTTCTCATTAACAGAAGAGCCGGGGCCTGACAAGAGATGCAGGAGCTGACCTGGAGTACTGTGGTGTGGCAAGGGATGTCGGGGCTGTATTTGATGTAATGTCTGGATACGGCTGAGGAACTTGGCGTTTGGACTCGTTTTCTTACAGTTTACGTGCCTAGGACTTTTGGAATAAATTAGCCCAATAAGAGCTATTGGCACTAAGAAAGACAGATGGGACTGGTCTAGGGGCCTCTGAAAGGGGGAACTGCAGTAGGCACTCTTGTCGTGCTCTGGCCTGCTGGCGGAGGGCACTCCAGGCAGGGCTGACCCATGACAATTATGGGGAAGAATATGGGCACCTGGTCTGGCACAGGGAAGCGTGACATGCTTTAATCCCAGGAGCGAGCCACCTCATAACAGTGTCTCACCGGCCTCAGAGGGGAACCCACGGCTTATTCCCTGAATGGCGTTTCTGCTGTTACTTTTCATAATTTTGCATTGCAACTCGTCATATCAGAAACATTCTGCTAACAAGCAGCTTACGTCATTCATCAATCTGTTCAGATTTGTCTGACAACCAGCCCATATAATTTCTCTTTAAAACCTATGGGGTGGATCTGTAGGAGGAGCTCTCCGATGCCCCCTTTTGCCCCTGTCATCCCAAAACCTTTGGATATAAATTTGATATCTGGTCCTGCAACTCCCAATTCCCATCCAGTTTCTAGGGAGTGTGTGTGGTGCCCCTTTGTCCTTCAAGGTGTTGGCTGCCCTGGCAGTGGGCTGAGGTTCCCTTCCCCACACTTGGAGCATTCCAGGAAGCAACTCGGGACAAAAGGGAGAAATAAGGCAAGGCTGGCTCCCTGTGAAACAGCTCTCAACCATGCACTGCTTTTAACCGCAGAGGGGTTGGGCAAGCAGTCCCTTTGGCCTAACCACAGCTTCTTGGGGATATGGGGGAAGAGTATTGATCCCCCGACACTGAGTCCAGGTGAGCAGTAGTTCTTCCCCCACCAGGCTCCAGGTCCTTTACATTACCACACACCATCAGACAAAGTTCCCACTTCTTCCTGGCTATAGTTACCACTGTCATCTCCCAAGCAGCTGTCGCGCACATTATCTGGGCATTTCGCACCTTTGGGTGGGTGCCATAGACTTGGCAGGGCATTGAAACTGCCTCACTGTCCCTGGTGTTGGCTGAACACACCGTCATCTCTGCTGCCTTTGGAGCCTGCGGTTTGGGACCTTGCCAGCCTGCAGGGTCCTAGAGCCTGAGGTTTGGGACCTTTCCAGACTGCAGGGTCCTAGAGCCTGCACTCCAGCCCTAACCCAGAGTCTACCCAGCAATGAAACAGCCCCGCAGCCTGAGCCCCACAAGCCTGGGTCGGCTGGCCCAGGCCAGTCGTGGGTTTTTCTTTGCTATGGAGACACACCCAGAGACTTTCCCTTCAGGTCAGTATGACTCCTTGATCCCATGGAGCAGGAAGCTGTCTCACTCCCCCACGCAGACACCCCCACCCCAGTCTCAGGTATTTGTCTGCATACACTGTGAAGGTAACTTGCTCTCAACTCTGTTTCCTCTCGGATACTGAATGGTGGGATCTACATGGTCGCTTGGGAAGCTTTTTGAAATACTTTTGCTCGGGTTTACACTTTCGCTCTTAAGTTGAAAGCCAGGAGCAGGTCTGTTAGTTTGTCTTGGTAAAGTTAGTTAGTTAGCAAGTATGCTAATGAGCAACTCAAGAAAGAGCAGCTGCTGAGCTGGTGTGGGCAGCAAGGTTTGTCTGCTGCTGGTCAGAAGAAATTGGAGCTGGTGGCCATGCTGGGCTCATGTGCCTTGAGGAAGGATGGGGCACCTGCTCCAAACCAAGGGCCAGAAGGGGTCCCTTTTCCTTCTACAGGGCATGCAGGTGACCAGTGGGATGGTCCCACAGATGGCCCAGCACATGTAGTGGCTAGGGCGAGAGGTCCAGAGCTGTGGAGGCTGGCATGGAAAAGACTGCTTGTGCAGGAGTGACAGATGGAGCTGGAGCCAGGCACCAGAGTGAGGAGACAGAGCTGAGGCAACAGAAGGTTGCTGACCAGGACAAACACAGGCAGCCTGAACAGGAGGAGAGGGCCAAGCCATGCTCCGGGAATCCAGGCAGAAGGATATAAGGGTTTGCCTGATCAGGGGCTGGCAAGCAAACAGATGGGGGTATGATGGACTTCATTGCCCTGCTTGTAGCCTGAGTAAATACGAATACCAAAAAAGGTTCTCAAAAAGAAAAAGAGGACTTGTGGCACCTTAGAGACTAACAAATTTATCTGAGCATAAGCTTTCGCGAGCTACAGCTCACTTCATCAGATGCATTCAGTGGAAAAGAAGGTTCTGAGATTCTGACTGAGAGATTGTGGGAAGTTATTTTTCCTCATGTGTTATTTTGTGTAATGATGTAACAGGGTTAAACCCTCAGATCTCAGCTGTGAACCAATCAAGGCCAGCTTCAGTAGCCATGCTCACTGTCTACCCTCACTGGGGAATCTGAGTCAGTGCTGAGTGTGTCTCTGGCCAAGAGTCCTGCTCAACTGGTGAGACTCTGACACAGCTAGAAGATGCTGCGGGCCAGAACTCTGCTGGGAGCAGGGATGACTGTGGCACAGTAATATGACAATTTGGGAGTTCTAGCAGTAACACTTCCGAATTGTGGATTATTTCATGAAACTATGTCATGAAGTTACTGTGTCATGGAAAGCTACATGTATGTAGATCAACCATGAGTTAGCATGGTTGTCTCATGTCTCTGCCGGGCCAGAGACAATAGGGTGATCATCACTCAACCATCGTGTGGTCAGAGTAAAACACTTTGGGACAAAAGGTTTGCTCCAGCTAGGAGAGGACACTTTCTCCAATTGTCTGAAGGGAGGGGGTGGGAGAAGGGGAAAGGTACCAAAAGACAGAAGAAAAGAAGCAGGTGACACCAGCTGGAGTCTATAAAGGAATTCACGGGGGAGAGACATTTTGCACCAGATCAAGATGAGGGAAGCTGCTGCAAGGACAGCATATGCAAGGGGATAGAGGAGTCTGCCTGCCTGCTGGAACACAGATGAGCCCACTACCAAGGGACTAATGAAGGACTTTGTATTTAGGATGGTCAGTTCTTTCCTGTGCTTTATCTGTTACATAAATAGCAATGTGCTAGGATTGGTGCAAAGCCTTTCTTCCAGCACATGTTAAGCATTCACAACTACACATTGCCCCTGAGCGAGTTATACTGTAACCCAGAAGCTGCACACCTTTGGGATGGAGTCCTGGGAGAGGAACGTGTTTAGGTACTGGGAAGCCTGAAGGGTTAGTGCTGTGCCTAAATATGCAGGGCGGGGATGGCAGACAGGCTCCAGAAGCTGCACACACAGCCTTGGGGATCCAGAACAAACAGGCTTGGTTTCCACTCACAGCATTGTTAGTAGAATGGCCAGGAGGGAGCACTAGCTAGGATCTGTGATAGACTGGATCTCTGGGCCCCACCTCCACTTATCTCACCCATGTTAACTTGACATGCCCAGCCGGGTTTGATGCCTGCAAGCCCTTTTCCTTCAGGAGCCTGTCACAGAATAAAGTTTGCAGTGACACAGAAGCAGCATCTTCAAAACAAAGCATTTATTTTTCCTTCATCCAAACATATGTAGCACATGGAGCAAAGGTATTTCACATTTCATCTTACCTGCCCCTTCATCTTTCCTGGCCAGCTTTTGTAAGCTCTGATTCACAGGGCATGTGACACTATTTCACAGAGTATGTCTCAGAAACTCCCCTTGGGATGCTATTGACTCCCCACTCAACACCCCCACCTTCTCTAGGCCAGCATCTTTAAGGTTTTAGCATCTCCTATGATCCTAGGTTTAGGTCTGGAAGCAGTATACTTTGCTAGACTAGAGGGTGCCAGGACAGGGGTTCTTTCCCACTTAATAGCTTCCCCAAAAATCCAGTGTATTTCCTATGATAGCACCTTATCTTTGTGATGGTTTTGTTTCCTGTTGGTTTTCCCGTTATAGGCTCCTTTGATTTAATTCTGTCCTTTCAGGATAACACCACACTGGTAAACTGAGGTGCATATAAGTATAAAAAATAATACCTGTAACCCCCTTTTTCTCCACACCTCCTTCATCATAAAATTCCAAATGACATGGTATGCGGATTAGTGACAACCATGATTTTCTTATATGGCCACAGATTTGTTACACTGCTTCCAAAATTGCAAGAATATTAACATACTCATGAAAACAATTAACTTACTACATTCTTAACTTGAATATAACTTTGCAAAATACTACACAATAGGCAAAAGCTCTATACAAAGAATTAGGAGGGTAAGATCCCCTGACATTTTTCAGTTAAAGTGTGGCCACTAATTTCCAGACTGGAACTTAGAAGGGTGTTTCTAACCATGAAAGGAGTGAGGTTCTGGAATAGCTGCCCAATCAACGTTGTGGGAGCAACAACTTAATTAATTTTGAGAGAGAGCTGGACAAATTTATTAGTGCAATTGTATGACAGAGTTGTTTGTGATAGTAGGGGACAGGGATCAGCAGCCCTTGAGATATATACCGGAAATGAGCCCATGTTTCTAAAAGCTCATGCTTCAGGGTTTTAAGCAAGTCACCTGCAGCTTTCAGGAAGGGTTTCAGAGTAACAGCCGTGTTAGTCTGTATTCGCAAAAAGAAAAGGAGTACTTGTGGCATCTTAGAGACTAACCTCAATTTATTTGAGCATAAGCTTTCATGAGTGATCACTTTAGATAAGCTATTACCAGCAGGAGAGTGGGGTAGGGGGAGAGAAAACCTTTTGTAGTGGTAAACACCCATTTTTTCATGCTTTGTATGTCTAAGAACATCTTCTGTATTTTCCACAGTATGCATCCAATGAAGTGAGCTGTAGCTCACGAAAGCTTATGCTCAAATAAATTGGTTAGTCTCTAAGGTGCCACAAGTACTCCTTTTCTTTTTTCAGGAAGGGGTTTCACCCCCCCCCCCCTCCAAGTGTATTCTGTTTGTTTGTTTTTCCTTTCCTCTCCTTCCTCTGAAGCATCAGGAATGGCCACCACTGAAGATGGGACATTGGACAGGATGGGCCAGGGTTCTAAAGTGGCATTCTCTCTTTCAGGTGCTTGGCTGCCTGGTTCTAGCTCACATGCTCATGGTCTAACTGAGCACCATCTATAAAGTCAGGAAGGAATTTTACCTGAGGTCAGATTTGCAGTGACTTTTTTTTTTTTTAACTTTTTCTGAAGCATGTGGGTCTGGGTCACCTGCCAGGATTATCAGGGTACAGCTCAATCACTTCCCTGCCATTGCAGGGGCCTCAGGCATTGGTGTACCTCGGCCCCTCCTATTCTCTGATGGTGACACATGATAGGCTAGTCTCCTGAGGGCTGTAATATTTTAGTCTAGTTTCGGTTGTTGAGTTTAGTGGGCAGCTGCTGGGTGGTGTTGGTGACCTGTGACATACAGGAAATCAGACTCCACGATCTGGTGCTCCCTTCTGGCCCTAAGCTCTATGCCTGCATGATTCTATTACACTAATCCTTAGAATAAGGAAGTAACAGGCTGAGAGTTATAGTTTGGAAGCGGAGAGCGAAAAGAAATGGAAATCATGTATCTCTTTAATAAACATGCCTTTAATAAACAAGTTTCAGAGTGGCAGCTGTGCCCACGAAAGCTTATGCTCTAATGAATTTGTTAGTCTCTAAGGTGCCGCAAGTACTCCTGTTCTTTTTAGTAAAAAAGGCTCCTTGCCTTCTACAATGTCTTTACAGATTAATTTCCTCCTTCCAGGTTTATAGAGAGATGAGTGTCCATTTTTACAGTGTCTTATGACTATATGACAAATTGACCATCTAGCTGCTTCACAGATGTGCTCAGCTAGGGCATCATTCACCTGCCCAAGATGTTGGAGAGTAATGAGCATTAATTCCTTCTGGAGGGATGTTCTCTCTGGCACGCTATGCTTCCAAAATATGCTTCTTGAAACATCTGGCAATTTTGCTTTAGATATTTCCTCTAAAATTTAGGTCACAGCACATGCACCTGGTACAACATTCTGAAGTCTTATGAACTCTTCAGCTACAGATTTAAATGTCTCCTGACATATAAAAGTATGGCTAAGATGTTTCTTTTGCTCAGGATGTGGATAGTAATATGTTAGAAAGCATATTTTCTACAGACCATAAAAAAATAAATCTTATGGGTGAACTGTAGTTCTTGGAACTTCATTTTCTTGGTGAAAAGTGCATAATTCATCATTAATAGAGCTTTCACTTGTTATATTCACCTGACAGTAGTGATGGCCATCAGGAATGCCACTGCCTTGATCAAAAAGTACAGCAAAAATTCACTGATTCTCAGGAAGAGGTTAGAAAGTTGTGTTGAGGCAGCAATTGCTAAAGCAGAAATATGTCGTCTTAAACTCAGATCTTGGTAGTAAATAAAGGAGAAAATTTGACAAATATTTCTGGCCCCAATACAGCAATGCACTTAAACATGTGTGTAACTTTGAACAAGTGAACAGGCCCACTGAAGTTACATGTGCTTTGCTGGCTCAAGGCCTTTACTTGTAATTTTTAAAACTATAACTATATCCTCTTGCTGATTTGGGGTCCTAACATACTTTTTTTCAAATTTTTGTACCCCTTTAAATATTGTCTTTGTTCAGATATTTTTGTTAAAAATAGCCCAGTTTGTAAAGATTTTCCCCCCACAGGCAAAATGTTTCAATCATTGAAAACTTTTATTGCCAGATAAACAGGGAAATTGCTTGGACAGCAACTTAATGGAGGAGTCCTGCTCTACCATGCATGACACCTAGGTTTGATTCCCAATGCTTCATTTGCTTGAGCAGCAGGAGCTGGGAACACTTCTCCATCTCACTTCAAGTGTCATAATGATTTCATTATATGAGTCCATAGTAACCCCTGTGAGATTGTGTGCAGTAACTATGCACCTACTGTGAGTTATCATTCTAGGTGTTCTTTGATTGGTTGATGCAAGATGGGTCAACAGGTCACTAGTTGGTTAGTGTTAATGCATTTGCCACTAGTGTGCCACATTTGAAATCTAGACTCCCACAGTGGTAAAAAATAAGGAAGTATTTCCTTATTGTAATGAACAGCATGTATATCATGTAATGCAGCTGGGCCATGGTAAATAGAGTAACTGTTTTTAAGTGAATTGGAATAATCTGAGGACAGCTTATTCTCTCAGCTGTGATGTTCTCTCATAATGGGAAAACCTGCAGGAATAATTACAGCGTGCACACACCCTCTAAGTACCTGGATCAAAACAGGAAGTCATATCAAAGTAAATGACATAGAATCGGCATTGGCATCAGTGAGGCTGCTTCTCAGAAACTAGAGCTATATAACGAGCTGTATTACACACGTTGGGAAAAGGGTTATCTTTTGCATCTCCATGTAGACCTGACATTAAACATAATACTATTTTACAAATAAATCTAAACATATCTGAGTACTGGGAATATTTACTGAAAGCAGGTTACACTTCTAAAATCATATGTTTACTGATACATTTCCTTTTAGATATTAATAAAGAGGTTACTTCTAGTAATTACTGTTCTTCAAGAGTTGCCTCTAAGCATTCACATTTATAGGATTTGGCACCTCTAGTGTCAAGCTGAGGAACTGTATGACAAAGCCATGTCCACTGGCGGAGTGCAAGAGTGCTGTCAGGCTAGATGACATCATTGGCTCTGTCTATATAAGGTAGCACATCCTGTCTCCGACCTACTCAGTTCCTTCTTCCTAGCCCACAGAGTCCTAAAATACAAAGAACTCCAAGGCAGAGAGAAGGCAGGTGGATACTAGGAAGACACTGATGCAACTCTCAAAGAACAAATAATTTACATGTCGGTAATCCCTCTTTCTTTTTTGAGGACTTCTGTGCGTTCCCACTTCTGGCAGATTAGCAAGGACTGTCTCCAACAGAGGATGGTGGGCAAAGATTTCTAGGCAAAAATGGACTGTAGCTTCACCTTACCAAAGTGAACATTGGATTTGGTTGTCAAGTCCAATGAATAATGCTTATCAAAAGGAAGAATTGAACTGCATGTTGCTGCTTTGAAAAACTCTACAATAGTAGAGTAGACCAGTGACGTGTTTTTAAGCCAAGTACTACTGGTTTTGGAGCTAAAATATAACAATGGTTAGAACAAGTTTTGAAAGAGAGCAGTTAACGACACAGAGGTAAACAATAATGGTAATAAAATACAACATGGTGTTACAAAAGGTAAGTCATGCCAGTCCAACCTGATCTCTTTCTTTGAGAAGATTACTGCATTTCCTTTGTCTAGAAAATCGGTTGATCTAATCCACTTGGTACTCCTGAGGGCGTTCTGCACCAAAAAATTAAAAATTCTGGGCCATTTTTTTTAAAATTCTGCACACAATATTTTAAAATTCTGCAAGTTTTATTTGTCAATAAATAAAGGCAGAAGCTCCAGCATGGTCATGGGGAACAGAGGCTACTGGCTCCACAAAGGTGTGAGGTCACCCTGAAGCTTCCCCACCCCTCCACCCCGGGGACACAACTCAGTGATGAGGCTGCACGTGACCCTGACATAGCACAAGGCCTGGGCCTGCCCCAGAAACACCCTGGGGCCCTGCCCCTCTGTGCCAGGCACACCAGGCGTGGGGCAGGCAGGTTCAACCAGGCAGGATCCAAGTGTGGAGGGGCTCAGTGTAGGGGATCCAGGTGTGGGGTGAGAGGGTTCTGTGTGGGACAGTCTTGGTGCAGGCAGCTCAGTGGAGGTCTAGGTGTGGGGGGATCTGGATACACAGAGGCTCGTTGCGGGAGTTCCAGGGGCAATGGGACTCTGCAGGGGCTTGCAGGAGACTTGCCTCACCATGACAACCTGAGTCTCTCTTGATTTTCAGTAGGACCTTGCTGATGAGTGGAATCGGAGGAAACCTGTATATCAGGCTTCCTGCCAATGGCAAGAGGAAGGCATCGGAGAAGGAGCCCGGCCCCAGACCCCATTTGGAGCAAAACCTGTGGCACCTCCTGTTCTGCCTGGTGGCGAACAAATCCACTTGGGGAGTTCCCCACCTCTGGAAGATCGCTCTGGCTACATGCGGGTGGAGCACCCACTCGTGGTGACAGGATGAGTCCCTGCTTAGGTGATCTGCTAGTGTGTACTTGGCACCTGGAAGGTGATCCGCTTCTAGATGAATTCTGTGGTCGATGCAGAAGTCCCAGAGATGGAGTTCCTCTTGGCAGAGGGCCGAGGATCATGCTCCCCCTTGTCTGTTGATGTAGAACACTGAAGCTATCTTGTCCATCAAGACTCTGACCATTCTGCCCGACAGGTGAGGTAGGAAGCCCGCAAGCCCTGCGCACCACCCTGAGATCTTTGACATTTATGTGTAGCGTCATTTCCTCTGGGGACTACATTCCCTGGGTCTGGAGAGTGCTGAGGTGCACTCTACAGCCAACGTCCAAGGCGTCCGAAACCAACTTGACTGAGTGAGGAGTGCTGACAAAAGGAACTCCTTCCAGGACTTACCCAGGGTTGGTCCACCATCACAGCGAGGTAAGTATCGTCACTGGAATGGTAACAACCTTTTCCAGGTGGTCCCTTGACAGGGAGTAGACTGTCACCAGCCATTGCTGTAGCGGTCGCATCTGGAGCCTGGTGTGTGTGGCGCACCACATATGTGCACGCTGTCATGTGACCTAGGCGACGCAGGCAAACCCTGGTCATGGTCAGGGGAAACATGAAGACTTCCGCGATTGTCCAGGTAAGGATAAATATGTCCTTTCATCTGAGATGTGCTACAACTACCGGGAGGTATTTTGTGAAGACCCTTGGGGCAGTGAGAAGACCAAATGGGAGGACATAAAATTGGAAGGGTCACCTGTCAACCAATGAGAAGTCAATGGGCTTACACAGTAATAGTGACTTATTTTGTGAGTGAGTAAAGGTATCAGAATCTGTCCTTTAGGCAGAAAGGAAGGAAGAAACGAGTCAACTGAGAAAGCTATGCAAATAAACTAGATAAAACTTTCACCACAAATATTTGAATGTAGTGGAGGTCTAGGGTCATAAATCACTTCCAGAATTTTGTATAAAGCACTGAGCTATGTCACAGGGCCTATCATACGCAAATAACTGCTACTCCGTATTTATACAAAACACTTAAAATAAAGGATTAAACATACTGTTTGTCAAACTAAGGAAAAATACTTGCAATACCCACTTTTTTGGTCATACACTTCACCAAAAACCCAACTGTTTTTTGTTGGTTATGATGATTAAAAAATGGCTATAACAGTCCAGATTGTGATACCCTAAGGAGTGTTGCTGAAATCAAGAAGTTTGGCATGCATTCTCTCCATACAGTTTAGTGTTTTTCTTTTAGACATGATATCTTACCAAATAAAACCATCTGTGTTCCCTCTGGGAAAGGTTCCACTGTTCTGTTTCCATTGACATGGTGTTTAGCTAAAAGACAAGAAGAAAAGAAAAGTGTAGTAAAATATCGATTGCTATGGAAACACAAATACTCTTTTCAAAATGGCTCTAGGAGAGCCTGAAATTTGAGTGGTCAATAACTATGGCACAGGTGTACGTTAAGTTTTGCTTACTAATCTGTATGTCAAAAATATATCAGGTTTCAGAGTGGTAGCCGTGTTAGTCTGTATCAGCAAAAAGAACGAAGAGTACTTGTGGCACCTTAGAGACTAACAAATGTATTTGAGCATAAGCTTTCATGGGCTAAAGCCCACTTCATCGGATGCACTGATGAAATGGGTTTTAGCCCACGAAAGCTTATGCTCAAATACATTTGTTAGTCTCTAAGATGCCACAAGTACTCCTCATTCTTTTAAAAAAATATATCAATTCACCTCTCAGTGTGGGCTGTTATCCCATAAGAAGACCTGTATAACCCTAGTGATGTCTGAATTTAAATAAGAAGGGCCTGTTTTTCCAGAGGTTCTAAACCCCACAGTTCCCTTGGACAAACTGGAGTTCCACTTCGGTTTTATATTTCGGACAACTTGTCTATTTCTAACATGACATAGAGTAAGCATTATATAAACATGAATAATCATCATCATCACAGTCACAAGTGAAGCATTCTTAAAAGTGGAATTCTGACCTGTACAGAGGACGCAGGAAAAATGTAATCTTGTATTGTTACTGCTGTTGCTACCTTTTGACATGACCACACATGTGAATTTTGACTTTTTTCCATGCTGCCTATCAGTAAGCTAAATTAAAAATTCATGCATCATATTCTAATGTCACATTAATTCAATAAATATCACTTCAATAATAGGCAATGGTGTATATAGTTCATTCTGTTTCTACTTTACAGATTACCCATACTTTATACTGTTATAAGACTACTACATTATTTCCATCATTGGAAGCTATACAATGGATCAGATGTGACTACTACTTCAGTTTACTAAAGCTTAACCTGGGAGGGAGAATGCCGGGGGCCAGGAGAGGGAAAACAACAAGTCTGATTTTCACTGGCTCCATTCACTGTACAATTCAAAATCGATAGCAGTTCCACCCAAGCATTAACGTGCAATTGTTTTTAATCCTCAAATGCCTGCCACCCAATTATCTTCCACCTCCAAGCATGTCTCTGAAACTGAAACACTTTTCACACACAAGTATATTTAGTCTCCACTGTAATCAAATTCCAACCCTTTTTCCACTCGGTTCCTAGAAGAATTGATGCACTAGACTGAATTCAACAAAACTGCACCACTTCTTTTACTGAAGCTGAAAAAGTTGCTCCACTTGAGTTTTAATTAAATTAAGTTGTCTTTTTGTATTTTCCCCACTATGTGACTGTCCATTTTATGTTCAATTTCCAATCCCTCTCTTGACAGGACAACAGCGATTCTGTGGATCTGATATTCTGTGGTAGCAGAGGGACATATGCCATCGACTACAATTTTAGGGCTCCACAAGTGTATTAGAAGAGAGAGAGAGAGGACATAGGGAGTCCTTCCTCTGCCCCTGTGAATCTGCACACGTGTCAGGCATAACATGAGGTTTGTGGCACTGCAGAGTGTAATGTGCACGGGGAGGAGGCAGGAGCTAACATTCTCGCAATGCTAATTCATAGAGGGGGAATTTTTATGCAAGACAAGAGTCCTCTCTCCACTATCTCTGTGTGCCAGGGCGGCTGCGCTGGGCTGAAAACAGATACAGTTCCAAAACATATTCTGTATTATATCTAGTGCCTACCTCGAATACACTGCTTCCAGCATAAGGGAAAATCTACTAATTTGGACCCATATAGTTACTGTGGGATGAAACAGACTATGCTAAAGCTGAATGAAATATCTGAGCTTTAAGCAAAATGCAACATGCAAGATTTGATCCCAGAATATTCCCCAGGCCCTTCACTGATATCGGTTGTCTGACCATATACTTCCAAGAGAGTTAGTCCTGATAGCAACAGAAAGGGATCAAAGAGCACGAACCCAAGACAACGTGGCTGCTGTAGCTCTCCGTTCTGCAATCGCTTTCCAGATTGAGGTCCCACAGGACCTCGTCATATTGATTATCACGCTTTATATATAGTGTAAAACCTTACTGTGAGCAAACCAGGTTGAACTGGGGTATTGTATTGTTTTAGGAATGCTCTAAAATGAATGTTTTCCATTAGCAGTCAGGTGTA
Organism: Caretta caretta; assembly: GCF_965140235.1. Lineage (NCBI taxonomy): Eukaryota > Metazoa > Chordata > Testudines > Cheloniidae > Caretta > Caretta caretta. The sequence goes on along the minus strand of NC_134208.1, from coordinate 9,302,578 downwards.
TTGCAGAAATAATCCCAGCTTGGGTCAAACATTTATAGACAGATGCTGAGGGGGGAAAGTCAGGATGATCTGCAACTGGAGTGAGGGAAATTATAATGTGAATTGTAGGAAAATTGAAAGCCCTGGACAATGAGGGCAGAGAGATGGTTAAATATTGGAAGGGGGTGGAAGGGTTAGCTCCACGTTAGGGTAATATAGTGGCTTACAATAAATAAGACAAGAACTGTTATTGCAAAGCGGAAGGGTGTGAGAAAAATTGGGTTTATCATGGGAAAATAGCTTCAACCTTAACAATGGAGCACCTGTGGATTTCTCCATAGTAACTGTGCACCAGTACAGGTTAAATCCCCAGGTGTGCCAGAAAAGCACTCAGTGCCTCTGTGGAAAAGTCACATATATCCAGTTGCAGGATTGGGACCCTAGACTGCAAGCTTTTTGGAGCAGGAAGCTGGCAAGCTTTATCTGTAAAGCTCCCTGCACACCTATATTACTGTATAAATAAGGCATACACTGTAAAAATCAATACATTGCAAGATGTTGATCATAAAGTTTTTTTAAAAAATACTTTCTTTCAAAGAAGCCTGGGTGAACTCAATTCACTTCATTTATTTTTAAGATAATTTACTGTGCTGCTATTATATACAAGCCCAGCGAAAAATTAGTGCTCCATTAAATTTAAAAAAAAATCTATTAAGTTAGATTCCTGATAAAGGCATTTACTGGACCTATTAATTTAACAGAATATGTTCTCTATTGATTCAAGATTAAAGTCTTTTTTTTTAAAGATTAAAGATTAAGAACTGTTTACTGTGGTACATCCATTCACTTGCAGCCACGAATTCTTTCGGTACTACTTCTGGCCAAATGAAAGTTACATCAAGAGCAAAATTTACAGTGCATTATGCATCACTTAAGAGTGCAAAATTAAATTTAATGGATCTCAAGACTAAGATTTTCAAAAGTGACTAATGCTGTTGGGGGCCTCTGTTTGAGGCCCCCCAACCCACTGGAAATGCCTTAGACATACCTGAGTTTCAGAAAATGCTGAGCACTCACCCTTTAAAAATTGTGCCTTGTATGGTGCCTCAGTAGTGCCAACCCCAAACAATCATGAATCATAGAATATTAGGGTTGGAAAGACCTCAGGATGTCATCTAATCCAATCCCCTGCTCAAAGCAGGACCAACCCCAACTAAATCATCCCAGGCAGGGCTTCGTCAAGCCAGGCCTTAAAAACCTCTAAGGATGGAGATTCCACCACCTCCCTAGGTAACCCATTCCAGTGCTTCACCACCCTCCTAGTGAAACAGTATTTCCTAATATCCAACCTAGATCTCCCCCCACTACAACTTGAGACCACTGCTTCTTGTTCTGTCATCTGCCACCACTGAGAACAGCCGAGCTCCATCCTCTTTGGAACCCCTCTTTGGGTAGTTGAAGGCTACTAGCAAATCCCCCCTCACTCTTCTCTTCTGCAGTCTAAATAACCCCAGTTCCCTCAGCCTCTCCTCATATATATATATATATAGAGAGAGAGAGAGAGAGAGAGCTCAGGCATTCAGGAATGAAATCAGGAAGGCCAAATCACACTTGGAGTTGCAGCTAGCAAGGGATGTTAAAAGTAACAAGAAGAGTTTCTACAGGTATGTTAGCAACAAGAAGAAGGTCAAGGAAAATATGGGCCCCTTACCTAATGGGGGAGGCAACCTAGTGACAGAGGATGTGGAAAAAGCTAATGTACTCAATGCTTTTTTGCCTCTGTCATCACGAACAAAGTCAGCTCCCAGACTACTGTACTGGGCAGCACAGTATGGGGAGGAGATGATCAGCCTTCTGTGGAGAAAGAAGTGGTTCAGGACTATTTAGAAAAGCTGGACAAGCACAAGTCCATGGGGCCAGATGCACTGCATCCGAGGGTGCTAAAGGAGTTGGCGGATGTGATTGCAGAGCCATTGGCCATTATCTTTGAAAACATGGTGATTGTGGGACGTCCCAGATGATTGGGAAAAGGCTAATGTAGTGCCCATCTTTTAAAAAGGGAAGAAGGAGGATCCAGGGAACTACAGGCCAGTCAGCCTCAACTCAGTCCCTGGAAAAATCATGGAGGAGATCCTCAAGAAATCAACTGCTGCCTAGACACTCAGTCCCTAGTCTGTAGCAGTGCATGGGATTCTTCCGTCCTAAGTGCAGGACTCTGCACTTGTCCTTGTTGAACCTCATCAGATTTCTTTTGGCCCAATTCTCCAATTTGTCTAGGTCACTCTGGACCTTATCGCTACCCCCCAGCGTATCTACCTCTCCCCACAGCTTAGTGTCATCTGCGAACTTGCTGAGGATGCAATTCATCCCATCATCCAAATCATTAATAAAGATGTTGAACAAAACTGGCCCCAGGACCAACCCTGGGGCACTCCGCTTGATACCAGCTGCCAACTAGACATTGAGCCATTGATCACTACCCATTGAGCCCAATGATCTAGCCAGCTCTCTATCCACCTTATAGTCCATTTATCCAGCCCATACTTCTTTAACTTGCTGGCAAGCATACTGTGGGAGACCGGATCAAAAGCTTTGCTAAAGTCAAGGAATAACACATCCGCTGCTTTCCCCTCATCCACAGAGCCAGTTATCTCATCATAGAAGGCAATTAAGTTAGTCAGGAATGACTTGCCCTTGGTGAATCCATGCTGACTGTTCCTGATCACTTTCCTCTCCTCCAAGTTCTTCAAAATGGATTCCTTGAGGACCTGTTCCATGATTATGCAGGGAACTGAAGTGAGGCTAAGCGGTCTGTAGTTCCCCGGGTTCTTTAACTTTGGTTTAAAATCATGAAAGCATTTTGAGTTCTTTTTATATGCCTTCTAGTGTTTGAGCCATTAGGGTACACTCAGACAATGTTTTCAAGCTTATCTCTGCAACCGTGTGGGCTAGAAACTTACTACTACTTTAAATGAAAACTAAGATTCTCACTGACCCAAATGAATCCAGTAGCTGGAGCTTTTTTTAAAAAAAACACAGCTATTAAGATTCACAAGGTGTTGACGCTACATAAAACAGAGGCAAAGAGGGATGTGTGCATAGGTTTGGTGCTGGTCCTGAGCAAATGGGTGCATTTCACCCTTTGCTAGTAAAACAGGAGCAAGGGAGACTGCCTGATTTAATAAAGCTTCCTGATCTGCAACTGGTATATTCTTTTATTTGCATTTATTTAATTCCAAATTTAATATGAGGGTCTGATTTTGTATATTTCAGGGGGGGGAAGAAAAGGAAAATGATGCAACAGGAAAGTGTCAGATTCATTCCTTCTGTGACGGCTGACAAAGTTTAGAAGAAGAGAATTATGAGCAGTCTGAAAACTGAGGTAGCAACAAAGTAACCTGTGAACTGCTTTGTGAGAAAGTGAGGCATCCACAAAAAAGTTCCTCGTGGTATGATTGGTAACCCACTGTGAGACACACAGGCTATCAGGCCTGATCATTCCCTACTGCTATTTCATATAACACTTTTTACTGCTGTGCACCATCAATATACAGTACATAATTGAAGGGCAGTGGTGTTCTTCTGAGTCTTGTAAAAAAGAAGGTCTTCAATCTTAATTTCCAATGAAAGACTACAACCTTTAGAAAAAATGCTAGTTTGTCAGTGTAATGAGTGTAATGTTATCATTTAGTGTCTAATGACTAAAGTGTCTGAAAATGTCAGCAAAGAGAAGCCCCAAGTCAGAGGAGAAAACTAAGCAGCAAAAACAGAAAAAGGACACCAGTGCCTTTGGGTAAAATTTCAGCACCGATCACACATCAAAACTCAGTGCCAAAGAAATGAAAATAGTCTCATTTGTCATTTCTTTCTATTCAGATAATTCCTTCCTAAACCATTCAATCATCTATATTTCAGCAGCAAACAAGCTACATGCTTCTTTATCTTTTCTGCTACTTGTACTCTACTAATGTAAGCACACTGAACACAGACTGCATGATGTGTTGAATTAAATGGTGGTAACAAATACATTGTTCAAGTTTCCATGTATCCATTTGTCGTATTTTCCTGAAACCAAAACTCTGTGAATACATGTTCTTCAGTTCAATTTACAGACTGAATGAGAAGAATAGCTGCAAATATTACAGGAGGCTTTAAACGCTTTAGAGTTCTGCTTCCTTGAGCTGTCTCTTAGGCTTAGAAACCATGAACAAGATTTTCAAAAATGGGTGCCTAAACTTAGACATCTGAGTAAATGACCTGATTTCCAAAGTTCTGATCAGTCCCTACTGCTATTTCATATAACAGGTTTTTTTTTTTCCAGCTTCTATTCACTTCAATGAGAGCTGCAGTTGTTCGGCACTTCTGAAAATCAGGCCACTTATTTATGTGCCTACATGTGGTCTTGGAAGCTTAACTCTAGGCACCCATTTCTAAAAATCTAGGGCCACGTATGTAAGGAAAGTCAGAGAATTTAGGGAGTCAGTCTCCAATTCAGGAAACCAGTTTTAAGCTTATGCTTAAACCCATCCCTACTCAGGAGAGCATTTAAGAATATGCTTAACTTTAGACATGTTCTTAATTACTGTACTTAAATTACTGTACTTAATTACTGTACTTCACTGGGACTTAAGTACTGGCGTAATTGCTCTCCTGAACAGGGATGCATTCCTGAATCCAGGACCAGAATGAGAAAAGCGGATAGCTGGAAGCAGTAGTGAAGCATCAGTGAGACAGCTGGAACCCAATGACTTGGGAACGCTTTTACATTTGGACTTGCATACGGAAAATCATTTGGAGACAGATAAAGTCATGAGGATGTGCATAAGGTTGTCAGTAAAGGATCTTAAGTGGAGCTGGAGTCTGACTCATGGAGTTTAACTCCATGATCTTACTTCTGTTTATTTTATTTTTTCTTCCCTGTTTTAACATGTGTCAATCCTAATCCACTTCATTCTTTACAAAACTTTAAGGGCCAATCCATTTTATCCTCCACACTCACACACCCTCTATCCCTCCAAGTCCCTGTTTGAGGTCACCAGCTTCCCAGCCAAAGAAGCGGAGAAAAAAACCTCTTTGAAGCTCATCAGCCGCACTATACCCATTGGCCATAGGGTTTACTGTTGGGTGATGAGGGGCACTTATTTCCCCCAGCATCTGCAGATGTTGCCACTGCAAGGGTGCTTACTCCCACTGTCCTGAAGGATGAGCAATCAGAACCCATCAGAAAGTCCATCTGGATTATAAAACCATCAGGTCAACCCTGCAATATTATCTTCCCTTTTTCTTTTTCACTCTGTCAGGATTTTTAAGCATTTTACCTGTGGTTGCCAATAAAGTGTCAACTTTTACTAACACATGTTGCTCCACGTTATCTCAGATACCACAGATGTTCCGTCCCATAAGTATAAGGAAATTCTGTAATATCTTAGCTACCATTTTATGGTAACTTGGTAAATGCTGACTTTTTAAATGGCAACTGCTATACATTAGTAATTAGGACACTCACATCCAGTGGCAGATTAGCTGCTGGGCAAACAGGACCTGTGCCCAGGGGCCCCAGTCATTTGGGGGAATCCAGAAAAATGGGCGACCCCGCTCCCTGATCCACTCCTCCCGCCCAGTGCGCCTGCCAGGGAGCAGTGTCAGGGCACGGGGGCTTGCCCCGCTGCACCTGTCTGACGCTCCTGTTGGGGAATAGGGGAAGCCCCTGCGCCCCGACACCGCTCCCCGGCAGGAGCGCGGGTGGGTAGGAAAGCACAGGAGGAAGGGGTGGGCAGGGGCTTCCACTTGCTCTGACCCAGGGCTTTGAGCAGGGGATTGGACTAGATGACCTCCTGAGGCCTCTTCCAACCCTGATGGGAGATAGCAATAAAATGTATGGTCAGAAAAAGTTGCCAATGCCAAAGCAAGTGTGTTTCTAGTTAGGGAAAGTAAGATTTAAAGGGTTGCTTAGATAGTTGACTTTTTTTTTTTTTGAGAAAGAGAGAGAGAGTGCACGCGCGCGAGAGAAAATATTTCACACACACAAGACCTTGGAAATAGGAAGTTATTTGTAAAGGTTAAATTTTCTGTGGAGAGCCTGGGATTGAATGTGCACTGCTGTCATAGAGTGCTGACTCTCTGGACTTTCACCCCAGAGACTCCTACCCAAGCCGCTCACTCTCAAGGTTTCTTCCCTACAGTCATCCCTCCAGTCTGGTTCTCCCCAGGCTGGATCCTTATTCACAGTGCACTTCCAGGCCATCTGCCTGCAAGCTGGTCTTTTCATGAACCTGCCACAGAAACCTCCATCTCCCCTACCATCCATCCTCTTCAGGCCACTCATAGCAGACAGCCTCCATCTCACAACTCTCTTCCCCAGCGGAGCTCTTCCAACCCTTCATGGAAGCCCACCCAATTCCTCTGCAGCTGGGTCTGACAATTGCCTGGGGATCAGGTGGCTCGATTCAATCAGGCTCAGCTGTGGGGGCAGCAGTAGCTGATCTGCCACAGGCAAGGCTGAACTTGACTGCCCTCAAAAGACAAGCCACCCTATGACACAGCCAAGGATTTTATTAGCTCATCTCTAGGACTACAGACATTTAAGAGATATTAAAACATTCTAAACTCAAAACAAGCAAAAAGTGACAAAAGGATTTAAGTAAACATACTACAAAGCTTGTCAGATGTTTTTAAATGTCTCCAAGCTGTGATTATGGTCTGTGATGGACAATGCTCATTGGCAGCATTACCTTGTGGCTAAGATGCTAGGTCTCTACTCACCCCACCTCCAATGTCTGTCACTGGCCACTAACATGCCCTGTGGCCATCTGCCTTTTGGTGGGTGTTGACTTACCACTCCACTCAGGTGACCAGGTAGCCTCGTCCCCCTTTGGGGTAAGGAAAATATTTGGCCCCACACCCTCACAACCGGGGAGACAACCTTCAGTCCATTTATTGACCCCTGCTTGTGTCCAGACCCAGTCAGGGAGTTTTCACAGGCTTTAGCCTCCCCTTGCTTCCCCAAGGGGGAGTATGGAAGTGAGGGATTTGTGCTCTTCATAACAAGGGTTGCTGGTAAGAGAACCTGGGATCTCCCAATCCATTGGGCTCCAGCCCAGTTCCCCGTAAGAGGCAATAATGTCTGGCACCCAGGAGTGTCTTAACGCTGCCACTCTGATGAGCCACTTCCGGCCATTTACCTCCCCACCAAAGTCGCACTGTTTGACACAAAGTGATAGAGAAGAGGAGAATAATTGAATCTTCAGTCCCTCTAGGTGCATCAGGCAGGCTCTTCCTCCAAGGGAAAGGCTTCTACAGCACTTCTTTTAGGAGCTTCTAGGGTAGGGCCCTGCTCTGTCAGCCCCTTTTCTGAGCTGTCTGGATCTCTTTTAGGCTCCACCTCCAATGGGAACATGTTCTGCAGGTGGGGTCATCCGAACCCAGAGCTGCTCTTTAACTTCTTCAGTTCCACTGTGGAGTTTACACACCGCATCACATGGACAGATAACGTACTGCATGCAATGGCCTGTGTAAAAATGGCTTTGTCTTACTCAGCAGATCTGCTCATTGTGAGTTCTCGGAGTCAGAGTGGACAATTTTAATGACAAAAATAAATTTTATAACAGATTACACCCTTAATCCCTGCAAAGCCAGCACAGCTGCTGGATCCTGTTCCAGCTCTGCAGCACCAGAATTATTAATTAAGGACCAGAGCATCATGTCTGCATGCAGGAGGAGAAAGACTGTCACCTCAGCTGTATTTTCCCCCTTCCCCAGACCTTGTGAGAAGCAGCTCTGTGGGTCTATGGGTGAGGAGAAGGAAAGCCAGGAGGCAGCATGGTTGAAGGGGTAGGTATTGTCTGCTTCTCCCCTGACCAAGTTAGTGCTGTAAGTTTCCAGCCTGAGTTAGTGCTGCCTAAGACAGCCATGCGTCACTGCCCTCTGTTGTTCAACCACTCCTGCCTCACCCACGCTGGGAGTTCCAAAAAGACCACCGGATGAGAGTTGCTGAAAGCATGACCTTGGCCAAGGCTATCATGGGGCCAGACAGGACCACAAGAAGCAGAGACCACATTTGGTAGTACAGAGCCTCTGTGCAGATGATTCTAGCCTTTATGGATCTGCAAGAGCTGCACAAATATAATTTATGGCAGAATTTGGCCCACAGATTCTTTATTACTGATGATAAAGCACAAGTCACAAAGAGCTTAGCTTGACTTTCACACCCAGGCTGGATTTATAGGGCTGGCAGTTAGAAAAAAAACTTAACTTGTAAAGGGAGCAAATCTGATGTAGAGTCAGAGAAATAACAAACACAGAATCCCATAATGCCATGTTTAGAATCACTTTTTCTATACAAAAATATGTTTTCTGCTTGGTGTCCCACCATAGCTGCTTTTGCCTCCAGATTCCACTGGATATTTTTGACAGAGGGATGGAAGAACTGACCTAATGGGTCTCTTTCATATCTCATTCCTGAAGTTCTATCATTCTCCTTCCTGGGGTACACCATATTTGTTGACTCACTACCAAATAAAAATTCAGTTCAGGTATCTCATGGCAGTTCGTTTCCTATAACTTTTTTCTGGTATTATGTTATTTTACTCACAGTACGAGTCTTAACTGCTTTCAAACTACTATGATAAAGTATCATGAAAAACATTTACATTAAAAATGTTGTTTAAAAATAACATTTTTCTTATTAACACTGGTCACAATAAAGGACATGATGGTAGTTGAAAATAGTTTTTGAAAATTTGTTTTAGAGTTGATGTATCACAATGTGACACACTACATTCCGTTTCATCCATTACATCAAATAACGTTACTGTATACAACCTGATTGATGCTACAAAATGTGATGCATCTCAGAATAATATGTCAGTTCATAATCCAAAAACATGTGGACATGTTTTTAAACAAAAGCACTAGATAATTACACAAGAATTTTGTTGTGTATTTGTTACTGGGAACATTATAGATAGAATAAAGAGAAAGTAAATATATCAAAATGAAAAATCTTTACATTTTTAGAAGGGGCAGAACACAAGTAGAGCCTTATAATCAATGATATCATCTGACTGTTTCTCAATATTTATTTGGTTCCTTCCCATCTCAATTCTCATTTTCTTACTCTAAATTCTTTTTTCTTTACCATTATATCATTGAGGAGTCACAGTGGCTTCTTCTTGTTCCTTGCAGTTTTCTTTTTTGGTGGGAATTATATGCAGTTTTACCTTACTTATATTGTTTTGTAAATGCTTCAGTCTTCTACCATGCTTGTAGATTTTAATACTTCCTCTTATTCCATCCTGCTCACTAGATTACTTAATTTCTGAAAAGTATGCTCTCTTGTTGAGCATCCTCAACTCATCTTTTCCTCCATGCCACTACGTAAGTAAAGACTGTCTTCCATTTCGCATAGAACCCTCTCCCTTAAATAATTTATAAGTCCACTACCCGCTCATCATTCAAATCCCTCCAAGACCCATTTCCTCTGAGAGCACTTCAAGAAATTTGACACCTAAAAGAAAGTTCCAGGGGCAGTCAGGTTAGTATTTATTTGTTTAAAATAATATTAGTACATATAATGAATATAAAAATGCACATTTTGTCTGCATTCATACAACCCACCTTTTGTGTATTGCCTGTTTTCTTAGGCCCATTCCCGTAAAAAGTTACTCGTGCTTAACTTTAAGCACATGAGCAGTTCTGCTGAAGTCAAGTTAAAAACATGAACAAGTGTCTGCAACATCAGCGCACCAGACTGAAAACTTTTCAGAGCAAGGATTGCATCTCCCTATGTATCTGTACAGACTCCTACCACATGAGGCCATTATCCTGAATGGTGACTATGCCCCTCCCATTATAAATAAATAATAATAAAAGATAAAGTAAAAATGATACCAGAGGACAAAGTTAGCCTACCTACAGCAGCTGCTAATGCCAGATTTTGTCGCTGTGCTGCAGTCACAGAGTTCCAGCTGACATGCTGCTTACATGAGGTAAGCGCTTCAGAAGGATACGGTGTTGCCAAGTCATGTGATATGATTGTGAGTCTTGGTGTTTTTCTTAAAGACCCAGCGCCAGGGGTGCTGGAACAATTTTTATAGTGGGGGTTCTGGGAGCCATTGAACCAAACTGTAAACCCTGTATATAATGGAAACCACTTCAATCCAGGAAGTGTGCAAGCACGCCCAGTTCTTACACCTATGCCCAGCTCTTGAAGTCATGCCCACATGCTCAGGGTCTAACCGATCGCCATATTTGGGGTCGGGAAGGAATTTTCCCCGGGGTCAGATTGGCTAAGACCCTGAGAGGGGTTTTGCCTTTCTCTGCAGCATGGGTGATGGGTGCCTTGCAGGTTTAATCTAGTGTAAATGGTTAATTCTCTGTAACTTTCAGAGTAACAGCCGTGTTAGTCTGTATTCGCAAAAAGAAAAGGAGTACTTGTGGCACCTTAGAGACTAGCAATTTATTTGAGCATGAGCTTTCGTGAGCTACAGCTCACTTCATCGGATGCATACTGTGGAAAGTGTAGAAGATCTTTTTATATACACACAAAGCATGAAAAAAATACCTCCTCCCACCCCACTCTCCTGCTGGTAATAGCTTATCTAAAGTGATCACTCTCCTTACAATGTGTATGATAATCAAGTTGGGCCATTTCCAGCACAAATCCAGGTTTTCTCCCCCCTCCCCCCCCCCACACACAAACCCACTCTCCTGCTGGTAATAGCTTATCTAAAGTGACCACTCTCCTTACAATGTGTATGATAATCAAGGTAGGCCATTTCCAGCACAAATCCAGGGTTCAACAAGAACGTCGGGGGGGGGGGTAGGAAAAAACAAGAGGAAATAGGTTACCTTGCATAATGACTTAGGCTTAAATAGAGACTGGGAGTGAGAAAACCTGGATTTGTGCTGGAAATGGCCCAACTTGATTATCATACACATTGTAAGGAGAGTGATCACTTTAGATAAGCTATTACCAGCAGGAGAGTGGGGTGGGAGGAGGTATTTTTTCATGCTTTGTGTGTATATAAAAAGATCTTCTACACTTTCCACAGTATGCATCCGATGAAGTGAGCTGTAGCTCACGAAAGCTTATGCTCAAATAAATTGGTTAGTCTCTAAGGTGCCACAAGTACTCCTTCTCTGTAACTTGAAGTCTTTAATCCATAGAATCATAGAATCATAGAATATCAGGGTTGGAAGGGACCCCTGAAGGTCATCTAGTCCAACCCCCTGCTCGAAGCAGGACCAATTCCCAGTTAAATCATCCCAGCCAGGGCTTTGTCAAGCCTGACCTTAAAAACCTCTAAGGAAGGAGATTCTACCACCTCCCTAGGTAACGCATTCCAGTGTTTCACCACCCTCTTAGTGAAAAAGTTTTTCCTAATATCCAATCTAAACCTCCCCCACTGCAACTTGAGACTATTACTCCTCGTTCTGTCATCTGCTACCATTGAGAACAGTCTAGAGCCATCCTCTTTGGAACCCCCTTTCAGGTAGTTGAAAGCAGCTATCAAATCCCCCCTCATTCTTCTCTTCTGCAGGCTAAACAATCCCAGCTCCCTCAGCCTCTCCTCATAAGTCGTGTGTTCTAGACCCCTAATCATTTTTGTTGCCCTTCGCTGGACTCTCTCCAATTTATCCACATCCTTCTTGTAGTGTGGGGCCCAAAACTGGACACAGTACTCCAGATGAGGCCTCACCAATGTCGAATAGAGGGGAACGATCACGTCCCTCGATCTGCTCGCTATGCCCCTACTTATACATCCCAAAATGCCATTGGCCTTCTTGGCAACAAGGGCACACTGCTGACTCATATCCAGCTTCTCGTCCACTGTCACCCCTAGGTCCTTTTCCGCAGAACTGCTGCCTAGCCATTCGGTCCCTAGTCTGTAGCGGTGCATTGGATTCTTCCATCCTAAGTGCAGGACCCTGCACTTATCCTTATTGAACCTCATCAGATTTCTTTTGGCCCAATCCTCCGATTTGTCTAGGTCCTTCTGTATCCTATCCCTCCCCTCCAGCGTATCTACCACCAAATCACACATGATTTGAGGACTTCAGTAACTCAGCCAGAGGTTAGGGATTTATTACAGGAGTGGATGGATGAGGTTCTGTGCAGGAGGTCAGACTAGAAAGATGATCACAATAGTCTCTTCCGACCTTAAAGCCTATGAGTCCAATTATGTAAGAATATCAGCTTTCATTTTAAAAAAAGTAAGTTTCTAGCCCTCATGGTTGCAAAGAAAAGCTGGGAAACGTGAATGCTAAAGACTCAAAAACCCAATAGCAAATAAAAAACACAAAATGTATTATTGTCATCTTCAACTCAGACCTCTCTCTAGGTCCTCACAACCAATCTACATTAATCTTGCCGATTCTTTCTGTATCACATTTCTGAGCTATGGCCTGTGCTATCCATTCACACAGCTAAAACTCTCATCCAAGCTCCCCTCATCTCACAACTCGATTACCAGCATCTTTTTCTCTTGCCTTCACAAATGTACTCTTGCCCTGCTCATATCCATTCAGAATGCTGCCGTCAAGATCATTCTTCTAGCCCATCACTTCGACCATGTCGCTCCTCTGTTTGCATCTCTCCACTGGCTACTGCTTCTTTATCATAGCAAACATAAGTGCCTTGTTTTCACTTGGAAGGCCCTTCATGGCCTCTCCCCACCCTACCCAACATCTCTCAGTACTGAAATGTCAACTCCCACCTCAGTCACCCAGTTGTTACATTTTCAAATGAGCAACTTTCTGCTTTCTGCTGTGCTGTCCCTCAGGTTTGGGAGGAGTGCCTCATAAACATCTCCAAAGCTACTTCGTTATCCTCCTTTAAATCTTTCTGTCCAATATGGTTTAATTCAGTGGTTCTGAGCCAGGAGTACGTGTACGTGTACCCCTGGGACTACACAAAGGTTTTCTAGGAGGTACATCAACTCATCTAGAGATTTGCCTCGTTTTACAAAAGTCTACATAAAAAGCACTAGCGAAGTCAGTACAAACTAAAATTTCATACAATGAATTGTTTATGCTGCTCTATATGCTATACACTGAAATGTAAGTACAATATTTATATTCTAATTGATTTATCGTATAATTATATGTTAAAAATGAGAAAGTCAGCAATTTTTCAGTAAGAGTGTGCTGTGACACTTTTGTATTTTTATGTCTAATTTTGTATGCAAGGAGTTTTTAAGTGAGGTGAAACTTGGGGTATGCAAGACAAATCAGACTCCTAACAGGGGTACAGTAGTCTGGAAAGGTTGAGAACCACTGGTTTAATTGTTTCCTTGTATTCCCCTGTAAATGAGTCCACTAGTTGTTAGCCACCCCCTCATGGCCAGGAGTGGTGCAGTGGCTTCTCTCCCAGTGACTTGGCCCTCCACCCATTCCAGGGTCACAACTGTCCAAACTAAAAGTTTCAACAATGTCTTAACAGAAACAAAATTCTTCCTCACCTCACTGGGGCTATTCTTTAGCCTGTAGCTCCCTTGCTGGGCTCAATAACTCTGTGTGGGTTTGTATGCCCCCTTCCTTGGGGCTGGTAGAGGAACCCACTCACCCCCTCTACTCTGAACTCTGGGCCATGGCCTGAACTAAGCAACTAGGTCTGCTCCTTTACCTGTACTTTCTGAGCTTCCTACCTGGCTCTCTCCAGCCCTTTCTGCAGCTAGGTTTTATCACTACTTAAGCCTGGTCCTCATTCCCCTTACTGCAGCCACCTTCTGCTTTTTAGGGGAATTTGCCTGATGCCCCTCAGGTGGGGCTCATTCTGTAATCAGGTTGGCTTAGCCCCATGCTCTCCAGCCCTCTGGATATTCCCCAGATTGTCTGTTTCCATCTGTTGTCTCTTTGTTTTACGCTTAGATCGTCCAGTATTTGGGCCAATCTTTGTTTTGTGTTTGTACAACATCTAGAACAGTGGGATCCTGGCCCATGACTAGGGCTCCTAGGCACCATAGTAATACCTATAATAATAATAATGTATATTAAGCCAATCTCATGATTTTGGGGGTCTGTCTCATGACTGTTGAATGGCTTGGGGTTGGCAATACTGAGTATATTTCTCTGAATTTCCTTCTCTGCAAGAATAGGGCAGCAGGCCAGTACTGGGGGTGTATAGTGGCAACCCCATCCTTTTCCTGATACATCCCCAGAGCAGAAGCAGTATGCAGCACTGGTCATCCATGTGCTACAGACTATCCATGCAATTTCTACAGTTTGGCATATCAGAGAGTGTCAGCAGCGTTCAGTCGCTGGTGTAGGAAGGGAATGCAGTTGATGTAATATAACTGAACTATAATAAAGAATTTGATCTAATGCCTTTCAAAAATCTTAGCTGAAGTCTTAATTCCAATTAACTTGACTAGGAGCACTGTCACGTGGACTGAAGAGTGGTTGGTGAACTGAGAACAAAGGTTGATGATAAAAACTGTGTAAGTGAACTGGGAGGAGATGTCCAGCAGGGCATGGCAGAGCTGATTATTAATCTTAGGTTTATTTAACATCTATCTTAATTATTTCAAATAATCATTTCAAAAACACATTAATAAAAATATGCAGTTGGGAGGAAGTGTGTACACAATGAAAAATAACAACGTTCTAGGCAGAAACTCTATAATAAAGCACAGAGACTTTTGAGACTGTAGCTCACGAAAGCTGATGCTCAAATAAATTTGTTAGTCTCTAAGGTGCCACAAGTCCTCCTGTTCTTTTTGCAGATACAGACTAACACAGCTGCTACTCTGAAACTTAGCTTTAGGAATAATAGTGTTTTCCTTATTATGGAGGGACTTCCCAACCCCGATACCTCCTGGGGAGAAAATTTCCCCAAAGTGTAGAGATTATAGCTGCAGTGGGGCTGGCAGATCCTGCAGGGAAACAATCTGTACTATCCTAATGGTTGGTGCAGAGTGTGCAACCCCACATAGGCGCCGTCTCCATGGGTATGCCGGGGCTGGAGCACCCACAGGAAAAAATAGTGGGTGCTCAGCACAGGTCCTGAGGGAGAAGTCTGTGTAGATCTAAAGTTTGTGTCTCTCTCACCATCAAAAGATGGTCCAATCAAAAATATTACGTCATCCACCTTGTCTCTTTAAAAATCTGGGCCTCAATGAACAAACATTCATCAGACCTCACAATATCCCAGTCAGGTATTATTATACATATTTTAAAATTTGGCAAATTGAGGCACAGACGTGTCAAGTACCTTGCCAACGTTCAGAAAGCCACGGTGAAGCATGTCTTGTTCTAGCTCTCTTCCAACTCCTTTCCAATGGCTTAAAACATTCTGTTTATTGAACTAATAAAGCAGAATGGTGGGAATTCAGGAGTCACTTTCTATTAATGAGTTAACTTCACTCAATCATCTACAATTTCATTTTTCTAAGGACTGAAATTTTAATTTGTGTAATACTTCTATTAATTACAATGCCTAATAACAATGTCTAACTCAGACATCTGTTAAAAGTATGTAAAGTTAATTTATTGGAAAATTTCCAGCAGAGCTCAATTAAAATCTTCCCCAGTTAAGTTAATGCATGCAATTTATAATGAATATCTAAATTAGATATTGTTAATAACAACAACTAATTAAAATATAATTTAAAACATTAAAAACTTGCATTTAATATTGAAAAATATAAAATACAGAATTCTTTGCAAGATTGTAGAGCAAAAACTTTTTCAATAGGTTATTCCCATATCCTATATTGATTTAACAAAGTCCGTATTTCAGACCATTGTAATGCATTAGTGCCTATTGAAACTATTTGTTGTACAAAGTACTGCAGGCAAATATTATCATTCATTACTTAATAGATTTTTGTTGTCCTAGTTATACTTTATCTTCATAAGAAATTTTTAGTGTCTCTGTGAACTCACTTGCAGCCTTATATTTGTCAAAGTGGGTTTTGCTGTATTTAAATAATTACAGTATTTTGCAGCATATCTGCAGTCTTGTGAATTAAACAAATAAATGAAACAAACAGTGGTGTTTTCTCATCTGGTCATTGTCATCATATTATCATTGCTGAGCCTGACTGCATGTCTCTACTATGCCGATAATCTGTTTTTAAAAATGGATCTACATGAAGCCATGGAAATGAGGTACAGCACAGTAATGCTTTAGTGAAGCATTACAGTAAACCTCAGTCCCTTAAAGCACAGCTGACATTTCTTTTTTCTTGTGAAGATGTCAGTAGCTTTAAGCAGGAAGCAGCATGCAGACTGTGATACAGTATCTCTCTAGTACACATTCCCCCTTGATGGCAGATTATCTGCCTGGAGGTTGCATTAGGCTTCAGTCAGCTGTCAGTCAGCAGATGAGCAGGAACGGTCCAGTGCCTCTTCGCCCTACTCCCATCTGACAGTGATAAATGATCAGGCCTAATGCTCAGCTAAGCTTGACGGGTCCAGGCCTCCCCTTACAATCTGTTACAGACTGACATCAACCTTTTTTCTTTAATATCCCCTGTCGGCACAGCAAAGCAGGATCATTGGGGTGTTAAGGTTAGGCCTATTGGCTTTTTTCTTCCAAAAAAGGGAATTACTACTTTATTCCTTTGAAGAAGCTCATAATCTGATGGGGGGAAATAAAGCAAGATGAGCACGTATGGTGTTATAAAACTGCATAGTGAACATGCCTTGGTTATCTAGCTCCCTAAAAAAACAGATACCTCTGATCAAAAGCTTCAGAAACATACATCAGCCTTACATACATCTTGTCTGAAGTACTCTCCTACTTAAGAAACAATGACAAGTTATTGCTCTTTGTTGTTGTTTGGGGTCAGGAGTGGGAAGGGGATTTTAAAAAAGACCAAAAGAGGGCAGGTTAATTAGGTTTAGGGTGACCAGATGTTCCGATTTTATAGGAACAGTGCCGATATTTGGAGCTTTTTCTTATATAGGTGTCTATTTCCCCCCCGCCTCTTGTCCTCATTTTTCATACTTGCTATCTGGTAACCCTAATTAGCTGTTAGCTTACTATAAGATTTTTTTCAGCTCAGCCTCTGTCATGTAGTTTCAGTTGCCCTTCTGCTTCTTAGTACATATATTTTTACATGCTCAGTTTGTTCTCCCTGGCAAATATATCTTGTGATTGGCCCAGGAAGTTAGGCCCTACCCATGGAACCCTTACTGAGTTGGTGAGCACTTACTCATGTGAGTAATCCTATTAACAACAATGGAACAGCATGCAGTAAGAGTTCCACAATCAAGTCCTTATTTCATATGTTGTGTTTTTTCTGTCTAATGACATATACACAAAGGGTAACATTTTCAAAAGCTCATAAGTGATTTAGGACGAGTGGAATTTACAAGAGCGCCTAAGCAGGTTAGGCATTTAACTGTCACTGAAAGTCATGGGAGTTAGACATCTAACCTGCTGAGGTGCTTTTGGAAAACCTTCTAGGTTCCTATCTGCATCTTTAGGCACACTTGTAAATCTGGCCCTTAGAAATCTAGGTCCCATTTTCAAAAATGACTTAGGCACTTAGGAGCCTAAGTCCCAAATCAAACTCCTAAGTGCCTATGTCTCTTTTCTAAGTCATTTATACACCTTTGAAAATTTTACCCATAAACAAATTGCAGAAACTTATTAAAATGTAACTTCAAGACTTGGCTCAGCAAATTTCAAAAGTGAAACTATGTATAGTGGTCTCAACCTGGCCATAGAGAGCATTTGTCCACTTCAATAAACCACCACACAACCTGGCACAATTATATATGATTAGTACTGAACGTTCAAGAGAGGCCCGTAGACAAGATAGAATAGAATGAGTGGTGGGGGTCAGGTCGCAGGAGCAGGAGCAGAGCTGTGAAGAAAGGATGCACGACAGGTTAGGATGGATGTGCATTCATGCAGCACTTAAACAAAAATATGACAAAGTAATTTCACACAAACACAACATTAGCAAGGGTTTTGTGGGTATACTGGGTCTGAATTACAAATAGCAGCACAATTTGGGATCTGTTCACTAGGTTAATAGAAAACACTGGATTTTTCCTCCATCTAATGAAAATAGATTCCAAAGCCAGAAGGGACCATTATGATCATCTAGTCTGTTGGCCTGTCACTCTTTAATCCTCAGAAAATCTGTGCTCGTAGGACAACTGGGAGTTCTATGGGCACTGCCGAAACTCCTGTTTATGGTAGGAGGCATCTGCTACCTCTCTCACTGCCTGGAGGATGAACAGGCTTCTCCCCGAAATGCCCACAATACATGATGGACTGGAGGGGAAAACAGAGGCACTGCCTGCAAAGGATGACATATGGAACAGCTATCCAGAACCCTCAGAAGACAATGTGAGGAGTGACAAGGGCTTGGATGATGGGGCAAGGGAGCCAGTCCAAGTAATAATAAGTAATAGTAGTTGTGCACCTACGTTACAGTAAGTTAATCCATACAACATTTTCCTAGTTTGCTTATGAGAATGTCATGTGGAACTGTTAAAGGTCTTACTAAAATCAAGATATATCATGACTCCTGCTCTTCCCCGCCCCCTGCCATCCACTGGGCTACTTACCCTATCAAAGAAAGAAATTCTTAGTTTGATAAGATTTGTTCTTAATAAATTCATGCCGACTAGTATTTATCACACTACCATACTCTAGGTGCTCACAAGCTGATTAATAATTTGCTCCAGTATCTTTCCAGATATCAAAGTTAAGTATGAAGTATATTTAGTTTCAACCACTTTAATTATAAAAGCCAAACATGCCAGGATGAGGTAACTTTTGGCTTTATACAAATTATGAGTTGGAGCAGGTGGAGGACTCTGGTAACTTTTGATCTCTACTGAGCTAGGGCAAATTCAAATGGGTTACCTAGAAGTGAAAGACTGTATACCATTACCAGCCTCCTGAACTGTCCAGTTACCCACTGTGAACAAATCTGTATTTAATGTTTCCATGTCATTCTCACATTAAGAATCTTGCAGTTTAAATAGCTATAAAAGTACTAATTATGTTTTTCCTCAACACTTTATAGCAAAATATCCCTCTAAGGAAGGTAATACTGTATCATATTGCTGTAGATCCATAACCCATTCTAGACCTAGTTTCACAATCAGTGAGGGAATAATGAAATGACAATTGCTGCCTATGTGTAAGCGGGGGAATAGTCCCGCTATTGTGGGGAACTTTCCTGGCTTCTGCACTACCCCGGTGAAGTGGGCTAGCAAAAGGATCTGAGTCCTCGCTCCCACTTCCTTTACCCAGTGGCCTCCCTGCCCTTGAGGGCTCCCCTTCCACTCTCCTGTCTGGCAGAGTCCTCATAACCAACAAGGCTGGGACCAGGATTCCTGGGGGGCTTTACCCCCAACCCTGCTGTGGTCACCTAGGACAGGGGCTAGGGTGTCCCCACTCCAGGGTACGCTCTCTGCCTTGGGCACTTCTCTGACCCACTGACCATTACATACAATTTAAAGCAAATGCAAGTTATTTAATCAACAATTAATTTTAAAAAGAATAAGGAAAAATGGGAAAGGTTAAAGGAAACACATCAACCCGCTCTGCAGCAGGGAACATCACAAACAGTGTCTCTGGAATGTCAGGGTAGCTCACAGTCCGTTCCTTGTAAATCCCAGGTCTTCTTCTCAGGGTCTGGCTGTGCTGCAGGGATGCTGTGGGTTGGACACTTGCTCTGCTGGTGGCCACTCACTCTCAGGCTCTAAGTGGTAGGACCCTTCTTTCCAGTGTCACCCCCACCCTGTCGGGGTTACGATCCAAGCCTGGCCTGCAAAACCTCTTGGCTGAGCTGTCTCCCTGTGCTGGGCCCGCTGCCTAGGGTCCGCCTCGCTCTCCCCAGCTGCTCACCGCACCCAGCTCCGCACTGCTCCAGCCCCAGCTGCACCACTCTGTCTCTGCTGCTCTGCCTCCAGCTCCCTGGGCTGCTTCTTTGGCCCCTCTGGCTCTGGTTGCTGCAGCTCTGCTCCCAGGACAGGTCTGCTCTGCAGGCTGCTTCTGTGACTCTGCTCCCAGCACTGACCTGCTTCGTGGTCTCCTTTTCTGGCCCCTCTGGCTCTGGTTGCTGCAGCTCTCCTCCCAGGACAAGTCTGCTCTCTCTGGGCTGTGCCTCTGGCTTTGGGGCTGCAGCTCTGCTCTCAGGACAGGGGCTGCTCTCTCTGGATCTGGCACAGCTCTGCATCCCAGCTCAGCTTGGGCCCCTGCTTTCTCCTTAGCTCAGCGCCACTCTGTCTGACCCAGGCAATTCCAGCTCACACGGGGGACAGGATCTCCCTGGCCTCCTGACTCCCTGATTAGCCTGTCCGCCCTGTCATTCAGGCTGACCTAGAGCATTGGCCTCTCCCCATTGTTCCTGGGGGCTATCAGTCTCAGGGTCCTGATTTCCCATAGACCCTTCCCCTTTTAGTACTGGGAGCTAGCCAACCAAAACACCTCCACTGAATGTTAGTAAGGGGGCAACAGTCCCCTTACATATGCAAAACAGGGATTACTGCTGAACTATATTTGGTGTTTGATAATGGGAAACCAAAGCTGTATTTGAATATAGAAGATAACATCTGTAAGGGTATACAAGGTAGTCTGCTGTAGGTTTACTTTATGAAATTATTTTGAAGTTGCTTCTGTCGGATTTCAAGTTTCTATTTAGCAGTTAACACGTCGGGCCACCGACAGGGGTGGGGGGCAAAAGGGGCAGTTACCCCGGGGCTGGCAATTTAAAAGAGAGCCCCAGGCCCCTTTAAATCACCGCCTGAGCCCCGGGCAGCGCAGGCCAGGTAGTGCAAATGGGCCAGGGAGCGCGAATGGGCTGGCTAGGGGAAGCCACTCCGGGCCCCCGTACAGGTAAGAATTTTATATTACTTTCACGCCTGATGGCAAGTAAGGATCTCCTGAATGAAAACCTCAGAAATCTTCTCCATAGCCATTCATAGGGAGTCATAAATCTCATCCTTCACAGTCAGCATGCAGGAGCTCCCATATGCAGAACTAATGCAAGATCTCTCACCTGTCAATCATAATAGCTTGTGTCAATTCTAAGTGAGAATTCAAGATTCCAATGGCAATCAGAGACAATAGAGTTCAAAATTTCTGATATTTACTATCACTTCTACTTCTTGCATAGAAGGTTATAAAACATGCATTTTTATTAGGAAAAAAATAAAACAAATATGTATTCAGATCTTTATGTATTAAATTAAATAAAAATAAAACAAATATGTATTCAGATCTATTAATTGAATGTGTAACATATACTTGACTCAATACGTAGTTTAGGTTCCATGCTATGCTTACTTTCATATGTATACCATAATATCCATGACTACACTTGCTCCGGGGGTCTATTGGATAAATAAATATCATAACAAACCTATAGCCTGTAGTGTTTCAGGGCACACACTGCTATACATGTTGGCCACCTGAACTTCACAGCAGCAGAGGGGATAGGACTCCTGTTCCAAAACCAAAAGCTAAAAATACTTGGAGCTAAATACAGGCCCAGCTGAAATCAATGGCAAAACTCCTATTGGCTTCATTGGGGACAGGATTTTAGTCTCCAGCTAAAGAAGAATCTTGACCTTCATCCCACATGGTACCTAATTAAGCACAAGAGACGTTCCAGTGAAGTAAACGGGACTACTCACCTACTTAAAGTTAGGCAATTGTTTAAGTCCCTTGCTGAATTGGGGCCCTTTTTAGCACTTAGTAGGACACAGCCTATTATTACACATAGCTGAGAAGTTCTGATTCTGTCCAATAGAGGGTAGTATTGTGCGTACATGCACATGCACCCACACCCCCATTAATTACAATATAGTCCCATATACATTCTTTTTAAATTAGCATATTATCTATTATAGACAGTAATGGTTCCACCTTATAAATCTGTAGGTAGGCACTTTTTCAAAAATAGGATTTCTAATTCAATCGCTTGGAGTCCCTACAATGAGAAACACTTTGTCTCAATTCTCAAGTCAGCTGTCACTGCTTTTATAAAGCACTCACAATATACTGTAGAAGACACAAGGGAAAAAGTTGCTGTGTACATTTTTTTCAGCTAGAAGAGCTGAAAGAGTTTATGTTGTGAGGCAGAGATATTGCCTAACATCCTTCTGACCCATTCTGAAGCTGATGAGACAGATCTTGACCTAAAGTTCAAACTGTTCACGCCTGCTGTGTCGAAGTTTTTGCAAATTTATAATGAAGTTGTAAACATGAGATACAGATTATTAGGTATTTACATGCCATACAGTATGCACACCACAAGCCTATGAAACTACATGTTCTTATTACTTTTACTCACCTCCTTCTTCTTATCTTCCCTCCTATTCTTTGTTGTACTCAAGAGTTATGTCTACTCTTAAACTAGGTTGTAAGCTTTTGGGGGCAAGAACAATGTCACCCTAGGTGTTTGTAGATTACAGAGCACAACAGAACCCCAATCCCCAACTGGGGACTTTGAGATCTACTACAATACAAATAAATAATCATAATGATTATAGGCCCTTTAATAAGCATCAAGGCACTATTCAGAATTATGAACTAGGGAATCACTTCACTGGCTACTGAACTGCAGTAACTCTCTGGTGCAACATAACAATGATCGATTGTGTCTACAACACTACACAGCAGTTTAAAGACTGGAGGTAAAAGAATATCCTAGCTGAACACACAATTAATAATGACTATGAGTAGTCAGGGCTTCCGTTTTATGTCTCACCCAAAAGACAGCACCATGCCTCCTGATGTTACAATATGGTTACTGACTCAAAAGGAAGGAGATTACTATAATAATCAACACCACTTCTTATAGCTTATGTATTTTTCCCTAGAATTCTTTGTCCGAGTACTGAGCATCCTGACTCTGGTAGTTAAATACAACAAGATCTCAGCCCAAGGTGGTATGGCCACAGATATGAAGCTCAGTATTGTACCTTAAGAATAGAAATCTCTCACACCTCTGAAGGAGGATGACGACTACTGGGATACTTAGTAGTCGCTGTAGAAATTATATGAGTTTGGTGTGAATGACAAGAGTGCACCTTCCTTGACAGTAACATGAACAATTTCCTTAGCATTTTGCAATATAGCAAAGGCTGCATCAGAAAAAAATTCATTTAAATGTTTTGATAGAAAAGCCCCAAATCAGGGCATTTTCTGCATGTTACTTTCCAGAACAGTTCTCTTTTGATAACATGATTCACGTCATTAATTTTAAAAGTTTATATAACAATGTTTTAACTTACTGCAGAGAGAAATCGATAAATTCAGGTACTTTTGTTTCACACATGCTTAAAATTTCTGCATTAAACACAGATTTCCATTATTACTGATCTAATAAGTCCTATTCTCATCTGAGCTATCAGCAACTCAATAAGTAATTACCATTCACCTTAGGCTGTTCCAGTCCATTAGACCAATACTGATGACTCAGGAGAGGCAATAAATGAAGAGCACAACGCTAATAAAAGAACAGAAAATGATGTGAGAAAATGCTGTGGCTGTAACTCACACCCCTTTGCTATGTTTATGGAGAAGTGTGCAAAGAATATAAAATTCATGTGATCAAATGTAAAGATTTATTTTAAGTTCAGTGGTTTAGTGGTTTAAGTTGTTCAGACTGAAACTGAAAATTGAAAAGATCTGGATGTATTACCAGTCTATACATATTATTATTTGTATTAACATTGTATTAACATGGCGTTTAGGAGCCCTAGTCATGGGTTGGAACTCCATTGTACTTTGCGCTGTACACACAAAAAAGACAGTCTTTGCCCCACAGAGCTTACAATCTAAGTATAATATGCAGCCATTGGAAAAAATAGCAAAGCCTTATCTGTGCATTAATAGAATGGACATTATGGGCTCAATTTTGTTTTAGGAGCCAGAGCATTACTGGGGGGTGGGCGCTAAGCAGTAGTATAAGTTATGGGCCTGATTCAGCTTTCACCAAGACCAGTAAAAATCAAGATTTCCTCCATAGAAGTCCAAAGGGTTATACCAGTGTAAGTGTGATCAGAATCAGGCACAAGGTTGCTGTAGGAAGGACCGCAATAGGCACCTCTTAATACACTTTTTAAAAGGCTGTAGCCAGTATCCCTCCCAGCACAGGGAGTAGAGCAGGGTTATCACCTGATCCAGACATGCAATCCACTGAGAGGCTAGCTTCCCAGACCCACAACAAAATTATGTCTACCTGCAGGTTTATCAGGAAGGGGGAAAAGTAAATCATAGAATCATAGAAGATTAGGGTTGGAAGAGACCTCAGGAGGTCATCTAGTCCAACCCCGTCCTCAAAGCAGGATCAACCCCAACTAAATCATCCCAGCCAGGGCTTTGTCACGTCAGGCCTTAAAAACCTCTAAAGATGGAGATTCCACCACTTCACTAGGTGAACTAGATTCCACCACCTCCTAAAGAACTCCCTGCACCTGTTTTTCCAGCATACCTTAGTTGGAAGGTGATAATTTTGCCCTAGGAAAAGAGCAAGCTTAGTGAGTAACAGATGAAGATTGTGTGGGTATCCAGTATAACTGCATAGGTCAGGCTAAATGACAAAATAAAATGGTTAAAATATGATAAACTTCACACAGAGCTCCAGCTACATCTCTTGGACTTCATGCCTCAGAGCACACCTGAAGCATGTGACTCAGTGATATGACCTCTGGTCTGGTCACACTTTGTTGCTTATATCAAGGTACCAAAACTACCTATCTAGTAGCCAACAATCCAGACAGAAAAGATTCAGATGATTATTGTCAGTTTGAGTAACAGCATGATAAATATTTCCAGATAAGTTTCATGTTTAAGTGAAATATCAAACTTTGTAATACATTTTCAGGGAGCTGTAACACAAAGCTTCCTTTGGAAAATGTACATTTCACTTGTGTTTGCTAAGAGGGAATACTTTTATATTTGATACCTCCAATCAAGTTAACTCGATAATTTAAGTGGAAGGAAAAGGAGTACTTGTGGCACCTTAGAGACTAACAAATTTAAGTGGAAGGAGGTGTCATTTAGCTTACTGGGCTGAGCATCTTCAAATCAAAATGACACGTCTATCAACTATGCTTACCTTAGAGTTATATTTTTTCTAGAACTGCCCAAACTATTAAAAGTGGGATATTTCTACATGGTAGTAATAATTAGAACAGGTCAGAAAATAGAAATATTTTTGGAATTTTTCAAAACGTTTTGTTTTCCATCAGAATTTCATTTTCGATAAATTTTTCTGACCAGCTCAAATAGCAAAATCCCCTGTACATTTCTGTAGCAGATTATTTCAAGTTGCTTCATAAACATTATTTAAAACTCACAAATGATGCTTGTTGAATTATTCATTGTGAATAACATTCAATGTGCACTTAGCTGTCTGTCTTCTTTGCAGATCATTCACAAGCGCATCTTATTGTAAGCCTGCAGGTTGGAAACTATCTGCACAAACTCCTCTTCATTTCAGGTGGTATGCATGTGTTACAGTTTGCAAGATTAGGCCCTGTGTTAGCAGACTGGCCTTAAAACTGGGATCCTTCAATTATATATCATTATTCTCTGCGAAAAAGCAGAACTATCCATAATGATGAAAGTATTAAAACAGTGACTTTTTTTTTAAAGTTTTGACCATTCAATATTATAGGCATAGATGTTATTGCCACATATGATTAAGGTTGCCTCACACTTTTTATTATAAGAACCTATTTTCAGTTGCTTATACATTGCCAAACTTTAATCACTTGGGTTGAAATTGTCTATGATGGGTATCTGCCGCAGGTGAAATGCTTTTAATAAGTTTCAGCTAAACCCATTTAGCCATTTTTCAGAACAAGCTTAGGGAAAAATACCAAGGTTTTGCCCATGTTAATTTGTTTTTTAAACCCATTCATTGATTCCAAGGCCATAAGGGACCACTGTGATCATCCTAGACTAACCTACTATATAACATAGGCCATAGAACTTCCCCAAATGAATTCCTGTGAACTAGACCATATCTTATAAAAATAATATATAATTTAGATTTTAAAATGGCCAATGTTGGAAAATTTACCACAACCTTTGGTAAATTGTTCCAATGGTTAATTACCCTCACTGTTAAAAATGTATCCCTTACTTCCAGTCTGAATTTGTCTAGCTTCAACTTCCAATGATTGGCTCTTTATACCTTTGTCTGAAGAGGTTATTATCACATATTTCTTCCCCATATAAGTACGTATAGACTGCGATCAAGTCATCACTTCACCTTCTCTTTGTCAAGCTAAATAGATAGACCCAAGGAGCTCAATCACAATAAGGTATGTTTTATAATCCTTTAATCATTCTCATGGCTCTTCTGTGAACCCTCTCCAGTTTATCAATATCCTTCCTGAATTGTGGCCACCAGAACTGGACACAGCGGTCCAGCAGCAGTTGCACCAGCGCCAAATATAGAGGTAAAATAACATCTCTGCTCCCGCTCAAGATTCCCATTTATGCTTCCAAGGAGCTCATTAGTCACAGTGTAGCAAGGGAGCTCACATGCAGTTGTTTATCCGCCATGACCCCGGAATCTTTTTCACAGTCAATGCATCCCAGGATAGAGTCCCTCTGGCTCCTACTGGCTGCCAAGAACTGCTGCAGTACTGGGCACAGGAATGGAGAGAAGAGAGTCTTTCTTATTCGCTCAATGGTCCCACTGCTAGTGCCTAGGTAGAGGGGGAAGGATGGAGGAGCTGGGGAGATGGATGAAAGTAAAAAGAGCGGGGACCAGAGCCAAGGGGGAAAGATAGCAGAAGAGATAGAGGGAGGGAAGACCTGGAGGGGGAAGGATAGGAGCAGAAGGGGAGGGGGCAGGAGCCATGGGAAGTGGTGGGGTTGGATAGGAGCAGAGGGGGACAGAGACAGATGGGGTCACAGGGGCAGAATAGTCTATAATACTCCCCTGCAAAACCTGGAATTGAAACCAGGAGTCCCAACTCTCTACATTCCTCTGCTGTGAGCAAACAGACATGAAACTTACTGGCCCAGTGTGTGTCTTACCCGGCTCCAGTGACTGGTCCATATACATGAAAACAGCCTATTACTGCTACCAGTTACTTCATTAGCTCAAGTGGCACAGGTCTGTACAGTAGATTTAAAGGTCCAAACCCTGAAGTATCTGTTTGTTTTTCAGTTTATCTGGGCTTTTAATTAGAAAGCTACATCTAAAAAACTCTGGTTAAAAAACGGTTAAGGTTTCAAAGTCAAGCATGGAAAAGTTAGGAAAGGCCAGAATTAATATACCCATGCAACCTTTCATTCTGCCTCTTAGTGTGAAGGGCAGCAATATATTATTTTGTATTAAGAAGTTAAATGTTTATTGAAATATTAAATGACTAATATTTATTTAATCCACATATTTTTTTCTGCAGGATCCTGCCTCATTCAGTGCACCGGATGGGTGGTGCTCAGCGAATGAACCAGATGGGTGTCGTGAATGAGCCTGTTGTCAGTAGGACCGCTGCCTCATTTGTTGCAGAAGTTGGAAGTGAGTGAGGCGGGGGACTGCAATCAGAGGGAGTAGAGCCTCACGGCTAAGGCAGCTGAGTGCCACCCTAGAGAATTGTATTCCATTATCCCTGCCTCTGACAGAGATTTTACATGATGATAGGCAAGACACTTAAACCAAAATTTTCATAGCTGGGTACTTAATTGTATCTTCCTCATTTTCTGGGTATCTTGGGACATCTGGGACCAGATTTGCAGAAGTGCTCAGCCCTCCCAATTGCATCTGAAGCCAATTGGCGCTGTGCTTTTAACATACAAATAGGTTTGGCAGAACTCAATTTTGATTGTTTTATAATTTCAACAATTATTTTTAAGCTTATTTAAATTTTTATTAATTTAAATGTTCACAGTCACAGGAAATTATTGGAGAGTCAGACAATAAATTATTTAATGACAGCAGACATTGAGATTCAAAAAGTTAAAGCGCTACAAAAATTGTCAACATCGCATATCAAAATATACAATATTCTTAAATCAAATTCTAGTAAGTTCTCAAGCACCATTTTTCTAACTTTGCCTCTCTGTAAATTTGATGATTACTGATGGAAATATTTGTAGTCAGTTTCTGTGTATAGGGTAAAATCATAGAATCATAGAACATCAGGGTTGGAAGGGACCTCAGGAGGTCAACTAGTCCAACCCCCTGCTCAAAGCAGGACCAATCCCCAATTAAATCATCCCAGCCAGGGCTTTGTCAAGCCTGACCTTAAAAACTTCTAAGGAAGGAGATTCTATCACCTCCCTAGGTAACGCATTCCAGTGTTTCACCACCCTCTTAGTGAAAAAGTTTTTCCTAATATCCAACCTCAACCTCCCCCACTGCAACTTGAGACCATTACTCCTTGTCCTGTCCTCTTCTACCACTGAGAATAGTCTAGAACCGTCCTCTCTAGAACCACCTCTCAGGTAGTTGAAAGCAGCTATCAAATCCCCCCTCATTCTTCTCTTCTGCAGACTAAACAATCCCAGTTCCCTCAGCCTCTCCTCATAAGTCATGTGTTCCAGACCCCTAATCATTTTTGTTGCCCTTCGCTGGACTCTCTCCAATTTATCCACATCCTTCTTGTAGTGTGGGACCCAAAACTGGACACAGTACTCCAGATGAGGCCTCACCAATGTCGAATAGAGGGGGACGACAACGTCCCTCGATCTGCTGGCTATGCCCCTACTTATACATCCCAAAATGCCATTGGCCTTCTTGGCAACAAGGGCACACTGCTGACTCATATCCAGCTTCTCGTCCACTGTCACCCCTAGGTCCTTTTCCGCAGAACTGCTGCCTAGCCATTCGGTCCCTAGTCTGTAGCTGTGCATTGGGTTCTTCCGTCCTAAGTGCAGCACCCTGCACTTATCCTTATTGAACCTCATCAGATTTCTTTTGGCCCAATCCTCCAATTTGTCTAGGTGCCTCTGTATCCCATCCCTGCCCTCCAACATATCTACCACTCCTCCCAGTTTAGTATCATCCGCAAATTTGCTGAGAGTGCAATCCACACCATCCTCCAGATCATTTATGAAGATATTGAACAAAACCGGCCCCAGGACCGACCCCTGGGGCACTCCACTTGACACCGGCTGCCAACTAGACATGGAGCCATTGATCACTACCCGTTCAGCCCGACAATCTAGCCAACTTTCTACCCACCTTATAGTGCATTCATCCAGCCCATACTTCTTTAACTTGCTGACAAGAATACTGTGGGAGACCGTGTTAAAAGCTTTGCTAAAGTCAAGAAACAATACATCCACTGCTTTCCCTTCATCCACAGAACCAGTAATCTCATCATAGAAGGCGATTAGATTAGTCAGGCATGATCTTCCCTTGGTGAATCCATGCTGACTGTTCCTGATCACTTTCCTCTCATGTAAGTGCTTCAGGATTGATTCTTTGAGGACCTGCTCCATGATTTTTCCGGGGACTGAGGTGAGGCTGACTGGCCTGTAGTTCCCAGGATCCTCCTTCTTCCGTTTTTTAAAGATTGGCACTACATTAGCCTTTTTCCACTCATCCGGGACTTCCCCTGTTCGCCACGAGTTTTCAAAGATAATGGCCAATGGCTCTGCAATCACAGCCGCCAATTCCTTTAGGACTCTCGGATGCAACTCATCCGGCCCCATGGACTTGTGCACGTCCAGCTTTTCTAAATAGTCCCTAACCACCTCTTTCTCCACAGAGGGCTGGCCATCTATTCCCCATGTTGTGATGCCCAGCGCAGCAGTCTGGGAGCTGACCTTGTTCGTGAAGACAGAGGCAAAAAAGCATTGAGTACATTAGCTTTTTCCACATCCTCTGTCACTAGGTTGCCTCCCTTATTCATTAAGGGGCCCACACTTTCCTTGGCTTTCTTCTTCAAATCGACAGTTACAGTACTTAACGTTTACCGATAAAAATCTAATCCTTCCAAGCCTACATATAAAATGCTACAAACATGCTAAATACACTGAAAAATCAAGGTCTAGGTGTCACAAGCTGGGCCCCCAAAATTACTGGACAATTTTGGCCTTGATATACATCTCTGTGCTTCAGTTTCCCAGCTATAAAATATGGATAATAATG
This sequence comes from Caretta caretta, assembly GCF_965140235.1. Lineage (NCBI taxonomy): Eukaryota > Metazoa > Chordata > Testudines > Cheloniidae > Caretta > Caretta caretta. The sequence goes on along the minus strand of NC_134208.1, from coordinate 9,272,558 downwards.
CTACCTAACCTCAGAAGGCTGTTGCAAAGGCAAACTCATTATTGTTTGTGAAGCACCATAGAAACACCCATGAGGAAATTAATAATTTTGAATTCAGTGCAGGGTTTGGATGCTGTGTGTTAAATAAGGCCTAGGGTCACACATTGAATGAGAAGGGCAAAAAGAAATAATGAGTAAGTACCCATTCATTAAATAGCACAGAGGTCCTGTGGAAAAAACAGTGTGTGATAATGTAATTAAAGCCTATATCATAATGAGTACATACAGATGGCTGAATTATGGTAACATGGGCAGCCTTAATTCTGACATTTCCTCACTCTGAGTACTTGATTTTGCAACCTTATCATTCTTTCAATGTACTTTTTGGATGTAAGCGACAAATATTTCAAGAATTCACGTAGCTATCTAAAAAGGAATAAGAACTAATTGCTGCACTTTTGCTTTAACTCTTCCTGTTTTAAAAGAAAAAAATGACATTTATTTTCTATTATATCATATGTCTTCATTCTTAAGCATTCCTATCTTTCTGTGAAGCTGCATTTTTGAATCATTCATTTTCCTTACTAAAAAGGATATTCTTAGGTCTTATCCAGACTGAGAGTTAAGGTGTGATATTAGCATGTCAGTTAGTGACACATTTTTAAAAAGTCTACTGAAGACAATTCACATTACCTTAATCACATGATAAATTGGTAGGACTGAAGTCTAGAGGAAGCCTAGGCTTTAACATCACCAGTTTTAGCATGTAGCTCAGACAGTCTTTCTAAATGTGTTAGCACGTGTTAGCTAATATGATAATATTACACCTTAAATCCTAATCTAGACCAGGCTTTACACAGGTAAAATTCCTATTCAACTGAAGTCAAATGAGCTTTCAATTTAAGCCAATGGGAGTTTTGCCTGAGTAAGGACTGCATAATCAAGTGCAAAAGTAATTATTTTAAATATTTTACCAGCACAGTTTGGTCTTGACAACACGACAGTTTTCCTAAATTATTTTCCAAAAAGAAAAAAAATATTGGCTGCACAGTTTACAGCTGCAATAAAGGCTGCCCTGATGGGGGGGCACTTGTGAAAAGGTTCAACTCTTTTTATACTGTAAATCAAATTAAGCCCTGCCTGGGGACTCATCATCCCAAGCATCTAATGAAGAAAATACATCAGGGCTGCTGCAAGTTTATTGAAGAATTCCTGCAAAAAGGAAACAACAAAACAGCCAAGAAGAACCGGGACTTAATGGGGAAACAGATGATATTTAATTAAATAAATATACTCAGCAGTGCTCCAAGGAATGAAATTATTTGCATGCTGGACAGCCACATATTGAACCACACTGCTGAGAAAATTTATACTGCATTGCTCATTTTTTATTAGCACAAATACATACTGTACTTAGAAATTAGGTGTCAGAAAGTATGGCAATATCACATTTTCAGGAACTAATGCTGCATTAAGAGTTCCCTGAAAAATATTCCACTTTTATTAACTTGGTATTTGTTTAATTTTTGTTATTATTTTCTGTAATTACATCAAAAGAATTAGCTAAGTTAATTATTGCCACACTAATGCTGTCTTAATTACTACTATTGAAAGTAGTGTGTAAGTGAAATTTAAGCCTTATTTATTTGAAACTCAAGTGAAGAATTATTTGAATAATAGAAGAGGAATTTGTCTTCATTTTTTCCAGAAGATGCCTGTGAGAACAGAGGACACCACAAAGGCAGGCTATCATTCTGGTGTAGGCGCTACACTGAGAGGTGGAGGGGTTCAATGGAGAGGAGTTTGCCTCTCTATTGTATGACTATGGCTCAGATCCTGCACTTGATAGCCCATAGGTGGTCTGCTGAACATATGCAAAGCCCCACTGAAACCCAACTGCACAGTATCAGTTGCAGTTCTAAGGCCCATATTTGTTCTTATTGGTATCCATATTGTTCTCTCATAGTCCGTAACATAGGCGCTGACTCCATGGGTCCCCCAGCGCCTCCCGCTTGCCAGCAGTCCCGCCTATCAACTCCTCCCTCTCCCTCCCAGTGCCTCTCACCTGCTGTGGACCAGCTGTTCCGTGGTGTGCAGGAGGCACTAGGGAAGAGGGGGAGAAGCGAGGATGGGGCGCGCTCATGGGAGGGGGCAGAACTGGGCAGAAAGAGGGTGGAGCGGGGGCAGGATGGAGGCTTGGGTGAAAGGGTGGGGTGGGGGCAGGTCCTGGAGTGGAGCAGGGGTGGGAAGACGCAGGGCCGGGGTGGGGGCTTAGAGAAGGGGTTGGGTCGCAGTGGGGCCTGGAGCAGAGTGGGGGGTTGAGCACCCTTGGGACCTGGAGGAAGACAGCATCTGTGCTCAGTAATAAGGTGGCAGAACCTGGAACTGGGGCCTCAGAAAGGAAACAGAACATCCAGCACTGTTGGTAAGTGGGGGGGGGCAGAGATTTTGATTTTTTTTTTTGTACCTGAACCGTTCTTGCTGCAATTTAAGACTATTGCTTCTTGTCCTATCCTCAGAGGTTAAGGAGAACATTTTTTCTCCCTCCTCATTGAAACAACCTTTTATGTATTTGACAACTGTTATCATGTCCCCTCTCACTCTTCTCTTCTCCAGACTAAACAAACCCAAATATTTTCAATCTTCCATCATAGGTCATGTTTTCTAGACCTTTAATCATTTTTGTTGCTCTTCTCTGGACTTTCTCCAATTTGTCCACATCTTTCCTGAAATGTGGTATCCAGAACTGGACACAATACTCCAGCTCAGACCTAAACAGCGCAGAGTACAGAGGAAGCATTACTTCTCGTATCTTACTTACAACACTTCGCTAATACATCCCAGAATGATGTTTGCTTTTTTTTTTTTTTGCAAGAGTGTTACACTGTTGACTCATATTTAGCTTGTGATCCACTATGACCCCCAGATCTCTTTCCGCAGTACTCCTTCCTAGGGAGTCATTTCCCATTTTGTACCTGTGCGCACTGATTGTTCCTTTCTAAGTGGAGTACTTTGCATTTGTCCTCATTGAATTTCATCCTATTTACTTCAGACCATTTCTCCAGTTTGACCAGATCATTTTGAATTTTAATCCTATTCTCCTAAGCACTTGCAACCCCTCCCAGCTTGGTATTGTCTGCAAACGTTATACGTATACTTTCTTTGCCATTATCTAAATCATTGATGAAGATATTGAACAGAACCGGACCTAGAACTGATCCCTGCGGGATTCCGCTTGGTATGCCATTCCACCTTGACTGTGAACCACTGATAACTATTCTCTGGGAACAGTTTTCCAACAAGTTATGCACCTCCCCCCTCATAGTAGCTCCATCTAGGTTGTATTTCGCTGGTTTGTTTATGAGAAGGTCATGCAAGACAGTAACTAAAGTCAAGATATACCACATCTACCGCTGCCCCACATTCACAAGCCTTGTTACCCTGTCAAAGTTGGGGATTGGTCTTGCTTTGAGCAGGGGGTTGGACTAGATGACCTCCTGAGGTCCCTTCCAACCCTGATATTCTATGATTCTATCAGGTTGGTTTGACATGATTTCTTCCTGACAAATCCATGCTGTTACTTATTGCCTTATTATCTTCTAGGTGTCTGCAAACTGATTGCTTATTTATTTGCTCCATTAATCTTTCCAGGTATTGAAGTTAAACTGACTGGTCTGTAATTCCCTGGGTTGTCCTTATTCCCCTTTTTATAGATTGGCACTATATTTGCCCTTTTCCAGTCCTCTGGAATCTGCCCTGTCTTCCATGACTTTTCAAAGATAATTGCTAATGGCTCAGATATCTCTTCAGTCAGCTCCTTGAATAGTCTAGGATGCATTTCATCAGGCTCTGGGGATATGAAGACATCTAACCTGTCTAAGTAATTTTAGCTTGTTCTTTCCCTATTTTAGCCTCTGATCCTACCTCATTTTCACTGGCATTCACTATGTTAGACGTCCAATTGCTACTAACTTTTTTGGTGAAAACCGAAACCAAAAGTCATTTAGCACTTCTGTCATTTCCACATTTTCTGTTAACATCCCCCTTGTTTTTACCCCTTTTATCCTTACCCAGAAACATTCGACAAGGCTGTCTCCTATTTTCACCTCAAGCTCAGTGCAAGTGTATACATTTTTAATATCTAAGGCAACCCCTTCTTCCTTTTTCCCCTGCCTGTCATATCAGCAACCAGGCATTTTCAATGCATTTAATATTTCAGGAAATCTTCAAAGATTTGTAGAAGGTCGTTTTAATCACACTTCTTCATATGCGCCTTATATAAAAGCCACTTTTTATAGTAACTCATTCGGAATGAATTACTTTATAAACCGAATAAACCAAACAATAAGTAGCATGCATGTGAAATTTTTCAAATCACATGTTCAACATATTAAACATATGCTTCCTGCTTATCATCATTCATATAGTTCCTAATTTATATTAGCAAATCTGTGGCTTCTTAGGACTTCATTAGTTACTATGCTGCACACTATGGCCACTAGGAACTTCACAAAGACAACAGGGATAGAACTCTAATCCTCTTTCTCCTAATACATAAACCCATACCACTTGAGCTAAAAAAGAATCTCCATTAGCTGCACACTACCCTATTAATGAAAAATACAAATCTAATTATTTTAGTTTTCTCATAACATTTTTGTTGTAGGTTTTGGACTTCAGAAACTTAACCTTGATCCATCTACCTACTAGTATTTCAGCACCAAATTTATTTTTTTCATAGTTTCCAAAGCCAGAAATTTATAAACTTATGGAAAATGTCATATTTCTTAATCATGACCAGTTTTAGTCATTTACAGTTGGACAGCTGAAAGAGAAGTTGAACACACAAATATATTCTGAAGATTTCATTTGCATGCCTAAATTCATAGTAGGGCTGTCGATTAATTGCAGTTAATTCATGCAATTAACTCAAAAAAATTAACTGACATTTAAAAAATTAATTGCAATAAATCACACTGTTAAACAAAAAGAAAAGGAGTAATTGTGGCACCTTAGAGACTAACAAATTTATTTGAGCGTAAGCTTTCGTGAGCTACAGCTCACTTCATCAGATGCATTCAGTGGAAAATACAGTGGGGAGATTTATACACACAGAGAACATGAAACAATGGGTGTTGCCATACACACTGTAACCAGAGTGATCACTTAACGTGAGCTATTACCAGTAGGAGAGCGGGGGGGAGGGGGGAACCTTTTGTAGTGATAATCAAGGTGGGCCATTTCCAGCAGTTGACAAGAATGTGTGAGGAACAGTAGCAGGGGCAGGGAGAATAAACATGCGGAAATAGTTTTACTTTGTGTGATGACCCATCCACTCCCAGTCTCTATTCAAGCCTAAGTTAATTGTATCCAGTTTGCAAATTAATTCCAATTTAGCAGTCTCTCGTTGGAGTCTGTTTTTGAAGTTTTTTTGTTGAAGAATTGCAACTTTTAGGTCTGTAATCGAGTGACCAGAGAGATTGAAGTGTTCTCCAACTGGTTTTTGAATGTTATAATTCTTGACATCTGATTTCTGTCCATTTATTCTTTTACGTAGAGACTGTCCAGTTTGACCAATGTACATGGCAGAGGGGCATTGCTGGCACATGATGGCATATATCACATTGGTAGATGTGCAGGTGAACGAGCCTCTGATAGTGTGGCTGATGTGATTAGGCCCTATGATGGTGTCCCCTGAATAGATATGTGGACACAGTTGGCAACGGGCTTTGTTGCAAGGATAGGTTCCCGGGTTAGTGGTTCTATTGTGTGGTGTGTGGTTGCTGGTGAGTATTTGCTTCAGGTTGGGGGGCTGTCTGTAAGCAAGGACTGGCCTGTCTCCCAAGATCTGTGAAAGTGATGGGTCGTCCTTCAGGATAGGTTGTAGATCCTTGATGATGCGTTGGAGAGGTTTTAGTTGGGGGTTGAAGGTGAGGGCTAGTGGCGTTCTGTTATTTTCTTTGTTGGGCCTGTCCTGTAGTAGGTGACTTCTGGGTACTCTTCTGGCTCTGTCAATCTGTTTCTTCACTTCAGCAGATGGGTATTGTAGCTGTAAGAATGCTTGATAGAGATCTTGTAGGTGTTTGTCTCTGTCTGAAGGGTTGGAGAAAATGCAGTTGTATCGTAGAGCTTGGCTGTAGACAATGGATCGTGTGGTGTGGTCTGGATGAAAGCTGGAGGCATGTAGGTAGGAATAGCGGTCAGCAGGTTTCCGGTATAGGATGGTGTTTATGTGACCATTGCTTATTAGCACTGTAGTGTCCAGGAAGTGGATCTCTTGTGTGGACTGGTCCAGGCTGAGGTTGATGGTGAGATGGAAATTGTTGAAATCATGGTGGAATTCCTCAAGGGCTTCTTTTCCATGGGTCCAGAGGATGAAGATGTCATCAGAGTACTGCAAGTAGAGTAGGGGCATTAGGGGACGAGAACTGAGGAAGCGTTGTTCTACGTCAGCCAAAAAAATGTTGGCATACTGTGGGGCTATGCGGGTACCCATAGCAGTGCCGCTGATTTGAAGGTATACATGTCCCCAAATGTGAAATAGTTATGGGTGAGGACAAAGTCACAAAGTTCAGCCACCAGGTTTGCCGTGACATTATCGGGGATACTGTTCCTGATGTCTTGTAGTCCATCTTTGGGTGGAATGTTGGTGTAGAGGGCTTCTACATCCATAGTGGCTAGGATGGTGTTTTCAGGAAGATCACCAATGGACTGTAGTTTCCTCAGGAAGTCAGTGGTGTCTCGAAGATAGCTGGGAGTGCTGGTAGCATAGAGCTTGAGTAGGGAGTCTACATAGCCAGACAATCCTGCTGTCAGGGTGCCAATGCCTGAGATGATGGGGCGTCCAGGATTTCCTGGTTTATGGATCTTGGGTGGCAGATAGAATACCCCAGGTTGGGGTTCCGGGGGTGTGTCTGTGCAGATTTGTTTTTGTGCTTTTTCAGGGAGTTTCTTGAGCAAATGGTGTAGTTTCTTTTGGTAACCCTCAGTGGGATCAGAGGATAATGGCTAGTAGAAAGTGGTGTTGGAGAGCTTCCTAGCAGCCTCTTGTTCATATTCCGACCTATTCATGATGACGACAGCACCTCCTTTGTCAGCCTTTTTGATTATGATGTCAGAGTTGTTTCTGAGGCTATAGATGGCATTGTGTTCTGCACAGCTGAGGTTATGGGGCAAGTGATGCTGCTTTTCCACAATTTCAGTCTGTGCACGTCGGCAGAAGCACTCGATGTAGAAGTCCAGTCTGTTGTTCCGACCTTCAGGAGGAGTCCACCCAGAATCCTTCTTTTTGTAGTCTTGGTAGGAAGTGGGTTTGTGGGTTAGTATGTTGTTAAGAGGTGTGTTGGAAATATTCCTTGAGTCGGAGATGTCGAAAATAGGATTCTAGGTCACCACAGAACTGTATCATGTTCGTGGGGGTGGAGGGGCAGAAGGAGAGGCCCTGAGATAGGACAGATTCTTCTGCTGGGCTAAGAGTATAGTTGGATAGATTAACAAAGTAAAACTATTTCCCCATGTTTATTCCCATCCCTTCACCCCTCACTGTTCCTCAGACATTCTTGTCAATTGCTGGAAATGTCCCACCTTGATTATCACTACAAAAGGTTCCCCACCCCCCCCCCACCCCCCGCTCTCCGGCTGGTAATAGCTCACCTTAAGTGATCACTCTGGTTACAGTATGTATGGTAACACCCATTGTTTCATGTTCTCTATGTATATAAATCTCCACACTGTATTTTCCACTGAATGCATCGGATGAAGTGAGCTGTAGCTCACAAAAGCTTATGCTCAAATAAATTTGTTAGTCTCTAAGGTGCCACAAGTACTCCTTTTCTTTTTGCGAACACAGATTAACACGACTGCTACTCTGGACACTGTTAAACAATAGAATACAAATTGAAATTTATTAAATATTTTTGATGTTTTTCTACCATTTCAAACATATTGATTTCTATTAAAACACAGAATACAAAGTGTACAGTGCTCACTTTACATTATTATTTTTATTACTAATATTTGCACTGTAAAAATGATAAAAGAAATAGTATTTTTCAGTTGACCTCATACAAGTACAGTAGTGCAATCTCTTTATCGTGTAAGTGTAACTTACAAATGTAGATTTTTTTTGTTAAATAACGGCACTCAAAAACAAAACAATGTATAACTTTAGAGCCTACAAGTCCATTCAGTCCTACTTTTCGTTCAGCAAATCGCTAAGACAAACAAGTTTGTTTACATTTACGGGAGATACTGCTGACTGCTTCTTATTTACAATGTCACTTGAAAGTGAGAACAGGCATTCACATGGCACTTTTGTAGCTGGTGTTGCAAGGTATTTACATGCCAGATATGCTAAATATTCATATGCGCCTTCATGCTTCGGCCACCATTCCAGAGGACATGCTTCCATGCGGATGATTCTTGTTAAAAAAAATGTGTTAATTAAATTTGTGACTGAACTCCTTGGGGGAGAATTGTATGTCTCCTGTTCTGTTTTACCCACCTTCTGCCATATATTTCATGTTATAGCAGTCTCAGATGATGACCCAGCACGTGGTCATTTTAAGAACACTTTCACAGCAGATTTGACAAAACACAAAGAAGGTACCAATGTGAGATATCTAAGGATAGATACAGCACTCAACCGAAGGTTTAAGAATCTGAGGTGCCTTCCAAAATGTGAGAGGGATGAGGTGGGGAGCATGCTTTCAGATTTCTTAAAAGAGAAATATGCAGATGAGGAAATTACAGAACCCAAACCACCAAAAAAGAAAATCAACCTTCTGTTGGTGGCATCTGACTCAGATGATGAAAATGAACATGCATTGGTCCGCTCTGCTTTGGATTGTTATCAAGCAGAACCCGTCATCAACATGGATGCATGTCCTCTGGAATCGTGGTCTAAGCATGAAGGGACATATGAATCTTTAGTGTATCTGGCACATAAATATCTTGTGATGCTGGCTACAACAGTGCCATGTGAACTTCTGCTCTCACTTTCAGGTGACATTGTAAACAAGAAGCGGGCAGCATTATCTCCTGCAAATTGTAACCAAACGTGTTTGTGTGAGTGATTGGCTGAAGTAGGACTGAGTGGACTTGTAGGCTCTAAAGTTTTACATTGTTTTATTTTTGAATGCAGTTATTTTTTGTACATAATTCTACATTTGTAAATGAACTTTCATGATAAAGAGAATGCATTACAGTACTTGTATTAGGTGAATTGAAATATACTATATCTTTTGTTTTTTACAATGCAAATATTTGTAATCAAAAATACAAAGTGAGCACTGTACACTTCGTATTCTGTGTTGTAATTGAAATCAATATATTTGAAAATGTAGAAAAATCCAGAAATACTTAAATAAATGATATTCTATTATTGTTTAACAGTGCCATTAATCACAATTAATTTTTAATTGCGTGATTAATCGGGATTAATTTTTTTAATCGCTTGACAGCCCTAATTCATAGTTTTCTCTGTCCATTTTTCAAGGATGCCCGTTTATCCACACAATACTGTGTGGATATAACAGTACCCTTTTAACATTCACTTTATCCCAAATTCCTTACATGTCAACTGGAAAATTCACATAGGAGTACTAATCAGGGTTTTTAAGCAAGCAAATAGAGACTATAATTTGACAGTTAGTCTACATGTAATATATAGTTATATTCCACAAGCTAGATGAACATCACAAAGAAGCTACAGTGGAGAGCATACTTAATTAGTCTTAGCAGAAAGAATAGGAGAAAATATCAGATAGGAATAATACATTAATAAAAATTATTACATTTACAGGCAAACACTATTAGAGTCTATATTTTCAAAAGTGCAAACCTGCTGTTCTTTTAAGTCCTATCAAATAGCATCAATGGTCAGAAATACATTCTTTTATGTAATGGCTTAATCTTTGGCATCACTATATCTGCATGAATTTCTTCAAAGAAATTATCACTCTTTGGAACTTTAGAGGACATTTAAAATGTTTATATTTCTGGTTTATTGGTAATGTTTTTGCATGTCCCTAAATTCATGATAAACCTGACTCCTACTTTGGCCTAAATTATCACTTTATCCCTCTTTCTTCTGGGATCATATTTCTTTAGACTACAGAGTCAGAAGGAAGTGAGCTGCAGTTCACAGTGCCGCTGGGACTTTTTACTACATCAATACTGCGCTACAGAAATAAATTGTTTGTACACAGAGTGAATAAAACCACTGTTGTCTTTAATAGTGTTTTCAGGCAACTATCTAACAAATTGCAACTTCATGTTTCTAGTATTAATTACAGAAGGTTCCATCCTACAATGTGCTGAGCACTCTGGCCCTGATCCATTTAAGCACATCCAACCACCTGCCTCAACGGGTGGGGAAACTTGATGGGGCCAGCAGCAAATGGGGACAGTCCCAGCAGCAAGAGAGGGAGACGCCTGCTGAGGGCACCAGTTAGCGACTCCCAACCCTTTAGTGTCTCTGGCACCCACTGGCCAGTCGGGAGGGGTACTGAGTCACAGATTCCAAGGCCAGAAGGGACCATTGTGGTCATCTAGTCTGACCTCCTGTATAACACAGGCCACAGAATTTCCCCCAAATAATTCCTAGAGCAGCTCTTTTAGAAAAACATCCAATCTTGAGTTAAAAATTGTCAATAATGCAGAATCTACCATGACCCTTGATAAATTGTTCCATTGGCTATTACTCGCACCATTAAAAATGTACACATTGTTTCCAATCTGAATATGTCAGGCTTCAACTTCCATCCATTGAATTATGTTATACCTTTTCCTGCAAGACTGAAGAGCCCATAATTAAATATTTGTTACCCATGTAGATATTTATAGACTAATTGAGTCACCCCTTACCCTTCTCTTTGTTAAGCTAGTCTGTTAAATCTACCACTGTGATTGGCATGCATCCCCCAGCTCCAAGATTTAATCCGAATCATAGGACATATGGAGCTTTTTTCAGCTCCATTCCAGCAGCCCCCACCACCAACGCTGAACTAGGCATGGGAGTCAAACTGGCAGACTCTGCAGGTCTAACTGATCACACATTTGGAGACCAGGAAGGAGTTTTTCTCCAGTAGAGCCAATTGGCAGATGCCCAGAGCATTTTTCACCTTTTTTGCAGCCCCTTTGAGTTACACTACATTAGGTAGGAATACACTTAGTACATAACTTAGGTACTTGGTAGAGTTGTTAATTTATCGCTACTTGAAGTGAGCTGTAGCTCATGAAAGCTCATGCTCAAATAAATTGGTTAGTCTCTAAGGTGCCACAAGTACTCCTTTTCTTTTTACTTGTATCCAGTTTCCTGTGCAGTTAAACAGCTCCCAGAGGGAAAAGACCTGGGATTCTGCTGAAGGGCTTTAGGCTCATGGGATAGGGTGAGATCTTATGGCCCACACCGGCAGAGGTCAGGCATTGTGGGTCAGGATCCCCACCCTTCTGCACCCTCTGCCCCCCTCATGGGGGGTGATGGTACAACTCAGAGTGAGCTGAGTCCCAAAGGGTAGGCTGAGGAGAAAATATCTTGAGTTATAGGTTATATGGGAGGAACCCTGTAATCGCTGCTCTGGAACTGCCAGTATAGGAGAATATGGGTGATGGGCAGGTACTGCCCCTCTCTGTGTTTAATTTTCATGTAAATTGCAGCCTGCCAATTGAAATGTATCCATTTGTCTGTCCTCACTTCACCACTGTGTCCAGACCAATGGGACGTGCTTGAAGTTAAGCTTATGCTCAAGTGCTTTACTAGACAGAGACCAAGTGCTCACTCAGCACTTTGCAAAGTTGAGTTCAGAGAACTCACAGTACACCAAATGCTTTACACGCAAGTATAAAGATGGTATCCCTGCTCCCAATTCTTCTGCAAATTGAAATAAAATACAGATTTTTAAATATTTCTGTTACTCATAAGATTAGCTTGATTTAAGCACACTGACTGGTAGATAATACATGTGTGTCCAACAGAAAAGAAAGATGTAACAATTAGAATCAAAATATTATGAGGGGATAATAATAACCATCCTATAAAATTATGCTCTAAATTCATCCCTGATGTGTCTCCAGTGAAAATCAAGAGTTACACCAGAGATGAAGTTAACCTGTGTATGGTTTTGTTTTTTAAATGGATGTTGTTAGACTTCAGGTTGTAAAGCTTTTGGAAACTTCCATTTAAAAGCTTTTATGAACTGCTGTTCCAGTTTCCATAGAAACAGCAGATCATAATCTCTATGAGAATATAAAACCTTTTTCAACACGTTTGGTAGTAATTTTCAAAATGACCTCCAGATAATTAATGTGATGATTTGACCCATACTTTAACATTATTTTCTAAGAAACAAGTAGAACTGCTCCGTTAAAAATGTGAAATCATTGTTTGAACAAAGCAAAACAGCCTTGAAACCTTGTGATCTTCTCTAAAAAGGGTTTCTATATGTGGCCTGCTCATGTTTCTGCTTCTACTAGCACATTTTCTCTAACCTTGTGGAAAATTACACATATTTATGACCTTGTGTCTTTGCAAAATTAGCAGTCAGAAACCTGCCATGCTAAACCAAATAAATACTGAGTTGTCCAGTCTGTGTACATCCTATTGTAAGAATTTGAACCTCCTTCTTTCTCAAAACTTACGGACACATTTGCTTAATCCAAATGCGATACAAATACTTTTCATGCAGTTATTGGGTCTATTCTGTTCTCTCTTTGATGCTCACATGTAACTTCTATTTGTGTTAATGGGAGTTCTGTCTGCAGTGAACAGAGAGGTGAGGATTATTTTTCCTAAATGATAAGAAAATGCAGTCAGAGAAGATCTTACCTTAACCACCCTTAAGTTTATTCTAAATAAATCATTTTTGTCTCCCTCCAGCATCCACCAATCCCCACTTCTCCCTCATTCTGCTTCTAGGGACCCAGTTCAGCAATGGATTAATAATGATCCAGGCCCTGCACTCTGGAGAAAGCCTTCCCTCTGCATATGTGATTTGCCTCTCTTCACCTCTTTTACAAGCCCTTCCTCCTTCCACTTCTTTTTATGATATAATCACATCCATGAGTGGATTTACTACACTGCATTTTCTGTGGACCTTGGCCAAGATATTCAAAGATAAAGCCTAAAGTTAGGCTTCTAAATCAATATTTAATGATAATATTTCAACAATAGGAGCTTAAAGTTAAGCATCTAAATAAGTGACTTTATTTTTCAAGTGTGCTGTGCACTCTGCAGCTTCCATTAATTTCAATGGGAGCTGTTGGATGCTGAATATTTTTGAAAATCAGATCACATATTTCAGACCCTAACTTTAAGCTGGTATTGTTGAAAATCTTAGTCCTTAGTTACGTTTAACCTTAATCCATACCTTACCCAATTTCCTTTGTCAAATTTCAGGGGTTTATTGTTCTTTCTGATAATTTTTAGTACCTTAACTTATTTTCTCTTTACTTTCAGCGCTTCTTTTCCACACTCTCATTCCGTCTGTCTTTTTCTAGGGCCCCTCCTTTTAGGGCCACATCTCCTTTTCTTACTACCTGTTCCCCATTTTATGGTCTATATATCAGTCTTGGGGATCTGTTTCCTTAGTTGCCTGCTTCTGTCGTGCTTTGTTGATGTTGATCATTGTCCCCAAAAAAATGGATAAATGCAAACCACTTACAGGATACGTACTGCTACCTGTACCTTCATGAACACTCTTGGTGCTGTCCAAAGACCACAGGGGAAGAATGTTGTATTAGCAATGAACAACTTATACAGCTGGGATGAATTGCTGCATATAGCTATGCACATAGGAAACCTACAAGATATCAGGAAGCCTTCTGTTAAAGTGTACCTCTGTGATGCTATAGGGATACAACCTCCCTTTCACTGGGGGACTGTGGCCAGGCAGTGCAGCCCCAAGAGCAGGCAAGGGAAAGAGACATAGCCAAGACAGCCAGGGAATCTGCTAAGTCACCCAGCTGATGACTGTTGTATCAGGTCTTTTGTGGAATTTTCAGCAGAGATTAGAGCTGCCCTCCCATGGCAAAACCTAAGAGTAAGGGAGAAGGCTAATACAGAACGAAAAGAAAATTCTGATACCTTGAAAGTTGCTGCAAAATAAAATTGTCTTTCCCTAGTCAGACATACTTAACTGGCCTTACTTCTTTCAGCGCAGAATTCTATATAAAAATTGCTCCCAAAAATATGCAGCGGCTATTGAGCACATGCGTAAATGCAGCTAATGAAGCTGTTAAGGTTCCTTCCCCACTTTGAATTCTAGGGTACAAATGTGGGGATGTGCATGAAAGACCCCCTAAGCTTATTCTTACCAGCTTAGGTTAAATGCTGCCACCACCAAAGTGTCTAACAATAATAACAGGGGAAGTGCCCACTTGGAAACGTCTCCCCGCAAAAAAATATCCCCCCAAGCCCTACACCCCCTTTCCTGGGGAAGGCTGGATAAAAATCCTCACCAATTTGCATAGGTGAACATAGACCCAAACCCTTGGATCTTAAGAACAATGAAAAAGCTAAAAGGTTTTTAAAAGAGAATTTTAATTAAAGAAAAAGTAAAAGAATCACCACTGTTAAATCAGGATGGTAAATACCTTACAGGGTAATCAGATTCAAAACATAGAGAATCCCTCCAGGCTAAAACTTAAGTTACAAAAAGACTCAAAAACAGGAATATACATTCCATTCAGCACAACTTATTTTATCAGCCATTTAAACAAAATAGAATCTAACACATATTTAACTAGATTGCTTACTAATTCTTTACAGGAGTTCTGACCTGCATTCCTGCACTGGTCCCGGCAAAAACATCACACAGACAGAGAGAACCTTTGTTTCTCCTCCCCCCCCTCCCCAGCTTTGAAAGTATCTTGTCTCCTCATTGGTCATTTTGGTCAGATGCCAGCAAGGTTATCTTAGCTTCTTAACCCTTTACAGGTGAAAGGGTTTTTCCTCTGGCCAGGAGGGATTTAAAGGTGGTTAGCCTTCCCTTTATATTTATGACAGAAGCCTCCAAGGATCTCTTAAAAATGCCTCTATTATCATGCCTGTCTTCTTTCACAGGGAAATGACACCCATTCTTTAGGAGGAAAGATCAGAGCTGCATTTACCACAGATAAAAAAACATGGGCTGCCTTTTCCTCCTGTACCCTACATAGTCTTCTAATGTGCAACCTTCTGATCTTGTTAGGAAGCTCCCAATCATTTAGAATTTTGAAGGAAATATTTGCCACATTCTTTGATCTCTTCCTATTTCACCTGAATACTCACAAACTCATAGACTTTAAGGTCAGAAGGAACCATCACGATCAGATCTAGTTTATAGGTTCTCAAACTTCATTGCACCATGATCCCCTTCTGACAACAAAAATTACTACATGACTCCAGGAGAGGGGGGCCAAAACCTGAGCCCACCCAAGTCCCACCACCCCAGGTGGGCAGGGGACAAAGCCCAAGCCCCTCCACCCTGGGTGGGGGGAGGGGCAAAGATGAAGCGCCAGGGCTTTAGTCCAGGGCAAGGGCCCTGTAACTTGAGCGTCAACACCCATAGCTGAAGCCCTTGGGCGTCAGCTTCAGCCCCAGGTGGTGGGACTCAGGCTTCAGCTTCAGCCCCAGAAAGTTTGAGGAAGTCTGAGCCAGCCCACTTTGGGGTCCCAACCCACAGTATGAGAACCACTGATCTAGTCTGACCTCCTGCACATTGCAGGTCTCAGAACCTCACCCATCCACTCCCGTAATAGACCCCTAACCTCTGGGTGAGTTACTGAATTCCTCAAATCATGATTTAAAGACTTCAAGTTAAAGAGAGTCCACCATTTACATTAGTTCAAACCTGCAAGTGACCCCCTGACCCATGCTGCTGAGGAAGGTGAAAAACCCCCAGGGCACCTGCCAATCTGACCCAGGGGAAAATTCCTTCCCAGCCCCACATATGACAATCAGTTTAAACCCTGAGCATGTGGGCAAGACCCACCAGCCAGACATCTGAGAAAGAATTCTCTGTAGTAACTCAGAGCCCTCCCCATCTAGTGTTCCATCACAGGCCATTGTCTCAATTGCTTCTTCCTAACACACTGAATATTCTGAAACAATGTTTACTCTTTCCTGGGAATCCACATCCCAGGATGGAGTAACCATAATCTAATAATTTTCTGAATCTGATAGCTCGCTATCTTCCAAAATACTTTAAAAAAATCACTGTGTTATAACATATTATCTTATGTTTCTTGGGTATCTTATATTGAAGTTTCACTTTCTTTTTTGGTTCCTGCTTCTGTGAGTCAGAAGAACTACTAATTTCTCCTAAATTTGGTTTTCTTACCATATTTAGATGTTCTTTTTATCAAGCTTTCTACGGTATGACTATCATTCTCAGGTGGAGTAAGACAGAGTCCCGATTCTATCTTCTTTACTCCAATATTAGGGAAATCAGAATCAGGCCTGTAAGCTCCTGTATCTTCATGTCATTAATTCACAGAATGCTGCACTACTGGGCTTGAAATTCTAGCAGATGGGATAGTATTTTCAGTAATACCAACTTCCTGGCCCAAAGTAAAAGAAGATGTGTAACTAAGACATGTGTTTGATGTAGTGAATTTGTCAGGTCTGAGAGGAGAGTTGTTTGCAAAGAACAGCGGACCCTTTGCCAAGGAGCTCCTGTCACAGAGAGGTAAGGTTCAAGCCTCAGTGTCAGCAAGTGTTCAACACATTTGTCACAGGTAGGAAGGTGATACAAAGCAAGGCAGCAGAGAACCTGTACAGCTGGAAATGGATCAACCACCCATTGCCCTATTAAATGAAGAAGCTGCAGGGCTATTGAAACTGCTGGTTTTTGAGATGAGGGTGCAGGTGTGTATTCCACTCCGGTGTTCGCATGCCCAGTGCACTGAAACCAGAAAACTCTGCCTAGCAGTACCCAGAGGGGCGGCACTCACACCATGTGGCTCCAGCACCTCCACTGCCTATCCAAGGGCATCAAAACCCCAACCCCCCTCCCTTCTTTCACACCAAATGCCATAAGCCGAGGGGATGAAGGAGTGATAGTGGAATACACATCTGCATCCTCTTCTTGAAGACCAAGTTACACTACAGGTACGTAACCATCTTTTCTTCTTCGAGTGGTTACCGATGTGTATTTCACTCAGATAACTCACATGCAGTACTTGTGGGAGGTTCGGTTCGGCATCTACTTAAACAATGGCTGTAGAACTGCCTTCCCAAAGTTTGCATTTGATGTAGACACAGTGGTAATCACATAGTGCCTGAGAAACGTAAGTATAGAAGACAAGGTAGCAACTCTGCAATTGTTCAAACATCATTGAGGAATGCTATTTATATCACTTCGCTTGGGCCCTCGTTGAATGAGCCCACAATCTCTAAGGAAGTATGCTACTTCCTATGCTGATATGATGCATGAAGCTATCCATCTGGAATTCATCTGCACAGAGACTGCCTGACCCTTCATTCAATCTGCATATGAGACAAACAAATGAGGTGATACCCCAAAAGGCTTACTTCTGCTTGACAGAACGCCAAGCATAATCTCACATCAAACTTGTGAAGTCACTGTTCATCCACATTAGAGTTCAGTGTAGGAAAGAACACCGGTAAATAATTTGGTTAAGGTGAAACTGTGAAACCACTTCCAACAAAAATTATCAATGCAGGCGTAGGGCAACTCTGTTCTTAAAAAAAAACTATATGTAAGGGGGCTCGGTCTTTAAGGCCTTTAGATTGCATACTCTCCTTGCAGATGGAAGAGCCACAAGGAAAACCGTTGGCTGGCACAAAGAACAGGTTGCCAGGGGATCAAATGGAGGCCTCATAATGGCCACCAAGGCAGTATTAAGGTCCCACAAGGGAGCAGGCTCTCTCACAGGCCAGTGGAGAAGAATAACTCCTCTTACAAATCTCATCACCAGGGGTTCGAGATGGTGGATGAAATGCCAATATTACTGCTAAATGAACCCTCAATGAACTGAGTAAGAGACTAAAAGACTGAAGGTGTAATAGGTACTCCAAAACATCCTGAATACAGATCAACACTGGCTGAATTCCATGAGCATGCAACTAAACTGAAAATCAGTTTCACTTGGCAAAATAAGTCGCCCAAATACAGAGCTTCCTGCTGTTAATCAACACTGTCAAATGGTTTCTGAACATTGTTCCTCCTCATCAACAAGCCATGCAGCATCCATGCTGTGAGATGCAGAGTGTTGAATGCTGAAGGCAAAATACTCAGCCGTGGTGCTGAGTCAGTAGGTCAGGAAGAAGAGGAAGAGATATGGGAAGCCAAACAAATAGTCGGAGTAGGTCAGAGAACCAACATTGCCTCGGACAAGTGAGAGCAATAAGAATAATTTTGGCATGATCCAACTTCAGATTGAGGATTACCTGTGGAATGATTGGGATTGGAGGAAAGGCATACATCAGTGCTGATACCCAATTGAGGTAGAAGACATCAGTTAAGGAGCCTGGACTGAGATGAGCTTGAGAGCAAAATTGATGGCTATTCTTATTGTCTCTCATTGCAAACAAACAGCACACTCCTTTAATTTACACACAGGATCCTCCACACAAATATCCCCAATGGCTGGTGAAGGAATGCTCGATGAGCTGAGTTACTACAAAAAATTCTTTCCCGGGTGTCTGGCTGGTGATCTTGCCCACATGCTCAGGATCTAACGGATCGCCATATCTGGGGTCAGAAAGGAATTTCCCCCCCATCAGATTGGCAGAGACTTGTGGAAGGTGTGGGGTTGCCTTCCTCTGCAGCCTGGGCACAGGTCACTTGCTGGTTTAAATTAGTGTAAATTGTGGATTTTCTGTAACTTGAAGTCTTAGTGGGTGGGTGAGGTTCTGTGGCCTGCAATGTGCAGGAGGTCAGACTAGATGATCATGATGGTCCCTTCTGGCCTTAAAGTCTATGAGTCTAAATGAACTCAGTCTATATGACTCATTCTCAGCTCACAGGGTAAAGCTTCTTCAGCACTGATTGTCTATATCATGTTAAAATATTTTATTTTACTTTGCAGGCTGGAGAGGGTATAGATATAATATTGATATTACAGTATGCCTAGAGGGCCTAACCAAGACTGGGGCACCACTGGGCTGAGCACTGTAAAAAAAAAAAAAAAAAAGAAACACAAACACACACATAGCAAGAGATACTCTCTACACTGCAAAGCTTACAATGTAAATAAACAAGACAGAGAAGAGATAGGAGAAAGCATTGCTTCTTGACAGTATATTTTACAGTTTCTTGGATGCAAACACAATACAATAGCAATCTAAGTACATAAATTAATACAAAACCATAGGTAAATGACACCCAGTGAATCAGAATCCCATACATTACTTAATTACTACATATTGCAGAGCATTACATGATGTTTTTCTGAATCTTTGGAAATGAGTTAACATATCAACACATTAATTGAAATTTGGGTCACAATTAGCATGTATTAAGTTGCTGATTAGTTGTTTGCATTTAAAACATTTTAATTGGTTTGTTTCTATTGATATAATGTAATTTGTTTTTAAATGATGTCATTTAGAGGTGTGCATTTAATTATCATTGATTAGATAATCAATAGTATTGTAGCATGTGCACATAATTACTATGGTAATCTCTGAAACTCACATTTTTCAAAAAATAAGAGAGATCAACTCTCTCTCTAGTTTCTTGTGCAGCATTTACCTCTTCAACAAAAAAGTTATATGCAGGTGCCCACTGTCTCCTGCCTTGTTTTTTATTAAAGCAATCAAAATACCTTGGGTGTGATTCTCTCTCATTAACACAAGTTTCACACCAATGTATTTCTGCTGACTTTATTTGAATTAATCCTGATTTACTCCAGTGATAGTGAGAAAAGACAGGCCCACATATGCTGTAATTCTCTTCTGTTTTACTTCTTTAGTAGAAGACTGCGGTACCCTCACTCACAGTGGGTAAAATCCTGTCCCTACTGAATTCAATTGTAAAACTCCTGTTGAATCCATGAGGCCAGGATTTCACCTCTTGAATACAGACTTATTTTCAAGTAGTTCCACTGACTTCAGTGGAACTAATCACAGTATAACACACTATTTAACATGAATAAAGTATTAAAATCAAATCATGGAGCAGGTCCTCAAGGAATCCATTTTGAAGCACTTGGAGGAGAGGAAGGTGATCAGGAACAGTCAACATGGATTCACCAAGGACAAGTCATGCCCAACTAACCTGATTGCCTTCTATGATGAGATAACCTGCCCTGTGGATATGGGGAAGCAGTGGACGTGATATATCTTGACTTTACCAAAGCTTTTGATATGGTCTCCCATAGTATTCTTGCCAACAAGTTAAAAAAGTATGGATTGGACAAATGGACTACAAGGTGGACAGAAAGCAGGCTAGATTGTTAGGCTCAATGGGTAGTGATCAACAGGTCAATGTCTAGTTGGCAGCTGGTATCAATCAGAGTGCCCCAGGGGTCAGTCCTGGGGCTGGTTTTGTTCAACATCTTCATTAATGATCTGGATGATGGGATGGATTGCACCCTCAGCAAGTTTACGGATGACACTAAGCTGGGGGGAGAGATAGATACGCTGGAGGGTAAGGATAGGGTCCAGAGTGACCTAGACGAATTGGAGATTGGACCAAAAGAAATCTGATGAGGTTCAACAAAGAGAAGTGCAGAGTCCTGCACTTAGGATGGAAGAATTCCATGCACTGCTGCAGGTTGGGGACTGACTGGCTACAGTGGCAGTTCTGAAGAAAAGGACCTGCGGATTACAGTGGACGAGAAGCTGGATATGAGTCAACAGGGTGCCCTTTTTTCCAAGGAGGCTAATGGAATATTGGGCTGCATTAGTAGGAGCATTGCCAGCAGATCAAAGGGAGGTGGTGGAATCTCTATCCTTAGAGGTTTGTAAGCCCTGGCTAGGATGATTTAGTTGGGGTTGGTCTTGCTTTGAGCAGGGGG
The DNA here is from genome assembly GCF_965140235.1 of Caretta caretta. Classification (NCBI taxonomy): domain Eukaryota; kingdom Metazoa; phylum Chordata; order Testudines; family Cheloniidae; genus Caretta; species Caretta caretta. The sequence goes on along the minus strand of NC_134208.1, from coordinate 9,251,615 downwards.
TTAAACTAGATGACCTCCTGAGGTCTCTTCCAACCTAATCTTCTATGATTCTATGAACACACAGAATGATGCTACGGCCAAAAGGGCTAATGGGATCCTTGGATGCATAAACAAGGGGATCTCCAGTAGGTGCAGAGAGGTTATTTTACTTCTTTATTTGGCACTGGTATAACCACCGCTGGAACACTGTATCCAGTTCTGGACACAATTCAAGAAGGATGTTGATAAAATGGAGAGGGTTCAGAGAAGAGCTAGGAGAATGATGAAAGGATTAGAAAACATCCCTGATAGTGATAGACTCAGAACAAAATCTGTTTGGCTTAACAAAGAGAAGGTTATGGGGTGACTTCATCAAAATTTAGAAATACTTATATGGGGAATAAATATGTGATAATGGGCTCTTCAATCTAGCAGAGAAAGGTATCACACGATCCAATGCCTGAAGTTGAAGCTAGATAAATTTAGACTGGAAATAAGGCATAAATTTTAGTTGGTGAGGGCAACTAACCATTAGAACAGTGGTTCCCAAACTTGTTCTGCCGCTTCTGCAGTGAAAGCCCCTGGCGGGCCGGGCTGGTTTGTTTACCTGCCGTGTCCGCAGGTTCAGCCGATCCCAGCTCCCAGTGGCCGCGGTTTGCTGCTCCAGGCCAATGGAAGCTGCTGGAAGCAATGCGGGCCGAGGGACGTACTGGCCGCCACTTCCAGCAGTTCCCATTGGCCTGGAGCAGAGAACCATGGCCACTGGGAGCCGTGATTGGCCGAAACTGCGGAAACGGCAGGTAAACAAACCGGCCCGGCCCGCCAGGGGCTTTCCCTGCACAAGCGGCGGAACAAGATTGGGAACCACTGCATTAGAACAATTTATCAAGGGTCATGGTGGATTCTTCACCACAGGGAATTTTTCAGTCAATATTGCATATTTTTCTAAAAGAGTTGCTCTAGGAATTATTTTCAGAAAGTTCTAAGGTCTCTGTTATATAGGAGGTAAGACTAGATGATCACAATGGTCCCTTCTGGGCTTGGAATATATATCTTCTATATTTTCACTTTCTCTGTATTCAATACTCTATTTGAAAGTTATTAATAAAAACTCATTTTCGATATCATTGACAAAAAGTTTCCTGAGTGTTGCGTGTTGGTATTAGAGAAAGCAGCAAAATCATTGCTTATTATTTTTATATTATAAACTTTCTAAATTGCCATAGTATCAAGGTGCAAATGACTAAGCTCAATGAAGCAGAAACATACTATACTTAGTAATTGCTAAGGTAGGTTTTGTTTAAAATTGAATTAAATAAACATACAGGATTCTTCAAAAACTTACATCAGTTTTTAGAATTTGGGGACCTTATGTAGGATTTTTAAGATTTTATATAGATTGTTTCTAGAGTCTAACAAAACTGTTAAGCATATTTTTAATTCTTTTCTTTCCTATCATAGCCTCTTAAAAATCTGAAACTGTTTTTCCTCGCTGATTTTGTCCTTCTCTGTTTGACAAACATTGATTTTTTTCATCTGATTTTAATGAAACTGAAAATTAATGTGGATGTTTTTGTTTAATAACTTTGATTTAGATAGCGCTGTATCATGCCAAGACATCTTTGTGTACCAGCATCATCAGTGATGGGAGGCTAACTACGGGAGATTCATTTCTTAGTTGACTGATGCAGAGAAAAGAAAATATTGTGATTTTGTCAGCTTCTACAAAAATAGCATTATTGGTCCAGATTCTCTGGTATCTCTCATTCACTTGGCAGGCCTCAGGCTCAATGCAGAATCAAAGTTATGAAAGGTGTATTTTTCGAAAAAAGAAAAGGAGGACTTGTGGCACCTTAGAGACTAACAAATTTATTTGAGCATAAGCTTTTGTGAGCTACAGCTCACTTCATCGGATGCATGCCATGGAAAATACAGTGGGGAGATTTATATACACAGAGAACATGAAACAGTGGGTGTTACCATACACATTGTAACAAGAGTGATCAGGTAATGTGAACTATTACCAGCCGGAGAGCAGGGGGGCAAAAACCTTTTGTAGTGATAATCAAGGTGGGCCATTTCCAGTAGTTGACAAGAAAGTGTGAGGAACAGTAGCAGGGGCAGGGAGAATAAACATGCAGAAATAGTTTTACTTTGTGTAATGACACATCCACTCCCAGTCTTTATTCAAGCCTAAGTTAATTGTATCCAGTTTGCAAATTAATTCCAATTCAGCAGTCTCTCGTTGGAGTCTGTTTTTGAAGTTTTTTTGTTGAAGAATTGCAACTTTTAGGTCTGTAATCGAGTGACCAGAGAGATTGAAGTGTTCTCCAACTGGTTTTTGAATGTTATAATCCTTGACATCTGATTTGTGTCCATTTATTCTTCTACGTAGAACTGTCCAGTTAGACTAATCTACATGGCAGAGGGGCATTGCTGACACATGATGGCATATATCGCATTGGTAGATGTGCAGGTGAACGAGCCTCTGATAATGTGGCTGATGTGATTAGGCCCTATGATGGTGTCCCCTGAATAGATATGTGGACACAGTTGGCAACGGGCTTTGTTGCAAGGATAGGTTCCTGGGTTAGTGGTTCTGTTGCGTGGTTGCTGGTGCGTATTTGCTTCACGTTGGGGGGCTGTCTGTAAGCAAGGACTGGCCTGTCTCCCAAGATCTGTGAGAGTGATGGGTCGTCCTTCAGGATAGGTTGTAGATCCTTGACGATGCGCTGGAGAGGTTTTAGTTGGGGGCTGAAGGTGATGGCTAGTGGCGTTCTTTTATTTTCTTTGTTGGGCCTGTCCTGTAGTAGGTAACTTCTGGGTACTCTTCTGGCTCTGTCAATCTGTTTCTTCACTTCAACAGGTGGATACTGTAGTTGTAAGAATGCTTGATAGAGATCCTGTAGGTGTTTCTCTCTGTCTGAGGGATTGGAGCAAATGCGGTTGTATCGTAGAGCTTGGCTGTAGACAATGGATTGTGTGGTGTGGTCTGGATGAAAGCTGGAGGCATGTAGGTAAGCATAGTGGTCAGTAGGTTTCTGGTATAGGGTGGTGTTTATGTGACCTTCACTTATTAGCACCGTAGTGTCCAGGAAGTGGATCTCTTGTGTGGACTGATCCAGGCTGAGGTTGATGGTGAAATGGAAATTGTTGAAATCATGGTGGAATTCCTCAAGGGCTTCTTTTTTATGGGTCCAGAGGATGAAGATGTCATCAAGTAGAGTAGGGGCGTTAGGGGACGAGAGCTGAGGAAGCGTTGTTCTAAGTCAGCCATAAAAATGTTGGCATACTGTGGGGCCATGCAGGTACCCACAGCAGTGCCGCTGATTTGAAGGTATACATTGTCCCCAAATGTGAAATAGTTATGGGTGAGGACAAAGTCACAAAGTTCAGCCACCAGGTTTGCCATGACATTATCGGGGATAGTGTTCTTGACGCCTTGTAGTCCATCTTTGTGTGGAATGTTGGTGTAGAGGGCTTCCACATCCATAGTGGCTAGGATGGTGTTTTCAGGAAGATCACGATGGATTGTAGTTTCCTCAGGAAGTCAGTGGAGTCTCGAAGGTAGCTGGGAGTGCTGGTAACGTAGTACCTGAGGAGGGAGTCTACATAGCCAGACAATCCTGCTGTCAGGGTGCCAATGCCTGAGATGATGGGGCGTCCAGGATTTCCTGGTTTATGGATCTTGGGTGGCAGATAGAATACCCCAGGTTGGGGTTCCGGGGGTGTGTCTGTGCAGATTTGTTTTTGTGCTTTTTCAGGGAGTTTCTTGAGCAAATGGTGAAGTTTCTTTTGGTAACCCTCAGTGGGATCGGGGGTAATGGCTTGTAGAAAGTGGTGTTGGAGAGCTGTCTAGCAGCCTCTTGTTCATATTCCGACCTATTCATGATGACGACAGCACCTCCTTTGTCAGCCTTTCTGATTATGATGTCAGAGTTGTTTCTGAGGCTATAGATGGCATTGTGTTCTGCATGGCTGAGTTTATGGGGCAAGCGATGCTGCTTTTCCACAATTTCAGCCTGTGCACATCGGCGGAAGCACTCTATGTAGAAGTCCAGTCTGTTGTTCTGACCTTCAGGAGGAGTCCACCCAGAATCCTTCTTTCTGTAGTCTTGGTAGGAAGTGGGTTTGTGGGTTAGTATGTTGTTAAGAGGTGTGTTGGAAATATTCCTTGAGTCGGAGACTTCAAAAATAGGATTCTAGGTCACCACAGAACTATATCATGTATTATGGGGGTGGAGGGACAGAAGGAGAGGCCCCGAGATAGGACAGATTCTTCTGCTGGGCGAAGGGTATAGTTGGATAGATTAACAATATTGCTGGGTGGGTTAAGGGAACCACTGTTGTGGCCCCTTGTGGCATGTAATAGTTTAGATAGTTTAGGGTCCTTTTTCTTTGGTAGAGAAGCAAAGTGTGTGTTTTAAATGGCTTGTCTAGTTTTTGTAAAGTCCAGCCACGAGGAAGTTTGTGTGGAAGGTTGTTTTTTTATGTGAGTATCCAGTTTTGAGAGCTCATTCTTAATCTTTCCCTGTTTGCTGTAGAGGATGTTGTTCAGGTGGTTCTGCAATTTCTTTGAGAGCGTGTGGCACAAGCTGTCAGAGTAGTGTGTGGTATGTAGACTGTAATGGATTATTTATCTTCAGCCCTTTTGGTATGATGTCCATTTGTTTGCATTTGCAAAGAAAGATGATGTCTGTCTGTATCTGTACGAGTTTTTTCATGAAGTTGATAGATTTCCACTCCATACGGCTAAATTCAGTGCCTTGCATAATGACAGGTTTCAGAGTAGCAACTGTCTTAGTCTGTATCCTCAAAAAGAAAAGGAGTACTTGTGGTACTTCAGTGGCTAACAAATTTATTTGAGCATAAGCTTTCGTGAGCTACAGCTCACTTCATCGGATGCATTCAGTGGAAAATACAGTGCGGAGATTTATATACACAGAGAACATGAAACAATGGGTGTTACCATACACACTGTAACAAGAGTGATCAGGTAAGGTGAGCTATTACGAGCAGGAGAGCGGGGCATGGGAAAACCTTTTGAATCAAGGTGGGCCATTTCCAGCAGTTGACAAGAACATGTGAGGAACAGGAGCAGGCAGGGGAGGGATAAACATGGGGAAATAGTTTTACTTTGCGTAATGATACATCCACTCCTAGTCTTTATTCAAGCCTAAGTTAATTGTATCCAGTAGGCAAATTAATTCCAATTCAGCAGTCTCTGCTTGGAGTCTGCTGAATTGGAAAACCAAACGGAGAACACTTCAATCTCTTTGGTCACTCGATTACAGACGTAAAAGTGGCAATTCTTCTACAAAAAACTTCAAAAACAGACTCCAACGAGAGACTGCTGAATTGGAATTTTAATTTGCAAACTGGATACAATTAACTTAGGCTTGAATAAAGACTGGGAGTAGATGTGTCATTACACAAAGTAAAACTATTTCCCCATGTATATTCCCCCACCCCCCGCCCACTACTGTTCCTAACATGTTCTTGTTAACTACTGGAAATGGCCCACCTTGATTATCACTACAAAAGGTTTTTTTCCCACCCCGCTGTCCTGCTGGTAATAGCTCACCTTACCTGATCACTCTTGTTACAATGTGTATGGTAACACCCATTGTTTCATGTTCTCTGTGTATATAAATCTCCCCACTGTATTTTCCACTGCATGCATCCGATGAAGTGAGCTGTAGCTCACAAAAGCTTATGCTCAAATAAATTGGTTAGTCTCTAAGGTGCCACAAGTCCTCCTTTTCTTTTTGCGGATACAGACTAACATGGCTGCTACTCTGAAACCTGTATTTTTAGAGAAGACTTTAAACTGAAATCTGGACTGCTTGTTATCATTAAAGATTATATGAGAATGTTCCGGTATTAACCCCAGTGTTTTGGCCTCCTTTTGTGGTACTGCAAACCAAAATGGCTTAGTAGTAATTAGAGCCCCAAAAGCACTCTTTTGTGTGGTGCTGCAGGGGTCTTGTCTGTCAACTCTATTGACTATTGGCCATTGCGGAGAAATTAAATGAATTCTTTGCATCGGTCTTCACGGCTGAGGATGTGAGGGAGATTCCCAACCGGAGCCTTTCTTTTTAGGTGACAAATCTGAGGAACTGTCCCAGATTAAGGTGCCATTAGAGGAAGTTTTGCAACAAACTGATAAACTAAACAGTAATAAGTCACCAGGACCAGATGGTATTCACCCAAGAGTTCTGAAGGAACTCAAATGTGAAATTGCAGAACTACTAACTGTAGTCTGTAACCTATCATTTAAATCAGCTTCTGTACAAAATGACTGAAGAATAGTTAATGTCATGCCAATTTTTAAAAAGGGCTCCAGAGGTGATCCCAGCAATTACAGGTGGGTTATCCTGACTTCAGTACCAGGCAAACTGGTTGAAACTATAGTAAAGAACAAAAGTGTCAGACACATAGATGAACATAATTGGCTGGGAAGGAGTTAACATGGTTTTTGTAAAGGGAAATCATGCCCTCACCAATCTATTAAAATTCTTTGTGGGGGTCAACAAGCATGTGGTCCAGAGGGATCAAGTGGATATAGTGTACTTAGATTTTCAGAATGCCTTTGACAAGGTCCCTCACCAAAGGCTCTTAAGCAAAGTAAGCCATCATGGGATAATATGGAAGGTCCTCTCATGGATTGGTAACTGGTTAAAAGATAGAAAACAAAGGGTAGAAATAAATGGTCAGTTTTAAGAATGGAGAAAGGTAAATAAGGGTGTCCCCCAGGGAAATATCATATTTCCTCTATATAAATCCATGGTGCGCCCACATCTTGAATACTGTGTGCAGATGTGGTCACCCCATCTCAAAAAAGATATATAGGAATTGGAAATGGTTCAGAAAAGGGCAACAAAAATGAGTAGGGGTATGAGATAGCTGCCATATAAGGAGAGATTAATAAGACTGGGACTTTTCAGCTTGGAAAAGAGACGACTAAGGGGGATATGATAGAGGTCTATAAAATCATGACTGGTGTACAGAAAGTAAATAAGGAAGAGTTATTTATTCCTTCTCATAAAATAAGAACTAGGGGCCACCAAATGAAATTAATAGGCAGCAGGTTTGAAACAAACAAAAGGAAGTCTTTTTTTTACACAACGCACAGTCAATCTGTGAATTCATAGATTCATAGATAGCAAGGTCAGACGGGACCATTATGATCATCTAGTCCGACCTGCACAACACAGGCCACAGAATCTCACCCACCCACTCCTGCGATAAATCTCTCATCTATGTCTGAACTATTGAAGTCCTCAAATCATGGTTTAAAGACTTCAAGGTACAGAGAATCCTCCAGCAAGTGACCTGTGCCCCATGCTACAGAGGAAGGCGAAAAACCCCCAGGGCCTCTTCCAATCTGCCCTGGAGGAAAATTCCTTCCCGACCCCAAATATGGCGATCAGCTGAACCCTGAGCATATGGGCAAGATTCACCAGCCAGATACCCAGGAAATAATTCTCTGTAGTAACTCAGATCCCACCCCATCTAACATCCCATCACAGGCTATTGGGACTATTTATCATGAATATTTAAAGATCAATTAATTGCCAAAATCATGTTATCCCATGTTACTCCTTGCCAGAGCATGTTTTGAAGGTCAAGACTATAACAGGGTTCAAAAAAGAATTAAATTAATGGAGGATAGGTCCATCAGTGGCTATTAGCCAAGATGGGCAGGGATGGTGTCCCTAGCCTCTGTTTGCCAGAATGGGAATGGGCAACAGGGGAAGTATCACTTGATGGGGGGGAGGGATAGCTCAGTGGTTTGAGCATTGGCCTGTTAAACCCAGGGCTGTGAGTTCAACCCTTGAGGGGGCCATTTAGGGATCTGGGGCAAAAATTGGGGATTGGTCCTGCTTTGAGCAGGGGGTTGGACTAGATGACCTCCTGAGGTCCCTTCCAACCCTGATATTCTATGATTCTATGATTACCTGTTCTGTTCATTCCCCCTGGGGCACCTGGCATAGGCCACTGTCGGAAGACAGGATACTGGGCTAGATGGATCTTTGGTCTGACCTTTGGATCAGCCTTTATGGCACATTGTAATAAATATCTATTTTTCTTGATTGGGTTGTTGTGGGGAGGGGATGGGGGGGAATGGAAGTGAGGGAGGGAGAGATTTTCAGGTTTGGAGGGCTAGGATATTTGCCAGGATGTCTTCTACCAACTTACCTGTTAGCAGGTGCAGGAACCCTGAATATAAATGGTAACTGATTCCTGCTGATTTGCTCTGACAAAAGCAGCTAAGTAACCCCACCTCCCCCCGGGCTATCAGAATGGCTCTCTGGGCACAGATTTCTCCACATGGGAAACACAGGGAAAGGCCACACTTGGAAATAAGCTTGGGCCAAGGTTTACAATTTAGTTCTTGATATCTGAGCTATCAATACAGCCAAACCACAGGTGAATGGTAAATTTGAGCTAAGGTGCAGAGTGGGCAATATTTAATTCTGCACCAATGGCAGGTATATGGTCTGATAACTTGTAACCCATCAAGGGTAGAAAGCAGAGCTTTATACCATTGAAAAGCGGGAATTCCCAACCTTCCAGTAACAAAAACAGTACTTGCTTTGAGACAAACATTTTTTTTACATCAGATTTTATTATTCACATTTTTATGGAATGGCTGTGATTGCAGAGCCATTGGCCATTATCTTTGAAAACTCGTGGCGAACGGGGGAAGTCCCAGATGACTGGAAAAAGGCTAATGTAGTGCCAATCTTTAAAAAAGGGAAGAAGAAGGATCCTGGGAACTACAGGCCAGTCAGCCTCACCTCAGTCCCCGGAAAAATCATGGAGCAGGTCCTCAAGGAATCAATCCTGAAGCACTTACATGAGAGGAAAGTGATCAGGAACAGTCAGCATGGATTCACTAAGGGAAGGTCATGCCTGAATAATCTAATCGCCTTCTATGATGAGATTACTGGTTCTGTGGATGAAGGGAAAGCAGTGGATGTATTGTTTCTTGACTTTAGCAAAGCTTTTGAAAAGGTCTCCCACAGTATTCTTGTCAGCAAATTAAAGAAGTATGGGCTGGATGAATGCACTATAAGGTGGGTAGAAAGTTGGCTAGATTGTCGGGCTGAACGGGTAGTGATCAATGGCTCCATGTCTAGTTGGCAGCCGGTGTCAAGTGGAGTGCCCCAGAGGTCGGTCCTGGGGCCGGTTTTGTTCAATATCTTCATAAATGATCTGGAGGATGGTGTGGATTGCACTCTCAGCAAATTTGCGGATGATACTAAACTGGGAGGAGTGGTTGATACGCTGGAGGGCAGGGATAAGATACAGAGGGACCTAGACAAATTGGAGGATTGGGCCAAAAGAAATCTGATGAGGTTCAATAAGGATAAGTGCAGAGTCCTGCACTTAGGACGGAAGAACCCAATGCACAGCTACAGACTAGGGACCAAATGGCTAGGCAGCAGTTCTGCGGAAAAGGACCTAGGGGTAACAGTGGACGAGAAGCTGGATATGAATCAGCAGTGTGCCCTTGTTGCCAAGAAGGCCAATGGCATTTTGGGATGTATAAGTAGGGGCATAGCCAGCAGATCAAGGGATGTGATCGTTCCCCTCTATTCGACATTGGTGAGGCCTCATCTGGAGTACTGTGTCCAGTTTTGGGCCCCACACTACAAGAAGGATGTGGATAAATTGGAGAGAGTCCAGCGAAGGGCAACAAAAATGATTAGGGGTCTGGAACACATGACTTATGAGGAGAGGCTGAGGGAACTGGGATTGTTTAGTCTGCAGAAGAGAAGAATGAGAGGGGATTTGATAGCTGCTTTCAACTACCTGAAAGGGGGTTCCAGAGAGGATGGTTCTAGACTATTCTCAGTGGTAGAAGAGGACAGGACAAGGAGTAATGGTCTCAAGTTGCAGTGGGGGAGGTTTAGGTTGGATATTAGGAAAAACTTCTTCACTAGGAGGGTGGTGAAACACTGGAATGCATTACCTAGGGAGGTGGTAGAATCTCCTTCCTTAGAAGTTTTTAAGGTCAGGCTTGACAAAGTCCTGGCTGGGATGATTTAATTGGGGATTGGTCCTGCTTTGAGCAGGGGGTTGGACTAGATAACCTCCTGAAGTCCCTTCCAACCCTGATATTCTATGATTCTATGATTCTATGTATAAAATAGGTACTTTTGGTTCACTTTTAGAAATTTTTAAATTTATTAGTTATAATTTTTCTGTTCTTCTGAGGCCTATGCAGTGAAACTCACGATAATAAGGTCGCCTGATTTTACAAGAAGAATACAATTTTAAGAAAAATTCTCTACAGATTTTCTCTAAAATATATGTTGCATAGAGCCAATTTATGACATAGTTTAAAAGCTTCATCAGCACTTGGTTAGGATGACATGTATATCTCACTCACAGCTTTGCCATTCACAGATAATGTGACCAACCCGAACTCTTGCCAATAAAACCTTTATGCCACATTGTACCATCATGTATTCCTTACTCTCTCTCTCTCTCCATATTTTTTCAGCTAACCCAGTAGAACAAAATGAATACTGAATCTTTCCAAACCCTAATTTGCTTATTTTAAGAATAATAGCAGTCAAAATAATAATGTCTGTGTGTATTAACTATTTGATATGTCAAAGTTTCACTTTTTTTTTAATTTCAACCACATTGGAGCAGAGGTTCTTACCATAGTACTCATGTGACTAACAAACCTGCCATCTTATGAGTTACTAAAAACATGTAAAGGTAGCACACTCCCAGAATACAAAATTAAAGATTTTCAAAGTAAACAGGCAATGTGTTCGCATCATCAGGAATTGTAAAACAACAAAAACACAACAAGGGCACTTGCCCTACAGATTAGATGATAATAAGCATGCATCATCAGAGGACACACGTGAGCGGAAAACTGGCAGTGTGATATGAATTATGCAAAAAAGCTAGTATATTTTCAGCTATGAAACACAAATGCAGTAAGTGAACTAGATGCTTCATTAAAATGAATTAAATACACACCAATTTTCTTTTGCTGTACCTTCAGTAATTTCACAAGAACAACATTTAACCCAAATGTTTTGTGCTGTAATCTACCAACTTGTCTTCACCTTCCAGCTAATCATATACTAGAGCATAATGTATTTATTTATTTCATTGTTTGTTTTAAATGGCTGTAAACTGAAACAAACTACAGAAGCAACAAAGCCCGTTGCCAACTGTGTCCACATATCTATTCAGGGGACACCATCACAGGGCCTAATCACATCAGCCACACTATCAGAGGCTCGTTCACCTGCACATCCACCAATGTGATATATGCCATACTGTGCCAGCAATGCCCCTCTGCCATGTAGATTGGTCTAACTGGACAGTTCTACGTAAACGAATAAATGGACACAAATCAGACATCAAGAATTATAACATTCAAAAACCAGTCGGAGAACACTTCAATCTCTTTGGTCACTCGATTACAGACCTAAAAGTTGCAATTCTTCAACAAAAAAACTTCAAAAACAGACTCCAACGAGAGACTGCTGAACTGGAATTAATTTGCAAACTGGATACAATTAACTTAGGCTTGAATAGAGACTGGGAGTGGATGGGTCATTACACAAAGTAAAACTATTTCCCCATGTTTATTCCCCCCACCAACCCCCCACTGTTCCTCACACGTTCTTGTCAACTGCTGAAAATGGCCCACCTTGATTATCACTCCAAAAGGTTTTTTCCGCCCCGCTCTCCTGCTGGTAATAGCTCACCTTAAGTAATCACTCTCCTTACAGTGTGTATGGTAACACCCATTGTTTCATGTTCTCTCTGTATATAAATCTCCCCACTGTATTTTCCACTGCATGCATCCGATGAAGTGAGCTGTATCTCACGAAACCTTATGCTCAAATAAATTGGTTAGTCTCTAAGGTGCCACAGGTCCTCCTTTTCTTTTTGAGACTACAGAAGAGTTGAGCACATTACATCATTCATTTCTGAGGGTCCCCTCCCCCTCCGCATAATCTGATTTTTGACTGAGCTAAAGCACTGAAAAATTAGACTTCATTTCAGTATGCTAATAGCAATCTATTCAAAACAATGTAATCAAGGCCTTATGTACTCCTATAATTTCATTCTTGACATAAGCCTGACAGCTATTTATTGTTGGAAGGTGTTGGAGGGGAGGTAGAGAGACAAAATTCTTGTAATTTCCCCTCCCCCAACAAACACAACAGCTTTACAGTTTAAAGCAGTATCTTTGTGAAATACACAAAATAGCAATAATCACAGGGTTTACATATGTCTTGTCTTAAGCAATCAAAGCAGAGAGTTAACAGAGACACATATTCAGATGTGCCAATCCCCAAACTGGCCACCTCTGATGAGCCAGCTGTGAGCTGCAATTGTCACATTATAATTTCGGCAAAAGGAGGGGTTGGGGGGGGAAGGCATCAGGATCCACACTGGATGAACATAATTATTCACAGCAGGATGCTGCAGAATTAATTTAGCCAATCAGAATTATAGTTGGGGGCTGGGTATATGCTACCGTGAACATGAAGAAAGAGAAAGAAAATCGTGAAGAAGAGATCAGAAAAATGTTGCTAACACCTTGATAATATTTTGATTATTCATCACTCAGAATATTTAGAATACAATGAAATGAAAACATAACTGTTACACAGAGGTTTTTGGCTCTAATAGGATTTGATTTGGAATTAGAGAAACTGTGAATTTTGTGGGTCAATAAGACGCTAACAGTCTGAACATCATTATCAAGGCATTGTATAATCTACAACGAGATGAATCTAAATTCTGCAGCAACATTTCGAGATTCTGCATCACTCTAGTGAAGCATATTAGAAATTCTGCAACAGCTCCATTTAAATTAAATAATGGAGTAAATATGAAAATGTATAATAAAACCAGCACAGTAGATCATGTACTTTTTTATTTTAAGTATAAATTCAATTTATTTTATGATGTCCCCACACTTTCAGTTTCCAGTCTGCCACAAATGTTTACACTGACAACACATAATTGCATTCTAGAAGTTGTAAAGGGGAAGCTGGAGTTTTTGGCAGCGAGTGAGGGACAGTTGGAGTCTTTGGCATCTGGGGCAGTGGTTTTGGGACTGTTGGATAAACATATTGATTTGATGTTTCTTCTAAAATTGTTCAACAGTGAAAAATTTAACAATATTGACATATAAATGATCCTCATTAAGTTTCAAAGTTCGCACCCCATTGAGATGAATGGGACAGTTGGCCGTTCTCAGTGATATTATTTCAAGCTCTCTGAATACTCTTAAAGGCAACACCACATCAGTTTACAGCTGGCCCATGTTTTCAAGGTTCTCATGATAAGCATGAATGCCTATGATGCTATGCTCTGGTACCAGGAGGAATTAGAAAGGAAAGCAAGAAAACCACCCCAAAAAAGTATGTTAGTTATTCAGATCCAAATGTTGTGTCCAGACTAAGTACCACAACTGGACTCTTTGGAGCACCAAGAGAGAAGAATAAGGGAGGAATCATTCCATTCCCCACCCACAACCTCTGCTATGCTACAGCCACTCTGCAGAGGATACTCCAACCTAATGACTAGAGAAGCCTCTATGGCCCTAGCATCATTCTTTTGCAGGAGGAAAGGACCACAGAATCAACACAGCATCAGAACTTCTGTCCCTATCCCTGCCCTGTTGCTGACACCATCTGTGCATACATAGCCACAGATTGCAGCTTTCCCTTTAAATCAAAAATATATGGAGTGATTGTACTGTAAAGCAGCAGCCTTTCCTTCCTTTCCTGAAATTTTGCAGGACCCTTGAGTTCCTATAGAAGTTAAACTTAAGCTTGTGTTCCCTGATTCTGGTAATGGTGAGTAAAATGACAGGACGGTTGGCAGGATTTTATTTCTGCCAATGTTTGATCTATGCCACTCTCAATGAGAACCATTACTTAATTCATAATGATATAGAGTCTTGTGATGAAAGTGGTATAACTACAAATTCTGATTAACAGTCACTGCAACAGTAAAATGGTTTCCCATAGCAACGAGACTGAAATTATACAACAAATGGCAATGCCACATCAGATAAATTATTCCATGAAACGTCCCTTTTCGGAAACCATTTGGCTTTCTACTACCTTTATATTTAAAAAGATGGGGGAGCAGGTGAAGTAATATCTTTTATTGGACCTACGTGTGTTGATGAAAGAGACAAGCTTTCAAGCTCACACAGAGCTCTTCTTCAAGTCTGGGAAAGGTACTCAGTGTCACAGCTGCATACAAGGTAGAACATATTGTTTAGCATAAGGAGTTAACATGTAGTACGGGTCCATTCAAGGTGAAGTGGGCAGCTAACACATCTGTAGTCATAGGACAAAGGAGTGTTACTGGATTATATAGATTGTTGTAATGAGCCATAAATCCAGTGTCTTTACTGAGTTCATGATTTTTGGTGTATAACAAAGTTATGATTTTAAGCTCCCAGGCTCATCTTTAGAAGGTGTTGGGAAGGTTTCCTTTGAGGAGAAGGACTGAGAAGTCAGATATGGAGTGATCATTTTGTGAAAGGTGTTTATCCACAAGCGATATGATGTTTTTGACTTTTATCATTTTTCTGTGTGAGTTCATCCAAGACCGTTGTAATTGTCTCGTTTCACTCACATGGGGCATTTAGTGCACTGGATGAGGTACCCCACATGTTGTGACAGGAATGTGTAGGCACCATAGATCTTGAAAGATGTGTTGTGGGGGATACTGATCACTGTGCCAGTGAAGATATGTCTGAAGGTTTTTCATCTGTGGTCATGGCAGGGTCTGGTCCTGGTGGAAATCTGTGAGGGAGTTTAGGGCATCTGTCCGGAGGATGAAAATATCATTGACGTATATCATGTATATCACTGGTTTCATCTTGCATTTGTCCAGAAATTATCTCTCAAGGTGGCCCATGGGAAGGTTAGCATGATTTGCACAAAATGTTTCCTGTTGAATGTAAAGTTGTTATGGGTGAGGATGAAATGGATGAGTTTGGCAATGTGTTTGAGGTGGATATCTGAGTGTTGTCCACTGTCTTGTAGATATTTGAGGCACGCATCAATGCTATCATCATGAGCGATGCTGGTGTATAGGGAGATGACATCTATGGTGACAAGGAGGAAAATGGTCCTTTCTCTGGTGGATGGTTTCTAAGCGTCCCAGTATTCCTTAAGTAGGAGTGCCATGGCCAGACATGATGGGACTGCCTCAGTTCCCTCGTTAGTGTATCTTGGGAAGCATGTAGAAGGTCCATGAGGAGAGTTGTGGGGGTGAGGTTGTACAGTTTCTCTCAGAGTTGTTTCAGGAAGGAGTTGATGATATCCTTAAATTCCTGGGTGAATTATGGTGTGGGGTCTTCTTTGAGTTCTTCACAGTAGGTGGTGTCAGAGAGTTGTCAGCTGGCCTCAGTGACATTATCGTCATTTTGGGGATCATGATGAGGCCCCCTTTGTCTGTTGGTTTGATCACTGTCTAATGATTGGATTTCCAGGACTGTACAGCAGTCCTCTTGGCAGAGGAGAGATTGTGGTGGATGTGATGTTTGTTAAGGAATTGATGTAATGATCAAGTGTGTGGTTTCATCCACTGTGTGACGTCCAGTCAGATGATTCTTTTCTTATGACTGTTCGGGGGAGGGGGGTGTAGCTGTGGGTGGTGTCATCTTTGTCGTGAAATAGTTCTTTGAGGTGGAATCAGTGAAAGAATTTTTCTCAGTTCTAAGATCCTGCAAGGTGGGAGGGTCCCAGAGCTCAGGCTCCAGCCTAAACCCAGAAGTCTATACAGCAATGAAACAGCCCTGCAGCATGACCCTCACAAGACCGAGTCGGCTGGCAGGTGTCTAGTTGCTATGTAGACATACCCTTAATCTCCTTGAGATAAAAAGACTTAAGACTTCACACTTGTCCAGTAAAGTTGTATGAGCTTACTGGAATGGGTCTGAGTGTGAGAGGGAGACTTGTGCACGAGAAATGCCTTTATTGTATCCCATTTTGAGGATCAGTATCTGGATCTGAAACTCCCTCGCTCCACTGTGCAAGCTTATTATTAAAAGGAATAAATCTCTCCAAAACCTTGGAACACATAAGTACTCACAGGTAGTCCAAAGGAAGAGTTCATTAGTTTAGTGAGGATCATCTTGAAAGCCATGACATAGGGTTTCAACAAAACATACTTCAATTCAAAGACCAGGATGTAGCAGAGTATTATCTTCTCTTCATTCTTCCTAATACAAATCAAGCGAGTAAACTCTATGATGTTAGTAATTCAGATCAACATGGATGTGGGCTGAATCAACATAGTTCATATTAGTTTATTTGCCAATCTATGAAAAATGTCCCTGTTGAAATCAGAAACATTTGCCCTGGGAGAGTATGTGAGTCTCATGAAATTTGGTCATGCTTCAGTCGCCTCCACTCTTGACTATTTTGCCCCTTTCTCCCATTACAAGATCCACCCTGCCTATCTCCAACCCTGGTTCACCTCCAACATCCACTTCCTCTGTTCTTGCTCTCATACTATGGAGCAACTTTGGTGGAAATCCCATCATCAGGCTGACTTCTTCCACTATGAGTTCATTCTCTACTCCTTCAGGTCTGCCATCTTCCTTGCTAAATAACTCTACTTCTAAACTTGACTGAAACTCATGCCCACCATCCCAGCTGCCTTTTCACTACCTTCGACTCACTCATTAAACCATCCATTCCTGCTTCCACTTCTCTCTCTGCACAGGATCTTGTCAATTTCTCCCAAGAGAAAAATGATTTTAAAAAACACCCTTCTCCCTCACCTTGGCTCATCTTCCCTTCTGCCTTTCCCTCCTACAACTCTCACTCCCTTCTCCCTTGTCACAGATACAAATGTTTCACATCTGTTCTCCTTTTCCAATCCCTCCACTTGCCCCAGTGATCCCATCCCATCCTATCTCCTGATCTCCCTTTTGACCACTTTCATATCCTCCCTTACTCTTCGCCTTAGCCCTCACTCTCCTCTGGCTCCTTCCCCTCACAATACAAGCATGCTTTGTCTCTCCCATCTTTAAAAAAACCTACTTTTGACCCTACTTGCCCTCAACTACTAGTACATCTCCCTTTCATCTCTAAGGACATGAAATATGTTCTCTACAATTGCTTTCAGGAGTTCATCTCCTGCAATTCCATCCTACTCCCTCTCCAATCTGGCTTCCACCTCTTGCACTCCACTGAAACCACTCTTGCCAAAGTCTCTAATGTCCTCTTTCCAACTAAAACTCAAAATCAGTACTCCATCCTCATCCTTCTTGACCTGCCAGCCATCGCTGATGCTATCAAACAGCATCATTTTGTCCTCCCTTGGCTTCTGTGGCTCTGTCATCTCCTGGTTCTCCTCCTACCTTTCTAATTGCTTCTTCAGAGGATCCTCCTCTCATCCACCCTCCAACTTTCTGTGGGTGTTCCACAGGGCTCTGTCCTTAGTCACTGTCAGGATCCTAACAAGGGCAGTTGGGTCCAACGAGAGTCAAACCTGGGGCTGGAAGTAAATGAAGGAGTTCATAGGTTCCAGGCCAGGGTCGATATCAAGAGCCAGACGCCGAGTTGGATTTCAGGATCTGTGTCAGGAGGTGAAGTCCAAAGCAAACTGAGTTTGAAGCCAGGAGCAGGAACAATCATAGCAGCTACAGGAGACCCACACAATTGTCTGGATGCTTCCTGGAATGCCTCTTGGGTTTATATAGGGTGGAAAGCAAATCAGGAACTGTGAGGCTGCTGCCTGTCAGATCCCTTGAGGCAGACTTCCTATAGTCTGTGTCCACTGTGTCGTGGGAGTGGAGCACAAGCTGGTTACAGGTGCTACTGGGTGGCAGCATGGAGATGTCAGATGCCTTGTAGCTCTGCAGGCTGGGATCCTAGACCTGTGGAGCCTTATAGTCCCCTTATATTCTTCCTCTACACTTGTATCTCTATGTAATCTCACCCACAAACACAAATTCAGCTACCGTCTCTATGCTGACCACGCAGAGATCTCTCTCTGTCTATTTCAGACCTGACTCCTTCTGTCCAACTAAAAATCTCAGCCTGTCTCTTACATCTCCTCATGGATGTCAAGCTGTCAGCTCCAGCTCAACATGCCTGAAAAATAATTCCAAATTTTCCTCCCAAATCTCTCCCCACTTTTTCTTCTCTCAATCACTGTGGACAACACCACTATCCTGCCTGTCACTCTGGCCTAAAACCTGGGCATCATTTTAAACTCAGACATCTAAGTCCTCACATCTAGGCTATCTCTAAATCTTGCCAATTTTTTCTGCTAACAACTCTACGATACAGCCTTTCTTATCCAATCACACAGCTAAAACTCTCATCCAAGTTCTCATTAGCTCATGTCTCAATTACTGCAACATCCTTCTCTCAGGCCTTGACTAATGCAATCTTGCCCATTCAGAAAGTTGCTTCAGAGATCACTGAATTCAATGGTACTAGGCTGATTTACACCAGCTGAGGATCTGCCTTGCCTTTCTTTTAATTTAGCCTGCCATCATACTGGTGTATCTGAGGAATGAAATACGAGTCTGAAGACCCCTGTTTACACTGAAAAGCATGCGGTATCAATGTAGATAACACCAACCTGTCTTTCATTCAGGCACACAACCTTGTGGTTATCTTCAACTCCTACCCACCCTCTCTTTTCACAGTCATTCCTTGTCCACATCTTGGTGCTCTTTCTCCAAAACATTTCTATTATCTAACCTATTTTTTATGTGACTGCTAAACCACTCAACCTGGCCCACATCATCTCCTACTTTGAATATTGTAACCCCTACTTCTCAGGCCTCTTTAATACACACATTGCTCCCTGCCAGCCCATGGAAAATACAGCTGCTGAGATAAATCTACTTGCCTATCACTATGACTATGTTATGCTCCTCTCTGAATCCGTTATTGGGTCCTCCTTTAGACATCACAACAAGCTTCCTATCCTTATCCTTAACCCCCTTCACAATTCTCACCTTCCTTACCCATTAGCTCTGATGTCCTACCACTTCACTACCAGTCTTGATACCCCCATTCTTCTGCTTTTCCTATACTCTTCTTTATGTTTTCTTCCATGCTGACCCTTACATGTAGAACTTCTCCCATTAATTGGTCCTTAAGGTTCTTTTGTGTCTTCAAATACCTTCTTAAAACCAACTTCTATCACAATGCTCACAAGCAATTAACCAACTACTAAAGGTTAGGTAAAGGGACAGCATGGGGGAAATAAAAATAAAACCCAATCAAGAAATTCAATACATGTTTTACCCCTTATCCTTCCCCACAACCCTTTGTCTGTTGCTTGTCTTATTAGAACATATGGCCTTTTGGACAGAGATTATTTCTTCTCCGATGTATGTACAACACCCAGGTAGGACATTCTGGGTATGACAGCAATACCAATAAATAATAACAATTCACTTATGAGCATTCTTTTAGAGCTGACATTTGAAGAAAGAACATAAGAACGGCCATACTGGGTCAGACCAAAGGTCCATTTAGCCCACTATCCTGTCTTCTGACAGTGCCCAATGCCAGGTGTCCCAGAGGGAATGAACAGAACAGGTAATCATCAAGTGATCCATTCCTTGTCACTTTTTTCCCAGACTCTGGCAAACAGAGGCTAGGGACACCATCCCTGCCCATCCTGGCTAATAGCCATTGATGAACCTATCCTCCATGAATTTATCTAGTTCTTTTTTGGACCCTGTTATAGTCTTGGCCTTCACAACATCCTCTGGCAAAGAGTTCCACAGGTTGACTGTGCGTTGTGTGAACAAATACTTCCTTTTGTTTGTTTCAAACCTGCTGCCTATTAATTTCATTTGGTGACCCCTAGTTCTTGTGTTATGAGAAGGAGCAAGTGACACTTCCTTATTTACTTTCTCCACACTAGTCATGATTTTATAGACCTCTATCATATCCCCCCTTAGTCACCTCTTTTCCAAGCTGAAAAGTCCCAGTCTTATTAATCTCTCCTCATATGGCAGCCATTCCATACCCCTAATCATTTTGTTGCCCTTTTCTGTACCTTTCCAATTCCAATATATCTATTTTCTGAGATGGGGCAACCATATCTGCACGCAGTATTCAAGATGTGGGCCTACCATGTATTTATATAAGGGCAATATGATATTTTCTGCCTTATTATCTATCCCTTTCTTAATGATTCCCTACATTCTGTTTGCTTTTTTGACTGCCTCTGCACATTGAATGGATGTTTTCAGAGAACTATCCACAATGACTCCAAGGTCTCTTTCTTGAGTAGTAACAGATAATTTAGATCCCATCATTTTATATGTATAGTTGGGATTATGTTTTCCAATATGCATTACTTTGCATTTATCAATATTGAATTTCATCTGCCATTTTGTTGCCAAGTCACCCAGTTTTGAGAGATCCTTTTGTAGCTCTTCACATTCTGCCTGGGACTTAACTATCTTGAGTAGTTTATATCATCTGCAAATTTTGCCACCTCACTGTTTACCCCCTTTTCCAGATCATTTATGAATATGTTGAACAGGACTGGTCCCAGTACAGACCCCTGGGGGACACCACTATTTACCTCTCACCATTCTGAAAACTGACCATTTATTCCTACCCTTTGTTTCCTAACTTTTAACTAGTTACCAGTTCATCAGAGGACCTTCCTTCTTATCCCATTACAGCTTACTTTGCTTAAGAGCCTTTGGTGAGGGACCTTGTCAAAGGCTTTCTAAGAAAGAAGGAAGGAAGGAAGGAAAACATACCAAAAATATCGATTTCTAAAAAAGATACAAAGCTGTGTCTATTTGTCCACAATTTTCAGGCTATTTGCTCTGCTCAAATTTACTACAGCATTTCAATTTTTCCCCTCTATGTTGGAATTGTACAGTTGCTGCAGACAATGGCAATCACTGAAGCAAATGAAAATATTCTTCCTTGATATCTACTGTGAAAAATCACCATCAAGTTGCAAACAGTCCTTTAAAGTATTTACTTCAACATAAATCTAAATAGGAGTTATTTAGAAGTCTGACACTTTTTAAATAAAAATACTAAAAATGAAAATAACAACTGTACACATTAGGCAATGCAGTGGCAATAATCTATATCCCAAGTCCCTTTTTCTAAATCTTCACCATCACCACCACCCTTAGGAAACACAAAACAGCTTTATATTTATTTATTTATTTATACTTAAACAAAAGAAAAAGAGCACCTATTCAGACACTCCTGGTGCTCTTAATGCAACTTAAAATAGAACACATGTCAAAAGGTCCCTTCATTATGGCTCCAAATCACTCTCTTCGCAAAATTAATAAATCTGCTATAATCATGTGTTCATGTACTTCCTGAGCAACTAATGCAACTAAATAATTGAAATCCGCAAATTACCATATTTGAAGGCCAACAAGTAAAGGCTGAATTCTGCTCCCATTGAAGTCAGCACCAAAACTTACATTGACTTTGTGAGAGTAGGATTGAGACCTAATTTTTTTTAATGTAATAAACACTGTCGTCGTCGTCGGAGGGATTTATCCTGCTCCCTTTTAAGTCACTGGGAGTGTTTAAGTCACTGATGTACCTGGATTTCTTAAAGAAAAAAAATGTTAACAAGTTTAAACCTTATGGACTAAGAAACTAATAATTCTGAGACTTTGGGGGCAAGGCCTAAACCACAGTGAAGCAGAAGATGAGGCCAAAAGTGAATATTCATAGCTGGCAGGGTTAAAAAAAAAAAAGCAGGTTACTTTACAGATATAGTTGAATATTTATGCCCAGTTGACACTTGAGAGGAGAAAGTTGACACATTTGAATGCCTATCCAACTAAAATGAGAAAATGCAATACCATACAATCACATTTTTACTCATATGTGATTATGGGATTAATAAGGAAATTGAGGATATTAGAAAAGGGGTTTTGTAACCAAATTCTCAAAATGTGCAGCATAATGTAAAACCCCCGAGGAAAATCGGAATTTCCCCTTGAAAGTGAAAAAAAATTACTTCCTAAAGATATCTTCCAGAGAAACAAAAATTAACATTCTGTGCAGAGTAGCTAAGAGCAAAGGTTAAGTATCATGTAAGGAGTCTAATTTAATTGTTTTTTCCAATGAAAGTGAAAAAATAGTGTTCAGAACATAACAGACCTGGAATACAGATGCCTACAATGAAATAATATAATTTTTCACATATATAGAACTTGTTCATTTTGCTGCCCACAATTATTTTGGTAAAATAAACAAAAAGCACAGCACAAAAAGAAAGGTGACGTAACCACATCTCATCAGGGAAGAAAACATAACTGCACTAGGTCAGTTCACAGGAGAGTGGTACAGATCAACCATGCCCTGGTTATGGAAAGCTGCAATATTGTGTTTAAATGTACTTTTTCCTACAACTACCATGGCATAAACCGCAGAAAAACCAAAAGGTTAATATTAAAAAATTTAGATCACCATGAGTAAAGAGACTGCCTGAAGATATCTAATTCATAAAAGATATTTCCCAAATAAATTCCTCTCAGGATTGTGGGAGTGAAGAATTGAGATAATCATGCACTCAACAAAACAGGGCATGCTTACTGGTAAAGGCAATGTAATTCTTACTATAAAACAAATTTGGTCTTTTATAAACATCTACATCTCCAAAAGTCATTGAAAACTGAAAGATAAAAAACCAAGAGCAGAGGGAATACTATAAAAGCAGTTGAAAGATGGAGAACATTTTCTATGCACAAGAAAGTTAAGTAGAAAATTACAGTCTCTCATTAGCAAAAGGCACAAGATAATCTTCCCAGAATTAAAACGAAATCCTATAATATGATGCACCAGAGCTACATCTTCACTTGGAGCTAGGGGCGTGATTCCCAGCCCATGTAGGCATATTCACACTAGTTCTCATCAAGCTAGCACACTAAAAATAGTAGTGTAGCCACAGTAGCAAGGGCAGTGGTGAAAGGCAGCATGGTCTAGATGCCCCAAGTACAAACCCGCCTGGACTCCATGGGTTCGGTACTCGAAGTGGCCAGGGCCTATGCTACCATGACTACACTATTTGTAGCATGCTAGCTTCCCCTCAAGTTGGGAATCACACTCTTAGCTCCAAATGTAGCCTAAATTTCATCACAGGTCACTTTTCCTCAGATTTAGTGTTACAAACCTACAAGAATTCACAACTGGTGTAAGCAAGAGCAGAATCAGACTTCTAAAAGTATGTCTACACTGAAACTAAGCCTGGATCTGTGGGACCCGGGCTCATAGACTCAGCGTTTC
This sequence comes from Caretta caretta, assembly GCF_965140235.1. Classification (NCBI taxonomy): domain Eukaryota; kingdom Metazoa; phylum Chordata; order Testudines; family Cheloniidae; genus Caretta; species Caretta caretta. The sequence goes on along the minus strand of NC_134208.1, from coordinate 9,228,348 downwards.
CCAGCCCAGGCTTGAGCATCTACACTGCATTGTGAACCTGGTACATGTAAACCTAGGTTTACAATTGCTGGACCTAGGTCTCAGAGCCTTACTAATGTGTCCATGTTGTACTACGCAGACCTTCTGACTTGGGTCTTAGGCTTGATCTGTGATCACACTGCGAAACAAGGTTTGGACCTGAGTCACAGTGGGGCTTAGGCTCTCACCCACCCCCCAAATTGTGACCTAGGAGTGCTTGCTATACTGATTCAGACTGATTTGTGTGTGTATACAGAAGTGGGCTTGGGCTCAAACATGAGTCAGAGCTTAATGTGCTGTGTAGAGCCAAATCTTGAACATCAGACTCAGTATTTACTCACGTCCTAATGCTCACTGAAGACCATAGGTTATTTATTATGTTAGAACTTGCAGATATAGGGCATTATTCTCTCTCTTAAATGTGTGTAAATCAAGACTAATTCCACTGAAGCTACACCAGTGTAAACCTGTGTGAGAGGAGAATTGAGCCCATCTTCTGAATATCCCACTTAGTTGCAAATTTTTTACTTCTGATAACCACATGCTTGTGATCTCACATCTCAATATATGCAATACCATCTACACTGGTCTTTAAAAATCCTCTCTTTGACCAGCCCAACAAGTCCAAAACTATGCAAACACATCTAGGACCAAATTGTGTTCTTAACTGCTTTTATTACAGTAACCTATGACTTTTCTTCCTATGACAACTCATTCCTCTATTGCTGTTTTAAAATACTATGTGCTTCCTCTTCTGATCCCAAGTTCTTGGAACACTTTTTTAATTCTCTTCATATTTTGACTCTGTCATTTTAAATACCAAGTCAAAAACCTTATTCTTTTTCTCTTCTTAGTGAAAATTTCTCTGATGATCAGATGCCTCTTTTCCTCTAGTAAACACAGAGCCTGATTCATTGCTGCATTACTCCAGTTTTATGACACATCATTCCATTAAAACTCCAATGCTAAGAGGAATCTTTATATTTAGTTCAATGGAAGCTCAAACAAACCGTGATAGCATATTGTAGAAATTTTAACTTTTAGAAAGGAACTCAGTCTTTGTAGTGATTTGTATCATTTAACTACTGCTATGTACAATTTCCTAGATTTGGCATTGTTGAATAGGAAATGTCTGTTTTATCGTACCCCTGCAACATGACTTCTTAACGGTGTTAGTTATAATTTTTTGTTACAGTACAGATACCAGACACACCAGTAACAATAGAAAGAAACTTTAGTTGGGCTTCTTTACACACACAAAAAAACTGATACCTTTACAGAGAATCATTGCACAACTCTTTTGTTATTGCATAAAGAAACTGACAGTGCTGATAACAGCACAAACACATATCTTGCAATGCCTTTGAAAGCTCAAAGAAAAACTGTCAGTTCCAAAAGTACCATAGAAAATCTTCCACTAGTTTTAAAAGCATGGTATCAATACACCCACAAAAAATACAATAAAATGTCTTGAAAAACCTTTGAAGGCACAGAGAACTAGCAATAACAACAAAAAGAAACAATTTTTTGACTGCTTTGCAGGTGACATACACAAAATCCAATGGTGCAGAAGTCAAAATATGACAACAACTTATAGTACCATGGAGAACCCTCAGGCTGCTTGCATTAGCACAACAAAACTTTACATATATTGTAAACTTCTACTCTGTGAAGAATATGAAGTTACAAAAGGTGCCAAAACTACTGTGAAGACAATTGTGATGATGCCTTTGATGGCACAAAGAAACAAATTCTTGGCCAACATTTTTCTATCCTATTCATGTCACAGAAAATTTGTATGAGAATAGTAAAGCTATTACGTAATTGACAGAGGAAAAATCTTTTCCAGTGATTTGGATCATGTAGATTAATAGCAATAATCTCATTTATAAAGCATTCCTGTGCCCCACTCCCTTTGGTCTGAGTGCTACACTGAAATTTCAATATGATGATGAAACCACAATAGAAACCACATTTGTAAAACTACAGACAAACGGAGGAGAGTCTTAAAGAGAAAAACAAGAAAAAAGAAAGGATTCTAAATATAGTGTGTTGTGCTGAACCCTCCCCTTCATTCTTAAATTAGCCAAAGTAAGTGAAAAATATCAGGTCATTTTAGTCTAGAAATGTCGGGGCTAATTCTCCTCTCACATACTATACATAGATGCACATTGGCTGAGATTTTCAAAGCAGACTGGGTTTAAGACACAGACCGGCCATTAAAATTAATGGAAGGTCTGTGTTTAAATTGACTAGACAGCTTTGAAAATATCAACCATTGACTTCATCTGAGTTACCCCGGATTTATACTACGTTTTACATCCAAAAGACTACATTAAAACAACATTTAGGTTACAAAGCCAAGCACTCAAAAGTTAGGCAATTCCAGAATTAAGATCGCTTAATGCAATCTTAATTTCCCCCCTTTGTGCAGAGGGTTTATGAAACCGTATTTAATTACTTGATCACCTACTATTTTTATTCACAGGATTCCTGACCCATTTAATGAGTGGGTAGTTATCTGATATTTATTTTTATTCTCATTCATTGTGTGGCCCCAGGCCACATTAAACATACACCATCCAAACCCTGCACTGCACACAAAATTATTAATTTCCTCATGGGCATCTCTATGGTGCTCAGCACTATATTATTTGAGTGTTTCACAAACAATAATTAATTTACCTTCACAACCCATAAAATATAAGATCCACACCTGCCTCCCTCCCCATTCATCCCACAGCTTCTGCACCAATCTCCCTCTGCTCCTATCCAGCCCCCCCAACATCTTGTACGTGTCAGGGATCTTAAATGCTGGTCCTCAGGGTTCTTTGGCACTAGCAGGTTCCAACCTGCCATCCAGGGACTCACCAGCTACTGTCAGAATACGAGCTGAACTCAGACAAAAAACCCCAGTCCTGGGAACTGATTGGCAGAATCCTGAGGGCCCTGACTGGTCCACAGCCCCTATTTAAACCGAACACAGGAACCGGGGATATAGCTGGGATCCACCCTGCTCTGGACTGCATGCCTTGTGCTTCCTGTTCTCCTGACCTGACCTGACTCTGGTTATTGATCTGTGGTTCTGCATGCAAGTTTATCTCCTGCCTCTGATCTCATGACCCTGTCTGCCTCCTGACACTTGACTCTCAGTTTGCCTTCTGGCCTTCCTTGGGCTCTGACCTCCCGGAATCTGTCTTGGCCTGAGTCCCAATACCTGCTTTGACCAGTAGGTCAGACTGTCTGTGTCCCGGCTGTGACAACACTTCCCCTTATCTGGTTACCCACCCCACCCCACCCCAACTGCTGCCCTTCCCCCTCTGCAACCATCCAAACCCCTCTGTTTTATGCATATATGCCCTCCAGCCTCAATATCATCTCTGCTCCTTTCCACCCTCCACCAACTCTTGTTCTCTCTCCATCTCCTCAAACTCTGCTGCCTCCCACAACCCCCTAGCTCCTGCCCTCCACCCCCATGTTCCTCCCCAACCTCTGACTCCTGTAATGCCTTCTTCCTCCTTTCCCCTAATTCTTGATCTCTCTCCTGCCTGAGTGCCAGCAGGGCAAAGAACTGAGAGACAGTCTGCCTGCTCTGTTATGGTGCCCTGTGCCACAGTAGCCCTCAGCAGCCAGGAGCAGCAAATGCAGAGAAAGGTCTGATCACTCCCTGCATCCATGGGCTGCAACATGCTCAGGGCAGACAATCTTCAGAGAAGTTAGCTGACAAACTCTATCAAGTCTCTATTGAGCATGTGCAAACTGAGAGGTTCATAAGTTGGCCACATTTGGATGTGTTTTCATAGTGATGAGAAAAGGCACGTCCCTAACACCAAGGGTAACCACCCACCCAAATTTCAAGCCCTTGCTCCAAAGCATGGACATGATAGAGCTTCTCGGCAAAATGGTTGTAAGACTTTTTTTAACATGGGCAAGGCAATATATTTTCCCTTAATTTCAGTCTTAGAAACAGTTGAGTCATTTTAGCTGAAGAGATCCACTTCCTCGACACTACAGTGCAAATAAGCGATGGTCACATAAACACCAGCCTATACTGGAAAACTACTGACAGCTATACTTACCTACATGCCTCCAGCTTTCATCCAGACCACATCACACAATTCATTGTCTACAGCCAAGCTCTAAGATACAACCGCATTTGCTCCAGTCCCTCAGACAGAGACAAACACCTACAAGATCTCTATCAAGCATTCTTACAGCTACAATACCCATCTGCTGAAGTGAAGAAACAGATTGACAGAGCCAGAAGAGTACCCAGAAGTCACCTACTACAGGACAGGCCCAACAAAGAAAATAACAGAACGCCACTAGCCCTCACCTTCAACCCCCAACTAAAACCTCTCCAACGCATCATCAAGGATCTACAACCTATCCTGAAGGACGACCCATCACTTTCACAGATCTTGGGAGACAGGCCAGTCCTCGCTTACAGACAGCCCCCCAACCTGAAGCAAATACTCACCAGCAACTACACACCACACAACAAAAACACTAATCCAGGAACCAAATCCCTGCAACAAACCCCATTGCCAACTCTGTCTGCATATCTATTCAAGGGACACCATCATAGGACCTAACCACAACAGCCACACCATCATGGGCTCATTCACCTGCACATCTACCAATGTGATATATGCCATCATGTGCCAGCAATGCCCCTCTGCCATGTACATTGGCTAAACCAGACAGTCTCTAGAATAAATGGACACAAATCAGATATCAAGAATTGTAACATTCAAAAACCAGTAGGAGAACACTTCAATCTCCCTGGACACTCAACAACACACTTAAAAGTGGCAATTCTTCAACAAAAAAACCTTCAAAAACAGACTCAAGAAGTTGCAGAACTGGAATTAATTTGCAAACTGGACACCATCAAATTAGGCCTGAATAAAGACTGGGAGTGGATGGGACACTACAAAAAGTAATTTTCCCTCTGCTGATACTCACACCTTCTTGTCAACTGTTGGAAATGGGCGACGTCCACCTTAATTGAATTGGCCTCGTTAGGACTGACACCTCCCCCCACATACACACACACACACACACACACTTGGTAAGGCAACTCCCATCTTTTCATGTGCTGTAATACATATTCTGCTTACTGTATTTTTCACTCCATGCATCTGATGAAGTGGGTTTTAGCCCACAAAAGCTTATACCCAAATATATTTGTTAGTCTCTAAGGTGCCTCAAAGACTCCTCATTGTTTTTTCCCAAAAATATTGAGCCTAGGACAGACAGTTGGTATGGAAAATTTCAGTCTGGTTAAAGAGTGGCAAAGTTATGTGATCTCAACCTCTTTGCACTGAAACTGCTGATGAGGCATTATCAGGTGAGGCTACAGTTTTAATAGGCCCTGGTTGCCACACCATTTGGACATCTCTTTTCCGAGTTGCACTTGAGGATATGGGGAGAAGCAGCAGCACCATTACCTACCATCATCAGCATCATCATGGTTGTCACAGTCACTCCATGACGGAACTGAGGAATTTACCACCACACATTTGAGCCTTTTTTACTGATCCTTGAAAGAATATCTGACCAGACAAAATGAGAAAAGGAATCAAACAATATTGCCATTTACAGGGCTGCAACACCTGAGATATGCTGTTCACCTCGAGTATGTCAATTTCCATCCCCACCTTATTCCCAGCTGTTTGCCTTATGCTTAATAAGTATCTTCCTTAGGGAAGTCTTGCAAGGTTTGATTTGTGCAAGCTGGCTGAGACCAATGAAGAACAATATCCAAGCAGTAAAAATGGTGACTCCCACGAATTGCCAAGAGGAAAATCGGGTCAGCTCAGCCAAATATTCTCCAGCACCAAAGGAGTAACACTGCAGTCCAGGAACGGTTAGTTGGGTTGTGTGGCATGTGCTGCACCTGTGATCACCGAACAATTGAACTGCAAGCAACAGGTAGAAAATACATTCCAACTTGCTAATGGCTTGAAAAATATATCCAGGATCTACCAGCCCAAGGGCGAAGCACACTAGCCAGGGTGAAAAAAATATCTGTCACCCCACCAAAGCCATGACCACTGCAATTTAAAGGAATAAACCAGTTTTGTACTGTTTATTCTAAGATGCATTTATTTGTAATTGGGAAGTTGGCCCTGCATGACTTATCCTCAGTTCATAGTTGGAAGTTTTTTTCTTTGAAACTAAAAAGCCTAGAGACTCTTGTGTTAAAATAAGAGCTTAATTTCTGCAAAAGATGATGGCTCTCACCCAGGAAAACTTTCCACTCCATGTGGAAGAGTGGGTGAGTGGATTTTTCATGATGTTAGTAAGAAGAAGCGGAGCCACTTGGCTGTGGATTGTCCAACAGCTCATTACTGGAGAGCTGCACATTAGCTCTTGCATGCCAATGTTCAGGCAGCTTCCAACCTAATCTGCAGGAAAGTAATGTTTTAAAGGCTGGAATCCACGACATCAGTCTTGAAATGAGCATTCCCAAAACAGCATTTAGGGCTATCAGGGGTGTATGCACTAGAGTGGGGGTAGGCAACCTCTGGCACGTGTGCCAAAGGCAGCACATGAGCTGATTTTCAGTGGCACTCACACTGCCCGGGTCTTGGCCACCAGTTTGGGGGGCTCTGCATTTTAATTTAATTTTAAATGAAGCTTCTTAAACATTTCAAAAACCTTATTTACTTTACATACAACAATAGTTTAGTTATATATTAAACACTTACAGAAAGAGACCTTCTAAAAAAGTTCAAATGTATGACTGGCACGCAAAACCTTAAATTAGAGTGAATAAATGAAGACTCGGCACACCACTTCTGAAAGTTGCCGACCCCTGCACTAGAGAATAATACTCAGCTGCAAGTAGCAGAGGGTATTTGCTGAACTGTTGCACGGGACGCTGTCACAGACAGCCAGCCCGGGTAAAGTTCCCTCTGCTGGCCACTCACCAGGCTGCTGTGTTGGGTCCTAAAATGCTCGACCCCTGTGTTGGATCCCAACATGGTAGATTCATGTGCTTTTAAGCTTCCCTGGATCTCAGTAGGCTGTCTCTCTCCTTGACCTCTCTGGCATACTTCACTGGTATAGACTCTGTCTGCTACCTTTTCACAGAAATGAGATAATGCAGGTCAGCTGCCTCAGGGTCAGAATCAGTGTTGACCCTCCAAGTTTTCACAATAGTTTACATTCATCTTTTCCCAGAGCTCCAATCTTGTGAGCACTTTCGGTTTACAGATTAACTCTTCAGAGGCAAATGATACATAAAGCAAACAGATACACATATAGGCTTTGTAAACATTTCTAAACATAATTACTCTTTACTTAGATAGCAGGGAAGATGTATGGATTCAGTAGTAATAAAAGCCACATTCATTTCCCTGCATGGGTTTTTCTCATTACTCTGGAGCATTCTCAACATGTATCATAGAATCATAGAATATCAGGGTTGGAAGGGACCTTAGTAGGTCATCTAGTCCAACCCCCTGCTCAAAAGCAGGACCCATCCCCAATTAAATCACCCCAGCCAGGGCTTTGTCAAGCCTGACCTTAAAAACTTCTAAGGAAGGAGATTCCACCACCTCCCTAGGCAACGCATTCCAGTGTTTCACCACCCTCCTAGTAAAAAAGTTTTTCCTAATAGCCAACCTAAACCTCCCCCACTGCAACTTGAGACCATTACTCCTTGTCCTGTCCTCTTCCACCACTGAGAATAGTCTAGAACCATCCTCTCTGGAACCACCTCTCAGGTAGTTGAAAGCAGCTATCAAATCCCCCCTCATTCTTCTCTTCCGCAGACTAAACAATCCCAGTTCCCTCAGCCTCTTCTCATAAGTCATGTGTTCCAGACCCCTAATCATTTTTGTTGCCCTTCGCTGGACTCTCTCCAATTTATCCACATCCTTCTTGAAGCGTGGGGCCCAAAACTGGACACAGTACTCCAGATGAGGCCTCACCAATGTCGAATAGAGGGGGACGATCACGTCCCTCGATCTGCTCTCTATGCCCCTACTTATACATCCCAAAATGCCATTGGCCTTCTTGGCAACAAGGGCACACTGCTGACTCATATCCAGCTTCTTGTCCACTGTCACCCCTAGGTCCTTTTCCGCAGAACTGCTGCCTAGCCATTCGGTCCCTAGTCTGTAGCTGTGCATTGGGTTCTTCCGTCCTAAGTGCAGCACCCTGCACTTATCCTTATTGAACCTCATCAGATTGCTTTTGGCCCAATCCTCCAATTTGTCTAGGTCCCTCTGTATCCTATCCCTGCCCTCCAGCGTATCTACCACTCCTCCCAGTTTAGTATCATCCGCAAATTTGCTGAGAGTGCAATCCACACCATCCTCCAGATCATTAATGAAGATATTGAACAAAACCGGCCCCAGGACCGACCCCTGGGGCACTCCACTTGACACTGGCTGCCAACTAGACATGGAGCCATTGATCACTACCCGTTCAGCCCGACAATCTAGCCAACTTTCTACCCACCTTATAGTGCAATCATCCAGCCCATACTTCTTTAACTTGCTGACAAGAATACTGTGGGAGACCGTGTCAAAAGCTTTGCTAAAGTCAAGATACAATACATCCACTGCTTTCCCTTCATCCACAGAACCAGTAATCTCATCATAGAAGGCGATTAGATTAGTCAGGCATGACCTTCCCTTGGTGAATCCATGCTGACTGTTCCTGATCACTTTCCTCTCATGTAAGTGCTTCAGGATTGATTCTTTGAGGACCTGCTCCATGATTTTTCCGGGGACTGAAGTGAGGCTCACTGGCCTGTAGTTCCCAGGATCCTCCTTCTTCCCTTTTTTAAAGATTGGTACTACATTAGCCTTTTTCCAGTCATCCGGGACTTCCCCCGTTCGCCACAAGTTTTCAAAGATAATGGCCAATGGCTCTGCAATCACAGCCGCCAGTTCCTTTAGCACTCTCGGATGCAACTCGTCCGGCCCCATGGACTTGTGCACGTCCAGCTTTTCTAAATAGTCCCTAACCACCTCTTTCTCCACAGAGGGCTGGCCATCTATTCCCCATTTTGCGATGCCCAGCGCAGCAGTCTGGGAGCTGACCTTGTTCGTGAAGACAGAGGCAAAAAAAGCATTGAGTACATTAGCTTTTTCCACATCCGCTGTCACTAGGTTGCCTCCCTCATCCATTAAGGGGCCCACACTTTCCTTGGCTTTCTTCTTGTTGCCAACATACCTGAAGAAACCCTTCTTGTTACTCTTAACATCTCTCGCTAGCTGCAGCTCCAGGTGCGATTTGGTCCTCCTAATTTCATTCCTACATGCCCGAGCAATATTTTTATACTCTTTCCTGGTCATATGTCCAACCTTCCACTTCTTGTAAGCTTCTTTTTTATGCTTAAGATCCGCTAGGATTTCACCGTTAAGCCAAGCTGGTCGCCTGCCATATTTACTATTCTTTCGACACATCGGGATGGTTTGTCCCTGTAACCTCAACAGGGATTCCTTGAAATACAGCCAGCTCTCCTGGACTCCTTTCCCCTTCATGTTAGTCTCCCAGGGGATCCTACCCATCCGTTCCCTGAGGGAGTCGAAATCTGCTTTCCTGAAGTCCAGGGTCCGTATCCTGCTGCTTACCTTTCTTCCCTGTGTCAGGATCCTGAACTCAACCAACTCATGGTCACTGCCTCCCAGATTCCCATCCACTTTTGCTTCCCCTACTAATTCTTCCCGGTTTGTGAGCAGCAGGTCAAGAAAAGCTCCCCCCCAGTTGGCTCCTCTAGCACTTGCACCAGGAAATTGTCCCCTACGCTTTCCAAAAACTTCCTGGATTGTCTATGCACCGCTGTATTGCTCTCCCAGCAGATATCAGGAAAATTAAAGTCACCCATGAGAACCAGGGCATGCGATCTAGTAGCTTCCGCGAGCTGCCGGAAGAAAGTCTCATCCACCTCATCCCCCTGGTCCGGTGGTCTATAGCAGACTCCCACCACTACATCACTCCTGTTGCTCACACTTCTAAACTTAATCCAGAGACACTCAGGTTTTTCTGCAGTTTCGTACCGGAGCTCTGAGCAGTCATACTGCTCCCTTACATACAGTGCTACTCCCCAACCTTTGTCAGTATGTCAGTCCACTGGAAAGTCAAGGATACTCCCCTTATGCACATGGCTTCTCCTCTGAATTGTGGAATCTCTGGCTTTGATGTTGGCTGGTCACACAGTTAAACAGGATCCCTCTGCTACAAAAGCAGGCTCTTCTCTATTTCTCTCTTGACCAATGCTTCCTGAGTGTCTCTATGAGTCTTCTTGACCACCCAATCTTGATCGTTTAAAGGCTAGCCTCAACACCATGGTTCTTTGTCCTCCTGTTTGGGGACTGTCTACTTTCCAAACCCTAGCCCTCTCCAGAGAAGTTGGAAATAACTGATTTCCCCTAGTATGCAGTTACTATTTTGTTCTCCCCAGGTAAAATCTATTCATGTGCTGATAGTTCGTAACAATCAGCCAATTCAGAAGTAGATATGTCAGCTGTCAAACTGTGAGGACATATGTATTTGGGTCCCACGGTGGTCTGTCCTGGGTACAGTACTAATCAACATTTTCATTAATGACTTTGATAATGGAGTAGAGAGTGTGGTTATAAAATCTGTGGATAATGCCAAGTTGGTAGGGTTGCTAGCACTTTGGAGAACAGGATTAGAATTCAAAATAACCTTGGGGAATTGGTCTGAAATCCACAAGATGAAATTCAGTAAGGACAAGTGCAAAGTACTACCCTTAGGAAGGAAAAATCAAATGCCCAACTACAAAATGGGGAATAACTGGTCAGGTGGTAGTACTACTGAAAAGAATTTTGGGGCTATAGTGGATCAAAAATTGAACATGAGCCAACAATCTGATGCAGCTGCATAAAAGGCTAATATCATTCTGGGGTGTATTAACGGGAGTATTGTATATAAGACACAGTAGAATAATTACCTCCCCTACTCAGCACTGGTGAGGCCTCAGCTGGCATATTGCATCCAGTTTGGGTGCCCCAATTTAGGAAAGATGTGGACAAATTGGAGAAAGTCCAAAGGAGAACAATAAAAAAGTATAAGATTTAGAAAACCTGACCTATGAAAAGGATTATAAAACTGGGCATGTTTAGTGTTGAGGAAAAGACTGATTGGGGGATCTTATCATAGTCTTCAAATATGTTAAGGGCTGTTATAAAGAGGATGGTGATGAAGGTAGAACAAGAGTAATTGGCTCAATCTAAAATAAGCAAGATTTAGGTTAGATATAAGGGAAACTTTCTAGCTATAAGGATAGCTAAGCTATGGAACAGGCTTCCAAATCAGATTGTGGAATCCCCATCACTGGAGGTTTTCAAGAACAGGTTAGATGAACGTCTGTCGGGGATGGTCCTGCTTCAGCACTGGGGGACTGGACTTAATGAACTCTTGAAGTCTCTTCCTGCCCTACTCTTCCGTGATTCTATGGTTTTATGTCCGTGCCAACGCTCTGTCTCCTTACCACAGACAGTTCATAAAATCATACTGGAATTCATAAGCTGTACATCGATTCAGATTCTCCAAATCATCACAGGTGATCAAGAACTTTCCAGCTATGCATAAAACTAGGGCCAAATGGTGCTATTTTGGCACTGACTTGCACTGGTGCTGGTCCAGAATTGCATCACCACGGCAGGAGCTCAGAGAGAGGTTGTAGGCCAAAATTTGTGATTCGGGCCTTGAGAAGATTCCCTCCCTGAGCAATTGTGCACAGCACTGTGTGGAACTTGCCTGTCCATTACAATGGTACAAAGTGCTTCTGCTGCTATATTGAGCGCTCAGAGTGAGCCAGGCCATGACTCTATCCCCTCCACAATCCCTTTAGGTTGATGGAGTAATGGTCTCAAGTTGCAGTGGGGGAGGTTTAGGTTGGATATTAGGAAAAACTTTTTCACTGGGAGGGTGGCGAAACACTGGAATGCGTTACCTAGGGAGGTGGTAGAATCTCCTTCCTTAGAAGTTTTTAAGGTCAGGCTTGACAAAGCCCTGGCTGGGATGATTTAATTGGGGATTGGTCCTGCTTTGAGCAGGGGGTTGGACTAGATGACCTTCTGGGGTCCCTTCCAACCCTGATATTCTATGATTCTATGATTCTATGATGTGAAGACCCAGCAGCAACTGACATGAGTAGTGTCTGTGCTCCCTCAAACGTGAGGTACAGAAATGATTATAAAAACCCTGTGCATCGGATTGTAAACAAATAATAAAAGCAAGTGTTATGGGATCAAGCCTGATCTTACATGTGGAGGTACACACATTGCCAACTATCAGATTAAAATCAGCTACTTCAGATGTTTATGCCTTGCTGTAAGGTAGGTGATTTTAAAAGCTACACAGCAATGTACCTGCCTGTAGCTCAGGGTTGATTTTTAAATTAACTTGTCATTTTTAAAGAAACTACAAATGCTAGTTTATTCCGTTATTTTAGCATGTAGTGAATGGTGTATCAAAACAAATGTTCACTTCCTGTCTAAATAACAAAAATGATATTTTCCTATCACATAAATCTACTGCCTTATTTTTACATTGCCACTTCTCAAAATTACATGTTATGAATTATTCATGGAGTCCAATTTAATTAATTTACTTTTACTGAAGTTACTCTGATCCAGAAAGGGTTTGGTGTTTGTTTTTATTAAAGAATGTAACATATCCCACAAAAAAAAAAATTTCTTCTGTACAATTGAACACAAGACTGTGATGCATGGATGTTATTCTGTCAACAAGTGATGTTAGAGTAGAATAACACTAAGTAAGAATTATTAAAAACATAAAAGAGTTCCGTCTTTTTAAAGGCAGACAATGAGCTGGATTCAGGATGACACCTCCAAGCAGGATAATTAATGTGCAGAACGCATTCTTGTTAGGCTGGAAAAACATGCAGATAGTCCTTGGAGTTGAGGATGTTTATTTGGAAATAAGATGTGAAATTGGGCTGCGTCCCCCTTCCAAAGCCTTTTTACACTGTAAAAGTAGCACAGGAGAAACAGGAACCAAACCATTTGTCCAAGGCAGCAAGTGCAGTTCAAATGGATTTCGGAAACATACAATGGACATTTCATAAGAGAATGTCATATCCTCCTGGAGTAGTACATTTAGGAAAATATCTTTGTGGCAAGGCCTTGTTGGGGGAGAGAGAAAAGAAATATAAAAGTATAACCAAGGGACCCCAAGTTGATAAGAAGCAGGCGAAAGGATGACTAGAGGCACCTGATACCAGAGAATATCTGCAACATACAGCCCTGTCAGGTCAGGACAAGCCTGGGCTGGGGAGGGAAAGATGTGTTCTGTAGAAATGGAAGACTTTGCTTTTTCCCTCTAACTAACCCAAATGGTACCTATCTAAATTAACTTTTATAGAGTTTAAGACTATTATATTATGCAGACCATTTATTTCATTGTCTGATTTTGGCTTTATATGTTAAATAAATCTCATTTCATTGCAAGCCAGGTGGTAATGGACTGTTTGTGAATTGCACTCAGATCAGCCCGAAGAGGTGAAATACCCTTCAGCCTGTGTAATAGTGTCTTTGGTGGTTTACGTGGCCTAGTGGTTAGCACACCTTGTACCCCCTCCCGGCAGGTTGATCTGACTGTCTTGGTCCTCCTCTAATCAAAGGTGCAGTGAGGCAGACAGGTAGTTCAAGTCCCTCCTGTCATGGGAGCAATGGTAGGGGAGCCTGGGCACCCACTCCATCAGGCTCTGATCCTAGGAGGCCCTAGGAGGGTCAATAGTGTCTGGCCCCCAAGACGCCTTCTGAGTTACCCTGCCTGGGTCACTTCCCAGCGCTGCTTTTCTCTGCCTGCCTTCAGTCCCAGATAAGGTGAAAAGAAAAGGTAACCAAACTGTCAGCCCTAATCGGGCTCAGCATACAGGCTGATTCCCTCAGGGAGGCTTCTCCGGCACTCTTGTCAAGAGTCTTCAGGGTAGGTCTGTCCTCCTCACCAGCTTCCTCCCTTCTCAGCTGGGTTGCTCCCTTTTCAACACCTTCACACATTTTTGAAACATGACTGTAGTTTTAAAAAGTCCATTCAAGAAATACGTCTTTGGTTTGCACTTGTAAAGATCCAGAGACCAACTATCTTATTTTAAGTCTCAGTCCCACAACTCCCATTGACTTCAATAAGCCCCTGGGCATCCAAACCTGTAGTCCTTACTCAGGCAAAATTTCCACTGAAGTTAGTGGGAGTTTTGCCTGAATAGGCCCTGTAGGATTGGGCCCATGAGAGTGAAAGGAGTTGTACAGATAAATTATTGTGTGTATGAAGCAAAAGGATCTGGATCTATACAATACAGCTTTCCTTAAAAAAATTAATTAAAAAAGATCGGTAAACACTCTTTTAGAGCAGTTTTTCAACATAAAGAAGCCACATTTCAAAGAGCAATTAAGATTAGAGAAATGCTGCTTTTTAAAGATATTCCAGGACTGGATAGTAGTAAAAAAATATCTTGTGGTTGGAACCCCCTGGCTTTCTGACATTCCAGATACCTTTTAAATTATTATTTTTTCTTTTAAACTTCCCTTTTATTTCTAAATATAAACCTGAACATCACCTAGAACTATGGGACACAGTAAAAAAGATTTGTTGATTTGTTTTGTCAGTCTAAAGTAGTGCACTGTGAGTATAATTGCACCAGAAAAACTCTGAGTCACGGTCAGTAAAGAGCACCTTGTTACAAATAGAAACAAAGATACTGTTATCAGCTTGCCTGAGCAGGGGGTGTCACACAAGTGAGCTCACCTAGTTTTCAACAGTCCAACCAATGTCTAACTCAGACTGGCCTGCGTCGGCCTTACACTCACACAAAGTAACTCAAAAGGTCTCTCAGTGACTTAAACGCAAAGTGTGGTCAACAATAGGCCATGACCTGGGTTATGGTAGAGGGAAGAGCAAGCCTACCTCTCTGCCTCTACCCACTTTACCCAGAAACTGCCATTTGAGACAGGCAGCCAGCCCTTTTTATGTGACCTTCTGTGTCTTGATTGGCTACTGCCCGCTCCCAACCCTGCTAGCCACTGGAGGACCAAGTCTCACTTGTTCCATCAGTCGCTGACCCAGGGAGGCCCATTAAGCAACCCCTGAGGGCCAAACTCACTGCTCTCTTCTTAAAGGCAGCACCGTTCTTAGGCATACGTAGCACACGCAACTGTGTAGGGCACCCGAGAATTTGGGGCACCATTGGAACAGCAGATAAGAGCTGGTCGGCCCCCGTAACCCAGAACGCACTGCAGTCTCCTTAGGCAGGAGCCGTATCCACAGAGCCAAATGTGCTGGCACATTCTGCGTGAGGGAGAGGATACGGAGGTCTCTGCGGGGAACTGTAACTCTCCGCCGCCATGCGGCAGGCCGGGTGGCTTGGTATCCTTTGTTGCCTCATCCCTCTCACCACCCTCAGGCTGTGACTGCTACTTCTTTAGTGCAAGTATAGTCCATCAGCACTACAGTCTGCTTAATTTGTTTAAACTGTTTTTAATAAAGTGCATGTGGCAAGTTTTCCAGTGCTGTAAGCTTATGTTTGTGTTGCTAAGAGCAAGTCGGGCATAGGGGCACCAGTTTAATAATACCCATAAATCCTAAGGACCACCCTGCTTAAAAGGCTGCTTCCTGGGCCAGGGTACATCAAGACAGTGGAGTCTCTGGCAACCTCATTTGGACCCTGAGCGTTTCAGCAAGACCCAACAGTCAGACATCAGGAAAGAATTGTCTTTAGTAAGTCAGAGCCTTCCACATCTGGACTCCCATCACCAGCCATTGGAGATATTTCCTACTAGCAGTCACAGATCGCCTACATATCATTGTGGGCAGTCACATCATACCATCCCCCCCATAGATTTATCAAGCTCAATCTTGAAGCCAGATTCCTCCACCTGCCCCCGCCCCCAACTCCTGACAGAAGGGCTGCTTTGCACCTCTAGAGCAAAGCAACTGGCATACACCAGAGAACCAGAATTTTAATACTGCAATTTTTTAATACTGCAATTGTGAGAGATATTTTATTTATATTTATGGCTGTTTAAGGCACAACTTCTAAAATAGTTGCTGTGTATCTAAGATGCAGTGTAGCAGGCATCTGCCTGGTGGGTCTTGCCCAAATGCTCAGGGTCTAACTGATCGCCATATTTGGGGTCAGAAAGGAATTTTCTCCCAGGCCAGATTGGCAGAGACTCGGGGGGGGGGGGGGGGGTTACCTTCCTTTGTAGCATGGGGCATGAGTCACTTGCAGATTTGAACTAGTATAAATGGTGGATTCTCTGTAACTTGAAGTCTTTAAATCATGATTTGATGACTTCAGTAACTCCACCAGAGGTTAGGGGTCTGTTACAGGAGTGGCTGGGAGAGGTTCTGTGGCCTACAATGTGCAGACGGTCAGATTAGATGATCATGATGGTCCCTTCTGGCCTTAAAGTCTGTGAGTCTGTGACATCTGGTCACAACATATGGAGAGTTCTTCAAGGGGCAGAGAGCCAATGTCATGTCAAAATGTGCCCTCCATCAAAATATATCTGTCTACCATCTTGACTTCTGGCAGAATAATGTATGATTGCATATTCTGATGGGTTTAAGAACTGCCCTCATGATTTTCAGCCCTGGCCTCAAAGAGGGCACAGACAGCTTCAGCTGCAGTGGTCCTTACAAAATACTTGGAAATCTGGAAATTTAGAAAGTAGACAGAACTTATTTTTCCTGTTTTATTACTTACTGTAGATTAATAAACAAAAATGTGCCAGTTAAGGTTGGTCTATATGTCACATACAAACAAAAAACAAAAAACCTAAAAAAACAAGGAAATGAAAAGTTAAGGCAACCCACGTTTTCCAAGATTTAGGGCTACCATTGGGTTTGTGTCCCATGCCCCTCAATATGTGCCCTTCTTAGGGCAATGGTAAAAACTAATTAATGGGAATATTTTGATGGGCTCCCACTAACCAGCAAAATGTGACCTCCTCTGGATCAGGGTAAAAATGAATTATTGCCATATTTTGATGAGTTCCTCTGACTTGTCAAAGTGTGACTTCCGGGGCCATGGGCTGGACAAATTTTGATAGATTCCCCATACACTTCAAAGTGTGCATGCCTAAGTTCTGGGAATGAAAATGGGGGGAAGGCACATTTTGATAGGCTCCCCAAGTCCCTATACTTGCCAAAATGTTCCATCCTCAGGGCCAGGCATAAAATATATATGTGGGGGATACATTTTGATGGTATTCCAGTGTCCTTCAAAATGTTCCCATTGTGGCCATTGACCAGCGGTATAAATTAGAGAAGCCTTCAGGCTAGGACTATCTCACTCTTTCTCTAAGGTACATGCAGTATGTCAGCATTTTCAATTTTAGGGCATACTTTATTAAATCTTTTCCCCCTTGTCTCTTTTGTCCGTATTTCTTGCCATGCCTCAGATTTAATTAGTTCAGTTTTAATTAGATTTTTAAATTCCTGTTTACTTACTTACTTTCTCTGTCAATGTTTTCATTTTTACTTTTTCAGCCATTTCGTTTCCTGCTGTCCCAACATGAACTGGGATCCATGCTATTCCAGTGTTTACTCCCATCTGTACGATTGTGTTGTTAGCAATATTTAATTAATTATATCATTTCTGCTATCTGAATTCCCATTTTGATAGCCAGATCCCAATAGTGAATTAGACAAGATGTCTACAGAGCTAGGTCGCACATCCAGCATAAAGCCAACATTATTCCTTCTAGTTTGTCTGTCATAACAGCTACAAATTTTATATTCTTATGGATTTTTTATTCCAAGTGTTGGGACACAGAATGCAGTCCCCATTCTCCCATTTTTTTCATCTTAAGACCCATCCATAAATATTTAGAAATGTTTGCCCCATTTAGCACATTTATATCAATTTGCTAAAATGAATACGTTTAGCTCTCCTCCCCTATTAATTTCATTATATAGTTCCACATTTATATTAGTGGACATGATTTTCCACCCATAATTCATTTTCACATATGTGATGCTATATGATTGAAACATGACTATTTACATAATGAATATTGCCACCGTTAGACAATTGTAACAAATCTTTTACAAAGTGTATCATGTAAGGTGTCAATGAAAAAGTTATGATTTGCTAAGCATGATTATCCTGTTTATATGCATGTATCATCAACATACATGAAGTTATGAATATGGGCTATATAGATGTGTATTTCAAATATGTTTGCTCCTGGGATAACACCCACAAGTAATGTACATCCAGTCTGGCCAGCAGATTGTGAATGAACAATTCAAGTTGATGGCCCATTAAAGAACACTTAACTCTCTCTATGGGCCATAGAAGAACCTTGTCCCTGCCCAGTGAACTTTCCTATGGACATCTTAGCCAGAATATGGGTAATAGCTGCTCCAGTGAGTTATCAAAGCATGCAAGGACATGTGACTGCTCATGTGACCCTGGACTCCACCTTGTGCCTGTAATTTTCCAGGAATAAGACTAAGAGCATTCCCTCCACATGGGAGAAAATATAAAAGACTCTGGAAGCATCTCCATTTTGCCCCTTTCCTGCACTGATCTGTGGACTATGGATTTAACACTAAAAGGAAAATTCCAACCAATTGACAGAGGAACTTCCAATCTTTTGGAAGTTACCAGAGACTTTACAAACCAGAAGTTTAGTCCATCACTACTAAAAACCTAATACAAGAACTTTGCAACAATTGTAGGTATATGATCTATTAACCCTTTTTAATTCTATTTCTGTATTTCTTATATATACATCTTTAGATTTTAGATATAAAAAGATTGGCAGCAGCATGATTATTGGCTAAGTTCTGAGTTATATATTGACCTAATTATGTGGCTGATCTCTTGGGATTAGCGGACCCTATATGTGATGAAATTGGATTTCAGTAACCAGTCATCATAAAGTCTAGTGTCTGGACGGTGAAATAAGTTTTGGAATGCCTAAGGAGACTGCATTCTGACTTCTTGTTAACCAGTGTGGTGAAACATAAGTTTACTTTTGTTACTGGCTTGGTATATCTAATGGAAGAATAACCACCAGTTTGGGGTAAGTCTGCCTTATTTCTCAGCAGTTTGTCCTGAATCTGGTATTCTCAGCTGTGACCCACTGAGGCAGGGTGACATCCTGGCTATATACGCTAATTTCTTTTAGGTCTTTCTTTTCTCTTAGTTCCTTAATCCACACTTTAATCCTATTGACATGAGGCATTTTTTGGTTCCCCCCGTCCTGCATTTTGTCCACTGAATTCCCAGCATTCTTCATTTATTTGTTTTGTGTTTCCGTCTTCTCCATTTCCCATAACTTTTTCCCCAAAGGTTAAGTCCAGTAAATTTCACCAGCAACTATCTGCATTACACACAAAGGTGTCATTAGCACTGAAATAAGCCAAGTTCTCTCCTTTTTATTTCCCCTACAGGCTTGGCTGCAGATATAGCAGGGCAAAGCTAGCTGGGTCCATTGGCTCTCTTTAACCCTTTCTCTGCTGGTGTGTGGCCTTGCTGCTCCATCACAGGCAAATTCAAAACTAATTAAAGGAAATATTTATTCACATAGTACATAATTGGACTGTGGAACTCATTGCCACAAGACAGCAATGAGTACAACAGTTTAGCAGGACGCAAAAAGGGATTAGACAGCTATATGCATAGCAAGAATATCCAGACTTATCCAGTAAATATTGAAACACAAGAGTTTTTGAAGGGATATAAATCTCGTGCTCCAGGGCATAAACCAACTTCTATCTATTAAGGATTACAATTCAATTTCCCTGAGGGTAGGATATCCCACAACTACAAGTTGCAGGAATAGGTCCTTTGTCAGTACTTTTTAAGGGCCAGAATCTGATCACCATTTTCGGCAGAAAGTCCAGATGGGGTCGTAGTTGAATTTTGTCCTTGTAGAACACTGTATATGGCGGCTCCAATATCAGGGCTTTAATCTCCGATACTCATCTCGCTGAAAGTGACCTTCCATGACAGGTGGGAAAGGGAGCAGAAGCCCATAGGCTCAAAAGCCGGGCCTGTGAGCCTAGAAAGAACCAAGTTAAGGTCCCACTATGGGACAGGAGCCCAGACCAGCAGGAAGAGCCTCTCAAGGCCTCTCAGGAATCTGACTGACATGTCACACAAGAACACCATCTGAAATTGGATTGGCGGGTGGAAAGAGGAGATAGCCACAAGATGCACCCTGATGGAAGAAAGGGCCAGCCCCTGGTTCTTAAAATGAAGCAGGTAATCTAAGGTAGATTGTAAGAAGGAGCATGATGGAGAGAAGCTATGCTCAGACGCCCAGTGGGAGAACCTTGTCCACTTGGCCAGGTAAGATGCTCTAGTCGAAGGCTTCCTGCTTTCCACGAGTACTTGTGGACCTCATTAGAGCATCTCTAGAACCTCCTCCAGGTTCAAGCAGGCAGCATCCACACCGTGAGGTGGAGGGAGGTGAGGTTGGGGTGTAGGAGGCACCCATGATCTTGCAAAATCAGATCTGGTCGGTCAAGAAGGGGCCAGGGAGCAGTCGCCACCAGGTCCATCAGCATGCCGAACCAATGTTGGTGTGGCCACACTGGGTTGACCATGATGACTTGGGCCTTGTCTCTCTTGATCTTTCACAGGACTCTGCTCATGAGCAGGATCGGCAGGAACGCATACATCAGACCCCGCAACCATGACAGGAGGAAGGCATCAGAGAGAGAGTCCTTGCCCACACCCTGCAGGGAACAGAACTGATGACATTTCCTGTTCTATTTGGTGGTGAACCGGTCTACTTGGGGAGTTCCCCATCTCTGGAAGAGCATTCAAGCTACCTTCAGATGGAGCAACCACTCGTGGTGAGAGGAAAAGGACCTGCTGATGTGATCTGCCAGCGTGTTCCTGACACCGGGGAGGTGACAGGCCTCCAGGAGGATCACATGCTTGATGCAGAAATCCCACAATCAGAGGGCCTCTTGACAGAGAGTCGACAAGCATGCTCCCCCTTCCCTCTTAATGTAGAACATCGATGCCATATTGTCCATCAACACTCTCACCACCTTGCCTGACGAATGCAGTAGGAAGACCCTGCAGGCCAAATGTACCACTCTGAGCTCCTTGACGTTTATGTGCAATATCATTTCCTCTGGGGACCACATCCCTTGGGTCTATAACTCGCCTAGATGCTCTCTCCAACTGATGTCCGAAGTGTCCGATATCAGTTCGACCAAGTGGCGCGGGTTGTCGAACAGAACTCTTTCCAGGACAGCCTTGGGGTCGGTCCACCATTGCAGGGAGATAAGTGTCACCCCAGTAGGATGGTAATGACTTTGTCAAGGTGATCTATGGACTGGGAATAGACTGTCACCAGCCACTGCTGAAAGGGTCACATTTTGAGCCTTGCATGGTGGACGACATACGAACATGCTGCCATGTGGCCCAGCAAACGAAAGACATACCTGGGCTGTGGTTAGAGGGAACCCAGAGACCCCTGCAATGAGGTCCACCATGATCTGGAACCTCTCCTGTGGCAGAAAAGCTCTGGCACAGGTGGAGTCGAGCACCGCTCCGATGAACTCTATCCTCTGCACAACTTCCCTTTGGACTTGGGATCTGGAGCGACCTTTGACCAGCCAGTCATCGAGATTCAGATATATTTGAATACCCCGACATCTGAGGTAAGCTGATACCACTGACATGCAATTGGTAAACACCTTTGGCTCTGTTGCTAGGCTGAAAGGGAGGACTGAAAATTGGTAGTGGTCTGATCCCACCATGAAGTGTAGGAAGTGTCTGTGTCCTTGGAAGATCGCTACATGAAAGTATGCATCCTTCAAGTCAAGGGCAGCATACTGGTCTCCTGGATCGAGGGAGGGGATGATGGAGGCCAGGGAGATCATGCAGAACTTCAACTTCTTTAGGTATTTGTTGAGGTCTCACAGGTCCAGGATGGGTCATAGACCACCCTCGGCCTTTGGGATTAGAAAGTACCGGGAGTAGAACCCCTTGTTCCTGTACTCACAAGGAACTTCTTCCACCACTCCCAGCTGCAGCAGGCCCTTCACCTCCTGCATGAGGAGACTTTCATGAGAAGGGTCCCTAAAAAGGGACAGGGAAGGGGGGTAAAAGATGGGGTGAGGGGGTAGAAAGAAACTGGAGGGTATAGCCCTGGGCCACTATGTTGCAGATTCAATGGTCTGAAGTTATCGCGGTCCATGCAGGAAAGAAAAAAGAAAGGCAGTTGGAGAAACGTAGGGAGGATGGATACAGGGTACAGTCTGGTAGGTTACCCTTGGGCGCACCCTCAAAATGCCCACTTGCCACCCTGCATGCTGCGGGTGGCCCGTGACTGGGTAGAGGGCAGAGGTTGGTGGCTCTGGCAATGTTTGTAGCCTCTGCTCTTCTTATGAGCCGTCTCCTGCCTCGTTTTGCTCCCTTGAGCCTGTGGCTGTTGCAGCTTGAAGCGCTTATGGGCCAGACCTGGGTCATAGAGCCCTAGAGTTTTCAATGTAGTACAGGAGTCCTTCAACCAGTGTAGTTTATTGTCTGTCTGCTCAGCAAACAGCACCTGGCCATCGAAAGGAAGGTCCTGTATCGACTGCTGGGCTTCCATCGATAAGTCAGAGAGAAGAAGCTAGGACGCCCTCTGCATGGAGATGGCCGAGGCCATGGTGCGGAGTCCACTGCATCCAAGGCTGCTTGAAGGGCCGCCCTGGAACTCCTTCCTGGTGTCCACGGGAAACAAATCTTCAAACTTGGCCATGGCTTGCCACATATTAAAGTCATAGCAGCCACGGAGGGCTTTGTGGTTAGCCACCCTCAACTGGAGGCTGGAGGATGAATAAATTTTGCATCATCTTTGAGTCTTTATTCTTAGGTGTAGCTCCCAGTTGGCCTTGCCTCTCCCGCTCATTAACAGCCGCTACTACCAGGGAGCTTGGGGACGGGTGGGTATAAAGGTACTCATGACCCTTAGCCAGCACAAAGTACTTTCTTTCTGCCCTCTTGGAGATGCGGGGCATGGATGAGGGGCTCTGCCACAGGGCATTTGTCATCTTTGACACCCCCTCATGCATGGGCAGTGCCACCCTGGCCAGTGCCATCGAGCAGAGGACATCAAATAGGGAGTCCAACGACTCCTCTAGCTTCTCCGCCTGGAGTCCCATGTTAGAGGCAACTCTTTTCAACAGCTCCTGATGAGCCTTGGCATCATCCTGAGGAACTGGGTGGGGGGGACCCGCAATCACCTCATCAGGTGAAAATGAGAAAGAAGCCGACACCATGGGGTCTGCCACATCCATTGGTGGTCCAACCAGCTGTTCCCCGGGGTCCGTGTGAGCCTGAAGGATACTCCCTTCAGGGATATCTGCCTCCAGAGAAGAGTGGGATACCAAGGCTGATAGTTTGTCCGAGGCCCCCATCACTGACCTAAGCTCTTGTGAAGGCTGGATACAGCCTCAGAGGTTCCACGGGTACCAGGCAGCCAGCCACTGGCCCTGGGACCATGGAGCAGTTGGCAGTACCACCAATGTTGATGGTGCCACTGGTCCTGGGGTTTGGCCCACCAGGAACGACTTCTGCCTGGTGCCGGAGCTCAAGGATGAGTGGTTGCTCTCAGGTGACCACAAGCAGGTGGACTGGTGACCCCGATTGCTGCGGTGCCGATTGCTGTGCCTTGATGGGGAGCTTTCTGCTCAGGATGAGTCCCCTCTGCAGGTCCTCGGAGACTGGCAGTGTTTGGCGGATTGGTGACAGCATTCCGTGATCTGTGCCTCACGCTGCTCGACCAGTACCAGGATCTGGAGTGGGACCGAGAGCTGGAGTGGGTTGGTCGCCAGGAAGACCTTCTTCCCAACTGAAGGGATTCGTGTTGTGGCAGCGTGTACCAGAGAACCGATGACCAGTGATTCCGCTTCTGGGATCGACTGTGTTGGGTCCACGATCGGTGCCAAACCAACGGTGAAGCGCTGGGCCAGTCTCGGTGGTGTTGATGCCAGGAGGGGCACACCTCTACGGGCCTGTTCCAGGTCACCAGTGAAACATGTCTCGAGCCATGTGGGCGGTGCCCTGAGTCTGGAAACCGACAAGGGCTTCGCCAAGCCTGCCTCCCTGCATTCAAGGCCTGGTGGCTCTGCATGGCCAAGCACTAGCGGGACGTCCTTAGCGAGGGGGAGCAGTACCACTGAGATGGGGACTTACAAAAAGGTACCAAGGTGGGTTTACCCTTGGATCAGGGTACCGCTGTAGCCAGTGTATGTGACACCAGTAGCGCTCGGATATCATGCACTGCTGGCAGGGCCTCAGGCATCAACAGGACCTCTAACTGACGAAGGCCCGTGTCACTGCCTGGCATTGCAGGCATGGGTCGGGGTGGGCTAGATCACTCATCCTGAGCTGGAGGCCAACTCCTGGTTGGAGGTACTGAGCCACCCTCCTCGGGACTTGGCTCCCCTCCTGCCCTCTCCTTCCCCTTGCAGGATGTAGGAGATCTTCCTCTCCCAGTCTTCTTTTGCCGCTTGGCAGGTGCTGGAGAGAGGGATCAGTGCCAGTGGAATGCTCCACACCAACGCTGCGGTGCTCAGGGCAGAGTCGGACCTCGACTGCTCTGGTGCCGGAATTAGAGCCGAATCCATTAGGAGTGCTTTGAAACAGATGTCTCGCTACTTCTTTGTCCGAGGTTTGAAGGACTTGCAGATATGGCACTTGTTGCTTATATGCAACTTGTCCAGACACCTTAAACAACTGTTTTGTGGATCACGAATGGGCATTGGTTTTTTGCAGCGATCGCAGGGCTTAAAGCCTGGGGACCGGGGTATGTCCCATCCCTAGGCTAAGTCCCAGTTGGGACTAAGCAAGTAAAACATACTAACACCAAGACACTAAGGGTAACTGTTAACTATGTACAACTATTTTACAAGAAAAGTTCATAACACTGAACAAAGTGAAAAAGGCTAGCCAAAGCAGCAAATGTTCCAGCACCGTCACTGGCAGCAAGAAAGAATTGAGAGCGGGGGGAGCCGGCAGTGCCCTTATACTGCGGCATGTGCGCGCCACTCCAGAGGGGACCAGAGCCAGTCCCCTACAGATACCACTGAGGGAAAAGCATCTGGCACCAATGTGTGTGGCGAGCACACACACCAAATATGGAATTGACATGAGCAAGCACTCGAATAAGAATTATGTGGTATTGTACTCATTCCTCCACCTCCGAGGTCCTCTCCCCTTCCAGCCTCCACCCACACACTGGCCAGTGTAACACAGCCAGTACAGTATTCCTTCTTATTTATGTTATTACATTTAAATTTACACACAAAAGATTTTTATATTGAAAATGCATAAACTTCGTTGTAAAAGGAAAGCTGGAACTTTTGACACCTGAACAAAGGATACTTGGGGCTTTTGGACACCCAGGAATGTAGGGGAGTCAGTTTTGGATTTTGGCAATTGGGATGCATCTAAGGTTTTTCTTACTGGGAAAGGGATGTGTCTCTACTTTCCTTCTCCCTTTTGGGCAAGGGCAGAGGAGATTAAATTTGGAGAGATGAGAGGTTTGAACTCTTCATTCACCACCTGAGAGCAACTTGCTGTTCTACTCCATCCCACTCCATCATCTGCTGTTATAGCCAAAAACAATGGAGAAACTTAAAGTTTCTGCTAAAATGATCAGTTATATAGTTAGCCATTTTAAAGTGTTCTGTTTACATTTAAAGTAGCATTTTTAGGCTTCAGAGTTAATAACTTCTGACTTCTCAAAGCTATTGTTTTCTGCTGCCTGCAGACTTAGGCAGACATCATTGTATTAGTTACATTTGATTCACATTTTAAAATCATGCTTTGACAACTATAAGGACAAGACCTTTATTTTTTTTAATAAAATCAAATCCTGGAGCACAATTATGCAGAAAATTAAAAAAGGACAATCATGCAGCAAATTACATGATTGTATAATTGCATTATATACAGGGCCATGATTACAACACCCCAGACAGAATAATATTATGAATTAGCATGCTCTGCTTTACACAGGACATGCTGTTCTCTGAGCTGATCATCTCTTCACGCTGTGCATGTCATGTAAGCTCCGTGATGCAGCAGCATGATAGATGATTGTGCCTGTTTTGTGGGTTCAATATTCTTGTGTGTTTTTAACTGTGTGAAATTTGATGTGAGGTAACTTGGCAGAAAGACCCCCTTAGGGCTGAGAATTCATTAGCATACTAAAGCAACTTGCTCCAACAAAGATGTTAACCCAGAAGCCCATGGGAATAGGGAAGGATTCTTTCAAATGTCTCACATTGCTCCTTTTGAAGTGGAGGAAAGACTTTTGAAATGGTCATATAAACAGGAGGAATTGAAAGACTGAATCTCCTATCACTTACCCTAGTTTTGTAACAGTATAGCTCAGTTGACTTCATTGGAATTACTCTTGATTTATACCAATACATACATTAATTTACAGAGGAAGAATCAGGCTGTCTGTATTTGTATAAATGCACTTACAAGAACATAAGAATGGTCACAGTTGGTCAGACCAAAGGTCCATCTAGCCCAGTATCCTGTCTTCTGACAGTGGCCAATGCCAGGTGCCCCAGAGGGAATGAACAGAACAGGTAATCATCAAAAAGAAAAGGAGTACTTGTGGCACCTTAGAGACTAACCAATTTATTTGAGCATGAGCTTTGTGAGCTACAGCTCACTTCATCGGATGCATACCGTGGAAACTGCAGCAGACTTTATATACACACAGAGACCATGAAACAATACCTCCTCCCACCCCACTGTCCTGCTGGTAATAGCTTATCTAAAGTGATCATCAAGTTGGGCCATTTCCAGCACAAATCCAGGTTTTCTCACCCTCCGCCCCCCCACACACAAATTCACTCTCCTGCTGGTAATAGCCCATCCAAAGTGACTACTCTCTTCACTATGTGTGTGATAATCAAGGTGGGCCATTTCCTGCACAAATCCAGGTTCTCTCACTCCCTCACCCCCCTCCAAAAACCACACACACAAACTCACTCTCCTGCTGGTAATAGCTTATCCAAAGTGACCACTCTCCCTACAATGTGCATGATAATCAAGGTGGGCCACTGAAGGATGACCCAACACTCTCACAAATCTTGGGAGACAGGCCAGTCCTTGCCTACAGACAGCCCCGCAACCTGAAGCAAATACTCACCAGCAACCACATACCACACAACAGAACCACTAACCCAGGAACCTATCCTTGCAACAAAGCCCGTTGCCAACTGTGCCCACATATCTATTCAGGGGACACCATCACAGGGCCTAATAACATCAGCCACACTATCAGAGGCTCGTTCACCTGCACATCCACCAATGTGATATATGCCATCATGTGCCAGCAATACCCCTCTGCCATTTACATTGGTCAAACTGGACAGTCTCTACGTAAAAGAATAAATGGACACAAATCAGATGTCAAGAATTATAACATTCATAAACCAGTCGGAGAACACTTCAATCTCTCTGGTCACGCAATTACAGACATGAAGGTCGCTATCTTACAACAAAAAAACTTCAAATCCAGACTCCAGCGAGAAACTGCTGAATTGGAATTCATTTGCAAATTGGATACTATTAATTTAGGCTTAAATAGAGACTGGGAGTGGCTAAGTCATTATGCAAGGTAGCCTATTTCCCCCTGTTTTTTCCTACCCCCCCCCCCCAACGTTCTGGTTAAACTTGGATTTAAACTTAGAGAGTGGTCAGTTTGGATGAGCTATTGCCAGCAGGAGAGTGAGTTTGTGTGTGTGTGTGTGTGTGTGTGTTTCCCGGGGGGAGGGAGGAGTGAGAAAGCCTGGATTTGTGCTGGAAATGGCCCACCTTGATTATCATGCACATTGTAGGGAGAGTGGTCACTTTGGATAAGCTATTACCAGCAGGAGAGTGAGTTTGTGTGTGTGTATATGGGGGTGGGGGGGTGAGAAAACCTATCATGCACATTGTAGGGAGAGTGGTCACTTTGGATAAGCCATTACCAGCAGGAGAGTGAGTTTGTGTGTGTGGTTTTTGGAGGGGGTTGAGGGAGTGAGAGAACCTGGATTTGTGCAGGAAATGGCCCACCTTGATTATCATACACATTGTGAAGAGAGTGGTCACTTTGGATGGGCTATTACCAGCAGGAGAGTGAGTTTGTATGTGGGGGGGCGGAGGGTGAGAAAACCTGGATTTGTGCTGGAAATGGCCCAACTTGATGATCACTTTAGATAAGCTAATACCAGCAGGACAGTGGGGTGGGAGGAGGTATTGTTTCATGGTCTCTGTGTGTATATAATGTCTTCTGCAGTTTCCACGGTATGCATCCGATGAAGTGAGCTGTAGCTCACGAAAGCTCATGCTCAAATAAATTGGTTAGTCTCTAAGGTGCCACAAGTACTCCTTTTCTTTTTGCGAAGACAGACTAACACGGCTGTTACTCTGAAAGGTAATCATCAAGTGATCCATCCCCTCTTGCCCATTCCCAGCTTTTGGCAAACAGAGGCTAGGGACACCATCCCTGTCCATCCTGGCTAATAGACATTGATGGACTTATCCTCCATGAATTTATCTAGTTCTTTTTTGAACCTGTTATAGTCTTGGCCTTCACAACATCCTCTGGCAGGGAATTCCACACATTGACTATGTGTTGTGTGAAAAAAATACTTCCTTTTGTTTGTTTTAAACTGCTGCCTTTTAATTTAATTTGATGACCCCTAGTTCTTGTGTTATGAGGAGTAAATAACACATCCTTACTTTCTCCACACCAGTCATGATTTTATAGACCTCTGTCATATCCCCCCATGTACTAATGACAATCATGTCCCAAAATGCTAATGAAAATGTTGTCCCCTCACTCTGGGGGGCCTCACTGACAAGAAGAACAGAAGTCCTTTATGCAGAAAAATCTGCACAGAAAAAAGAAGAGTGACACTAGAAGCTCATTTAAACCACCCACCTGTAGGCTGTGAACTACAGAATGACCTATTGGAGATGGGACTCAGTGCCAGGCATGCTCTGTTGTAACAGCCTGTGAGACCATGATACTGCTACTAATATACAAGGATTACAGCTATCAAACTTTAACCTTTTAATTAAGTCTCATAGTCATAGCCCATACTAGCATGAGTTTTCATAACCTACATCTAGATGACAAAATGTAAATGCTCTTCATTGTTTTCATGGGGGGGGGTTCTATCTAGTTCTAAAGCTGTATTTGGTTTAAGTGCAAGTTTAATTTAGTTTTTATTGTTAATGTTGACCAGTTGAGAAAATCTGTATCAGCAAGGAAACAAGAGAAACCTGGTAGGGCTAGTTGGTCCAGAGGTATTCAAGGTCTAAGGCGGCAAATGGGGGGCTATGGTCTCTGCCCATACATATGCCACAGATAAATGACAGGTCCATATTGGCACAAAGTGAGCCCACAGATCTTAGGAATGCTGGAACATTGTTACCCACTGATTGTTATAAAAGGTCATTCAGAATACTTCTTAAACATCTTTTCCCTTTTAAATATACTCAGGCACAAGGTTTTAACATTCTGTATTTTTCATTACTTTATTGGACTAAAGTAAAATTACATTAATTGGCCCTAAGAAATAGCAAGCTGAGCTCTAGATACATATACAAGTAGAAAAACTATCAACATTTAGTAAGGCACTTTCAATCCAGATGCTTATTCCCAATCACTCATAACTTTCTCAAAAATGCCTTGAGACTCAAATTTCTCAGGCTTAATCTCAGTCCAGAAGGAAATTCATTTGTAAAACTTTTTAAAACTCTATTAATCTATTATGAATGTTCAGCCCTGGAAAAGAGCAGGCTTTCTCATTTAGAGGGCTTCTTTTTCATTTCCACCTAGGCTACAAACGCTAGCTTCTCTTGGGGGTAGCATGTTAGGAGATAAGGCACTGAACTGGGAGTCAGGATACCTGAGTTATATTCCCAGCTGGGCTGCTGTGTGACTTTAGGCAAGTCATTTGACCTCTCTGTGGTTGTTTCTCCTCCCACCCTTTGTCTCTCTTGTCTATTTAGATTCTAAATTCGTCTTATAATGTTAACCCTATAAGCCTGCCACTTTTACTAGTCTGTCCTCCAGAAAATTTCAAATGGAGTTGCGGTTTAGATTGTATCTCTTAGCAGATTTACATCTGTAATCGTTTGTGCTGCATGCAGTGCTGCAAGGGTAATAAGTTTCATTTAATTTACCTCTCTGTTCTGTATTAATATTCAGTACAAGGAGGAAGAAAATTCTTTTGGTGGCATATAAATTAACAATTTGTTGGATGTCAATTCTTCAAAGGGCCTTCTATGTCTACCTAACGGGATTAAAACTGTGACTGTCCGATTGTTTTTCAATTATTTATGTTTGTGTTTTTCTCTATTAAAAATGTATTTGGCTTCGTGGTTTGGCAAAAAAAAAAAAAAAAGAAAAGAAACACAGCCTTGCCAGGGCAGGCATGTCAGAGTTCAAGAATCAGATTTGAACCAAATCTAGTGGGGGCTGAGAGGTCTGTGGAGACAAATACCCATATTTGCAAAAGCAGCAATTTATTTTGAATGCTTCATTTTTGCGTGTCCTACTTGAAGAAATGAAGGTCTTAATTTTCAGAGATGCTCAGCACATTCAGCTCCCATTGACTTAATTTAGAATTGTGGGCCTCCTCTATAGGCTAGGATCCCTCGTTAGACTACATCCCCATCATGCACCTGTCTCACCTTTTGCTGAGCCTGCCACCATGAGGCATCTGGAAGTCCCTGGCCATGGTGCATAAAGGGTGCTGTAGTCTGGCTGGAGAACCCAGTCCACAGAAGAGAAGGAGGCATGAATCTGTCATGGCAGCAATTCCAAATACCAATTATTCAGTTATCAACCAAAAACTTCAGTTTTGGGCTGTTTTGTTTTTTGACAAAAAGTTGACATTCTCTGCAGGAAGCAGACACTTTTCACAAAAAGCTTTATTTACTCAAAATCGTAATTTTATGTTGGAAAACTGTTTCAACAGCCACTATGATCATCAAGTTTGACCTCTTGTATAACACAAGCCAAAGAATTTCACCATTAATTTCCTCATCAACCCCATATCTTGTGGATAAGCTAGAGCATATATTTTATCTAGAAAAGCTGATAGGAAATTCTATTAATGAAGAATGGGAATATAATTAATGCCAGTCAATACATCAACATACTATTGCTGAAAATACATCAAATCAAGCAAACACGATTTCATTCATTGATGAGATTACAAATTTGGCTGATAAACATAAAGGTGGATGAAATACACTTAGCTTTTTGTAAGGTGTTTCACGTAATACTGCACAACTTTCTAATTTTAAAAACAGCAATATCAATAAAGTACACATTAAATGGATCAAGAACTGGCTAACTGCAGATCTCAAGAAGTATTTGCCAGTAAGGAATCCTCATTGAATGGGGGCATTTCCGCCATGATACGTAAATCCTTTGCAGTCACTGCTTTCCAGGATACAGTCCCCAATCCTGTAAGTGTGACCCATGTGTATGTCCTGGCATTTGGCTGTACTAAAATGCATGTTGTTCAAATGACCCCAGCTTAACAAGCAATCCACATTGCTCTGTGAAACAGACCTGTCCTTATCATTATTACCACACCATCAATTTTTGTCATATGTAAACTTGACCTAAAATAATTTTATATTTTCTTTCTGAAAAAGATATTGACCAGCACTGAGCAAAAATAGATGCCTGGAGAACCCCACTAGAAACATCACCTTTGTATCATGATTTCCCATTCACAATTAGCTGTTGAGATCTATCAGCCAGGTTTTTATCCATTTAATATATGCTACACTGATTTTGAATAATGTTAATTTTTAATAAGTGTCATGCTGTGATGATTTGGGGATTCTGTCTCTACAACTTATGAGTTGTGGTTGGTATGATGAAACTATTAGGTAGTTGTAACAGGCATGGCAATTTTCTGCAGTATCTTTGTGAGACCTTATTTAATTTAGTTTAAGTATATTTGGGGTCCATTTTATTAAGTGAATGGTTTAGGTATTATTGTGGGCCGGGATTGTAGGTAACCTTTCTCTAGTGGGGAGGTGGTATGTGAACCCTGGGAAGTGTTATGACCTTCAAAGGACTGTACCGAATAGTGTAGCAGACAAAAATGTTCTTTTGGGACAATGTCAAGTGGTTTTCCTGCGGAGTCTCTAGGGGAAGGTGAATGCAGATTCCCAAGTTCTGGTTATGCAAAAATCAAGTCTTTTGAAGCTACACCCTGAGGAGGGGACTATTGTCTGTTGATAACCTGTTCCCAGAGACAAGATCAAAGTCTCAAGTTGTATAAAGAAACGGATGAATTGTCCAGCTGGTAGTTGTGGTTCTGAGCTAAGGCTGTTATGAATTTATAACCACAGAAAAAATCCTTTGTGGGATTTGAAGGACTGACTTCATAGAATCATAGAATATCAGGGTTGGAAGGGACCTCAGGAGGTCATCTAGTCCAACCCCCTGCTCAAAGCAGGACCAATCCACAACTAAATCATCCCAGACAGGGCTTTGTCAAGCCTGACCTTAAAAACTTCTAAGGAAGGAGATTCCACCACCTCCCTAGGTAACGCATTCCAGTGTTTCACCACCCTCCTAGTGAAAAAGTTTTTCCTAATATCTAACCTAAACCTCCCCCACTGCAACTTGAGACCATTACTCCTTGTCCTGTCCTCTTCCACCACTGAGAATAGTCTAGATCCATCCACTTTGGAACCCCCTTTCAGGTAGTTGAAAGCAGCTATCAAATCCCCCCTCAATCTCCTCTTCCGCAGACTAAAAAATCCCAGTTCCCTCAGCCTCTCCTCATAAGTCAGATGTTCCAGTCCCCTAACCATTTTTGTTGCCCTCCACTGGACATTTTCCAATTTTTCCACATCCTTCTTGTAGTGTGGGGCCCAAAACTGGACACAGTACTCCAGATGAGGCCTCACTAATGTCGAATAGAGAGGAACGATCACGTGCCTCGATCTGCTGGCAATGCCCCTACTTATACATCCCAAAATGCCATTGGCCTTCTTGGCAACAACGGCACACTGTTGACTCATATCCAGCTTCTCGTCCACTGTCACCCCTAGGTCCTTTTCCGCAGAACTGCTGCCTAGCCATTCGGTCCCTAGTCTGTAGCAGTGCATGGGATTCTTCCGTCCTAAGTGCAGGACTCTGCACTTGTCCTTGTTGAACCTCATCAGATTTCTTTTGGCCCAATCCTCTAATTTGTCTAGGGCCCTCTGTATCCTATCCCTACCCTCCAACATATCTACCTGTCCTCCCAGTTTAGTGTCATCTGCAGACTTGCTGAGGGTGCAATCCACACCATCCTCCAGATCATTAATGAAGATACTGAACAAAACCAGCCCGAGAACCGACCCTTGGGGCACTCCGCTTGATACCGGCTGCCAACTGGAGATGGAGCCATTGATCACTACCCGTTGAGCCCGACAATCTAGCCAGCTTTCTAGCCACCTTATCGTCCATTCATCCAGCCCATACTTCTTTAACTTACTGGCAATAATACTGTGGGAGACCGTGTCAAAAGCTTTGCTAAAGTCAAGGAACGACACGTCCACTGCTTTCCCCTCATCCACAGAGCCAGTTATCTCATCATAGAAGGCAATTAGATTAGTCAGGCATGACTCGCCCTCGGTGAATCCATGCTGACTGTTCCTGATCACTTTCCTCTCCTCTAAGTGCTTCAGAATTGATTCCTTGAGGATCTGCTCCATGATTTTTCCAGGGGTGAGGTGAGGCTGACTGGCCTGTAGTTCCCAGGACCCTCCTTCTTCCCTTTTTTAAAGATGGGCACTACATTAGACTTCAACCAGAGCTGAGTGGTAACTCATAAATGCTGGCATTATGCTTTTCATAAGCCTTTCAAGAGAAAGCACAGCACAGACGCTGGCCTGTTTAGATGTTCTCACTTGCTGGGAATATCACAATGTAGGTAGGGAATCGTGCAGCCTTAAAAAAACCCAGTCAGGAGAAAGAGAGATGTAGGTCTCCACCTAAGAGAGGTGATGGCTGAGAAGCTGGGAGCCTAGAGATTATGTCTTTGAGGAACCACAAAGGGGGAACACCAGTACAGTTGCCCTGAACTGGGACAGTCATCATGAAATTGCTGTATCATGGAAAGCCTCTGTATGTGTATCCATCATGTGCTCACATGGACCAGTCAATAGATATGCTGAAGGAGTTTGCTGGGAGAAGACACTGCCTCCTCTGGTCTAAGGAGAGGGGAGTTTTTGGAGCACTGGAACGTTACCAAAAGAGAGAATAAAGAAAGCCAGATGTTGGAAGGAGTGGGGGAGGTGGTGCGTAATCAGGGGATCTGACAAAGAGAAAAAGGAAGTTTGGGCAGGAGGAAGGAATGGCATGGAACAGCCAAGAACAGAGAAGGTAAGCTGGACAGAAAGCCTCAGAGGGCATGTCTACACTGCAATAAAAAAACCCAAGGCTGGCCCAGAACAGCTGCTATAAGATTAGTGTAGATGTTCGGGCTCAGGCTAGAGCCCAGGCTCTGGGATCCCCCCTCCATGCAGAGTCCCTGAGCTTATGCTCCATCTTAGGCCCGAACATCTACACTGCAATTTTATATCCCTGTAGTCCAAGCCCAAGTGTGTTTTATTGCATTGTAGACATACCCCAAGAGGGAGAAGCAAACCAAGAAGTGATGCCTGATGAGGCAGGGGACACAGATGGTCCCCCAAGGACTTCCAAGCAAAGAGCGAGCTAGTGTGGGGCATGTTAGGATGTTTGTTGTGTTTTATATGACCTGTACTCTCTTGTGCTTTATCAGTTAAGTAAAAAGAGTGATGGAGTTAGAATCTGTGCAAAGTATCTGTGTGTGTTATATGCTTCACAATTATCACGTGCCTCCTGAGAGATTTAAAGAGTAACCCAGAAGGCCTTGGGTGAGTTTAATCAATGGAAGAGTCTGAAGGTCAGCCCTGAGCCCAGGGTTCTAGGCAGTTAAACAACGGGTTCCAGCTCTCAGGACGGAGTGCTAGAGACAGGGTCTGCACCCTGAGAGTATGCCTAGGGACCCCAACAACTGGGGCAGTGGCTGAGTCCCTGAACAGCAGTCTAGTAAGTGGCCAACAGGGGCACACAACTGGGATATGTGACTTATGCAGTACTAAGCTAACTCCCTTGCAGACGTCTAAGTATATTATTTTAACAGTTACCTTTATCAACCAAACTTACAATCTCATAAAAAAATGATATCTAATATGTTTGACAGGATCTATTTTCCAAAAGACATGCTGCTTGGCATTAATTGTGCTACCCTCCTTTCATTCTTTAACGAGTTCATCCCATATCAGCCTTTGCATTATTTTGCCTGGGTCTAATGCATCCCTTTAGCCTTTTTAAAATATTGCCTCTGTGACAGATGCCAGATTTCAGAGTAACAGCCATGTTAGTCTGTATTCGCAAAAAGAAAAGGAGTACTTGTGGCACCTTAGAGACTAACCAATTTATTTGAGCATGAGCTTTTGTGAGCTACAGCTCACTTCATCGGATGCATACTGTGGAAACTGCAGAAGACATTATATACACACAGAGGCTGTAGCTCACGAAAGCTTATGCTCAAATAAATTGGTTAGTCTCTAAGGTGCCACAAGTACTCCTTTTCTTTTTGTGACAGATGGGGAATTGCTATATAATAATCTGTGAATACTGAGATGTAATAATATTATGAACACTGTACATAACCTAGTTATTGAATAGACTATATAGGGTGACCAGACAGCAAATGTGAAAAATCGGGACAGGGTGGGGGGAATAGGAGACTATATAAGAAAAAGACCCAAAAATTGGGACTGTCCCTATAAAATCGGGACATCAGGTCACCCTAAGACTATATAACATACTGGGATAGTGGAATATTTATTAAATACGTATATTGCTTTAATTCAATGGGAGCTGTGGGAAGAACAAACAGGAAGGCAACACAATAGGACCCCAGATAACAACATCTCAGCACACACTTAAAAAACACTGGGGGAAGCTATTAGCTTCAAGGATCCTATCTCTAACCCGCAGTGACACAGCTGTTTGGGCAATGCTGGGAACTAACTGATCAAAGGGCTATAAACAGCAAACAAAAAAGAGACAAGTAACAGAGTCAGTCTGTATCCACAAAAACAACGAGGAGTGCGGTGGCACCTTAAAGACTAACAGATTTATTTGGCCATAAGCTTTCGTGGGTAAAAAACCCCACTTCTTCAGATGCATCTATTTTTTACCCACGAAAGCTTATGGCCAAATAAATCTGTTAAAAAAAAGACAGTGTCTGGGACGGAAGGTGATCAAAAAGACTGAACAACTTTCAGAGTGGGCTTGCTGTAAAGCAGGTGCTGGGGTGGGAGAATAGTTTGTGAGTTAAGGGAACAGACCTATGGGCCTCAGGGGTTCTATAGGAAGCTTAAACTGACCCAGGCCTGTATCTGGATGATGGGTAGATACCTGGTAAGACAGCATGTGCATATACTGATTTATTGTTTTAAGGTAAGTTTTTCTCTGAAAC
The DNA here is from genome assembly GCF_965140235.1 of Caretta caretta. Taxonomy (NCBI): domain Eukaryota; kingdom Metazoa; phylum Chordata; order Testudines; family Cheloniidae; genus Caretta; species Caretta caretta. Next base: position 9,191,802 of record NC_134208.1, on the reverse strand, counting down.
GCTTTTGTTCTAAACAAACAATCCTCGGCTTTAAGAAGGCTCTTTGGTTACTGAATACAGTACGTGTATTACTGTCATAGCTCCTGCATGGACAGAGCTGCAGGTTATTGAAGATAAGTTAGGAACGCTGAGGTAATCACAGGGGACTGCAGCCCAGGGCCTGGTCTGAGCACGGGAGAATAATGTGATTCTACCCCAGGAGAGCAGGGACAGCTTGAAGTCTGAGATCTGAGGGGGTCAATGGTGCAGTGAGCCCAGTAACTGTAACATATTTGGTGGCAGCATGGTGGAATGGTGACAGTGATGAATCTCCAATAAGTGCCAACAGCAGTAAAAGCAAGTATTAAAGCAGGAAAAAGTGTCTCATAATCCTTTTGGGAATGTATAAGAAAAGACAAGAAACATTAATTATGAGAAACTAAAAAAAAGTCGGCAGGTGGATCTATTCAGAGAGAGAGCTAAATTCTCAAAAGCTAATAAAGGCACAGCAGCTTAATTTGCTCTCTCTGTGGACCAGAAAAAAACCCTGCTGTTCCAGTGCCATGAGGAGATTCGAGAAGACTACCCATCTTGAAAGTTGGGATACCAGAAGTCAAGGGTGACAGAGGCCAGAAAAGCACCAGCAGGACTGGGAGATCTCAGGGACAACCTCCTTAAGAGGAACGGAAAAGAGGAAGCAGCAACTGGGCTCCATCCAGACTTGAGTTCACCATTTCAACAGCAGCTGGAGAGGCTGCAGACTGAGAGAAAACTGCAGTTTGAAAGAGAAAAGTTGCACTTGGAAGCCACACGACTTGCTGACCAGGAGCTAAAAAGAGCAGACCAAAGAAAAAGCAACAACATGAACTGGGATTGGAGAAAATATGCCAACAGCGTCCTGATCTGATAGGTGGGGGCAGATCTTGTATGCTTGGTTCCTCGGGTGGCAAATATTCTGAATTGTTAGATAATAATATAGCAGCTCCCCATCCATCAGAGGCATACATTTAACTATTCAGGTTTTTAATTTTCTATAAGAACATTTTTGAGCTACCTTGAAACTTTTCAGGTTGCACCCTAAAATCAGATAAAAATGGGAATGTGTTTCTTTTATCCTTGGCTTTCCAGTATCCAGCCTTTAGATAAAAGGAACGAGGAGTACTTGTGGCACCTTAGAGACTAACAAATTCATTTGGGCATAAGCTTTCATGGGCTAAAACCCACTTCATCAGATGCATGAAGTGGAAAATACATTAGGAAGATATATATATATACACAGAGAACATGAAAAGATGGGGGTTGCCTTACCAACTCTAAGGAGACAAATCAATTAAAGTGGGCTATTATCAGCAGGAGGAAAAATCACGTTTATAGTGGTAATCAGGGTGGCCAATTTCAAACAGTTGACAAGAAGGTGTGAGTAACAATGGGGGGGGGGGGAATTAGCATGGGGAAATAGTTTTTCGTTTGTGTAAGGACCCATCCACTCCCAGTCTTTATTCAGGCCTAATTTGATGGTGTCCAGTTTGCAAATTAATTCCAGTTCTGCTGTTTCTCATTGGAGTCTGTTTTTGAAGTTTTGATGTCATTATCAATTCTCTACCAATACAAAACTGTTTTAAATGGTTTAACTTTCTGCATTTCCTCCTAATATTTTTGGCTTATTAGGGATAATTAAGCTAAAAGTAACACTAATGAGCACCCTTCCCCCTCCATCTGCTTATGACCTGTCACCATAAAAGAAAGAAACAATATTGAAAATATAGCAAGGACAATATAGTAAGGACATTTTAAATTTACATTTCTTTAAAAAATATTATGCAAATATATATAAATGTATGAAAATTTGCACTCTAATTTTGTCTGATGTTGGAAGGTTTGTAATTATATATTCTCTGCCCTTTTGGGGACTATACACCAGGTTGTTATCAAAAGAGTTGGACAGAGAAACCATTCTTTCACTGCTTAGTCCTTTAGTTATCTAACACAAATTACATAGTGCACTTCCTCACAATACTTGAATATCTAAAATATTAGCCAAGAAATGCTGTGTATCGCAAAGCACAATTGAATCTTTTGCCTTAAATTTTCAGAGAGTTGCACAGGGACTTATACACATAACTATCATTTAAGTCAATGGCAGTTTTGTAGCTAAATCCCTTTGTACGACTTTCAAAAAGTAGGCGTTAGTGTTTACCAACTGCTACATTCATTGAACAGAAAATCTATCTCATACAGTTCACATGAGGTGGGTAAACACTGCAGTAATGCGCTCACATTGTCAAACCTCTGTTTTCCTTTTGGTTTGAATAGTACCATAAAGATGCCAGCATGCAGAGAGGAATTGTTTGACTATGAGCTAGAATAAATAATCCTCTTTCAGGATTGCTGTTTTAATAACATTTCTTTCTAAAAAGGTTTATAAATAAGTACAAAGTAGCTTCAAGTGATTTTTCCCCACCCCCCTGCACTGAATATTTTAAATCTGTAGAAGGAAAACAACACTTGAACACAATTAAAGCTGTTCCTATTAGAAAACTTAGGACAAAACTTTAAAAACCAGCCAGTTACATGACCTTTTCCTGTAAGTAAACTCAAATATAATCCCCACAGTTTAGAGAAAAGGTAGGAAAGATGAGAGGAAGGAGGACTGTGAGTGTTTTGGGAAGAGTGAGAGAGTGAGGGGATTTTGGAAGGAACGAATGATTGGGCCGAAGGTTTTATGGAAGAGGTAGGAGAGAAAAGTGATTTTGGCAGCGAGGGAGGAGTAAAGGCAGCTGCTGTCAAAGTCTTGAGAAGCATAGGCAGGGAAACAATTGAGAAAGGAGTAAACAACATCCAACAACATGTGACATTAGCCAGCATCCTGGATGCATGAGAGTCAGGGTTCAGATCAGGGTACAGCACAGCCCTAGCAGCCCTAGGGGACCTAAAAAAGGACCTCTTTATGACCAAGGACACAGTCAAGATCTTCATGTTGAAACTATTTGGACCTCTCTGCATCTTTTGAAATAGTAGACCACAGGGTTTTGCTAACTCACCTTATGAAAAGGTCAGTGGTGACCTGATACTCAACACAATTAATATTAACAACAAGAGGGAAGGAACACAAGCCAAAATAGGGAAAGATCAAGTTAAAGAATATTTAGATAAGTTAAGTGTATTCAAGTCATCAGGGCCTGATGAAATTCATTCTAGATTACTTATGGAACTAGATGAAGCAATCTTGGAACTGCTAGCAGTTATCTTTGAGAACTCACAGAGGACTGCTGAGGTTCCAGAAGACAGGTGAAGGGAAAACATAGCACCTGTCTTTTAAAAGAGAAATAAAAAGAGGACCCAGGGAATTATAGACCAGTCAGCCTAATTTCAATACCTGGAAAGATACTGGAACAAATTATTAATCTATCAATTAGTAAGCACCTAGAGTGTAACAGGGATATCAAATAATAGCCAACAGGTCAAGAAGAAAGCATACCAAACCAACCTAATTTCCTTCTTTGACAGGGTTACTGGCCTTGTGGATGGGGGAAACAGTAGATGTGACAAATCTTGCTTTTAACACAACTTCTGACATTATCCCACGTAACATTCTGATTAGCAAACTAGGGAAATATGGTTTAGATGGAATGACTATAATGTGGTTGCACAACTGGTTGAAAGATTGTACACAAAGACTAGTTATCAATATTTGCTGTCAAACTGGGAGGGCATATATAGTGAGGTCTCTCATGGGTCAGTCCTAGGTCTGGTACTTTTCAATATTTTCATTAATGACTTCGATAATGGAGTGGAAAGTATACTTACAAAATTTGCAGATGACTTCAAGATGGGAGGAGTTGCAAGCACTTTGGGGGACAGGATAAGAATTCAAAACCACATTGACAAATTAAAGAATTGGTCTGAATTCAGCAAGATGAAATGAAGTAAAGACAAGAGCAAAGTGTTTCATTTAGGAAGGAAAAATCAAATGCACAACTATAAAATGAGGAATAAGTAGCAAGGTGGTAGAACTTCTGAAAAGGATCTGTGGGTTATAGTGGATCACAAACAGCATATAAGTCAACAATGTAACACAGTTGAGAAGAAGGCTAATATTATTCTCGGATGTATTAACAGGGGTGTCATATGTAACACACAGGAAGTAGTTGTCCCACTCTACTCAGCACTGGTGAGACCTCAGCTGGAACACTGTGTTCTGTTGTGGGCACCGCACTTTGGGGAGATGTGGACAAATTGGAGAAAGTCCAGAGGAGAGCAAAAAAAATTTTTTTTAATGGTTTAGAAAACATGATCTATGAGAAAAGGGCTGAAAAACTGGGCATGTTTAGTCTTGAGAAAAGACTAAAGACTGAAGGGGGACCTGAAAACAGTCTTCAACTATGTTAAGGGTTGTTACATTTCCCTCCATAGGCACATAGCAGAAGTGGTGTGCTGTAGTTCCTCTATAGGTGGCTGGGGCAGGATGTTGTGGGAAGCCTCCAGAGGGGGCACAGATCTCCTGTGGACTGCGAAATTGGAGGCAGGGACACTTAGTCACAGAACCACTCGTAAAACTTCCCTTTTGACTGTTACAGCTACAGGGAATACTGCAGCTCAGACTCTCCTGAACATCCTCTGTAGATCTCCAACACAGAGACAGTTTACTCAAATGGTGTGCTAGGATCAGCTTTGGCTCCAAATCTACACATGTTGTAGTAATCTGGTTGGTAAAGGAAAAACTGATGTAACTATAGCACATATCTGGTTGCGATGGATTCAAGTGATAGTTGCTTCTGTGGTTTTGTTCACTGTGTCCTTCAGAGCCTCACTGAAACCTTGCAGTAGCTTGATTAAAAACAAAAAAAACCAAAACAATAAAAGCTTTAAAATACACTTCTCCTAGGTAGTAGTTCAGTGGGAGGCTCAGTGTAAAAAGCCATAAGATCATTTTCCATCCAGCAGCTATAATATGTCACTTTACACTCTTCAAAAACTACACTAAAAACCTGCTGTTGGAATTTTCTCTCATTAATTGAGCTAAATAAGTCCCTGAAAAGCCTTTGGTAAAACAGAGACTAGATTACATTAATTAATCATTTAATTTTCTTCTGATTTTTCTTCCACTGCCACAGGCAATCCTGCCTCTTCAAAGACAGCTACATTGCAAGAGCAAGAGCTACAGTTCACTAGGGCAGCATCAGAACTCAAGGAGAGTCACACGAGGTGAAAACTGGAGCCTATTTAATGGGATCATATCGCACAGCAATAATGACAGGTTTCAGAGTAGCAGCCGTGTTAGTCTGTATTCACAAAAAGAAAAGGAGTACTTGTGGCACCTTAGAAACTAACGAATTTATTTGAGCATAAGCTTTTGTGAGCTACAGCTCAGTTCATCGGATGCTGTCATAAATATAAAGGGAAGGGTAGACACCTTTAAAATCCCTCCTGGCCAGAGGAAAAACCCTTTCACCTGTAAAGGGCTAAGAAGCTAGGATAACCTCGCTGGCACCTGACCAAAATGACCAATGAGGAGACAAGATACTTTCAAAAGCTGGAGGGGGGGGAGAAACAAAGCCTCTCTCTCTGTCTGTGGGATGCTTTTGCTGGGGACAGAACAGGAATGGAGTCTTAGAACTTAGTAAGTAATCTAGCTAGATATGTGTTAGATTCTGATTTCTTTAAATGGCTGAGAAAATAAGCTGTGCTGAATGGAATGGATATTCCTGTTTTTGTGTCTTTTTGTAACTTAAGGTTTTGCCTAGAGGGATTCTCTATGTTTTGAATCTAATTACCCTGTAAGGTATTTACCATCCTGATTTTACAGAGGTGATTCTTTTTACTTTTTTTTCTATTAAAATTCTTCTTTTAAGAAACTGAATGCTTTTTCATTGTTCTTAAGATCCAAGGGTTTGGGTCTGTGGTTACCTATGCAAACTGGTGAGGATTTTTATCAAACCTTCCCCAGGAAAGGGGGTGTAAGATTTGGGAGGATTTTGGGGGGAAAGACGTTTCCAAATGGACTCGTTCCCAGTAACCTGTGTTAGACGTTTGGTGGTGGCAGTGAAAGTCCAAGGGCAAAAGGTAAAATAGTTTGTACTTTGGGGAAGTTTTAACCTAAGCTGGTAAAAGTAAGCTTACGAGGTTTTCATGCAGGTCCCCACATCTGTACCCTAGAGTTCAGAGTGGGGAAGGAACCTTGACAGATGCAATAATGCAGCTGGAAGTAGAATTAAAATGCACTTCTGCTGTGATTTCATTTGTGCAAAATCAAGTCATAACGAGGTCTTTTGTATTGATTTGGTTTTATTTTTAAGAAACAAAACATCTTTTGAGTCCAAGCAAGGGAAAATTGTTTATTAATCTGTTTCATGAACAATCTGCTGGGTAATAGAACATCAGAGTCCTCCATGTTTCTAAATCTCAGCTGACTCTTTTTTAAGAGAGGTGCTGAAAGTGCAGCTAGAATTCCAGCCATGTGCACACACTTGGCTTCCTTGCATATCCTCTAAACTCTTCTCTCCTGCAACCTGTATTCCATCCCCCAAGTTCCATGCATGTTGCTGCATAATCTGTGTTTCACACTGAAATACATTTTTCCATTTTCGTCCTAGTTCCCACACGGGGTAAAAGTAAAGATGTGTATTTCCATATAGATAGTCATTTATTAATAATCATATTAAAATAAGAATAAAGTACTTAATATAGTGTTGTTCATTGGAGGATTTTACATATCATAAAATATCCTTGTGATGTAGTTAATATGTTATCAATTATACAAATGGGTAAACAGAGTCACAGTGCGATTTTATTTATTCATCCAATTCTTCTCTGAGAATGCCAGCCATCTGTGACCAACTCATCTAAATCGGGAAACTGTGAAATTCAAGTGGTTTGGCTGATCACAACTGTTACCATTTCAAACAAAGAGAGAAACAGGCGCTCATGCAGTAAGGATCCAAATCGTTTAAGTCTTTAAAAAATGGGTTAAAATCAACACCTTAACATTTATCCAGAAATCAATTTGGTAGCCACTATACATCATCAAGCAAACGTGTAATGTGCCCTTTGAGTGAAACACCACTTAATAAGCAGGCAACTGCACTCTACCTTAGCATCAATTTCCACATGGTCTTTAAGGTATAGCCCCATATAAAGCTCACTGCAGTAATCAAAACTCAAGTTGATAAAAGCATGAATAAGGCATGGCAAAGTACACATCAGAAAGAGCAGCTCCCAACCTTTTTGCCAAGCACAAATGATAAAAAGCATGTCAGAATACACGCATTGCAGAGTGAGCAAACATGGCAACATCCATCTGAAAATAATGATTACATCATTTGTAAGAACATGTATGAATCCAAATAGCAAATATGCAATAAGAACAAATGTCATGCTACTCAGAACTCTTCTTCGGAACTCAAAGTACAAGTGATGTTAAAGTTCCATAATTTGTCAAATCTGCCCTTTCCTCCAACTTGCATCCTCAATACCAGTGCTCCCAGCCTCACTCCCCTGCCAGATTCCCTGTTTTTCAGAAAACTTCATGCCGAGCAATTGTGCCCAGTAGGTATTTTCCTCACTGTGGACAGGTGTCTAGTCTGTTGAAATTGAAGACATTTATGGGACATTTCTCCCCACCTGCAGAGAGTCCCAGGAAGAGAACCATGGCTAAGGACCAGACTAAAGCAGGGGTAGGCAAACTTTTTGGCCCGGGATGGCAGCAATGGGAGCTGCGAGGGCAGCGCTTGGGGCAAGAGCCCCATACAGAGCCCCCTGGCTGCCCCTACACATAGGAGCCGGAGGGGAGACATGCTGCTGCTTCCAGGAGCTGCCCGGACTGGGGCAAACCCCTGACTCCACTCTCCAACTGGAGCACCGGAGCGGGGCAAGCCCTGGACCCTGCTCCCCGGCGGAAGCTCAAGGGCTGGTTTAAAACATCTGGAGGGCCAGATGCAGCCCCTGGGACGTAGTTTGCCCACCCCTGTCCTAAAGAGAGCCTGCTAAGGTCAGCTGAGTGCCAAATCTCTCTCTCACACACACACACACACACCATGCACTTCTCTAATAATTTCACAAATCAAAGAATAGGAGTACTTGTGGCACCTTAGAGACTAACCAATTTATTTGAGCATGAGCTTTTGTGAGCTACAGCTCACTTCATCGGATGCATACTGTGGAAACTGCAAAAGACATGTGTGTTTACCTCATTTTACCTCATTTTTTTCAAGTAGTATACAGGGTCAGCAAGGACAGCAGGGGGAAGAGACGGAAGGAGACTGAGTAAATCTGCATTTCAGCAAACACTAGGTGCGGGAGAAAGAGCATGGAGCCACTGTTTGAATAAATTTTGCTTTGAGGAGTAATCTTCAGAAAAATCCACTTCAAAGGTTCACTGGACTATCAAAGAAAGGGGCAAAAAACCCCAAGTTCTCCTAGTTGAAAGAGAGATGACAAAGGCACCGGCAGAGATCCTGACCAAGGAAAGGGTCAGTCACCATCTTGCTGGAAGACTGTTGGTAAAAAAGGTCATCTTAAACAAACCCTTGAATCAAAACTTGCTAGATTAAGTTTTAGATTTTTAGATGAGTGTTTTCACTAGTATTTGCTTGGAACCACTTTTAACTTTATCTCTTATACTTGAAATCACATAAAATACTATCTTCTGTTGTTAATAAACTTGGGGTTTTTTAATCTAAACCAATCCAGTATGGTCAAACTGAACTGTTTGGTAACTCTAGTTGAAAGCAAACTGTTGAATTTGACTCCTTACAGGGGCAACAGATCTTAAAATCTGAACTGTCCAGGAGAGGGCTGGACAGTGCAGAACACACATTTTGGGAGAAATTCAGGACCAGGAGTGTGTTGGGGTCACCCTGCAAGGAGTAACTGAGACTGGTGGAGGCCAGTGTTGCTGACAGGCTGGTGGGGTCAGAGCTGCTGGACCAGGACTGCAGCTTTGCACAGACATTCAGGGTGTGACTTACATGCTGGTAGGCTGTTTGTGAGTGGCCCACAGGTTGGGAGCTACAACAGCAAAGCATTGTGAGACACACATGGTTGCAGGGCAAGGAGTGACACAACCTCTCACTGGTCTGGACTTCACCCTAGAATGTGACACGCACTTACAAAGAAACTCTCAAAATGGAACAATGAGCATATCACAAGCCAGTCGTGACTACCGTTTCTATTTGGAAACTACCTGAGTCCAGCACAGCGCCACAGGCATGAAATATATAGAAATGTTGTGGAATGAAGAGGGTTGGATGACTAGTGATAGGCAAAGATTTATAATTAATCAACAACAATAGCAGCACACTATTTTACAAGGCAATAATCCAACCCAGTTCCCTAAGGTAAAGACTAGGGGACTGAAGGCCAAGCAGTTTATTCAAACAAAGGAACTGGATTATTACCTCATAAAACAGCATGGCACTCTGATTATTACCTTTGTGCTACAAGCCCTTTTAAAATGATATTTCCCCATAAATGTTTAAAACTTAACAAGCAGCAGGGCAGAAAAAGGGAAAAGAGAATATGGGGGAGAAGGGAACACACTTAGTTTCTGCCACCTTCTTGAAAAATGTAAAGAGACTTTGACATTTTAAATGGAACGCTTCTTCAACCAGGTTTATTATAAGTATTAATAATAAATCCTATTAATAACTAGTGTACTCATAGTCTACACCATCTCATTCGTCTCACCTTTGTTTCCTCCTCCCACTTGCAGCTTTGTCCTTTTATTGTACTATCCCCCAAACCTAGAACAGTCTCCTTCCTCCTGCTTAGCTAGAATCTTTCATAACCCTGCGAAATCTCACTTATTACCTCTTTGTCATCACACTGGTGCTCCCTAGATTTCACTAACTCCCAAGAAAGGGGTGAAGCCATAGCTATCTCAGAGACTGCCTGTCTTTCAGCAGCCCATCATGCCAGCTATGATTAGTGAAATTACAGAAGCTGAAAACATTTCTTAGGACCCAAGAATGTGGCATTTTCAGTTGAAGGCCAGCAGCTAAAAAACTTTCCATGTCCAGAGATCAAACCCTTCTTGCCATCCTTCAATGCAAAATGTAAGAGACATTTCTTTGTTCAGGCTTCCCTAGATAACAATGCCTATTCTACCCATGAGGGAAAGGTTGTAGTCATGGGGCCAAATATTGATCTCACTTACAGCCATGCAGAGGCTGTTAAAGGCAATCTGCTGTCCTAAGCAAAACTTCGCTGACTCCCTTCTACCCAGGCCCTGGGCATGCACAGATAGATCGCATCGTGCGGCGGTGGGGATGGGGACATGTCATAGCTGCGTATGCACTGACAATTCAAGAGATTACGTTTTCCCAGCATCCCCTTACCTGGTCCTTGTGCATGCACAGAGCACAGTGTGTGGCAGCAGGGAGGGGGCACAGTCATACCTGTGCAGGCACTGACATAAGAACATAAGAATAGTCACACTAGGTCAGACCAATGGTCCAGCTAGCCCCTTATCCTGTCTTCTGACTGTGGCCAATGCCAGGTGCCCCAGAGGGAATGAACAGAACAAGCAATCATCGAGTGATCCATCCGCTGTCGTCCACTCCCAGCTTCTCGCAAACAGAGTGTAGGGTCACTCAGAGCATATCCAATGGCTAATAGCCATTGATGGACCTATCCTGCATTAACTTATCTAATTCTTTTTTGAACCCAGTTATACTTTTGACCTTCAAAACATCCCCTGGCAATGAGTTCCACAGGTTGACTGTGCATTCTCTGAAAAAGTACTTACTTTTGTTCGTTTTAAACTTGCTGCATATTAATTTCATTGGGTGACCCCTTGTTCTTGTGTTATGTGAAGGGGCATATAAACTTCCTTATTCACTTTCTCCACACCAGTCATGATTTTATAGACCTCTGTCATATCCCCCCTTAGTTGCCTCTTGCCCATCTGAACAATCCCAGTCTTTCTAATCTCTTCTCATATGGAAGCTGTTCCATATCCCTATATCATTTTGTTACCCTTCTCAGTACCTTTTCCAATTCTAATATATCTTTTTTGAGATGGGGCAACCAGAGCTGAATGCAGTATTCAAGTTGTGGGCATTCATGAATGTATATAGTGGCATTATGATATTGTCTGTTTTGTTATCTGTTCCTTTCCTAATGGTTCCTAACATTCTGTTAGCTTTTTCAACTGCCGCTGCACATTGAGTGGATGTTTTAAGACAACTATCTACAATGACCCCAAGATCTGTTTCTTGAATGGTAATAGCTAATTTAGGCCTCATCCTTTTGTATGGATAATCTCAACTATGTTTTCCAACATGCATTACTTTGCATTTGGGGGAATGGATAAGTGTTCACATCGTGCTCCCTGTCAGTACCTGGCTCAGACAGCTAAGGATCCAACCAGAGGACCAAATTCGTTGATGAATCCTGGTCACATGCCACTTGAAGCATGTTGCGCATATCCTAAGAAGAAGATTACTTTGCATTTATCAACATTGAATTTCATCTGCCATTTTATTGCTAAGTAACCCAGTTTATTGAGATCCCTTTGTAACTCCTCACAGTCTGTTTTGGACTTAACTATCTTGAGTAATTTTACCACCTCACTGTTTACCTCTTTTCCCAGGTCATTTACGAATATGCTGAACTGCACTGGTCCCAATACAGTTTCCTAAAGGACCCCACCATTTATCTCTCTCCACTGTAAAAACTGACCATTTATTCCTACCCTTTGTTTCCTGTCTTTTAACCAGTTACTGATCCATGAGAGGATGTCCCCTCTTATCCCATGACAGCTTTCTTTTCTTAAGAGAGACGAGGTGGGTAAGAGGTAATATATTTTATTGGACCAACTTCTGTTGGTGAGAGAGAGAAGCTTTTGAGCCAATATATAGCTCATCTTCAGGTCTGGGAAAGAAACTCCCATTATCACAGCAAAATGCAAGGTGGAACAGATTATTTAGCATAAGTATGCTAAGCATACTAAGTATATTGCAATACTGGGGATTTCTTTCCCAGACCTGAAGAAGAGCTCTGTGTGGCTCAAAAGATTGTTTCTCTCACTAATAGAAATTGGTCCAATAAAAGATATTATCTCACCCACCTTGTCTCTCTAATATCCTGGGACTGATTGGGCTACAACTACACGGCACACTTCGCTTAAGATTCTTTGGTAAGAGACCTTGTCAAAGGCCTTCTGAAAGTCCAAGTACACTATATATACTGGATCAGTACTGTCCACATGTTTGTTGATCCCCTCAAAGAATTCTAATAGATTGATGAGGCATGATTTCTCTTTACAAAAGCCATGCTGACCTTTCTCCAACAAATCGTGTTCATCAATGTGTCTGACCATTCTTTTTTCTGTAGTTTCAGCCAATTTGCCTGGTACTGAAGTTATGCTTACCAGCCTGTAATTGCTAGGATTGCCTCTGGAGCCTTTTTAAAAATGTGATGTTTGTGACCGGGATCCCAGGGGAGCCATGCTGAGATTGCTTAATTAGGGCAAACTGAAAGAATGGGGCAGACACTCCACAAAATTGGTGGTTATTCTAATATTTAGATCCACTAAGCTAGCAACAAAACAGCTTCTACAATATTTTACTCATTACCCAGATGCCAAAAACACAGTTCCCTTAAAGCAACCCAGCCATGGGCTTCCCCCCAGACAGCCAAGTCAACTATGATGATGATTATTGAAAATTCTGTCCATCATATAAAAAGTCCTGCCAATCCCAAAGGATCGGACACATTACACACCAAGTTAATGAATATTTCAGATCTTACTCAAATACACGCTTACAACCAATTCTTATTAACTAAATTAAAATTTATTTAAAAAGAAAAGAGTGAGAGTATTGGTTAAAAGATCATTATACATAGAGACATGAATATAGTTTTTAGGTCAGTTTCATAGTAGGAATGGTGAGCTCTAGAGTTGCAAAGAGCTCTTTCAGAACTAATCCATAGGTTCAGTCCAATGTTCAATATCAGGGCAATCCATCATGAGATCTCATTCTTGTGCCTCAAGCTGCCCGTGATGAAGCATAAGCAGATTTGAGTTGAAAGGATCAGGTCTCAAAAGCCCTTTAAACATTTTTCGGGCATCCTCTTGACCCATACAGTCCGTGGGTGAACAATAGTGTCTTTCAAGTAACCTCCTATTTCCTAAACATCACTGGTAATTAGCTACATGGATTAACATAAGGCAATTGCCTATCTCCCACCATTTGCAGATAATTTATCACAAACTTCAAACAGAAATTAAGACAATAATAGACAGGAACTATCTGGTGTGACAGACTCAGACCAGAAGGATATAAGAGAGTAGTAGAAGGTATGTATATCAGCCTCAGAATGAGCAGGTCCCTATTTCCTGGCTAGCAAAACAAAGGCTACGGCAGGACAATCAAGACACCTGACGCCAATTAACCAGTTAAGATCGTTAGGCTTATGTGGTCACCTGACCCCAATTAACTGGCAAAGGGTCAGTTAAGGCCGTTAGGCTAATGGAGACAGCTGGAACCAATCAAGGTCTCACTCATACTGCTTAAAAGCTCTCCTTTCCAGCTCCCTCAGGGGAGCCCAGGTGAAAGGAGCTGGAGGAGGGGAAGCATTGCTGTATCCTGAGGTAAGGGTGAAGCTAGGGAAAAGGGGACCATGGGGAAGTGTCTCAGGGAATCAAAGCAGCTTCAATGTGAAGGGAAATCCACCAACAGCTGCCACCATTAGAGTCCCTGGGCTGGAACCCGGAGTAGATGGGGGGCCTGGGTTCTCCCCCCACCCCGCAATGCTCTACAGAGATCCCCTTGAGAGGGAAAGCAGGCCTTGGTCCAGTCAGGAGGCTGAACTGTGCCTACTGAGCACTATGGAGCAACGACGACTGTGGGGTATTTCCCCTTCGCATCTCCCATACTGGCCTGTGATGAAAGTAACTCAGTAGCTGTGACTCTTGCCACTACACTGTGAAAGGAAGGTCACACTGGGGCCTTAGTGAGTTTCTGAGGCCACTGAATCTGCCCGGAAGTGCAGGACCCACCAATACAGGCTAGGAACTTTGTCATATTGGTTACAAATTAACCTCTAAAAATACATATGTAAACACAGAAAAACACAAACATTATCTACTAATGTCTCTAAAGGTTGAATTTGGGTCATTGAGCCTGCAAGTTGCTTAACCCTTTCTGGCCCTGTTTCACAATGTCACATTAGCTATCCTCAAGTCATCTGGTACAGAGGCTGATTTAAGTGATAGGTTACATACCACACTTAAAAAAAAAAAAGGAGTACTTGTGGCACCTTAGAGCCTAACAAATTTATTTGAGCATAAGCTTGCGTGAGCTACAGCTCACTTCATCGGATGCATTCAGCGGAAAATACAGTGGGGAGATTTATATACATAGAGAACATGAAACAATGGGTGTTACCATACACACTGTAATGAGAGTGATCACTTAAGGTTAGCTCACCTTAAGTGATCACTTCATACAGTGTGTATGGTAACACCCATTGTTTCATGTTCTCTATGTATATAAATCTCCCCACTGTATTTTCCGATGAATGCATCCGATGAAGTGAGCTGTAGCTCACGCAAGCTTATGCTCAAATAAATTTGTTAGGTTCTAAGTTGCCACAAGTACTCCTTTTCTTTTTTTTTGAATACAGACTCACATGGCTGCTACTCTGAAACATACCACACTTAGTAGTGCTTCAATTTCATGTTTGAGTTCCTTCAGAACTCTTGGGTGAATACCATAGAATTATCAAATCACAGAACTGGAAGAGAGCTTGAGAGGTCATCTAGTCCAGTCCCCTGCACTCATGGCAGGACTAATTATCTACACTATTCCTGACAGGTGTCTAACATGCTCTTAAAAATGATGGAGATTGCACAACCTTCCTAGGCAATTTACTCCAGTGCTTAACCACCCTGACAGTTAGGAAGTTTTTCCTTATATCCAACCTAAACCTCCCTTGCTGTAATTTAAACCCATTGTTTCTTGTCCTATCCTCAGAGGTTCAGAAAAAAGTCTTCCTCCTCCTTGTAACAACCTTTTACATACTTGAAAACTGTTATCATGTCCCCTCTCAGTCTTCTCTTTTCCAGACTAAACAAACCCAATTTTTTCAATCTCAGAGGTCATGTTTTCTAGACCTTTAACCATTTTTGTTGCTCTTCTCTGGACTCCAATTTATCCACATCTTTCATGAAATGTGGCACCTAGAACTGGACACAATACTCCAGTTGAGGCCTAATCAGAGCAGAGTAGAGCAGAAGAATTACTTCTCGTATCTTGCTTACAACACACCAAATACCAGAATGATGTTCACTTTTTTTGCAACAGCATTAGACTGTTGACGCATATTTAGCTTGCGGTCATTATGACCCCCAGATCCCTTTCTGCAGTACTCCTTCCTAGACAGTCATTTCCCATTTTGTATGTGTGCTACTGATTGTTCCTTCCTAAATGGAGTACTTTGCATTTGTCCTTATTGAATTTCATCTTATTTACTTGAGACCATTTCCCCAGTTTGTCCAGATTATTTTGAATTTTAATCCTATCCTGCAAAGCACTTGCAACCCCTCCCAGCTTGGTATCATCTGCAAACTTTATAAGTGTACTCTGTATGCCATTATCTAAATCATTGATAAAGATATTGAACAGAACCGGACCCAGAACTGATCCCTGCAGGACCGCACTCATTATGCCGTTCTAGCCTGACTGTGAACCACTGATAACTACTCTCTGGGAATGGTTTTCCAACCAGTTTTGCACCCAACTTATATTAGCTCCATCTAGGTTGCATTTTTTAAAAGTTTCCATGCACTTTGCAGGCATTTCACTCTTGTGATGGTTCCTTTTAATTTCTGTTTAAATAGCTTCCTCATTTTTATGTAGTTCCCCTTTTTGAAGTTAAATGCTACTGTGGTATTTTCTCACCCACAAGGATGTTAAATTTAAGTACATTATGGTCACTATTACAAAGTAGTTCAGCTATATTCACCTCTTGGACCAGATCCTGTGTGCTCCTTTGGACTAACTGTCTCTCCCCGTGTGAGTTCCAGGACTAGTTGCTCCAAGAAACAGTCATTAATGTGTCTAGACATTTTAAATCTGCATCCCCGCCTGAGGTGACATGTTCCCAGTCAGTATGGGGATAGTTGAAATCCTGCATTATTATTGAGTTTTTTTATTTTTATAGCTTCTCTAATCTCCCTGCGCATTTTATAATCACCATCATCATCCTGATCAGGTGGTTGGTAGAATATTCCTATTGCTGCACTCTTATTATTCAAGCATGGAATTTCTATCCATAGAGATCCTATGGTACAGTTTGATAATTTAAGATTTTTACGTTATTTGACTCTGCTTTCTTTCACATATAGTGCCACTCCCCCACCAACACAACCTGCTCTGTCATTCCTATATGACCTCTCAGAGACTACATTTCATAGCATTCATTATCAACTAGAATTTCACTTGTGGTTAAGCATTTTTTTTAAATCGCTTCTCCCAGAAATCAGCCACCCCTAAGCAGCTGCCATGCCGAGGAAGCTGCTGCCCTAGGCAGCTAACTAATTTCTCTATAGCTAGAGCAGCCTCCACAGCCATGTAAATCTGGAGTAATTCAATTTTTTCCAGTAGAGTTACTCCAAAATTATACTGGAGCTCAGTAGAGCTATGACAATTTAGAGCAGGTCAGAACCTGGCCCTTCATCAAGCTGCCTATGACACCCATGAGGGCTGAATGAAGCACTCCTACTGTTATCTTATACCATACTGTCAGTTGCTTTTCCTCCTACAACCGTGCCCCTCCTTTGCCTCATCATATCTTACACCGACTTACAGTCTGACATGCAGCCCACTGGTACCCTCTGCATCTCTTTATTTTTAATTATTGTGATTATTATTTATTAGGTCTATTGCCATTAGCACCTACCAAGACCTAATCATGGACCATAGTCTGAACCAGTGTGGAAAGTGGGGGAGAAGGAGAGGCCTCTGTAAGAGGGGGCAGCTGCAGAGGCAGTGAATTCTTGGCTTTGATCTTGGCTTGATCTGGATTTTGCCTCCTGACTATGGCTGCCAACCCTACAGGATTGGTCTGGAGTCTCCAGGATTTAAAGATTAATCTTTAAGTAAAGGTTATGGCATGTGATGAAACCGCCAGGAATACATCCAACCAAAACTGGCAACCCTACTCCTGATTTGGACCCTGAAACCTGACTTGGACTCTGACTCTTGGTATCGACCCTGGCCTGGAACCTGACTATAAACTCCTCTGCTACTCTCAGACTCAGCTTTGCCCCTGCTCTGACCATTGGCTCTGACTGCCATTTTTGGAATCCTGACACAGTAAAGTTTATTGTACTTTAGAGACTACTGCACTGAATGTTACCCAAGCAATTTCCACACAATACTTATGTTGTGAGGTGTTCTTTAATTCCCAACAAAACCGTTTTTGGTGTCAATAAATTTTGCGTGTGTGTGTACATTGGAGTGGTTATGGGTTAAAAGGGTTACAAGTGATTAGGAGTATCCTGGAGTATGGGCACCCTTGTCTCTGCCTGTGTTGTCTTCGGGGAGACTGGGATAAACACCTCTGGGCTCAGTCCTCCCTGCGTGAGGTGAGTCCTGTTCACACAGAGCCAGGAGGGAACTCAAGGTGGGCAGATATCGAGGTAAAGTGAAACTGAGGTGGGGACTCACATCCTTTTGTAACTTTGTTCAGCTGGGGTACTGTGACAGGGTCAGGCCAGGTGGCTACACGAGAGTGATAGAAGGTAGATATATTAGCCCCAGATTAAGCAGATCCCTCTTCCCTGAGTAAGATAATGGGCTGTTCCACAACAATCAGGAAGTTGCTGGAACCAATTAAGGCAGGCTAATTAGGACACCTGGAGCCAATTAAGAAGCTACCAGAATCAGTTAGGACAGGCAAGCTAATCAGGGCACCTAGTTTTAAAAAGGACCTCACTTCAGTTAGTGAGGTGCGTGCGAGGAGCTGGGAGCAAAAAGCACGCAAGAAGCTGAGAGTGAGTAGGCTGCTGCTGGAGGACTGAGAAGTACAAGTGTTATCAGACGTCAGGAGGAAGGTCCAGTGGTGAGGAAAAAGAAGGTGTTGGCAGTTGTAGCTGTCACACAGCTGTCACAGGACACACTATAGACAGCTGCAATTCACAGGGCCCTGGGCTGGAACCCGGAGTAGAGGGCGGGCCTGGGTTCCCCCCATACCCCCAACTCCCTGTTTGATATAAGAGGAGTTGATCTGGACTGTGGGTCCCACCAGAGGGGAAGGTCTCTGGCCTGTCCCCCGACCCATTAGGTGGGCCAGCAGAGACTGTGGGCTCCTTTTCTGCTCCTTTTCCCCATGCTGGCCAGTGATGAGGTTAGCTGAGTGAACAGCAGGTTTGTGCCCCTAACAAAAGGAGCCAAACTGAGGACTGCCCTAAACCTCTGAGGCGAGCAAATCCACCAAAAAGCACAGAACCCACTAAGGCAGAGGAGGAACTTCGTCACAGTACATAGAGAAATTCCTGTACTATGGTGGGACAAAACTTGAAAAACAAACACTCCCAAAGATAGATAAAGAGAGGAAGGCAGAGTGCAAAATGCAATCAAGGTGATCAGAATGAAGGTAGGCACACAGCTTCTCAGATATGTAACTGTTGATGATCTTTTGCTACTATTAAGGATGTGGGGTGGTTACTAGATAATTCACCATGCAGCATATTGGGTTTTTTTAAAGTGTACTTGTAAAATTAAGTAAATAAGCAAGAAGTTAAAACAATAATTCTTAAGGATAAAGAATGTAGGCCACACCTACAGAATGGGGGACTATATCCTGCAAAGCAGTGGCTCTGAAAAGGACTTAGAGGTCATAGTGGACAAGCAACTCAACATCAATTCCCAGTGTGATGCTGTGGCAAAAAGGGACAATGAGATCTTTGGATGTATAAACAGGGGAGTAGTCAGTGGGAATAAGGAGGTGATTTTTACCTCTGACACCAATACTAGAATAGTGTGCCCGTATCTGGTGTTCATATTTTCAAACAAATGATGAAAAATTGGGGATGGTGCACAAAAGAGCCACAAAAATAATTTGACAGCTGGAGAAAATGCCTTACAGTCAGAGACTTAAAGAGGGTTTAGCTTATCAGAAAGAACATTGTATAAGTTCTCTTAGGGGAGAAAACACTGAGTATTAAAGGGCTCTTTAACTGGGCAGAGAAAGGCATAACAAAAATCAGCAGCTGGAAGCTGAAGCTAGACAAACTCAAATTAGATATTAGGCACAAATTTCTAACAGTGAAGGTGATTAACTATTGAAATAAGCTACCAAGGGAAGTGGTAGATTCTTCATCTCTTGATGTCTATAAATCAAGACTGGATGCCTTTCTTTAAGATATGCTACAGTCAAAAACAAGTTATTGGGGTCAACACAGGGGTAACAGGGTGACATTTAATGGCCTGTGGTGTATAAGAGGTCAGACTAGATGATCTGATGGTCTCTTCTGCCCTTAAACTCCATGAATCTATGAAAATACTATGAAATAGATGGCTTTTGCTGCATTGGCAAATCATTTAACTTTTCTGAGTTCTAATGTCTATCTATAAAATGGAGTTAAAAATACTTCACTTTTATAATGCACTTTGTGATCTACAAAAATTTTGAGTAGTGTCACTTTCATTATTAATACCAAGGACACATATGGAGGCAGGCAGATGTGAGGTATTCCATAATGAGTCTGCATGACAAAGAGAAACCACTGTGACAGGAGAGAACTTAGCCCTTCATGGGCCCCTGCTGGAGGCCCTGCAGTCCTACTACACCCCACCCTAGGAAGGAGAAACGAAGGCAGGTCCTCCAGGCCTGCCTAGAGAAGCCCTGTGGAAGCAGTCAGTCAGAGCTAGGGTTGCCAACTCTGACTGAAACTATTCTGGGAGATTTTTTTCCCCAACATGATGTAATGTCATGTCATGATGTAATGTCATTTGAATAGGATATTTAAGAAAGAATTTTCTTAAATATCCTATTAAAATTTTCTGGATTGCTTTCAATCGTCACCGGGAGATAGATGCCAAATCCGACTCCAGGCCAATCCTGGAGGATTGGCAACCCTAATCTGAGCCCAGCAGGCTCAGCTAAAAGGAACTGTATGGCCTCAGTAGGTCAGGTCCTGGCCAGGACTGGAGGGACGAGGAAGGGTGTTCCTCTCTGGCCAAAGGAGCTTGACTGGCTGTATCTACTGCACCTGGGAGAGAGAGGACCTGAGAACTTTAAACCATAAGGTAGCAGGTGGAGGTAAAGGGACCAGGTGGGAAGAGGCCCAGGGAATGTAGCAGTAACTAATAAAAGGAAGTGGTATGTAACTGCTGTTTATAAGGTCCCTGGGTTGGAATCTGGAGTATTGGGCAGGCTTGGGCTTCCCCACTGGCGACTAGTCAAATGGCCTAAGTCCTGGGAAGGAGACAAGGCTCCTTTAGAATCCCGAGAAAAGGGCATGATTTAAAGGGCCCAGAGGTGGGGCTGACGATCCTGGTGATGGCAGACAGACAGCTTGTTGAACTCTTCACTACCCCAGGAGGGGTCCAATTTTAATTGTGTGACCTAGCCAGAATGATGACCCATTGAAGACCCACCTATTGAGGTTGACAACCTATAGGGGGTGCCAGGAGTGAGAGAGAGTGCAGTACCACACCCAACCACTAGGAGGCCCTCAAGCGGTGAGTTTCCCTGTTCGGCCCACTAAGCAACTTTAAACTTTACTAATGGTACCAACTATATTTTGGTATATATTGTATACCAAATTATAATGAAAATTTACCAGCTCAGACACAAAACTTGCTTGTTCACCTGCTAGCTATGACTGATGGAAAAAAGCTATAATATTTACTCAACCCAGCTGAATGGCAAGTAGAATTTTATATGGCTGCTATACACTCAATACGTCCTAAAAAAAAATCCTCTACATTAAGATAGAGTTAAGTCTGACAGTACATATCAGTAACTTAAGTGTCAAAAAGCATTATAGGGATGTTGTAATTACAGTAAAACCTCAGAGTTATGAACGGTTTCAGAGTAACAGCCGTGTTAGTCTGTATTCGCAAAAAGAAAAGGAGTACTTGTAGCACCTTAGAGACTAACCAATTTATTTGAGCATGAGCTTTCGTGAGCTACAGCTCACTTCATCAGATGTTATGAACATCACAGTTATGAACTGACCAGTCAACCACACACCTCCTTTGAACCAGAAGTATTCAATCAGGCAGCAGCAGAAACAAAAAACAAAAAAAAAGCAAATACAGTACAGTACTGTGTTATTTGACAAGGTAAGGAAACTGTTTCTATGCTTGCTTCATTTAAATTAAGGTGGTTAAAAGCAGCATTCTTCTGCATAGTAAAGTTTCAAAGCTATATTAAGTCAGTGTTCAGTTATAAACTTTTGAAGGAACAGCCATAACATTTTGTTCAGAGTTATGAACATTTCAGAGTTACAAACAACCTCCATTCCTAATGGCAGGTTTCAGAGTAACAGCCGTGTTAGTCTGTATTCGCAAAAAGAAAAGGAGGACTTGTGGCACCTTAGAGACTAACCAATTTATTTGAGCATAAGCTTTCGTGAGCTACAGCTCACTTCATCTTCCTGATAACACCAACCTGGTCACTATGGATGTAGAAGCCCTCTACACCAACATTCCACACAAAGATGGACTACAAACCGTCAAGAACACTATCCCCGATAATGTCACGGCTAACATGGTGGCTGAACTTTGTGACTTTGTCCTTACCCATAACTATTTCACATTTGGGGACAATGTATACCTTCAGATCAGCAGCACTGTTTACCCACATGGCCCCACAGTATGCCAACATTTTTATGGCTGACTTAGAACAACGCTTCCTCAGCTCTCGTCCCCTAATGCCCCTACTCTACTTGCGCTATATTGATGACATCTTCATCATCTGGACCCATGGAAAAGAAGCCCTTGAGGAATTTCACCATGATTTCAACAATTTCCATCCCACCATCAACCTCAGCCTGGTCCAGTCCACACAAGAGATCCACTTCCTGGACACTACAGTGCTAATAAACGATGGTCACATAAACACCACCCTATACCGGAAACCTACTGACCGCTATTCCTACCTACATGCCTCCAGCTTTCACCCTGACCACACCACACAATCCATTGTCTACAGCCAGGCTCTGCGATACAACCGCATTTGCTCCAACCCCTCAGACAAACACCTACAAGATCTCTATCAAGCATTCTTACAACTACAATACCCACCTGCAGAAGTGAAGAAACAGATTGATAGAGCCAGAAGAGTTCCCAGAAGTCACCTACTACAGGACAGGCCTAACAAAGAAAATAACAGAACGCCACTAGCCGTCACCTTCAGCCCCCAACTAAAACCCCCCCAACGCATTATTAAGGATCTACAACCTATCCTGAAGGATGACCCAACACTCTCACAAATCTTGGGAGACAGGCCAGTCCTTGCCTATAGACAGCCCTCCAACCTGAAGCAAATACTCACCAGCAACCACATACCACACAACAGAACCACTAACCCAGGAACCTATCCTTGCAACAAAGCCCGTTGCCAACTGTGCCCACATATCTATTCAGGGGACACCATCACAGGGCCTAATAACATCAGCCACACTATCAGAGGCTCGTTCACCTGCACATCCACCAATGTGATATATGCCATCATGTGCCAGCAATGCCCCTCTGCCATGTACATTGGTCAAACTGGACAGTCTCTACGTAAAAGAATAAATGGACACAAATCAGATGTCAAGAATTATAACATTCATAAACCAGTCGGAGAACACTTCAATCTCTCTGGTCACGCGATTACAGACATGAAAGTTGCGATATTACAACAAAAAAACTTCAAAACTAGACTCCAGCGAGAGACTGTTGAATTGGAATTCATTTGCAAATTGGATACAATTAACTTAGAATTGAATAGAGACTGGGAGTGGCTAAGTTATTATGCAACCTATTTCCCCTTGTTTTTTCCTCCCCCCCCCCCCCCAGATGTTCTTGTTAAACCCTGGATTTGTGCTGGAAATGGCCCCCCTTGATTATCATACACATTGTAAGGAGAGTGATCACTTTAGATAAGCTATTACCAACAGGAGAGTGGGTTTGTGTGTGGGGAGGCGGGGGAGGGGGGAGAGAAAACCTGGATTTGTGCTGGAAATGGCCCAACTTGATTATCATACACATTGTAAGGAGAGTGATCACTTTAGATAAGCTATTACCAGCAGGAGAGTGGGGTGGGGGGCAGAGAAAACCTTTTGTAGTGGTAAACACCCATTTTTTCATGCTTTGTGTGTATAAAAAGATCTTCTATACTTTCCACAGTATGCATCCGATGAAGTGAGCTGTAGCTCACGAAAGCTTATGCTCAAATAAATTGGTTAGTCTCTAAGGTGCCACAAGTTCTCCATTCCTAAGGTGTTCAAAACTCTGAGGTTCTATTGTATCCCCAAACCAGGTAGCACAAACCAAAGAAAATCAAAGTAAAATTAAACTTCAAAGAAACCCGAACATGTTAAGGAACTGCACTGATCAGGTACCTAAACAACCTTAACTCTGACCTGTAGTGAGGTTATGCAATAACCATACAAGTATGATTAATCCACTTCAGTGTGTGGTCCCACATTGGATTAATTCTTAAAGACACATTAGGATTTTTTCATATCTTCCCTTTATAGCATCACTACAGGACAGATCTTTAGATAAGGTAAAAACACTTTTTCACAGTGAACAAAAGGGCTTGACCCTGCACTATGTGAGTGTGGTGTGCAAGGGAATTTGATTCTGTATTAGTGAGCTGCTGTGCAGCCAACAAATTACTGTTCCTAGTATCAGTAGCAAGACCAATGAAGAGAGCATGTATCTAAGCACCTCACTAGTGTTGCACTTGAAAGTCACGTGTAAAACCATGTTCTCCTCAAACAGCCATTATTCAACTTTACCCTTTTTTTTTTTTACCATGTGCTTTTGAGCAAACAGGTGCACAAGGCGCTTGAGCCTTTCACTCAGTGCAAAGTACTTACACTCATAAGTAGCCTTTGATCACCACTGTGCTGAAATACAAAAACCTTGCAAACCCTGCTGCACACCACTCAAGTATTGGCATGATCAAGGTCAATAGAGCAGCTGTTGAAAGTCTCTAGAGTAAGTCGCTCCTTATAGAATTTTCACTAACAAAGACGCAGTCTTTTTAGCATAAGGAGGAGGTTGTGAAAAAGAAATGCCTCAACCCTGTCTGCTATTGATGATTCTGACAGTGCCAGCTCTGATGTCCTAAAATCTTCTACTCTCACATCTTCTAGCGTGGAAGGGATTGTGCAGGATTTTTGGTAAGGGACTCAACTGAGGTTTTTTTTTCATAACCTGAGAATATGGAAATCAATTTCCATTTTAAAAAGACAAAAGGTCACTAATCACCAGCACGTGTTCTAAGACACAGCTTCTTTAAAGGGGGATTCACAAAGCAAACATGGAATTTGGAAAAGGGCCCTCTACCATTATAGGTCAGAGTAATATTTTAATAACGTTTAATATTTTCCAATAACATTTTGCATAATCCTTCCCACTGGGATTTAGCATGTTTGGTGACAAAAATATAGAACCTTACATAGGAGGCGGAGAAACAACATTTGCAAAACTCACGGTCTGCAAAATATAACTTACAAACAAATATATATGCAATCAGAACCACTGCTGAGAATACCTGTTATAAGAAGAGTGATTGTTAGCTATGTACAAGAATTTCTAGAGTGTGAACACTAAGGAGGGTGAAGTAATCACCATGTCTGAAAGGCAGTATGACTAGGAGCACTGGGGTGAAAGCAGGTAAATGAAAATAAATTTTAGGCAGAATATTAGGAAATATTTCCTACAGTGAGATCTGTTAGAATAGGGAATAGTTTCCCAAAGAAAATCACAGAAATCCTATCATTTGATACAATTAAAGCTAGTTTGGACAAAGTTCTCAAGAATATGTAATGAACAATGCCGCATAAGCAAATGGGATGGATTACATGATCTAATAAGTCTATTCTTTTCTAACACGTTACATTATACTATAGCACTGGCCTGGAATACTGAAAGAGGGATATATGAAGAATACTAAAGAGAAATATAGAATGAGGTTTCCTTTGTAGTGGATACAACAAATAGGCATTTCCCAGCACAAAACAACTGTGGAAAATATCCTGCATACATTACATTGAAGTACACTACACTGTGAATGCCCAATATACGGACAAAATTGTTGAAGAACAGTTCACCAAAATGGCACTATTACCCCTGTAATGCCAACAAAATCTGTTTCAGAGTAACAGCCGTGTTAGTCTGTATTCGCAAAAAGAAAAGGAGTACTTGTGGCACCTTAGAGACTAACCAATTGATTTGAGCATAAGCTTTCGTGAGCTACAGCTCACTTCATCGGATGCATACTGTGGAAACTGCAGAAGACGTTATATACACACAGAGACCATATTTCATGGTCTCTGTGTATATAATGTCTTCTGCAGTTTCCACAGTATGCATCCGATGAAGTGAGCTGTAGCTCACGAAAGCTTATGCTCAAATAAATTGGTTAGTCTCTAAGGTGCCACAAGTACTCCTTTTCTTTTAACAAAATCTGTGTCATCTTGGATAATCTTCCACATACTGGTAGACTGAAACAGAATAAAATAGGGGCTAAGCCAGAATGTGGATTGTAGTTTTAGAAATGTTTCATGTTTTTGTTACAAACAAATAAGGAAAGTCTGTTTGATTTTTAGTACCACCCCAGTTTCCTGACTATCTATTTGAATCAGTCTCAAATCTCTCTGACCTTAGGTATATTTACCTTGAAGTTATATATGATTTGAACTCCAATGCCCCCCTCCCACCAAGTTGAACCCCACTGCTCGGGTGACTGCACAAATTACAGAGGGAATGCTCATTTGATCATCAGATTAAATAATGGACTTTAATTTGTGGCAACTCATTTCTAGTCCTTCCTGGAAGACAGATTCAATACTTATTACAGCTTATTGTCATCCTCAAGCTACTGGGGGCAGAGAGGGATCATAAGATTAAATAAGACTATGAAGGAAGATCTCTTGAACTACTTAAACAAGAACAATCCAGCATACTGGGAGACGGACGAGTCTGCCACAGGATGTTATAGTAAAAACTGATGTCCTTCAGCTGGTACAGAATACATCCTCACTGCTCTCTTGGATGCAAAGGGAAAGAGCCAAATATCTTGGGTTGAGAAGGCAGGCCAGTTTTTCTCTGTTCTGTGTCTGTAATATGTCAAACAGGGGCTCAGAGATCTGCAGTGCCATGGCCTCTGTTTGCAGCTGGAGAGTGTTTGGTATTTTCCCCAACAGCTTCTGAAACGCTTTCTGTAAATCAGCAAGAGAAATAAATATAGCAATAATTTGATCTTCTGGTGAGGCGCTATCTGTTGGTTCTTCCAAAGGGAACTGAAATAGTTTCTCTGAAGGAGTCTCATCCTATTCTTCTGATATAAGCTGATCCTCCTGTAGATCTGCAGTATCCTGTGCTGGTGTCAGTGTCTGTGAAGAAGGTTGCATCACTGCCAGGTGAGGAATAGTCTGTAAGAGCACCGGTGCCAAGGGACAGCACAGTCAGAAAAGGTATCACAGCTGGTGCAGAGGTCAGGGCTGAGGTCAGTGTTGGGGTAGTTCTCACAGCCTTCAGCAGGGCTTTCATGGAGTTTTGTAGGACCACATTACCAGTTCAAGAGAACAATGCATGATATCCTTCTATGATGTGGGAAAAGGCCTGGAGTCTGAAGACCAAGTCATAGGGCCGCCATGTTCACCTCCAAAGGAGTCAAAGGTGCTTTGAGGCAGTTCTGGATCAGAACCAGAGAAGTTGGTGCCTACACAATCAAGCAGTGGGAAAGCATGCAGTGGGGTGGCTAGTAGTTTTGATGGTGGACCCCCACTCAGACATGGAGAGAGAGAAGAGGTTACAGGGATTTGAACAAGTGAAGAGTCAACATTAGTCAATGCCAGGATGTCTGGTTCTACAGGAGCATGAAGGAGAGATGATAGTCATCTCTGGGAGCCTTCAAGGTCCTCATGGGTTGGAATGTATGAAAGATGAGGGAGTATGGAGCTTCTTCCTTTTTCTTTTCCCTGTGCCCCTCTTGTGGCGAGATGGGCTTCTTGTCTTTTCTTTTGCCCGAAGGAGTTTGTGCTGTTGAGACTGAGACATTTGTGCTGGATGACAGGTCCAGGATTGGTGCACAGGGTAACAGTGCCAAATGCAGAGTAGGTGCAGAGGTTTCTACCTCTTGCATTGGTGCCAAGCTATTGAGGTCTTAGTAAGCAGTGCCCAAATTGTCTTGAGTGACACTTTACGTTTAATTTGTGCCAGCGGTGCTGAGTGAGGGATTCGTTCAGAGTACAGAGATGAGGAGATTCCAATCTCAAGCCCATGGTAGAAAGCAGAGTTAAGGCTGGAGCAGCAGAATGCATCATGGGACCTCTGTCAGGGAACCTCGTCACAGAGGTTGGCCTCAGTACGCTTGACATGTCTGTTGGGTATCACACTGTAGGTATTAAGAAGCCACATGAGCCTCTCCCATCTGGTGTGGAGAGTGAAGGCAAGTAAACAGTACCTTGTTTTAATAAATAGGCTTCCTCCAAGCATAGGAGGCACCAGACATGAATGTCAGTCTCTGGTATAATTCCCAGACAAGAGGCAAATCTCTTGAAAGCCCTTGCTGACTTCAGGGACCAACATAGACACAATAAGGGATAAGGAAAGGGCTAGTTAACCTATTTTATACAACATTTAAAAAGAAACCTTAAGCTAGGTTAAGGGAGGGGCTAGATGAGGACAAAAAGGCGAGTTGGCAAGTTCTGTTCACTCTCTACCTTCGTCACTAGCAAACGAACTGAGGTGGTTTAAGGAGGGCACTCCCTTATATAGAGTAGGACAATGATGCCACCAATCAGCAGACAGAGCTTTTTAAAGCAGTTCTGCACCTTGATTCCATCCGTGCCATATCCTACAAGTGGAAATGTATGGAGGCCCTAGGAAAAGAAGCTTTCTTTTTCACTAATTTTTTCAAATGGAAACAAGTGGAGGTTCTCCTTTTCAACAAGAGAAGTTAGATTACTAAACATAGAGGGAAAGCACCTTCAAGCTGACAGGAAAAGATAACTGAAAAGGGTATTAGCTAAATTAACTGGGATGCTTACTTAGTAATCAGGGAACATATACTCTGCAATTCTAACCATGAAACAAAATGTGGAAAAACTGCTACAGCAAGTTGGAGAAAGTTATAGATATTGAGGGTAGTTTGACCATGGATGAGCAAAGGGAATATCCAACATCATTTTTATGATGATTTCCACAAGATTAATACTTTCAAAGCCCTAAACTATGAGTGAATTTACTGATTAGGACAGGTCTGGTATCACTTTGTTATATCTAAGCAAATGGGATGGCCAGCTACCTCTGATGAAAGAATTAAAGGAACATAATGCATCCTGTTCACTTTTCAATTTACCTCTTCACTAGATGCTATGCAGACTTCACACTACACCATCAATTTGTTAGATGGATTATTCACTAAATCAGGGTTTCTCAAACTTAATTGTACCGCGACCCCCTTCTGACAAGAAAAATTAGTACACGACTCCAGGAAGGGGGGACCAAAGACTGAGCCCCTTTGCCCTGGGGAGAGGGGCCAAAACCAAAGCCTGAGACCCACCCCACCCCCGGGGAGAGGGGAAGCAAAGCCAAACTTGAGGGCTTCAGCCCTGGGTGGGTGGGGGCTGTAACCTGAGCCCCGCCACCCGGGGCTGATGCCCTGAGGCTTCGGCTCCACCTGTGTGCGGTGGGGCTTGGACTTTTGGCTTCAGCCTCAGATCCCAGCAAGTCTAACGCCAGCCCTGGCAACCCCATTAGAACAGGGTCATGACCCACTTTGGGGCCCCAACCCACAGTTTGAGAATCGCTGCACTAAATGGATGCAAGGATTATTCATTCATATACATATACACTGACATTGCGGTTAAGAACTACTGTGAGCACTTTCTCATCTGTTTATCATTTTGTTTTCCTCTTCCTCCAGCTGTACAACCAAATAGAGAGAAAACCTTACTGCAGTGAAGCAAGAACATGTGTGGAAAATTATCAAAATACAGTTGTGGGGAAAATAATTTTAATTATCTTATTTACAGATAATCCCTGGCTGGCTCAGGTCTTCTCCAGGAAAAAAGACGTACTTCTCTTTGAAAACTGTTTTTCCTACAATATGAATGCTACCATAATCCTGTGATCGATCTTGTATACCCAGTATTTGGCAACTTGTTCATAGCTGCTTAGGTTTAAAAGAAATACTTGTGTAATTAAATGTATACATGACCAGATTCAGTTTTACTATGATTCCGTTAAGCCCTCTTTACACTGCCAGAAGGGTGCAAAGTGACGGTTAATGTAATTTATTCCCATTGTAATGACGCTTTATGTTATCAGTCTCGTCTCTATAGGATATAAGATTGGTTCACCCTTATCCAAATGTACTGACCTTCAGATCACTCTGCAATGTCTGTTTTCCTAAGGGAAGAGATGAATACCGAGGAGGGGTGACGGAATAGCTTTAATTTTGAATGGATGGAGAGGTTTTAGATTTAGACATTGGTACTATTTACTACTGGATTGATAACCAGCCATGGGCTAGACCTTCAGGTGATGTCATTTCACTGAAGTTAATGCAGTGTTGCCAGTTTAAGCTCTGTACAGGATCTGGCCCTGTACATGCACCCAAAGCACTGGATGAATGATTATTACTAAAATGAAAGAAAGAAATAAAGTCTGTACCTGTTTCCATGAACCATTTGGGAATAAATATTATTTCTTCATGTTTTAGAGTAACAGCCGTGTTAGTCTGTATTCGCAAAAAGAAAAGGAGTACTTGTGGCACCTTAGAGACTAACCAATTTATCTGAGCATAAGGTTTCGTGAGCTCACGAAAGCTTATGCTCAAATAAATTGGTTAATCTCTAAGGTGCCACAAGTACTCCTTTTCTTATTTCTTCATGTGTTACCTGAAAACTGTCACTGAGACTATTACCACCACCTCTGAAGCCCTGCATAGCCTGCAAAACCTAATATTTTGTTTTAGTGCTTTTCTGTGCAGTGAGTGTTGGTACTTCTAATTCACGGGCCCTAATTAATGGAACTGGCAGCAAAGTGTGACAGGGTTGGGCCAGATGGCTATAGCAGAGTAATAGAAGGCAGATATATTAGCCCCAGTAGTAAAAGTAAAGTAAAAAGTAAAAGTAGTAAAAGTAGGTCCCTTTTCCCTGGGTAAGGTAACAGGGAAGGTTCCAGAACAATCAGTAACCTTCTGGAGACAATTAAGACAGGCTGATTAGAACACCTGCAGCCAATCAAGAAGCTGCTAGAATCAATTAAGGCAGGCTAATCAGGGCACTTGGGTTTTAAAAAGGAGCTCACTTCAGTTCGTGGTGTGCGTGTGAGGAGCTGGGAGCAAGAGGCACTAGGAGCTGACAGTGAGAACGCGGACTGTTGGAGGACTGAGGTGTACAAGCATTATCAGACACCAGGAGGAAGATCCTATGGTGAGGATAAAGAAGGGGTTGGGAGGAGGCCATGGGGAAGTAGCCCAGGGAGTTGTAGCTGTCGCACAGCTGTTCCAGGAGGCACTCTACACAGCTGCATTCCACAGGGCCCTGGGCTGGAACCCGGAGTAGAGGGTGGGCCCGGGTTCCCCCCAAATCCTCCCAACTCTGGTCAAACACCGGAGGAGTCAACCTGGACTGCGAATTCAGAAAAAAGGCCAAGCTGAGGGCTGCCGTGAAGCTCCAAGGCAAGCAAATCCGCCAATAAGCACAAGACCCACCAAGGTAGAGCAGGAACTTTGTCACAAAAGGTAAAAAGCTAATTCCACTGGATTTAGAGCCAATGATGGTATGGTATAGCTTGAAAAGAAACTGGGGGAAAATCATAATGCTTGCCCCTCACCCCTTGGGAAGACTGGATGAGACTTTTACCTGAAGTGTTAGGGAAGAGATTATGGTTTTATAAACTTGGGGAAAGAATAAAGGATATTTGGCAAAACTTATATGGAATAATTAAAATGATGACAGCAATCCCAAAATATGCTATAAACAGAGGACACATCTTGCTCTGTAGCATGCTATTAAAAGGAGAAACAGTTTCTCAAGGAAAAAATTAAAAGTGTAAAGAACCTTTCACTAAGAATCTTTATTTAAAAAAAATATTGGCAGTGGAAAATGAGATGGCCTCAGCAATGGCAGAATCTGGAGCAGCAACATAAGTAGAATATGTTGAGGCACTCCTCAGCACTTCCCCTGGATCCATGTAATTTTCATTACAGTATCTACTGGCGGGCTCTTTGTGGTAAAAAATCATGCAAAATGTACATAAATTGTTTTATAACTCATATTATTTTCTTACATAATCATGTTTTAAAGGAATCTCCAGGATCATACTGGAAATTTTCAGTTTTCTGTGTATCTGTCTAAATCCCATAAATGAGTCACTACAGAGTGTGTTCCCTTTCATTCATCTAAGAGATCAGAAAAGGGCAATAAAATGATTAGGGGTATGGAACAGCTTCCGTATGAGGAGATTTTAATAAGACTGGAACTTTTCAGCTTGGGAAAGAGACAACTGAAGGAGATATGATTGAGATCTATGAAATCATGACTGGTGTGAAGAAAGTAAATAAGGAAAACACGGTTACTCATCTTCTCGTAACTGTTGTTCGAGATGTGTTGTTCATGTCAATTCCAATCAGGTGACTCCCAAGCCAAAGTTTTGGAGGCAGGGTCGGAGCTTAGGGATCCACTGACTGGAGCACTGCTCTGCCAAAGGCCGCGTCATCTCTGGCCTGCTAAGTGATAGCATAATGCAATGTAAAAGTATGTATTGAAGACCATGTCGCTGCTCTGCATATTTCCTGGGTGGGAACCTGCACCAGGAATGCTGCTGAAGAAGCCTGCGCCCTGGTGGAGTGCGCTGTGAGTGGAGGGGCAGGCACCTCCGCCAGGCTGTAGCTCTCCCAGATGCAGGACATGATCCACGATGAAATTCATTGAGAGGAGACTGGAAGACCTTTCATCCTGTCTGCCACAGTCACAAACAGTTGAATGGACTTCCAGAACAGTTTCGTTCGCTCAATGTAAAAGACTAGTGCTCTGCGGACATCAATGAGTGAAGCCTCTGTTCCCAACTGCTTTAGTGCGACTTAGGATAGAACACTGGGTGGAAGATGTCCCGGTTGATGTGAAATTGGGAGACAACCTTCAGGAGGAAAGCTGGATGTGGCCTGAGCTGATCCTTGTCCTTATAGAACACGGTTTAGGGGGGCGCTGATGTTAGGGCCTTGAGCTCAGACACCTCCTGGCTGAGGTTATCACTACCAGAAATGCTGCCTTGTATGACAGGTAGAACAGGGAACAAGTTGCTAGTGGTTCGAAGGCGGCCCCTTCAGTCTGGAAAGGACCAGATTGAGGTCCCAGGTCAGGACCGGTTGTTGAACGTGTGGATATAGCCCATCGAGACCTTTCAGGAAACGGCTGACCACAGGATTGGCGAAGATGGACCGGCCCTCTGCACCCATTGATGGAAGGTGGAAACGGCGGCCAAGTGAACCCTTATTGACAACACAGACAGTCCCTGCTGCTTAAGATGGAGAAGGTAGTCCAGTATAAGTGGTATAGAGGTGAGCATCAGGGACAAATGATGCTGCGCTGACCAGATTGCAAATCTCTTCCACTTGGCAAGGTAGGTAGTCCTGGTGGAGAGTTTCCTACTGCCAAGGAGAACTTGTCTAACCAGGTCCGAGCAGAAGAGCTCCATTGGGTTCAGCCATGGAGCTTCCAAACTGTGAGGTGCAACAACTCGAGGTTCAGGTGCTGGAGAAGGCCATGATCCTGAGTTATTAAGTCCGGGAGGAGCAGCAAGGTGACTGGGGCTTCCACGCACATTTCCAGGAGTGATGTGTACCAGTCTTGGTGGGGCCGGGCTGGAGCTATCAATATCACTGAAGCTTGTTCCCTCTGTATCTTGAGGAGCACCTTGTGAATAAGAGGGATAGGCAGAAATGTGTATAGGAAATGGCCTCCCCATGGGAGGAGGAAAGCATCGCAATGAGCCGGGCTGTGATTCAGGAAGGAGCAAATTTGGCACTTCCTGTTGCGTCGTGTAGTGAAGAGGTCTACTTGGGGAACGTCCCACCGTTGGAAGATGTAGTTTGCAACATCTGGGCATAGGGACCACTATTGACATGGAATGACCTGCTGAGACAGTCCGCCAACTAGTTCTGTAATTCAGGGAGGTACGATGCTTGTAGGTGTATTGAGTGTTCTACGCAAAAGTCCCACAGCCCGAGGGCTTCCTGGCACAGAGGAGAGGAGCGTGCACCCTCCTGTTTGTTGATATAAAACATCGCCATGGTGTTGTCTGTCATAACTGATACACATCTCCCTGTCAAGTGGGCTTGGAAAGTCTGGCATGCCAGGCGCACCACTCTCAGCTCTCTGACATTGATGTGGAGAGCGAGTTCTGCCTGAGACCAGAGGCCTTGTGTTCTGAGGTCTCCCAGATGTGCTCCCCAGCCCAAGGCTGACACGTCCGTCACTAGTGAGAGGGATGGCTGAGGACTGGTAAAGGGGACCCCTGCACACACTACCTGCAGATTGAGCCACCACGGGAGGGATTCGAGGACCGGGCAAGACAGAGTCATGACCCTGTCCAAACTGTCCCAAGCCAGCCAATACACTGAGGCTAGCCACTATTGGAGAGGCTGGAGTCTGAACCTGGCATCTTGCACCACATGGGCACAAGCGGCCATGTGTCCTAAAAGTTTCAGGCAATTCCCTGTGGTGGTGGTGGGAAACTGCCTGAGACTTCAAATGATGTCGCTGAGGGCCCGAAACATCGCTTCTGGGAGGTATTCCCTGCCCTGTGTTGAGTCCAGTACCGCCCCTATGAACTCTATCCGCTGATCACGGGACACAGTCGATTTCCCAACGTTCAGAAGAAGGCCCAGTTCATTGAACATCATTCTTATGAAGTCAACTTGTACCTCCACTTAAGCCTTGGAGCGGTCCTTGATCAGACAGTAGTCGAGGTACGGGAAAACCTGTACCTCCTGCTGCATAGGAATGTGGCCACAACTGCCATGCACTCAGTAAACACACGAGGTGCCGCTGACAGGCTGAATGGGAGGACTATGAACTGGTAATAGTTGTTGCTCACCACAAGTCTGAGGTACTTTCTGTGGAGCGGTGTACATCGCGGTATGAAAGTACGCATCCTTCAAGTCGAGGGTGGCATACCAATCCCCTGAATCCAAGGAAGGGATGATGGAGGCCGAAGAGACGATACGGAACTTGAGTTTCTTCATGAACTTGTTGAGCTCTCGCAGGTCTAGGATGGGCCTGAGCCCGCCTTTGGCTTTCAGTATTAGGAAATACGAGAAATAGAAGCCCTTGCCCTTCAGCTTCTGAGGAACTTCTTCCACTGCTCTCAGCGATAGGGGCGAGTGCACCTCCTGTATGAAGAATTGCTCGTGAGAAGGGTCCCTGAAGAGTGACGGGGAAGGGGGGTGCAAGGGCGGGAGGGCCAAGAATTGGAGGGAGTATCCCCTTTCTACCGTGCAATGTGATACGGGACCAAGCAGGGTAGAAAGGGGATAGTCAGGACGAGAAGGTAAGGCGGGTTGGATCCAGTCCATGCACTAATGCGCCGTCCTCAAGCACGCCTTCAAAAGGCCTGCTTCTGGCCCAAAGACAGCTTATATTGGCCAGAGCCCTGGCCTGAATATGGGTGCAATCTCTTCCTGCCGCTCTTGTTCCTCCTCCGGGAACCATCCCATCAGTTCTGAGTTGGTAGAACCACAGAGGAGGTTACGCCCTAAAGTGCTTCCACTGTGTAGGAGTATGGAGGCCCAGCGACTTGAGGATGGCTCTCAAGTCTTTTAGGCTATGTAGCCTTTTATCCGTCTTTTCGGAGAAGAGATCCAAACCCTCAAAGGGGAGGTCCTGAATAGTCTGCTGGACTTTGTACGGCAGCCCCTTCTCATGGTTACCCCCATAGCCATAACCTGAGTAGCCTCATCAGCTCCGTCCAGCGCGGCCTGCAGTGAAGCTCGGGAAACGAGCTTGCCCTCCTCCACCAGGGCCAAAAACTCAGCACAGGAGTCCTGAGGCAGCAACTCTACAAATTTAGCCATTGCCTCGCACATATTATAGCAGTACCTTCTGACAATGGATTGCTGATTAGACATGTGGAACCGCAAGCCACCAGTGGAATAGACCTTTCTCCCGAAAAGGTTGAATCATTTCGCCTCTCAATTCTTTGGGGAGGGACCCTGGTAGCCCTGGTGCTTGCGCTAGCTGGTAGCATCCATAACCAGGGAATCTGATGGAGGGTAGGAATATAAGTGCTCGTAGCCCCTGGACAGCACAAAATAGCATCTTTCATTGCACTTAGCTGTAGGGAGCAACAAGGCTGTGGTCTGCCACAAAGTTTTTGTGGTGTCTGCAATGGATTTTCTGAGAGGCCAGGCAATACGTGCAGGCCCGGAGGAGGTGAGGATACCCACCACTGGATCTGCGTCCTCCACTACCTCCTCCGCCTGAATGCCCAGGCCCTGGGCAACTCACCGCAGCAATTGCTGAAGAACCCTATTGTCCTCCAGGGCTGGGGCTACAGAAGTGCCCGCCAGCACCTCATCTGTAGAGAAAGAGGAAGAGACGCCCATAAGGAGTGCCTGCTCCCTTCTCTCCATGCCCAAAGAGTCCTGTGGGGCCTGCGGTTCCCGAGCTGGTGCCATGCCCTTCAGTGCTGAGAGTGTCGGTGCCAGGGATGAAGGTGCCGAGGTTGTCAATGCTTCTACCACTGGGGCTGGTGTAGCTGTGCCGGTTGGGATGGCGGCATAAGGGAGAGATGGACCTACTCCCGATCCTGCCGATGCTGACAGTACTGGAGAGGGTATGAATGTGGCTAAGGCCATCGACGTCACTCTGGAATGAGACCCTTGGCTCCGCCCTTGGCTTTGGTGAAAAGCCCAAGGTGTCCAAAAACGCCACTGTGCCAGGGGCTGCCATTGCGTGGGCCACACTGCCGGGTAAGATTGCCAGTCTCGTGTTGACCTAGACCGTCTACTCCTGCTCCTAAGAGAACGATAGGAGTCCGACTCCGAGGTCTCTGAAAAGGAGGACCACAAAGGAGCGGTACATCGAGGCACTGACAGTCCATGCCGAGGGCTCGGGGACCGATGTGGCTACTGGATCTCTTCTGGTGCCGGGGCGTGGCACACCGGGGATGGAGACCGCCGGGGCATCATGGCGGGCTTTCCCCTTGACAGTGCCGGGGGAGCAACTGGTGCTGACAACCTATCCCATCTAGGTGGGGAGAACAGTGCCAGGAAATGGAGCAAGTCCTTGGCTGCCTCGAACACCTCCAGGGTTGATGGGAGGTGCAGCTCTCAACTTGGCCTCAGAGAGAAAGGATGATCTGGACTCAACCGCCCTTCCACAAGGACGGGAGTTGACATGACCATAAGGCCAAGCTAGTGTGGCCCGACTCAGGTCTCACAACAGCTGGCTCCTTGGACCTAGCCGGGGGAGAACAACCCCTCTGCGGCCTCTTCTTCTTCTGTGGCACCAGCAATTGAGACCAGTGCCTGCCTGCGGCATGTGAGCTGCAAGTGGAGCCAAGGTGGTGCCCAGAGTCCTTGGTCAAGTCCTTACGCGGCACCAATCCCTGTGCCGATGGTGCCGCGGCACTTTGTACCGAGGAGGCGGTACTCGGTGCAGGGTCCACCGACCCAGGGTCAGACTGGGAGTGGAGTGCAGTTTCCATTAGTAGGATCTTCGGGCGCCAATCCCCATCTTTTAATGTCCTGGAACAAAACCCCCTACAGATCCTACAGCGATCCTTTTGATGGCTCTTCCCCAAACTTTTCAAACATGAAGTGTGAGGATCGCAGTCTTGCCACAGACTTCACAGGCTTTGAAGCCTGGAGATCACAGCATGCCCCAGTGTTGGGAGAGCGCTGGAGGGGGAAATCCCCCCAAAGGAAACTTAAGAACTAAACCTAAGTACCTACTAACTACTTAACTAACACTAGAACTACAAAAAGACTAATGAGTAACAATATACAGACTGTCAAATGCGCTTGTCAAGACAAGAGCAAGGGGAAGTTCCAGCTAACCATCACTGGTGGAAAGAAAGAACTGAGGGGGTGGAGGGTCAGCAAGAAGCTTCATATACTGAAGGAGCTTCATATGAAGGAGCTTCATATACTGAGCGTCATGAAGACACCACTTCAGGGGATGCCCAGACCGACCCGACAGATGCTGATCGGGGAAAAATTTTCCAGCTGCCATGCACACACACACACACCTGATTGGAATTGACATGAGCAAGCACTGGAAGAAAAAGTGTTATTTACTCCTTCTCATAACACAAGAACTAGCTCAGGGGTGGGCAAACTTTTTGGCCCAAGGGCCCCACCTGCATATGGAAATTGTATGGCGGGCCATGAATGCTCAAGAAATTGGGGGTTGGGGTTTGGGAGGGAATGAGGGCTCTGGCTGGGACTACAGGCTCTGGGATGGGGCCAGAAATGAGGAGTTCAGGGTGCAGGAGGGGGCCCCAGGCTGGGGCAAGGGGGTGGGGGAGGTGAGGGCTCCTGCTTGGGGGGACGGGCTCTGGGATGGGACTGGGTATGACAGGTTGGGAGTGCAGGAGGGTACTCCGGGCTGGGACCAAGGGGTTTGGAGGGCGATCAGGGCTGGGAGAGGGGGTTGGAGCACGAGAGGAGGTCATGGTGCAAGCTCCAGGCGGCGCTTACCTCAAGCAGCTCCTGGAAGCAGCGGCACGTCCGCCCTCTGGCTCCTACATGGAGGCACAGCCAGGTGGCTCTTCACACTGCCCCGTCCACAGGTGCCATCCCTGCAGCTCCCATTGGCCTCGGTTCCCAGCAAAGTTGGGAGTTGCGGGGGCAGTGCTTGGAGCAGGAGCAGTGTGTGGAGCCCCGTCTGCCCCTATATGTAGGAGGTGGAGGGAGGACATGCCGCTGCTTCCGGGAGCCACACGGAGCCACGGCACATGCAGAGCAGAGCAAGCCCCCAACCCTGCTCCCTAGCTGGAGCACCAGAGAGAGGCAAGCCCCAGATTCCTCTTCTCCGGCAGGAGCTCAAGGGCCGGATTTTAAAAAATGAAGAGCTGGATGTGGCCCCCGGGCCATAGTTTTCCCACCCCTAAACCAGGAGGCACCAAATGAAATCAATAGGCAGCAACTTTAAAACAATCAAAAGGAAGTATTTCTTCACACAATGCACAGTCAGTATGTGGAACTCTTTGGCAGAGGATGTTGTGAAGGCCAAGACTATAACAGGGTTCAAAAAAGAACTAGAGAAGTTCATGGAGGAGAGGTCCATCAATGGCTATTAGCCAGGATGGGCAGGGATGGTGTCCCTAGCCCCTGTTTTCCAGAAGTTGGGAATGGATGACAGGAGATGGATCACTTGATGATTACCTGTTCTGTTCATTCCCTCTGGGCACCTGGCATTGGCCACTGTCAGAAGACAGGATACTGGGCTACATGGACCTTTGGTCTGACCCAGTATGGCCGCTCTTATGTTCTTATCAGTGTGGAAATGGTACATGCATATGTAAATTTTAAAAAATCAGAATCAGGCCTTTATGGCCCAGTTCCGCTCTCATACCACTTTTACTATAGGGCAGTTCCATTGACTTCAAAGGAGTTACTCTTGGTTTAACTCGTATATATAAGTGAGATCAGATTCATGCCCTTTACAGTATAACAGGTGACCATGTTGTATGGAATATTATGAGTGTCTCTGCTTGTAATTTAATAACAGAAATCAAATCCTACTTAAACCCTAATTCCCACCTCCATCCCTTAAGAGTTTTACGTCGAGGAATTATGCAGTTCAAGATACAATATATATTGAGAGAGTCAAATTAAATACAAGCTGTTCATTTAAAATCAAGTTATTAAAAGTCATGCAACTAATAATTAAATAAGAGGTTTTAGATATCTACTACTATAGTGAAATAATACAGAAGGCTCTAAATTATAATGTAGAATTAAAATAAAATCTAAAAGTGATGAAGCATGTCAAACTCCTAACACAATTTTAATTTTCATGCAAAACCATCAGTTTTACAAGAACAGCCATTTCCTTCTTTGTACCGCTTGTAAGTTAGGCTGATCAAGTTATGGACGTGAGGGCAGGTTGTTTGTGTTTTGTTCTTACAAGAACTTATATAAAGTATTTAGAGAGAAGTGTTTTTATATGAGACAAAATTCCCCATTTATTTTTTAAATAAAACTTAGGTAGACAATAAGAAAGCTACAATGGTGCATATCTCGTTTTGAGAACACAAATGTATTTACTAAAGATCATAAAGATAAATAATGTTTTTCTAAACTACAGCAAACACTTTGAAAAGTATAACCCGCCTATTAATAAACGTTAACCTTTGCAAAAATATTTTTAATGGATTGTGACAGGACCACATAATGTAAGGCCTGAGGTATCCATTTGTGAAATTGTATAAGCATTTAGAAGTTGAACAAGGTTATTCTTCTAATACTCAGCGCTTCCTCTGAAAAAACTGATAGAAGGGTTTTTAAAAAAAAAATCTTGTACAGGATATGTACCAAAAAGTTTACATTTTAAAATACAATAAATGATGAAACAGGATAATATTTGAGACTGCATACTATTTCTAAGAAATACAAGGAGAAATGTAGGTCAGTATATGATGTATGACAGTTAAACTTAAGGTGTTTCTCCAATTGTAAACTTACATGCTGAGACATCTTTGTTTCCATAATCACATCACATGTTACTGTTTGCACAGGAATGAACAATGTACTGTCTTACTACACCACAAGCAAAACAGAACTCATGC
The DNA here is from genome assembly GCF_965140235.1 of Caretta caretta. Lineage (NCBI taxonomy): Eukaryota > Metazoa > Chordata > Testudines > Cheloniidae > Caretta > Caretta caretta. Next base: position 9,151,837 of record NC_134208.1, on the reverse strand, counting down.
AAACATTTCCTTTCTAATGAATGTCAGTTTGTCATCTATGGCCGGACACACATTTTAATAAATATCTGTTGAGTACAACATGTTTAATAATCTATAATGACAAGGTTGTTATTTTTATAATCCCAAGAAACCAACGGATGGAAATACTTATTTAGAAGAACATTAATATACAAAGTAAAAGGGGTCCGTAAAACTTATTTTAATTTTACCAGCATCTAATTGTTGTTTATCTTTAATATCTTTTAATAAGATCCATTTGTGTAATAAATCCTTGACACAGCTTGCTATGAAACCATTTTTAATGTACTAGTCAATAACCTAAATTCTTCTATATATATATACAAAATCTAATTTTCAGCATCTTAAATTCACAAGCCCGAGTGCACCTTTCAAACAAAAAGCACAGATCCTGTTAAAATCTTTCATAGAGATTGCAATGTCTAGTGCTCACATGAATGTGACTTTTGGATTTTTACTTCCCCCCAAAATATATACAAAGAAAAGGGAAAATTACTCTTATAGAATGTCAGAATATGTGAATCTTACAGATTGAACAATCTTTCTTTAAAGACAGCAAAATACTTACTATAAATGAAGATGATCCATAAAAATCTATGGTTTACAGTTACTCTCTGAAACAATGCTGATTGTCAGAGTAGAAGTAGTATAATCCAACCATGTCCAGGCCTAATAGGCAATATATCAGTATTTGTTGCTATCAAATTATAAAAAGGTGTCTGTCTCACTGAAAATCCAGGTACTTTTTGAGAGAACAAACAAATGATTTTCAAGTCTTTAAATTTATTGAAATCATAAGGGATCCCGGCTTCAGTCATCAATTAATTGTTTAATCCGATCATAAGAAAAGGACTAAATTTTTTTCACAAGTTATCAAACATAAATATTTTAACTACAAACCAAAGTTTGCTTATCCAGTGTAATCAGTTCAAATTCAATTCTCTATCATCCTCAAACCATTCCTCAATTGACAGAAGTGAATTCTTCTCCATCTCTTATCATTTCTTCCTTGTGTAGAGAATTCACAAATCTCGCACATCCTTTATTAATATACACTAAAATGTTGTAGAGCAACAACAAAATGACCATGCTCACATTTCTTGCTTGCCCTTCAGGAGTAGTCTGGGTGTCTTCAGCTTGCCCTGCTGGTCTTCAGTGTTGTCACTAATTGCTGGGAGATGTAGTTAGGACAGCATGAAGCAGCAGAAATGAATGCTGTTGCTTTAAGAGCACATTTTCTTTTACACTAAGATAAAACAACTTTGTCTCTACTCTTACTTCACTGCTGGGTCAGATGAAATCTTAAAGAAGGCTCCTTTAAAAGTTAATGTCTGTAGCATATATGAAAAAGGCTGAAATTTCCATTCTGAATGAATTCCGAAGGAGGTCAGATTTGGTTTTAAAGCAGATTTATGTTCATGACAACTTTTTTGCAAAAAATTAAAAATTATTCCTTTTATTTAGAAATTCCTTTTATAATCTTCCAAATTACTCCTGTCTCCCTTACAATTTAATCCTACATACAAAAATCAGATACCATATTTCCCATATGTATGGACAGACATTGTGAAGGCATCATTAAAAAAGGCTTTTATTCCCCTTAACACTGGTGACTGAACATCATTTAATGTACCACCACTTCCAAATAGCCCAACAGACTTAAAAGCCTTCTGAGTTTGAAAACCAGAAACTTCTGAGTTTTTCTGTACCCCAGGACGGTTTTCTTTCTTGAAGCTCAAGCCGAGAAAGCAGACAAAAGAAGCTGATTTGACTGAGCTGTGCCAAGTCTTGCCTTATTTTTCTTTCCTCAGCTCTCGCTCTCTCTCGCTCTCAGCATGGCAACCTTCCCAAGCAGCCTTGGCGGCGCTCCAGCTTGTGCCAGTCTGTCTGAGTTCTTGTTTCCAAAAGATGCCCTTTGCAGATCAATTAATATATTTAAAAACAGGAAACTGTGGATCAGCAACCAAATCCTGGCATCAGCAACCATTTCATCTGCCAAATCGCCTTATAGATTTCATGGTTTCTTACCTTTTCAAATGGTTATAAACATTTCTACTCAGCGATCGTGGAGTACTGGAAGCCATTCACTGTTCAGTGATAAGAAATCTGTTCTCTAAAAATGTCTGCATGCGACACATGAACAACCTGCAGTAAATCAAGATTCTTTTGAAGGAGGGTGTTTGTACATTTTCAATAAGTGCCAAATACTACTTGGGCTTTCCTTTTCTGCTACCGAGACTCATGGGAAGATTTCAAGAATGGGAGCATACAGATTTAAAATAAGACCTGTGTGCCCAAGTCACTCACTCACATTTTAACTTTCTAAAATTTCACTGTGAAAGCTAGTGGCTCTTACCAGTAGACCCATTTTTAGGAATCAGCTGAAAATTAAAATTAAATCTGTTCCCAATTGTCTACCGCAAGACAAAGAGGTTTAGCAAACTGCACACATTTCAAGATGGGAGGGAAAAGTAACTTTTTAACTTAAAACTTTAAGTTCCTGTTATAGGATTCATAAGAGAAACTACTGAGTATTCAAAAATGACAAGGAGTCCAGTGGCACCTTAAAGACTAACAGATTTATTTGGGCATAAGCCCAGTGGTTTTTTACCCACGAAAGCTTATGCCCAAATAAATCTTTTAGTCTTTAAGGTGCCATCGGACGCCTTGTTGTTTTTGTGGATACAGACTAACACAGCTACCCCCTGATACTTGAGTATTCAAAGTTCATTTGAATGGAAAATTTATCCATATATTGCAATCCTTTTTAAAATTTAACAAGTTTCATTAGGAGCTATAAACAATAGGAGTTTGTTTACTTGAGAAAATCACAGCAATAGTCTTCTCTCTCATTTATAACCTATCTGCCAAAGCAAAAAGTGAACTTTTTTTTAAATAGGTACTTACCTTAATGAACACAGTAAATTTATGCAGAAAATATGCTTTCCTAAATGTATCAACGATGAACTATGCTCACTAGCTCAACGGATGCAACTTTCTCTTTTTCTTAAGAAAGAGCACCAGTCTCAAGTCCTAAACATTTTGTGACCTAGTTACTTGAGAAACGTCACTCCCTATGCAGGTTTCAGAGGAACAGCCGTGTTATTTCCAAAGCTGTGATTAGTGGAGGCAATTCAACAGGAGACCCTTTGGTTCAAAAAGGAAGGATTTGTTGACAGGACATTAGTCCTTCAGGCCATTCACTCTAAGGGACAAAGCAGGTTCCAAGGTTATGTCTACACTGCAGCTGGGAGTGAGCCTCACAGCCCGGGTAGACAGAGTCACACTAGCCGAGCTCAAGCTGGCACATTGAAAATAACAATGTGGACGTTCCAGCTTGGGCTCTGAAGCCTAAGGAGGGTGGGTGGGCTTGAGAGACTAAGTTTTTGCCCAAGTCAGAACATCCATATTGCTATTTTAGCATGCTATCTTGAGCCCCTCTAGTGCAAGTCTGCCTACCTGAACTGGAAGTCTCATTTGCAGCTGCAGTGCACACATGCCCTTAGTTTGCTAAAACCCAGATTTCTTTAACCTTTCAGCCATGCTGCAGAGCTCACCTCTTCTCAGAGACCTTTTGGGAGAGGGTAGGTTGATGGGCTGGTGAGAAGGATGTGGAGGACTGAGGTGGAAGTTTTACAAGGTAACCTCATGTGCAACTTTTTAGAACTTTGTACCAGATTTTTTTATTTTTAAATTTGTGAAGCTCCAAAACAATACAGATCATAGAATCATAGAAATGTAGGACTGGAGGGACCTCAAGAGGTCATCAAGTCTAGCATCCTGGGCTGAGGCAGGACCAAGTAAACCTAGACCTTCTCTGACAGGTGTTTGTCCAGACTTTTCTTAAAAATCTCCAATGATGGGGATTCCACAATCTCCCTTGGAAGCTTATTCCAAAACTTAACCATCCTTATGGTTAAAAAACTTCTGCTAATATCTAACCTAAATCTCCCTTGCTGCAGATTAATCCAGTTACTTCATGTTCTACCTTTAATGAACACAGAAAACAATTGATCCTCATCCTCTTTATAATAGCCTTTAACAATTGATTTTTTTTAAAATCAGGTCCCCTCTTAGGCTTCTTTTCTCAAGACTAAACATTCCAAGTTTCTTTAACCTTTCCTCTTAGGTCTGGTTTTCTTTAAATCGCTACAATTTTTACATTTCTCCTCTGGATTCTCTCCACTTTGTCCACATCTTTCCTAAAGTGCGGCACCCAAAATTGGACACAATACTCCAGCTGAAGCCTCACCAGTGCTGCACAGAGTGGAACAGTTACCTCTTGTGTCTTATATACAACACTTCTGTTCATATATCCCAGAACGATATTAGCCTTTTTTACAACTGCATCACACTGAATCAAATTCAATTTATGACGCCACTATAACCCTCAGATCCTTTTCAGCAGTATTACACATCTAGCCAGTTATTCTCTATTTTGTAGTTGTGCATTTGATTTTTCCTTCCTATCGTTATTGAATTTAAACTTTGTTGATATCACATCAATCATCCAATTTGTCAAGGTCGTTTTGAATTCTAATCTTGTCCTCCAAATGCCAACAACCTCTCCCAGGTTGGTGTCACCTGCAAATTTAATAAGCATACTCTCCACTCCATTACCAAGTCACTGATGAAAATATTGAATAGTACCAGGCCCAGGACTGATCTCTGAGGAACCCCACTAGATAGGCCTTCCCAGTTTGACAGAGAACTATCGATAACTACTCTGAGTATGGTCTTTCAACCAGTTGTGAGCTCACTTTATAGTAATTTCATCTAGACCACATTTCCCTCGTTTACTTAAGAGAATGTCATATAGGACTGTCAAAAGCATTACTAAAATCAAAATCTATCACATCTACTATTTCCCCCCCATTCACTAGGCCAGTAACCCTGGCAAAGAACGAAATTAATTTGGATTGGCATGATTTCTTCTTGACAAATCCATGCTGGCTGCTCTTAATAATCCTATCCTTCTCCACGTGCTTACAAACTGATTGTTTAATAATTTGTTCAAGTATTTTTCCAGGCATCAAAGTTAGGCTGACTGGTCTATAATTCCCTGGGTCCTCTTTGTTCCCCTTTTTGAACAGTTGCCCTTCTGCAGTCATCTGGGACCAAGCCTGTCCTCCAAGAGTTCACAAAGGTAATTGCTAATGCATTCAAGATTGCTTCAGCTACTGCCTTAAGTATCCCAGGATGAATTTCATCAGGCCCTGCTGAACTGAATACATCTAACTTATCTAAATATTCTTTAACTTGTTCTTTCCTTATTGTGGCTTGTGTACCTTCCTCCTTGTATTTAATATTAATTGTGTTGAGTATCTTGTCACCATCAACCCTTCCAGTGAAGACTGAAGCAAAATAGGCATTAAACACCTCAGCCATCTTGATGTCTCCCCCGCCATTAAGTAGGGGGCCTATACTTTCCTCTGTCTTTCTCCTGCTCCTAAATATTTAAAGAATATTTTCATATTGCCTTTTATGTCTCTTGCTAGGGGTAGGTCAATTGGTGTGCTGACACTTCTACTTAGTTAACTAACTGGGATTGTTTCATTCTTTATGTTATGCTCCTTGCCCACCATTTATGTCTTATCCACCAGTTCTCATCTCATTGTATGTATAGGTTGTAAGATCTTTTGGAAAGGAACTATTTTTATTGTATGTGTGTACAATGCCAAGCACAAAGATCTACTGATCTGATCCTCCAGGTGCAACCATAGTAACAAACAGCAATAACTTGAGAATGAAGCTATAAAATATAAAGAAGTAATAATTAAATACTATATAGAATCTTTTTTTAGAAACCCAAAACTCTCCAGTGGGAAAAAATAAAATTATACAGCAACTAAAACAATATGGAGGGATCAGTTTCCTGAAAATGTCTCCCAGATCTCTTGCCTTTTCTTTCATAGAAGATAAGAACATAAGAATGGCCATACTGGGTCAGACTAAAGGTCTATCCAGCCCAGTATCTTGTCTACTGACAGTGGCCAACACCAGGTACCCCAGAGGGAGTGAACCTAACAGGTAATGATCCATCCATCTCCACCCTCTGACAAACAGAGGCTAGGGACACCATTCCTTACCCATCTTGGATAATAGCCATTAATGGACATAACCTCCATGAATTTATCTCATTCTCTTTTAAACCCTGTTATAGTCCTTGCCTTCACAACCTCCTCAGGCACGGAGTTCCACAGGTTGACTGTGCGCTGTGTGAAGAAGAACTTCCTTTTATTTGTTTTAAACCTGCTGCCCATTAATTTCATTTGGTGGCCCCTACTTCTTATATTATGGGAACAAGTAAATAACTTTTCCTTATTCACTTTCTCCACACCACTCATGATTTTACATACCTCCATCATATCCCCCCCCCCTTAGTCTCCTCTTTTCCAAGCTGAAAAGTCCCTGCCTCTTTAATCTCTCCTCATATGGGACCCGTTCCAAACCCCTAATCATTTTAGTTGCCCTTCTCTGAACCTTTTCTAATGCCAGTATATCTTTTTTGAGATGAGAAGATCACATCTGTACGCAGTATTCAAGATATGTGTGTACCATGGATTTATATAAGGGCAATAAGATATTCTCCATCTTATTCTCTATCCCTTTTTTAATGATTCCCAACATCCTGTTTCCTTTTTTGACTGTCGCTGCACACTGCGTGGACGTCTTCAGAGAACTATCCACTATGATTCCAAGATCTCTTTCCTGATTAGTTGTAGCTAAATTAGCCCCCATCATATTGTATGTATAGTTGGGATTATTTTTTCCAATGTGCGTTACTTTACATTTATCCACATTAAATTTCATTTGCCATTTTGTTGCCCAATCACTTAGTTTTGTGAGATCTTTTTGAAGTTCTTCAGTCTGCTTTGGTCTTAACTATCTTGAGAAGTTTAGTACCATCTTTATGTATAAGCTTTATGTTTGCAATGAAGAAATTGATAGTGCTAAAAAATTAAGTCCCTTATATATCAACAAGCCAGGCAATGTAGCTTATGAAAGCAACAGATGTTTAACTATCGGCGTTTAAAACATGTAGAGTTCAGGCCAAGATTTGAAGAGGCAATAGTAGAACTTCCCAATGCTTTTCCAAACAGCCCTCCAACAATTTTAAAATACATTTCTATCTGGAAATTTTGTACATTCTATGATTACAAATAACACCTAAGATCACTATAACTGGAACAAGTTAGAAAAATATATTTTTTCTTTCTTATTTTCACTTTCTTTACTTTGTACACTTGACAGCACTTTGAATATAGTAAGTCAGTTTTCCCCTTGCTGAAAAGGCCCTCAGAAATATCACTGGGGAGTAAAAAGATGTCATATAAAAAATTGCTAATGGAATTATTTTTTAAAAGGTCACACTGCTTAAAGGATGCTCCATTAGAAACTGATATTTTTTAAGTAGTCAATTTCAAAAAATTCAAACTGACAACATACTTTTCATGTGCATGCCATACGTTAATATTTTATGGCAGAGATTAACAATTCTATGCTTTATTATGCTTTCTGAAAGCAAGGAAAAGTCCTCTAAGTGTATAACTTAGCAGAAAAATGCTTTGCTAAAATGTTAAACTATGCTCCTTGCTCTGTCGGCTTAAAGACTATCTCTGGCTTTTATGGTAATATTTTATATCCAAAGATGTATTGCTATAAATGTAATGGACCCAGTCTGCAAAAGTCACTTCTTTTTGTGTATGCACAAATTTTCACATGCAGTTTTCAAGCAACAGGTCCTACACTGCAAGCAGGTGATAACTGATTCCAGTATCCTGTGTGTACAGGGATTAATTTTTTTAAAGTGCACATGCAAAAGGAGTCGAGTTGAGGTCCTTCAAAAAATCAGGCCCAAAAGATTATTAAGTACAATATTTTGAGCTAGACAAAAAAAAGATAGGTGTGTGCCTAATGCTCACAAGCCAAACAGATTAAACTGTGCATGTGCAGACAGAGTGCTCAAGAGAGGTACTAGCTAGCCATGTCTCTTAGGACCTACATAGCTCATGGGGATGAGTTATAGCCATTGAACCTGAGCAACACCCAGGCACTGTAAATTTGAACCCTTGACAGAAAGCTGAAAGTGAAACCTAGACATGTTGCTACAATCTGTCTCTGTCAAAGGTTATTTTTATTTTATTTTAGGGAAATGAAATCTGAGTACAGCAGAAAAATTCAGAAGGCATTCAAACTTTTTTCTAAAAATAAAATAAAATAAAAAGGGAAATCCTTCCTGGGAAGGAAGGGGAAGTTAGGGGGAAGCGAAGAGGAGAGAGGTTGGAGCGGCAGCAAGAAGAAAGAGGGGACAGGTGGTATGGGAAGGGCAGAGGACAACTCAGGTCAGAGGGAGATGATAAGGATTAGAGTGAATGGAGGGACTGGACTCCGGAGGGTTGACCTGGAGGTGGCTGGCAGGGCAAAATGGAGAGGATTGGGGGCAGGGGACATCTCACCTTCTCCTCTCTCATGAGTGTGCCAGATCTGGGGGGGAACTGCCTCACGGGGGGTGTCTGAGCCCTTCTCCCTGCCCCTCCGCATGTGATCTGGGTGGCCCTGTCTCCCTAGGGGTGTCTGAGCCCCTCTCCCTGCCCCCTCATCCTGTGCATGTGCCAGGCCTTCTCCCTCTCTGCTTCCCATGTGAACCAGGATCTAGGGAAGACCTGCTCTTCTGGGTGGGGAGCTAGGAACAGGCATGCTGGGAGCGTGCACAAAGAACACACTGCTGGGGCTGGTGAGAGGAGTTGAGAACACCCACTGAGATGAATTTCAGCAGTTCACATGTCTCACTGCTATGTTTCAGGCTGTATTCTTCTCCATGGGGTGTTCTCGTTCAGTTGAGAAAATCATCTTGAGATGAGTGGACTACTTCACACCTCTCAGAGCCTCCTGTGCTTTCAGGATTGTTCTGTGCTGAGGATCTGGTTATAGCAAACCAGGTGCTGATGATTAATTTCATACAATGTTATAGTGGCACACCAGCTCTACTACAGTTAAAATTGAAAACACTTTGCTGTCTAAAGGTTGATTTTTCAAAGTGCTCTAAAATCCATCAGATTGTCTTGAAATTTGCTGTCCCTCATGGGGTGCTAGGGCTAGTGAGCCAAACATGTGGTCACTTGAACAAGAGGTTCCCAAGATACAGCCTCTCTCCAGCTTTTCTTATTAGTTCATAGATTCTATCAACTGTTTTGCACACATGTGGCTTCTAAAGTGCTGATGGTTAGTGGGACAGAAAGGAAAGGGTGAGGTGAAAATGGTGGTGGTAGGGAGCTATATGTTGCAGGGGATGATGTGGGAGGTGTGGAAAAGGAGAGAGGCACACCAGTCTTTTCTCACATGCTTCAATTATTGTAACCAATATGTCATAAAACTGTCAAATGTTTGGGACACAGATCATGTTGGAGATTTTCTCACCGGCCCTATTAGCAACTACACACACCAAACATTTCAAAGCATGACCATTATTCCCATTCCATAATAACAAAGCATGGGGGAGGAAGGGCGGGAGGGGCAGTGTGCTTACAAACTGCATAGCCACCATGTGGCCTAGTAGAGAGAATAGCAGACTGAGACTCAGAAAACCTGAACTCTATTCCCTGCTCACCTACTGGCCTGCTGGGTGACCTTGACCAAGTCTCTTCACCTCTCTCTGTCACAGTTTCCCTCCTTAATAAAGTTCTTTGAGACCCACTGATGAGGAGCACTATGTAAGAGACAGGTATTCTCATCATTTGGCCACAATAACATCTCAACTGCCCACATACATTGTAACTACAACTGCCTAAATGACCACTAAATCATATCAGAAACATTATTTTGTTTCTGATCACTAACAAAAAACTTCATTAAGGCAAAGTTAAGGTTGCCCGGTGGCATCTCACGCTCTTCCAGGATGTCCAGTTGAGCAAAACAAGGTTTTGAAAACCAGGCAATGAAGAGTTAAGATACACACCCATGCAAAGTGAACTCTGCCCTCTTTGAGCAATGCCCCAGTATGTAGGATGACCGCCTTTTTTGGAGGGAAATAAGGAGAAACCACATGAAAAATGTGGGACAGTGCTTTATTTTAAGGGATATTTTAGGGAAGTATTTCGATTAGCACATCATGTATTTTTCTCTCAAGTGTATGTTGCTACTGCCCTCAAATATAAAACACCATTATCATAAGCTTCAATTTAATGTTTAAAATGGTCAAGGGGCATCCCTTAAGATAAGGGATGGGTAATCAGTGTAAGAGACAAATCAGTGAAATAAGGAATGGTCCCTTAAAATAAGGGACAGATGGTCACCCAACCAATATGTCCAAAACACACACTTGCACTCAGCCTTCGCACTGTACAGAACAGGAGCTACCTACACCTGCTCTACACTCAAACACTTAGCTTATTTCACAGAAAGAACACCACAACTGCTAAATGTTACAATCCTTTCAATCTCTTTATGCTTAGGCACACAATGCCATCTAACCCTATACTTTAAATTACCCTTCATTAAACCCACAGATGACACTCAGCTCACAAGCCCGATTGCAAGAAGATCCCTGTGCACTGCTACTGACAGTCTCCACAAAGCAGAGCTGAAATGAGGCATACTGGCTCTCTCATTCTCACTGGATTCTCTCTCTAGATTGGATTCTCTCTCTAGATTCTCGCTGGAACGTATCAAGGGACACTATGCCAGGCTGGGGAAGACGCTTAAGGACATTGAGGCTCAGCTGATCTTCAGTGGGATTCTGCCTGTTCCTAAAGAAGGGCAACAAAGGTGTGACTAGATTATGTTGCTCAACAGATGGCTCAGGCACTGATGCTATAAGGAGGGCTTTGGGATGTATGGCCACTGGGAAGCATTCATGGACAGAGGACGGTTCTTTCGGGACAGATTTCATCTGAGTAAGGAAGGAAATAGACTTCTAGGATGGAGGATGGCACAACTGAACAAGAGAGCTTTAAACTAGGAATCTGGGGGAGATGGTTGGGAGATGTCCGAGTAATCTCCATGCTGGATTTTAACATTGAGAAGGAAGAAAACGAAGTAAGAGAGGATACAGCCGTGGGTAGGAAAATGGACATAAGGAGGAAGGGTAGTGTACATACCAGTCTAATAGGTGATACTGGCGGTAGAATGTCTGTGCCTAATAGGGTAAAGAATGTGAGCGAGGCCAAACAGCAAAAATTAAGATGTTTGTACACCAATGCGAGGAGCCTAAGTAACAAAATGGAGGAACTAGAGCTACTGATGCAGGAAGTGAAACCAGATATTATAGGGATAACAGAAACATGGTGGAATAGTAGTCATGACTGGACTACAGGTATTGAAGGGTATGTGCTGTTTAGGAAAGACAGAAATAAAGGCAAAGGTAGTGGAGTAACATTGTATATCAATGATGAGGTAGACTGTAAAGTAATAAGAAGCGATGGAATGGATAAGACAGAGTCTGTCTGGGCAAAAATCACATTGGGGAAGAAAGCTACTAGAGCCTCCCCAGGATAATGCTTGGGGTGTGCTATGGACCGCCAGGATCCGATTTGGATATGGATAGAGACCTCTTTAATGTTTTTAATTAAGTAAATACTTATGGGAATTGTGTGATCATGGGAGACTTTAACTTCCCAGATATAGACTGGAGGACTAGTGCTTGTAATAATAATAGGGCTCAGATTTTCCTGGATGTGATAGCTGATGGATTCCTTCACCAAGTAGTTGCTGAACCAACAAGAGGGGATGCCATTTTAGATTTGGTTTCGGTGAGTAGTGAGGACCTCATAGAAGAAATGGTTGTGGGGCTCAACCTTGGTTCGAGTGATCATGAGCTAATTCAGTTCAAACTAAACGGAAGGATAAACAAAAACAGATCTGTGACTAGGGTTTTTAATTTCAAAAGGGCTAACTTAAAAAAATTACGAAAATTAGTTAGGGAAGTGGATTGGACTGAAGGACTTGTGGATCTAAAGGCGGAGGAGGCCTGGAATTACTTCAAGTCAAAGTTGCAGAAACTATCCGAAGCCTGCATCCCAAAAAAGGGGAAAAAATTCATAGGCAGGAAATGTAGACCAAGCTGGATGAGCAAGCATCTCAGAGAGGTGATTAAGAAAAAGCAGAAAGCCTACAAGGAGTGGAAGATGGGAGGGATTAGCAAGGAAAGCTACCTTATTGAGGTTAGAACATGTAGGGATAAAGTGAGAAAGGCCAAAAGCCATGTAGAGTTGGACCTTGCAAAGGGAATTAAAACTAATAGTAAAAGGTTCTATAGCCATATAAATAAGAAGAAAACAAAGAAAGAAGAAGTGGGACCGCTAAACACTGAGGATGGAGTGGAGGTTAAGGATAATCTAGGCACGGCCCACTATCTAAAGAAATACTTTGCCTCAGTCTTTAATGAGGCTAATGAGGATCTTAGGGATAATGGTAGGATGACAAATGGGAAGGAGGATATGGAGGGAGATATTACCACATCCGAGATAGAAGCCAAACTTGAACAGCTTAATGGGACTAAATCGGGGGGCCCAGATAATCTTCATCCAAGAATATTAAAGGAACTGGCACATGAAATTGCAAGCCCATTAGCAAAAATTTTTAATGAATCTGTAAACTCAGGGGTTGTACCATATGACTGGAGAATTGCTAACATAGTTCCTATTTTTAAGAAAGGAAAAAAACGTGATCCGGGTAACTACATGCCTGTTAGCTTGACATCTGAAGTATGCAAAGTCTTGGAAAATATTTTGAAGGAGAAAGTAGTTAAGGACATTGAGGTCAATGGTAATTGGGACAAAATACAACATGGTTTTACAGAAGGTAGATCATGTCAAACCAACCTGATTTCCTTCTTTGAGAAGGTAACAGATTTTTTTGACAAAGGAAATGCAGTGGTTCTAATTTACCTCGATTTCAGTAAGGCATTTGATACAATTCCACATGAGGAATTATTAGCTAAATTGGAAAAGATGGGGATCAATATGAAAATTGAAAGGTGGATAAGGAACTGGTTAAAGGGGAGACTACAACAGGTCACACTGAAAGGTGAACTGTGAGGCTGGAAGGAGGTTACTAGTGAAGTTCCTCAGGGATCGGTTTTGGGACCAATCTTATTTAATCTTTTTATTACTGATCTTGGCACAAGAAGCGGGAATGTGCTAATAAAGTTTGCAGATGACACGAAGTTGGGAGGTACTGTCAATACAAAGAAGGACCAGAATATTATACAGGAAGATCTGGATGACCTTGTAAACTGGAGTAATAGTAATAGGATGAAATTTAATAGTGAAAAGTGCAAGGTCATGAATTTAGGGATTAATAACAAGAATTTTTGTAATAAACTGAGGATGCATCATTCGGAAGTAACAGAGGAGGAGAAGGACCTCGGAGTGTCAGTTGATCACAGGATGACTATGAGCGGCCAATGTGATATGGCTGTGAAAAAAGCTAATATGGTCTGGGGGTGCATCAGGCGAGGTATTTCCAGTAGAGATAACGAGGTGTTAGTCCTGTTATATAAGGCACTGGTGAGACCTCATCTGGAATATTGTGTGTAGTTCTAGTCTCCCATGTCTAAGAAAGATGAATTCAAACTGAAACAGGTACGGAGAAGGGCTACTAGGATGATTCGAAGAATGGGAAACCTATCTTATGAAAGGAGTCTCAAAGAGCTTGGCTTGTGTAGCCTAACCAAAAGAAGGCTGAGAGGAGATATGATTGCTCTCTATAAATATATCAGAGGGATAAATACCATGGAGGGAGAAGAATTATTTAAGCTCAGTACCAATGTGGACACAAGAACAAATGGATATGAACTGGCCATTAGGAAGTTTAGACTTGAAATTAGATGAAAATTTCTAACCACCAGAGGAGTGAAGTTCTGGAACAGCCTTCCAAGGGAAACAGTGGGGGCAAAAGACATATCTGGCTTCAAGACTAAGCTTGATAAGTTTATGGAAGGAATGATATGATGGGATAGCCTAATTTTGGCAATTAATTGATTTTCGACTATTAGTGGTAGATAAGCCCAGTGGCCTGTGATGGGATGTTAGCTGGGATTGGATCTGAGTTACTACAAAGAATTCTTTCCTGGGTGTCTTTGACTGGTGAATCTTGCCCACATGCTCAGGGTTTAGCTGACAGCCATATTTGGAGTCGGGAAGGAATTTTCCTCCAGGGCAGATTGGCAGAGGCCCTGGGGGGGTTTCACCTTCTTCTGCAGCATGGGGGAGGGGTCACTTGCTGGAGGATTCTCTGCACCTTGAAGTCTTTAAACCATGATTTGAGGACTTTAGTACTCAGACATAGGTCAGGGGTTTGTTACAGAAGTGGGTGGGTGAGATTCTGTGGCCTGTATTGTGCAGGAGGTCAGACTAGACGATCATAATGGTCCCTTCTGACCTTAAAGTCTATGATTCTCATGGTACACGTCCCCTTTTCCTTTGATTACACACATGGGAATCAGAGAGAGAGGATCACACACAACTCCAGAGGGGCACAGCCCCCCTAGATCACCTCATATCACAATCACAGGTCTGCCAAGTTTCTCCAGCTAATTCCTCCACCATTCAATACAGCTAGACCTCAGATAGTGAGTGCAGCTGGAGTGCATGCAAATAATTTCCAGTGGCCACTGCCAGCTCCGAGAGGGGGTGGGGGGGCAAGATTAAGTTTACTTTGATGTTCACCTGAACTCTTCATTTCATGGTTTTCAGATAGAGTTTTGCTAAACTCAACATTCTGGAAAGGCACGAGATACCACTGGGCAACTTGAACTCTTACTTACAAAAAACATTGTTAATAGTATATTCAAACTATTACACCAAGATCTATGGGATCCCCCTCAATCCATCTTCTTCTAGCTCTTGGCTTCTCTCTCTTTGTCCCTCTTCTGCTCCCTCTCGCCTATATTCACACACTTTTTCATATAACTCCTTTCCCCTCAGCCTTCAAACATTCTCTGATATGCCACCTGCCTTGATTACACTTGCATCTCCAATTTCTGCCCTTCTCCCTCTTCCTCTCGCCCTGCAAACTCCTTAACCATTTAGTCAATTTAATTTTTCTTGATTTCCACTCCTCTCTGAAATCCTCTGCAATTTTATTTTTGCCCCCTTCACTTCACTGAAACTGTTCTTATCAACGTCACCAGTGATCTCCTACAAGTCCAAAGACATCTTCTCTATCTTCATGCTCTTTGATCTATTCATATCTTTCAACACAACTGATCTCTCCACTGTCCTGTATCGGAACATAGGAGTTGCCATACCAGATCACACCAGTGTTTCATAAGGCCCAGTATCTTGTCTCCTCCAGTACTGAGTGTGGTGTACTGAAAAATTTGTTTAAAATTGGAAGCTCTCTTTATATATCACAAATTGGACATCAGGAATGGTAACATACAAAAGCCAGTAGGAAAACACTTCAATCTTCCTGGACATTCTATAAGAGATTTAAAAGTAGCCATACTTGAACAAAAAAACTTCAGAAACAGCCTTCAAAGAGAAACTGCAGAACTAAAATTCATTTGCAAATTTAACACCATTAATTTGGCCTTGAATAGGGACTGGGAGTAGCTGGCTCACTACAAAAGCAGCTTTGCCTCTCCTGGAATTGACACCTCCTCCTCAATTATTGGAAGTGGACTACATCCACCCTGCTTGAATTGGCCCTGTCAACACTGGTTCTCCACTTGTGAGGTAACTCCCTTCTCTTCATGTGTAAGTATAATAATGCCTGCATCTGTAATTTGCACTCCATGCATCTGAAGAAGTGGGTTTTTTACCCATGAAAGCTTATGCCCAAATAAATCGGTTAGTCTTTAAGATGCCACTGGACTCCTTGCTGTTTTTGTGGATATAGACTAACAGGGCTACCCCCTGATACTTAAGCAATAGTTACTGAAGTATTCATATTCAGAAGGATAAAGGGAGACTCATGGATCCCATATTTGTCTTATTTTAATTTATTCTTAAGCACCCAAATATCATGATGATGCTGTAAAAATGCTTAAATAAGAGAATAAGGCTAAAATATATGAGTAATTATGGGCATCTCAGTTTTAATTTATAAAAATAAGTACTTTATTTTCAGTCACGGCTTTTCCAGTAATATTTGTCTATACAACTTCCTTGTTTTAAGATTTCATTTGTGCACCTAGATGTCATCTAGTCATTTTTTGAGAAGGCTGAACTAGTCATGTAATACTGTTGGAAAGGATTAGCACGAGAAGTAGGAAGTTCCAATGAAAGTCCAGTTCAGATAAAAGCTGCTAAGTCTGCTGAATGCAAATCTGAACTGTCACAGCTCAAGGCTTTTAAAGTCAGCATGTCCAGACGTCAGTCAAGTGGAGTTCTCTATCCCTTAACTGCAGACAAATAGCAAGAGAGGGGCTGCTACAGAGGGAAGCAGTTGGTCCTTTCCTATGCCTTCCATCATGGGGATATATTTCAAAAACTTGTGCTCTTCTGATTTGACACCACAATGTGATGTTACAATGTAAACAACTTGACAACATGATGCCACATATGCTACATTTGACTCTCATGATCGTCAGATTTTGCTTGGCTGACTCAAACAGGGCTTGCTTGAACATGCTCAGAGGTTTTCCCTATCTGCTTGCCCAGTCCTTATTAGAACCTTTTCTGAAAATTCATTACACATCAAAGTCCTTGCACTAAAGTTTAAACACAGTTGTGCTCTTAGATATCTTTCACTTTCCTACCAGTTCTTGTGGGCAAAACATAGCTACCTGAAAATAATAGTATATCAGTACCTAAAATTCACAGACTTTTGTGGCTGTTATTCAGAGAAACTTTATTATACCGTACACTTTGGGAAACATGTGTGTACCACTTGAGGTAGAATTGGCTAGGCACTGGGGAACCTATTTATAGTTAGCTTGGATTACAGCCAAACTCCACTAATAGTGAAGTGGATTGAAAGTCTCAAATTTCGTAAGTGACGATGAGAAAGGATAGCATAGAAAAAACAAAAAGAATCTAAGATACGGACTTTGCCCAAACTGGGATCATACTATGTCATTTCACGTGTGTGGAAGAAGAACATGTTCTTCGTTATATGCTGAACAAGAGCTTTGTTTTAAAATTCAAATGACAAATGCTTCAACTTGCACCCCACATCAGACCATGAATTGCTAATCAAACAATTAGGTTTATACACATTGAATATTTTAATTGGTTCTGCACAGGTTAATATCTCAATCCCTCATTTGCATTTCAGCTAGCAGTCTATAAAGAATAAATTTTTACTCATGGTTTCTCATTTGTCCATTTTAGATTTGCACTCTACTGAATAAAATGTACTACAGTTGCCTTAGTTTATTATATTAGCACCCACTGCCACTTACATATATATAACAGTCCATATTGTTAACTCTCACAGGTTGCTATCCTTAATGCACCTCATTGTCCATAGATATTAAAGGGGCTGGCAAATGGTGACGAGAGAGCACCACTAGCATCCTTCAGAACCACAGAAAGCAAAGACTTGGTTCTTCCATCTCCCACTGTTGTAAGGTGGGCTCTACGCTGACTGAAATTCTACTAGCTGGATGAAATTTATCTCTGTGTGGATGGGCCCATACAAAGCCCACCATGTATATTTCACTTAAGCACCATGTTAAGCATTTAAGTAGGACTTAAGAATTGTATAGGCCAGGGGACTCAACACAAGAGTAAATTACACTTGGTGAGTGGAATGGGGAGTTCTACTATAATAGAAGAAAACTGCCTTCAGCACCTTGTGATAAAGCAATCCATGAAAAATACTGGCAGTAGAGGCCAAATAAACCACACAGAAAGGACTATAGAAGACATAAGATATGCATTAATCCACAGAGTGGTTTAAAACAGCCACAGAGAACTGATTTTTTTAAAAGCATCATCCATAAAAATCAGACTTTTATTCTCCTTACACTGTTTTGGTGCACATCAGCTACGATACTACAGAAGGGCTACAGGCAGCACTACACAGGTCAGTCAGCTGTTACATGACAGCTCCATCTTTTAAAGGGTTACAACTTGGTCAAATTTCAGAGTAACGGCCGTGTTAGTCTGTATTCGCAAAAAGAAAAGGAGGACTTGTGGCACCTTAGAGACTAACCAATTTATGAGTATAAGCTTTCGTGAGCTACAGCTCACTTCAAACCATACACTGGCATTCTAAGTTAAAACTTGGCAATACAAAATCTAAATCCATGAGTGAACTGCTTTTAATATTGCCAAATTTGTTTCAAATCAGTTTTGACAGATATAAGTTAGAAAAGGGCAAAAATAATAGAAACCGTGGGATTTCAAATGATTTTAAATGCTCTTATTACTCAAAACCAAATCTCTAATCTAAAAGCAGCCAGATACAGTATCATGCATGGGATCTAAATTCAGGTCCCAAGCAGAGTCTCCTTCATCCTATAGCAGCAGAGGATGAATTCTTTTCAGAAGCAGCATAGTTAGCCTGTGAGGAAAGGAATTGTCTGCATGGGTATTCAGTGATCCTTCTGGTCACCTGAAGAAGTGGCATCAATGGGCTCCAGAGCAACTAAATCCAACTTCCTTTCCTTACAAAAGGATTTAAGGGGAAAATGACAGGGAAAATGGAGGAGAGCCATAAAGTCCTTGGGAGAATGAAGTAAAGAACTATGTCAGGTGAATTCTGAAAATAAGGTCTACAAGAAAAATCAGATGTAAAGTCACTGACTTTTCCCTTAAGACTTCTTAATATGTTTTACATAAGAAACCACATTTGGATGTTGGATTGCTTGCCAATTTCTTCTCTGTCTTGAGCCTTCCCTTTTTGTGGACAGTAATTTAGAAAGTGATAGCCTTTCATCTTCAGCAGTTCCTTAACACCTATGATATCCTGGAAGTTTCCCCTGAGAATTCTAGCCTACTTTTGGGGATCAAACCATGTTAGAAGGGCTCAAGAGCAATCTCCAGCTGGTTTAATTAGCCATTTTGGTCATGCTAGACCTCTCTAATCTCTAGTAAATTTTCAAGACTATTGACTATGGCTTGCTGCATTGGAGACTACTGATGTGTCTGAAAAATCCCTCCATTTACTTCTAGAATATGTAAATGAAGCTTTCAAATTGGATGAGGATGAGAATTGAGCAGCAACATTGAGAAATTTGAAATGCAACTTCTCCCAAGCTTCTCTCCTATATCCCATTTTGCTCAATGTATATAAAACCACTTATCAAGATCATTTCTGAACAACAGTAAAGTATCATTAGCATGTTGATGAAACACAACTATACACCTCTTCCTCTCTGGATCTCAATAACTCAGTCTCCACTCTGGAGGCCTGTTCGGATGACATTGATGACTGCATGAGCCAAACATGCACAATTTTCAATTCTGGAAAGATAGAAATCTTGCTAATGGATAAAAGTCATTGTTTCAAAGAGGATTTCTTTCCCTTCGAGTGCCCACTTATTCAGGAGCCAACAGAGAAGCCAGCTTAGTTATAGGCAGCTAGCCATTTGACAGGAAAGAGCTTGTGGCACCCATAGTGCCACCAACTGCCTCACGCAGATATCTGAGATCCTGCCCCCTCCAAAACTGAGAGACACAAAGCCATTGGTTTCATGGGGCCAAAAACTAGCCTTCAGTTAACTACAGGAGGTAGGTATTATGAATAATATATGACTAATAAGAAGAAAGTACTATACTGTACTTTCAATCCTAGTGACTGTTTTACATCTTCCTGTTTGTTTTTTTAGACATATTTCTCAATGCTAAATCAGAGTTATTATTGCTACTTATTTGCATTTAAAATTAAAATTGGAGGATAGCCTTGACATTTATAAAGTCATAAAGGCTAAAGGTGCCCATCAAAGAAAGCACTGAGGGCCCAAACACCAGTTCTGGCAACCAGTAAAAAAAAAATATAAAAAAACTGCTGACTCACTTTACTGACTCACTTTACCTACCATAGGGTGGGTATAATATAACCATATTATACCCACCCTATGTTCCTTACATTTGCTGACTGTAAAGTGACAGACTGTGTAGAAAGCCAATTGTTAACACTATTTAGATTTTAAATGTTATTCTTTTGTTTTTGATTGAATTGCATTGCATATTAACTGCTTGTTCATCACTCTGACCACTATTACAGGGAGCATGTATACAATTAAAAGTATTTATTTATCAGCAGCTTAACTTACTTTAAAAATTGTTTGAGTGGAGTCTGTTTCAGAACAGGCTGCAGTTCCATTCACAGCCCCACACATCAGGACAGCACTGATAACTGTAATAGAAGTGAGTTTCTACAGCTGTGTACTAGATAGGAGGGGGCACCCACAAGAGAATATAAATGAAAGAAGCAAACCCAATAACCCCTGCAGACAACATATATATTATAATGTTATCTCTGGTGCAGTTATTTTGCTCCTGATAACCTTAAAAAAGCTCTTAGTGTAGTTTGTTAAGCCATATCAGAAAATCATCCATTGATTACAGAACATGAAACACACTTTTTATTTATTTATTTTTAAATGGAAGTCCAACCTTTGGGAAACTGCAGATAACCGCAGATCCTTTCAAGATATTTTCCTCTGTGACACACAGCCATTTCATTCACAGATTAATGTTGTTTACTACATGTTTGTAAAATGCAATTCCTAATGCAAATATTAAACACATGTAGGACTCAGTCTTGCCCTGTAATTACTTGGTGTACATGAGCTGGGAAATCAGTCACTTGGGCACACACATTCTCTAGCTGATCTTCGAAGACACCCGGGGCATATTTGTATATCTATTTGTTGGGGCACAAATGTGCTTGTATTACAGAATATAAAATTTTCTTTTTCAATATTCAGTGAAAGATTATAAAGGTACATTATTTCATACTACTTTGCCTGCACTGCTCAACTGGAAAATAAGACCTCAAATTTAAAACTATGGGCCAATGCTTATGCAAGGGGTGAATTGCAACTAATAAATCTGAAACTGTATAATTGGAATAAACCTTATTATACAGTCCCCTGTTTTATACCTCATTTTAAACAACAAATTATTCGTGCTTAGGATTTCATTCAAAGTGGAAATTTAAACGCCAGTTCCTATATACTAATAAAGGTTTGAAAAAAAATAAAAAAGGGGTTAAGAGGTGCAAACTTATCATAGCACTGTAATTCTATACATAAATAAAATAACAGATCAAGACAATAACACTTTCTTATATGCTGCAGAAAAACTTTAATATTCGCAGTTTACCATTGTTCAACATATATCTTGTGACGGGGGCTTGGAGGTTCGGGTAGCCTAGTGGTTAGTGCACCTGACTGCCAATCCCTTATCGCTTTGTCAGGGAGGAAGTGGTAGTAGTGCCTAGTTCCTGACTCCAGGATGGGAGTGTTTGGGCCTCCCCACTGTGTCTGGGCCTTTGCCTTTAAGTAGCACATGGTAAGGCGACCCAGGCCCTCTCTCTCCACCGGGTCCCAGGGCCCTGTGGGAAATAACACTAGCAGGGTCCTCCCTGCAGAGAGTCTAAGTACACTGCCCTGGGCTACTTCCTACCTAAGTGCCCCTTCAAGACCTGCTAGTTCTTGAAGTGGGTGGTGGTTAGAGAAGACACTCCCTGGGGGCCCTAGCCACTCTGTGATCCCCTCTCAGGCTGCACCTTTTGCCTGGCTTCCTGCCAAAGGATTCTTTTTTCCAGTAGCCTGTCCACCACTCCTTGCCTGGGCTTCTGAGTTCCATTTAACACACTCCTCCAATTGAAAAGTGCTCAACAGGCCTACCTGGGCCCAATATTGTCTTTTAACCCTTTTGGGCCAAGTGTGGGGTTTGTGTACCCCATCACATACCTCATCAAGCCAAACAGGTTTTTCCAAGATACTACACAGTCCTAGACAAAACTACATGAAACCGGCATTAAGGCTGAGTACATATCTGTAACTTAATGTTAAAATTATGACAAGAAATGTTGTAATTAACCCCAAAACAAGTATTACAAACCCAGGAAATTCAGAGTTCAGGTTAAATGGCACAGGAATCCGAACAGGGTAAGATATGGAAATGCACAGTTAACCCACTCAAAGGACCTTAACTCTGCTCTGCAGTAACACCATGCAGTGACCATACAACCAGTATTAGTGCATACATGTTTGTAGTCCCAGAGTGATTAAACTGATTTTTAAAGACACATCACTTTTATTTTATTTTATTTTTGCTCCTGTTGTCACTACAGTGCAGAGCTAATGTTTGGATCCCTTAACTGTGCATTGCCATAACTTAGCCTGTTTGAATTTCTTGAAGTTTAACCTAACTCTGAATCTCCTGGGTTTGTAATGTTTGTTATAGGGTAATTACAACATAACTGCAATGTTTTTACCCTTAAGCTGCTTCTATGTACATAACCTTAAATCCAGTTTAATACAGCTTTTACCTGTGAATTTTTTATTACACTTTTCATACATGAACATTAAACCCAAAGATAATAAAGTGGTTGAATTCCTGCTTTAAGCACAAAAAACTCAGCTCAATCTTAACCTGGGAACTGTAACCAGAATTTCCATCATATTTCTAAAAATGGTTTTGCACAATTTACTATGCAGAAACCCCGATATTGCTTCTTAGAAAGAGAAAGCACGAGATATTAATGGGATAAGTTAGGAAACAAAATACATAGAAATATTTCTGGGGAAGAAGTGAGGGGGAAAAGGAGAGAGAAAAAATATAGGAGAGGCAGTACCAAACACAATGTAGGGAGAAGGAAAGAAAGAGAAGATATGTGGGACAGAGAAAGAAAAGAGGGAACACACCTCTGAAGACAACTTAGGAAAAGTTACATTATGTGTATTACAGGAAAGAAAGAAAAGGTCAGTACAAAGCAGTAAGGAAAAGAGGATATGACAAAAGTAAGAGAGTTGTAGGTTGGTCAAATAGTATTTGAGGAATGTATGATTTGATGAATTTCCCCAGTATTCATTTAATAATCTATTCAACACATTTATGGTAGTATTCAATTAGCTGGTCAGATAATATTGCTGAATATGTTATTCAGCTAACACCAGAGAAAAATCAATGAAAAAATATACTCAATTTATATTTTTCCTGCTATTTAACCTTTCTTAGTAGTAAGTTAATTTTTTTTAATACATTAAAAACACTGATGCTCTTCAGAACAAAAACTGTGTGTCTGCCTCTGTGCTTGGATAGTGCCAAGTACATTCTGAGCAATTCCATAAATAAAATAACAACAGTTGACTGGCAACACAACAGTTAAACACAAATAGTACACAACTGCTTCATTTATTTTGGCTCCGATTCAGCATTGATTTTTTAAAGGAACTACTCATAGGCTAAAAGTTAGGCACATGCTTAAATACCTTGCTGGATCAGGGCCTTAAATTGCAGGGAACTTAGTCTTGTTAGGGGAAGGGGGTGGAGAAACAGCTAATTTTGACCTTGACAGGTTGGTCCTTGGGCTAGAAGATGTCACACAAACTTTTCAAGCCCTGACACTGAATGCAAAGCATAGTACTAAATTGTGAGATAATGATCTGCCCTAAATAAGAGGCAGTGTGCTGTTGCTCTGTCCCAGGAGTAGCCAAAGAAGAGTGAGGGCTGGTCTATACTGAAAACATACACTGGCATAGCTACATCTCTCATGGGTGTGAAAAATCTACCCCCCTAATAGCTGTATATATGCCAACATAACCCCCGGTGCAGATATTACTGGATCGATGGGAGAATTCTTCCATCAACCTAGCTATGAACTCCTGGGGAGGTGGATTAACTACAGTGACAGGAGAACGCCTCCTGTCACTGTAGTGAGTGTTTACACTGAGGTGCTACAGCAGCACTGCTGAAGATGTGCCGCTGTAGTGGCTTAAGTGTAGACATGGCCTGAATTCAGTCACAATTGTGACTAGACTGAGTCACAATCTCCCTCTCAGTACCCTGTTGTTTTGAGAAAGGAACAAACTGTTTTAGGTCTATACCTACCACCACGTATGTTGCCCAGTACCTTTTGGAGGGGTGAGACCAAAGCTATGCCCACTCCCCATCCCAACCTACCTAGAAGAAATGTACTACAACGTGGAGCCTACTTTCTCTCCTATACTGTTATCTGTGATATGGATCGCCAACACAGAGGCATAAGGACCCCTGTGCTGCCATGTTAACCAGGACACAATTTAACCTATAATGTAGTTTTCCTTTACTGTATCAGCACTTACTAGTACTTGTGTATTTGTAATAGCCCATCATCTTAACTTGTATGTTATATGTTAGGCCTGATCCTCAACTACATTACAACAGTTGTATGCACATATGATTCTAGTGAAGTCAGTGGAGTAGCTCTGGTGCTATAAACCGATGCAGTGGAGAATCAGACCCTATTATATTTAAGGCATTCCAATGAAGGAGTTGCCAAATAGTGGGTGATTTATATACTATGGTCCAGATTCTCACCTAATCTACCCTTGTACAATGTCACTAACGTCAATTAAGTTACATGGGTATAACTGAAAGTATAATTGAACTCCATATGTCCTGCACTAGTTAGGCACAACAGGGCTTACGTGACAGCAAGTGGAGGCACTCAGCTTCTCCACTATAGTTTTTTGCTTTCTGAGAGTTTGTTACACTCACAGACTTACCTAAATAAATGTAGGGTCAAATTCATCACTATAACTTCTTTGAAGGCAAAATGGAGTTAAAACCATCAGCAAAATGGACCACATTCATCCCAGGTCTATTATACAGTAATATGAAATATTATCCTTTGAAATAAAAAAATCCTGTGTAAATGTAATTCCTGGGTTTACTTCTCATCCTGACAGGTTATGTTTATCAATGCAAGTGTTTGGCCCTTACGTGTTAGATACACGTCTTTCCAAAACCACTGTCACAAGCAGCTATTTAATCTTGCTTATCAAGCCACTACCTTTCACTAGAAATAATTATCCCCCTTTATTCCACAATTTGGAATAAATCTTCAGAGCAACATATATAAATAATCCTCTGAATAAAGGTCCTTTTGAAACCTTTTTTATTTTATAAAGTTAGGGTTTCTGCTTTCTGAGTCTCCTTCAAGCCTTATTTGCATTCAAGAGGCTGCCAGTTGGGTAAAGTTTCTACTCCTTAAGTAATGCTGTTTCCCAGCAACCTGCATTCTGTTGCCAGGGAGAAACCCTGTGGAGAGCTACCTCAGTTATCAGGCCCGCCACAGTCCTGAGGGGGTATGGCTTTGTGCAGGGTTGCTTCATGCCAGTGCACACATTTAAGTGTGAGAAGAATGCTAAGTAGTCTACATGAAACTCCAGAGACTGGAATGAGGGGATTGGTGGGCTTTTTGTTTGGTTGGGTTTTTACATTTATTTTGGTTTGGTTTGGTCTTGCCAAGGACTTATTAATGAATGACTTAGCTCTTTGTGGTATGCTGTATTTAGAGGTGACAAGGAAGTGAAAGTTTTTCAGCAATGCAGTGTTACCTTGAGAGCTGCATTTGGCAGCTGGTTATACAGTTCTGCAAACAGATACTTTGTAAGTTATTGATCTATCAATGACTGTTTGTTCCTGGTTTTGATTTTTTTTTTGTCTCTTTTGCAGACGTCAAATGCAAAATTCACACAAAATTAGATTTTCATATCTTCTGCAACGTCTTCTAAAACGGAAAGGTCAGAGTTAGCTAAAGAGTCATTCCTTTTTGCCAAAGTCAGTCCAATTTTTAATAATTCTTCAGTTACATGTTTAGCCTGATAAGAATTATTTAATGTTTAGGTACACTTGCCAAAAGCAAAAAAAAACAAACATAAAAATGTAAAAGGGAGAGGATGCATGACATACACATTTCTATTGCCACCACTATTTTCAAAAGAAAATATTTCATGCATAATCTTAAGAGACATTGCAACCATTCAAAAATTTCAGAAGTCACGTCTTTCAATACTAAACAATTTCTAAAAACAAGGTGCCATAGCAAAATGTAATGTCACTTTACATCCTTTCTCATCTGGATCTCAGCATGCTTGATTAAACTATAATGAAAATGTAATAAACGTATAGAAATCAATGGATCAAAAATGCAATAAATGAGGGTCATTCTTTAAAATGAAGAGATAAGCAATTCCCTCTTCTGATGAACTGGAAAGGAAAATTGAAACTTGAGAAATACAATACACAGAGTCTATTAACTTGATATTCATCATACCTCTGAATTGTCCCTCCTGTGGGGATATCCCTTCTTTTTTACCTATATTTAGTACAACCCCTTATAAAAATGGGATGTCAGTTAACAATTTATTTACATGAAAATATTGAATCAAGAAACTGAAGCTACAGAAAATGTTAAAGAAATTAATTTTACTAAATCTTAAACTTCCTTCATTATTGTTTCTCTTCCATGCCTGATTCTGAAGCATAATTTCACACTGGAACCTACATTTGGGTCATGACAGGTTGCAAAGTTACAGGAGGGCCAAATCTCACCTGGAGCTGCAGCTAGCGAGAGATGTCAAGAGTAACAAGAAGAGTTTCTTCAGGTATGTTGGCAACAAGAAGAAAGCCAAGGAAAGTGTGGGCCCCTTACTGAATGAGGGAGGCAACCTAGTGACAGAGGATGTGGAAAAAGCTAATGTACTCAATGCTTTTTTTGCCTCTGTCTTCACTAACAAGGTCAGCTCCCAGACTGCTGCGCTGGGCATCACAAAATGGGGAAGAGATGGCCAGCCCTCTGTGGAGATAGAGGTGGTTAGGGACTATTTAGAAAAGCTGGATGTGCACAAGTCCATGGGGCCGGACGAGTTGCATCCAAGAGTGCTGAAGGAATTGGCGGCTGTGATTGCAGAGCCATTGGCCATTATCTTTGAAAACTTGTGGCGAACCGGGGAAGTCCCGGATGACTGGAAAAAGGCTAATGTAGTGCCAATCTTTAAAAAAGGGAAGAAGGAGGATCCTGGGAACTACAGGCCAGTCAGCCTCACCTCAGTCCCTGGAAAAATCATGGAGCAGGTCCTCAAAGAATCAATCCTGAAGCACTTGCATGAGAGGAAGGTGATCAGGAACAGCCAGCATGGCTTGGGTCCCCTGACCCAAGGGAAGGTCATGCCTGACTAATCTAATCGCCTTTTATGATGAGATTATTGGTTCTGTGGATGAAGGGAAAGCAGTGGATGTATTGTTTCTTGACTTTAGCAAAGCTTTTGACACGGTCTCCCACAGTATTCTTGTCAGCAAGTTAAGGAAGTATGGGCTGGATGAATGCACTATAAGGTGGGTAGAAAGCTGGCTAGATTGTCGGGCTCAACGGGTAGTGATCAATGGCTCCATGTCTAGTTGGCAGCCGGTATCAAGTGGAGTGCCCCAAGGGTCGGTCCTGGGGCCGGTTTTGTTCAATATCTTCATAAATGATCTGGAGGATGGTGTGGATTGCACTCTCAGCAAATTTGCGGATGATACTAAACTGGGAGGAGTGGTAGATACACTGGAGGGGAGGGATAGGATACAGAAGGACCTAGACAAATTGGAGGATTGGGCCAAAAGAAATCTGATGAGGTTCAATAAGGATAAGTGCAGCGTCCTGCACTTAGGACGGAAGAACCCAATGCACAGCTACAGACTAGGGACCGAATGGCTAGGCAGCAGTTCTGCGGAAAAGGACCTAGGGGTGACAGTGGACGAGAAGCTGCATATGAGTCAGCAGTGTGCCCTTGTTGCCAAGAAGGCCAATGGCATTTTGGGATGTATAAGTAGGGGCATAGCAAGCAGATCGAGGGACATGATCGTTCCCCTCTATTCGACATTGGTGAGGCCTCATCTGGAGTACTGTGTCCAGTTTTGGGCCCCACACTACAAGAAGGATGTGGATAAATTGGAGAGAGTCCAGCGAAGGGCAACAAAAATGATTAGGGGTCTAGAACACATGACTTATGAGGAGAGGCTGAGGGAGCTGGGATTGTTTAGCCTGCAGAAGAGAAGAATGAGGGGGGATTTGATAGCTGCTTTCAACTACCTGAAAGGGGGTTCCAAAGAGGATGGCTCTAGACTGTTCTCAATGGTAGCAGATGACAGAACGAGGAGTAATGGTCTCAAGTTGCAGTGGGGGAGGTTTAGATTGGATATTAGGAAAAACTTTTTCACTAAGAGGGTGGTGAAACACTGGAATGCGTTACCTAGGGAGGTGGTAGAATCTCCTTCCTTAGAGGTTTTTAAGGTCAGGCTTGACAAAGCCCTGGCTGGGATGATTTAACTGGGAATTGGTCCTGCTTCGAGCAGGGGGTTGGACTAGATGACCTTCAGGGGTCCCTTCCAACCCTGATATTCTATGATTCTATGAGTATGGTAATACTGAATCAGGGTGTTCATTTTTCCATAGTCAACAGGATTTTTTTAATCATCTTATGAAAAAAATATCAAACATTTTTCTTTTTCCTTTTATTGCTCACATTACGAAAGACCATCAGATATATTCACAGACTTCATTCAACAGTTCCGTTATAAAATCTTACTTTTTATATAATTTAGAAAATTCTCAGAATTGTTATGTTGACACATTTTATTGATGTTATGAAAAACCATTAGATTTATTCATATTTAATTCAGCAGTTCCATTACAACATCTCACTTTTTTATATAACAAATTGTCAGAATTGCTATGTTGACACATTCCCCAAACTAGCAAAATGATATAAATCTTTACGCACTAGATAAGAATTAGGGGCCAGATCTGCTCTACACTATGGCCTCTTTGAAGGCCCAAAACAGTAAAGCTGCCTTAAATGGGCAGCTGGAGATTCCCCTGACATGTTGGAAATTCCAAATGTCATAAAGCCAGCATATCCATCTCAACACCATACTCTCACTCTTTATAGGAAAGTATTGGAGATTTAAGGGACATGGTCAGAGTTCACTGAGCTCCAGCGTTTCCTGCCAGTGTAATGGCCCCTATGCCATTACAAGCCAGTGTAAATTAAAGCAGCCCTGAGGACTCAGGTATACTCATCTTTACATTCCTCTCTTCTCAGACGCAGTGAGCAGAGTTCTGGCCTTTATACTTCAAAACAGATAGGCAATCTTTTGGGGCAAACTGATTGCCTATTAACGCAGAAGGAAGAGACATGAAATGACCTAAGTCTAAGGAAATGAGTTGTTAAAGAAAATGATATTAAGAAAATTATGTCCTCTTAGGAATATCATTCCTCTGATATCTGATTCATTTCTAGTGATATATGTTGGTAAAACTCATTTGAACCTTCATAGCTTCTAAACATGGCATAAGGTAAATCAATGGCTCAAAAGTAGAATTAACCTTTTCAAATGTAGTGGAATTTGTTTTGTTTTTTACCCACTTGTTATAACAGATTTCCCTCTCCCATTTACTTTGCTTTTGCAGTCTCAAAATATATACTATATTAGCTTGCTGATTGGTTGAGTTTGAACTAATCTTTTTGTTGGCAACTGTAAAGGCGTTAAGTAGGGGATTTGGATATCCTGTCAGACACCCACATTTGATAACTGGGCTTTCTGCATTTGCAGCTGCAGGCTTACTTGTAGCATCTCTCTCTTGCTTTCTGATTATACTATCTACAAAGTACAAAAAGTCTCTTTCACATGAAGGGGTTGAAGAGATAATGCAAAAATTGCCAATCTTTAAATATTAGCATTAAACCAAATAAAATACTACTGACCACTTTTTACAGCTGCCAGCAAAAAAAGAAGTTATTCAAACTCAAGCAATCAACAAGCTAATGTGGTACATATTTTGAGATGGTAAAAGAAAGATTAACGGGAGAGGAAAATCTGTTATAACAAATAGGTAAAAGAGCAAAACAAATGCCACTACATTTTAACAGATTAGTTCTATTTTTGTGCCATTAATTTACCTTACAGCGTGTTCACAAGCTATGAAGGTTAAAATGACTTTCATCAATATGTATCATAGAAATTAGCCAGCTATTGGAGGAATGATATTCCTAAGAGAACATACCATTTTCTTTAAAAATTCTATATGAAATGAACCAAATCTAAGGAAATTAGTATCTTTTCCTTTCTGCATTAAAATGGAATAAATTTGTCCCAAAAGTTTAGCTACCTGTACTAATGACATCAATGGAATTTACATTGAAACACATGTGCAAAGTTCTAGCAGAAGAGGCAAAAGAGAGTAACCATGTCCAGCTTCAGTCCCAAGCCAAATTCCCACTACTTCTCCAGGGCTAGATGCTAAGGGACCTGCAAGCCAGGAATTCAATCCACAAATCTGTGGGATCTTTGTTTATAATCTGATATTGCTTAGAGCGTTCTTGGAAAGCCTCCAAATCTTGGGGCCTCCTTAGAAATTTCCCTGTAGCCCTGTCCAAACTTATACCCACAGGATTGGAAGCCTTTCTCAAAAAAAACAAAAAAAAAAATCAACAAAACAATTTAATGTCATTGTCTCTTGAGTTTAGCAAATCAGATTGAGAAATTAATTCTAAGCATAATTAGAATTCAGTGAGAATTCATTTGATGCACTAAATTCATGTAACACTTCTGAAACAGCAATAAAGGGACAGTCAACTTTAAATCTAGTTAATTTAAAAAGAGTGAAAAGTAAATTCAGGTACTATGCCTATCCATGAGTCTCCCTCCCAATTTCTGTGGTCTGGAAATAACATTTTCCTTTTTTTTAAAAAATGCTTTTCTCTCCACTGTTGCTTCATGAAAGACTCATAGAAACAATAGAAAACTAAATAATTAATGACAATACAGAGCAGCAAAACTGCCCATACTAAGTGATGTCAAATCCACAAAGTAAACAAAAGTGGGGAGGGGGGGATGAAAAACATTGTCTCTAATTTATACCAGATGTTCTCAGCCTTTCCAGACTATTGTACCGCTTTCAGAAGTCTTATTTCTCTTGCGTACCCCAAGCTTCATCTCACTTAAAAACTACTTGCTTACAAAATCACACATAAAAATATAGAAGTGTCCCAGCACACTCCTACTGAAAAATTGCTGACTTTCTCATTTTTACCATATAAATTATAAAATAAATTGACTGGAATATAAATATTGTTCTTACATTTCAGTGTATAGTATATAGAGAGCAGTATAAACAAGTCACTGTCTGCATGAAATTTTCATTTGTACTGACTTTGCTAGTGACTTTACGTAGCCTGTTGTAAAACTAGGCAAATATCTCGATGAGTTCATGTTCCCCCCGGAAGACCTCTGCGTACCTCCAAGGGTACGTGGACCCCTGGTTGAGAACTACTGATTTTTACTAACCTTATATGTTACTTGTAACAATAGGTAAATATTTCTGGACAAATTTGTAATTTTTAAGTTGGTTGTGTCCCTTTAAACATTTTATTTCAAATATTTGAAAACAGGGTCAAAATGTATTGCTGATCAGAACCGTAACTGTAAAATTGTATCTTGTTACTACATACTTCTGCTCACAATGAGGTCTATTATCCTTTCAGTGAACACAGTTCATCCCCGGCATAGTTCCATAAGGCTAGAGTCTGTGTTAAAATATGCCATCATAAATCAAAAGTACGTTCACTGGCTTCAGTGGAATTACCCCAGATTTACATCACTGTCACTAAGAGAATCTGAAACTATGAAGTTACACTAGGGATGAATTTGGCCTACTGTGTGCATATCTGGGTATTTTTATTGTTGTTATTAACTTGTATTATAGTATTGGCTAGAGACTGCCTAGAAATCGGAGAATAGATCACCATTCTTCTCTAAGATTAAAACTGGGAAATCCAGCTGCTGAAAGATAAATGTTGACAGTGAGGAAAAAGTTTTCAAATATTTTTAAATTACAACTGAATAGTTTAATAGCAAATAGAATCAGAACTGCACCACCATCCATCCTTTTTGTTAGGAAAATACTAAGGTGGTTGCCTTTACCAAAAGATGGATTTGCTGCACATGAAAGATACTAGCCTGAAAACAATAGAGACTAGAATCCTGTATATCCCTGGAACAGATTCAGACAAGCATCACTGCAAGATTCCCCAGACCATCAAGCTAATATATCTTAATCCTAAACTTTTAATCCGGTAAAATGTAGAGAATGTCCTTGCTTCAGAGATTGTTCAATTTAGTCTCCATGTCCATTTAATTCTTGGCCTCTCTAGTGAGATAGCCAAATATGTCTTGGTTGAGAGGAGATATGATTGCTCTCTATAAATATATCAGAGGGATAAATACCGAAGAGGGAGAGGAATTATTTAAGATCAGTACCAATGTGGACACAAGAACAAATGGATATAAACTGGTCATTGGGAAGTTTAGACTTGAAATTAGACAAAGGTTTCTAACCATCCGAGGAGTGAAGTTTTGGAATAGCCTTCCAAGGGAAGCAGTGGGGGCAAAAGACCTATCCGGCTTTAAGATTAGACTCGATAAGTTTATGGAGGAGATGGTATGATGGGATAACATGATTTTGGCAATTAATTGATCTTTAAATATTCATGGTAAATAGGCCTAATAGCCTGTGATGGGATGTTAGATGAGATGGGATCTGAGTTACTACAGAAAATTCTTTCCTAGGTATCTGGCTGGTGAATCTTGCCCATATGCTCAGGGTTTAGCTGATTGCCATATTTGGGGTCGGGAAGGAAATGGAAGAGGCCCTGGAGGTTTTTCCACCTTCCTCTGTGGCATGGGGCACAGGTCACTTGCTGGAGGATTCTCTGCTCCTTGAAGTCTTTAAACCACGATTTGAGGACTTCAGTAGCTCAGACATAGGGTGAGAGGTTTTTCGCAGGAGTGGGTAGGTGAGATTCTGTGGCCTGCGTTGTGCAGGAGGTCAGACTAGATGATCATCATGGTCCCTTCTGATCTTAATATCTATGAAATCTATGTCCTTAAACTAGTTAGATGGCTCAACAAAAGTAAAACCACAGAAATCAGTAGGATTTTTCAGCATGAACAAATCAGAATAAGTTACCGTAGGCAAAACAAAAAATATGCATAACAGAAGTTTCCCCAAATTGGGGTTCATCATGTTTGGCACTGCAATGGGAAGTTCCCTCTTTTCTTTCTCTCCAGCAGCTCCTCTCAGGACTCTTCCATTGAGCACATGCGCAAAGGAAGAAGTAAATGAAGTTGATATTAATGTCTTGATATACTACTGGCAATGAAGAAGTAGTGCCCCTGCATCCTATATCATATAAAGCCAAGTGAGATGGCTGTTTCTGTGATGCGAATCTCTCTACTAGGAACAGGACTGAGACCACAAACAAATGACTAACTAAAAATTATTTCCAGCATTACCTACCTGAACTGATCAGACTAACGGAGCAAGAGTCCTACATCCTACCATTTCACAAAATCGAACACTAAACGTATTTATAATTGGGGTGTATGTAAGTGTGTGTATATAGTGTCAATTAAAGTATAAACCTCTAATCTACTTATATCAACATTTGATACAATATAGCAACTGAAGATGATTTAATAACTAAACTTTGGTTAGTGAGGATAGCAGAAAGCGATATTTAATTTTACTACAGGGCATGACATTACACTCTAACACATTCTAAAAATCATGCTTAAAGCACTAATTTTCAAATATGAATTTCAGTTTCTCTACTGTAGTGAAGGAAAACAGCAAAACGTCTGCAAGTACCAAGACTGAGAAAAATTGCTTTAGACCAAATAAATGCAAGTAGATTACCAGAAAACAGTACTTCATAGAAATTAACAAAGATTCCCATGAAAGAAGAAGGAGAAACTTCAGAAATATATAAGATATCAATTACAGTATGATGATTTCATAAGCCTGTCACAGTCTATGCAGTTTTTAAAAGAGAAAGAAATCTGAAGCAGAACTCCTTTCCTTTTGATTTCTGCATACATTATGACAAAACAGAACCAAGCTGAACATAATTAAAACATCATAGTTATCTCCAGGTCCTCGTAACTTCTGCAAACCAAACCATTTGTACATTCCTCTTGTAATATATTTTGTCACAAGAACCTTATAATAAAAATACATCCTTATATACCTGGCTGTCAGTAACTTTAGAGAAATTAATATAATATACTGTACTGATTAAAGTCTTGATCCTGCATGTTGCTTAAGCTTCAACACCTTACAATATCAGGGCCTAAATTAGTAATATCCTTAAGATAAAAAGAAAAACAATGTCACAGACAGGGTCAGTTCTCATCCAGTCCTCATAATGAAGGGCCACGGAGTTAAAGAGGAAGAAAATACGGGGTGGATTCTCACCTATTAATGAGGAAGGAGACCACTGGTGGATGAATGGGGAGAGAGAAAGAGACACTGACTGTCAAAATGTACAGAATTTACTCATCAAAAAACCAACACAACTTAGCTTACAGTAGAACCTGGTAAAATGCAACTTTCAATGAAAAATCAACTAGTTAATAGATTGCCTTAAAATATGGAAAACAAGGCATTTTAAACTGCCAGTCATATTTTACACTCAGCTACTTCCATGCATAGAAATCTGGCCCAAGTAAACTTTATACTAAATTTTAAAATTTAATTTGCACCTAATTTCTAATCGCATTTACCTTGTTGTAACTTTTACAGTTCCTTGTAGGTCAATGCTGTTATTAAGCACACAGGTACCCAGAATAGATTGATTTAAATCACCAAATGGAAAGCCTTGATTTAAACCATTGATTTTAATCAACTTTTCCATTGGTACTTCAGTTATTTTCAAAAGAAAGGTGCATTTTCCTTGGTTGATATTACCATTAAAGCATGTTGATTTACAACCAAATAGAGCCTTTACACTAAATATGGTAAATATTTTTGATACCTAGGATACGCTATAACTATATACATTTATTTAAGCAATTACATAGCGTATTTTCAGCTTCTTGTTAAGTGTACATTTTTGTATATTAGAAAATGTTGAATGATATATTCCTTATTAACTTTTTGTACATATTTGTGTCAAGCTGCATTAACTGTACAGTAACTGGAATTTAATTAACACACAAAATACCACATAACATTTATTTTTATTAAAAAATCCTTTCATGTTTTGAATACATAAATTTCTCTTATCAAAACATGTTTCACATGCACAACTAAATGATTTATTAAACCAAGGGATTAACCGCAGACAGTGAATTAAGCTGATTATTTCAGGTCAGTCTTTCAAATATGCCTACGTGAAAGCGACTGCCGCTTATGTTCCTCTTTGCCTAAGTCTCTTGAAAATGAGAAGGAGTCTCCTAAATTACTCAGGCTGTCCTTCAAACTTTTAAAACTAGTCGAGCTCATCCCCGGCCTCATTTTCATTCATAAACTGGAAGAGAAGGACAAGCTTTCCTGCATTTTCAACGTCCTATCGATTTCTCAACTTTGAATGAATTACTCCAAAGGAAGAAAACGTGCTTTCTGTGCCCGCAGAAGAGGCTACTGCTCTCCAAGGCTGGTTTAGCACGCCAACAAACTCTGGTTCCCGCTGCTTAGCTAGTGACTCCCGCCAGTCCGGTGGTGTGAGTCTCTTTAAACTCTCACCAGCGAGCACATATTGCTTGAACGGTTCGCCACGTGCCCCGTCCAAGGGAGACCCCTCGAGCCGCCCCTATCCCGAGCGAGGAGGCCTTGGGCGCCTGCCCCCGCACCCCCTTTCCGCCCCACTTCTCTGAGGCGAGCCAGGGACGGGGCGTCCAACTGCGCATGCGCTACGGAGCGCTGCCGCCCCCCTCTCACCGCACTTCAAAGGGAGGGAGGGAGGGAAAGCGCTTCAAGCGCATGCGCTCCAGCGAAAGATGGCAAGGAAGAGAGCGCCCGCAGTAAGGCAGGATCAGTGCGCGTGGGCGCTTGTATAACTCAGGGAAGAGGGAGCACGGTGCGCCTGCGCTGACGCCGAGGACGGGTGGGTCAGTGCGCGCTGCGCATGTGCGAGGGTCCACGTTCCTCCTCGAGTCGCCTCTCCCCCGCCCCCCACAGAGATCGTCATCTCGGCGGGCCTGGGTGGGCTCAGTCAGGCGCCTCACCCACCAGCGCGGGGACGAGCCCGGGGACGGGAGCCGCCCTACCTGAGACCCGGATGCTCTGGCTCCGGCCGGGCAGGGCCTCCGCTCTGCTGGGCAGCCGGGAGGCCGAGTCTCCCATCGCGGAAGGCGAGCCGAGGAGAGTACGGAGGAGGCGGCGTGGCGCCACGGTCATCGCCCCCGCGAGCGTCGGGAGCCCGCCAACAGCCGGCCGGCGCGCGCGAGCCGTTGGTGGGTGGCGGGGGGGGCGCGAGAGACCCGCCTCCTGCCGGCGGCTGCGTGGCTTGCACGAGAGGCGTCGCGGTGCCCAGCTTACATAGAAGCGTTGGGTGAGCGCTGAGAGCGTGCGGCTCCCGGGCTCTGCCCGCGGCGGGGGTGTCAGCATGTTCACACACACCCCCCCCAGCTCTGCCCGCGGCTGTGGTGTGAGCACCCCCCCCACACACACATACCTTCCCAGCTCTGCCCGCAGCTGGAGTGTCAGCACACACACACATCTCCCCACGGCTCAGGTGTGAACCCACACATCCACCCCTCTCCCTGGCTCTGCCTGAGGCTGGGGTGTCAGCACCCTGCCCCACACACACACACACCCCTCCCCAGCTCTGCCTGCAGCTCGGGTGTCAGCACACGCACACACCCCGCTCCCCAGCTCTGCCTGCGGCTCGGGTGTGAGCACCCCACACACACACACCCTTCTCTGGGCTCTGCCTATGCTGGGTAAGGTCGCCAACCCTCCACAGAATCATAGATTTTAAGGTCCGAAGGGACCATGATGATCATAGAATATCAGGGTTGGAAGGGACCTCAGGAGGTCATCTAGTCCAACCCCCTGCTCAAAGCAGGACCAATGCCCAACTAAATCATCCCAGCCAGGGCTTTGTCAAGCCTGACCTTAAAAACTTCTAAGGAAGGAGATTGTACCACCTCCCTAGGTAACGCATTCCAGTGTTTCACCACCCTCCTAGTGAAAAAGTTTTTCCTAATAGCCAACCTAAACCTCCCCCACTGCAACGTGAGACCATTACTCCTTGTCCTGTCCTCTTCTACCACTGAGAATAGTCTAGAACCATCCTCTCTGGAACCACCTCTCAGGTAGTTGAAAGCAGCTATCAAATCCCCCCTCATTCTTCTCTTCTGCAGACTAAACAATCCCAGTTCCCTCAGCCTCTCCTCATAAGTCATGTGTTCCAGACCCCTAATCATTTTTGTTGCCCTTCGCTGGACTCTCCAATTTATCCACATCCTTCTTGTAGTGTGGGGCCCAAAACTGGACACAGCACTCCAGATGAGGCCTCACCAATGTCGAATAGAGGGGAAAGATCACGTCCCTCAATCTGCTTGCTATGCCCCTACTTATACATCCCAAAATGCCATTGGCCTTCTTGGCAACAAGGGCACACTGCTGATTCATATCCAGCTTCTCGTCCACTGTCACCCCTAGGTCCTTTTCCGCAGAACTGCTGCCTAGCCATTCGGTCCCTAGTCTGTAGCTGTGCATTGGGTTCTTCCGTCCTAAGTGCAGGACGCTGCACTTATCCTTATTGAACCTCATCAGATTTCTTTTGGCCCAATCCTCCAATTTGTCTAGGTCCCTCTGTATCCTATCCCTGCCCTCCAACGTATCTACCACTCCTCCCAGTTTAGTATCATCCGCAAATTTGCTGAGTGCAATGCACACCATCCTCCAGATCATTTATGATTATCTAGTCTGACCTCCTGCACAACGCAGGCCACAGAATCTCACCCACCCACTCCTGTAACAAACCCCTGACTTATGTCTGAGCTATTGAAGTCCTCAAATCATGGTTTAAAGACTTCAAGGTGTAGAGAATCCTCCAGCAATTGACCTGTGCCCCATGCTGCAGAGGAAGGTGAAAAACCCCCATTGCCTCTGCTAGTCTGCCCTGGAGGAAAATTCCTTCCCGACCCCAAATATGGCCATCAGCTAAACCCTGAACATGTGGGCAAGACTCACCAGCCAGACACCCAGGAAAGAATTCTCCATAGTAACTCAGATCCCACCTCATCTAACATCCCATCAGAGGCCATTGGGCATATCTACCGCTAATAGTCGAAGATCTGTTAATTGCCAAAATTAGGCTATCGCATCATATCATCTCCTCCCCACAGGTTTGGCCTGGAGTCTCCAGGAATTAAAGATGAATCTTTAATTAAATATTGTCATGTGATAAAACCTCCAGGAATATGTCTGACTAGAATTGGCAATCCTAGTCCTCCAACAGGTATACCCAGCCAATAAACACACACACACCCATCCCTGGGCTCTGCCTGTCCTAGGGTTGGTATACACCCCCACACACACACGCACACCCTTTCCCAGGCTCTGCCTGTACTGCAACGGGTATACCCGACACACACTCCCCTCCCCAAGCTCTGCATGTCCTGGGGTGGGTATTCACACACACACACACCCCTCCCTGGTCTCTGCCTGCCCCGGGGCAGGTATACCCACCATACAATGCACACAAACTCCCTTCCCTGGTCTCTGCCTGTCCTGGGGTGAGTATACCCAACACTGCCCCCCCACGCTTCCCTCCCGGGCTCTGCCTGCCTTGGGGCAGGTGTACCCACCTAAGTTCCCTGTAAGCTGCCCAGCAACCTATTTAGCACCTCGCAGGCACCCAGGGAACCTGCCAGGGGAGGGGTGCCCCTCCCTCAGCCCCCACCTAGCCTAGCCTTCAACCTGCCACTGCCGGGGTGCCCAGAGGGGGCCGGCCCCAGGTGCAGCAGGAGCAGCCTGGCCTCAAGCGTGGCCAGGGCAGTACAGCCCAGGCCGACCCTAGCCAGCGTGGCCCAGACCCAGATGCGGCCAGAGCGGCTCGGCCCCAGGGGCGGCCCTCCCCCGGCCTGGACCTGTTGGGGCTGAGCGAGGGATGCCTATTCTGCAGCCGCAGAGCTACCACCCCACCCCCAGTCCAGGTGCTGCTGTGGGGAGAGAGAGCTGGGGGGAGTTCTCTCTCCCTGCCGTAGCCCTGGAGCACCCTCCTGCACCCCAAAGCCCTCACCCCGTGCACCCAACCCTCTGCCCTATCCCTGAGCCCCTCATCCCCAGCCCCACCCCAAAGCTCACACCCCAACTGGAGCCCTCATCCCCTGCACCCAACCCTCTGCCCCATCCCTGAGCCCCCTCCCATACTTCGAACCCTTTGGTCCCACCCCCACCACATGAATTTTGTTATGTGCACCAATATGAAGGTGATGTGTCACACATCACTGCCATATTGGTGT
Organism: Caretta caretta; assembly: GCF_965140235.1. NCBI lineage: Eukaryota > Metazoa > Chordata > Testudines > Cheloniidae > Caretta > Caretta caretta. Next base: position 9,112,625 of record NC_134208.1, on the reverse strand, counting down.
ACACAACAAAATTAATTCTGCACATGGGTGGAAAAATTAGAGGGAACACTGATACCCACCACCCCATGCACACCCATTCCCCTCCCTGGTCTCTGCCTGTCCTGGGGCAAGTATACCCAACACCACACACACACACACTCCCCTCCCCAGGCTCTGCCTGTCCTGGAATGGGTATACCGAACCACACACAGACCTCTCCCTGGACTCTGCCCATACTGGGGTGTGAGTACCCAACCCTCCGCCATACACCGCCCTCCTCGAGGCTCTGTCTGTTCTGGGGCAGGTATACCCAACCAACTCCCCCCACAAACATACTGGCTTTGCTTGTCCAACTCCACACAGACTCCCCTCCCAGGCTCTGCCTCCACACACCCATACTTCCCTGGGCTCTGCCTACCCTGCAGTGTGATGCCTAACTGTGCCCCCAACTCTCTGCCCCTGGCTGTGCCAGCCCTGGGGTAAGAGCACCCCTCTTCCCACCGGACAGACAGCTACCTCCCCAGGCTCTGTGCGTCCCTACCCCACACACCCCACCCTGAGTTCTGCCCTGGGGTCTGCATAAACCTGGGCTCTGCCTGCCCTGGAGTTTGCACACACTTACCTTATTTACATTGGGCTGATGTGCATACCCCACTTGGCTGTGTGTGCACTGGGTTATGCACACACAACTGTGGAAGCAAACCTGCTACAGCATGGAGAGTTTGTATGTGCGCTATGGTGTAACTCCTTCTTTACTGCGCTGAGATATGGACATGCACCCAGTTAGTGCTTACATCCAAACTAATTCAGTGCTTGTGCCATAACATTACATCTGCTCACAAAGTAGATGTACCAGTAGGTATTAGGGCAGCGGTCTCCAAAGTGGGGTGCGCATGTAGAACTGATCAATGAAATTGTTTTTAATTGTTCACTTTATTAATATAACTTCATAAGTCAAGTTTTATGAATGAAACTATGTTCATTCATAAAACCAGGTACCCCAATAATTGGCTAATTGAGTTTCACTTGCAATCCAATTGTTGCTTAAATCACTGAAATTTACACTGTTTCGACATTCTGCTCACGAAAGCTTATGCTCAAATAAATGTGTTAGTCTCTAAGGTGCCACAAGTACTCCTTTTCTTTTTGTGAATACAGACTAACACGGTTGCTACTCTGAAAATTGTAACTTCTGTTCACTGTTTGCCGTTCCTTACGCTTGTCCATATTGTAACTCAAACTCCATTTTAACTTGTCCCAAACTCCATTTTAAAATGCTCACTCTGTTTTGTAAAAGCTTGCTGCAACCTTCATTTTTACAAAAATTTTAATAGTTTAGTTTAGATGTGTGAATGAGGTTTGTATGGATGATGGAATCAACCTGCAGCCCCAGCCTGTCCTGATGAAATAAAGTGTAAAAACCCAACGGCTGAAGATGCAGATAACAGCCCTGACAAAGTAAGAGGAGTCCACCCTCAAAAGAACAAAAGTACAATTGAAGAAACATCAAAGCCAGGTCCTAGGCTGAAAGTCATGTTTGCAACTGACAGGTGATCAATCACACTGAACCCAGAGGCAGCGTGATACAGGAAGACCGATAGACTCTGGATTCAAACTAAAGCCTACAAAAAGGATGGGGGAGATGGAAGACTTTGAAGGATAACATTCTGCTGCCAACATGGAAGGGCATCAGTGCATGCCCAACAGAGACCCAGCTTTTCCTTGTGCCCGGCTTTCCTGGCCAGTTAGCTGCCACAAGCTACGAACCCAGGCCACAAACTCAAGCTACATTCAGGACTGGTAACTATACAGCAGCTGCAGAACCTGTGTGTGTGTATGAATGAATGTGTGAATGTATGAAATGTTACAGCTATAACTGACTGCCTACTATGATTCTTTTTGTAGTCACAATAAATGTGACATTTTGTCTTATCCCCTTTAATAAGATCCTGCTGGTTATTTTATTGGTATAACGTGCACCCCAGGGGGTGCGCAAGATGATCAATCGGGGGGCGCAGCAGGAGGAGCGCCGCCAGAGCAAAAGGGCGGTGTGGCAGGAGGAACACCACCGGAGGGGGGAAAAAAGGAAAGAGCAGGGTGGGCCTGACTCCTCCGGCCCGTGGTGGAGCAGTGGCAGCCAGCGGCCGGAAAGAAGCAGCACTTTCCCCTTCAAAGCCGGCTGGAGAGAAGTGGCGCTTTGAAGGGGAAAGCGCCGCTTCTCTCCAGCCGCTGGCTGCGTGGCTGCCCCTGCTCCTCCTGAGTCTCTCCAGCCCGTGCTCGCAGGGCCGTGTTCCGAAAGGGGCTTTAGAGCTGAAGGCCAGCGCCCCCTTAGCCCAGGGCCCTGAAGCTCCTAAAGCCCCTGTGTTCCGGGTGGCCCTGCCTAACGTGGGTGGGGGTGCAGCTCCCAGAATCGTGGCTCCCAGAATCGTGACCATGGGGTTGGCGCTGCGCAGAGCCACCTGCACACCCCCTGCACCAAACAGGAGCTGCCCCAGGTAAGTGCTCTGCACCTCCTGCCTGCCCCAGCCCTGAGCACCCTCCCACACCCCAACTCCCTCCCAGACCCCGCACCCCACCCTGAGCGCCTGCTGTATCACAAAGTGTTAAACCAAGATTTTCAAAAATAATAAAGCATATTCAATCACACTGCTCTCACTAAAAATATTAATATTTTTAATGAGAGCAAAAACGTTTTTAGTACCGATAATAAAATAAAATAAAAATTTTAAAAAATAGTGTTTATTTCATCTTTTATCACATTGTTTTCAATTTCTATTTTTTGTGTATGTTTTATTTACATAATATATTAGTATAGTAGTACATGCATATAATTTATACATAAATATACATATATTAGGAGTGTGTGCTCAAAAAATTTTACTGATAGGGGTGCGCGGTCAAAAAAGTTTGGAGACCAACATACTAGGGGATCAGAGCACTCATCAGTATGTATTGAGTGTGTAGAGAAAACATGCATACACAGTATGCTCTGATTACATGCAGGCTAATGTTATGCAGGACTCACACGCTTTTCACACTAAAGATGAGACAACAGAGACATACAGTCTGTGAACAGGACCCATTGCATTGTGTCATTATATGTGATCAACAAATGTCCTGTTCATGAGGGGGAATAAAAAATAATTTCATAAGCCTCTATTTGGAAAGATGGTCCACAAACTATTCATAGGTCCACACAGAAGAATTCAAGGTTACATAAAGAATATTGAAAGAGTTAAAAGGACTTCTTAGAAAGATAATAAGAATGATTCAGGGCAACATTTACATGGAGGGAGATTGAAAAGGTTGGGATTGTTTACCTTAATAAAGAGCTGAATACGAGGGGACTTGATAAAAGTACATAAAATAATGACTGGTTTAGAGAAAATAGATCAGGAGCTTCTATCTCAAGAACAAGGGGACAGGCAATAAAATAGAAAGCAAATTAAAAACTAATACAAAGAAATACTTTTCCACTCACCATATAAATTGACTGGCCCTTGCCACATGATGTTGTTGAGGCCAATAATTTAGTAAGATTCAGAGAGGGATTGAATATTTATAGGGATATCAAGAATATCCAGAGTGAGAGTAGTTGGTGCAAAAATAATCTGGAAAAGATAAGAACCTCGTGCTTCACAATTTAAGGCAGTTGCTAACTCTTAGAAGTTCAGATGAGACCTAATGTGTGGGGGCCAGATTATTCCACATCTGTGTAATGTTGGGTTCTTGCACCTTCCTCTGAAACATCTGGTGCAGACCATTGTTGGAGATATGATACTGTACAAGATGGAATTTGGGTTTGATTTAATCTGGCAATTCCGGTGTTCCCAAGGAGAACAATGTGCACTTTGACTCATTCACTATCAATTGTAGGCAATTCTGCCATTTCAAATTTTGTATAATTTTATTAATAATAATCATTTAGGCTGGCATATATAGCATTTCATTGAAATGAACACAGTACAAGAACCTATAGAATTCCATAACTCATAGTAATGAACTAATGTTCTCATTCAGTCTGGTACAGTAAATAAATTACTAAATTACAGTAAATAAATTACTAGGAATCAGAAGTGCTGAATAGCAAAGCAAGAATTTCATTTAAAACATACACCCACCTAATTAAATGTTTAAATGTTTTCTCATTATTTGCCGTCTTTTCTGAGCTGACATTTCCTATCTCTTATTTGCCTTTTATTCAGTGAAGAAGCCCCTGAAGATTGGTCAGAATTTTCAAACACATTTGCCATCATGCTGATCAGCATTGTCTCTTTGTTTCCTTGTGCTCAGCCATTGGACTGTATCCATCTGTTGTCTCTGGACTTATACTTAGATTGTAAGCTCTTTGCAGCAGGAACTGTCTTTTTGTAGACATTGTAGCTATAGAATAGGTTCTTTCATCCATTCCACGGACTGAAATTTGATGGAGGGGTCTAAAAATTGTAGTTCTAAATTTAAGTATAATTTCTGGGCATAGATATGTAATTTAACTGATAGCCATAATCACGTTATCTTTTATTAATTAATAACCTTTTTCTCCCTTTTTTCTTATGATGCGCCAAACAACTTCTATGTGCTAACTTATAAAACAAATACAAATGTCCTGTACATCAGAAAAGGCCAACATACTTATACAATGCTTGGATTCCTGCATTTTTGTCATGGTATTCCGAGCGCACAGATTTTTATGGTACGTATCAACAACAAGGAAATCAGTCAAGAGGAAAACAGGCTAAGGGGTAGGGATCCATCTCCTGCCTTTCATCCAGGCCACCTGTAAGGAACTTTAGTCAACCAGTTCTAAGAAACTCCCAAATTTACTTAAAATGTTCTACTGTTTGCCATCTATTGCATGTGATTCCTTCCTTCCCAGCCAGGTCTGCCAGGCCTTTTTGTCAGGGTGTTGGATTTACTTTTCCAAGGTCGTAAAATGTGATGTCTTACAACCAGTAGAGCTCAATGTCGCCATCCCCTTTGGTATAATGATAGCCTCCATGTATTTTTATATGACCCAGTATGCAGGTATCAGCTTTAAGGTTGAGTAAGTCTTTAGGATCATGCAGTGTAGTTGTAGCTGTGTCGGTCCCAGGATATTAGAATGACAAGGTGGCTGAGGTAATATCAGGTCTGAAGAAGAACTCTGTGTGGCACAAAATCTTGTCGTTCTCACCAACAGAAGGTGGTTCAATAAAATATATTACCTCACCCAACTTATCTCTCCCTAGAGTCACGTTAATTCTGGTTTAATACCATCCCAGAAGCTTGAAACAATAGGGCATGGTCGAAATATACATGCACACCTCCAACACTGATCACTGGGGCAGCTTTAATTTTGTAAGTTCCTTGTGGGGACCAATGCACCCTCAAGACATTCTTTTGTTGAATGAGCTGTAATTGGTCAAGGGCTCTTTAATCTCATATTGCTCTAGTTCACTGTCGGGGTGAGATATTTATTGCCAATTCTTTGTTCCATTTTTGCCTCATTTCATCTATATTTACTCATTAGTGGGTCATTAGGAACTCATAGTGTAGCAGGCAGTCTGGGGAAATAGTACACAATTGGAAGAGTTCTATGCACGTTTTTCCATACCAAATTCTGAGATGAGCAAGTGACAGAGTTGAATGTTGAATAGTGCAGTAATTGGTAGTTTGTATTGTAGTTGGAGAGACATAAATGATGTGATCTGGCCTTCAGTTATTTTTATATATATAAGTTTGTCTCCTTCCATTCAGTTTTTCCTTATTAATCTGGATAGCGTGTTCATTTTTATAAGTTTTATTTTTCCCCAGAGTCAAAGGGGGATAGCTTTCCATTTACCCAGTTCATTTGTGATTTCTGTAGTAATTGGGTCTAAATTGATTATAACTATTTGCTTTAAATCTTTGGGGATCAGTGTTCTTAGGTATTTTAATACCATAGACTGCATTAAAAATCCCACTGACTAAGCAAAGCCCGGTATCTGTATTAAATTAGTCCTAATGTTTGGACTTGCTTCACGTAGTCTTATATCAGGACAAAAGGCCTGAAACATGCAATGAGTTCTAATTGGGTATCAAACTATGTTAGGGTACGAATGTAGAACCAGTGCATCAGCCACATATAACATAATTTTTTGTCCTATCTAACCATCTTAATATCCGTTATATCTTTCTAGTGCTATAAAACTGTAGTTGTATTGCTGAATTGCTGGAGATTGACTGACCCACTAGGTAAATCCAACCTAATTTACATGTACAATTTGAAAAATAATTTTCCAGCCTATAAACAAGGGCTTTGGCAAGAATCTTTGCATCACAGTTTATCAGTGAAATGGGCCTGTAACTTGAGTGGTTAGTGAGATCTTTCCATGGCTTGGGTATAACAAATATAATTGCCTCTCGCACTAGGGGATTTAGGGAGCCACTTTTTTTGTCCTTGTTGAACATACAAAGGAATCTGTGGGATATATGGGATTTTTATTAAACTAAATTGGAAATTCCTCATTGTCCAGGGACTTACCACACTCCATTTCTTCCCCATTTATGTCTATTTCCCTATAGGATGAACAAGGTGTCTAAGAACTCCTTCTGGTCTTCTGAGGTGCCTGGCAAAGAAACAGTCAAGGAGTTTGTTCAAGGCCATCATAGGAACTGGTGGGAGGATCTACTTTGTGTAATTCTAAATAAAAGAGCCAAAATTGGTTGTTATTGTCTGTGTCATGCATGTTTTTCTTTCAGCATCATGTATTAGGGTGTTTTACCTGTTGGATTTTTGTTTCAGCCTAAATGCTAGGAGTTTGCCTGCCCTCTCCTCTGACTCCCAATAATCTTGTTTAAGGTGAAACTTAACAAATTCTGTTCTTTGTATAATGTGTTTGTTTAAGTTAAATCTCATTTGTACTGGGAAATTTAGGTTGTCAGGCTTGGGTTCTTTGGCATAGTCTTGGTCTAAATTTTTTTTTTAAACAAGGGTTTCATAGCCAGATTATCTCATGTAGTGAGCAGTGATGCCTATATATATCTAACACTCACAAAAATACAACTCAAGCACTCAAAAGTTAAAAAATGGTAGAAGTAGGGTTGGCTGTGCAACCTTAATGTTGCCTCCTTGTGCATGTACATTATGATACAGTAAGCACATGTTCACGTTATTTTTTCCACAGGTCGCCTGTCTTATTCAGTGCACAGAATGGACAGTGCTCATTTAATGATCAGCATTCAGTATTTTGTTTTCTCATTCTTATCTACCACAGATCCTTCAAATCCTTCTCTGAACGCAGAATTATTAATTTCTTCGTGGCCTTTCTCTGGCGCTCATCAATATGGTAAATTACTTGTTTTCACAACACCCTTGTGAGTGATGATATCTTCCCCGTTTTACAGATGGGGAACTGGGTTGTGGCAGATGTGGAGCTGTTACATAATAATTTTACAAATACTGTGATTTAGTTGGTGGGATAGTCACTGGATAGCTATATTGGGTTGTTGGAATTTCGTGTATAAATGTGTACAATAGCACTAGATAAACAGCCTCCCAGCAAACACTTCAGGGCAATTACAAAACAATGGCTGAGCTATTTGCAGTAAAGATGATACTTCCAGACTCCAGCCAAAGATACAGCCCATTTTACTAAGGCTTGGCATCTAGAAATCAAATGGTTTAAAAGATTCTGGAGAGAAAGACTGGGAGTTGCCAATGAGTTGTCTGTAGTAGGAACAGACCGATATGGACACCAACAGAGATCCTACTGGAAGCAGTTGGGGTTTTCCCAAGCTTCAAGGAGATGGTAGACCTTAAGAAAGACAGGCATGTGTATAGGCTGTTTATTGTTTTAAAATCTCTTGCTATGAAATTATGTGGTTATAAATAAACAATGCTTTGCTTTAAGAAGGCTGTCTGGTGATTGGATGCCACTGATCATAGCTCCCATGAGCAGAACTGCAGGTACTGAACCTAAGTCAGGCTTACTGAGGAAATTGTGGTTAGTAGGAGGGGCAGTCAGGGAGCAGTTGGATGGGGCAGAGATTCTTGGGGGGCAGTCAGGGAATAGGGAACGGAGAGGTGTTAGATAGGTGTGGGAGTCCCGGGGGGGGCCTGTCAGGGGGCAGGGGTGTGGGTAGGGGTCAGGGCAGTCAGGGGAGAAGGAGTGGGGGGGTTCAATAGGGAGTGGAATCCTGGGGGGGCAGTTAGGGGTGGGGGGGTCCCAGGAGGGGGCAGTCAGGAGACAAGGAGCGGGGGGGGTAGGATGTGTGATGGGCTCTGAGGGGGGCAATCAGGGGGCAGGAAGAGGGAGGGGGCGGGGGCCAGGCTGTTTGGGGAGGCACAGCCTTCCCTAGCCGGCCCTCCATACAGTTTCGGAACCCCGATGTGGCCCTCAGGCCAAAGAGTTTGCCCACCCCTGTTCTAGAGCTTCTCAATGAAATGGTTATAAGAATTTGTAACATGGCAAAACAATGTATTTTCCCCTAATTTTGTTTTAAGAAATATATTAACCATTTCTGCTTAAACTTCCCAAAACTGTTCAACCGGAGGCAGACACCTGGCATGGAAAATTTGAGCCTGAACAGTTAAAGTTTGGCAAACTTATAAGCAACTAGGGGAAAAAATGTTATAATGAAAGTGTCAGGCAACCTTAAGTATAGATGAGGCTAGCAGAGCCACCTATAATATGTGTAGCTCATGTTACAGCTTGCCTCTAACGGACCATAGAATTATGCCTTGCATCACCAATCAGAAAGACCCATTGCCCCTCCAAAGTTAAATAGTGGCATTAACAAATTGTAAAGAGAATCTCCAGTCAAGGGGGCAAGAGAATTTTATCAGCCATAAATTCCAGCTGTTGTCAGCCCTAGAACAGAACTGAACTCCATCTGCAATTGTGGTGTATATTACCCCAGAAGAATTACAAAAATAGATACAATACAATTATCTACACCATCCATTTTCTGGGGAAGGAAGAAAAGTTTAACCAGTCACGCATTTGTGATCTAGATGAGCATTGAGACACAGATAAAGCTATATAAATTGTACAAAAAATTGAGTGACCCAGGGAAAAAAAGCACTTGTTCTTCTCCGATGGGTATTCACTGGGTGCAGTATTGTACAATACAGCTGTATAATTATTCAGTATAGTGCAGTGAATTGGGATTTACAGGGGGATGTCAAAAACAATGGGCAATATAATAGAGTCTCTACTGTACGTGTGAGGACTGTTTTATCTTGAAAAATGTAATGGGAAGTTAGACACAGTGGAAAGCAACATCAAGTATGAAGCATATACGGAGAGATGTGTTAGAGTGAAAAATTGTCAATAGAAGGTTGTAAAAAGACATATGCCCTCTTTCACAGCTCCAGAGTTAGCTGTATCTTTGACTCCTCACTCAGTCCTTCCATAAAAACCCCTTTCAAGAGACAGGCCCAGCACATGCACGTCTTCTCTCAGAGTGGCATTGTAGCGAAGCAAGGTCGAAGACTCACTGGCACGGCGCCTCCTGCTGGTTGTCTGGGAATTAGCTCTTTCCAGCTTCAGAGCACCCTCCGATGGCCAATGTCCTTCCTGGACCCTGTGCCCCTTTACCTTGGGGTACTGCCCCCTGGCAGTGCCCCCACACTCTAGGTCTCCCCTCCCAGGGGAACTCCAACCCTTTAACCCCACCTTGCCACAGTGGCTACTGCCAGTCGTCATCTAGCCCCCTCTCACTGGAGCAAACTACAGTCCATAATGTCCACTCATCATCATAGAATATCAGAGTTGGAAGGGACCTCAGGAGGTCATCTAGTCCAACCCCCTGCTCAAAGCAAGACCAATCCCCAACTAAACCATCTAAGCCAGGACTTTGTCAAGCTTGACCTTAAAAATCTCTAATGAAGGAGATTCCACCACCTCCCTAGGTAACCCATTCCAGTGCTTCACCACCCTCCTCCTAGTGAAAAAGTTTTTCCTAATATCCAACCTAAACCTCCCCAACTGCAACTTGAGACCATTACTCCTTGTTCTGTCATCTGCTACCACTGAGAACAGTCTATATCAGTGGTCCCCAACCTTCCTGTGGGAATAGCAATATGCTATTCCCAGAAGACTGTGGCGGGCGCCGGACAACCGGCCGTCGAAATGCCACAGCTGAAAAGTGGCAGCAGGAAGAAGTGTCACCGCCAAAATGCCACCAAGATACGGTAACGCTTCTTGGCGGCATTTCGGCAGCAGGGCATCCTACAGGCACACAAAAATTTCCCGGCGGGTGCCAAGGTGCCACGTTGGGGACCCCGGTCTAGATCCATCCTCTTTGGAACCCCCTTTCAGGTAGTTGAAAGCAGCTATCAAATCCCGCCTCATTCTTCTCTTCTGCAGACTAAATAATCCCAGATCCCTCAGCCTCTCCTCATAAGTCATGTGCTCCAGCCCCCTAATCATTTTTGTTGCCTTCCGCTGGACTCTTTCCAATTTTTCCACATCCTTCTTGTAGTATGGGGCCCAAAACTGGACACAGTACTCCAGATGAGACCTCACCAATGCAGAATAGAGGGGAATGATCATGTCCTTCGATCTGCTGGCAATGCTCCTACTAATGCTGCCCAATACGCCATTAGCCTTCTTGGCAACAAGGGCACATGGGCCCCTACCCCGTAGATCCCAACAAACCCCTCACCCTTTCACTACATGCAGCCGGTCAGCTTCCAAATCGTGCCACGGAAATATTTATACACACTCACGCTTCACACCCTTCACGCCCACACCCTGGTGTCCCGCCCTGATACAAAGTGGCGGGACCTCCTGCCACCTTTGGAGGGTGAGCAACCTCAGTCGTCCAGCCTGTATTCCACCTTGGTCCCGAGGCCCGTCGGGGATATTAGTTGGCGGCTCCTTCACGGAGCTGTGAGCACAGGCGTGTTTTTGACATGGTTCACCCCCATCCCGGATACTTGCCCTTTTTGCAATGTGAGGGAAACCCTGGTGCACGTATATTTAGAGTGTGCCAGATTGCAGCCCCTTTTCCGGCTCCTCACGAATATTTTATTACGCTTTTTGGCTCCACTTTTCCCCTCACCTTTTTATCTACACACTCCCCATCCGTGGCCCTACAAAATCGCGAGATCTCCTGGTTAACCTCCTCCTAGCCCTAGCTAAAACAGCCATTTATAAAACCAGAGAAGGGAGGTTGGCTAATGAAGCGTCCTGCGATTGTAGGGCCGTTTTCCGATCCTCAGTACATTCACGTATCCGGGTAGAGTTCCTCTGGGCGGCGTCCACCGACTCCCTTGACACCTTCGAGGAGTGGTGGGCGCTGTCCGAGGTTCTCTGCTCAGTGACCCCATCCGGTTCCCTCCATCTGACCCTTTGATTGAGGGGAAGAGCGAGAGACCCCAGCCCTAGCCGTTGCCGCTGTGGATACCATCATCATTGTCACCTAGGAGGGGTCCCATAACAAGTGGGTGTAATCCCCCCCCAACCCCAAACCGCCCACCCTGCAGCCATGCCCATCTTGTCGGGCACTCTCAGGAGAGGAATAATCGGTGATACTGGGCATGGCACTAGGTAACTCGAGGGGGTGGAAGACCACGAGTGTCGAGGAAGCCCCCCCGCTCTAGGCCACCAGGTAACTCAGGAGGGTGGAAGACCATGAGTGTCGAGGAAGCCCCCCCGCTCTGGACCCAGGCTAGCCTGAACACTTCTCCCTCCTGAAGGCTGCTGTCTTATACCTTCTGTTTGCTCTTGTTGCATAGTTTTGCTTTATCCTCTTTGGTGATTCTTTGTAAGTGTTACACAAATAAAATTATTTTCTGCTTAAAAAAAAAAAAAAAAAACACCAAGGGCACACTGTTGACTCATATCCAGCTTCTTGTCCATGTAACCCCTCGGTCCTTTTCTGCAGAACTGCTACCTAGCCAATCGGTTCCTAGTCTGTAGCAGTGCATGGGATTCTTCCTTCCGAAGTGCACGACTCTACACTTCTCCTTGGTTGAACCTCACTAGATTTCTTTTGGCCCAATCCTCTAATTTGTCTAGGTCCCTCTGTATCCTATCTACCACTCCTCCCAGTTTAGTGTCATCTGCAAACTTGCTAAAGATGCAGTCCACGCCATCTTCCAGATCATTAATGAAGATATTGAACAAAACAGGCCCTAGGACTGACCCCAGGGCACTCCGCTTGATACCAGCTGCCAACTAGACATGGAGCCATTGATCACTACCCGTTGAGCCCGATGATTTAGCCAGCTTTCTATCCGCCTTATAGTCCATTTATCCAGCCCATACTTCTTTAACTTGCCGGCAAGAATACTGTGGGAGACCATATCAAAAGCTTTGCTAAAGTCAAGGTATATCACGCCCACCGCTTTCCCGATATCCACAGAACCAGTTATAGAAGGCAATTAGGTTAGTCAGGCATGACTTGTCCTTGGTGAATCCATGCTGACTGTTCCTGATCACTTTCCTCTCCTCTACGTGCTTCAGAATTGATTCTTTGAGGACCTGCTCCATGATTTTTCCAGGGACTGAGGTGAGGCTGACTGGCCCGTAGTTCCCAGGATCCTCCTTCTTCCCTTTTTAAAGATGGGCACTACATTAGCCTTTTTCCAGTCATCCGGGACCTCCCCCGATCTCCATGAGTTTTCAAAGATAATGGCCAATGGCTCTGCAATCACATCCGCCAACTCCTTTAGCACTCTCCGATGCAGTGCATCATGCCCCATGGACTTGTGCTCATCCAGCTTTTCTAAATAGTCCTGAACCACTTCTTTCTCCACAGAGGGCTGGTCACCTCCTCCCCATGCTGTGCTGCCCAGTGCAGCAGTCTGGGAACTGACCTAGTTCAGTAAGACAGAGGGGAAAAAAAAGCATTGAGTACATTAGCTTTTTCCACATTGTCTGTCTCTAGGTTGCCTCCCTCATTCAGTAAAGGGCCCACACTTTCCTTGACTTTTCTCAGCAAGGGGGTAGGACCTGCTGCCTTTGCCTATCCATGAGTGCCCCTCTGCAGCCCCCAGTACCTTTCTTGGGCCTGTAACAAGGCCTGGAGCCTGGGGAGTTGCCAGGCTGGAGCTTCCCAGCCCTATTCCACTTCAGGTACCGTTTTCTTCCAGGCAGCTAGGTCCTTCTCCCTCCAAAGCTGGAGAGAGAGTGAGACTGACCCAGCTCCTCCCTAGGCCCTTATAACAGGGCCAGGTACAGCCTGACTGGGGCGTGGCCCAGCTGTGGCTGCTTCGCCAATCAGCCTACCCTATTGGCTCCCCAGGGCAGCCGTTTCCCAGGGCTGTTTTAACTCCTTCAGGGCCAGCAATTCACCTCACTTTTAGACTGTATCTCCTGGTTATAACACCCCTGTTTGCCAACCTCAGCAGGTTAATACAACCATGATGGATAAAGCATATCATCTGGAAGCTTCTGATAAAATTATCAGCAGTGAAATAATTGTGTTGACATTTATATTGTAATCATTATACGTCAGAATCAGCACCCCACTGGGATTAACTGGAGAGCTCACTTCTTTCTCAAATCTATTGATTCAGCCTGTCAGGAGGATACCTTATAATTGGGTCACATTTTGGAAGATTTTCTTCAAAACCAAGAAGGTTAGATAAATAGATATTTAATGAAAGCTTAAATTCTGCAGAAAACACTGGAGATGCTCAAACTCTGCAAATAGATCCTTATTCTAAATCACAGTTCAAGAATTTCAGAGTGAGTGTTTCCCATTGCCTTACCCATAAGATAATGGTCCTCTCCTTGGACCGTTACCTTGTTGTGGTGGAGAGGCTTGTGTGTCCCAATGACCCTCAGAACTATGTTGTCCGGAGTCTTGTACTCCTGGTAGGGTCACCGTTGGTGAACAGTTCTGAGGTGAGGTTCCGGACAAAGCGCAATCCAAACTTCCCAATGGCAGGACAGGTGTATTTGAGGATTTGTCCGTTCTCTAGGGATGAGGGCTGCAGCAGGATGGAGACTTACAGTTGTCTTGGACTCCCCTGCCACCAGGTCCAGGGCTCCTTCTTGTCAAGTTTTGTGAGGTTGCTGCCTGCGCACCAGCTCCCCCATCTTAAAAAATCTTCACGCGTAGGTCTCTGTCAAGGGTGTAACATCTCCTCTCCCGGCAGACATTGTCCTCGTATTGAGGGATAGCTGATGACCCATAAGATATTGGATGTTGGGAAATACGCTGTGTGTTGCTTAATGTGTATAATTGTATTGTTTTTCTCCGTGCTCCCCTAAGGTGCGTAGACATAAACCTGATAAAGGAGCATGGAATTCTTTGAGATGCTGTTCTCATTTAGAAGCGAAGCCACAAAATAAAAACAAGCTGGTGGAATCATTAAGAAATTCTTATGGGAAATTCTGTCAGAGGAAGATTGCAACTGCTGCATTGATCACATCCATGAGAGACTCCCAGTGGTTATTCAGAACAAAACAGAGGCCTTTGGAATATGGATGTGGGCTGCCAGTATTTTGTGAATGCATTTTGCAGTCTCAAGGAAATTCTTTGGCTTTGTCAGTCAATGCTAGCTTGTATGAAATGGTGGTAAGGATTTTATCAAAACAAATGACAGTGCTGTACACACTTGCCTACTAAGGGAAATAATCATTTTAAACAGCACTGGTTTTCAATACAGGGCTGAAAATACCCTGTAATAAGTTTTCTATAAATATCCACATGTGGTGCTCAGTAGAGCCTGCTGTGCTGGTGCTGTAAAACTGAAACTGGAGTTTCATAAGGTTTAACAGCTATGGTATATTCCTGCATGGCAACAGTTACTCTTATTAGTAAAGTTTATAAGGGTATGTCTACACTATGAAATTAGGTTGAATTTATAGAAGTCGGTTTTGTAGAAAGCGGTTTTATACAGTTGATTGTGTGTGTCCCCACACAAATGCTCTAAGTGCATGTAGTCGGCGGAGTGTGTCCACAGTACCGAGGCAACCGTCAACTTCCGGAGCGTTGCACTGTAGGTGGCTATCCCACAGTTCCCGGAGTCTCCGCTGCCCATTTGAATTCTGGGTAGAAATCCCAGTGCCTGATGGGGCTAAAACATAGTCGCAGGTGGTTCTGGGTATATATCGTCAGGCCCCCGCTCCCTCCCTCCCTCTGTGAAAGCAAGGGCAGACAATCGTTTTGTGCCTTTTTTCCTGAGTTATCTGTGCAGACGCCATACCACGGCAAGCATGGATCCCGCTCAGCTCACTGTCACCGTACGTCTCCTGGGTGCTGGCAGACGTGATACTGCATTGCTACACAGCAGCAGCAACCCATTGCCTTGTGGCAGCAGACAGTACAATAGGCCTGAAAACCATCCTCATCATGTCCGAGGTGATCCTGGCCGCCTCGGTAAGCTCAGTCAGGAGTGCTTGGGCAGATATTGGTGCAGGGACTAGAGTGACTCAACCAGGTCATTCTCTTTAGTCCTGCAGGCAGTCCTATTGTACCATCTTATGATGAGCAGGCAGGAGAGGTGGATGGCTAGCAGTCCTATTGCACCATCTTCTGCCGGGCAGGCATGAGATGAGGATGGCTAGCAGTCCTTCTGCACCGTCTGCTGCCAGCCAAAGATGTAAAAGATAGATGGAGTGGATCAAAACAAGAAATAGACCAGATTTGTTTTGTATTCATTTGCTCCCCCCTCCCTCCACGAAGTCCTGCCTGAAATACCAGAGGGAGGGATAGCTTAGTGGGTTGAGCATTGGCCTGCTAAACCCAGGGGTTTGTGTTCAATCCTTGAGGGGGCCATTCTATGTGACAGGTGTTTTTGTTTCTCCTTGATGTAAAGCCACCCCCTTTGTTGATTTTAATTCCCTGTAAGCCAACCCTGTCAGCCATGTCGTCAGTCACCCCTCCCTCCCTCAGGGCAACGGCAGACAATCCTTCCGTGCCTTTTTTCTGTGCGGACACCATACCAAGGCAAGCATTGAGGCCACTCAGCTCACTTTGGCAATTAGGAGCACATTAAACACCACACGCATTATCCAGCAGTATATGCAGCACCAGAACCTGGCAGAGAGATACTGGGCGAGGAGGCGAGGTCAGCGCGGTCACGTGAGTGATCAGGACATGGACACAGATTTCTCTCAAAGCATGGGCCCTGCCAATGCATGCATCATGGTGCTAATGGGGCAGGTTCATGCTGTGGAACGCCGATTCTGGGCTCGGGAAACAAGCACAGACTGGTGGGACCGCATAGTGTTGCAGGTCTGGGACGATTCCCAGTGGTTGCGAAAAATTCGCATGCGTAAGGGCACTTTCATGGAACTTTGTGACTTGCTTTCCCCTGCCCTGAAGGACATGAATACCAAGATGAGAGCAGCCCTCACAGTTGAGAAGCGAGTTGCAATAGCCCTGTGGAAGCTTGCAACTCCAGACTGGTCAGTTGGGAATCAATTTGGAGTGGGCAAATCTACTGTGGGGGCTGCTGTGATGCAAGTAGCCAACGCAATCAAAGATCTGCTGATATCAAGGGTAGTGACTCTGGGAAATGTGCAGGTCATAGTGGATGGCTTTGCTGCAATGGAATTCCCTAACTGTGGTGGGGCCATAAATGGAACCCATATCCCTATTTTGGCACCGGAGCACCAAGCCGGCGAGTACATAAACCGCAAGGGGTACTTTTCAATTGTGCTGCAAGCTCTAGTGGATCACAAGGGACATTTCACCAACATCAATGTGGGATGGCCGGGAAAGGTACATGATGCTCGCATCTTCAGGAACTCTGGTCTGTTTCAAAAGCTGCGGGAAGGGACTTTATTCCCAGACCAGAAAATAACTGTTGGGGATGTTGAAATGCCTATAGTTATCCTTGGGGACCCAGCCTACCCCTTAATGCCATGGCTCATGAAGCCGTACACAGGCAGCCTGGACAGTAGTCAGGAGATGTTCAACTACGGGCTGAGCAAATGCAGAATGGTGGAAGAATGTGCATTTGGACATTTAAAAGTGCGCTGGCGCAGTTTACTGACTCAGTTAGACCTCAGCGAAACCAATATTCCCAATGTTATTACTGCTTGCTGTGCGCTCCACAATATCTGTGAGAGTAAGGGTGGGAGGTTGAGGCAAATCGCCTGGCGACAGCAGGGCAGTTAGAAGGGCACAGGAGGGCACGGTGCGCATCAGAGAAGCTTTGAAAACCAGTTTCATGACTGGCCAGGCTATGGTGTGAAAGTTCTGTTTGTTTCTCCTTGATGAAACCCCCCCACCCCTTGGTTCACTCTGCTTCCCTGTGAGCTAACCACAGTCCCCTCTACCCTTCGATCACCACTTGCAGAGGCAATAAAGTCATTGTTGTTTCACATTCATGCATTCTTTATTAATTCATCACACAAATAGGGGGATAACTGCCAAGGTAGCCCGGGAGGGGTGGTGGAGGATAGAAGCACCGGGAGGGGTGGTGGAGGAGGGAAAGACAAGGCCACACAGCACTTTAAAAGTTTAAAACTTTAAAACTTATTGAATGCCAGCCTTCTGTTGCTTGGGCAATCCTCTGGGGTGGAGTGGCTGGGTGGCCGGAGGCCCCTGCACCGCGTTCTTGGGCATCTGGGTGAGGAGGCTATGGAACTTGGGGAGGAGGGCGGTTGGTTACAGAGGGGCTGTAGTGGTGGTCTGTACTCCTGCTGCCTTTCCTGCAGCTCAACCATATGCTGGAGCGTATTAGTTTGATCCTCCAGCAGCCTCAGCATTGAATCCTGCCTCCTCTCATCATGCTGCCACCACCTTTCAGCTTCAGCCCTCTCTTCAGCCCCCCACTTACTCTCCTCAGCCTGCCACCTCTCCTCCTGGTCATTTTGTGCTTTCCTGCACTCTGACATTGTCTGCCTCCATGCATTCGTCTGTGCTCTGTCAGTGTGGGAGGACAGCATGAGCTCAGAGAACATTTCATCATGAGTGCATTTTTTTCACCTTCTAATCTTCACTAGCCTCTGGAAAGGAGAAGATCCTGTGATCCTTGAAACATATGCAGCTGGTGGAGAAAAAAAAAAGGGACAGTGGTATTAAAAAAGACACATTTTATAGAACAATGGGTACACTCTTTCACGGTAAACTTTGCTGTTAACATTACATACATAGCACAAGTGCTTTCGTTCCAAGGTCGCATTTTGCCTCCCACAACCATGTGACTAGCCCCTCACACCTCACCCCTCCCCGTGGCTAACAGCAGGGAACATTTCTGTTCAGCCACAGGCAAACAACCCAGCAAGAATGGGCACCTCTGAATGTCCCCTTAAGAAAAGCACCCTATTTCAATCAGGTGACCATGAATGATATCACTCTCCTAAGGATAACACAGAGAGATAAAGAACGGATGTTTTTTGAATGCCAGCAAACATACACTGCAATGCTTTGTTCTACAATAATTCCCAAGTATATGCTACTGGCCTGGTGTGGTAAAGTGTCCTACCATGGTGGATGGAATAAGGCTGCCCTCCCCAGAAACCTTTTGCAAAGGCTTTGGGAGTACATCCAGGAGAGCTGCAAATGCCAGGGCAAATTAATCATTAAACATGCTTGCTTTTAAACCATGTATAGTATTTTAAAAGGTACACTCACCAGAGGTCCCTTCTCCTCCTGGTGGGTCCGGGAGGCAGCCTTGGGTGGGTTCGGGGGGTACTGGCTCCAGGTCCAGGGTGAGAAACAGTTCCTGGCTGTCAGGAAAACCGGTTTCTCCCCTTGCTTGCTGTGAGCTATCTACAACTTCATCATCATCACCTTCCTCGTCCCCAAAACCTGATTCCATGTTGCCTCCATCTCCATTGAAGGAGTCAAACAACACGGCTGGGGAAGTGGTGGCTGAACCCCCTAAAATGGCATGCAGCTCATCATAGAAGCGGCATGTTTGGGGCTCTGACCCGGAGTGGCCGTTCGCCTCTCTGGTTTTCTGGTAGGCTTGCCTCAGTTCCTTAAGTTTCACGCGGCACTGCTTTGGGTCCCTATTATGGCCTCTGTCCTTCATGCCCTGGGAGATTTTGACAAATGTTTTGGCATTTCGAAAACTGGCACGGAGTTCTGATAGCACGGATTCCTCTCCCCATACAGTGATCAGATACCGTACCTCCCGTTCAGTCCATGCTGGAGCTCTTTTGCAATTCTGGAACTCCATCATGGTCACCTCAGCTGATGAGCTCTGCAATCACCTGCAGCTTGCCACGCTGGCCAAACAGAAAATTGAAATTCAAAAGTTCGCAGGCCTTTTCCTGTCTACCTGGCCAGTGCATCTGAGTTGGGAGTGCTGTCCAGAGCGGTCACAATGGAGCACTCTGGGATAGCTCCCGGAGGCCAATACCGTCTAATTGCATCCACAATACCCAAATTCAACCCGGCAAGGTCGATTTCAGTGCTAATCTCCTTGTCGGGGGTGGAGTAAGGAAATTGATTTTAAGAGCCCTTTAAGTCGAAAAAAAGGGCTTCGTCGTGTGGACGGTGCAGGGTTAAATCGATTTAACGCTGCTAAATTCAACCTCAACTCCTAGTGGAGACCAGGGCTAAGAAACACAAGTAAAGGATTGAAAGTACATGTACATAGTAATAAAGGCTCATGTTGCTTGGATTACTTGTTTGTTTACTCTATACTAGGTATTTTAATTACATTGAATAGACAATTTGCTCCACTGGGCTTGCTTCCCTACTCCCTCCTCTTCCGTCCCTCCCCACAACATCTTCCCAGGCTACAGTAGCTACCTGGGTGCCTTAGTAATAAAATTCATTTCCTTAAGCCATCTGGTGGATTTAATCTGTAATTGCAGCATGAAAGTCCATTGCTGCTACAAATAAGTGGCTTAAAATGCCTTGATGAGATGATATTTAAGAAATTAACCTGCTTTCTCGGTTCTAGCTAGAAGAAGCGCTTGTGAAAGTGGGACAAAAACAATTTCTCATTAAAAGCAATGGGAACTTTTCATGTTTTGACACCAGATTTCTTACTTTGCTATAGAGTCATGCAGCAATTATTGAATGGCAACAAAGCAAAACTCTTCTGAAACTAGGACTGTAACACAAACTAACACTTCTTGGCAAAAAGCATTCATATGGCAATATATATGGATATTATAAAGTTTGCATATTTGGGATAGATGTGATACAAATGTCATCATAAAATGGATGAAGAGCATCTTACATTTAAAAAAAAAACATTGTGAAAGTCTGGAACAATGTCCAAAGGCATTTGCATCTACAAATAAGATTAAAAATCAGACAATAATAATAATTAATAATAAATAATCTCTATCTGAATAGCAGTAAATGAACAGCACATATAAAATATATCTACCTGGCTACTAAGTATTCCTCATCCTGGCTGACGCTTGCTAGATTTGAATTATTTTACAATATACAGAAGACTCAGTTCCTGCCCCATGTATCTTACATTGTAAATTAGACAATGTAGTTTGGTTTTATTATAAGTTTGTATTCCTTGTTGCATTTAGGAGCCCTAGTCATGTGTGGACCAGGACCCTACTGTGGTAGACACTGTACAAACACAGAACAAAAGGACAATCCTTGCCCCAAGGAGTTTACAATCTAAGTATAAGACAAAAGGCAACAGATAGATATAGAAAGATGCAGGGTACACGGGAACAATGAGACATTATTGGTCAGCATGATTGGCAGCGGTCTCTGCACACCAGAAGCCTAACTGTTGTCATGTTATTGTAGGCATCATGACAAAGAAGAGTTTTGAGAAGGGCTATGAAAATAGATAATGAGGTGGCTTTTCAGATGTTTGTGGGAGGTACCTCCCAAGCGTGAGGGCAGCATGGGAGAAAGCACGAAGCATCCTGTTTGGAAATCTAACAAGTGGGATGTGGAGGCTGGTGTCATGGGCTGATCAGAGGTGAGCACTGGCAGCTCAACAGCAAATGAGAAATGGTAGCTAGAGTGGGGATTGACCATGAAGCTGCTGGAAAGTGAGTACAAGCAGCTTATGTCTGATGGGCTAGAGAAGGGGGAACCAATGGAGTGATGCAAAGACAGGGGTGATATGGTCAAAGTGACCAGCTAGGGAAATTATCTTTGCAGCAGCATTATTCTGAATGGGTATGGGTCATGCAAACCTGCATTTGTCAAGGCCAGAGAAAAGAATGGTGCAGAACCACAATGGAGCCAATATAAAGAGAAAAATGGTGCAGATATTTTTTCTAAATGCATTTCTTCCCTGGTGGAGTAAAGGTGTTATGTTATGTGGCAGCTGTGTGGTTTAAGAAAGGATTGAAGTAACGAGGTGAGGGCACAGGTGCCGACTCCGTGGCTGCTCCGGGCTGGAGCAGCCACGGGAAAAAAATAGTGGGTGCTCAGCACCCACCAGTGGCCCTGCCGATCAGATCCTCCCACTTCCCCCAAGCGCCTTCGCCCTCCAGTGGGCCGCACCAATCAGCTCTTCCCTCTCCCCCCAGTGCGACCTGCCCACCAGTGATCAGCTGTTCAGCAGCATACAGGAGGCTCAGGGGTGGGAGAGGAATGGGAGGAACGGTGGCAGGAAGAGGCGGAGCAAGGGCAGGGCATCCTCTGGGAGGGGCGGAACAGGGCAGGAATGGGTCAGAGGGTGTGGAGGAAGAGGTGGAGTGGGGGTGGGGCCTGGGGCGTAGCGGGGGTTGAGCACCCCCAAGGAAACCAGAAAGGCAGCACCTCTGGATGATGGCATATAGCAAAGCAATTTGGGAGGAGTACAGACAATAGAAGGGGAGTTAGGAAGATTAAGGAGCTGCTCTGGATGCAGGAAACCAGGCCCCCTTGCCTCTGCTGGGCATGCTCCCAGTAGCAGGAGCATTCCAAAGAGAGAACAATTCGGTGCAGCAGCTCTTGCCAGGAAGTCACTGAGAGTCCAAGCTGCTGGGACTGAGCCTCATAGGCAAGCTGCTGGAAGCCCCTCTACCACGGGAACTGAAGGTGAGTTCTCACTGTCACCAGGAGAAGGAGCTCCGGAGACAAACCTAGGAGGAAACCAGGAGGGATCCCAAGACAGAGCTGTAACACTGATGGAAGTACAGAAACAAGGGTAGGAAGTCACCCACAGAACATGGGTAAGAGTTCTGGACCCTGGACCCTTACTGTTTTGAAGGGTTCTGGGTGGGAACCTGATGGAGTAGGATGGGCCCAGGTTCCTCTATCTCACTCCTTTGATGGTAGCCGCTAAGCAGAGTGGCCTTTGGGCTCTTGTCACTGGGCGACGCTACCACTGACTGCTGTAGAGTGGGCCTTGGACTTGCCATCAGGCAACAGAGTCGGGAGCATCATCATTAGGCGGTAGTGCCAGGCTACGGCACATGGTCAATCCCCAACACACAGTAACTGCCGTACCATGGGAGATTCTATTCTGAGCATAGGGAGATACTACAATTATTGCTGAAGATTCAACATTTGCTATCAGACTTCTTGGTCTCCACTAGTCATCTTTGTGCTACTTAATCATGTTCTTATTTTTATTGGCCTGATCATCCTTTCCGCATGAAGTCAGTGGGAATTTTATCACGGATTTCAATAGAAATCAATTGAAATAGAAGTTTGGATCCTTATTTTGTATGCAGGATAAAGAGAAATGTCTTCCCCCATACTAATTAAAAAACAAAAGAAAGCAACACTAGTACAATGTGATATAAATTATTACCTGCCTTTGGGAAGTGCACCTTGTATTAGACGTCGTGTGAGTAGTACAGATCTGAGAACTACAGACTGAGGTTGAGCAGTTCTGGCAGTTACACTAAGAGAAAACACAACTATTCCTGAGATTAAACCCCCCCAACATAAGTAATAACTTAATAATATACATCATGCCATCTGCTCTCAGATATGTGCAAGCTGCTTCCAAAGAAATCAATGGGAAATGCATATATTTATTTATTTATTTTTATAAAAGCATCCCAAACTCTGGGGGCCTGATATAATTTAATTTCACAAAAATTATACCAAAATCAGCTGTCCCCAGAGTAAAATAAATCCCTACGAGTAGATAAAAAACAACCACCACAGGCACCCAAACCTGTCCTCCCTCACCCCCTACAAACTCTTGGGTGATAGGCTTTGCAGAATGCTCTGAGAGTTAATAGATCCACACTCTGGCAGACCAGGAAGGAGAGTGAATTCCAAAGCTAAGGAACCCTCATGGGGGTTCTAGCTTGAACACCTTCATTAATCTCGGTAGTATGGCCTGGGGGACAGAGATGATCTCCCAGGTAACGAGGTACCAAAACATTTAGGGCTTTAGGCTCAGCTCCTCAAAGGATTTTGATGAGGTAGGCGCCTAAATGCCCTTGAGGATCTGGGCTTTAGAGATTAAAACCAACACCTTGAATTCCACTTGGAAATGTATTGGCAGCCACTGCAGATCCTTGAGTACAGGAGTGGGATTTTCAAAAGAGCCTAAGTGATCTGAAGTATAAATCCCATTGAAAGTCAATTTAGTAACTTCGCTGCCACGTTTTACACACGTCTTAGTGTGTAGCCGCATGGAAAGCACATGACAGTGGTTTCTGTTGACACTGAAATAATGTCTGAAAAGTTTCAAATGTTAGGAGCTGATGTTGATAGTTCTAAAGTTCTTTCAGGTGTTCTAATGAAAGACAATGCTCTGCTCCATCACAAGACGGAGATCTTAGAGAACATTAGTAAAATGGCCAATTTGCATGTTTTGGGTTTAATTGAGGAAATCTCCAGAGGAAAATCTTGCCTTCTGCAGAAAATTGTGAAAGCTTTTCACATTCATGTATCAAGCCCTGAGAAAATGTGGGATTCTTTATCAAAATAGGAGGGATGCAAATTTTCTCAGATATTACCTTGGCCACACAAGGAGGAAGGAAAACAGAAATTTCTATTTGCAAACTGATTTCTTCTCAAGTTAGTAATGGACAGCTACCTTATTTCATATCAAATTCCATGTTATTTCTAATTGGTGAAAAGACTTGTGGTATGTACTCAATGCTTTTTTTGCCTCTGTCTTCACTAACAAGGTCAGCTCCCAGACTGCTGCGCTGGGCATCACAACATGGGGAGTAGATGGCCAGCCCTCTGTAGAAAGAGGTGGTTAGGGACTATTTAGAAAAGCTGGATGTGCACAAGTCCATGGGGCCGGACGAGTTGCATCCAAGAGTGCTAAAGGAATTGGCGGCTGTGATTGCAGAGCCATTGGCCATTATCTTTGAAAATTCGTCGCGAACGGGGGAAGTCCCGGATGACTGGAAAAAGGCTAATGTAGTGCCAATCTTTAAAAAAGGGAAGAAGGAGGATCCTGGGAACTACAGGCCAGTCAGCCTCACCTCAGTCTCCGGAAAAATCATGGAGCAGGTGCTCAAAGAATCAATCCTGAAGCACTTACATGAGAGGAAAGTGATCAGGAACAGTCAGCATGGATTCACCAAGGGAAGGTCATGCCTGACTAATCTAATCGCCTTCTATGATGAGATTACTGGTTCTGTGGATGAAGGGAAAGCAGTGGATGTATTGTATCTTGACTTTAGCAAAGCTTTTGACATGGTCTCCCACAGTATTCTTGTCAGCAAGTTAAAGAAGTATGGGCTGGATGAATGCACTATAAGGTGGGTAGAAAGTTGGCTAGATTGTCGGGCTGAACGGGTAGTGATCAATGGCTCCATGTCTAGTTGGCAGCCGGTGTCAAGTGGAGTGCCCCAGGGGTCGGTCCTGGGGCCAATTTTGTTCAATATCTTCATAAATGATCTGGAGGACGGTGTGGATTGCACCCTCAGCAAATTTGCGGATGATACTAAACTAGGAGTGGTAGATACGCTGGAGGGCAGGGATAGGATACAGAGGGACCTAGACAAATTAGAGGATTGGGCCAAAAGAAATCTGATGAGGTTCAATAAGGATAAGTGCAGGGTCCTGCACTTAGGACGGAAGAACCCAATGCACAGCTACAGACTAGGGACCAAATGGCTAGGCAGCAGTTCTGCGGAAAAGGACCTAGGGGTGACAGTGGACGAGAAGCTGGATATGAGTCAGCAGTGTGCCCTTGTTGCCAAGAAGGCCAATGGCATTTTGGGATGTATAAGTAGGGGCATAGCAAGCAGATCGAGGGATGTGATCGTTCCCCTCTATTCGACATTGGTGAGGCCTCATCTGGAGTACTGTGTCCAGTTTTGGGCCCCACACTACAAGAAGGATGTGGATAAATTGGAGAGAGTCCAGCGAAGGGCAACAAAAATGATTAGGGGTCTGGAACACATGATTTATGAGGAGAGGCTGAGGGAACTGGGATTGTTTAGTCTGCAGAAGAGAAGAATGAGGGGGGATTTGATAGCTGCTTTCAACTACCTGAGAGGTGGTTCCAGAGAGGACGGTTCTAGACTATTCTCAGTGGTAGAAGAGGACAGGACAAGGAGTAATGGTCTCAAGTTGCAGTGGGGGAGGTTTAGGTTGGCTATTAGGAAAAACTTTTTCACTAGGAGGGTGGTGAAACACTGGAATGCGTTACCTAGGGAGGTGGTACAATCTCCTTCCTTAGAAGTTTTTAAGGTCAGGCTTGACAAAGCCCTGGCTGGGATGATTTAATTGGGGATTGGTCCTGCTTTGAGCAGGGGGTTGGACTAGATGACCTCCTGAGGTCCCTTCCAAACCTGATATTCTATGATTCTATGTGGGGGGGTGCGTGATTTAACTGTGATGTTACTAGACAATTTCAAATGAGAGAATTGGGAGAGCATAAAAGAGAGGAATTAGTTAACTCATTGTATTCTGATGATGAACTAATGAGGATTTTTATTATCCCAGAATTTTAATGTGTTGTTTCATAATCTATTCGTTAGGGGGGACTTCTTTGCTGCTATAACTGCTTTATTATGTTCAGAGACAAGATTGTCACTTATGTTACAAACCATGGCTAGAAATATCATTACTTTTGGATTAAATTGTAAATGCTGTATGATTCTCTGATTGATTATTTGGTCAAGTGTTTGGCGATTTTGAAATATGTAAATTGCTTGCTCCATTTTACATCTACCTATTTAATTCTTTTTACTGAGTCACCTAATTTTCCAAGGGCTTTATGGAAATTAGAGGGGAGGATTATAGGTTTGATACTCATTTTATATCAACAATCGTTTTCTTTTCAGGCCTTAGCTTCTTCCTCTTTGAACTGTAGCTGTACAGGCATTGCTTTTGTGTTCATTGCTGAAACTGCTGTTGTGTAACGGAACAAGATGACAAAAACTATTTAAAAAGACAAAAAAGAAAATACACACTTGAGGGCCAAATTTTGCTCTGTCAGATTCTGTAGAACCACAAGGAATTTATTTGTTCATCAAAAGAAAATGATTTAACCAATTACTCTCCCTTACATTTTTCCAGTTCTCTCATTCACATACTTAGGCATGGTTGTGTATCTCCACTGATTTCAATAAGCTGCACAAGACGTAATTAAAAGCAGAATTCTACCTTGATTATCATTCAGATATGTGCGCATACAAGCAGCCATCAAGATGATGAGGTAATAAGATGATCGACAATACACAGGACCAGTTCTTCAATCTTCACTCATGCAAGTTGTCCCTATGCATACCAATAATCTATTAAACTCAGTGGGCCTGCTGCTGGGGGAGGATGGTCTTGTGGTTAAGGCAGTGAAGTGGGGCTCAGAAAGTCTGGGTTTGATTATTGTCCTTGCCACAGATTTCCTGTGCAGTTTGGGTAAGTAGCAATCTCTGTGCCTAAGTTCTGCATCTGTAAAGTGGGGATAATCATCATTCTCTACTTTGCAAGAGTGAGAAGCACTGTGAGGATAAATTATTAATCAATGTTTGTGCTCAGCTACTAAGGTGGTGAGGGCCTATAAGTACTTATACAGACAGGAGTGAGCAAGGGTTAATTGTGGCATGAGTAAGTGTTGCAGGATCAGTCCCAAGCTGGTGAAAAAGAAAGATCCATTTCACTACTACTAAAGTTAGCAGGAAAAACCAATGTAGTCAGTCGCTTTTGAAGAGACATTACAAACAAAAGAAGATACAGGCTGGTAGAATGTTACAATAGTCAGAGCCAAAAGATTCTACTCATGCTCTAGAGTAGGGGTTCTCAAACGGGCGGTCATGACCTCTTAGGGGTTCTCAAGGTGGTTGTGAGCTGTCAGCTCCATGGGGCTGACAGCCACGAGCCCCCATTAAATTAAATTAAACTTCCCCATTTTTAATTTATAAGGGGGGGGGGGGGTCATGCTCAGAGGCTTGCTGTGCGAAAGGAGTCACCAATACAAAAAGTTCGAAAACCACTTCTCTATATGAGGAAAGCCACAAAGAATTGGCAATGGGAAAGCTCACATGAGAAGAACAAGACTAACTTCTGTCTGACAGACTGTGTAACAATGCTATTCTGCTTCAGGACAATCATACTCACAGATAGTAGGATCCAGCTACATATAAAGCTGGAGAAAGGTAAAATGACTCTCAGGGAGAACATGAAAGATTCACTTCAGCTGCCATGAGGAAAAGATGGAATTTGGTCTCAAGCCTTGTCAAGATAGGTCAGAATGAAAGATACACACCCATGGGTACTAGACTGTGAAGTATAAAAGGAAGTTGCAGGTGTAGTAAGGGGATGACACACAGCAGCAAATTTTTGGCCTGAGGGCCACATTGGGGTTCCGAAATTGTATGGAGGGCTGGGTAGGGAAGGCTGTGCCTCCCCAAACAGCCTGGCTCCCGCCCCCTATCCAACCCCTCCCACTTCCCACCCCCTGACCGACCCCCTCAGAACCCCTGGCCATCCAACCCCCCCTGCTCCTTGTCCCCTGACTGCCCCCTCCCAGGACCCCCTGCCCCTAACTGCCCCCCAGGGACCCCACCCCCTATCCAATCCAACCTGCTCCCTGTCCCCTGACTGCCCCGAACCCTATCCATACCCCTGTCCCCTGACAGGCCCCCCTGGAACTCCCACACCTATCCAATGCCCCCATTCCCCGTCCCCTGACTGCCCCCCGGAACCCTTTGCTCCTTATCCAACCCCCCCACTCCCCGCCCCCTTACCATGCCGCTCAGAGCACCAGGACTGGCAGCCACACCACCCGGCTGGAGCCAGCCACACCGCCGCAAAGTCTAGAGCACCGGAGCAGGCTGGCAGCTCTCACAGCTGTGCTGCCTGGCAGGAGCTCGCAGCCCTGCTGCCCAGAGCGCTGCTGGCAAGGCGAGATGAGGCTGCAGGAAGGGGGGACAGGAGAGGAGCCAGGGGCTAGCCTCCCCTGCCAGGAGCTCAAGGGCCGGGCAGGATGGCCCTACGGGCTGGATGTGGCCCACAGGCCATAGTTTGCCCACCTCTGGGCTACATGATAAAGATATACAAAATCATAAATACTATGGAGAAGGTAAATCATAAGCTCCTATTTGCTCTCTTATGGAACAACTTTGAAATTTCAAATTTTTGGTGGAAATAGGTTCAGTTTTTTGACCACCTCTAAAGCAGGTATTTTGGCCAAAGGATGACTGGGAGGGGAGGTGATAACCATCTACCAGTATCTGAAGTATACAGCTACTGAGAGATGAAAGCTAGTCCCATGTTTAGAGTACTAGTCTGGGACTTAAGCGATTAGGGTTCAGTTCCCTGGAAGTGGCGCAGGCCGAGAGACATACTGGCCGCCGCTTCCAGCAGCTCCCATTGCCCTGGAGCAGTGAACCCTGGCCACTGGGAGCTGCGATCGGCCGAACCTGCGGACACAGCAGGTAAACAAACCGGCCCGGCCCGCCAGGGGCTTTCCCTGCACAAGCGGTGGAACAAGTTTGGGAACCACTGCTTTAGGGTATGTCTCTATTGCAGCTGGGAGCATGATTCCCAGCAGAGGTAAACAGATACATGCTAGAATGCTTAAACATAGCAGTGTGGCCAGAGCAGCTTGGTTTAGCTGCCCAAATACATACCCAGTGGATTGGGCATGGTAGTACTTTGGGTATAGACACACTGCCATTTTTAGTACGCTAGCTCAAGCAGAACTATCATGTGTCTGTCTACCCAGGCTGAGAAGTACAGTCCCAGCTACAGTGTAGACGTATCTTTATTCTCTCTGTGCTGCAGTGTGAAAAGGGGATAGTACTTCCCTCCCTCACAGCGGTGTTGAGAGTATACATTTATTAAAGATTGTAAGGCACTCAAATACTGTGGTGATGGGGGCCACATGAGTACCTCGGTTAGGAAGAGGTATTATTTGGGTTGAGCAAAGGTATAATTAGAAGTAGTGGGTTGAAAGTGAGCAGATGGAAACTAAGTCTGAATAGTAGAAAAATTCTTTGTGCTCTGGCTCCTTTATACCATTCAGACAGCACAAAGGAGCTGGAATCTGGCTGTAGCTGGCCTCATGAATACTCCCCTGGCAGAGGCAAAATTTGCTCCCCCCACCTTGGCATAGAGATCATGTTGGTGAAGGGGCAGGGATGGGAAGGATGGACCAGAGCTTGGCCCTTCCAAGTCTCCGCTGATTTATGGTCCTTTAGGGCAAGGATGATACTGTGGAAATAAGGCCTCCTGTTTCAAGGGGCCACACTGTGTCCCTGCAGCAAAGACTCCTGTAAGGATGCTGGGATGGTAGAGGCTGGAGATGGGCCATGGAGAAGGGTGATGGTGAAATTAAAGCCAGGATGGGTGTGACCCTAGGACCCCTGTGTTCACACCCTACACACTACTGCAATAATATTTGTAAAAAGTATGCCTTGGGAGGTATCATATGAACGGTAATAACACGCTGATAATGCATGTGTTAATGTGATATGTGAAGTTGTTAATTTCCTCTGTATGATGTTACTAGAATATGTTTTAGACCAGACAGCCTAGCCTAGGTAAAGGTGATAAACAGGTCTGTCCTAGACAAAGAAATGTGCGTTTACTTCAATGTACATATTAGCAGTTATCAAAAACCATTGAGCTAAACTGGCGGGGTTTATCTTGATCCTGAACTCGAGAGACAGAGAATTAACATGGCACCTGTACCCCAGAGAGACATAAGACACTGAATCCCAAGGGTGCATTCCTAATTTGGGGATATAAGGAACAGAGAGAGGCTCCATTTTTATTCTTCTCCTTAGAAGACAAAGAAACAAAGTGATTTGATCTCTGTGATGGATCCTGGCTGGTAAAAGGCTAGAAAGGAGACTTAGGGTAAGAGAAACCATTGTGAACAATGACTGTATCTTGCTAGATTAAGTTTTAGATTTTTAGATGCATGTTTTCACTTTTATTTGCTTGTAGCCATTTATACCTTTATCTCTTTTACTTGGTATCACTTAATCCCTGCTCTTTTGTTAATAAACTTCTTTGGCTTGCATTATAAATCAACAGGGTTCTGTAAGCCCTGGTCTACACTAGGACTTTAGGTCGAATTTAGCAGCGTTAAATCGATGTAAACCTGCACCCGTCCACATGATGAAGCCCTTTTTTTCGACTTAAAGGGCTCTTAAAATCAATTTCCTTACTCCACCCTGACAAGTGGATTAGCGCTTAAATTGGCCTTGCCGGGTTGAATTTGGGGTACTGTGGACACAATTCGATGGTATTGGCCTCCAGGAGCTATCCCAGAGTGCTCCATTGTGACCGCTCTGGACAGATACACTCAACTCAGATGCACTGGCCAGGTAGACAGGAAAAGAACCGCAAACTTTTGAATCTCATTTCCTGTTTGGCCAGCGTGGCAAGCTGCAGGTGACCATGCAGAGCTCATCAGCAGAGGTGACCATGCAGAGTTCCTCAGCAGAGGTGACCATGATGGAGTCCCAGAATCGTAAAAGAGCTCCAGCATGGACTGAACGGGAGGTACGGGATCTGATCGCTGTATGGGGAGAGGAATCCATGCTATCAGAACTCCGTGCCAGTTTTCGAAATGCCAAAACCTTTGTCAAAATCTCCCAGGGCATGAAGGACAGAGGCCATAACAGGGACCCAAAGCAGTGCCGCATGAAACCTAAGGAACTGAGGCAAGCCTACCAGAAAACCAGAGAGGCGAACGGCCGCTCCGGGTCAGAGCCCCAAATATGCCGCTTCTATGATGAGCTGCATGCCATTTTAGGGGGTTCAGCCACCACTACCCCAGCCGTGTTGTTTGACTCCTTCAATGGAGATGGAGGCAACACGGAAGCAGGTTTTGGGGATGAAGAAGAAGATGATGATGATGATGAGATTGTAGACAGCTCACAGCAAGCAAGCAGAGAAACCGGTTTTCCTGACAGCCAGGAACTGTTTCTCACCCTGGACCTGGAGCCAGTACCCCCCGAACCCACCCAAGGCTGCCTCCTGGACCCAGGAGGCGCAGAAGGGACCTCCGGTGAGTGTACCTTTTAAAATACTATACATGGTTTAAAAGCAAGCATGTGAAAGGATTAATTTGCTCTGGCATTCGCGGCTCTCCTGGATGTACTCCCAAAGCCTTTGCAAAAGGTTTCTGGGGAGGGCAGCCTTATTGCGTCCTCCATGGTAGGACACTTTACCACTCCAGGCCAGTAGCATTTACTCGAGAATCATTGTACAACAAAGTATGTTTGCTGGCATTCAAAAAACATCCGTTCTTTATCTCTCTGTGTTATCCTCAGGAGAGTGAGATATCATTCATGGTCACCTGGTTGAAATAGGGTGCTTTTCTTAAGGGGACACTCAGAGGTGCCCGTTCCTGCTGGGCTGTTTGCCTGTGGCTGAACAGAAATGTATGAATGCATGAATGTGAAGCAACAATGACTTTATTGACTCTGCAAGCAGTGATTGAAGGGAGGAGGGGAGGGTGGTTAGCTTACAGGGAAGTAGAGTGAACCAAGGGGCGGGGGGTTTCATCAAGGAGAAACAAACAGAACTTTCACACCGTAGCCTGTCCAGTCATGAAACTGGTTTTCAAAGCTTCTCTGATGCGTACCGCGCCCTCCTGTGCTCTTCTAACCGCCCTGGTGTCTGGCTGCATGTCCAGCAGCCAGGCAATTTGCCTCAACCTCCCACCCCACCATAAACGTCTCCCCCTTACTCTCACAGATATTGTGGAGCGCACAGCAAGCAGTAATAACAGTGGGAATATTGGTTTCGCTGAGGTCTAACTGAGTCAGTAAACTGCGCCAGCATGCCTTTAAACGTCCAAATGCACATTCTACCACCATTCTGCACTTGCTCAGCCTGTAGCTGAACAGCTCCTGACTACTGTCCAGGCTGCCTGTGTACGGCTTCATGAGCCACGGCATTAAGGGGTAGGCTGGGTCCCCAAGGATAACTATAGGCTTTTCAACGTCCCCAACAGTTATTTTCCAGTCTGGGAATAAAGTCCTTTCCTGCAGCTTTTGAAACAGACCAGAGTTCCTGAAGATGCGAGCATCATGTACCTTTCCCGGCCATCTCACGGTGATGTTAGTGAAACGTCCCTTGTGATCCACCAGAGCTTGCAGCACTATTGAAAAGTACCCCTTGCGGTTTATGTACTCGCCAGCTTAGTGCTCCGGTGCCAAGATAGGGATATGGATTACGTCTATGGCCCCACCACGTTAGGGAATCCCATTGCAGCAAAGCCATCCACTATGACCTGCACATTTCCCAGGGTCACTACCCTTGATATCAGCAGATCTTTGATTGCATGGGCTACTTGCATCACAGCAGCCCCCACAGTAGATTTGCCCACTCCAAATTGATTCCCAACTGACCAGTAGCTGTCTGGCATTGCAAGCTTCCACAGGGCTATTGCCACTCGCTTCTCAACTGTGAGGGCTGTTCTCATCTTGGTATTCACGTGCTTCAGGGCAGGGGAAAGCAAGTCACAAAATTCCATGAAAGTGCCCTTACGCATGCGAAAGTTTCGCAACCACTGGGAATCGTCCCAGACCTGCAACACTATGCGGTCCCACCAGTCTGTGCTTGTTTCCCGAGCCCAGAATCGGCGTTCCACCGCATGAACCTGCCCCATTAGCACCATGATGCCCACATTGCCAGGGCCCGTGCTTTGAGAGAAGTCTGTGTCCATGTCCTCATCACTCTTGTCACCGCGCTGACGTTGCCTCCTCGCCTGGTATCGCTTTGCCAGGTTCTGCATATATTGCTGGATAATGCATGTGGTGTTTAATGTGCTCCTAATTGCCAAAGTGAGCTGAGCAGCCTCCATGCTTGCCTTGGTATAGTGTCCGCACAGAAAAAAGGCGCGGAACGATTGTCTGCTGTTGCTCTGATGGCGGGAGGGGCGACTGACAACATGGCTTACAGGGTTGGCTTACAGGGAATTAAAATCAACAAAGGGGGTGGCTTTACATCAAGGAGTATTTCAGGCAGGACTTCACGGAGGGTTCCAATAAGAAATGGTGCACCTAAGTAATTGTTCTTATTGGAACAAGCAGGTTGGTCTGGCCTCTGATTGATACATGGCTAGATTTACCTCGCTGCACATTCTCTGTGAGTGACTGCAGTGTGACCTAGAGGAATGAGTCCCCTAGATGGGGGAGGGGGGGGAAGCAAATGAGTACAAAACAAATCTGGTCTATTTCTTGTTTTGATCCACTCCATCTATCTTTTACATCTTTGGCTGGCAGCACACAGTGCAGAAGGACTGCAAGCCATCCAATCTCATGGCTGCTCGGCAGAAGATGGTACAATAGGACTGCTAGCAATCCATATCACCTGCCTGCTCACCATAAGATGGTTCAATAGGACTGACTGCAGGACTAAAGAGAATGACCTGGTCAAGTCACTCCAAATTTAATCCCTGCGCCCATGTCTGCCCAGGTACTCCTGATCGACCTCACAGAGGCGACTAGGAGCACCTCGGACATGACGATGACGGCTACCAGTCATACTGCACTGTCTGCTGCCAAAAGGCAATTAACTGCTGCTGTGTAGCAATGCAGTACCACGTCTGCCAGCACCCAGGAGACATATGGTGATGGTTACCTGAGCGGGCTCCATGCTTGCCATGGTATGGCGTCTGAACAGATAACTCAAGAAAAAAGGCGCGAAACGATTGTCTGCTGCTGCTTTCACGGAGGGAGGGAGGGAACGGGGGCCTGACGATATGTACCCAGAACCATCCGCGACAATGTTTTAGCCCCATCAGGCACTGGGATCTCAACCCCTCCGGAAGTCGGCGCTTGCCTCGGTACTTGCCTCAGTGGAAGCACTCCGCCGAGTTAATGCACTTAATGCACTTAGAGCTTTTTCTGTGGGGACACACACACTCGAATATATAAAATAGATTCCTAAAAAAGCGACTTCTATAAATTCAACCTAATTTCGTAGTGTAGACATACCCTAAGTTCAGTAAAGTGCAGTAAAGCACCGGAGCAAGCTAACAGTGTTTAGTGAAGAATGTTTTACTGGCTCTGTGAAGGCGCCAATCCTAACACTTTCTCTTTGACGGTCCACTGAGCGGGATTAGTCCTGCAATAGGATGATTTGGGGGTGAATTCAGGGTTGGAAGGGTACTGAGGTCAGCCTATAAGGAGTAACCAGGTTGGGCAAAGTCAGGGTGAGGCTTGTGGGCTGCTGGCAGGCTGTTGGGATCAGAGCTCTGGACCAAAGCTGCACAGCTACGAGACACACAGGGTTATAAGGCAGACAGTAACCAAACCCACTACTGGCCTGGATGAACCCCAAAACTTCACAGTGGGTCATGGAGAGGGGCGCTGAAGGGAGCAGAGCTGGGATGGGCAGAGAGACTGGGGGTGGCAGAAGCTGGGAAGAGTTGGAAGCATTGCCACAACTAGGCATTTTAGTGCCCAGGGCGAGCAAACATATTTGTGCCCTGTAGAGGGGTTTTGCTGGGGCTTGTCCTTCTCCGGGGCGGCAGGGAACCCACCGCCTTGGTACTTCCTTTCAGTTGTTGATGGGGAATTAGCCTGACTGTGGGAGTCTCTCGCCGTGGCAGCATTAGAGGCAAACACAGACAGTTATTCACGCCTGGCCCGCAGTCAGCGGGCAATGGTGAGTCAAGGGCAGGTTGTCAGGCAGGAACTAAGTAAACAGTTATAATTAGCAGGCCTAGGCCCTGGGTCAGGGTGGGGCAGCAAAGAGTCAGTGGCTCAGGCCCTCAGGCAGGGGCTGAGCAAAGGCAGGTAAACAACAAGCCCAGGCTCTCGGCTCAGAGGGACCCGGGAGAGGGGGAGACTGACACTCACAAGTTGGGTGGCAGGGGGGACGCAGGCCCTTCCACTCCATGGCATCCCAGCCCGGGGCCCTAGCAGCAGCCAAAGGCCCGCTGCTGAGTCAGGGGGATCTGGGCCGCAACACACTGACATCGGCTCGGAGCATGCTGCAGCCAGACGAGGGTCGGCTGCCCCCGGGCTACTTCCGAACTCCCCCTCTGGAGGTACCTGGGTCCGGACTGTGAATTCGGGGGGGTCCAGCACCGTGGGGTCCTCTGGGTAACTGGCGAGGGGCAGGCTGGGCAGCTCCTCCGGGCTCTGGTCGGCATCGGGCGTCAGCAGGTCAGGCTAGTCACCGGGGTCTCCCAAACAGGAGCTAGGCCGGAGGCATCTGGCCTCTCCAGCAGCTGCTCCTCAAGTGAGCTCTGGGGTTGGGTTTTTATACTTCCTGTCCGGTGCCTTGACCTCTGGATACTTTTGTGTCCAGAGGGGCTTGTCCCTCTCCGGGGCGGCAGGGAATCACTCCGCCTCACTACATGCCCCCTAATAGAGCCCTGTGTGAGACTATTGTTTAATCTCACTCCCATCCTTCCCCACAGCACCCACTCGCACATTATTTGTTGAATTTTTATCCCACTCCCACTATTCTGGCAGCGGGTCCTGCGGGACCCACGGGATCCCAGCCCCCCCTGCAGGGCTCTACCACCTATCATTTTTTATTTCTACCCTGTTTTTCTGCCTCCACAACCCCCCTTTGGCTTTGCTCCCTGGGCAGCTGTGCTGCTCAGGCCACTCGCCCCGCCCTGGTTACGGCTCTGGATTGGAGCCTGGGAGACAGAGGCTGAGAGGGGTGGAAAGGAGAACTGCTTGGATTTGGGGCACAGGTAAAACATTCAGTGGTGTTGTGGACCCTCATGTTTGTATATGCTATGATGTGATGATAAAGTGGTGGCACTGAGTGCATTTGAGATCCAAAATATCCTTATAGAAATGTACATCTCCTCAACATCATATTTGTACATTTTGCTGCAAACTCAAAGAGGGGCCCATTGCTGAGAAAAATGCCACTGAGATCCAAAAATTCTTGTTGAGAGGAAACCACAGAATCATAGAAATGTAGGGCTGGAATGGACCTGGAGAGGGAAGCAGGACTGAGTATACCTCCACTATCCCTGACAGATGTCTGTCTAACCTGTTCTTAAAATGGTTCATTATGAATGAAAAGGACTTTGCACTGAAAACATGCAGATATCCATTCATTTGGGTTTTTATTTGTTTTCAAAGCGAAAAATAGCCATTTCCCGGAAATTTCACACAACGTTGAACTTACGGGGTGTAAAATTTTCAAAACAACACTTTGTACACTTTCCCATCAAATTCTATCAAGTACACCTTCTGAATTCCATGCAAATCTAGTTGTAGGCCAGTTATGGCTCTAATTCAAAATGAAGTACCACAAAATGGCAGGGAAGGTGACAACAGCAAGTTAACTTTATAGGGTATGCCACATGCTTTCACAGAGGGTTCAAGGATTGGGTGAACTCACCTTGAGTGAGAGACGTTTGCAGACTGACTTATCGAATGAAGTTGCAAAGCGTCTGGTTGATACTGTGTAAGATTTGCACAGGATTTTTTATTGTGTATCTTAGTCAAAGAATGGGAATTAGAGTCAATGGGGATTCATAGAGTTTAAGGTCAGAAGGGACCATTCGATCATAGACTGACTCTCTGTATATCACAGGGCAGAGATGTTAACACAGTTACCTCTGTATTGAGACCATAACTTGTGTTTGTGTTGGAAAAAGCATCTCTTCCAGAAAGGCATCTAGTCTTGATTTGAGGACATCAAGAGATGGAGAATCTACCACTTCCCTTGGTAGTTTGTTTCAAGAGTTAATCATTCTCGCAGTTAAAAAATTGCACTTACTTTCTTATTTAAATTTGTCTGGCTTAAACTTCCAGCCATTGGTTCTTGTTCTACCTCTCTCCACTAGATTAAAGAGCCCTTTAGTACCCAGTATATTCTCCCCATGAAGGTACTTATACACTGTAATCAGCTCACCTCTCAGTCTTCTTTTTGATGAGCTAAACAGACTGAGCTCTTTAAGTCCCTCATTGTAAAGCATTTTCTCCAGCCCTGTCATAAATGTAAAGGGAAGGGTAAACTCCTTTAAAATCCCTCCTGGCCAGAGGAAAAATCCTCTCACCTGTAAAGGGTTAAGAAGCTAAAGGTAACCTCGCTGGCACCTGACCAAAATGACCAATGAGGAGACAAGATACTTTCAAAAGCTGGGAGGAGGGAGAGAAACAAAGGGTCTGTGTCTGTTGGTATGCTGCTTTGCCAGGGATAGAACAGGAATGGAGTCTTAGAACTTTTAGTAAGTAATCTAGCTAAGTATGCGTTAGATTATGATTTCTTTAAATGGCTGAGAAAAGAATTGTGCTGAATAGAATAACTATTTCTGTCTGTGTATCTTTTTTGTAACTTAAGGTTTTGCCTAGAGGGATTGTCTATGTTTTGAATCTAATTACCCTGTAAGGTATCTACCATCCTGATTTTACAGGGGTGATTCCTTTACTCCTATTTACTTCTATTTCTATTAAAAGTCTTCTTGTAAGAAAACTGAATGCTTTTTCATTGTTCTCAGATCCAAGGGTTTGGGTCTATGGTCACCTATGCAAATTGGTGAGGATTTTTACCAAAGCTTTCCCAGGAAGTGGGGTGCAAGGGTTGGGAGGATTTTGGGGGGAAAGACGTGTCCAAACTACGTTTCCCAGTAAACCCAGTTAGAGTTTGGTGGTGGCAGTGGTTATTCCAAGGACAAAGGATAAAATTAATTTGTACCTTGGGGAAGTTTTAACCTAAGCTGGTAAAAGTAAGCTTAGGAGGTTTTCATGCAGGTCGCCACATCTGTACCCTAGAGTTCAGAGTGGGGGAGGAACCTTGACAAGCCCACAAATCATGTTTATGGCTCTTTTCTGCACCGTCTCCAAATTTGCAACATCCTTTTTTAAAATGTGAACACCGGAGCTATATGCAGTATTCTAGTATCAGTCTCACCAATGCCACATACAGACATAAAATCACCTCCCTACTGCTCACCACACCCTTCTTTATACATTGAAGGATCATACTTTTTGCCGCAGCATTGCACTTGGAGCTCATTTTCAGTTGCTTGTCCCCTATGACCTCTAAATCCCTTTCAGAGTCACTTCTTTCCAAAATACAGTCCCCCATTCTGTAGGCCTGGTCTGCATTCCTCGTTTCGAGATGTATAACCTTGCATCTGGCTATATTAAAAAACATTTTCCTTGAATGTTTACCCAGTGAGCCAGATCACTCTGTAGTATTGCCTTGTCCTCATCATTATTTACCACTCATCTGCAATTTTTACCAGCAGAGATTATATATATACTTCCAGATCACTGATGAAAATGTTGCATAGCATCAGGCCTGGCAACAATCCCTGTGGAATTCCACTGTCCTTCTGTAGCAGTTAATATCAGTTCAAATTCATTTCTGCACTCTCAGGGAATGCCTTACTACTAGTGATCCACTGGCCAGTTCAGCTAGGAAGAGAGAGCTTTGACAGGCTTTGAAGAGAGTCCGTTTTATCTTCTTTGGCTAGATAGCTGGTGTCTGCAAGGTGATGTTGTATTTGGG
Organism: Caretta caretta; assembly: GCF_965140235.1. Taxonomy (NCBI): domain Eukaryota; kingdom Metazoa; phylum Chordata; order Testudines; family Cheloniidae; genus Caretta; species Caretta caretta. The sequence goes on along the minus strand of NC_134208.1, from coordinate 9,074,018 downwards.
GTAATTAACACAATTCAAGCATCTGGAAATGAGAGAGGAAAAATATCAGTAAATGATAAGAGAGAGAAGTTAATTCAATAGCATCAGCAGAAAAGAGAACCTTATTCAAGGTTGAAAGATCTAATTCAGACCACTTCCAGAGAAAATCACCTTCATAACTCCCCAGAGCAATACAGTAAGCTTCTTCTTGGCTGAAGTCTTGGCCATGGCAATCCACACCTTTATCACTTATAAACAGAGCTGCTATGATTTTCTCTAACTAAGGTAACTTTTGAAGCTGCAGCTGGTCCAACATGCATTAGCCGGTCTCTTAAATGGAACAGATAGACAAATGCATGCTACAGCAGTGCTCCATATTCAATAGTGAGCCCAATTCAAGGACCAGGTCATCATCTTCAGAGTCCTCAATGGATCCACTACCTTCTGACTGCCTCTCTTTCCACATCACTCCAAAATTATTCTGATCAACAGGGGTTGGTTCTCAGATGTTGGTTCTCAGGACAAAGATTATGTTAGCGGGAAACAAAGTGCAAGTCCTATTTTGGGGGCATAAGTGGGATTTAAATGGAGTTTAGATTTTGTGTTGGCCCTCTGTAGGGGGTGAATTTCACCCTTAATATGAATTGTATATTATTTGCAGTATTCAATGTTGAGTTCTTTTTATTTGACTTTTGAGCCATTGGGGTGTTCTTGCTTCATTTTCAAGTTTCTCTGCAATTTTGAGAGCCAGAAGCTTTCTACTTTTTTTAAAAAACAAAAGCTGCAATTCTCATGCACTAGCATGATTTCAGTAGTTGGGGCTTAAAAAAAACACTATATGTTGCAAGATACACACTAAAATCTCATGAGAACTGGCAATACACCATTTCAGGCTGGGCTAGTTTTGCTTTTTTTTTATACTTTAGGGTCTAACGGCAAAATATTTTTAAAAGAAAATGAATGCAATCTATTGGTAATTGCTAATGTGATTGGGAATGTACATATAAGAATTGTAATGGTATAAACCTGAAGAAATCTAATTTCAAAAGGAAACTATCTGAATTTAAAGTGATATAGTACTAATTAATCCATTTAGAATTCCACTCTGGTTTCAAGTTTAAGAACTACTACACAGAGGACTGCCCTGGCTTCTGAGGGACAAGCCAAATGAGAGAAGTTGGGGGGGGGGGGTGCTATCAAGTTGGTACTGATATCCCAGATCATCTCCGCAATGGAGATATCTCTTTAAGTAAATTTTCTTTTAATTAATACTATTAGGTCTCATCGTAAATGTTTCTAGTTAATTGAGAGTTAAATCCATTAGGTTTTACTCAATCAAAAATCCTGTAACTGTAGTGAGGTTTTTGTGTATATCAGACCTTCAGTGATCAATGGCATAAGTCAAATCTGGTTTAGGTCACAAGTGAAATGAGTTTGGGACACTCACTGTAAAACCTGATCCAAAGCCCATTGCTGTCAATAGGAATCTTTACATTGGCTTCAATAGACTTCTGGTCTCTAGGCTTAATACCTCTCTCTAGTGGACCTCATGGTGACCTGGCTGTGTCCTGGGGATCGTCGCATTAGGAGATGCAGAGAAGGGAAAGAAATCCTCCCCTTACAGATAGGGAAGCAGCAACACGCTGCTCCAGCCTCAGGTCCTGCAACCCTGCTGCCTGAATTCCCACTCCACACAGAAAGATAGATGAGGAATCCACATAATGGTAGGTGCAGCCAACCCCCAAATCTTCACTGTAAAACAGCATCCCGGCAGGTTCCATATGCAGCAGGTATGCGGCCCCTGACTGGATTCGGAAATCCTGTCTGTCTCCTCCTGGCCTCCAAGCTGTGGAGTTCCACTGCACTCAATGCTCTCTGCTGTCAAGGAGGGGATAACAGCATTTGCCCCTTCCTGGACACTTTCCCACCTTACAAAACCACCAGGAATGTTTGGCAGGATTAGCAGCATCTGCTGAGGACAAGGGCCATGGTTACAATGAAAGAGCTGAGGTTTACAGGCAGAGAGCTTGTCTGGCCATTGTCCATTCCATCCTGCTCTTTCGTCTGTTACTTCCATGTGCAAACAGAAATTTAAAAGGAACTAACGCCACTGGAACCATCGTATAATGGAAATAGACCCAGAATTCATGAAAAAAATTGTCTTCAAACTATCAGTCTCTTTATAAATAATGCAGCAGAGAACAATGAGATTCCTGCTGTTGAAATTAATAGATGGTGATGAATTCTACTTAATTGAACGGCATCAAGTCCTAGCCTCCTTTGTTTCTGAAGGCATGTGAAGAATTTGACCCATTAATCCATTATTATTATTCTCACTTAGGTTTGTTCCTCCCCCCACACCACTCATTCTCCATCAAGGACCATAAAAACCTGTTTAAATATTAAAACCACTTAAAATTTGAACGAGAAAAACCAATGAAACATTAAAACCTCCCCATATACACAAAACATGTATCTATAAAATAAATGCCCTTGTATAAAAATTCTGTAGTATTCTATGGTAATGACCAAAAACACTCCAGTATCACTCCAGTATCAATGTTTGGGATCATGACTGTAAAATACTGTGACAGGGCTTAACCCCCATCCCCTGCAAGGCTAGTAAATGCACCCAATTAGTCACACTCCACACCTGGGGAGGTGAGCAGCTAATTGGCTCCTGGCCAAAGTGAACAGAGCTAAGCCATAGAAAGTAGACTGTAGGAATTCAGGTGGTGGGGTGGGGAGGGAAGATGGCAGAGGACACAGGTCCCTCTGGCTGAGAGCAGACAAGAGTAGGGTACTCAGACAGACAATGGGGGGAGTGTGCTACATGAATATCATGGGCTCTTATAAGGGAAGCGTTAAGATAGGGTTTGTAAGAAGAAAAGACTTCAGTAGCCCAAGAGGGTAGAGGAACTGTTCAGTTTTGTTTGGGCTTGTTTATGATACCCCGGAAGGGGTCTGAACTTTGGTGACTTGGCTGCAGGGCTGAGCTACAGAAGACCTGGGGCCAATGGCAGGCAGCTATCAGGAGATGGTGGAGCTGAAGATAGAGGCAACTTCCTGCACTGACGCAAGGGGGTGCTCCAAGGGGGAGGGAGCCCTGCTGCAAGCACTCATACTTTTTTATTATAAGAGCATAAACCAAAGCATAAGAAACCAGTTAGCAAAGAAGCCAAGGAGTGAACTCCCCTCTCAGTTCTAGAAACAAATTAAAACACGCAGGTGTGGAAGTGTGAGGGAACCTTGCACTAAATCATCCCATACCTGGCTCTCTTCTGCAGTTAGATAGAAAACTATAGGGCCAGGACTTGAAGTGCTCCCTTATTTGGGTCTGATTGATCCCTTCCTATTGGAGGCAGTCGGATGGGAAGAAAAATTCCACAAGGTTCTTCTCAGAGGGTGTTCTATTGGGGGCAGAGGTTTCTCTCTCACACGCACATCCTACCATAGAATTGGCAGCAATTCCACTGTCAGATCCTATGGATTCCATAAGGTCTGGACCATCCATGCAGAAGCCCTGAGCTTACCCTATGAGGTCACAGAGCTACTGGGGATGTCCACACTGCAATTTAAAATTTGTGGCTGGCCTGTGCCAGCTGACTTGGTCTTGCAGGACTCAGGTTAAAGGGCTGTTTAATTGCAGTGTAGACTTTTGGGCTCAGGCTGCAACCCAAGCTCTGGGATCCTCCCATCTTGCATGGTCTAGTGCCCAGGTTCCATATGAAGCCCAAATGTCTACACCTCAATTAAAAGCCCCTTAGCCCGAGCCCCACAAGCCTGAGTCAGCTGGCATGGGACAGCCCTGGGTTTTTAACTGCAACGTAAACATGCCGTTAACCACACACTGGATCCTGAACTACCAGGCATTCCTGAACCAGCAGCTGGACCACATTTACTGGGAGGTTCCCAAAGACAGAGTGGACTACATACATATACAGATGCAGCATTTGGGGGATACTGCATGGCACTGCTATCCTGGCCCTTCCTCTTCTGGACCCATGTAATTCCCATGCATGGATCCTGTACTTGCAAAGAGCCCTCTGTGGGAAGAAGAGGATGGTGCCACGCATGACCTCTGGCTTGGTATGCGAATGGCCAGCTACATCTGCAAAGGGTTCCTTTGCACGTGGGTCAGAGGTGGACAGTCAGGCCCTCAGTATTTCCTGTGGCCAAACTCTCATTGACACCAGTGAGTAAAAACTGCGACCTGGATGCTGCAAAGCAATCAACCTTGGCAGAACTATACATCCCCATAGAGTCTAACTAGAGTCAGCTGGGCTCTACACAAGCATATGGGTCCACCAGCGTGGATCACTTTTCAAGGAGGGCCCTGAGCAAGGAACTCCGGATTTGGAGTTGTGGTCTCCAGGGCAACCACTTCTGCCCCTGCTAAATTCACTTTTAGAAAAATTAGCTTCTAAGAGCAGTATGTATATTATATGATTTATTTATACAGTACCCAAAGAACTGGTGTAAATCATTACTGAAGTCAATAGAACTATGCCAATTTATATCACCTGAGGATCTGGCCCCCCCCCCTTTGTGGGGGGAGGGATAGCTCAAGGGTTTGAGCATTGGCCTGCTAAACCCAGGGTTGTGAGTTCAATCCTTGAGGGGGCTGTTTAGGGATCTGGGGCAAAAATTGGGGATTGGTGACCAGGGGGTTGGACTAGATGACCTCCTGGGGTCCCTTCCAACGCTGATATTCTATGATTCTTACTGTATCTGTGCAAATGATAAAGGAAGTGAAGTGGTGCTGAGTAGTAAGTCATAAAACATAGCTTCAGTTGCACAGATTCAGGGGGATTATGTAATTATTTTCTTAAAACTAAAAGTATTTCAAGTGTTTAATTGCCAGCACTGCATAACAATCTAGAGTAATTATATAATTAGTAAGAAATTACTGATGCTATTAGGTACTTAGAACAAGTCAAATTTAGTTCTGATTTAAAAAAAAACAGGGAGGGACATTTTGTACATGTGTTTTTCTATATAACAATAGGGCTTATTTGCTTACTGACAACAAATTTTTCAGTAAATGAAAACATTCAAAAAACATTTGGAAAATGAGTTTGATCAAATTTGATAAAAACATCCATTACAAATGTCAAATAGAAAAATGTCAATAATGTTGAATTTTTTCCAAAAAAAATCATCTTTGGAAAAAAAGGCCATTTTTGGATGAAAACCTTTGTGTGAAAAAATGTTGACCAACTCTAATGACGAGGTCACAGCTGGTTTCTGGGGGCACTTGCAGCAGCATTGGGAGCGGTGCATTATGGGCAGCTATCCCACAGAGCACCTCTTCCCATTCTGCCACTGTGGCTTGTGGGAAGGGGGTGGGGGGTGCGGGGCATTCTGAGTCCTGTCCCAATGCCCCGTGATGCATCGGTTCGCATCCCAGCAATCCCTGTGCTTCCATCCACATTGGGCGCCATCTTTCAACATTTTTTGTACTGCACACTTTGTCTTCCCTTTCGGTCTGCGGGAATGGAGCCTGAACTGCTGAGGATTATGCTGACAAGTCTCACTAGCATGTCACGTTTGGCAGTCGAGTTGTTCCTTATGATCCAAAGTGACAGTGAGGGCTCCGACGATGATATCCACTCGAGTAACGCATATGACACGAGGTTGCTTGTGGCATTCATGGACATGCTCACCACTGTGGAACGCCGCTTTTGGGCTTGGGAAACAACCATTGAGTGGTGGGCTCACATCATCATGCAAGTCGAACAGCCAGAGAGCAGGGCTATTAGAGGGGCCCAGCGCGGGGCTGCAAGGATTAGGGATGCCTTGAGGGAGCAATTTGAGGCTGAAAGCCACCAGTAATGTCTGGTGCCCTGCATGGGAGTGAAGTGCAGTGGTTCCAATGTTAGTAGGAATCTGTGTTTGCTATGCTGACTTGCAGTGCCTGTTTCTTTCCTGGGCTAAGGTGTCTTTTACTTTATGCAATAATAAAGAATGTTTTCAATGCCAAAAAATCCATTTATTGAAAAGAAAATCCATTTATTGAAAAGAAACACAACTGCTTGGGAAACAAAAAGGGCAAGGGGGAACGGTACAATCACAGATTTGCATATGTCCTGTTATCATACTCAGCCTTCCTGTCTGGACTGCTGAGCAATGAGTGCTGCACTTCAGGATGGCTATACTGCATGGTGATGGAGGCTGAGTGCAGTGGGTAAGGGTCGTAGTTTTCAAGGCTGGGTGGTGAAGCTACTGGTGTTGGAGGCAGCTGGTGGCAGTAAGAACCCGGATGTTGCGGAAAGTGAGTTGGAGGTGACATGGGAGCACAAGGGAAAAAATTTTGGGACAAGGGCTGCAGGGGGCGGTTGGGCACGGTAGTGCTCCGCCTGCATGGCTACGAGCACCTGGATCAAGTCCGCTTGGAGCTCCATTATGCTTATCAGTCAATCCGTGCTTTGCTGCCGGAGCACCGCGCTTTTGTGCCGTCGCTCCTCATTCTGCTGGTGGATCCTCCTTTCACTGTCCCACCACTCCTGCACTTTTCGATTTTCATTACTTGAATGCTTCATTACTTGAAGATATCTTGCTGCTGAGGATGACCTGGGAAGCAAAGGAGGGTCTTCTATAGCAATGCGGCTTCCGCCCTGGCCCATATGCAGCTTGCCTCTGTGCAGCAATGGTCCCTCCACCCCTCACAGCACAGTGGCACGGACAGGTTAGCCTTACTGGGACAAGGAACACAGTGGCTCTCCCGAGAAATCTGCGCAAGTGCATTGCCCAAATTCTGGATGAGACCTTTGAAAAGATCACTGAGGACGATTACCACAATGTGAGAGACCACATCAGTGCCCTATTCTGTATGTAGGCATGCATGCAGTCCTAGCCCTCCTCATTGAATAATTTCCTTCCCAAAATAAAAGCCAGTTACCCGGAACCTCCTCTGGTGTTTGTCCTTCCCCAAGCACTGGCCGCCACGACTGGCTACTTTCCTCCTGGGTTGAGAACAGCTCCTGGTTGCATGCATCTAGGGATTCCAGGTTGTCTTCCTCTGCCTCAGCACCCTCGCTCCCGCTTTCCTCCTCCCGCCTTGTTGAACTGGGCTCTGAAGTGTCCATGGTGGTCCTCGGAGCGGAGGTAGGGTCGGCCCCAAGTATTGCATCCAGCTCTTTGTAGAAACGGCAGGTCGTGGGGGCAACACCGGAGCGGCTGTTTGCCTCGCGGGCTTTGCGGTCGGCATTCCGCAGCTCCTTCACTTTAATCCTGCACTGCAGTGCGTCCTGATCATGGCCCCTTTCCAGCATGTCCATTGATATCTGCCCGAAGGTATCGTAATTCCTACGGCTGAGCACAGCTAGGACTGGACAGCTTCCTCCCCCCAAACACTGATGAGAATCATAGAATCATAGAATATCAGGGTTGGAAGGGACCTCAGGAGGTCATCTAGTCCAACCCCCTGCTCAAAGCACGACCAATCCCCAGTTTTTGCCCCTGATCCCTAAATGGCCCCCTCAAGGATTGAACTCACAACCCTGGGTTTAGCAGGCCAATGCTCAAACCACTGAGCTATCCCTCCCCGTACTCCATACTGGGGATCACCTGGCACGTGGAGGCATGGTCACCTGGAAAGATTCGCTGAAAGCACTCCACGCCTGGCTGAACAAACAGGAAGGGGATTTTCAAAATTCCCAGAGAATTTAAAGGGCGGGTCTGACGGTTGGTCACCTCAGGGCAGGGCAGTAGAGTTCAAAGTGATGACCAGAGTGGCTAGAACAGGCATTGTGGGACACTTCTGGAGGCTGATCAGAGAGCACTAACAGACCAGGGCGTCCACATTGGCGCCGTGGCACTCCAGCGGGGGCTCACAAAACGTTATTCCACTCGCCAAGGTGGAGTATCAGCAGCGCTGTAGCCATGGAGACAGAGCGCTCTACGTGCCTTGCCAGTGTGGACGGGGAGTGAGCTAGTGCACCTGGGGCTCCTTTAATGCCCTGTAACTCGCAAGTGTAGCCAAGCCCTAAGTAACTTATTTTAGAGTCTTGAACAGAGCCCATGCGATATAATTGATTTGGATTTTAAAATGCCTTTGCCAGTTTCATCTGAACTACATCTTGTGGAGCGAAAACCCACGGGGAGTTGGGATGAAACCGTGGAATGGCTAAGCAACTTATTACAGGCAGCAAAGAGTATTTCTAACAGCATCCGAAGGTGTGCCTGCCTGGTGCTGGGTCAGAGAAATCAGCTGTAACATTGATTTAATTTGGTGACAATGCAAAACCAAAGTATTAAAAACAAAAGAGAGCAGGAGATATGCAATGGTTCTGTTATACAACTACATGGACTGCACAGGCTGAAAATAGCCGTATGTAAAGATTTTGGAGGGATACTGGGTTAACTTTACAAATATACTGTTCTGTGGAAAAAGGGATTATAAGTTATATATATTGACATGATAGGTCAGTTTATGATCTCAGTTAAACAAATGTAGATCTGAATCACCTCCATTGACTCCAATGGAGTTACTCCGGGTGTGCTCCAGCAAAACCAAGAGCAGAATTTGTCCAATATCTCTTGTAGTTTAAAAAGCTAAGCACAATTCTAAAGGGCTTGGGTGAGAGCAGAGCAACACTGCTTTCAAACACCACTCCAAATATTCTCTCTCTGTGCAGGAACAGTACAGGGGCCTGAACCTGCAACACTGACTCACATGAGTCAAACTGGGCCAGAATCTGATCTCAGCTCCTTGAAGCAGGGTTTTATTTCACTCTTTCTTACCCATCCTCCATGCTCAGGGGACAATATCACCTACTCCACTTTGTGCTGCTCTGACTGACACAAGCCAGATCTTCCCCAGCTGGAAATCCCTGCAGTGTAGAAGAATCACCAGTGGGCACTGTGCCAGTGTAGCCAGCTACTATGCCCACCCCACTTCCAATGCTCCACAGGGGTTGCATTGGAGACCTATCAGAGAGAAGGTGGCCTGGAGTTTGCTGTACTCCAGCAGTCCCCAACTTGCTAATGGTCCCTTGGGAACTCTTCCTAGATGGTATAGGGAAGAGCGGTTCCTCAGCTCTCTAGTAATCCAGCCATACTCTGCTGCAGCCACAGCAGAGTATTGACTCACAAACTCTAACACACACATGTACACACAAGGTTATCATAAAGCAATCCAGGGTGTATAGACCTTATGGAAGAAGGATGTTTTGAGGAGAGGCTAGAAAGAGGAGAGGTTTGCAGTCTGTTGGATAGCGTCCCAGAAGAGGTTCCAGGCATAGGAAGCTGAATGGAAGAAGTCACAAAGTTGAGAATTGGAAGCCATGAAAGAACGGTTAGATGTGCAGCTTGGCCGGAGCAAAGGGGGCAAGGCAGGGAGTGAAAAGAGATGACTGCAGAGAGATAGCAGTGGGCTAAACTGGGCGAGGCTGTGAAGGCGAGGACCAAAAGCTTGAATCTGATGCTGATGGGAGGAAGCCAGTGAAGGAATTTGAAGAGGGACTGGATGTTGCCAGAGCAGCAGACAAGGTGGGCGAGCTTTGTAACTGAATGGATTGGAAGGCGTGAGGGGAGGCCAGAGAGAAGGCAGTTGCAATAGTCAAGGTAAGAAATTATCAAAGCCTGGACAAGGGTTTAGTGGTGGAGATGGAGGAATAGGGACAGATTTTGGAAATAACCTGAGTCTCAGCTGGTGCAAATTAGCATTGCTGGAGCTATGCCAGTTTACACCAGTGAGGATCTAGCCCATTGTTTCAAACAAATGATCGGATTAGTGAAAATCAAAGAGAATAAGAAACAGACCTCAGGGAGCTCCATTTCACCCAAAACTTAATGTATGCGCATATAAGGAATGGCCAATCCAGGCAAGGCTGCGGAGATAAAAGACGGTAGGTCATTCAAGAGCAAATGTCACCTCAATGGAAAACAAAGTAGTAAAATGAACAAGCCTCAGTGGGCCAAGTGGCTTTTCAGGCGGGCTCCAGAACTCATGTTCCGATAACAAAAATAAATGTGCGGAAGAAATTTTTTTTTCTTTGCAGCAATAAAATCAGCATATTTGTGTCTGTGAGGCAGCTCCTTGAAATAAAGCTAGAACAACGTTTATCTCTTATCAGCACTCGGGATTTGCAATAATGAAAAGATTTGCATAACAAATGCTCTGCTGGTTGTTCCTCATTGGGGTGAAAGTATTAATTTCTCCTGCTTTCCAGTTTTATTTATTTATTTATTTTTAATACATCTGCTTTGGAGCTACAAACATAGTACTTATTTAAATACTACTTATTTAAAACACCTTCCTATGCTGCCATTTTCACATCACAGATTTTGGGTTGAAATGTAGGTCGTTTCCCCTTCCACATTCTTAATGGCTTGCCTACATTGACATTGTGTGTAAAGATAAGGGGGCCTGATTCTCTTTGTTTATGTCAGCCTTCCCCCAGTGTCACTCCACTGACTTCTGTGGAGTAACTCCTGATTTACACCAGGGGAAGTGAAAGAAGCATCTGCCCCATGGAGTCAATTAATTTTTAAGCCGATCAGGAGGTGAATATATGCACCAGTGCTGGTGAGGACTAGAGAGGAGCCCGGCTGTTGCATGAAAGCATCCTTATGTATGTCAGTCTCCTCTGCCTTTTGATCATTTATACCTGTAGTTATGCCACCTTTTGTGTGATCCCCTTACCATTTTTTGGCCCCCCTCTTGGCCCTCTCCCGAATGGCTGTGGTGCCACATCACCCCTTGCATCTATGTGTCCACGCTGATGGGGTTCACATCGGCCCCAACTCATGGCAGCCCTGCATGGAGGAAGTGCAAAGCAGCCATATTGGCCCACCCTGAGTAGACACACAGCCAGGGAAGAGAGCCTTCCCTTCTGCACTTGCCCTCCCCCCAGAACCCTGTGATTCAGGGGCCAGCCAGGGAGTGTTCTTGGGTTAGGATGGGGTGTGGCTAAACATAGAATCATAGAATCATGGAATATCAGGGTTGGAAGGGACCTCAGGAGGTCATCTAGTCCAACCCCCTCCTCAAAGCAGGACCAATCCCCAACTAATCAGTCATGGGCCCCAGCTATTCCCAGCTGCTGCAAAGTGTTGTTATTTGCATTAAAGCAACATGAGCTCTTATTTTACCAGCTCAACTCGCTTATGAAAGATTACGTGATGAACACAACAGAAAACAGAGCCTGCTGTTCGCTGCCACCTGCGGCTCCTTCTCTGCCTCAGCCATCCAGGACCCTGCCTTCCAACATAGACAGCGATGCCTTTGCCCTGTACAACCTCCCCCCACATCCTTACACAGAGGCAGCTGCTCCATAAGCCCATAGGGCCCTTGGTCAGTCAGGCACAATTTAGTGCAGTTTGCTCCATTGGCAAGTGGAGTTTCAGCCAGTTATGCATACTGATTTCCAAGGGGAACATACCATGTAACTACATGTTCAGCATCTGGCCCCTTCTGAGTTACCACAACACCATTCTCACGTGCATTACAGAGCATGTGATATCTTTGTGCAGAGGCTGCTGGTGGGTATTCAGTGAAGGGCAATATGTGGCAGCTCTGCTTCCCCCCACACATGTCCCATGTACCTCCTTCCACATTTGTGTGGAATCACTGCAGTTTTTCTGATTTTTCTGTTTCATTTTGGGTTAAAATATAACAGCAAACAAAGAACACATATATCTCGGCGGAGGCCAGATAGCCTGGTGTGTTACTTGTACTGTGACATTCTACATCTGAATTAAAATACAAAAAGGGCAGCTTTCTTCATCTTAAGAAGGCAGGGAGAGTCCTGTGCATTTAAAAGGTGAAGTATAGTGATAACAATCACATCATCTTCTTTCTGTTCTGCTACAAACGCCATATGCACCTGTCCACCATGGGCAGCAGAGGAAAGCATATTGGCACTAGGTTGTGAACTATTTTGGATGCAGAAATAAGGAAAGTGTTGAAGTTGTTATAATTGTAGCACTTAGGTGGTGAAGGTATTAGCTAAATTATATTGAACAAGAACGTGAATGACTGATAGCCTAGTCAAGACAAAGGCATGGAAGAGTAAGTTTCCCTGTCGATTTCTGCCAATGCATCTCATTTCTGGCCTTTCACTTTTAGTGATCTGAGGTGTTACCAGTTTAAGTAAAGAAAAATGTTTTAATCGGGGATTTTTATCCTATGGGCACTGCTTTCAACTGTCGGCAAAGTATTTTTATACAAAACAATGGCGAATTTTGGAAAAAAGTTTGGAAAAAAGGTCCAGCACATGAATTCTGAATTACATTTGTAATTTACCATATAATCATACTTTTGCTACCAAATAGCAGCAACTGTGAATTTATCAGCCAACTGTCTCATTTTATAACCTACAACAGCTAAACTGTGTGCTGGAATTCTGAGCCATTGTTCCCTCGGAATCATTTAAGACGCATCAATGCGAGTTACTCTGGTAGACTCATTAACATTTGGATCATGAACATTGTTTCCCCAGGTAATCACATTCTATTCTAACATACCAGCGAAATCTAAGATACAGTCCCGTTCCATGTTGACCAGAAGTCAACGCATTACCCATGCAGACATTAATATGGTAAAGCAGCTGAAGAGAGGAAATTAAAAAAATATGACCATTCTTTCCAGTTCATTGTGCTGGAACGGTACCCATAGGTAAAAAAAAACAAAAACAAAAAACGATGCTTCCTTATTCATGGTATCGCCATCCATGGACAAAATGTAGAAAATTTAACAGACGCGATATTTGTTTATTTTTCTTTACTTAAAACACTCATGCATGACATCTCCCTTTTCAGGGTGATGTGCTTTTTAATTAGGCTGTGGGCTGTGGAATAAGTGCATTTGAGAAGTATCACTAAAGAAACTAAACCAGAAAGAGAAGGAATTAAAAACACGATCCCCAAATTTTCCCTCAGATGCTGGTGTGAGATTATATGAATCATCAACATTTTTTTTTTTACTCTGATTAGAAGAAACTTTGCTTCCTATCCTACTGGTGAAGGGGAGTTCTGTGCAAAATAATAATTGATTTACAGGCTTTTAAATTCCACATTTATCTAACAGATTTTATTTTGTCAGAAGATGAAATTAAAGTCTAATTTAATGCAGTACACAGTCAGCATTCTAAAATGTTTATCTCAGAGTGAGTGATGTGACTGCCTAACCATTGGAAGATGGTTAGATATTCCATTTTAATTGCGATTATTTGAGTATAAATGGGGTTATGTCCATTTTGCTTCTTTTTAACACCTGCTTTTTAGGATGCAAAAGAGAACAAGAAAAGCAGGAATTAAAAATGGATAGCAGAAGAGTCAAGATCTCAGGATTCTGCGGTCCCTGGTTTTTCATGGCCTAGATACTACAATAATGTTGCTTTATAAATGCAGTGTAGAGGTATCCTCCTTAGTCTGTATTTATCTATCGTTGAAGGTTTGATTGCTGCACTCGTAGACATACCCAAGCTAGCTCTGATCTAGCTGGCGCAAGTACCAGTAGCAGTGAAGCTATGGCAGCGTGTGCGTCAGCCTGGGCTAGCCATCCAAATAAGTCCCCAGGATCTCGAGCAGGCGTCTACTTTCTGTGCTGAAGCCTGTACTGTCACTGCTGCCCCGCTATGAGTACTTGCACTAGCCAGATTCAAGTTAGTTCAGGGGTCTCCCTGTGCTGCAGTCACCCCTCCTGGTGGCATAGGCATCTCCTTACTTGTTGTATGACCTTGGGCAAATCACTTAACCATTCTGCTCCTCAGCTGCCTCACATATGAGAACATTATAAATACAGTTTGCCTGTCTCTTCAGAGACCTCATGACTATATAACTGTGACGCTGGCAGACCAGGTGCCAGCTCATGCCAAGGCCCCTTGGCCTCACTGAACACCCACAAATGCATAGCTGGAAACCAGGCTGGCTCACCTGTGTGTGAGCACTGTTAAAAGAGACATTGAGTTTATAAGAATGTGCTTAGTGTTTAGACCTTATGAAATGTTTGTAAACTACTACATGCATTAATCTTACTTATAACATCTGTATCCTATGTTACAAGATAATATTTAAGTGTTTGCTCTGTAACGATGAAAGTGTTTGCTATGAAATTGACCCCCACCCCCACCCCAGTCAGGAGGAAAGCATTACCAAATATGAAATACTAGTTTACCACAAGAGCTGTCATCTCCTACCCAACAAAAGAAGGCCTATAGACATCAGACAAGCTACAGTGGAACATCAATGGACAAAAGTCTTTGCTGATTGCTCCCCCCACACCCATGAAGTGGAGACATGCGCAAACCCTCTTCTCATCAGCTTGAACTCTGGGAGAAGGGGATAAAAATCCCTGTCAAGAAAAATTGTTATTATGCTGCTTGGAATTTGGAGCGGGTAGTATTTATAAGCATAAGCAAGGGATCCCCAAGTTGCTAAAGGATATATAGAGCTTGCACATTACAGCAGTTTCTATTACTTTTTGAAACGTAAGACTGTGTGTCTATGTCACTTGTGTGTCTATGTTTACCTGCTTTAACCTTGTAAATAACTCCTATTTCTCCTTCCTCTTTAATAAAACTTTAGTTAGTTTAATACAGGATTGGCTACAGTGTTGTCTTCGATGAGAGATCTAGGGTACAACTGACCTGGAGTAAGTGGCTGGTCTTTTGAAACTGGGAGTAACCTGAATATTATTATGATTTTTGGTGTAAGGGACCATCTAGCACATAGGCAGGCTTGCCTGGATGACAAGATAGACCAGAGTGCCCAAGGGGGACAGTCTGTGATTCAGTGTTAAGGTTGTCATGGTGCTTGAGTAGTTCGCACTTGACACTTGGTGAAATCTAATTACAGAACACACAACCAGTGTGGGGTTCACGCCCTGGTTTGTGACAGTCTGCCCCGAGGCTGACATCCACGTTTGTGAGCCACTCCAGACAGCTTAACAATAACAATCTATAGTTATGTCATGGGGATAGAACTCATGATCTTCCACACTAAAAGCCCAAGCCACCCCCATTTCAGCTCATGAAGTAACTAATAGACAGTAGAGGTAGTAGGTGCTTCTCCTGTATGTGATCCAGTCATTAGACAGGGACATGGCTGACTTAGCCACTGTGTTACAAATAGATGCAAAGAGCCAGGATGAAAGACACTGCAGATAGAAGAATAAAGAACTGTCTTTGATTTTCTATTTCTAGATTTGGACTCCAAAGTAACAGAAATATCCCTAACTTGACATGAAGGGTCATCCAGTGATGAGGGCACTAGCCTGCAACTTGAGAGAGATAAAATATAGCCAGGGACAAATCTGGTGGAGGGTTTGTTCCTAATTTGGTACCTAGTTACTGTCATGTGACAGTAAAAAATAAATGTATAAAGTTCCTTGTTCAGTGATTTGTTGCCATTGTCACATGACATGACATCAGAAGTTGACTAATTTTGAACCAGCATCAATTAAGGGGAAAAGAAAATGCCAAAACTCAACCTTCTGCAACATTTACAGGACCAGATCTTCAGCTGGCATAAAACAACATAGTTCTATCCCCTCGCCACCTATAGGCGACAATACCAGCTGAGGCAGAGAGGGATACATTATGCCTTTGAACACAAGATCTGAGTAGGACACAGTGCTGAGTTGCATTGCCCCAGGAACACACCTTGACCCACACACAAACTGTTTTCCAATCTGCCTCCCTGTTCCCCCCTGCTCCAGCCAGAAAATAATTGCCTGCAGCCCTAAACCTGGTACAGATTACTTTCCCTGGTTCACAAGCTGCTAGAGCTATGAGAATAACTGATTTTTTTGGTTTGATGACAAATCCAAAATAAACCAGTTTTTAATTGTTTGAGGTTGACTCAAAACCAATTTTGTTCAAAATTTTCATCAAATCAAGACGTTGGGGGAAAAAAATCAGGTCAAACAAAACATTTCCTTTCAATTTTGAGGGTTTAACTTTTTTCAAATTTCAAAACAAAAAGTGGTTTTGAACTGAAAAATCAAAACATTTTGGAAGTGTCAGAACAAAACATTTCATTTTTTTCAGATTTTTTTTTCAGGGGGAGGGCACTTCTTCAACAAAACTAATGAAGCAAATTTGACACAAATTCACAAAGTGTTTACTTCAATGAAGATCAGTGAACAGGAGCAGCAAACAGGAGTTTTGTGAGGGAGTTCTCCAGGTGAAGGAGAAGTGACTACATGACCCATGGGATGAGTCATGTTGTTTTTGTTTGTTGTTGTGTGCTTGCAAGCTTGCTGATTGCCTGCTTGAGTGACGTTCATAGCATGTTTCAGAGTAACAGCCGTGTTAGTCTGTATTCGCAAAAAGAAAAGGAGTACATGGTCTGTTTGGGGAGCACTAGCCTGCAACTTGGGAGGCGGGTGCTAGTCCTTTTCCTAACAGCCAGCCAGTTTGGTTGCTCCCTCTGTAGGAAGGAAAGCAGCCTCTCACCCTGGCAAAGCTGTTCTCCCTGCTGCAACTAGACCTGCAACAGCTTATCCCTGATAAAAACATAAGAACAGCCATACTGGATGAGACCAAAGGTTCATTTAGCCCAGTTTCCTGTCTTCCGACAGTGGCCAATGCCAGATGCCCCAGAGGGAAATTAACAGAACAGGTAATCATCAAGTGATCCATCCCCTGTTGCCCATTCCCAGCTGCTGGCAAACAGAGGCTAGGGACACCATCTCTGCCCATCCTGGCCATTGGTGGACCTATCCTCTATGAATTTATCTAGTTCTTTTTCGGACCCTGTTACAGTCTTGGTCTTCACAACATCCTCTGGCAAAGAGTTCCACAGGGTGACTCTGCATTGTATGAAAAAATACTTCCTTTTATTTGTTTTAAACCTGCTGCCTATTAATTTCATTTGGTGGCCCCTAGTTCTTGTGTTATGAGATATATCCTCTCTCATATCCTCCTTCCCCCCCACTCCTACCCCCGAGAGGGTTGTTTTTTTAAAGATCCCAGGCAGCCCTTAATTGAACCCAGGTGTCCCTAGTTGACCTCTTTTCAGCTTATAGGGAAAGGGGTGTTTATCATTCTAGGGTTAATATGTCTGCCTTTCCCCACTCTTACAGTTATCCAGCCTGACTTTGTCAAAACCCATTTCTGAGCCATAACGAAGCTAAACAGAGAGAGATGAACTATTGCTTTTCCCTCTAGGAACCAAAAATTTGTGACTACCTGACCCTGGATTTAAAGCTGTGCCCAGGTTAGAGGTACTGTATCTTTAGTCCAATACAAATCCTCCAAGCCATCCAATCCCTCCCTCGGATGTTAATCTTCCAAGAAGGAAAAGCCAGAGAAATTTAAAACAAAATTAGTTTATTACTTAAAACTGTCCTTTTGAAACTGTGGAGATGGCAGTACTGCTGGATGGCTTAGAACAGATGTAAGCCCTCTGAAAGGTATCCTGATTTATTTCAGTAGAGTAATTTGTAGGTCTCATGCCCATAAATATGACATTGGAGGAAAGATTTAGACAACTCCAAAGACTAATCAATTTAATAAGCTTTAAGGGTTATACCTAAAGTGCCAGCTGCCAATCTGCAGGCACTTCAGCCAGCATTAGGCATTAGCATGCTTATGCCGGGTGCTCCACATTACAATTGCAAATGGACTATTCTGCTGTTTCACAACATTCACCTAGCAACAAATGAGCAGGAAAAAACATTTATATTGTAGCTTACTTGGAAAGGGATTTCATATGCATTTAACAAACAGCCCGATGCAAAAACTATCTACCATGTACTATGTGGGTGCACCTCTCCAGAAACTGCATTGTGTTTCTGTTTAGCCCTAAAACAGGCAGCAGTTGAAGTCAAGGCTTCAGATCACTTCCCAGTGTCCAACCTCCACCTGTGAAACTGATCGTCTGTTTGCTCTGTTTAGTTTAAGAAATAAAAATTAGAGATGAGCCTGAAGCAGAATAAAAAGACAGTCCCTGCTGTAAGGAGCTTACAGTGTAAGTAATTTTGGAAGAGATATAAACCCACTGTCTTTAGAGTATAATTATTATTATTTATTTGTACGAAAGTAGCAAGTAAGGACTCCAAACAGGTATCGTTGCCCAGCTGAGCTGGGCAGGGATTATCTTTTTAATAAATGTTTGTCGGTGCCTACTACAACCAAGCGCTGATACCTGTTTGGGGCCTTATGTGCTACTAAAGTGGAAATAAATGATGATAATATTTATTCTCTGAAGACTGAGGGTTTAGATCCCTTCCACACTTACATAGCCTTACATTTCAAGTTACAACAGAATGCAGCACGTGAACAAAAGAAGTGGCGGGAAAAGGGGGAGGAAGTGAATGAGGGAACAGTAAAACAAGCCTATTTTACTTCTCTACCTCACACGGTGTTCTGAAGATAAAAACATTACAGGTTGTGAAGCACTTTGAGATCTACTGAATAATAGCATTATGTAAGAGCTAGGTATTATCATTATTAATTATTATTATCATGACTATGAGCATTGTTTATGGCTCACCACCTGACTAGCCATTAGCTGACCTTTGGCTGAGAAGGTTAGAAGAAAACTTTTCCTTTGGGTGGGTAATTCTGTTCCTGCCTAATGCGGGGTTTCTTATACCTCCCTCCAAACAGTCTGGTAGTGAGCACTGCTGGGGCCAGGATATTGGGGTCCAGTCAGGGATCGTAGTTCATACGTTCCTCAGTTAAAATGCAAAATGCAATGTAAAGCCCATCCCACCTTTAACATGTAAGTAAATATCAACCAGGTAGAATGAGGATAAATTAAACCCAAACCCCTCCAGCCCTCAGCCCAACCTCTTCCCAAAAGCTTGGTGCAAGGGAAGAGGAGAAGTAGATGGTATAATGAGGATAAACCAGCCTCTCGTCTGTAAAAGAAAATCATACCTTTCCAATCTGCTAGAATTCTTTAAGGGAGTCAACAAAATAGTGGATAAAGGACAGCTGGTAGACGTGGGTTTGTTGATGCATCGCTGTTTACTATGAGCCTGTCTTCAGAAGCATCTGCTGCTGGCCACTGTGTCAGAGGAAAGATATCAGACTACATAAACCACTGGTCCGATCTGGTATTGCAGTTCACAGCCATTCGCAAATCCATTAGAGATGATTTATTATGCTATTCATTATGTGTTATGCTGGAGGTGTTGGTAGCTCCCAGCAAACCTGCCTTTGATATATGGGCCATCACAGGTCTCATGCTAGCTGCCCTTCATTCTGGCTCAATAAAAGAATCAATTAAGCTCTCTATGGAATAAGATAGCTGAAACAATAGAAGCCACCACCCAAAGCAATGGCCACATGGAAGGCCAGTACTACAACTAAGTTGAAGAATTAGAGGAATTTCCCTGGGAACTGACTGCACATGCAGGGGCTGGGGCATATTGGAGTGTAGCTGTGTGTGTCTGTGTATGACAGAAGCAGAAAGCAACCAGAAAAGATAGGAGAAAACCAGACAGCACTGCCAGCACGGACCTGAGAGGAAGCCGAGAGAGAGAGAGAGCTTCTTTTGGGCAGAGTGCCGGCTGGAAGGGCAGGCTTGGAACTCTGAGCAAGGACACTGCTTCCTTTTGTTTGTTCCTTCTGTGTTCAGGGAAACTGGACTGTTTGTCTCTCCTGGTAAATAAACAGGATTGCACCAAAGAAATACCCAACTCATATCACCAATTTCTCCTCCTCTAGAAATAACCCCTCAAGGCCCCAAATATTGGCTAACCACTTAGGCTAAAGGAGAACACTATTATTAAGGTTCAGATTTTTTCAGGGCTATTTTTAGTAAAAATCATGGACAGGTCACGGGCAATAAACAAAAATTCACGGGAGCCGTGACCCTGTCCAGTGACTCTTACTAAAAATAACTGGGGTAGAGAGGGCTGGGGGGAGAGGAGAAGGAATGACAGCCCCACAGGGGGCACAGCCCCAGCTCTAGCCTTGTTGTAGCTGGTGGGAGGAGGGGGTGCACAGCCCCGGCCAAAGCCATGGGGCTGGGGTGGGTGCATAACTGCAACTTTTGCTCCAGTCTCAGCCAAAGCCATGGGGGTGAGGGGCACACAGGCCCAGCCCGGGCACTGGCCGGAGCCACAGTGGGGGCACACAGCCCTGGCTGAAGCTACAGTGGGGCAGGGGTGATGCAGAGCCCCGACTCCGGCCCAGCCTGAAGCCACGAAGGGAGGGGGGGGTGCAGAGCCCCAGCTTCTGCCTCAGCTGCGAGGGGGGCGCACAGCCTCAGCTCCACCCCGGCTGCTGACAGCTGAAGCCAAAGTCACGGAGTTCTGGTAAAGCCGTGGAATCCATGACTTCGATGACCTCCGTGACTAAACCATATCCTTAGCTATTATTACTCATGTAGCACCGTTGTGTAATGGTGTGACCCGGGCACCTCTTGGTGTGAACTGGCAGAAGGCACAGGAGGTTGCATAGGGTTTTGCTGATGGTATGTCCACACAACACAAGGCTGGAAGGGGTTAAGGTGGCCAGGAGGCCAATTACCTGCCCAGGCTGCACGTGGAGGAGGAGCCAGGGAGCAGGGAATTAATTAGACATGAGGCTCAGCTGGACAGGAAGAGAAAGAGACCTTATAAAACCTAGGAGCTGAGAGCAGAGAGGGACTGAATGGGAAACAGTCTGTAACCACACTCCCTGGGGAGAAGGGAGGTAGGTTTGGGGCTAGAGAGAGGTAGCCTACAGTTACTCCCTGGGAGGAGGGAGTTTGGGCCTACGAACCTAGAAGAGGGGGGGAGAGCCGGTAAGGTAGGAACAGCTCTGGGGGAAAGCAGTGAGGTAGGATAGTGTTGATCTTGGCAGCAGATTGGAGGGCCCCTGAGCCATAACCTGGAGTAGAGGGCAGGCTGGGTTCTTCTACCGGCCACTGAGAATGTTGCATAGACCAGGCAAAGGAAAGTGGACTGCCTGGGATGATTTGTTCTGGAAAGAGTTTGATACCCACAGGAGGGGAAACACACAGTGACCTGGCTGGAGGTACAAGTCACCAGGAGGGAACCCTCTGAGTTACAGAGAGTGTGAGAGGACGATGGGAGAGACACTGCCCGCGGAAGGTCCAATGCTTGACCAGAGCTCATCCCCACAGTGACAAGGAGGAGGCGCTAGTAGGTGTGAGTGGACCCTGTGACAGTTTTATAGGGATCCCATCAGATATATGCATAATAATTCACAAAAGGGTGGCATGTGAAGTCTCTGCTGAGAGCCATTAGCCCACTGGTCATCATAACCATTGTGAGACATCAGTATGGATATTTAAAGAGCTATGTATCTATACTTAAAATTATGTTCTAACGGTTTTGGTGTTAAGGGAGGTCACCAGGAGGTGACATACCTTTTGCCTGAAAGGAACATCTCCAAGGTAACAGAATCTTATCTCCCTGTCTGGTCATTTATGTATTGTATGCCTCACAGTGGAGGCCTGTTTGCATACTGAGCCCAGGGGCCAATTGAAAGGCTGCAACATCTACAAGACAGAAAATCTACAGGAAGAAATAAAACAGCAGAGGGGGTGTTCTGCTTATGAATGAAGACAAACAATGGGACGTCTATTTCCTGGGAGGTAAAAGAACACAGTTGGTCCTTCACCTGAGACAAAAGCTGACAACACACTTTTCTCATGAAAGGAGGGTCACAACCAGGTCTGGCTGTAAAGCGCTGCAAGGATTTTGTGTGAGCCAAACTCTACAAGACAGGAGAGTGCCTTGGTAACTAAGTCTAGGCTCTAGACTGCAAGTTATGACTTTATTTTATACGTAGCCATTTGTTTCCAATGCTTCTACTTGCTGCTAGTTGTAACCTCCAGGCTTTGTTAAATAAACTTATACTGGATGTCTCTATAAATATGTTTAAGTTCTGTGTGTTAAGCAGAGCGGTGATCTGAGGAGGAACAGAGAGCTGGGGTGCATTGTTTCTCTAGAAGCAGCGAATCTATGAATAATGTAAGTCTCATGGGGAACAGGGACTGCACACTCCAGGGAGACACTCAGAAGGCTTGGGGGTTGGAGTGTGCCTATCTCTCACCTGCAGCGAGACTGCAGAGCCTTCACAGGCTAAGATGGGAGCATTTGTGTTGCCCATGGCCAGTGCAGTTGGGAGCTGGCCCCTCGGTGGCACAAACAAGGATTCTTCATACTAAAGCAGCGGTTCCCAAACTTTTAAGGGTCGTACCTCCCTTACCCCCTGTGTGCGCCCTCCCTCCCTGGATCCGGGGCGAGGAGCGGGGCCGCAGCTTGGTGGGGGGCAGGGGTAAGGGGGCTGAGGCCACAGCGGGGGGTGGGCCTGGGGCCTCAGCCTCAGCCCCGTTACCCCTGTCCTTGCCCCCCACCCCACCCCCAAGCTCCTCAGCCCCAGGCTGGGAATGGAGGCTGGCGTGGGGCTGGGAGAGGAGCCACGCTGAGGCTGGCGACGGGGCCAGGCACAGGACCAGGAGCCGGGAAGGCAGCCGGGGGTGGGACTGGAGCAGAGCTGCCGCACCTCCCTAGACGTTCCTCCGTGCCCGCCTAGGGGGAGCGCGCCCCACACTTTGGGCACCTCTGTACTAAGGGCGGGTGGTAGCAAGGTGTCTCACAGCCCTAGATACCCCTGCTAAGTGTCACAGGTGATGCTCCTCAGGAAGATGAAGGTCGCTGTCCTGAGGAGTTTACTGTCGAGATCAATAGACTCTATCTGCCTTGCTACCATATTTAAGGTACAGTAAACAGGGCCTCAGGCGTTGGTCTTATGTTAACGCTTTGCAGGAGACAGCTCTGCTATCTTGTGCTGTGCTCTCCTCAGATCTGACAAACAAAGGCCTTCTCCACACAAGAAAGTTGCACTCCTTACCTTAAATCCATTTCTAAATTGATTTAGCTGAACCAGTGCAAACCCTTGTGCGGACACTCTTATTTCAGCATAAGTAGTTTATTTCAGTTTAGCTTAAATCACTTCGGATCTGACTCATTCTAGAATGAAATAAGCCTGGTTCAAACTGAAATAAGAGTTTGGCCTTTTGCGCCAGTTTAAATAAATTGTTTCAGAATCAGACCTTACGTTAAACCAGTGCAACTCTCTCAAGTAGGCTGGGGATGCTTCAGAAAGTGGCTGTCTTTTCTCTTATGCTTAGCATAGTGCTATCTCAAGTGGTGCTGATGATGAGGTAAAGCTGAGGTTCTGTCTAACCACATGTAATTATTAAAGGTCCTGTGGCCCTTTTTCTAAGGGAGGGATGTTTGATTCCAACTCAGATGCTTGCATTCCACCCCCTGAATTTCTCCCTGAGGAGAGGTTTGGAGATTCCTTTCCCGAGACAGAGTCTGCTCTTAACTTGAGTGAGACTCAAAAGGAGTTTGAAGCTCAACGGCAGATCCTTCCCTGGACACGGAGAGGCATGCAGCTCAGAATAATACCTGGCTGGAGAAGGAAAGGGTAGGTGTCTTTTTTTTTCTAGAAGGAGGTTTGTTGTACAGGGAGGCTCCTGCAGGGGAAAAAGAGGCACCCTGGTGAGGTCCGCAAGCAGGTGCTTATGCCTGATAAGGACAGGACGGAGTTCCTTTGCTAGACACTTAGGTTCACTCAGAATTTCTATTGGCCTCACATGTCGGAAACTAAAAAATTACTCTCTGACTTGTGTCTTCTGTCAGAAGTGTAAGAGGCTAATGGGACCTTGCAAGTCACCTTTGTAGCCATTGTCCATCATTAAGTGGGTGTTTGCCAGAGTGACTGTAGCTATTGTGGGACCTGTACCAAGACCTTCCAGAAACGTAAAGAAATATATACTGGTTGTGGTGGATTCTGCCACCGGGTACCCTGAAGCCACGGCTTTATCTAATATAGAAACTGTGGCTACTCCCCTCATTGCCATTTTTAGCAGAGTAGGTTTTCCCAGGGAAATCTTGTCAAATCTGGTGTATGCCTGTAGTTCTCAAAAAGTTACGGAAGTTATGTGGGGTGAAGCCTATAAAGGCTGCCCCCTCCCGTCATCCAGAAACTAACAGTCTGGTAGAAAGATTCAGTGAGACATTGAAGGCTATGCTGAGAATATATATTACCCAGCAAGAGATTGACTGGGACATGTTGCTCTTTAGTTGTTGTTAGCATACTGGAGTGTATCCCAAGAGTCTACGGGGGGCTTGCCCTCCTTTGATCTGCTTTACAGATAGGCAAGCCCTAGATTTAATTCGAGACTCGGGGGAGGGTAGTACAGAAGAGGTAGGACAGCCTGTAGGGGAGTATGTCACTCATTTTAAAGAGAATTTAAATGCTGTCTATAATGGACTTAGTGCGTCAGAACCTTGGAAGGAGTCAGGTGTCTCAGAAAGCTTGGTAGGACAGGCCTGCTGGAGAAAGACCTTTTGATATGGGTGATTTGGTGCTAGTGTTAATTTCAGTGAGGAATAGCAAGATGCAGGATTGTTGGGAGGGACCTTTTGAGGCAATAGAGTGAGTGAATGGGGTCCCTTATGATGTACTGAAACTCCATGGCAAGGGAGATGTGCAAACAGTACATGTAAATAGACTGAAAGCTTACCATAAAAGAAAGATGGTTGTTAATATGATTTGTTGTCCTGAGGAGGGGACGTTTACTGCCCTTTTAATAGGCTTGGTCAGGGAAAGTATGGAACAGACTTCTCTGGAGAGCACCGAGATGTGGGAGGGTTTGTATCCAACGTAAAAGCAGGAGATGTTGGCCCTCCTGAAATACCACCAGCAGGTATCTTCCAACCTGCCAGGTTTCATTTACAAAATAGTGCATTCTGTTGAAACTACAGGGCCACGCCCTGCCCCTAACAGAGCATATCATGCAAAAGGAGAAATGCAAAAACAGATTCAGGATGAAGTGCAAAGCATGCTAGGTTTGGGGGTCAAAATGCCCCTTGACATCTCCCAAAGTAATGGTACCCAAAAAGGATAAAACCATGAGGTTTTCTGTAGATTTTAGAAGGATAAACTCTATCACCCAACCTGGTCCTTACCCCACATCCCAGATAGGGGACCTCCTGCATCTGTTGGTGAGTGCAAAATTCATAAGTACTCTGGATTTGATTTGAGGATATTGGAAAATTCCCTTAGATCAGGGATTGGCAACCTTTGGCACGCAGCTTGCAGGGTAAGCCTCCTGGCAGGCCGGGACAGTTTGTTTACCTGCCGCGTCAGCAGGTTTGGCCGATCACGGCTCCCACTGGCCGCAGTTTGCCGTCCCAGGCCAATGGGGGCTGCAGGAAGTGGCGTAGGCTAAGGGATGTGCTGGCCACCACTTCCTGCAGCCCCCATTGGCCTGGAGCAGCAAACCGCGGCCAGTGGGAGCTGCGATCAGCCAAACCTGCGGCTGCAGCAGGTAAACAAACCATCCCAGCCCGTCAGGGAGTTTACCCTGGTGGACTGCATGCCAAAGCTTGCCAATCCCTGCCTTAGATGCTGATGCCCAGGAAAAGTCTGCTTTCATAATGGAATCTGGCTTATATGAGTTTATGATTGTCTTTTGGATTAATAGGGGGCAGGGCTACCTTTCAGAGGCTTGTCAATGAGGTGCTGCAGGGTTTACAGACCTTCTCCAGGGCCTATGTAGAGGACTTGGCTATATTTTAGTGACTCCTGGCAAGACCACTTGAACCATGTGGGAATTATATTACTGAGGATTAGAGAAGCCAACCTCACTATCCAAATACAAGGTGGGAGGCTACAGAGGTACCTTAGTCAGGACACAGGCTGGACAGTAGGTAAAGTAAAAGCCATTCAGAATTGTTCTGCCCCACAAAAAAAGAAGCAGATCCAATCCTTTCTCAGTCTGGACCAACTAATACCAGAGGTTTGTAAAGGAGTTTAGCGATATTGTAGCACCCATAATAGACCTTACGAAAAAGGGGAAGCCAGACTGATGGATACGGACTGCAACCTGTGAGAAAGGCTTCAAGGACATAAGAGGCTTTGTCTAAAGAGCCAGCTTTAGTCAGCCTCAATTTCAGCAAACCCTTTGTGCGGTGCACGAATGCTTCAAACACTGGGCTGGGTGCAGTGCTATACAGGCTTGGGCGTGGGACAAGTACCCCATTGCCTTCTTGACTATCAAACTGACCCCCCCACACACTGAACAGAAC
Source organism: Caretta caretta (assembly GCF_965140235.1). Lineage (NCBI taxonomy): Eukaryota > Metazoa > Chordata > Testudines > Cheloniidae > Caretta > Caretta caretta. The sequence continues at coordinate 9,048,022 of NC_134208.1, read as the reverse complement.
TACGCTGTCATTGAGAGGGAATGAAACTACTTAAGCCTTATCTGTATAATAGGCATAAGCAAGAGATCCTCAGCTGTTTAACCTGGGTTAGCCCTAAAGCGCGGTTCTTAACTGTGGGTCTGTGGCTCCTTGGGGGTCTGTGGAGCCCCACTGCTGAAACCCAGGGCTCTGAGCAGGGCTGAAGCCGGGAGCGGTGTGGGGCTGAAGCCCCAAGCCACAGCGCCTCCCCGCCCCCTGTGGGCCTGAAGCAGGGAGCAGCAAGGTGCTGAAGCCCTAAACTCTCCCCCTGCCTCCCCCCACAGCCAGGAGCAGTGAGGGCCGAAACCCCTACTTTCTCCCCACCCCTGCAGCTGGAAGTGGCACAGGGCTGAAAGCCCAATGCCACACCTCCCCACCCCCCACAGCCAGGAGCAGCGCAGGGCTGAAACCCCAAGCTTCCCCCCCCACCACCTGCTGGGCCCTGGAGTTTTTCTAGCATGTTGGGGGGAGGCTCAGAAAGAAAAAGGGTGAGAACCTCTTCCCTAAAGGACATACAGAGCTTGCTTATTATAGAAGTTTCTATGACTTTTTGAAACTTAAGATTTATTTGTGTATCTATGTTTACTTGCTTTAACCTTGTAAATAACTCTCTGGTTTCCCTTTCCTAATAATAAGTCTTTATATGGTTTATTATAGGATTGACTCGAAGCATTGTCTTTGGTGTGAGATCTAAGGTGCAATTGATCTGGGATACGTGACTGATCCTTTGTGACTGGGAGTCACCTGCACACTGCTGTGATTCTTGGTGTAAAGGACCATCAGAAGTAGTTTCACCTGTGTGTTAAGATAGGATGGAGTACCCAACGGGACTGGCTGACTCCATGGTTAGGCTCTTGCAGTGCCTGAAGAGTTTGCACTTCATAATTGGTTGGTGAAATCTAAATCCAGAGCTCACAACCAACTTTGGGTTTGTGCCCTGCTTCAAAAAAACAGTCTGCCCTGAGGATGAAACTCACGCTATTGAGTTTAAAGCTGGTGCCTTTTTTCGAAGCTGGAGGCTAGGCAGGAGCACTGTGGAGAAGGGTCTGGGGCTCATTGTGCATCACCAACTGAGTACGAACCAACAACAGGATACAGTTTCAAAAAAGCTAATATTCTGGGGTGCAGGAACATGATTGCTGTATGTAAGACCATAGGAGGCAATTTTCTTTGAGGCCCCAGCTGGAGTAACTCTGTCCCGTTCTGGGCACCACCCTTTAAAGAAAGATGTTTAGAGTGCAGAGAAGAACAACAAAAATGATCAAAGGTTTAGAAAACGTGACCTCTGAGGAAAACCGGGTATGCTTAGTCTTGATGAAAAATCTGAGGGGGGGGCCTGAGAAGTCGTCAGATTTTAAGGGCTGTTGTAAAGAGCATGGGGCTCAATTCTTCTGCGTGTCCACTGAAGGTAGGACAAGAAGTAATGGGCTGAATCTGCAGCAAGGGAGATTTCGGTTAGATATGGAGAAAAACTTTCTCGTGACAATGATAGTTAAGCACCGGAATAGACTTTGGCTGTGGAATCCCCATCATTGGAGGTTTTTAAGAACCGGATAGAAAAAGACCAGTCATGATCGTCTAGGTACACTTGGTCTTGCCTCAGTGCAGGGGACTGGACTAAATGACCACTGTAGATCCCTTCCAGCCCTACATTTCTAGGATTCTCTATATTTTTGTGATTTAATTTTTATTAATACACAATCAGATAATATTACACAGACACAACACGTTAGAGTGGGGGGAACAATAAAAAGACACATTAAATAGACCAAAAAAAGGTGGGTGCAGGGTGGTGGGAAGAGGGGGAAATGGAGATGTCAGACTGAATGGAAGTCTGGCATTTTTTGAGCTATCTCAGCACTCCTTTTCTTCATAGATTTAGATACAGGGTCCAAATTCCACCAACTTCATATAATTGCTCTCTAGTCAATAACCTAGTGTTTCTTTGGCTCTTAACTCAGAGAGGCCCAAATACAACTGTTCTAGTCTGGGCATAACGCTCCTCCTCCATTTCCGTAAAATCATGCAGTTGGTGATCACTGTGGTCCTCAAGAAGCCAACTCTTTGTGGTGGTGTTAAACCCAGCTGAGTACGTCCATAATCTAGAATATAATTTTCAGCTGAGGGCGGGTAGCTGAAGCTATTTTCACTCCTGTGTCCACCTCTTTCCACAGCTGCCTGGCTGTTGGACAGTCCCATCACACATGCATCAGGCTTGTTTTTTCTTTATTCCTGCACTGGAACAGGCCTGCCTCTGCCCCTGTCCTCTTCCCTGCAGAAACTGCATGGAGTCCACCAGGTGTGCTCTCAGAGAAGCTTTATTTCACCAATATCACCACAGTCCGCTGTGCTCCCACCTATTTGCAATGTTTGCTGAGGTTTAGGCCCTCTCAGCAGGACCTGTGGGGAACAGAGGTCTCCCAACTCTGAGCACCTACCCCCTTTGTGCTGCCTTCCTCTGTCTCTTTTATCAGACTTGGGCTGATGGGGAGCCAAGTGAATGTTTACTCCACCCAGCCCACTAGTCTGATTAGATCATTACCCCAATCAGCTTCTCCAGGGGCAATAATCAGGCTCACCCCCCCTGCACTCTGTCACAAGCACCAACAAACTTCAGAGGACCAGGCCCCATCTTGCACAACTACTCCACCATCCAATACATGTTGAGCATAATTTTTTGCTGCATCAGACATAGCCTGAGATCCACAGAAACATTTTTAACATATATGACCATAATATGATCTGCCGCTGGGGTTATTTTAAGGGCTATGATAGTTCCCCTTCCTGCGCTTTCACAACGAACTCCAGATCAATGGAGTTCCTCTTCATGAGCAAAGTATCCATAGTGGATATGGTCCTGGGGAGTTTATGAAGCCTTTCATTCCCTATATTTTAATTCCATGCTTCTTGCTAGTAATTAACCGGCCTTTGGAAATGAAGTACTGACCTACTTAGCGTTATTTTTTCCCTCTTCCTCCTCCTCCTCTTCCCATCTTTATTACCAGAGAAGTCCCTTTGGAGAATCAGTGTTTGCTTGCGGCATGTCATAAAAAGACATGTTTCCCCAGAAGCTACTGTAGCATGCATGGTCCTGAAACTGTAACTTCAGGATGCCATACGGTCTCTTTGATAGATTTGACTGTGCACTATCCCACCTTGTAGCTTTGCTCTGCTGGGGAAGAAGACGACGGAATTAGTCAGAATCATTGGGGTGTCTGCAGTCTCTGGAGCGACCGTGGAAGCATGGCTGCAGCAATATTGTGCTTGCAACATGCCATGGCAAAATATACAGAAAGTGGGAATTAGCTGCTGCTATCCTTTGGGAGAGCAGTAAAAACAACTGTGTTATTTGGGACTGTTCCAGGGTGAATCCTGGAAATCTGCCTATTATCCTCATGAGGATGTTTCCATATCATGACATACAGTTCACATATGGGCTGGGAGACCTATCGATGAGGAGACTGGGGGAGGGAAGGATGGTGTATATGACCTTCCATGATCCCCAGCGGTGACCGCTCATGTTGGACATGTACTAAGCAGCTTTGCTTTGAGGAATCAGTGGCTGATCCATGCTCTGTTATTGTCTGTGTAACTTCAGTCCTCAGGAAGAATTGCCCATAATAATAATTTTTTAAAAGGGGGGGGGACTTTGCATGGGCTTTTAAGCAAACGAAATACAGAACATGTGTGCACAAGAGATTTCACACACATGTACAATTTCCCCTCTTAAATCTCAGATGGCTCATATGCTAGGATCTGGCATAGTGCAAAGGTATAACCTCTGTGGGTATTCAAGTGGGATACATACAACTAGGAATAATAGACTGAAATAAAACAAAGAAAACAGTAGGCAAAATTTCAGTTAAAATTTCCTAACAGAGAAGTCTTAGGCTGTGGACTAGCAATAAAAAGCCCCATTACATGATCAGTACAGACAATTTAAAACTAAGCAGGTAAGCTCGTCAGCAGAGAGCCTGTCTCGTACTATGCATTTTTTATGGTACAGTACCTAGTACAATGGGCCCTTGATCTCAGATCGCTACAGTGATGCAAATAATAATTAAAAATAACAGCAGACACCATAAAAGAGAGCACTCCCATCATAGCTTGTCCAGACCATTTAAAACTCATTGTTTTGTGTTTGTTAGCTTCTACTTAACTCAGAAATGTGGCGTGAGCTCTCTTTGTTAAAGATTTGGCACACCAACCCCTCAGTGAAGGACCGAAAGAGCTGCCAGTCCATATTTCTGAACTTCTAAGATGTCTGTCTCCCCCCGCCCTCCGCCGCCCCCCGCAGGGACACAGGAAAGATAAGCCTTCACATTCCAAATATTTCTAATCTAAAAGAAAACACAGGAAAAAGTCAGACTGACTAGGCCTCAGCTGGAGTCTTGTGTCCAGTTCCGCATGTCAGGAAGGATGTGGACAAATTGGAGAAAGTCCAGAGAAGAGCAACAAAAATGATGAATGTTTCTAGAAAACATGACTTGTGAGGAAAAAATTGGGTTTGTTTAGTGTGGAGAAGAGAAGACTGAGAGGGGACATGATAACAGTTTTCAGGTACATAAAAAGGTTGTTACAAGGAGGAGGGAGAAAAATTGTTCTCCTTAACTTCTGAGGATCGGACAAGCAGCAATGGGCTTAAATTGCAGCAAGGGAGGTTTCGGTTGGACATTAGGAAAAACTTCCTGACTGTCAGAGTGGTTAAGCACTGGAATAAATTGCCAAGGGAGATTAAATTGCCGTCACTGGAGATTTTTAAGAGCAGGTTGGACAAACACCTGTCAGGGATGGTCTAGATATTATTTAGTCCTGCCATGAGGGCAGGGGGCTGGACTAGATCACCTCTCAAGGTCCCTTCCTGTCCTATGATTTTGTGATCAGAAAGAAAGAAAAAAGGCACCACCCCAATTTTTTTCTTCTCCGGGCCACCTCTAAATACAAAATAGCAGATCAGCCTGTCATGGCAAGTCTGATGAAAGTTAGTGAAGGGTCTGGATTGACCAAAAAAAAAGATGATCACTGAACTCACTAATAGAAGGAAAACAAAATGCATTAGTATGTTATAATTCACATAAATAGAAATTCCTAAAATAAAGACAGTGCCAAGATTGTGACGCAAAGCAATAAGATCAAGGAGGTGCAAATTAATACCAATATTCCTATCTCCAACTTGTCACATGTCTGATCATTGCAAGGGTGTTGGATCAGTACATGCTTGTGAACTACAATACCCATACAGCCATGGCAGAGTGTCAGCCTCCCTTAATGTTGAATTTTCCTGCATTTGCTTGAGCCATTGTCACAACAACCTTGACGTTGCTTCAACACACAGCGCTTCTTGTGTGCTAAATTGTACCATGCACATGGAATCACTTTAGCGTTTTTTTATTTTTATTTTTAAGAGCACAGCATCAGAATCACAAATACGCTGACACATGTGCTCTGCAGCCATTAAAACAGATGCTAATATAAAATATGATTTAAATTGCAAATGGGGCTGACTGTTACTAGTAAGACACAAAAAAAATCGACAAAGATCTGCATTCCTAAAGACCACCTTTCATTCCTAAGGGGGAAGCGAGGTGTATTGAGGGGGGAAATAATCCTCCACTCAAAATGTTGCTGTTACTAGAAGGTGCTCCAATGCTGTCAGGTGTAATTCATTTCTCCACAATGGCTACACCTTTGCTTACGGAATGGGTGGTTTCCGTGATTCAGGAAAAGGACCCCATGCTGGCACTGGCAGGGATGGTGTTGATTCACCACCCCAAATAGCCCACCATGCTCTGCACTCTGCTAATTAGCGTGAGTGGATTAGCAGCTGCTCTTTGCAAGGAATGTTGACGAGCCTCATTAGCAGCCAGCAGAAGTTATAAAAAGCCAAAGGAAGGAATTGGCTGAAAGTAGAAGAGGGCAGGAAATTTTGTCTTCTGCTCCTTCTTGGGGACTTGGTTGAAACAAGCTAGACTTTTTGAACTGAGCTGTGGCAAGCTGACTAGCTGAAGGGAAACACTGCTGTGTCTGATTTGGGTTTTAAATAGACAGGGTAATATTGACACTTCGTTTTGTTTTTGGTATTAAACCCTACCATTCAGGTGCTTAAACCCCACCAAGCCAGGCATGCAGAGTCTTTTGCCTGGGCCAGAGTTTGCTAAAACAGGAAACTGACCCTTGGGAGCAGTAGTGAAAAGCGTCTTCATAGAGCAGTACCTCTGGATTGTGCCCGTGGGAGCTAGCTGAGCAGCTGTTAGGGACAGTCCCTGGGTAATGCCAGCCAGCGGATGGAGAACTGCCAGAGGGCAAAGACTTCCACTAAGTAGGGGCAGGAGACAAGGCTGGCATTTAGATCTTAGTCCAAGCAGACAGTGCCCAACCAGGAGCACCAGGAGACTCAGGGAAAGGCAAGAGCTCTCTGCAAAAGGCAGGCACAGAAGGGGGCTTGCCTAGAGTCCCCGTCCAGAACTGTGAGGCACAGCACACTGCTGGAATAGGGTGACAGCTGGGACTCAGCCACGGGAAGTTGCCAGCTTACTTTCAAGAGTGACCTAGAGCATGAGAATTGCCATAGTGAGGGTGTCACGGTTACAGGGCCAGCTGTGCTCTAGCCCCCTTTCAGCCCCTCTTGAACTCCTCTCTCAGGTGGCAGGCCTAGCTCCCTGCAACCCGCTCAACTGGTAGAGCTCTGTGCTCCAGCTACCCTTCGACTAGCTTTCTGGGCTGCAACCCCCAAGCTGTGTTCACACCACAGCTGGGCCTAGTGGGTTTGGCACCCGTAAGCTCTTACTTCAGAGTCCTGTGACCAGCAAGCTGCCGGAAGTTTCTCGGGAACAGCTCCTTCGGCACAAAGCATTCTTCACTCATCTGGAGGCACACAGCGAGCAGAGCGAAGACAAAGAGTACAATCGAGCAAGGTCCCTACGCATGGGTCTAACCTACGCCTTAACCTTTCCTTGGAAGCTTTTGAAAGTTCCCCACAGCCTGGATCCTTCCCACTCTGGACTGGGGGAAGCAGAGTGCCCTATTGCAGCTTTTGTATCGCTTTCTCTGGGCCAGAGACACCTCTCCTGCCACTGCTCCTGAGACCCCACTCAGCCCCCTTTCTTCCCCCAGTATAGCGTCTTTACGGTTTAAATATTCCCTTCTGAGCTGAGATTCAGCCGGGGCAGGCTTTGCCAGCCTGGATGGAGCCCAGCAGGGGCACTCCTCAGTTAAGAGCTTTCCCCACCCCTCCACCATTGTTCCATAAGGAGCCTTTGTAGTCTCTGAGATAGTACCTTCTCTTTGCTGTTGATTTGCCTTTTCTGCCTGTTTCCTTTAACAGCCCCTTTTGATCTCACTCCATAGCAAGTGATCCATCATAATCAAACACACGGAGGCACAATATTTATTAAAAAAAAAAAAGATATTTCCCAATGTATCAGAGGGACAATATGGGATCCCACAGAAGCAGAGATTTTGTGTTTTACCTGTAGTAGGCCTGGGCCCCAGCTGGGTGATGATTTGGGGACTCTGTATAATTTAGTTTGATTTTATGGCCTGTCTGTATCCTTATGAACATCTTTGGCTGTGTACTGCCTCATGCTCCTTGTGTGAAGGATGGAGAGGAATGACACCTGCACATCTGTTCATGAATAGGTCAATCATTAAAGACTGTCAATATCTGAATAGATCTCTCCTGGGGAGAACAAAAGAGAAGCTGCATCTGAGGTCTGGTCTACACTGCTAGACCTATAGTTGTATAACTAGGTCGCTCAGGGGTGTGAAAAATCCACACCCCTAAGCAACGGAGTTATGAGGGCCTTGCCCTTCATCCTGGTGTAGACAGCGCTACGTCAGTGGGAGAGCTCCCCATCTTAATTAAAGCGCTCCAGCAGCACGGATGCATGGGTGCAGCTGTGCCGATGCAGCATTTTAAGCGTAGACTTGCCTGTAGATAAAGCCAGTTTTCTCCAACTTCTCTACTGGGGAGAGCAGGATTTGAAGGAAAGGAAAATCTCCAAACAGGAAAACCAACCAGGTAGAAATACTTGCCTTTAAAAACACCTGGGGATTTACAGAGACAAAGGAAGGTTGGACAGGACAGGGATGCTTTCATAGCAAAGGGGTCCTTTATGTCTCCTGGATCAGCTGAGGTCAAGGGAAGTGGGCAGGAGGAGAGGGCAGTGGGTTCCCGAGGAGAAGCCATAAGGAAAGAGGACTTGGAATCCTGAAAGGCTACTGCCCAAATCCTGAAGAACACTCCAGAGTGGTGAAAACCCTGAGACGAGGAATGGTGTATAGGTGTTTTATTGTTTTGTTCAGATCTGCATATTTATTGTGACGTCTAAAGTAAAGTGATTGGTTTTGGAACCTTTTTGAAAGCCTGAGTGTCAAGTGCTTCAACTATCGCATATCCCTGGAGAGAGAAACGTAACCCAAAGTGCCACAAGGTTGGAGCTCTGGGAAAGGATGTGCTAAAATGACTGAAGGGGGAGGTCGGCTCTGGTACTAGGGGGCCTAAGGCAGCTAGGCCATGAAGTCCCATTTCTGTGAAGGGGGACCTGTGCCAATGAAATGTGCCAGAGTGGCCAAAGAAAGCTGGAGCTGGAGGCTACTCAGACCAAGGGAAGCTTAATGCACAGGGGGCCGGTGTGTCGAGACCCAAACACAGCAGGCTCAGGAGTGTCCAGCAGAAGAGCTTTAGTAGGGCCGTGACAGGCTGGGTTTGCCCTTTGAAGGAGCCCACGTTTAGTCTACGCTTCTCAGAAGAGCTGTCCAACAACCAGGCAACCATTAAATTAAATTACAAGAGCAACTTTCTCACGTCATGGACTTGGAAAATACAGGCAAAAGAACACCATGCAATGAACGAACAACCCACGTGAGAGATGTCAGCTATAACATCGCATTAGCACACCTGCAAATGTAGCATAGACATTCATGTTATCATGAGCAGTGGTCTCTAATGACTTGATGTGATCATTCGGATTTGGTTGTATTTTCTACTCAGTTTACACAGGTGCCTGGCAGCGGAGGATCAGGCGCAATGTCTTTGCACACCAGGGATTTAACCAGGGTCCTCCAGAGCTAAACCATGAGCTGCAAAAGCTTGAGCAAATAAGCCACACCTTCTTAGCCTAAAAGAAAAGGAGTACTTGTGGCACCTTAGAGACTAACCAATTTATTTGAGCATGAGCTTTCGTGAGCTACAGCTCACTTCATCAGATGCATACCGTGGAAACTGCAGCAGACTTTATATATACACAGAGAATATGAAACAATACCTCCTCCCACCCCACTGTCCTGCTGGTAATAGCTTATCTAAAGTGATCATCAGGTTGGGCCATTTCCAGCACAAATCCAGGTTTTCTCACCCTCCACCCCCCCACACAAATTCACTCTCCTGCTGGTGATAGCCCATCCAAAGTGACAACTCTTTATACAATGTGCATGATAATCAGGTTGGGCTATTTCCTGCACAAATCCAGGTTTTCTCACATCCCCCCTACCCCCATACACACACAAACTCACTCTCCTGCTGGTAATAGCTCATCCAAACTGACCACTCTCCAAGTTTAAATCCAAGTTAAACCAGAACATCTGGGGGGGGAGGGAGGTAGGAAAAAACAAGAGGAAATAGGCTACCTTGCATAATGACTTAGCCACTCCCAGTCTCTATTTAAGCCTAAATTAATAGTATCCAATTTGCAAATGAATTCCAATTCAGCAGTTTCTCGCTGGAGTCTGGATTTGAAGTTTTTTTGTTTTAAGATAGCGACCTTCATGTCTGTGATTGCGTGACCAGAGAGATTGAAGTGTTCTCCGACTGGTTTATGAATGTTATAATTCTTGACATCTGATTTGTGTCCATTTATTCTTTTACGTAGAGACTGTCCAGTTTGACCAATGTACATGGCAGAGGGGCATTGCTGGCACATGATGGCATATATCACATTGGTGGATGTGCAGGTGAACGAGCCTCTGATAGTGTGGCTGATGTTATTAGGCCCTGTGATGGTGTCCCCTGAATAGATATGTGGGCACAATTGGCAACGGGCTTTGTTGCAAGGATAAGTTCCTGGGTTAGTGGTTCTGTTGTGTGGTATGTGGTTGTTGGTGAGTATTTGCTTCAGGTTGCGGGGCTGTCTGTAGGCAAGGACTGGCCTGTCTCCCAAGATTTGTGAGAGTGTTGGGTCATCCTTTAGGATAGGTTGTAGATCTTTAATAATGCGTTGGAGGGGTTTTAGTTGGGGGCTGAAGGTGACGGCTAGTGGCGTTCTGTTATTTTCTTTGTTAGGCCTGTCCTGTAGTAGGTAACTTCTGGGAACTCTTCTGGCTCTATCAATCTGTTTCTTTACTTCCGCAGGTGGGTATTGTAGTTGTAAGAAAGCTTGACAGAGATCTTGTAGGTGTTTGTCTCTGTCTGAGGGGTTGGAGCAAATGCGGTTGTATCGCAGAGCTTGGCTGTAGACGATGGATCGTGTGGTGTGGTCAGGGTGAAAGCTGGAGGCATGCAGGTAGGAATAGCGGTCAGTAGGTTTCCGGTATAGGGTGGTGTTTATGTGACCATTGTTTATTAGCACTGTAGTGTCCAGGAAGTGGATCTCTTGTGTGGACTGGACCAGGCTGAGGTTGGTGGTGGGGTGGAAATTGTTGAAATCATGGTGGAATTCCTCAAGGGCTTCTTTTCCATGGGTCCAGATGATGAAGATGTCATCAATATAGCGCAAGTAGAGTAGGGGCTTTAGGGGACGAGAGCTGAGGAAGCGTTGTTCTAAATCAGCCATAAAAATGTTGGCATACTGTGGGGCCATGCGGGTACCCATAGCAGTGCCGCTGATCTGAAGGTATACATTGTCCCCAAATGTGAAATAGTTATGGGTAAGGACAAAGTCACAAAGTTCAGCCACCAGGTTAGCCGTGACATTATCGGGGATAGTGTTCTTGACGGCTTGTAGTCCATCTTTGTGTGGAATGTTGGTGTAGAGGGCTTCTACATCCATAGTGGCCAGGATGGTGTTATCAGGAAGATCACCGATGGATTGAAGTTTCCTCAGGAAGTCAGTGGTGTCTCGAAGGTAGCTGGGAGTGCTGGTAGCATAGGGCCTGAGGAGGGAGTCTACATAGCCAGACAATCCTGCTGTCAGGGTGCCAATGCCTGAGATGATGGGGCGCCCAGGATTTCCAGGTTTATGGATCTTGGGTAGTAGATAGAATATCCCAGGTCGGGGTTCCAGGGGTGTGTCTGTGCGGATTTGATCTTGTGCTTTTTCAGGAAGTTTCTTGAGCAAATGCTGTAGTTGCTTTTGGTAACTCTCAGTGGGATCATAGGGTAATGGCTTGTAGAAACTCGTGTTGGAGAGCTGCCGAGCAGCCTCTTGTTCATATTCCGACCTATTCATGATGACAACAGCACCTCCTTTGTCAGCCTTTTTGATTATGATGTCAGAGTTGTTTCTGAGGCTGTGGATGGCATTGCGTTCCGCATGGCTGAGGTTATGGGGCAAGTGATGCTGCTTTTCCACAATTTCAGCCCGTGCACGTCGGCGGAAGCACTCTATGTAGAAGTCCAGTCTGCTGTTTCGACCCTCAGGAGGAGTCCACCTAGAATCCCTCTTTCTGTAGTGTTGGTAGGGAGACCTCTGTGGATTAGTATGTTGTTCAGAGGTATTTTGGAAATATTCCTTGAGTCGGAGACGTCGAAAATAGGATTCTAGGTCACCACAGAACTGTATCATGTTCATGGGGGTGGAGGGGCAGAAGGAGAGGCCCCGAGATAGAACAGCTGCTTCTGCTGGGCTGAGAGTATAGTTGGATAGGTTAACAATATTGCTAGGTGGGTTGAGGGAACCATTGCTGTGGCCCCTTGTAGCATGTAGTAGTTTAGAAAGTTTAGTGTCCTTTTTCTTCTTAGCCTTCTTAGCCTGTGGCTGCAAAAATTCTTGTCTTCTGTAGATCAGCACAGATTGGGCCCTGTAGCACCCACTCACCAGTGCATTACACAAGGAAAGAGCAAAAAGCCAAGTATCACTGAATTTAGACAACCTGCTTCATGAAGAGACATAAGCATTAAAATTAAGGTTAATAAGGATACTGTACTTGATAAAATGTACCAGGGCTCATCTTACTGTGGTAGATGGCTCTGAGAAACTCTTTGATATACACTGAGAGCTTTTACTGTATGTGATTTTATACATTAACACTGATGTGGATAATACACTATGCACTTCAATAAACAGGTGAAAGTACTTGCTATGCTTTAAGGGATGTTCGTGACAAATGTATTTATGTGTAAAAAGAGGCTGTTCGCAGAGATCTCATAGCATGTGTTTCTCATGAGAGGTTTTGAATGAATATTACGACTGGCTTAGAGATTTAAGTTAGTAGTAACATGAAGATGAGAACACATTGTTCAACAACCTTCAAAAGGTTAATAGGATCCTAGGTTGCAGCAAAATGGAAAGCAAACAAAAGAAATTTTTCTGTGAGTTGAGGGCACTCAGCACATTACGGGATCACATTAAAGCACATGAAAGGGACACTCACCTCAAATTTTACTCAAAGGTTAGGCTTTATAAACACAAATGTATGTATCATTGACACATTTTAAAAAAAATCTAACTACAATAAGTTTTTTAAAGAAATAGTTAAACCAAACATATTGCCAGATGTGTATCTTGTCAGTTCCTATTTTATTTTACTTTATTAATATATTAACATTTGGTGATGTGTCTGGTGTGAAGCCTATGGTAAGGGGGCCAGGAATGGGAAGATAACTGGGGGGGAAAGTGAGTTTGGAGGATGGATATGAAGGAGGCACCAGATGTGGCTCAGAACAGAACATCATGGAGGAGGAAGAGAACACATTCACCGCCCAAGGGACAGCATGAGAACTAACCTACCTCTATGAAGGAGGAGTCTGAGGTTGAGTGGCACAGAGGGACAGGGACACTGTTCCAGATATAGGACCAGTGTGGAAAAAGGGAAACAGTGAGGCATGTTGCAGAAGGCAGAATGTAAGTGGGGAGTAGTAGTAAACTAGGATTGAGAGGCCAGTGGTCTAGTAGACAGGGCACTGATGTGGGAGTTAGGAGTTCTCTTTTCACATCTGCTGTGTGCCCTGGTACAAGCACTTCAATTTTCTTTCCCCTCCCCTCTGATGTCTCTTTAGATTGTAAGCTCTTTAGATCCAGTAGCGTCTCTTACTCTGAGTGTGGACAGCACCTAGCGCAAAGGGTCCTGATCTCACTTGGAGCCTCTAGTTGTATCTACTGTCATGCAAATTATTTTGTAGTCATGGATGAGATAATAAAGTGATTGGGGTCATATAAGTACACAGATAAATGGAGACAGCTGTAGAGACCCTTGAAGGTGAGAATGAGGAGTTTGAATATGATATGGAACAAGATCAGAAGCCAAGGGGAGGTTCCAAGGAGGTGGGGTGGAAACAGGTGGAGGTGCCAACACAACAGATCATTGTAATGGTAGTGTGCTGTATAGGCTTTCTGGGTGCAATGTGAGATTTGGGGAGGGCAGAGAGGAGGAGAAAGAAGCAGTAATCAAGACAAGAGACTGCTACACCTTTCTGTGGTTTTGTCTGTTAAAACTACCCAGCACCATTTGTACACAGCAAACTCGCCACCGAAATTATTCCTGGACTGGCAAATTGTATGTCATTCAGTGCCCCTCACCCAGTGTAGCTAGAAAGATGACACTTTGGCCAACATTAATAGAACAGATACTTGTCTCGAAGTCCTTATGCAATCAGTCTGTGCTCTTCTGAGTGGGAGCACATAAACAGGATGTGCAGATCCCCCATACAAAGATTTGACAGGGTAGTCATCATCATTAGCAACCTTTCAGATGTTCTGGGGCTCATTTACCTTCCATCTAACATTGAGACCTGAGACAAGAGGCTGCATCTACTGGAGTTCTTATTTAGTGTTTGTATACCACACGGTAATGTTTTCCTTAAATGTAGAGATCAAATCAGCATTGACAAAAAGTATATGCCCATCAGCTTGCATTAAGTTCTTATTAAATGTTGCAGTGTTCTAGCTAATAGCTGTAAGGTCAATTCAGCCATGGAGCAATAGACACTTGGTACAAACACCCTCTGTAGTTTAGAGCAGCCTTGGGGTGGCTGTAAAGCTGCCGCAGCTGCCAACAGCCCCCACAGTACACTCTCTTCATCTATGGGGCAGAACAGTCTTTCCTCTCCCTCCCATGAGGCACTTTTATTTACCTGACTAGCAATGGGCTTTGTTGGCATTGCTCTGAGAGTTAGAAGATGGGGCTTCTAGTCCTGAGTCTGCTAATGACATGCTTGAGGCTACGCAGGTGAGGGAATGGAGAAGAAAGGGATGAATATAGACTGGGGATGTGATTCTGCAGTCTGAGAAGGTACTTGGAGGAAACTGGGCAGATCAGGTGAGGGAATTATCCAGGGATGAGAAAAGTATGTTGGGAACAACACGAGGTATACTGAAGAAAGGCTGCTGCCAGATGATGGGTGTTGTTTTTGGCATGTGGTACCCAGCTTTTTTTCAGCACCAGAATGATGCTCAAATCCTACACTGATGGGGAAGGTATAAGAACCTAAATAGAAATGATTAGACTAGAACAGAGCAGAACAAACATGATTCCTGGAAATACTGTACAACTTGGGTCTGGACAGAGGAATCCCATCCTGTCACCAGTCACTAGAAACAGCTGAGGTTCTCTCTGTTTGTTGATTCTGTGTTTTCTGAGCTTGTCAAAAAATGCTTTATATTTTCATGACTTTCAAAGGAAACAAAAAAATTTTCATTTCAATCAACTTTTTTTCATTACTTTTTTGGGTCTTTTTGACAAAATGAAAACCAGAAAGTTTTCAAAATATATATTTGTTTTTCCTTCCCTTCCCTTTTTTCCTTTTTCCTTTTTTGAACAGGAAACTTTTTTAGTTTTCAGTTTTTCATACAAACAAACAAACAAACAGAAAAATATCCACAAATGTTGTTTAGGTCAAAAAGGGTTATTCATCAAAACAATGTTTTGGTGAGAAAACTTTGACCAGCACTATCTATTTTATAGTTTATATGACAGGCTGCAAGTTGAAGCTAGAAATAAGGTGCAAATTTTGGTAATGAACCATTGGAACAGCTTACCAAGGGATGTGGGGAATTCTCCATCATGTGCAGTGTTTCAATCAAGCCTTTTAAGACATTGCTACATGACCTCAGTCATCTTCTTGGTGGGTTAACACAAGCAGGCAAAATTTCTGGAATGATGATGCAGGCATGAGCTTAATAAGCAACAGACGTTTATTATTGGAGGACGTTTATTATTGGAGGATGATACAGAGGCTGCTCCCTCTTGCTGTTGGTGCTGCTGACCAAAATGCAGTTTGGCTTTCTCCCCCAGGCAGGAAACACACCTGTTCTGTGTGTGAGCCTAGAGAGTGATACCTAAGACAGTGCAACAGTCAGGCTTCATTCTTTTCTCCACACACAGTGTTGTCTCTCACCAAGCACTTCCTGAAAGAGGAATTCTCTTCAAGTCCCAAGACATAACCACATTATGGCATCTCTACTGGGAAGTTATGTCTACTGACAACACCCACACCCCAAACTTCCTGTGAGAGTTATTTCCTGAGTAGGGTCCTTCCTTCCCATCGAACCCACACCATTTAGGGACAGCCTGTGGATGTGCCAAAGATCCAGACCCACCCAGTACAGTAACTCTTACAACGTGCTCAAATTCCACCCCAAGTCATTGGGTTTGATGCAGGGATTACTGAGTTAAATTTGCAGGTGATTAGATCAGAGAATCATAGTGGTCCCTTCTGAATTTAAAATCTATGGGTGAAATCCTGGCCCCATTGAAGTCAATGGCAAAGCTCCCAATGATTTAAGGGGGTGCAGAATTTCACTATATGAATCTATTACTCTAAATAATTCAGACAGAACCCTTCAAAGAGGTGTGTCTGGTTTTGGTCGATTAAATATAAAACACCCTAACATTTAGTGTAAAGCCAGAAAGCCAATAAATCCCCCAGCTGCCTTATGCCTAGCAGAGTAAAACACTACCTAAGGCTTGCCTACACTACCCTAGCGTTGCCACGGTTAGATCATTATAAAGGGGGTTTATACCAGTATAGCCATTCCGGTACAGGAAGGGGAATTGCTATTCTGGTATAAGTCAGTTTTATAACTGCACCCACACTAAAGCTTCTGCCAGTATAAGTATTTGGCGGTTGGGGGGGAGGGGAGGGGACGGGGGAGAATCACACCCTTAACTGAAATAGTTTACTGATAAAACTTGTAAGGATGGGCCAGGCTCAAGACACACAATTATTATGAGCAGTAAATTAAAAAGAAAAAAAACAGCTGGTCCTGAACCAGTGCCAGTTTCTTGTTACTCTGCATCGATAATATCTCATTATGAGCTGGATGAAACCTTGGGATTGAGAGTGATATGTTACTTGAAGGGTGAGTTCACACCTAATTGTAAGTATAAACCCTGCCTAAAACAAAAGGAGTGTGTGAACCCACCCAGGAGCTTTGGCTGAGTATTGTTTTGGGTATGTCGAGGGTGCAGAGGGAAGGCAGAACAAAAAAACCCTGAGATTATGTCTACACTACATCATTTACAGCAGCACTTCTGGTGAAGACGCTCTAAGCCAACTGGGGAGAGCTCTCCAATCGGAGTAGTTAATCTACCTCCCGGTGAGCTGGTAGCTATGTTGAGGAGAAGCTCTCTCACTGGCAGAGCGCTGTCTACACCAGCAGTTCGGTTGGTATAACTAAGTCACTCAGGGGTGTGGATTGCTCTCTCTAAATACATCAGAGGGGCAAATACCGGGGAGGGAGAGGAGTTATTTAAATTAAGCACAAATGTGGATACAAGAACAAATGGATATAGACTGGCCATCAATAAGGTTGGGCTTGAAATTTGGTGAAGGTTTTTAACCATCAGAGAAGGGGAAGTTCTGTAACAGCCTTCTAAGGGGAGCAGTGGGGGCAAAAAAACTAACTGGCTTCAAGACTGAGCTTGATAAGTTTATGGAGGGGATGGTATGATGGGACTGCCTACAATGACATGTGGCCCATTGGTGACTGCCAGTAGCAAATATCCCCAACGGCCAGTAATGGGACACTAGACGGGGAGGGCTCTGAGTTATTACAGAGAATTCTTTCCCAGGTGTCTGGCTGGTGGGTCTTGCTCACATGCTCAGGGTCTAAACAGATTGTCATATGTGGGGCTGGGAAGGAATTTTCCCTGGGTCAGATTGGCAGAGGCCCTGTCAGTTTTTCACCTTCCTCTGCAGGAAGGCACAGGTCACTTGCAGGTTTTACTAGTGTGAATAGTGAATTCTCTGTAACTTGAAGTCTTTAAACCATGATTTGAGGACTTCAGTAACTCAGCCAGAGTTTAAGGGGTCTATTACAGGAGTGGGCGGGTGAGGTTCTGTGGCCTGTAATGTGCAGGAGGTCAGACTAGATGATCACAATGGTCCCGTCTAACTCTGAAGTCTGAGTCTATGTTTGCCCCAGTGCAAGCACAAGGGGATGCATTGGATTGTACAGCACCATGGAGCTGCTCCGAAAGACCCAGAGTGGGCATGGCTGAGTGGGGTTCCTCCAGAGATTCCCTGGGGGATAGCTCTTTACAAACCTTTCTAAAGGTGTAAAAAGGTCCACTGCCTTGTGTATACCCGCAGCACAGATGGAAGTACTGTGTTTCCAGCAACTGCCACCTGGAGGTACACCCGCCCTCCAACCCAGCTCATTCTAGGGCCCAGATCCTGGAAGATATTCACACTCTAACCTCCATTGATTTCAGTGGAAGTTAGGAGCTGAAATACCTTTGAGGATGTGGGTCCAGGTGCCTTAATTTGGCCCATAACCAGCAAGTTGTACTCACAGGTACAGAAGAGTCAAATATTGTGTCTGAAATTTTAAGAAGACTGAATACATTTATAACCAGTAACATCTGTGTTTCTGTAAATGGAGGTAAGGGTAATAATCTCAATACTCCAGGGCTATTCACCGCAGGGGTCAGGAAGGAATTTTGCTGTTTCTAATATATTTGCTGCATTTTGACAGTGTTCTGTATATAATGTTTGTCAAGTGCTTTGGAGCAAAAGGTGCTCTGTAAGGGTAAAATATTATTATTACATGTTCCTACTGCTTATCTGGTAATTATATTTCAAGTTACTAACCATATAATTAGCAGTTTCCTGTCTTCATTGCTCTATGGGGGGGGGGGAAAGATAATTACTCTGTAACAACACAGTACTTTCCTTGCATTGATGTGGCCAGTGTAACAACAGTTATTACATGTGAAGGTACACAGAGTCCTGCCGTGGAGATCTCACTTGGCCACCTTGATAACCTAAGTTGCCAACAAGCCAGCTGCGCAAACCTTATATATTTGAGATATGATACATTCATACTGATTACTAAGGTTCATTACCTGTGGCTAAAATTTTAACACTACAGAACACAGCTTCGCAGATCTACAATGGACTGTATCTAACCTGGAGGCCAAGGATGAAAGGGAAAACTGGCTAAGTGGATCTATTTTACCTCCCACCTGCTAAACAAGAAGCTGATCTTAGCTGGGTTCTGGAAACTTTTGTTTCTGTTTGGGACCCTGCAGCCTTCCACACCTTTTCCTTCATGACGCACTGGATTTTCATGTTGGCCTAGAAGTAACAGATGCAGATTCCTCCCCTTCTAAACTGAACCACCATGTATCTATTCTGTTTTGAACCTTGAGTCACACCAGTCCCCATTCCCTGTGCAGTACTTGATCATGCTCTCTCTCCAGTGTTCCCAGAACGTACTGAACCTGGGACTGAGTCTGAAATGTTTCATTTACAATGTTCCCTGAAGCAGTCCAATAGTCTTTTTTTACTCTCCCAGTAAGCAGCATTTAAATATCCAGTGCATACGGGGGGGGGGGGGGGGGGGAGATCTCACTTGTATCTCAGGTATTTTTCTGATTACTCATGTAACCCTTCTGCCCGTCAGAGTTGGCAGCAACAAGGACCGGGTTCAGTATCTAGGGGTTCCATTCCAATAACACAACGCAAAACCGGCTCGAGCCCCCACCCAGTGACCGGGGCAACTCTATACCACCCCAGCTGGGCGCCTCCAAGAGGCAATACTTCCCCCCTCGCAAGCACAGAGTCTGAGTGTAGCAAAAGCCTTTTAATAACAGAGAAACAATGTGGCATTATGTTGGGGAAACAGCACCAACAGGATTCATAACACAACCCATGAGCAAAAAAAACCCACCCCAAGCAAATTGGGGCATGCCCTTTCCCTTTGGTTCTTGAGTCCAGCAACCCAAAATCACCCAAAGTCCCAGAAGTCCAACAACCGAAAAGTCTCTGTCCCTGGTCAGTGCAGCCCCAGAGTTCGAAAGTTTATCTGCAGAGTTTTGCCACCCAACCTGGGTGGAGATGGGGGGGGCATTAGACCTTACATGGTCCAAAACCAATTGCACCAAGTTTCCATGGGGCTCTGCTACACCAGCCGTCCCACAAATCACTCCACTCTGCCAGCCACCCCCATGAGCTGCTCTGCTCTGCCAGCCATCCCACAAACTGCTCTGCAATATAGCTTCAGGCTCCCCCACTACTTAACACAACACTCAGTGATTTCAGCTCTTAGTAAGTTTAGCTATTTTGTGATTTCAACTTGTAGTACAGGAGCCTCAGTGCTAGGGCACCATTAGCCTAAAGCGAATTCAGCTCAGCAGCCTGTAACTAGACTCCTAATAGAATCAAAATTAGCTCTGATATTCCATAGTAGAGAGAGGAGAAAGTGCAATTAGCATGTAAGGCCCTCACCAGGAAGCCCATATCACCAGGTACTAATACCTATCACCAACCTCTCTCCAGTCACTGGCAGTTGGAACCCATGACCCTTTCCTAGCAAGTGCTGATTAGTTGATGGTGAGTCCCTCCATCATAACAAAAGGCCAAGTACAGTTCCACTGTCCTTGAGTCACATAATCAGGATAATAACAGTTTATTCCTGCACCAATAACAGAGAAACTGGGGCTCCTACAGCAGCCAAAGTGACCATCTAGGCGGAGTGGGTGTGCCTATGCAAATGAGATCAGCCCCTGAAGTTCTTTTCTACAACCCACCATGACTCGCCACCAGATGTCAGGGCAGAGCTCATTCTGACTCTGCTTACACTCATTAAAACAGGATTATGGATTTTTATATCATGTTTTTCTCCCCCTTGTTATTTTGGTTTGACTCCTGATTCATGTCACTGAGATCAGGATTCCCTATAATAAGCTTCCCAAAAGTCTGGGCTTTGTGGGATCTGAGTCATAGTTCAGCCTGTGAGAGAGAGTTAAAAGTCCACTCTTTTCCCCTTCTTCATGGTACTAAGCACCTTCAACTCCCATTGGCTTCATGGGAGCTGAAGGGGCTCTGCATATCCCAGATCAAATGCACCAGCCCAGCATGGCTCTGGATTTTCCTATGCTTCAGAGGATCCAGGCTCATCTCTTATATTTGCCATCTTCAATATGCTTTACAAACAATAATTCCTTCATTCCCCCAGTACCGATCGAGGTATTGATGTATTTGTATTACATCCATTTTACAAATGGGAATGCAGAAGGAGAGAGATTAAGTGACTTGTCCACATGAACAGAGTGAATCAGTATCTGAGCCCAGGGGAGTGGGGGAACTCAGGAGTCCCTGACTTCCTGTGCTGCACTCAGACCCCCTAGACCTTTTTGATTGCTAAGTACACTCTTGTTAGTTTAGGTTTTCTCTACATCTTCTGTTAATCTTCTTTTTGTATGTTTCCTGTTATCTCTTCTAGCCTTTTTCATCTCGTTTGCTGACCTTGAATCCTATTACGAGGAACTATTTTAAAAGGTCTGTTTGCAAGTGATGCTTTAACAGCCTTTCCAAAGTTCTGCCTATTTTTACGGTTTGCTGAGGTAAGGAAGCATCCTATCCTTCATCTCTAGCATCAGATCTTACTGCATCTTATTCATTTCTTATTACCGGGATAAACCTTAAATCCTCAAATTCTTTCTAGTCCTTATTCACTTTTGACTCAGACAAAATACCCATTGGGCCTGCTCCTCAGAGTCCTCTTGACACTGTTCTGGTAATATGAAGGGGCTTTAAAGTGTGAGTAGATTTCTTTCATGCCCACTTTATGGCCATTTTACACAGCTAAATAGTGTAAAAGGGCTTGGTGTAAATGGGAATCAGACCCACTGACTTCAACAGGCCTTTTGCCTGAGTAAAGACTTCAGGAGTTGATCCGTTGTTATATATTTGCAGTTTTACCTGCCCTGCAGCCACTAATATCCCTTATTTAGCTAAGGCCTGGTTTAAATTTGATCAAATCAAATACTGTAAACATTTAGGCAAAAATCAAAGTGAACTTAGACCTTTTTTGGAGGTTCAAAAACCTTGGGTGAACTTAAAGAAAAAAAATTCCCCACCCCTGCCCTCTGGAGCCAGCTGGAAAGGGGAAATTCTAAAACACGACCAGAAAGGCTCCCCTTGGAGTATTAGAACCACATGATAATGGAAATTTCACGAGGACGTCCTCATGGCGTGATTTACAGCCTGGCTTCCAGACCTCCGTTAAGATTCTTGTCTCTTGTTGTACAGTGTGATTGTAATCTCCTGAGTGTAGATCTGAGGGGTTTGCTTCAGCCCGTTCTACAGTGACAGGCCAATTGCAAGATTCAGATTGCAAATCCAACCAGGGGTGTTTGGATCTGGGTCCCTCAGAACTTTCCAGTATTATTTTCATATCTTTGCTCTGCTGCTCTGTAATGTTCCTTTGGGACCTGATTCTGCATAGTGTTAAATACCCTCAAACCTTAAAGACATACAACCAGGGCTGAGGCTGCTCAGATCTGATGGTGTTCAGCACCTTGCAGGACTGGGACCTTCATGTATATTCTGGTCCTTTTGTTTTTCAGACATTAAAGGTCCAGCCCCGGAAGCACCCACCAACTCCCCTTGAAGTCAAGTGACTTGCCCAAGGTTACATAGCAAGGCAGTGTCGGGAGGACAATGGTTTGGAATCCTGGTTACTTGACTCTGCCTCATGTCTAACCAACTAGATCACAACTTTATCATTGACTCCACCTGGGGACCAGGATTTCACGTAGTATTACCTTTCCCATTTGTCGGGATGGATGATGAGGATACTAACATTTACCTACCTAGCTACATGTGGCTGCCGAAAACGTAAACCCTGTTTATTTTTGGATTTTGCTTATGGTATACTATCACTGGCCCAGTTTTACAGATGGCCAGGCTACGGCACAGAAAAGTTAAGCAACTTGGCTAGGAGCCAGCATGATTTGGTGGATTAAGCATAGGGCAGGGTGTCAGGCTATCTGAGTTCTTGCCCTGCTTCTGACACTGACTTGCTATGTGACCTTGGGCGTGTCATTTAACGGCTCTGAGCCTCGGTTTTCCTGTCTGAAAAGTCAGGGAAATGTAATTTACTTTCCATGTAACACATCTGTGTTTGTAAAGAGCTGCATAAGAGCTAAGTCTTGCTTAGGTCAGGCATATCTGGAGAAAGAAATCAAGACCTCCTAGCTACCAGCCATGTGTCTTTCACATGCATTATTGTGAACAGTTTTCAGTCTCCCCCCAGAATTTCATAATAGATCAAAATTTCAAGCAGTTAGGAGTCATGTGAAATGTACTGGTGACATATTCCACAGAAATTCTCTTGAAAAAAATTTTACCAGTTTCACCCCACTCTCTGTGTAACTTAGAAAAAATAAAGCACAGACTGCCTGAATTTTCCTGGTTGTTGTTTAACTAATTACTCATTTTCAAGAAATCAAAACTAAAATACTCCCCAAATTGTCCTCCCACAATGACTAACTTTCTACCGACGCGGCTTACTTTAGCGATACCCAAAATAGCAAACTTCTAATCACATAATCCAAACAAGACAGGATTTAGCGCCTCTTGCTTTAGATTTTCTTTCTGGTCTCTCATTAGAATCAGCATTTTAACTAGTCTTCTCTCCATTAGAGTAACATTTACATTGTTAATTTTTTGTTAATGCTTATTTAGCTCAGCATGGTATGCTGCAGGGCTTTCTGAAGACTCCTCCACAACGGGAAATGAACTGTTGCTATATGAGAAATTGTTTTCAGCAAAGTTTCCTCTTGCAGTGGCACTGAAAACAGCTTCATTGCTAGTGTAGACTGCAGCGAGTGTAGGACCAATCCATCCTGAGTGAAGACTTCCGAATTTAGCCATAAAGCTTTTTCGGGTCCTTCTGGAGGGAAAGAGCTCTTTACAGGGCCAGAAGACATGATTTGTTATACCGTGCCATTTAGAAGGAGCAAAATGAAGTGCCTTACAAATATTAAACTATCCACATTAATCTGGCATGAAAGTCTTTTTGCCAGCTGCAGAAGCAACTCTGCTTAGAGTAGGTTTTGATTATACATATAGACACAACTATACCATAGCTGAGCCAGCATGTGACAGGATCCTAGCATAGGTAACTAGAGTACTTCAGCGATAACAGCTCTTTATTATTTCCTTTTTCCTCCCCTTCTCCAGCTTTCTATCTGACTTCAGAAGACCCCCCAGGAAAGTAGGTAGTCTAGTAAAGTAAGCATTCTATGTCTGCTAATGAGCTCATTTCCTCTCTACTCTCCAGACTGGTTTCTCCTCTCCGACCCCATCAGAGAATCCAATAAGGCCCAATCTAAAAGCTCCTTAGAGCATTTTAATTGCAAAATTGATAACATCTCATGCCAGTAAACTTGGCTCCATTAGTGAGGGAAGTGCCTTGTGTGGAAAATGAGGTCCTGGAAAGATATGATGGCCAAATGCACTTTACCACCCTGCTGGAATGGCAACACTTACTCTCTGCGTAGCTATAAATCATTTACAAAGCCATGAAACAGGACATTGACCCCATGGCCTAATTTTAGAAGGACAAGGTTATGCAAGGTCATCAAAATCAACCATAGCAATTGCTCTCTTTCCTCCTTCTTCAGAGTGCTTGTAATTTACCTTGGTATTGCCTGTTCCATGGGGGAAGCAACTGTGCCATCCTTGATTCAATGCAACTTCTGACGCTATGTAATATTTAGTAAGAACTCAGGAGTCAGGCTGCTTGGAGAGAAGACAGCACTTTTATTAATGGCATGAGCGTTCAGCTCATCCTCAGTCTCCTCAGGCTTCTGGAAATACCTCATTGGCACTGAGCATATTCAGAATTCTAGCCCAGGAATTAGCACAAGTTATTTCTGAATTAACATTGCGTCGTCTGATTGCCATAGCCATGCGCATACCAGCTGATATATAGGTAGCAAAAGCCTCCAGGGTTTCTCACAAGTTAAAATGTGTTGCCTCCTACAGAGCTCAACCCTGCAAGTTGTTGAGCATTTGAGATTCCTCATGTGCTCAAACGCCAGAGGGCTCGACACCTTGCAGAATCAAGCCCATAGTACCTATGCGTGAGGTAATATCTTTTACTGGGCCAACTTCTGTAGGTGAAATAGACACGCTTTTGAGCTCCACGGTGCTCTTCTTCAGGTCTGGGAAAGGCATGAGTGTGCCAGCAAGCTATGACCTCGTCCACCTAGTCTTTCTCATATCTTGTCACCAACACAGCTACGACAACCCTGCAAACATGATTTAAAGTGCAGTTTTAATCAGAAAAGTGGTTAAATAAAAATGCCTCATATTGGTTTGATATATCTGTTCTCTATGCATCTTCCAGTCATTAACATCAGCTTATTTTACTAAACGCAGCCTTGTTAGTTAAATGTTGATGGTGGTACAACCTATGTTATGACAAAAAGAAAAGGAGCAAGCTCACGAAAGCTTATGCTCAAATAAATTTGGTAGTCTCTAAGGTGCCACAAGTCCTCCTGTTCTTTTTGCGAATACAGACTAACACGGCTGCTATTCTGAAACCTGTGTTATGACAGGTGATGATAGAAGTGTCAGAAAGAGAACCGGCTGATTTCTCAGATCCCAGAAAACTTGATTTGCAAGGCTTGCAGTTAGAAGAAGGATTTTTTGCCTTGTTGAGGGGAATCGTTATGGAACCCCTGGTGTGATTTTTTTAGTCACTTTGGTTTTTTAATATGTAGCACTTACAGCACTTTGAAAATGCTGGCTAACTAATGCTCACTACACCTATGTGGGGTAGGTAAATCAGTATTCTTATTCCCATTTTACAGATGGGGAGACTGAGACAGAAAACTGAGAGTCTTGCCCAGCACATCAGTGGTGAAGCTGGGATTAGAAATCGGGAGCTTCTGATGCCCAACCCCTGGCTCAATCCTCTATAGAGGGCTGCCTTGTTAAATTGGAGCTAAAACTACACAGAACATTTTTAATGACAAAATAGTTTCAACTTCCAGTGAAAAAAGATTTAAGATAATAATTAAATTTCAAACATTTAGGAGCCTAAGTCTCCTTCAAGTATTCAAAAGCTTCTTTCATTTTCCACATCTTCAGTATTTTCCCGGACAGCACCTCCAGTGCCACCAAATTACAATTTCTCTTTTTGTCTCTTGCATACTGTAATGTATAAATCAACAAGCTTCTATCCAAAGGTGCACACTCATCTATGCTGTTCTAATTCTGTTCTTATGGCATGTCCATCACCAGGGTATCAGAATGCCTTACAGAGCCAGAAAAATTCAAGAAGGAGACTGATGCCTGCCAGGTGGGGTTAAAAACAAATTGAATGTGTAACTTTTTAATTATCTTAATTATTTGGTTTTCCTTTATTTTTTATGAGCAGGTTAATGTGTTATTTGGGAAGCAAGTGCAGTTTGCATTTGGAGTTGATTCTTATCTTGCTTACATTAATATAAACTTCAGTGGAGTTACAACTAAGTAAAATCAGAGTAAGTGAGATCAGAATCAAGCCCAATGTGTATGGATCAGCTAACAGGGACATGGCAAAATCTCCCACTCCTGCATCATGTGACAAAACTGTGAGTGTAGAATCCTTTGTATTCTCTCTGCTCTGCAGATGACACTTCTTTTTGACTGGCTGCTCTCTTGCCATCACCTGCTTCAGAAGAAAAGCTCCTAGTAAAGAATGTCAAGATACAGTCACTTTTAAATATGCAATATAATATGCCCTCACTTCTTTATAGGTTTTTTTTAAAAGTGCCGGTTCCTAAGGAGGTGCCAGCCGAGTCCTCTATCTGCCCACAGAACAGTTACAGCATGGCCATCAGTAGAACAACCTCTAGAAGGGGAAAGAGTGTTGGTTTCTCATGGCTCATTCAACCCCTGGCCTGCGGTGAGATTGACTTCAGTGGCTGGTCATTTTTGCCCTCCACAAACTGAGCTGAAATCACTAGCTTATTTCACACAGCCATGAGTCAGATATCACATCCTGAGGTTCCGTGTCTCTAGCTAGGAATGTATTTGGCACCCATTGCTGTATTATCTGAGCACCTCACACACACTGATGGACTTATCCTCACAACACCTGCATGAGGTGCGGAAGTACCCAGTTCGACAGAACTATGCTTTCTGTTGAGCACGGTGGTCTTTACTTTTTGTCCTAATTTGCTTTACCATGTGGTTTGCATGCTGTTAAGCTGTTGTCACAGTTTAACCCAAAGGCAGCTACATTTCCACATTACTGGATGGAATGGATGGAGTGCTCAGGAGCCAGGTTTGTCAGGACATGGCTCTTTCGTGAATTGCAAGAGCATTCAGCACAGCCTGGGTCTGCTCAAGCTTCTGGAAGCATCTAGTTCATGCAGGATATGCTCCCATGCTGATATTATATTCTCTCATTTGCATAATCACTCACATATGAGTAAAGTGATACATGTATAAGCCCTGTGACCTGAAGTTCCAGAGGGAAAAGAGCTCTTTACTCCCTCTCTTAGTAAAAAGGGAAAAGTGCTGTCATAGATTTATTTGCATATGCTACCCAATTCCCACAATTCCTCTAGTGACACTGGTGGAGTCACCATAACTAGACATGAACATGGCCGGTCATGGGGTCACAGAGACGGGAAAGACCTCTGCCTGTATAGCAAAGTAGGATTCTACTCCAGGGCCTGAAATACTCTTGGTTCCCTTTTTGTAGGGACTTAACAGCAAGAGGTGATCCAGAGAACAGCAGCAGCAGAGCTAAATGGACTCCAGGGAAGTCTCACCTCCACAGCACATTAATAAAGCTGAATCACTATGCTGAGTTAGATGGTGGTACCTCTGCATGGGACAAAGCAAGCAGCTCCTTTCGGACTGGAGGCAGGCCTGCAAAGGGATATTTGGATGCTGCTACTTGCTGCTCCAAACCCTGAATGGGTTTTGGTGGATGGGTGAGGTGGTGCAGTCAAGGTAGTATCATAGAAGATTAGGGTTGGAAGAGACCTTGGGAGGTCAGCTAGTCTAACCCCCTGCTCAAAGCAGGACCAACCCCAACTAAATCATCCCAGCCAGGGCTTTGTCAAGCCTGGCCTTAAAAACCTCTAAGGATGGAGATTCCACCATCCCCCCAGGTAACCCACTGCAGTGCTTCACCCCCTCCTAGTGAAATAGTTTTTCCTAATATCCAACCTAGACTTCCCCCACTGCAACCTGAGACCATTGCTCCTTGTTCTGTCATCTGCCATCACTGAGAACAGCCTCGCTCCATCCTCTTTGGAACCCCCTTTCAGGTAGTTGAAGGCTGCTATCAAGTCCCCCCTCACGCCTCTCTTCTGCAGACTAAATAAGCCCAGTTCCCTCAGCCTCTCCTTATAAATCATGTGCTCCAGCCCCCTAATCATTTTTGTTGCCCTCCGCTGGACTCTCTCCAATTTGTCCACATCCTTTCTGTAGTGGAGGGTCCAAAACTGGACACAGTACTCCAGATGTGGCCTCGCCAGTGCCGAATAGAGGGGAATAATCACTTCCCTCCATCTGCTGGCAATGCTTCTACTAATGCAGCCCAATATGCCATTAGCCTTCTTGGCAACAAGGGCACACTGTTGACTCATAGCCAGCTTCTCATCCACTCTCATACACTGCTGCTTAGTCAGTCGGTCCCCAGCCTGTAGCAATGCATGGGATTCTTCTGTCCTAAGTGCAGGACTCTGCACTTGTCCTTGTTGAATCTCATCAGATTTCTTTCAGCCCAATCCTCCAATTTGTCTAGGTCACTCTGGACCCTATCCCACCCTCCAGCATATCTACCTCTCCCCCCAGTTTAGTGTCATCCGCAAACTTGCTGAGAGTGCAATCCACGCCATCCTCCAGACCATTAATGAAGATGTTGAACAAAACCAGCCCCAGGACTGACCCCTAGGGCACTCCTCTTGATACCGGCTGCCAACTAGACATTGAGCCGTTGATCACTACCCGTTGAGCCTGATGATCTAGCCAGCTCTCTATCCACCATTCATCCAATCCATACTTTTTAACTTGCTGGCAAGAATACTATCACCTGTGGGATATTCTCACTGGTGGAAGGGAAGGGAGTTAGACAGATTATTACCAAAGTTACCGGAAGAGGGGAAATATTTTTCTCTTTATTTGCATATATAGTCTGCTGCTGGGTTTTCCTAAATGTATGACTCTGTTCTTTTCCCCCCATGAATGATTCTTTGTTTGTACACAGTCTTGAAACGCCTGTGAATGGGGAAGTTCTACCTCCTAAGGGCACCAAGGAAGGGTGCATTTAGTTTTTCCCAATTTCTGGATAGGTGGTTGAGCTGGGTTAGTTATTTGTCAAGAGGAATCATAGTTGTATTGAACCCAGCCCTTTTAGTCACTGTTAGCCACTTGGCGGAAGGATTACACCTACCCTTACAGAAGTGTGCATAGCTTGTATGCTAGTGTCTTGTCTGCTGGGATAAAGCCTTTCCCTATAGGTACAATCATGAGTATTTCCATTTCTTTTTAACAAAACCTGTCAGAAAAGAACAGCTGAGCATTTTGGAAAACGTTGAGAGAACATTGAGTTGAATTCTGCTATTAACTACATTGTTCATACAAACCTATCTGCTTCAGTGAGGCTGAGCAGGTATACATAGGAGAGCAAAATTTGGCTCATTGTCTCTAGAAATATTTCTACTGATTATTTCATAGTCTAGGGTGTGTAGGGATTATCCTCTAATCTCTTTTTTTTTTATTTTAAGGAACATTTCTCATGAAAACAGGAGCAGTTTCACTATGGAGTTCATCTCCAGCTATTTACTCTTCACCTGAAGTCCTAACCTTCTATAATATCATGGCCATCACCATAGCAGCCAACTATGATGCTTCTAAAAGAACTATTATTATTTGTAACATTAGCTCTTAGAAACACTGTGATGGGGTCTGTCAGGCCTTCTTTGCCCTCCACTTAGGAAAACCCTACTCAGCCTTGGGCACCAACATGACTTAGTCCTCCAGGAGCCTAGAAGGACTGGATAGAGGCAATAACCAATCAGAAGCCAGCAGGCTAGTGAAAAAGGCTTGCCTGCTTCACCTCTACGGGAGTGCTGGGTGAAGCTGGGACAGGAGCAGAACCCTGGAGCCAGCTCAGGGACTTTGTTTAAAGTGCTGTGATGTTTTGTGTTTGTTTACTAGTTTAAAGGTGCAGATTCTAAGTTTGTTTGGTGATAAACCATTTAAGGACTGATACTGAGCTCACTGTTCCATCCACGCTGAAATCATGAGCGCATTGTGCTAGGTGCCTTATGTACACACAGTGAGAAATAACAGCTGCCCTGAAGACCTTACAATCTAAATAAGCAAGATAGGCAAAAGGGTGGAAGGGCAAACAGAGAGATGAAGTGACTTGCCCAAAGACACACAGCAGGCCACTGGCAGAATCAGGCATAGAATCCAGGTCATAGAATCATAGAATCATAGAATATCAGGGTTGGAAGGGACCCCTGAAGGTCATCTAGTCCAACCCCCTGCTCGAAGCAGGACCAATTCCCAGTTAAATCATCTCAGCCAGGGCTTTGTCAAGCCTGACCTTAAAAACCTCTAAGGAAGGAGATTCTACCACCTCCCTAGGTAACGCATTCCAGTGTTTCACCACCCTCTTAGTGAAAAAGTTTTTCCTAATATCCAATCTAAACCTCCCCCACTGCAACTTGAGACCATTACTCCTCGTTCTCTCATCTGCTACCATTGAGAACAGTCTAGAGCCATCCTCTTTGGAACCCCCTTTCAGGTAGTTGAAAGCAGCTATCAAATCCCCCCTCATTCTTCTCTTCTGCAGACTAAACAATCCCAGCTCCCTCAGCCTCTCCTCATAAGTCATGTGTTCTAGACCCCTAATCATTTTTGTTGCCCTTCGCTGGACTCTCTCCAATTTATCCACATCCTTCTTGTAGTGTGGGGCCCAAAACTGGACACAGTACTCCAGATGAGGCCTCACCAATGTCAAATAGAGGGGAACGATCACGTCCCTCGATCTGCTCGCTATGCCCCTACTTATACATCCCAAAATGCCATTGGCCTTCTTGGCAACAAGGGCACACTGCTGACTCATATCCAGCTTCTCGTCCACTGTCACCCCTAGGTCCTTTTCCGCAGAACTGCTGCCTAGCCATTCGGTCCCTAGTCTGTAGCGGTGCATTGGATTCTTCCATCCTAAGTGCAGGACCCTGCACTTATCCTTATTGAACCTCATCAGATTTCTTTTGGCCCAATCCTCCAATTTGTCTAGGTCCCTCTGTATCCTATCCCTCCCCTCCAGCGTATCTACCACTCCTCCCAGTTTAGTATCATCCGCAAATTTGCTGAGAGTGCAATCCACATCATCCTCCAGATCATTTATGAAGATATTGAACAAAACCGGCCCCAGGACCGACCCTTGGGGCACTCCACTTGACACCGGCTGCCAACTAGACATGGAGCCATTGATCACTACCCGTTGAGCCCGATAATCTAGCCAGCTTTCTACCCACCTTATAGTGCATTCATCCAGCCCATACTTCCTTAACTTGCTGACAAGAATACTGTGGGAGACCGTGTCAAAAGCTTTGCTAAAGTCAAGAAACAATACATCCACTGCTTTCCCTTCATCCACAGAACCAGTAATCTCATCATAAAAGGCAATTAGATTAGTCAGGCATGACCTTCCCTTGGTGAATCCATGCTGGCTGTTCCTGATCACTTTCCTCTCATGCAAGTGCTTCAGGATTGATTCTTTGAGGACCTGCTCCATGATTTTTCCAGGGACTGAGGTGAGATTTTTCCAGGTCTCCTGAGTCCTAGTTCCATGACTTCCCTACTGTAGTACACAACCTCTAGAACTATGACTTTAGCTGAGGAATAAGCCTCAGAAATCTAGGAAGCTCCTACTCATTGAATATCCTGTTTCCTGCAAATGTCCCCCAGTCATACAAAAAGGGCAAGAAAAATAGACCTATATTGTCCAGAAACAGATTCGTCTGAAGGGAATTCACAGCCAAATAAAAAAGTACTCAGCTTTGTTAAAGCAGTGATAAATGTCCTGGTTCTCGTTTACTCTTAGGCTGCTTTCCACTGCTGTGGTACTGTAAAGAGACCTTACAGTGGACCTAAATTATATTTA
The DNA here is from genome assembly GCF_965140235.1 of Caretta caretta. Taxonomy (NCBI): domain Eukaryota; kingdom Metazoa; phylum Chordata; order Testudines; family Cheloniidae; genus Caretta; species Caretta caretta. The sequence continues at coordinate 9,016,487 of NC_134208.1, read as the reverse complement.
CACTTACTTTAAGTGCCATTATTGTGACAGTGAGGCATAGAACAGCTTTAGTGTAAATGAGAATCAAGAACAAGGTTGTTAACAGACTTTTCACTGATAGCAGTCTTGTTAAACCATTGTGATTATTTTTAAAAAAATCATTGGACACAATATAAATTACTTAAATCTGGAGCTAGTAGCGATATGTGCTGGCATTGTCAGGAAACGGATGCCGATTTGGTTCATATGCTTTGGAGTTGGCTCAATATAATCTGATTCTGGAAGAAGATCAATAGTAAAATTAATTATTTTATGTCATCTGACATTGTGTTTAAAGGAGAACATGCTGTTTTGGGGTTACAAGGTACCATGTGGAGACTTGATTATTCCAAAAAGTTCTGGCTGTGCAGAGCCCTGATAGCACCTAAAAGATTTATTCTTCAATATTGGAAGTCAAAATCCAGTCCAATAATAGAAGAATAGTATACAGATATAGCTGTGCTAGCATTCATGGCAAAGAATTCCTTCTGCAGTAAAAACTTATACGTGAACAGACTTTGTAGAAATAGTGAATAAATTGGTGGGCTGGGTTATGACTTTCTTCTGGTGCCCTTTCTCCTCCCTCTTCCTTTTCTTCTTTCTGCTTTTTTTCTCCTTTCCCTCTGTTTGTCTCCTCTCTATTTGTATTGCCTTTTATATCATTTATATTTCATTTTGTGTGTAAAACCTAATATGATTGATAATTTTATCTTCTGTATGGTAACTTCAACAGTAGTGTGTGGGGTGGGAGGGGTATTATGTTTTGTTATATAAAAATTAAATTTTATAAAATGTTTAAAAGACAGGATATTCTGTGGAACTCGTCACTAAATATAACTAAAACCAAAAGCTTAGTACAGATTGGACATTTATATGAATGAAAGGTTGAAATTCACCCCATGGAAAGGAGAAGCACGCGGTCTATATGCCACGTAAGTCGTCCAAACAGGGCTTATATAGTGTATAGACTCTTTAAATTACAATGGAGCTCTAAATTCCAGCCACACAACAGCAGCGATAGATCCCTTCTGGGTTAGAAGGTGCACAAGAGAAAGGGAGGTCACTGGCAGCCTCCCACCACAGGGAGTCATCATGAAGGCCTCAAGTCAGAAAAGTGTCCATCACTTAAGTACATACTTAACTTTAAGCAAGTGCTTAAATCCCACAATGAAATTTAAGCCATGCTTAACGTTAAACACATACTTAAGCGCTGTCCTGAAGAGGGATCGATTTATGCACTTACTTAAGTTCCTTCCCAAATATAAGCCTAAGCTAGTGTGGAGGAACCTTGACCAGAAGTCACAAAATCCATATTTTGAGGCCTCATGTGGGATTTAAGTGGTGTATAGACCTTGTGCTTGTCTTCTGCCCCGCAGCGAATTTCACCCTGGTGAATGAATATTTGCCATCACCATCTGGTATAGCCAAGGTCTTAATCTGATGAACTGGTACCATTGCCTAGAAAATAAATTGGGAGACACTGATATAAAAGCGAATTGTAGGTTTGCAGGGTCAGAAGGTTTTTTACATTAAGGCAAGAGTGCTCCTGATAATAGAAGCAAATACTAAGTCAATTTGATTGTAAATCAGCTAAATAAACAGATCTAGGGTACTTTGTTCAGTTTGTCATTATAAGGGATGTAACATGAAATCCTGCTAAACAAATAAATGATAGAGGTATAAACCTGTTAGAAAGAATTAATGTACTTCACACCAAGGCTATGCATTTCAGCACTCTTCCCTGCACTTCCATAATTGATCACCACTGAAGTAAGCATTACCAATCATGTAAATTTAAGATTATATCATTCGATCCAACTGAATTATGTTTACATAACCCCCTTTAAGCACCTTGAGACAATAATAGCTCAGGGAAATATCCTGTCGTTAATTTTAAGATGCTTTAAGGAACCTATGCATTACAACTCCTTCTGATGGAACTTTGGCCATGCAAGATTTGTCTAATCAATTGGAGACAGTTGTATACAGATTTTCATATTTATTTCTACTTTGAAAGAGACCCTCCGATGAAACAAATCACCTTGCTGAAAAGGTGGCTCTTGAATGATGTTGCATGTTGTGTCTGAGGATTCTATAGGTGGCATGTTTCCCCAGTTCACCAGCAGCTTTTTATCTGCTACACTCAGCATTTGAGGACTGCTGCAGCAATTAAGGAGCGGGCATGGAGAGGGGAATCAAGATGCATCATTTCTGACTCATGCATCGTCATTTTAGATTTGACAGTCAACAGCCACATCACAAGAAAACCGTCCTGAATCTAGAATGACTAGGTGTGTGATTTTAAGGATGGCAAGTACAGCAGCAAAACACAATGCTGGTTTGATTTTTATAAACTACATTAAAGTGAGGGTCTTCAGAGAGGGATAAAATATTCACGTACTATATTTGTTTCCCCACCAGTAAACTGCACAAAGATGACATCAAAGTAGGAGGTGGAATAAGTATATGCATGATGTCTCTTCACAAACTTATTTAATTCACTAGAAGGGACACTTTTCATACAGCAGCATCTTATTTACAGTGAACCACTTCTTTATGCTTTCTGTAAACATCAGAAGCAATTTCTGATAAATTACAATCCGGGAACAGCAAACCAGCCGTATCACCTGAGCTGCTTAAATGAATTCATTATAAAATATACAGCTATTTTTCCTGTGATTTTCTTCAGATCATGTTTGGAATCATTATTCTTGTGAGTTTTCTTTTCCGGATTTTTTTTTTAAACCCTCCTAGGAAGAAGAGGCTTCTGCAATTTTTTTTTTAACTTTATTATCCTTGACCTGGAGTGCCTTTGATTCTACTGTACGACAGTCTTTGTTATTGTATATCACTAGCAATTGTGATAACACAAACAGTCCAAACAGCAGGTAAGAGCTAGTTTAAATTCAGATCACAGATTTATCCATGTAACTGTTTGAGAAAGGAACCCGTAATTTTTCAGTGACCTCTGGGCCTCTCTTTACCGGAATGAATGCTCTCCATGAAGTAGTAGAAAAAATGAAATATTGTTTGCCGTTTTACTTGAATCTACTACTGCCTTCTTATCAAAGGGATTGTCTCCTGCTGACCGCATAGAAAACAGAGCACAAGAACTGACATTGGTCATTCAAAGCATAAAATCCTGCAGTGCTGGAAAGGTGATTTGAGATGTAACAGCAGTTAGCATATTTTCTTGTTTTCAGTTTTAGGTGCAGAAAATGACAGTGAAATAGTTTCTTTGGATTGGACCTGAATTTGTTTGAGGAGGCCTTTGCCCAGTGAGTTCATGGAATGTATGAGGCAACTCGTGGGAGGGTCGCGAAGGGTCAAGGGTCCACAGTAATCAACTGCCCCACCCCAGGAGACGGGAAGGGGCGGGGCCAGAACCTCTTCCAGCCACACTGCCTGGGACGCTGCCCAGCGGGGCACAGCCTCCCGGCTGCCTGGGAGAGCCCCTGGCTGCTGCAGCAGCAGGCTGCCCCGCCCCGGCACCCAGGCTCAGGTTCTGGGGGCAGGAGCCGACTCGGAGCATGCCAGAGGTCAGGGGGGCTCCAACTTGCTCAGCTGCAATCACGGAAGCCAAGACCAGGCAGGAGGCACCCCAGGGCTGCCACAGCCAGCCACTCTCCCAGGCAGCTGCTGCACTGCACCAGGCAACATCCGGAAGTGGCTTTGTCCTGCTCCCTGCCCGGCTCTGGCTGCCAGGAAGAGCAGCCAGGAGGGGAGCCAGTGCACTGGGAGGACATCGCCTCCCCCCTGCCACACACACACACACAGGTAATGTGGGTTGGGGAGGGGACGGGGAGAAGACACATGGGGAGGTCACATGTCCTCCCCTTCAGCTCGGGGGGCACCAGTTGTCCAACTAATTTTGTTTCAGAAGGTGGAGGAAATAACCAGAAATACAGTCATTTTAGACTTGAATCAGACTAACCGAGAGGAATTGGTTGGGAATCTGAAGGCTGAAGGCAATTTGGGTGAAAATCATCATGAAATGACAGATTTCATGATTCTAGGGAAAGGAAGGAGTGAGAGCAGCAGAATAAGGACAATGGACTTCAAAAAAGCCGACTTTAACAAAGTCAGAGAACTGGTAGATAAGTTCCCTTGCGAAAAAAAATTAAGGGAAAAAGATGTGCAGGAAAGCTGGCAGTTTCTCAAAGAGACAGTATTAAAGGCACATCAAACTGTCCTGTTGTAGGAAGAGGCCAATATGGCTCCATCAGGAGCTCTTTAATGGCCTGAAAATCAAAAAGGAGTCCTACAAAAAGTGGAAACGTGGACAAATTGCTGAGGAGGAGTACAAAAGACTAGCACAAGCATGTAGGGACAAAATCAGAGAGGCTAAGGCACAAAATGAGGCTTTGTCTACACGACCGCTTTTTCCAGTAAAAGTTTTGTTGGGTCGGGGGGTGTGAGGAAAAAAAAGACACCTGCCCTATTTAAGTTGCACTGGCGAAAAGTACTGGTGTCAGCTCTCCTGCTGACATTCCTCCTGCCGCTCTCGGGGGGGGGGGGTTAATTATGCCAGCAGAAAAGCTCTCTCCTGCCGGCAAAGAGCAGCTACAGGGGAGACCTTACAGCGGCACAGCTATGTAGTGTAGACATAGCCTAAGTCACTCCAAGCAAGGGACATCAGACGCAATATGAAGAGGTTTTATGACTCCATTAGGAGCAAGAGAAACATGAAACATGAACGGACCCGCACCACAGGGGTCCCCATGAAGCTGAGTCGCTCAGGCTTCGGCTTCAGTCCCAGGTGGCAGGGCCCCTGGGCTTCAATCCTATGCGGTGGGGCTTTGGCTTTCTGCCCTGGGCCCCATTAAGTTTAATGCCAGCCCTGCTTGGTGGACCCCCTGAAACCTGATCGCGGCCTGCCAGGGGACCGTGGGACCCTGTTTGAAAACCACTATCCTCGGGTACTTAAGGTACTAGCTGAAGCAATCTCAGAACCATTAGCAATTATCTTTGCGGGCTCATGGAGGACGGATGAGGTCCCACAGGACTGGAAAAGGGCAAACATAGTGCCAATATTTAAAAAGGGGTACAAAAAGGACCCAAGGATTATAGACCAGTCAGTCTAACTTCAATATCTGGAAAGATACTGGAACTAATTATTAAACAATCAGTTTGTAAGTACCTAGAGAATAATAGGATTATAAGGAATAGCCAACATGGATTTGTCAAGTTAGATCATGCCAAACCAACCTAATTTCCTTCTTTGACAGTAGTGGATGTCAAAATGTAGTGGATGTAGTGGATAGGGGGAAGCTATGAACATGATGTATCCACTGATGTAGTGGATAGGGGGAAGCTATGAACATGATGTAGCTTGTTTTTAAAGGAAGGCTTTTAACACAGTCCCACATGACATTCTCATAGGCAAGCTATGGAATTGTGGTCTAGATGAAATTGCTATAAAGTGAGTGCACAACTGATTGGAAGACTGTACTCAAAAGTAGTCATCAGTGGTTCGCTGTCAAACTGGGGGAATGTATCTAGTGTGATCCCACAGTGGTCTGTCCTGAGTTCAGTCCTAGTCAATATTTTCATTAATGACTTGGATAATGGCGTATAGAGTATAATTATAAAATTTTCAAGGGACACCAAGCTGGAAGGGGTTGGTAGCACTTGGGAGGACAGGATTAGAATTGAAAAAAACCTTGACAAATTGGAGAATTTGGTCTGAAAGCAACAACGTGATAGTCAATAAAGACAAGTGCAAAGTACTACATTAGGAAGAAAAAATCAAATGCACAGATACAAAATGCGGAATAACTGGCTATGCAATAGTACTGCTGAAAAGGATCTAGGGGTTATAGTGGATCGTAAATTTTATGAGCCACGAATGTGATGCGGTTGCCAAAAAGCTAATGTCATGCTGAGGTGTATTAATAGGAGTGTCGTATGTAAGACATGGGAGGTAATTGTTCCACTGTACTCGGCACTGGTGAGGCCTCATCTGGAGCACTGTGTCCAGTTCTGACCACCACACTTTAAGAAAGATGTGGATAAACTGGAGAGTCCAGAGGAGAGCAACAAAAACCATTAAAGTTTTCGAAAACCTGGCCTATGAGGAAAGGTTAAAAAAATTAGATATGGATAAAGACAGAGGGAGGACCTGATAACAGCCATCTAATATGTTAAGGGCTGCTATAAAGAGGACAGTGATCAATTGTTCTCCATGTCCACTGAAGATAAGAAAAGAAGTAATGGTCTTAATCTACAGCAAAGCAGATTTAGGTCAGATATTAGGGAAAACTTTCTAGCTACAAGGATAGTTAAGCACTAGAATAACTCTTCAAGGGAGTCAAGTATCAGAAGGGTAGCCATGTTAGTCTGGATCTGTAAATGGCAGAGAGTCCTGTGGCACCTGATTGGCTAACAGACGTACTGGAGCATAAGCTTTTGTGGGTGAATACGCACTACGTCAGATGCATGGGAGATTTCAGAGTGGTAGTCGTGTTAGTCTATATCAGCAAAAAAAACCGAGGAGTCCTTGTGGCACCTTAGAGACTAACAAATTTATTTGGGCATAAGCTTTTGTGGGCTAAAACCCACTTCATCGGTGCATGCAGTGGAAAATACAGTAGGAAGATCTATATACACAGAGAACATGAAACGATGGGTGTTGCCATACCAACTGTATGGGAGGATGTTGACTCCCCATCACTGGAGGTTTCTAAGAACAGTTTAGACAAACAGGGATGGTCTAGGTATACTTGATTCTGGCTCAGCACTGGACTAGATAACTTCTTGAGGTCCCTTCCAGCCCTAGATTTCTATAATTTGAGACCATCCATGAAAATTCTTGAAGCCAATCTGTAGCCTGTGATTTCTGAAAACAGATAATTCTCCCATGTAAAAGGCTGGGGACCTCAGTGGTGTGATGGAGAACCAGAGTGAGCAGCTTTCCTCAGCATCCATCTGTTTCCTTAGGAGACTCCTCCACATCAGGTGTCCACAGACATCCCCATTGTTTATGACTGAACTCAGGGAATGAAAGAGCAAAGCAAACCAGTGCATAGATGATGAAAAATTGGATTCAGTGATGACAGACAGCTCTATCGGGTCTTGTCCCAGCTGTACCACAGAGCTACAGCAGAGCAAAGAATTACTTAGTCGAGCCGTTCAAGGTAGCAATAAATAGAATAGTCTGTTTCAGCCACACTTCCTCTCTGCCCATCTTGGGAAAGCTATGGGCAATATTCCATCTTCCTTGTTGATTAAAATCGTTTGTAATCGATCCAATTTCCCGTCATCCAGGAAGCCAGTGTCAGCGCAAGAGGCCACAAATGCACCTGTGCTCTCACTCACTCTGCAGATGGTCAAGAGAGGCAGGCTGTGTGTAGGAACCAAGCTTATTATTCAGAAGCCCAGTGGTGAAGCACTTCTCCATTTGGGTGGGAGTTATTGGTTCCTTCTAGTTAGAGCAGAGCATTAGCTCTCCTGAAATACACCAATGTACAACCCCAAATCAAGCAACCATCTCTTCATGCTAAAGTCCTATCCAGGTTCAAACCTATCGTTTCTTGGGAAGATGATCAAGAAGGCATCTGCCAGTAAACACCAGGAACATTTGGAAAAAGTGGAAATGGTCAGTACCTTCTGATCTGGTTGCAAAACCCAACATATGCTGAATCTGTGAGCTTGTCAGATAGATGGCCTCCTTCAAGTCACAGATCCAAAACAGCTTTTCATGCTGATGTTAGATCAGTCTGCCTGCATTCAGTATCTCTAACCACAGAATGAGTGACTGTGGGGAACTGGATTGAAATAGTGGTTTTGTTCTCTCCTTTGGGGCAGATTTAAATCAGTAGGTACACCGGAAAATTATTCATCAACCCGGAGAGTTCTGCCAAATGGAGTCCCTGTGATTCCGTATTATCCCTTTGGTTGTCTGATTTACATGTGAAGCTACGCCAAGTACCAGTAAAGAGGTATGGACTGAAATACCATGAGGACATTTTTTGAATTAAAGTAGCACCAAGCAGCCCATTGTGTAAGGTGCTCTCTACATGCACATTGTAAGGGAAAGACTGGCAATCTAAATAGAAAAGAGGGGGAAGAGGAAACGGAGGTGTCGTGACTTGCTCAAGTCTATGGCAGAGTTTGCAGTAGAGCCAGAGTCTCCTGTGCCCCAATCTAGTGCCCTACCCACTGCCTCCACTCTAGATTGAGACGGCAATGTCCTCCCACTGTCCCACTGGCTGAGATCACAGACTGATGTGCAAGTCAATTAAGGCTCATATGGGATAAGACATAAGCATTAGGAATGGGGCCAATGTTCCATTTTGAGATTTTCACCTGTTCTTCGGTACCCTGGTTTACTGGTGCACTTATAAGGTTATCAGCTTCAGTGTCATCTGGGGCCAGGTTTCAGCAGTGATTGAGAACGATTTCATTCGTCTCCAAAATATCTGGGAGCTGCAGCCTTTAATCCCAGATGTGGACACAGAGAGCCATGCCTTTGTAACCCCAGCGTTACATTACTGCAGCACACTTTATCTGGGATTTCCCTTCAGAAATCACCCACAGACTGCAGCTGTTGCAGAACACAAAAGTACGCCTGCTCAGGGGCCTTTACAAGAATCAGTAATGTTGTCACTCCATGACTTCTACTGTCAGCATATAGGCCAGCGAGGGTGCTTTAAGGTTTCACCACAGGTGGAATTCACCTCTATGCAGAAGGCTAATGCATGGCTTATGCAATGCTTTAAACCAACAAAATAAGGCTTAAATGGGATTTAAGTGGGGCATAGGCCTCCTGTACCCCCTTAGTTTATAAAGATCTAAATAATATAAGTCTACCTAAGGAATTGCCTATTTTCCTATGTCCTACTATGCTTATTGAGATCAGCAAGACTGGAACTGGTGACCATTCTTAGGTAAAGGACCAGAGACTGTTCCATTAAACCAATATAAATTGAGAGTAACTCCACTGACTTTCTCAGAATTAGTCCTGATTTATTCCTGTGTAACTGAGCTCAGAATCTGGCCTATAAACCTGAAAGAGCAGGAAGTAGTTATCTCTGCCATTCTTCATCCTAGCATCTGTTAAGGCAAGACTGAAAAATTCATATTAATTCCAATTCATATTGTTTTGTTAGTCACAATGGAATGAGACTTAAACAATTGTTCTTTTTCCAGTCCCCTTTCTGACTATGTACTGGGGCATGTTTCCATCTCTCTTTTTTGTTTTTTTAATCAGCAAATTGTTCAATTAACATGATATTTGTCATTAATTATCTGTTAATGAACTGTATAGAACTGATGAGCATTTGACTAAGGGAAAGGATAGGCTAGTGCTGGTTAAAGCAGTGGACTGAGATCAAGGAGATTAGGTTATATTCTTGGTGGATTCCCTGGGTCATCTTAGATAAGTAATTTAACATCTGTGACAAACCATTTACAACACACACTTTGCTTCTTTACAAAAGAAAAACTTTCTAAAACTTTCTAAAAACTTACTAAACTTTCTAAACTACTACATGCCACAAGGGGCCACAGCAATGGTTCCCTCAACCCACCCAGCAATATTGTTAACCTATCCAACTATACTCTCAGCCCAGCAGAAGCAGCTGTCCTATCTCGGGGCCTCTCCTTCTGCCCCTCTACCCCCACAAACATGATACAGTTCTGTGGTGACCTAGAATCCTATTTTTGATGTCTCCGACTCAAGGAATATTTCCAACATACCTCTGAACAACATGCTAATCCACAGAGACCTCCCTACCAACACTACAAAAAGAAGGATTCTAGGTGGACTCCTCCTGAAGGTTGAAACAGCAGACTGGACTTCTGCATAGAGTGCTTCCGCCGACGTGCACGGGCTGAAATTGTGGAAAAGCAGCATCACTTGCCCCATAACCTCAGCCGTGCGGAACACAATGCCATCCACAGCCTCAGAAACAACTCTGACATCATAATCAAAAAGGCTGACAAAGGAGGTGCTGTTGTCATCATGAATAGGTCGGAATATGAACAAGAGGCTGCTCGGCAGCTCTCCAACACGAGTTTCTACAAGCCATTACCCTATGATCCCACTGAGAGTTACCAAAAGAAACTACAGCATTTGCTCAAGAAACTCCCTGAAAAAGCAAAAGATCAAATCCACACAGACACACCCCTGGAACCCCGACCTGGGATATTCTATCTACTACCCAAGATCCATAAACCTGGAAATCCTGGGCGCCCCATCATCTCAGGCATTGGCACCCTGACAGCAGGATTGTCTGGCTATGTAGACTCCCTCCTCAGGCCCTATGCTACCAGCACTCCCAGCTACCTTCGAGACACCATTGACTTCCTGAGGAAACTACAATCCATCGGTGATCTTCCTGATAACACCATCCTGGCCACTATGGATGTAGAAGCCCTCTACACCAACATTCCACACAAAGATGGACTACAAGCCGTCAAGAACACTATCCCCGATAATGTCACGGCTAACCTGGTGGCTGAACTTTGTGACTTTGTCCTTACTCATAACTATTTTACATTTGGGGACAATGTATACCTTCAGATCAGCAGCACTGCTATGGGTACCCGCATGGCCCCACAGTATGCCAACATTTTTATGGCTGACTTAAAACAACGCTTCCTCAGCTCTCGTCCCCTAACGCCCCTACTCTACTTGCGCTATATTGATGAGATCTTCATCATCTGGACCCATGGAAAAAAAGCCCTTGAGGAATTCCACCATGATTTCAACAATTTCCATCCCACCATCAACCTCAGCCTGGTCCAGTCCACACAAGAGATCCACTTCCTGGACACTACAGTGCTAATAAACAATGGTCACATAAACACCACCCTATACCGGAAACCTACTGACCGCTATTCCTACCTACATGCCTCCAGCTTTCACCCTGACCACACCACACGATCCATCGTCTACAGCCAAGCTCTACGATACAACCGCATTTGCTCCAACCCCTCAGACAGAGACAAACACCTACAAGATCTCTATCAAGCATTCTTACAACTACAATACCCACCTGCGGAAGTGAAGAAACAGATTGATAGAGCCAGAAGAGTTCCCAGAAGTCACCTACTACAGGACAGGCCTAACAAAGAAAATAACAGAACACCACTAGCCGTCACCTTCAGCCCCCAACTAAAACCCCTCCAACGCATTATTAAGGATCTACAACCTATCCTGAAGGATGACCCAACACTCTCACAAATCTTGGGAGACAGGCCAGTCCTTGCCTACAGACAGCCCCCCAACCTGAAGCAAATACTCACCAGCAACCACATACCACACAATAGAACCACTAACCCAGGAACCTATCCTTGCAACAAAGCCCGTTGCCAACTGTGCCCACATATCTATTCAGGGGACACAATCACAGGGCCTAATAACATCAGCCACACTATCAGAGGCTCGTTCACCTGCACATCCACCAATGTGATATATGCCATCATGTGCCAGCAATGCCCCTCTGCCATGTACATTGGTCAAACTGGACAGTCTCTACATAAAAGAATAAATGGACACAAATCAGATGTCAAGAATTATAACATTCATAAACCAGTCGGAGAACACTTCAATCTCTCTGGTCACGCAATCACAGACATGAAAGTTGCTATATTACAACAAAAAAACTTCAAATCCAGAGTCCAGCGAGAAACTGTTGAATTGGAATTCATTTGCAAATTGGATACAATTAACTTAGGCTTGAATAGAGACTGGGAATGGCTAAGTCATTATGCAAGGTAACCTATTTCCCCTTGTTTTTTCCTACCCCCCCCCAAGACGTTTTTGTTAAACCCTGGATTTGTGCTGGAAATGGCCCACCTTGATTATCATACACATTGTAAGGAGAGTGGTCACTTTAGATAAGCTATTACCAGCAGGAGAGTGGGTTTGTGTGTATGTGTGAGAAAACCTGGATTTGTGCTGGAAATGGCCCAACTTGATTATCATACACATTGTAAGGAGAGTGATCACTTTAGATAAGCTATTACCAGCAGGAGAGTGGGGTGGGAGGAGGTATTTTTTCATGCTTTGTGTGTATATAAAAAGATCTTCTATACTTTCCACAGTATGCATCCGATGAAGTGAGCTGTAGCTCACGAAAGCTTATGCTCAAATAAATTGGTTAGTCTCTAAGGTGCCACAAGTACTCCTTTTCTATCTGAGCCTCAGTTTCACATATGCAAAATAGGGATAATTCTCCCTTCTTTACTGTGACTTAATTAATGTCTGTGAAGAAGCACTTTGAAGTCCTTGGATGGAAGATGCTAGAGATGTTTTTGAGCAGCTGCCGTTCCCGTGGTCTCCCAAACACAGTCTACCTACTTCATAGAGTCCAAACTAATCTTCTCCTTGGTTTTATTAGCACAGAAATGAATAATAGTAACAACATAACGTTCAGCTCAAATCTACTCCACAGGCTTATCTGCTTCTAGGGCTGCTACCTCAACTTTTCTCAGTCCACACCCTCAGTCCTGTGTTTCTAGAGATCCACATCCATCTCTCCTATAACTGGGTAGGTATTGAGCCTCTTGCCTCAGTGGGTGAACAGACCCCACTTAACCCTTTCCTAGCAGGCTAAAAGAGAGAGGAATGTTTTGTTGCCAACCCACTGGATTAGGAGGTAGGTGCTCTGAGTTCAATTCCTATCTTTGCCACAAGCTTCTTGTGTGACCTTGAGTAAACCACTTAATCGCTCTGTGCCTCAGTTTCCCACTTGTCAAATTGGTGTGATTATAATATTTCTTTTCACCCACTGTATTTCTTTGTCTTCTCTGTTTAAAGTATTGCCAAGAGTTCAAAAATCGTGCATCAGGTCCACAGAAAATCATGAGATTTTAAAAATAATAAATCGTAGGTTCTCTGTATTTGCCTTCTGGTTTTGAGCTTTTAAGGTTCACGTTCTCAAGCTTTTTTCTACAACCATGAGAGCTAGAAATGTACTTTGATTTTCACATAATCACATTACTTCAGGAACTGAGATTTTAAGGAAAAGTAGAGACTATCATGAGACTCATCATAACTTTGAGTTTTATGTAGATTAAGCTGTAAACTCTTTGGAGTGTGGACTGTCTCTTAATACGTACTGCATTTAGCACAAAAGGAGTATTTAGCTGGGAGTTCTAGGAATTACCATAATACAAATAACATTAATAACAATCAACAGCTGCTAATAGGGTGAGAGATTTCAGGCCAGACTGTTACCAATTGATTTATTTGTGTATTTATTTATTGTATTAGCCCATCTTAGAAACCAGTTCTTCCTCTATACAGAATTAACTTTTTTGAAGCATTGTCACTTTAATTTGTAAATGATACCATTGCAATATATCACTTACACTGAGTTACATGGGGTTGAACCAAATGTCAGTGTAGAGCAATGAACCATTTTTGTTATTTGTTACTGTATGGTAAGTTTATGTTGATTACTCTAAGTATCACTTTTGAAAGTTAACTAGCATTAAAGTGTTGATAATTTCCCACTTTTGCAATCATATTTGCATAGTGTACAACAGAGTTGAGGAGAAAAAATTATCTTAAGTGCTGTTTTTCATCAGCCCTGTCAGTCTCTTACTGTTTGCTTCATCTTGGTATATGGGGCATTCTGTGACAAATGGTTATGACATTTTTCATCTAAGCTTTGCATTATTATATAATAATCTTGTTCTTTCTCGTGAGTGCACACTTTACATGTAGTGGGGGAAGGGTGCAGGGATCTGTTTTACAAAAATCTTGCCTGCATTTATAAATCCTTTCCCTCCCCACCTTCACAAAACAGTAGCACCAGAAATGCTGCCGGTTTTCCTGTGGGCTCAGTCCTCCCCTCATTGAAGTCAATGACAAAATTCCCAATATATCGAGTCTAATATATAAGAAGTGTGGGCCCTTTCTGTTCTGCATTCATTGTCTGTTCAGAATATTACTGAACAGAACAAATACAATTATTATCACAGGCCTGATTCTCCTTCATTTACCTCTTCAGTGAAGTCCCGCCCGATTTACACATAGAGTGATCAGATAGCAAGTCTGAAAAATCAGGCCTTTTTTATTTTGGAGTGGGGCCGGGGGAGGGACTGTACAGATGCATATATAAGACACAGCCCCTAATACAGGGACAGTCCCAATAATATCAGGTCATCTGGTTACCCTATTTATACCTTTATAAGTGAGAGGATAATCGGGCTTTACCATTTTATTGCAGCAATACTTGTAAAAGATACTGAAACATTTCCTAAGCATTAACAGCCAAGAAATGAAATCCCCAGCGTTCAGAAATGCAGCATGAATAAGATATCTCCATAGCTATTTCTCCCTCAGTTACATCTCACCTTGGTTTTGTAACCAAATTTAGGATCTAAATGTACTCCTATTTATACTAGTAAATACAAGAATAATAATAATGCCTGGCATTGTGCTTTTTACTTTCAACACCCTTTTTATACATTTTCTAATTCATCCTTAGTCCTATTACTAATTAAGATTTTACTTTATCGTGTGTGTGTGTGTGGCGTCTTATATTTTGCAAAAACAATTGTACATGAGTTACTAATTTATAGTAAGTACCTACTTGAATTCAGAAGATTTCAAATTTGCTTCTCAGAAATATTACATTTTTGAAATGTTTGTCTTCTCTGCTAGTATTTATCTTTCTGCTTGCCTCACACTTCTCGCATGCAAGTACAGTATAGAACATGTTATGCTTTGCATTAATAACAGCCCAATAAAAACAGACAATATTCTTAGCTAACTATGTGTTGAGTTGTGTAGATCCTAATTCTACTGCATTAGCAATGAAAGAAAAGCAGATATTTTGTCCTTACTAAAAAAACACTTCTGTGATACAAATGCAAACCGACATATGGTAAAAATTGCATGCAGCTCTGCTGATTTACAGCACTCTCTTCACTCACAGATAATTCATTAAAAAATCAATTTCATACTCTGTGTGTGTATGTGTGTGTATACATATATATTTTATATTTAAAAATGTACTTTTGTAAATATCAGTCTATGAAGGTATGACATAGCTTTTCATACAGATGAGAGGGGGGAAAAAGCCTAAAATATATGGCCACCAGAAGAAAAAGCGAAGGTATACTTAGAATTCATCCTTCAAGACAGGTCAAGATTGTGGGTTAGATAGCACAGCTTTTAAATCTACTACCTGAACCATCTGCTGTGAGTGCAAGTTGAATCTGCTTATGTGAAACACAACTATGTCGACATTTATATTGTGGTATACAGCACAAAAGGGAATAGAAAAGTGCCTGATTCAGGGCTCTCTCACTGACCACGGGAACAATGGGAGTAACTATAATGTATACTCGCGGAGATAGCAATATAAAACCTGAGGGTATCAAGGCCATTTGCATTGTAACCAGTGCAGCTTTCAAAACAAATAGCAAATTAAAAAAAAAAAGATTTTTTTTTTTAATTTTTACCACTGTTTCATAAAATAATGATTGAGTTGAAAACTGCAAGGAGGAAAAAATACCCCTGATGAAAAATGAATTTTGGCAACTTCAGACCACTTCAAAATATTAATAGTCAACATACATTTATAAGGGGAAGACCTGAAATCTCTCCCTGAATTCCCTGAAATCTCTTCCCCTGAAATCTTTCAGGGGAAGACCTGAAATCCCATACTCTCTTCTCCAAAAAAGTATGTGTTATTAGGACCAAAACGTTCAGTAACTTCCTAGTCAAAGAATGTATTTTTCCCTTTTTCTGGTATTGTTTGCTAAATGCAATGCACTGTTCACTTTGATCCACAGCTTTGAGATCTGTGCATGATTTCTTCCCCTCTAGGGAAATACACAAATCAATCACTGCATACAAGAGACAACATTTTTCCGCTATGCCCTTGCTACAGCAGGTGAAATATTGTTGAAAATGGCAGGAGGGGAATAAGTATGTGGAATAGGGAAAGTGCGCCATCATCTCCCTTTCAAAGGAAAATCCAGTAGTAAGAACAGATGTAAACAAAACTAGAGTGTTGCAAAAGAACATTAAGATGAAATGGCTGCTGCTCTGTTTGAAAATATTGGAAGGAATGAGAATCTCAATCTGTTCATCCTGATCTGACTCCCATTGAAGTCAATGGCAGAACTTCAAGGGGCCATGCTGGCCCAGTTTGGATGGCAATCTCAGAAGATGTTCTGCATTGCTAGCGAGGACGCACTTCTGTCACTGTTAAATCCATGTGAAATTTTCAAATTAAGTATAAACTAAACTGAAAAGTGAGAATAAAATAAATTCTAAGAGTGTCCACATCAGGGGTTATACTGGGACAATTTAGCAGTATATTTATCCAGTATAATTATGCTGGTAAATTTTCTCATGTAGAAAAGCTCTAAGATTGAAGTCCCAGTATCCAGACTGTTACCACAGATTACAGAGCTTCTCTTCCTGTAGCTTGGACTGGAGTCAGGTAGTTTTGTGTCTATATAACTTCTTTTCCCCCCTTATTATTATTTGTAATGGCTTTGCTTCCCCCACCCCCTTACTGTACAATTTATCTGGCTTCTGAACAAGAAAACCTTGGGGGGTTTTGTTGTTTTGTTTTTATTTTTGACTTTGTTTTTTGTTTGTTTTGTTTTGTTTTGTTTTCCCTTGCCAAAGTATATGCCTGGCTTTTTACATGGTCCCTAGAAACTCTGCAAAATTAAAATGTGAAAATTATAGGGTAAATTTTAGATTATCGTTTCCAGAAAACAGATCCTCATGTCACATTGAATCAGCCATCTGAAGGAATTAACAATTTAGTACATGATCAGTGGACACATGTTACATCAGAATAACACACTTTCTCAAAATGGTTGAAATGTTCACCGTTATGCTAATTCTTTTTACAGAATGAATCATTAATTCTAAATACAAAAGCTAGCATAGAGTATGTTGCTACAGGATATGCTTTTTTATTTTAAAACATAAATAAATCTGTTGCACTATAAAAGTGCTGGCCCCTAACTCAGAAGCCAATGGATCATAATCATCCTCTGCTAGGGATGCTATTTGTTTACAGTCCCACCTTTGGGCTTAGATCCCTTCCTCCAAGTTGCCCAGTGCATCCTGCCTTGTCTGTTTCGGTCCTTCTTTAGATTGTAAACTCTTTGGTGCTCAGATTGTCTATATTGTGTTTCTTGTGCAGCACTGAACACATTCCAGGTGCTTAACAAAAAAAAAATAAAAAATTATTATATAAGGTCTGATTCTGCACTGCTTGTACCCCAAAACTCCCAGAGTCATCAGTGAGAATTCAGGACCAGACCCATAGTGAATTATTTATTTTTAGGTTACCGTTTTCTGTTTATAACCTGGCCCAATCCTGCACTCCTTACTCAGGTAAAACACCCCTTGATGCCCTGTGTAAATTGTTAGCTGTAACATAATTTATAGTTCATGGGGCAAAACTATAGCATCAACTAAAGACAAGCGGATGAAACGAAAGAGAATTTACACATTGCCATTGATTTGCTTCACATTCTCGGTGAATGATTCTTCCAAAGTCATCTGCACTGTCGATACTTACAGAGCTCATCTTACTGGGTTTTGTGTGTGTGTGTGAATTGCTCATACATTATTCCAATAGGGCCCAATCCTGCCATATTCAGAGTACCCTGAGCTGCAGTTGCAGGATTGGGACATTGAGTCTCATTTAGTTAGATGATTGATATTCAGAGGATACATCAGTTGTCCACAAATCATAGATCTGGCTTTGCATGTGTGTGTGTGTGTGTGTGTGTGTGGGAGGGGGGGTTGCTAGTGTCATTAAAAGGAGCAATTCTAAACCCATCTTAACTCACTTTGAAACCCTTCCCCATCCCACACTGTGTTAATACATAGGTCATGTATGAGCCCTCAAGGGATCGCCGGAATTAGGCTTGCAAAAGGGATGCAGCATCTTTTCAAAGAGAATCTACACAGATGTCATGCCATATGGACCAAGAGAATTCTGGCCAATTGGGTCTTTAGGAGTTTTATTGTGTAATTTCTTAATGTGTTAATATTTTGGGGCCCAGGGAGGGAATGGATCATCACTTAAGCCCCAAGGATTTATGTTTTAAAAGACCATAATGTATTTTCAAGCACATTATCAGGGTAGGCTCTAAATATCCACAGAAAATATGATATTTGAGGCAGTGAGGGTGGGGTGTTAGCTAGAAAAGTCCTTAGGGGTACATTTTAGCTATTAATTGTGTTGGTTTATAATCTGAGGCATTCCACCCAGACCTGCAAAATAGAAACAAGTAAAGCCAATGACCAGCACAGGACTCGTCATGTGAGTAAGGGCTGCAGTCAGACAACCTGTGTTCTAGACTCCAGTCAGCCTTTTGCTGACTGTTTCATTTTTGGGTGAGTCATTTGATCTTTCCGTCCTTCAGTTTCCCTACCTGTAAAATGGGAGTAATCATATTTACCTTACTGCAGTGCTGTGAGGCTTCATTCATTCATATTTGCAAAGTGCTTTGAGGGAAGGTGACCCAGAATGGCAAAGCATCATGGCTAAAAGGAGCAGAAATGGTGATTCTGGGGGGAGTTGTCTTCCTCTGCACCCATGCAAACAGTAATCTCACACACGATGTGTATATTTATTTTTAAGGCAAATAACCCATCTTTATATAAACCCAAGAGGAAACATTTATTTGATGCCAAGGAACCTATACATTATGTAGTGCCGTAGACACTCTGGGCCTGATTTTGATCCCATTTACTCCAGGTCCATCAGGAGCAACTTCATTTAAATCAATGGAATGACACTGGTGCATAACTGTGTGAGTGCAGAATTACGCCCTTGGACATCAACTGGCGCTAGTAATGCAGTATTCTCATCACATCACTATTACTGTTGGCTTCTGATACTCAAAATCTCAGCTTGTGTAGGTGTGTTGTTCGGTGTGTTTGAATTGTGAACAGCTTAAAGCAGCCTGATGGAATTCTACTTGTAACTTTGTTTTACCAGGCAAATACTATGTCATTTGTTTCTTCCTCATCTGTCAATATGGTCAACGAGAGACAAGATGGGTGAGGTAGCATCTTTTACTGGACCAACTTCTGTTGGTGAGAGAGACAAGCTTTGGGGCATACACAGAGCTCTTCTTCAGGTCTTAACAACAACACTGGATGGGTTCTGCTCAATGGCAAATAGACTGTGTGCCTAGGCTGGTAACTTTTTGCAACCTTTATCCAAGTCTGATTACAAGTATTTTCCCAGAAAACTCTTCTGACTTATCAGGTTAGAGGAAAATGTCAGCAACTTCGGTATCATTATAATTGTATTTATTATTAATGGAAACAAAATGCCATTAACAGCCGTGAGGGAGAAGGAACCAAGAGCTGTACATGGTAACTCTGTGTGTGTAGTGTGTGTGTTCAGGATGTGCCGTGAGTTTGCGCTGGTGTAAGTGTAACCCACTGGCTACTTGCACATGCGTGTGTGTTCAAGGTGTGCAGTGCTTGCTTGCCTGTTTTCTGTAGTGTTACTGCGTGCATCTTCCAGGCCTTAACTTGAAAACAACAATCTATTTGTGCTTATGTAGCTGAAGAGGGTATGCTGGTGATTCAATGCAACACACATTTTAAATAAGTTGAATAACAGAATAACCCCTTTGATACCCTGTGAATGGTGAAGGGTTTCCGGTCTTACTTAGAGCCTGTTTTACCCATTCTGGGTGCCACTACTGTATAAGGCAGACAAGGTTATAAACTAGAACAGTGCACACAAGAAGGATCAGTGATTCAATGTAGACACGTGTGTGTTACTTATCTCCAGTGTACATCTGGAGCTTATCGTGAGCCAAAACGTGCCCTTCTCCTTGAAATTCACCTTGAATGCAGTGAGCTGGGATATTTTTTCCCCTCCCTTCCCTGACAATTGTCAGTGGAGAAGCTGCAAAAAAAGCTAAAAAAGCCACTGCAGCCTGAATGCAGCCCTGGCAGCTGTCAGCTCTACTGCAGTGATGTCAGCTGCAAACCCCAGCCACCTCCACCACGAGCCCCCATCATGAGCAGCAATCAAACTCCTATCTGCACACACACAAAGTCACAAGAATAAGAATAATTACAGCAGCATGGCAATGAAATCAGCCATGGATGATGAGTGGAGGAGGAGGAGGAGGCTGAGCCTGAACCAAAACAAAATCCTCAACATAAAAATAAACCCAGCTCTCCACAGCTGCGTCAAACCCATCCCAATCAATAAAATCAAAAATTAATGGTGATCTGTAAGGGAAATTCTAAAGGCTCAGTGCATTCATTTGCCTCAGCCATGGGGCTGCAAACTCCCCTCTCTCTCTCTCTCTCTCTCTCTCTCAGAGTGGGTGGCTGAGTAGGTGGGACATTGCATGTGACTTTCTTGCAAGGTGAAACTGCAGGAGAGTCAGTGAGGATGGCCTCTCCTAGGTTGCTGCTGGGGCCGAGGAGGAGGGGAGGTGGGGTGGGCTGGAGGCTCTTTCCTTCGAATCTGCTCTTTGATGTTCTGTCAGCTCCTGGTTTGAAAACCATCCTTTCCATGGACAACACCCCGGGCATAAAATAAAGA
This sequence comes from Caretta caretta, assembly GCF_965140235.1. Lineage (NCBI taxonomy): Eukaryota > Metazoa > Chordata > Testudines > Cheloniidae > Caretta > Caretta caretta. The sequence goes on along the minus strand of NC_134208.1, from coordinate 8,995,947 downwards.
AAGGAGCGTCTCCCAGCACAGAGAGGAGGGATGCACATGGGGGCAAAGGAGTGTGAGGCGCCTGTGAGTGATGGAGGGGGCGGAGGGCTGGAGGGGGCGAGGGGGGGGGATTTTTTATTATTATTTTTGATTGCGAGGATTATTTTCCTTTTGCTTTCGGTGCAGGGAGTCCGCAGATGTGTCTTTTTTGTTTGTTTGTTTTTTGGCTGAATCCTTTCGGGGGGGGGGGAAAGAAGGGGGGAAACAAGTGGATCAACATCACGGAAGGAGGACAGTGAGCAAGCTCAGGGCTGGCTAAGGATAAATGGGATGACACCCCGCCCGGCTCGCCTCTTCTTTGCCTCTCCAAAGCGCCGGTCCTCGCTCCGGCTCCTCTGCGGGCAGCGCCAGGCTCTCAGTGGGTTGCTAAATGCGCGATGCAGCCTGGTGACTCCCCCCCCCCTTAATATAGATTCTGCTTCTGTTTTGCAGCCTTTTGCCTTCCGATCCAGGCTCTTCTCCCGCCTCCCATGCATGCTAAGATGTAACCAGAGGCTGCTCTTGTTTTACCTAGGGGGAGAGTCTGCACCTTGGAGAGCATCTTTCCGTGGCGCCCTGGCTCTGGGTGGAGTGACTTTCCCCAGGCTTGCCTTAGCTTCCGTGATCTTTCCTTTTAATCTTTCTTCTTCGTGTAGATCTGTCTGGTTTTTGGAGGTGCCCGGGACTCGCTCCTGCTGCAGTTTGCTAGCTGCACACAGCCTACCCACCCATGTCTGCCCCCCACCCCCAAACAGCCAAGGGATTATGCGCTCAGAGATACCTGGCTCGCCTTCTGCACCAGCCCCAGGACTGGATGGAGAAACTCAGAACACAGCCAGCCTCGTGCATCGGGGCACTGAGCGGTGTGAGGAGCTTGGGGCTTAGTTTGCGCCTCTGTGTTTGTGGATTGCATGGGCGGGGGGGGGGGGGGCTGGATGAGCTGCTGGATTAACGGCTAGGCTTGCTTAAACCTGTAAAACAAAATGCATTTGATTTGCAACAGCTCCCTCGCCCACTGAGCCGGCCAGTCCCCCTCCCACCCACCCATCCCTCTTCGGGCGCGGGCTGGAAAGAGAGGGCGAGGGGGCTCGAAAGAGGTAAAAGCTGGTCCGGGGGAGGGATGAGGGGGGTGGAACTGCTTGGCTCTCCCCCCCCCCCGGTTTGTATAGAGGGGAGCACGGGGCTGTGTGCGGTCAGTGGGGGCGAGGGGATGGAGTGTGGGGGGTTATAGACAGGATGTAGGGGGGGATACAATCTACCCCCCCCTTTCTTCTTCTTCTTCGCGATGGAGGAGTCTTTTGCCTTAGGGAGGTATGTAACCAGAGTGGATGCTACAGAAACTGTTTGGGTCTATTTTGTCTATTTCTCTTTCTTTCTGTTGCTCTCTCTCTCTTTCTCTCTTAATGATCTATGCTCATTATACTTGTGTGACCTTTGAAATCAAAGCCCAGTGTATTCCTAGTAAGGTGCATTGGCTGGAAAGGGATTTGGAGAGGGTGTCTGTAATGCACCCTGGCAATCTCTCTCTCTCTCTCTCCCTCCCTCCCTTCTTCCCTCCCTCCCTCCCTCTCTCTCTCTCTCTCTCTCTCTGCTGCATTTTGCATGAGCTATCTAGGTCATTAGCATTTTAGCGTATGCAAGACTTGACAAAGCTGATGAGAAGCCAGATGGGCCCCGCTCCTGTTTTTTTTGCACCACTTGGGACCTGAGCGAAAGGACTGACTGCAGCAGGCAAACGGGGAAGGTTTATTACTCTCACCCAGGCCCCTTTATTCCAGCACATCGGCTTTGCGGCAAAGCGCACCCAGTGCCTTGCAGAGGGTAGGTAACGGGATGACCCTGCAGCCACCGATCGCTTCCTTCTTTCCCCCTTTTTTCCCCTCTCCTTCCCTTCCTTTCCCCCCCCCCTTCCTTTTGCACGGCTGGCTGAGTGGGTGTCTGCAGCCTTGCAGCAGCCATTGCAGGGCTGTTCATTGTCTGTGTGTCTGGGGGAGCAGGGTGGGTGGGAGAAACAGGGGAAGGAAGGGTGACCCCCCCCCGCAATTGAAAAGAGACAGAGGCTCGCCGCAAACAGGAGCAAGGAGAACAAAGACAACCATTCAAATGCATGGCATGTTATCCCATTGTCTGTGTGTGTCTCCCCGGAGCGGGGGAGGCGGTGGGTGCGAGGGAGGTAGTGGGGGGGGGGGTGTTGCTTTTCTTTTTCTCTCTCTTTTTTTTATTCCCCCCCCCTTTTTTTTTTTTTTTTGATTCCTTCTTCCTCTTCCTTCCTCCCGAGGAAAGGCCCCTCTCTCCGTGTTCACAGCGGACCTTGATTTAAATGTCCATACAATTAAGGCACGCGGTGAATGCCAAGAACGAGGCTGAATAGCATCGATCCCAGAGCAGAGGAAAAGGCAGCTGCAGGGTGCTGCGCCAGGCTTGTGTGTGTGTGTGTGTGAGAGAGAGAGAGAGAGAGAGAGAGATACAGCGATTACACCGAGTCTGTCTAATCTAACTGTAATGCAATCTCTCATCTGTTCTTTGCAAATAAATTATACATCTATATGCCATAAAATATGCATATATATACATATTTGTGAGCCTTACACATACGTAAAGTATATATGTCTATCTCTATCTACATAGCTGTTACAGATATAGATATATAGATATATGCAATACTAATAGACAGATGCAATTGTGTATTTGTACGTTACATGGGGGTTAAAAATTTGCAAATGAGTTTCCATTTCTGCAGACGAGGGGACCTTTTCTTTCAAAAAAATCAGCCCCTTGACCATGTTTCTGTGGTGTGGAGGTCTCTGTCCCTTCGCCATCATCTCTCTCTCTCTCTCTGACCCCCCCCCCCCCCGCCCCCACACACACACGCTCTTTTACTGCAGTTAGCTCTGTTGGGAAATCAAATATTCAGCTGTCACAGAGATCTGGATGTGACATGAATCTAGTTACCGTAAGGAAGAGCTGCTCAGTGCAATGCCTCCCCCCCCCCCCCCCGTTTGTTTTAAATAGTTTGTTTTAAAATGTTAAATTGATCTTGATCAGGATGACTTGCTGAAAATTCAGGGGGATGGGGGAGGAGGCAGCCGGACCACTAGGGAAAGCCTTTTTCGGTGCCTGTTTTTGTATTTTCCCCTTTAATCCTTATAATGTAAATCAGAAGTGTCTGGGACAGATTTATGTCTGCAGGATCAGGCGGTGTGTAAATCTCTTGGAAGGATAAACATGTCATTTGTTTCCTTTGTATGGTAATGCTGCCCCCCCACCCCAACAGCTGCCCCAGCCATGCATCCTCGCTACAAAAGGTCCCAATTACGCTCCAGAAGTGACCCATCATCTGCCTCATTATTCCCTAGCCCAGACCCAGGGAAGGAGAGGGCTGGGCGTGGGGGGAGGTGGTGTGTTTATGTGTATGAGGAGCGTGGGGGGGGATGCAAAGCAAATGATTTACAGGATAGGAAGAAGAGGAGGCTGGAGAAGACCGGGCGAAGGCGGGTGGAGAAGAGGGATGAAGAATTGCACAGACAGAGGCGGGCGGACAGGACGCTGGAGGCCGCAGGGTCAGCAGAGTGGGTACGGAGCCTGCATGACACTTGGGTGTCAGCTAGTGAGGCCTAGCCTGGGGGGGGGGGGATCAAAGGGGGCGCAGACTAGAAAGGGTTTGAAGCCTGTGCGTGTGTAAATCTCTTCATCATTCAGAAGGATCCGCTCCCCTTCTATGCCCCACACAGGGGCAGCAGCAGTGAGGGGCTCCCCAGCTTTGGGGCTGTTGAAATCATTCAGTCCACAGCAATAGACAGACAGAGGCTTTAACCCGGCTGCCTGTATCTTACCGATCACTGGCTCGATGGCAGGGCCGGACACCTGCAGCCTTCTCTCTAGACACCGCCAGAGCTTTGGGTTTGCCAAGCGCCCTCCAGCCCCCCGCCGCCCTGCGGAGAAGGAGGCCGCTGTGAGACCCGCGAGCCCTGAGCTGGTAGGTCCAGACCCGGGTCCAGCCCAGGGTGCAGCTGGCTGCGGGGGCAGGGCAGAAAGAGGTTCCGCCTCTGATTTGGAAGGGGCCGATCCTGTCTGGGCTGTGGCCCGAGCAATTTCCCTTCCCACGTCCCGCTCGTGGGGGGCTGCTTGTTGCGCCCCAGGCTTCCAAACGCCCAGCTCCGGAAAGGGTTTTTCATTCGCTGTTTGTTTGTTTTTGCTGTTATTTCTCATTGCAGATGGAGGCCCCTGGACTAGCCATGTGAACGGGAGCTCTGACTCCTGTCAGCTTCTGCCTGGCTGGCGGTGCTCAAAGGCAGCGCTTTGGCATGTCACTGATTGCACATTACCTGCCCGAGTGTCTCCCCTCCCCAGTCGTTAGAAGGTAATTAAACACACACTTCCAAATTATACCCAACACCTTCAAGGAAGGGCCTTGCTGGGGGAGAAGGTGTCGGTTTTCTATTGATTACAGACAATTAACATGCATCCGAAGAAGTGGGTTCTAGCCCACGAAAGCTTATGCCCAAATACATGTGTTAGTCTCTAAGGTGCCACAAGGACTCCTCCTTGTTTTTGCTGATACAGACTAACACCGCTACCCCTCTGCAAAAATTCCTCTGGGTGTGGGACAGGTTTCTGCAACACACGATCCAATTCCCCCCCCCCTTCTCTATTAGTGGCAAGAATGCCAGGCTGGGCCCTAGGAGGAAAGGAAATAGTTCGTCTGAGCAGGAAATGCACCTGTCAAAACCCTTCTCCTCGCAGGCACTGGAAGATGCTTGCTCCAGGATGGAGAGGGCTGGGCGGGTGTGTAATCGACACAAACCGGAGTGGACTTAAATTCTGGGGGAGCACTCGATCGGAGGGGGTGTTGTATGGGGACAGGTGTATCAAACGTGTGTGTGTGTAGAGCCCGTTAACACACAGCCACATCCACAGCTATATACTCCGTTTATGAGGATACAATCACAGCGGGTATTTTCTGTGTTTATCGCGTTGTCTGCTCTACACACGCATTAAAGGTCTTCAAACTTCGCTTCCTTTTTTGCAACCATTTTTAAAAATCCCTCCCTTTATTTAATATGTTTTCAGTCCATGAGGTGTGTGTGTATGTGTGTGTGTGTCTGTGTGTCTGTGTGGTTTTGATTTGTTTTAATCTTTTCAGCTCCCAAAAGCCGTTTGCACCTTTGGGGTTTTTTACATTTGGTTTGGTTCATTTCGGGCTGTTGTAAACCAGGCACGCCAATAAAAGCTGATTCAGTGGTGTTCTGTATCCGTTTTCTTTGTTGCAAATAGAGACTTTTCGCCCGAGTTTCTCTTCTTTTCTTCTCTTTTTTAGTTTAAAGATGGGCCGCTGTTGGTTTGGGGAAGGGGAAGGGCTCAGATAAGCTGCGTGAAAGGTGGAAGGAGTCAGGTTTTTATATATAAAAAAATATATTATTTTTTTTTTAAGAAAACCCAAACCTAGATCGCTTTAAAAAAATCTTATCTCCCGCTTGGATCTTTCTTTCCCAAATATTTAGGCTGGGAAGGTGATGCAGACAAAGTTCAAACCTATTTTTCATGGGGAAGGTCAAAGGACCATTGGAAGTTGATGTCAAGGTCATTGTGGTGGGATTCATACCAAACATTTTTGTGTTTCTTGTAGAGGCCACAAACCTACAAAAATACACACACACACCCCTTTACAGTTAACGAATTTCCTGGTACATTTGGTCTCTAGATGATTATTTTTATTTTATTTTATCGCAGTCGGTAACCTCTAGTGTGGAGGTAGAAAACGGCACTTGGATTTAAGCTAAGCAGGGATTTCTTTCTCGCTATCGGGCTGTATTTCTGTCCAAATATTCTGGAAGAGAACGGGGACGAGCGGTCTAGCCAAGGTGTCCCGAGAATGGTACTTTATTTAGCGTATTTAAACTGCTGTTCGTTTCCCATTTATTTTTTTTTTAGTGCTTTATCTTTGATCGGGGAGTCTCTGTCCATTTAAACGGAAACGAAATGTCCCTCCACGTTCCTAGGGCTGCCTTTCATCATCGCTGGGCGCGCACTTCCCCTCCCTTGGGTACCAGTTAGGACGACAGGCGCATTTCCTAGTAGCACCAAATCCTTTCTAGAAAGGCCTTTTCGGGGGGGGATGTTGCGTTTAAAGGTGGAGAGGGAAAGACCCGAGCGGTGCTAAGATTGGTGATGTTGCGAGCTGGGAACTTCAAACTCGCCACGGGATTTGGACCCGCGGACGAACTTGGCATTTGGAGCCCAAATTCGCCGGTGTCTTTTTTAAAAAGTTAAAACAAAGCGAAAGAAAACGACCCCCCCCCCCCCTGCGCCCGAGCACTGCGGCGGGGCGTGTTTCTGTGGGTGACCAGGGCGCTGTCCGGTCTAGTTAGGGCTAAGCCTTCAGCAGCAGGTGGAAGAAAGGGAACGGGTTCCTCCCCAGAAGGGACACGAACCTGGCACGCCCGAGCAGGGTCCCTGGATGACTGGGCTAGCGGGCAGAATAACCTGTTTCCATTGCAGGGCAAAGAGACCCCAAACCTGGAGGGTGGGTTTGCCTTGGGTCACCCAGTTCCTGTGACACCTGCTTGACTCCACTGCAGGCTCCCGCCACCCAAACACGCCACCGGCAGCCGGGCAGCCAGGGGTGTGAGCAGTGCCCTCCGCTCCCGGCCCAGCTCCTTCTCGCCTGGCTTCTCCTCGCGCTGACCTTGCCGGGCTGCTCCCCCGGGGGGGAGCCTCGAGGCTCTGGCTGCAGCAGGGGCAGCAGCTTCGATGTGCTCCCCGCCCCTGCGGCTACACAAAGCCCCCCCCCCCCCACTGCTCCACTGACGCTCGCCCCCCCCATACATTCCCCAGAAGCTCCACTGTAAACACCCCCCACCCCCAGGCTCCAGCACCCCAGAAAGCAAACGCTGTAAATCCCCCTCCAGTTCCCATTCCCGGGGCCTGATCCGAAGCCCGGTGAGTGAAGTCATTCCGCTGACTGCAGTGGGCTTTCGATCAGACCCACAGCCCACCTTCCTATAGCCCTCCCCAGCTCACCTCCCCATAGCCCTCCCCAGCCCCGCCCCTCCAGCCGCACAGCCCTGCTCTCTTGCAGGGAGCAGATCCCTCGGGAAAAATCATCTCAGTCCAAAATATCCCCCCCCCCCAAAAAATAAATCATTATCCCTCCTGAATCAACCCGCAGTAACAAAGATCCTCCCACCCCCTTTCTAGTCCCCTAAAGCTTATTCTCCTGCATGGACTGCTCCAAAGGGGGCCAAGGCTCCTAGCTAGAGAGAGACACGCATCTCTGCAGCTCCAGGACTCCTGGCTTCAGCGCTGGGGTAGGATTCGTTCCTGCTGCGGCGGGGACAGGATCGGGCCCCTGAGGCTAATCCCTGCAAGGCAGGGACGCAGGACCCCCCCCCCCATACAGTTGTCAGGGATCTGAATCGAGGGGAGCGGTGCTGGGACTAGAATAAACCTGGCGGGGTTTAGAGACCTCCCTGACCCTGGGGATGAGCTGGACCCAGCTGCCTTTCTCTCTTTGGTGGAGGAGTAAGATATAGAAATGGGGGAGGGGGCACTAGGAGATGGGCTGGGTTTTTTTGTTTTTTTGTTTGTTTGTTTGTTTGTTTTTGTTGTTGTTGTTTTTTAACGCAGGGGGAGGCGAGGGTCGTTGCAATTTTATTCCAAGCAGGTCAGCTTTTAACGTCCTCCCACCCACCCCATTTCGATGTAAACATAAGGGTTAGAAACCTGCCAGGCTCCGGCCCCGGTTGGATTCTATGGGAGACTTCAGCAGCTGGTGTGAAGAGTTGATGCCCCGGAACAACCTTCAGGCTCTGGACTCAAGGTCAATTTCCTCTCCCCCCTGGGGAGGGGGTGGAGTGACTGAGCCCAGGGCAGGCTGCAGCCCATGGGGGCACAGGGGGTGGAACCCATAGATAAATAGGGACTGCAGATGCAGGGGGAGAGGATAGAGGGGAAGATAGATAAGACCCAAATACACTTTCATCTACAATTTTATTTCATTTTTATTCCTTTCCACCTCCTCGGCCTGTACCCAATTTATGTTGTATTCAGAGGCCGGTTTAATGTCAAAATGATCTTCTTCTAGGCCTCAGTGGGGGGTTCCCCCAACCCTTTCCCTCATAAGTCCCCACAGAGATTTCACTGCCTTAATATCCCCATTTGAGGCTCTGTTAGTCACCTTCCAGTGAGATAGCCAATCAGGAAGGATCAATGCAGGGCCCTGGCACTGGGAGCCTCCGTTCAAGGTCAAGTTCAGGGTTCTCCTTCCTGTAGTGGGGTTTGCCCATCTTTCAGTTTATTTTTGTTTCATGTCTCTCACCCCACCAAAAACAGCCCCACCGCCCCCCGCCGCAGTAAAACTGAGAGCATTCTAGGCTCCTTTTGATTAGATTTCAAGGGAAATCCTTTTGTAATACCCTGGTCACATTAATAATTTATAAATACATTAATACATTAATTCAATTCATTCAAATTTCTTAGATCTAAAAAAAGGAGAGTCCCGTTTTTCTTTAGCCTTTCCTGGACAGCACCTTCATTCCAGCAGAACTCCCTGTGTGTGCAAAGCAAGACAACCCTCAGTTATACATGATTCATATTTCACTCATGTGTTGCCTCCCCGACTTCTCCCTTTCCCAGCAACAGAATCACAAATCATCTTAAATGCTCTAAATTTAGAACTCCAGAGAGACTGTGAACAGTTGTTTTGATGATCTCATTGCTTTAAATAAAGGGGGTAAATAGAAAACCTGCAGTTCCTTCTACCACTATGGAATGTCTGCTCACCCAGGTACACCAGCACATGGCTTTACTCCTGTCCCTTTGCTTGGGCCTGTTGTAGAGAAGGTTGTTATTAAGGCACTTTGAAAAGAAAGAAACCCTGGATTTTAGCAATATTATTTCTACTGTCACCTAAATGCTCAGAGTCTAAAGAGTAGTCTTCAACTAACTCACTATCAGGAGTTGCAATTACAGATCAGAAAGACAAGGGGAATCAACAGAGCCAGGGTCTTCTGTTTGCATTTATTTGTTTATTTAAAGCCTAAAGGCCTAGATGAAAAGCTTGTATGCAAACCTCTAACCAAACTGCTTCAAGCTGGCTAAATTCTTTTTCACTGACTGAACAAGGCAAGGGTGTACGTGCAGAGAAAACATCATTTCCCACAAACAGGGCACGAGGAGGGGAAAAGGTTTAGATGAGTGACTTCTCCTCTTGTCGCTTACGTTTCACCATTGGACTTCTGGAAAGAGCCTCTCGCTTTCTGCATGCTGTCTTTCTACATATTGTGCATATGTGTATGCATATGGCTATGAACATAAGAACAGCCATACTGTGTCAGACCAATGATCCATCTAGGCCAATATCCTGTGTTCCAACAGTGGCCAGTGTCAGATGTTTTAGGTGGAATGAACAGAACAGGGAAATTTTGAGTGATCCATCCTGTTGTCCAGTCCCAGCTTCTGGCAGTTGGACATTTAGGGACACCCAGAGCATGGGGTTACATCCCTGACCATCTTAGCATGCAGCTGGTGATAGACCTATCCTCCATGAATGTAGCTAATTCTTTTTTGAACCCAGTTATACTTTTGGTCTTCACAACATCCCATGTCAATGAGTTGCACCGGATGACTGTGTTTTGTGTCAAGAAGTACTTCCTTTTGTTTGTTTTAAACCTGCTGCCTATATGTACACACGTACATATACACACGAGTCCTGATTTTCCATTGCCCTGCATGTTGTGTCATCATTTACACCAGAGCAAAAGCAGTGTAAAATGCTCTGAGTTTGATTTGGTAGAATTTCACACTCCATCTGCACCAGCACAAATGATGGCAGAAGGTGGTGTGCATTCTGTAGAACTAAAATCAATCATGAACAGATTTATCTAAGTTTGTATAGACCACTTATCACCATCACATCTAAACAGATCCTGGGGAACCATAATTTTTGACACCATTCTTCCCTCAGACAAAAAATAAATATACAGTAATATACAGGCTAGTGGGGCTAATACTTTAGCAAAACTCCCATTGACTTTCATGTGAAAAAGGACCACACAAGCAGGTCCACACTGCAGAGGGAACAATCTTGCACTGGCAGGTAGATGGTCTATGCAATTTTTTGGTGAGGAGGCCAAATAGGGACTTCTCCCTCTCCCGAAGCTATATTTCATGGTTCGCATTGTTCAGTAAATTCCCAATGCAGGAATGTATTCTTCTCCCTCTTCCATATATTTTTCTGTGATTTGTTAAATGTTTTGCAACATCCTGGTTACCTCGTTCTCCAGATTTTTTGTGGGCCTTTAGGGTTTTCACAAATAAATCATTGTGAACTACATGACAGAAGAAGGAATCTCTCTGATATTCATGAAGACATTTTTATAAAAAAAAATATTATTTGTTCAGGGGGGAAAAAAAATTTCTACAGCTACCGAACGGATTCTTTTATGCAGCAGCCATACTAAAGAGCTAATACCTGGCTGGATAATCTCACTGTTAATATGGATTCGCCTGGTTGAAGTTGCTGTACTGGTAATACTTTACATGGGGATGACAGAAGTAATGTGTGTGTGTGTGTGTAATTTTCTGTGTCAATTTGTTCCACTGTGAGTGTGAACCTTAAAAGTTATTTAATTTATTACAATAACACATAAAGCCTTTTAGAGCTGCAGACTTAGAAGAGGAAATTATGCACATAGGTTAATAACCTACAGCAATCTGACTGACAACTAAAATTAGACAAACACAGCAGAGTGATACGCTAAAGACTGTCACATTATGGGGATTCAAATCCAGACTGGTGAGGGGTTGTGTCACCGCGTGCCCTGCAACCCAGGGAGCCTTACAATGCTTGGCTGCTGTAACTCTCTGCCTAGGACACTCATAGGCAGCTTACACAAGCGTGCAGGTCACACCTTGAATGGTAGACAGCCCTGGCTTAGCAGATCGGACCCCAGCAGCAGACTGACTCTCAGATGTCCACCAGCCTTGGTTACAAGGAGCCCAACACATTTTCAGTCCCAATTTCCCCCAAAAACATCCACCCTGAAGTGTCCAGCCCTTTCCTGGATAGCTCAACATAATAAGGTTCAATGCTCCTGTAAAGAGGCAATATATACAGCAACTTATCATTTTAACCAGAGTTAAGGCTCACTTAAGTTAAACAGCACTGAGTTGGTTTATCATAAAAAATAAACAATTTTATTAACAAAAGAGCCTTTTATCTTTGAAAACTCATGGCGATCGGGGGAGGTCCCAGATGACTGGAAAAAGGCTAATGTAGCGCCCATCTTTAAAAAAGGGAAGAAGGAGGATCCTGGGAACTACAGGCCAGTCAGCCTCACCTCAGTCCCTGGAAAAATCATGGAGCAGGTCCTCAAGGAATCACTTCTGAAGCACTTAGAGGAGAGGAAACTGATCAGGAACAGTCAGCATGGATTCACCAAGGGCAAGTCATGCCTGACTAATCTAATTGCCTTCTATGACGAGATAACTGGCTCTGTGGATGAAGGGAAAGCAGTGGACGTGTTGTTCCTTGACTTTAGCAAAGCTTTTGACACGGTCTCCCACAGTATTCTTGCCAGCAAGTTAAAGAAGTATGGGCTGGATGAATGGACTATAAGGTGAATAGAAAGCTGGCTAGATTGTCAGGCTCAACGGGTAGTGATCAATGGCTCCATGTCTAGTTGGCAGCCGGTATCAAGTGGAGTGCCCCAGGGGTCGGTCCTGGGGCCGGTTTTGTTCAATAGCTTCATAAATGATCTAGAGGATGGTGTGGATTGCACCCTCAGCAAATTTGCAGATGACACTAAACTGGGAGGAGAGGTAGATATGCTGGAGGGTAGGGATAGGATACAGAGGGACCTAGACAAATTGGAGGATTGGGCCAAAAGAAATCTGACGAGGTTCAACAAAGACAAGTGCAGAGTCCTGCACTTAGGACGGAAGAATCCAATGCACCGCTACAGATTAGGGACCGAATGGCTCGGCATCAGTTCTGCAGAAAAGGACCTAGGGGTTACAGTGGACGAGAAGTTGGATATTAGTCAACAGTTTGCTCTTGTTGCCAAGAAGGCCAATGGCATTTTGGGATGTATAAGTAGGGGAATTGCCAGCAGATCAAGGGACGTGATCGTTCCCCTCTATTCAACATTGGTGAGGCCTCATCTGGAGTACTGTGTCCAGTTTTGGGCCCCACACTACAAGAAGGATGTGGAAAAATTGGAAAACGTCCAGCGGAGGGCAACAAAAATGATTAGGGGACTAGAACACATGACTTATGAGGAGAGGCTGAGGGAACTGGGGATGTTTAGTCTTCAGAAGAGAAGAATGAGGGGGGATTTGATAGCTGCTTTCAACTACCTGAAAGGGGGTTCCAAAGAGGATGGTTCTAGACTGTTCTCAGTGGTAGCAGATGACAGAACAAGGAGTAATGGTCCCAAGTTGCAGTGGGGGAGATTTAGTTTGGATATTAGGAAAAACTTTTTCACTATGAGGGTGGTAAAACACTGGAATGCGTTACCTAGGGAGGTGGTGGAATCTCCTTCCCTAGAAGTTTTTAAGGTCAGGCTTGACAAAGCCCTGGCTGGGATGATTTAGTCAGGGATCGGTCCTGCTTTGAGCAGGGGGTAGGACTAGATGACCTCCTGAGGTCCCTTTCAACCCTGATATTCTATGATTCTATGATTAAGTGGTTCAAGTATAAGGAATGAAGACGGAAGGAATTACGAGTAAAACAAAACAAAATACGCTCCGAAGGGCTGAAACGTAACTTAACAAGCTACTATCTGGGTTCGAGGTAAAATCTTACCACATGCTCCCAGCAAGATGACTCAAAATGGCTGACCACAGCTTTGGCTAGGACCTCTTCACAGAAGAACAAAGGGCTGGCTGGCTTCCCTTGTGTTCCGAAGTGAAAGAGATCTTAGGGGCTCTCTTCCCCTTACTCTATAGTTCAGTTCCCAAAGACTCCAACCCTCCCACTTGGGTGGAAGGACCCAATTTGCTCAGCTTGCAAAAGCACTCCCCTCCTGCCTCTGTCCCATGATGGATGCCAAAGGTGGCTTCTGTCCTTCCTTGTTATATCTCCCAAAGTTCAATGACTTGCTTCAGAAAGCAGGAAGCTGTCCTGTGTGCTCAGCTTGCTGTGACCACCAGGAAGCTGGCCTCATGCTGTTCTTCCCATGCTATGGGCTTCCCATGCCCTGGCATGTAAATGGGGCTTCCATTGTTTTGATTCTGCCATGCTTAATTTACACAGGAGACAGGTAAATAGCTGCCCTCGTCCTGTCTGGGTGGGAACTGCTCCTTCCTTTGTTTGACCACACACTTTCAAACATAGTATCAGTGAGTATTCATAATTCCTCACATAGTGTTAATAGGTACATTTCACAGTGCTATTAATCACCAGCGTGTTACAGACATTCATAAACAGAGCCCTACAGATACAAATTCATACCACAAATGCGGATATCCGGGGATCTAAATCCGTATCCGCGGAACTGCAGGGCTCTCCCAGGAACTGCCGTGGCAAAAGGAGCAGAACGTGGGACCGCCACTCCCAGGCCTGCAGCTCCTCCGGTGCGGCTGGACTGCCCCCAGCCCTGCCAACTGGGGCGGGCACCAGGCTCGCCGGCAGCTGTCCCTGGTCGCGCTCTTGTGTTCAAGCAGCGCACACGCCCCCAGACAGGAGACGCTGCGTGGAAGGGACGGGGGCAGGGCTGTGGGCGGTACAGGCTCCTGGCAACAGCGGCCCCCCGGTCTTCTCCTTTCGCCGCTGCAGCTCCCGGGATAGCCCTGCGGTTCCACGGATACCGATTTATATCTGCGGATATCCACATCCGCGGGTATATATTTGTATCCGTTTAGGGTCCTATTATTAAAAGACCTTACATGATACACTAATATCATATTCAATCAGTTGGTTCAATTGCTTATTATGTGAGGTGTAGGCCCCCCAGTTTCTCTTCTCTTCTGGGGTGTAGCCACACTGGGTCTTCTCCCCACCTTGTTCACTTGCTGGCTTTGCTTATCTGATATGCAAATACATTCTCATTGTCTTTCAAAGTACTCTGGAAGTAACTGCCCTTGGAGAACCACATTCCTGTGTTTTTGGTGGGGTAACTTCTGTTTAACTGGCAAACACATCTGAAGAATTTGAAGAATTATCATTTCGGTCTGTGTCCATAACTTTTCATCATTTGATATTAATAACCAATGAGATACTCTGAGAGAACCCGCTTCAATACAGAAATAAAACCTCCTCCAACCACTAGGGTGACCAGATAATCCGATTGTATAGGGATAGCCCCAATATTCGGGGCTTATTCTTATAAAGGCGCCTATTACCCGCACCTCCTCCCCCATCCCGATTTTTCACACTTGCTATCTGGTCACCTTACTGACCACACACCCCTACTTGTCATCTACCACTCTACACTGGAACCCCTGTGGGGTATCATCAAACAACCACAACCCATGCCCAATGGGGACCTCCTCCTTAAAGAAATCTTTCCTGAACCGCCACTTCTGGCCTTCAAACAGCCCCCCAGCCTCTCCAAGCTCATCGTCGGAAGCAAGCTCCCCACAGACCAGCACACACCAACCCAAAACGGCATCAGACCCTGCCAGAAGAACAGATGTAAAATCCGCAGCTCAGAAACATAATAAGGTTCATATCTCCCATATCTCCACTGCTACAATGATCAACACCCTCCCACAACACATCTTTCAAGATCCATGGGTGCTACACATGCTTATCACAACATGTGGCAGAGGCAACACGTGGGGGGTTATGGGGAGGGGTGGTTAAATGTCCCTCCAGATTGGCCTGCTGGGGGCGGGGAGGGAGAGGGGCTCTGTCTTTCTCTCCCTGTGCCACCCTCCCATCACGTTTGGCTGCTCTTCCTGGCAGCAGCGCGGGGATCGGGACGAAGCCACTTCTGCCTGAGAGCGCCTGGCTGGGAGGCAATGGCGGCCCACTCCCCACCCGGCACCGGCTGCCAGGGACAAGTGAGCTGGATGCTCAGCCCCTGTCATGGGCAGCCAAGGCCAGGCAAGGAGCGGGCCGCCATTGCCTCCCAGCCAGCAGGGCAGGCCGGGGGTCACTGGGCAGAGGCTACGTCGGGTGATCATGTGTCCTCCCCTTTAGATTGAACCCTCCCAGTATGGGGAGACACCAGCTGTCTATGATATGTGGTGTACCTTATCCAGTGAATTAAATACCCCCAGAACAACTATGTGGGTGAAACCAGACCAGCACTATGCTCTCAGATGAACTCACACAGGAAAATGATAAAAGACAAAAACACCCTGTCACCTGGCGGTGATCACTCTACACGTGACCTCTCAGTCCTCATCCTCAAAGGAAACCTGCACCACACTTTCAAAAGACAAGCCTGGGAACTTAAATTCATAACTTTGCTAGACAGTAAAAAGCATGGCTTTAATAAAGGCTCTGGATGTATAGCTTATTACAACAATCTGTAACCCACAAATCCCCTTGCCTTCCCTATTTTGTTCTATGACTACAGGGGTATTAAAGGGTCACTTCACCTTGAATGTTCCTTTCACAATATGTGCTAACTACTCATGGTAGACAATTTGTTCCACCTTATATTTAGCGGTCACACTGAGTTCCTTTCCCAGACCTGAAGCAGAGTTCTGTGAAGCTCGAAAGCGTGACTCTCTCACCAACTGAAGTCACCCCAGTAAAAGATATTACCTCACCCACCTTGTCTCTCTAATATCATGGGACTGATACAGCTACAGACACACGGCATATGACAGCTTTTAGATACAGATTCTAACAACCGTGAGTTGGGATACACCGGGCTGGTCAGGCCAGCTGAAACTCGCTGCTAGAAATCAGGGTGCCTCTTGCTCTCTGCCCTGGAGCTCTTCTTAATGTCACAAAGGCATATTACTAAAACTATGGCTGGGGATTTGTTCAAGATACCAGTCACTTACTTTTCCTGGTCAAATATTTATCGATGGCAGAATACTGTGGCCTATTCTATATATTTTTTGTTGCATTTCCTCCTCCCCTCCCCTAATATTTTGAGATTTTACATAGCAAAGAACTAATACGGTGAAACATTACCAAGGAGAAGGCAAATGCTCTGCTCAAAGAAAAAGCCTTTGTCAGGTTAACGAAAGATGGATAGGAACCAGGTATAAATGAATGTACAGGGCTACTACACCAGTTGTGTTTTCTTAGGTTGGTGTGAAATTCACCTGTAGTGTGGCAGTTCAGGGCAAGCCCTTCTCTGCTATTTGAGCCCTGCACACAGGCTATGAAAGGAGACTGTAGGTAGAAGCAACTATGGAGAGGTACCTGTTGATTCATCCTCTGTGTGCCATTGAAAGCATGCCCATGCTGGCCCTACGCTGATCAGTGCAGAAGACTGCTGGGGCTATGCAGAGGGCAGACCAAGGGAGGAGCCACACGCCTGGATCCAAGAAAACACATAGAAATGTGCTTTTAACTTTAATTACATAGCAGCCTCGTTGAAGTCACATTCTTAAAATTAAGCATGTGCTTAAGTGCTTTGCTGGATTTAGGCCGTACAAGGATTCATTGGCTCCACAACCCTGCCACTGCTGGTAGGAGGAGATTTGAACTCTATTTTGGCCTTAAACTAGAATAACAAATGCAGGGGGCAGTGTAAAAAGGGCTGCATAGTGGTCTTGTGCCTTGGGCCTGAACTGCATAGATTGCACCTCCCCACTCAGCAGCATGCCACCCTTAATATTGCCCCCAGAAATAGAATATAAATACTATTGATAGCCTGGGGAAAATCTAGATCAAATTCATTAATTAATTGGTTATTTAATTAATTATTGACTGTAGTGCTCACTTAAGAGAACATTGTCAGGTTTGTCTGTCTGCCTGTCTGTCTAAGTATATATATATATATGCCCCCTACTCCTGGGGGAATTCTAGGCCACTGTGCAATGCAGAATTTTGCAGAAATTAATGTTGTGCGCGCAGAATTTCCTTTCCCCCACAGAAATGGGCTGCAGTGCTGCTAGCTGCCGCTGGACTCGGCAGAGCCCAGCTTGCTCATAGAAGAGATTGCTGAGGGGAGGGAGAGGGAGCTAGAGGGTTCCTCGCAGCTGCAGTTCCCAGCATGCCTTGAGGGAATGCAGGAAGCTCTGTGCAAGCCTGGGACCAAGCATCAGGCTGTTTCTCCCTCGGGATCCCTGGTTTCAGGGGAGTGGGGGAACAGGTGTCTGGGCAAGGGGAGCCCTTGCAGTTGGGCTTTGGGGAGGAAGGGGGTAGAGAAACAGGAACTGAGTTGTCATCAAGGTTTCTTTAACTCTCTACTCCAGGGGGAAATTCTGTGTGTGTCTGTAGTGTTACAGACATACTTACTGACAGGTATTTTGAAAAAAATTACCAAAATAATTGAATTGGTGTGATTATGTAGCATTAGTCTGACAAATAGAATTTGCAAAATTTTAAAATCTTGTGCACAGAATTCTTAACATTTTTTGGCACAGATTTTTTATCTTTTTGGTGCAGAATGCCCCCCCAGGAGTAGGCCCCTCCTTCAATTAATGTCGTAGTTGAATGCTGAATTTAAGATAATATATTTGCAAAAAACAATGTCGCTTATCTATGCAGCAAGTTATCCCCACAGAGCCGCGGTTCTCAAATTACGGGGCGCACCTCCCTGGGGAGGCGTGGGAATGTGTCATGGGAGGCGTGAGCTGTTCGCTTCATTTATTTATTTATTTATTGTGAAGAGCTCCAGCTGTCAGACGTGGTTGGCTGGGGCCTGTGCAGAAGGGTTGTGCACACCCAGGAGGTTGCGGGAGAGGGGACAAAAGGGACAGCTGGAGCCCCCTCACCTGGGACTGACATGCTGGAGTGCCAGCTCCCAAGCTTGGGCTTTCCTCCCCCACCTCTCAATCCTTCACCAGGAGGCAGCCCAGGCTTGGGCTCTCCTTCCCTCCTCTCCCACAATCCCTCACCAGGAGGTGACAGAGGGGCTCTGGCTACCAGCCCCAGGTGGCAGCAGCACTGCAGAAGTAAGGGTGGCAATGGGGGGGGCTGAGTCTGCTGTGAAAAGTGACCCTTACTTCTGTGCTGCTGCTGGTACATCACTGCCTTCAGAGCTGGGCGTCTGGCCAGCAGCCGCTGCTCTCCACTCTGTCTTAAGAGCTGGGTGGTGATATATGTACTTGTGTGGGAGGGAGCGCATGAAAGAGCACAGACACAGAGAAGGGGGGGTGGGATAAAATACGTCTGAAGACCACGGCCATAGCGTATTGAAACAGAAAGAATTTTAAAAGCCACATTTAGGGATCCTACCTGAGCCTGCAAAAGGCATTTGCACCGGGGGGACATATATGACCAGACAACATCCCATTGACTTCTGTGAGACTCTGCCTGCCTGGATCCCTTTTTACTTTTGCTGTTTGTTTTCCTTCTGCCTTTTTCAAAGCTTGGACAGTGAACATAGAGACTAGTCAGAGGAGTTCCCCCACCTCTTTCAATCCTTTTGCTATCAGCTTCAAGGGCTAAATCCTGGACTGGACAGGGCACACAACTCAGTCATTCACCTAGGAATATGGCTCCTAGTTTCTAACAGATTATTCTCAAAAAGGAAAAAGAGTTATTTTTTCATTAAACACTTGAGGGGGAAAAGCCTTTGCCAGTGTCCTTTATACAAATACAGCCAGAACCAGTGTCCTGGTTTAAACATCACATTATGAGAGCTCAGAAACTTTTTGGCAGCGTCCCACTCTGCCATGTTAGGGAGGACACCAGGCCTTGAATTCGTTCCGGGAATACCAGTCAATGGGTCTGATGCTGCAGACCCTTATTAATACAAAACTCTCATTGACCGCAAGGTCAGGCCTTGGGTCTTGGCATATCACAGAGCTGGCAGCACTAATGGAGAGGGTGTCACCTCCACCATTCTCAAAGCAACTTCTGCCGGGAGATTTACAGAGCAGCAGCACTGATGGCAGCTTGGGAGGAAAAAGTGCCAAGACATCAATTAACAGGAGGCGTGTGCGGGGGAAGCATAGCGGGCATGGAATCAACACAGGGCCACTCACTTGGATAAAATGCCTGTGGGAGAAGAGGAATTTTATTTTTTTGAAAGTCATAAAGTTTTATAATAATTTATTTGTCAGGCGTTCACCGTGTGACTGATACATTCACAAAGAGAGAACGACTCCAGTCAAAGGATTGGCTTTTAAGACATGACGGAGGAGAACTCTGAAACTGTTTGGTAAAACCTAAGAGTCCAGTCCTTGGCCTCGCCCAATCCCATTTAACAAGATGTGTGTGTGTCAGTGAGTGAATGTGCATGTAAAATCCAGGAGGCTGGTCACATGAGGGATCTGGAATGACAGTGCTGGTTAGCTGAGCGAACATTTGCCATCTCACTCCCAGAAGCAGCAGCAGTGTGTACACTGGGAGTAGGTGGTGTGACAAGGCGTATAGGCCCCATGCTGACCATGAAGATGTCGGAGGGGTTCTGGGGGCAGGACTAGGCTGCTGGAGACTGCCTAAGCTGGAGACTGCTGGAGTGACTCCTAGAGCCACAGGGGAAGACCCCACCCAGGAGCTTTTCATCCAGACCCTATGGAGAATGCAGTGAAAGCCCAGAGTAAGTTGGAGATATTTAAGATTTAAGAAGTCCCACAAAGGGCAGGGCTAGTTGTAGGGAGCTGGGGGCCTGTGCTGGAGACATCCAGTGTAATAACTGGAAATGGTCAGGTTCTCCCACCATTTGGGAGAGAAACCTCAGGGGACTCTCTTACGGGTGGATTATCACCTTAAATGACTGCTTCTTGGAGCAGCTTGTCCTGGAACCCACAAGAGGAGAGGCAATTCTTGATTTAGTCCTAAGTGGAGCACAGAATCTGGTCCAAGAGGTGAATATAGCTGGACCGCTTGGTACTAGTGACCATAATATAATCAAATTTAACATCCCTGTGGTGGGGAAAACACCATAGTGGTCCAACACTGAAGCATTTAATTTCAGAAAGGGGGACTACACAAAAATGAGGAATTTAGTTAAAAAGAAATTAAAAGGTACAGTGCCAAAAGTGAAATCCCTGCAAGCTGTATGGAAACTTTTTAAAGGCACCATAATAGAGGCTCAACTTAAATGTATACCCCAAATTAAAAAACATAGTAAGAGAACCAAAAAAGTGCCACCGTGGCTAAACAACAAAGTAAAAGAAGCAGTGAGAGACAAAAAGGCATCCTTTAAAATGTGGAAGTTAAATTCTAGTGAGGAAAATAGAAAGGAGCATAAACTCTGGCAAGTGAAGTGTAAAAATATAATTCAGAAGACCAAAAATGAATTTGAAGAACAGCTAGCCAAAGACTCAAAAAGTCATAGCAAAAAATTTTTTAATTACATTAGAAGCAGGAAGCCTGCTAAACAACCAGTGGGGCCACTGGACAATCGAGATGCTCAAGGAGCACTCAAGGATGATAAGGCCATTGCGGAGAAACTAAATGAATTCTTTGCATCAGTCTTCACAGCTGAGGATGTGAGGGAGATTCCCAAACTTGAACAATTCTTTTTAGGTGACAAATCTGAGGAACTGTCCCAGATTGAGGTGTCATTAGAGGAGGTTTTGGAACAAATTGATAAACTAAACAATAATAAGTCACTATGACCAGATGGTATTCACACAAAAGTTATGAAGGAACTCAAATGTGAAATTGCAGAACTACTAACTGTGGTTTGTAACCTATCATTTAACTCAGCTTCTGTACAAAATGACTGGAGAATAGTTAATGTCATGTCAATTTTTAAAAAGGGCTCTAGAAGTGATCCTGGCGATTACAGGCCTAATTTCAGTACCAGGCAAACTGGTTCAAACTGAAGTAAAAAACAAAATTGTCAGACACATAGATGAACACAATTTGTTGGGGAAGAGTCAACGTGGTTTTTGTAAAGGGAAATCATGTCTCACCAATCTACTAGAATTCTTGGAGGGGGTCAACAAGCATGTGGACAAGGGGGATCCAGTGGATATAGTGTACTTAGATTTTTAGAAAGACTTTGACAAGGTCCCTCACCAAAGGCTTATCTTAAGCAAAGTAAGCTGTCACGGGATAAGAGCAACGGTCCTCTCATGAATCGGTAACTGGTTAAAAAGTAGGAAACAAAGGGTAGGAATAAACGGTCCGTTTTCAGAATGGAGAGAGGTAAATACTGGTGTCCCCCAGGGATCTGTACTGGGCCCAGTCCTATTCAACATATTCATAAATGATCTGGAAAAAGGGGTAAACGGTGAGGTGGCAAAATTTGCAGATGATACAAAACTACTCAAGATAGTTAAGTCCCAAGCAGACTGCAAAGAGCTACAAAAGGATCTCTCAAAACTGGGTGGCTGGGCAACAAAATGGCAGATGAAATTCAATGTTGATAAATGCAAAGTAATGCACATTGGAAAACATAATCCCAACTATACATATAAAATGATGCGGCCTTAATTAGCTGTTACCACTCAAGAAAGAGATCTTGAAGTCATTGTGGATAGGTCTCTGAAAACATCCACTCAATGTGCAGCTGCAGGCAAAAAAGCTAACAGAATGTTGGGAATCATTAAGAAAGGGATAGATAATAAGACAGAAAATATCACATTGCTTCTATATAAATCCATGGTACGCCCACATCTTGAATACTGCGTGCAGATGTGGTCGCCCCTTCTCAAAAAAGATATATTGGAATTGGAAAAGGTTCAGAAAAGGGCAACAAAAATGATTAGGGGTATGGAACTGCTTCAGTATGAGGCGAGATTAATAAGACTGGGACTTTTCAGCTTCGAAAAGAGATGACTAAGGGGGGATATTAAATCTACAAAATCAAGACTGGTGTGGAGAAAGTAAATAAGGAAGTGTTATTTATTCCTTCTCATAACACAAGAACTAGGGGTCAACAAATGAAATTAATAGGCAGCAGGTTTAAAACAAATAGAAGGAAGTCTTTTTTCACACAACGCACGGTCAATCTGTGGAACTCCTTGCCGGGGACATTGTGAAGGCCAAGACTATAACAGGGTTCAAAAAAGAACTAGACAAGTTCATGGAGGATAGGTCCATCAATGGCTCTTAGGATGGTGTCCCTAACCTCTGTTTGCCAAAAGCTGGGAATGGGTGACAGGGGTTGGATCACTTGATGGTTACCTGTTCTGTTCATTCCCTCTGTAGTACCTGGCATTGGCCACTGTCAGAAGACAGGATACTGGGCTGGATGGACCTTTGGTCTGACCCAGTATGTCCGTTCTTATGTTCTTAATACAGTCATTTGGTACAAACAGCACAGAAGGGAAAGAACAAGAAACATCAGCTGAATGGCCATTAAAACTTTAGGGGGCTCACTTCTGTTCTTTAGCCCTTTCACATGCAGATATCCTACATGGCATAAAGGGACCCATTCTCTGCCTGTTATTCTGTCTCTCTGACATACAAGCGCCACGAGCATACAGGAAATTACAGGGTGGCTCCATTCTGGACAGACCACACTGTCCTTTTACTTATCCCTTTCTAGACTTGGCCACACAGAGCAGATGATCAAAGAAAAGTACATGATTTTCCCTCCTCTTAGTAGAGGGCACAATACGTGGTCCCCACACCATCTCTACCATTAGGATCACTTTCTCAGGATGAGTCCTTCCAGCTCCCCATGGCCTCAGCCTTCAAGGTCTAAATCCTCACATGACCTAGCTACTACCATGCCTAGATACAGTGACCGAGGGGCACTGTGTGTAAATCCCTGCAATACAGAGACAGAGATAGACCTGTTCATTGACACAGCTAACATTGGGCCTATACCTCTAACCCTTCATCACGCAAATAGTGCCAATGGGATTACTCACAGGAGCATGAGAAGTCTGCAGGATCAGGCATATTATAACACTTCACATTGATATAGCACTTTACACCCAAGGTCTCAAATCACTCTGCCAATGTTAATTATGCCTCACGTCACCCCGTGGATACAATTAAAACATCCATTTACCAGCTGGGTAACTGGGGGATGGAGAAGTTTTGTGACCTGCCTAGGGCCATGCAAAGAGGCAGTAGCACATCCAGGAATGGAACCCCAAAATCCCAGCTCCCAACAGCTCACAGACACAGGAAATAACATTCCTAAATAGAGAACTAGGTCACAGCGATGGGGTGTATAAACCCGTCATGCCACAGCCACTAAGGAGGATCCAGGGAACTACAGGCCAGTCGGCCTCACCTCAGTCCCTGGAAAAATCATGGAGCAGGTCCTCAAGGAATCCATTCTGAAGCACTTGGAGGAGAGGAAGGTGATCAGGAACAGTCAACATCGATTCACCAAGGGTAAGTCATGCCTGACCAACCTGATTGCCTTCTATGATGAGATAACTGGCTCTGTGGATGAGAGGAAAGCAGTGGATATGTTATTCCTTGACTTTAGCAAAGCTTTTGATACGGTCTCCCACAGTATTCTTGCCAGCAAGTTAAAGAAGTATGGGCTGGATAAATGGAGTATAAGGTGGATAGAAAGCTGGCTAGATCATCGGGCTCAACAGGTAGTGATCAATGGCTTCATGTCTAGTTGGCAGCTGGTATCAAGTGGAGTGCCCCAAGGGTCGTTCCTGGGGCCAGTTTTGTTCAATATCTTCATTAATGATCTGGAGGATGGTGTGGATTGCACCCTCAGCAAGTCTGCAGAGGACACTAAACTGGGAGGAGAGGTAGATACGCTGGAGGGTAGGGATAGGATACAGAGGGACCTAGACAAATTGGAGGATTGGGCCAAAAGAAATCTGATGAGGTTCAACAAGGACAAGTGCAGAGTCCTGCACTTAGGATGGAAGAATCCCATGCATTGCTACAGGCTGGGGACCGACTGGCTAAGCAGCAGTGTATGAGAGTGGATGAGAAGCTGGATATGAGTCAACAGTGTGCCCTTGTTGCCAGGAGGCTAACAGCATTTTGGGCTGTATATGTAGGAGCACTGCCAGCAGATCGAGGGACATGATAATTCCCTTCTATTCGGCATTGGTGAGGCCTCATCTGGAGTACTGTGTCCAGTTTTGGGCCCCACACTACAAGAAGGATGTGGAAAAATTGGAAAAAGTCCAGCGGAGGGCAACAAAAATGATTAGGGGACTGGAGCACATGATTTATAAGGAGAGGCTGAGGGAACTGGGATTATTTCGTCTGCAGAAGAGAAGAATGAGGGGGGATTTGATAGATGCTTTAAACTACCTGAAAGGGGGTTCCAAAAAGGATGGAGCTAGACTGTTCTCAGTGGTAGCAGATGACAGAACAAGGAGCAATGGTCTCAGGTTGCAGTGGGGGAAGTCTAGGTTGGATATTAGGAAAAAACTTTTTCACTAGGAGGGTGGTGAAGCCCTGGAAAAGCGTTACCTAGGGAGGTGGTGGAATCTCCTTCCTTTGAGGTTTTTAAGGTCAGGCTTGACAAAGTCCTGTCTGGGATGATTTAGTTGGGGATTGGTCCTGCTTCGAGCAGGGGGTTGGACTAGATGACCTCCTGAGGTCCCTTCCAACCCTGCTATTCTATGATTCTATGATTCTAAGGGACCATTGGGAACATCTAGTCTGACCTCCTGTATAACACAGACTGGGTATATACTGTGTATAACAGAGACTGGGTAGATACAGGTTTCAGAGGAACAGCCGTGTTAGTCTGTATTCGCAAAAAGAAAAGGAGTACTTGTGGCACCTTAGAGACTTTGGTTAGTCTCTAAGGTGCCACAAGTACTCCTTTTCTTTTTGGGTAGATACAGCCACAGCAGCCAATTGGCAGACCATCAATAGCTGGGATATTAGCCTGCAGACCCAGCAGGAAGGATGTAGAGGATTCTGTATCAGCTGCTGGCGCTGGTTGGAGGCCACTCGGGGAGCTGGAACCAAGTGCTGGAAGAAGTTGCTCTGTGAAAGCGGCTGAGGGAGCAGAGGGTAGCTGCTTAGTACAGAGTCCTAGTAGCGCTGATTCTAGGGGCAAACAGGGTCTGGCCCTGGGCAGCAGCTTACAGGACCGTCTGTTTGTTGCAGTCTTCACTACTCTAGAAGGGTGGGGACTGTAAGTGACCCACCTCAGGGGCTGAGTCATGAGAAGGGGCAAAACCACTGCAGGCTAGAAGGCGCTGTGGGTAGGGGCCATCAGACTCAAAGAGGTTGCTGTGCCATGCCTGCCCATGACTGGGTACACTGGCTGGTGAATGACCCCTCTAAAGAGGGGTGCCCATTTGTAGTACTGCTGGGGTGGGGGAACCCCCTCTGATTGGCTATTTCCCCTACTGCCCTGCATCTGCTCCTCCCCCATTGCACTCCCCACAACACCCGGCCTGGGAAGGAGGAGTGGGGAGGTGAAGAACCCCAGGAGCTGCAGAAGTGGGGCAGTAGGAATGATGTGGGGGCTGGGGTGCAGACTTGATATGCGGCAGAATTAATTGCTGGGGAGGGGGAGGGGCAGATGTGGGGGTGCTGCTAGATTTCCATCCACCGCCACATTTTTTGAGACCACGTCAAGCCCCACTCAAGCACTGTTATTGGTTACTGGCCCTGGTCTATTCGAGTCTATTCCACATAGGTTTTTATGCCACACTCTTCACTGTGGTGTCTGAGTGCCTTCCAGTTGTGCAGTAAGCCACGTGGCTACACATCTGTCACATGTTGTTTGTTCTCTCATTGCCTCCCCAGAGAGAGAGACGTGTGTGCCATGGAGTGTCCTGTTTTGTTTTTTATTAAATTAATATACCTGTCACTGCATGTGTGTATTAGAGATGGCAAGGTCAAAGAAATGCACCTTGCGCTTGAAGCAGAAAGTGTTGGGATTTGTGATGGCTGTTGGTTCCTGGGGTAGGTCACTCCACAGCCTCGGACCACCTCTGGGGAAGGGTCTGTCTCCTGCATGGACAAACTTTACTGTTATCGTTGCAAGGTACATTGTGCCAGAGAAGCAAAGTTGTCAACCCCTGCTTTTATCCTCGACCTTTAGATAGTCTTTTAGGTATCCTCAGTCCACGCCATGGATTGCTCGTAAGGGAAGGGCTGAGATCTTGAACTTGATTTGAAATTCTGTGGGAAGCCAGGTTAGAGAGCAGAGGGCAGGTGTGATATGCTGCACAGAGGAAGGCATTTGCAGAGCACAACAAGTTTTCTGGTGTTATAAAACCCTGGAACTATACGACGTATTCTTGAATGCCACCTACAAACAAACACTCTAACCGTATACACAGATGCAAACAGAGCACTCTAGTAACAGCACCAAAAAGCAGCGTAGCTGGCTAAATCTGACAGTAGAAGAGAAGGTGGGTAGTTTGGGGTTTTTTTAACTTTCCCCACTCCCGGCAGAAAATTTGCTAATTTTAAAGGAAAGTTGCTAGTGCATAGATATCCATCATGCTTCCTTGTGGTCATATTGGTTTTTACTTTAAAAAAGCCAAATTGGGGCTATTGTGAACTACCAATTAAATAACTTGACTAAAAGGAGAAAGTATAAAAGACTATGGGGTGGAAAATCCTATTCAAAATTCTAATTTGAAGGCAGTTCCTCTTCTAAAGGCAAAGCATCAGATGAGGAAGAATCACGTAATTTAATCATTTATAGTATCTTTCAACACATATGCCTATTGGAACATTGCAAGGCCTGGTTATACTCTTAGCCACACTGGTATGAGTCTGGAGTAACTCCATTAAAAGTCTCTGGAGTTTCACTGGTGTAAAAGCAGTATGAGATCAGAATCAGGCCCTAAAACAATAATTCCATTTTGCAAGTCTAAAGCTATTAATCAACTAAGCTGTAACCTCCTGTAGATTACATTCTTATCAGAACCTCTTCAGTTTTGAACACAAATTTCTGTAATTTTTTACTAGAGATGATTTCAAGCTACACCTTTTACATCAGGATCCAGAGTTACAGCACCTCCTAAATTCAGGGCTCCTCAGCTCTCGACCCAAAGTTTAGACCCAGGAGTTTGGTTTAGACCCAAGTTTGACTTGATAAGGATAGCCCTTTAAAGAGTGTGGGGCCCAGGCTCCCCTCTGATGGATCAGCAACACTTCTAGCTGATCTTGATCATCTAGAAGTCAAATGGCCTGTTTAATTATTAGGCCCAGCTGGGAAGTGGTCATGAGAGGCTTACGAAAAAGGTTAAGTGAGCTGAATTTTGGAGAGGAGTTGCTGTTAGTTTGAGCTCTCTCATCACATGACTTGTCCTGATGTAGAAGGAGAGGGCTGTAGAGTGAAAGGCCTCTGAGATTCAGAAGACTTCTTTGATTGTGAGTTTTGTATTACCTTGTGAGTTTTTGTTTCAACTAATAAAAATGTGTCCTGGAAGAAAGGCCTGAAAGACTGGATGTGGTAGTGAGGCTGGGGAGACAGCCCAGCTGCCTACAACACATCAGTGAGATGCCAGGTATACTATTCTAGCTGTGTCCTGTCCTGTTCCAGAATCATGAGACAGACTTAATCTAAAGGGGGATGTCCAGTTCTTCACTTGTGTAACTAGGAAGAGTAAATGACAATGGGTAGACTTACAAACAAGTTTAAAAGCAGGAAAACCAATGAAGTAAGGGGCTTATCTGTAGGTGTGTGTGTGTGTATGTATATGTATGTATGTATAATTAAAATATATATATAAAAAAATGGGGATTAATTTTTTTAATTGCAATTAATTTTTTTGAGTTAATCGCATGAGTAAACTGTGATTAATCGACAGCCCTAATATATATTATTATTAATCACGGTTTTAATCACACTGTTAAACAATAGCATACCAATTGAAATTTATTCAATATTTGGATGTTTTTCTCCATTTTAATATATATTCTGTGTTGTAATTGAAATCAAAGTGTATATTATTGTTTATTACATATATTTGCACTGTAAAATGATAAAAGAAATAGTATTTTTCAATTCACCTCATACAAGTACTGTAGTGCAATCTCTTTGCCGTGAAAGTGCAACTTACAAATGTAGATTTTTTTTTTGTTGCATAACTTCACTCAAAAACAAACAATGTAAAACTTCAGAGCCTACAAGTCCACTCAGTCCTACTTCTTGTTCAGCCAATCGCTATGACAAATAAGTTTGTTTACATTTACAGGAGATAATGCTGCCCTCTTCTTATTTACAATGTCACCAGAAAGTGAGAACAGGCGTTCGCATGGCACTTTTGTAGTCAGCATTGCAAGGTCTTTACTTGCTAGATATGCTAAACATTCGTATGCTCCTTCATGCTTTTGCCACCATTCCAGGGGACATGCTTCCATGCTGATGATGCTTGTTTAAAAAAAATGTGTTAATTAAATTTGTGACTGAACTCCTTGGGAGAAAATTGTTTGTCCTGTGCTCTGTTTTACCCACATTCTGCCATGTATTTCATGTTATAGCAGTCTCGGATGACCCAGCACATCTTCATTTTAAGAACACTTTCACTGCAGATTTGACAAAATGCAAAGAAGGTACCGATGTGAGATTTCTAAAGATAGCTACAGCACTCGACCCAGGGTTTAAAAATCTGAAGTGCTTTCAAAATCTGAGCAGGACAAGGTGTGGAACATGCTTTCACAAGTCTTAAAAGAGCAACACTCTGAGGTGGAAACTACAGAACCCGAACCGCCAAAAAAGAAAATCAACCTTCTGCTGGTGGCATCTGTCTCAAATAATTAAAATGAACATGCATCAGTCCACACTGCTTTGGATTGTTATCAAGCAGAACTCATTATCAGCATGGACACATGTCCTGTGGAATGGTGGCTAAAACATGAAAGGACATGAATCTTTAGTGCATCTGGCACGTAAATATCTTGAGATGCTGGCTTCAACAGTGCCATGAGAACGCCTGTTCTCACTTTCAGGTGACATTGTAAACAAGAAATGGGCAGCATTATCTCCCATAAATGTAAACAAACTTGTTTGTCTGAGTGATTGGCTGAACAAGAAGTAAGACTGAGTGGACTTGCAGGCTCTAAAATTTTACATTGTTTTATTTTTGAATGCAGTTATTTTTTGTACGTAATTCTGCATTTGTAAGTTCAACTTTCATGATAAAGAGTGCACTGCAGTACTTGTATTAGATTAATTGAAAAATACTATTCTTTTGTTTTTTTACAGTGCAAACACTTGTAATAAAAATAAATATATAGTGAGCACTGTACACGTTGTATTCTGTTGCAATTGAAATCAATGTTTGAAAATGTAGAAAACCTCCAAAAATACACACAATAGTGTGTGTGTGTGTGTGTGTATAATATACTAGTGTAGATATGTTGCACCCTAGTGATACAAGGCTTGCACCCATGTAGATTATTCTGGTTTCAAACCAGTATCAGCTATATTTGTGCAAGTCCCTTTACATGCTGGTGCAGCATGCCCCCTCTAGGGGCTGCACTGGTACAGCACCAGTTTAGCTAGACCTGTATGTGCAAAAAGCAAACTACTGAAGAGACTCCCATAAGGGACTGAAAGGCAAAACCAAACTTGCTTTGGATTTGTCCTGTTAAGTTAATTGTGTGTACGTGTTTGCAAGATTAGGCCCTCAGGGCTTGTTTGTATGGGAAACCTTTACCTGTTATATCCATGCAGATAAACCATAGAATCATAGAATATAAGGGTTGGAAGGGACCCCAGAAGGTCATCTAGTCCAACCCCCTGCTCGAAGCAGGACCAATTCCCAGTTAAATCATCCCAGCCAGGGCTTTGTCAAGCCTGACCTTAAAAACCTCTAAGGAAGGAGATTCTACCACCTCCCTAGGTAACGCATTCCAGTGTTTCACCACCCTCTTAGTGAAAAAGTTTTTCCTAATATCCAATCTAAACCTCCCCCACTGCAGCTTGAGACCATTACTCCTCGTTCTGTCATCTGATACCATTGAGAACAGTCTAGAGCCATCCTCTTTGGAACCCCCTTTCAGGTAGTTGAAAGCAGCTATCAAATCCCCCCTCATTCTTCTCTTCTGCAGGCTAAACAATCCCAGCTCCCTCAGCCTCTCCTCATAACTCATGTGTTCCAGACCCCTAATCATTTTTGTTGCCCTTCGCTGGACTCTCTCCAATTTATCCACATCCTTCTTGAAGTGTGGGGCCCAAAACTGGACACAGTACTCCACATGAGGCCTCACCAATGTCGAATAGAGGGGAACGATCACGTCCCTCGATCTGCTCGCTATGCCCCTACTTATACATCCCAAAATGCCATTGGCCTTCTTGGCAACAAGGGCACACTGCTGACTCATATCCAGCTTCTCGTCCACTGTCACCCCTAGGTCCTTTTCCGCAGAACTGCTGCCTAGCCATTCGGTCAGGGGTGGCCAACCTGAGCCTGAGAAGGAGCCAGAATTTACCAATGTGCATTGCCAAAGAGCCACAGTAACACATCAGCAGCCCCCGTCAGCTCTCACCCCCCGCCCCCAGTGTCTCCCACCCGCCAGCAACACCGCCAATCAGCACCTAACCCTCCATCCCTTTAGTGCATCTGGCACGTAAATATCTTGCGATGCTGGCTTCAACAGTGCCATGAGAACAGGCGTATAACCACTAGTTATACTGGTATAACTCCCCATGTGGACACTCTTTTATTCTGGTATAAGAGTGGGGGTTTTTGGTTTAGATTAAACCCCTTCCAAAACAACAAACTCTACCAAAATGAGGGCGTCAAAACAGGGAGTTAAGTTGATATAACTCAGGGGTGGCCAACCTGTGGCTCCGGAGCCACATGTGTCTCTTCAGAGGTTAATGTGCAGCTCCTTGTACAGGCGCCAGCTCCGGGGCTGGAGCTACAGGCGCCAGCTTTCCAATGTGCTGCAGGGTGCTCACTACTCAACTCCTGGCTCGGCCCCAGCCCCTTCCCCTGAGTCTGCTGCGCCCTTGCTTCCGCCCTCCCCCGAGCCTCCTGCACATCACACAACAGCTGATCGTGGCAGGCGGGAGGTGCAGGGATGGAGGGTTAGGTGCTGATTGGCGGTGTTGCTGGCGGGTGGGAGACACTGGGGGCGGGGGGTGAGAGCTGACGGGGGCTGCTGATGTGTTACTGTGGCTCTTTGGCAATGCACATTTGTAAATTCTGGCTCCTTCTCAGGCTCAGGTTGGCCACCCCTGATATAACTCATCATTGGCAACCGGGTATCCAAACTGGATTGTGGTATATGCGTAAGAGGTCTAATCAGTAGTAAACTATGTAGGCTCAAATTCACACCTGAGTTCATAATGGTTTAACTTTCCTGTATAAACAAGCCCTTAGACTGTAAACTCTTCAGGCTACAGCATAAGTGCCAACTTTTTCCCAGAGCCGGTGGGTGCTCACCCCGCCCTGACTCCACCCCTGCCTCGCCCCCACTGCAACCCCTTCCCTAAAGTCCCCACCCCAACTCTGCCCCCTCCCTGCCCCTATTGGTCTCCTTCCCCAGCCCCGCCTCGTCCCGGAGCGCGCTGCGTTCCCCCTCCTCCCCACTCCCTCCCAGCGCTTGCTGTTTTGCAGCGGCAAGCGCTGGGAGCTAGGGGGAGAAGCAGGGACGTGGCGCGCTCAGGGGAGGAGGCGGAGCAGAGACGAGCTGGGGTGGGGGCACAGGGTGGGGAGCTGCCAGTGGGTAAAGAGTATCCACCAATTTTTCCCCACAGGGGCTCCAGCCCCAGAGCACCCACGGAGTCGGCGCCTATGGGCTAGAGTCCTTGTTTGTTGTTCCGAAAGGTGCTAATGGCTGCCAGCAGCTGTCTCAGGCTATGGCTACACTCTCAGATGTAGAGAGCCGGGAGTTAAACCAGGCCTCGGAGACAGCAGCAGGGAAAGCGCTGCTGTGTGTTCACACTGGGCTCCTTGTGACTGTGGAGCACGTCCACATTAGCAGCTCTTGCAACGCCACGGAGAGCAGAGCATCGTGGTAGCCACCCCGGTGTGCAAGCAGCTGCAGCGTGCTTCAGAAGGGGCTTGCAATGCCTCAGGGGGCAGGCACAGCCGCACATGATGCAGTGTAGCTGGGTGGTCACCCGCTCCTGCCCTGGAGGGCTTAAAAACAGCCCAGGGCATAGCTGTGGCTGGGGCAAGCAGCCCAGGCTGGGGGGGGGGGGGGGGAACGGCTGGGGCCATGCCCCAATCAGGGCCCAGCAGGCCCTTATAAGAGGGCAGTGGGCCAGGAGCAGAGAGACTCTCTCTAGCCTTTTGAGAGGGAGGGACCTGGCTGCTGTGAGCTGAGTAGGGTACCTACACTGGGGCAGGGTTGGGGGAAGGCCAGAGGATCTGGGGCTCCGGCCTGGAAACCCCCCAGGCTTCAGGCCTAGTGTAAGGCCAAATACGTAGTGGGGTTGCAGAGGGCAGCCCAAGGGTAGGCGGAGACAGCAGGTCCAAACCCTCCTTGCCGGTGATAAGTGGTGATCATACTGCAGTCCACTCCAGGAAACGGGGGCTAGATGGTGACTGGCAGAGGGCGTATACTGAGGCGAGGTGGGGATAGGGGTTTGGGGGTTCCCCAGGGAGGGGAGACCCAGCGGGATTGCGGAGCACTGCAAGGGGGCAGAACCCCAAGGAAAGGGTCACTGGGGTCCGGGAGGGACATGGGGGCAAGCAGGACACTGGCCTGCAGAGGGCGCTCTGATGGCTGGTGAGCTAATTCTCGAGACCTCCAGCAGGAGGCGCAGCAGGGGTGAGTCTACATTGTTCCCTGGGCATCCTACTAGATTGCCAGCGGCTTTTCAAATGAGGGGGTAGGAAGTGTGTTGTGTGTATGTGGGGGGAGAGACAGTGTGTTTTGGGGGGCAGAGTTTCAGCATGCATCTTGTAAGTTCAGACAGTGGCAGGGGGAAGGGAAAAACCCGACATCAGCCCCCACCCCCTACCTCTCTCTCTCACACGCACACATGCCTGCACAAATGCCTGCCTCTGGAGCAACAGCAGCATTCCACAGCAATGATTTGCTTTGTGCCCCGGAGCAGAGAAGCAGCTGGCTGTCAGAAACGGAGCTTTGCAAGGGGATATCTGCATGCCTGCAGCCGAGTTTAAAACAATGACCGAAGTAGCCACTTGGCTTCAAGGGATTATGGGACGTTTCCGGAGGCCAATCGCAGCGTGGTAATGCAACCCATTGTCCACACCGACACCCGGGCGTTTCAGCCAGGGTGCAGCAAGCTCTATGCTTCTCGTGGAGGTGGATTACCAGAGGCGCTCCAGCCGCGGAGTCCAGGTACTCTCCGTGTCTTGCCAGTGTGGACACCTCAGGAGTTAGGGCGCCCGGGGCTGATTTAATGCGCTCTAACTTGCAAGTGTAGCCAAGCCCTAAGGCTAGGTCTACACGATAAACTTAAATAGATATAACTAGGTCGCGCTACACCCCTAAGCAATGCAGTTACACCAACCTAACCCACAATGTAGAAAGCGCTATGTCAACAGGGGAGCTTTCCCCTGTCAACATAGCTCCCGTCTCGCAGAGGTGGATTAACTACGCCAATGGGAGAAGCTCTCCCGTCAGCGTAGGAGCATCTCCCCTGAAGCACCACAGTGGCATAGTTGTGGCACTGCACTGTGTTAAGTGTAGACCTGCTCTTAGATCCAAAGACAATCACAGACCTTGTTAAAGCCAATGGGTGGGCCGTGTACTCTTTTACGCTCGCCAGAAAGAGCACTCAAACCCCTTTATGTAGTAAAAGCAACTGCACACCTTAGGGAAGGGGGGCATGGGGCAGGTCAGAATTAAAATGGGCCAAGAAGTTTCCCTGGTTCCAAATGCAGAGATTAGTTGCAGGCTGTGGGGCTGGGGGAGAAAAGCCAAAAGGAGGATTTGTGAGGGTGAGTGTGAGAGGGAGCAGAGAGCCTGAGCTGCTTGGGCCCAGAACTTGTTAGAGTGGGAGACTTGGGGGAATTGGGTTTGAGAAACAGGGCTTCCTGTAGGGGTTTCTGATTACATCAAGAACATTGCTGATTCATAGCACTGTTGGTTTTTTTGGGGGGGGGGGTGTTCCCCCCTCATCCTGATGGGAGCAATGCTGCAATGTCCTGAATTTTGGCTAACAGTTTAGACCAAAGGGGCAACCTTTACTTAAGTGTTCAGAAAGCACTGTGTACACAAGTCTATATAAATAAACCTAGTACTGTAACTTGTTTCTTCTGAAGTCCCACTGGGTATGCAATTAAGTTTGCAAAAATAAATGTCATTGAAATTTTTTATTTCTGTAGAGTCTTTCACTCTTTGTATGTATTTAATAAGATTGTAATTCTTTTTTTAACAAACATTTGGTGTAGAGGGGAGACATGCAATCAGCCTATTTAGATCACACATTTTACCTACTATTAAATTGTTATAATGGAATAATAAGTGTGATCTTGATTGTAAGAGGTCTGTTACCCCCTAGATGGGGTGTGTCTAACTTCTACTAGAGAACCTTTTATTTTTTTTAAAGCTACCAGTTTGTCAGAATTTTTGTGTGACTCCCCCAGTAGTCTGATATTACACCACAAAAGTGTGAGCTCCCCCTTCTGCCCCACAACAGCAGTGCACTCAGAAGCACAGCTAGTCTGATTTTTTCAGAGGTGCTATATACTCTGAGCTTCTGCTGGAGTCAACAGAAAGGTGAGGGTGCTCAGCACCTCTGAAGAACAAGGGCCATGTATTCCCAAAGCTGTGCATGTCCTCCATGAAGCATGTCAGGGATACCAGGAAATAAAGAAAGGGAAGATGTGTTGGTTTCTGCTGCACTATAAAGATGGCAGCAAAGAAACTTTTTAGACATCGTCCTGTAATAATTCTCTATTGAACAATATTCAAAACCATGGGAAACTAAAAATGGAAGAGAAAAGATCTGAGATAATCTAAGGTCTGGTCCAACTCCTAACTCCCAGTTGGAGCTGGGTCAAGCCTCTAGCCCATCCCTCAAGCTGTCTTTAGGAAAATGGGAGAAGGTGGGGAAACAATTAGCTCTTTGAAATTATTTAAAAGACAAGGCCGATGATAAGGGCAGAATGAGATCCAATGGCTGGAAGCTAAAGTTAGACAAACTCAAATTGGAAATAAGGCACAATGTTTAACAGTGAGGGAAATTCATCCTTTTACCAAGGGATGTGGTGAATTCACTATCACTTGAAGTCTTCAAATCAAGATTGGATGTCTTTCTGTAAAATGTGCTTTAGCTCAACCAGAAGTTATGGGTATGAAGCAGGAATCAGTGGGTGAAATTCTATGCTGTGTTATAGAGGAGGTCGGACTAGAAACTAAGTGATCATAATGGTCTCTTCTGGCCTTAGAATCTATGGATCAATTCAAATATTTTTCTGGTGCTGGGGGATTTTTTAAGCAAAATCCTAGGAACACTTGCAGATAAACATTACTGCCCAAGTTCTGCCCTCAGATACATGTGCGCCTTTCCTCATGAACTGACATAACTTGTGGGGCGGTGGTGGCAGGGACTAGATAAAGTATTTGGCACACTACAGAGAGCAATCTTGCACTAGCCAAGCACTGATGGACTAAGTAGGGGTTAGAAGCAGCTTTCAGTGAAGTCAATAGGAAAAAATCACAGTAACTTCAATGTGAATTGGATCAGATCTTTGGGAACCTATTGGTAAAGTATGAGGCCTTTCTTGTTTTTAAATATTTTTATAGCAGATTTAGTCATTCCAAAATGTCCTTTTCTAACAATGATTCAAGACTTGGGATGTGTACTCTCCAACCACGTAATACTATTTGATGCTTCTGTGCGTCATCTCTTAGATCACAGACAATGGAGGCTGAATATAATTGTGGAGGAAAGCTGATTATACAGTTGCTATTGGCTTCCCAAAAACACCATCAAAGTCAAAATTTACCAAAGGAAATTCTCTTTCACACAATGGGTAATTAAACTGTGGAACTGATTGCCATAGGATTTTACTAAAACCGAGAATTCAGAGGGACTGGGAATTTACATAGTGAATACTAACAAGTGTTGGAAGGGAGATAAAACCTCATGTTTCAGATCTGAAGCTATCTTCTAACTATTAGGGGTTAGGATAAGATTTTCAAGCGGGCGAGTGGGGGCAGATTATTCCATATGTGCTTAGTGTGGAGTTCTTGCATCTTTCTTTGGAGCATCTGGTACTGGCCACTATCAGATGGACCACTCATTATCTAGTCTAGAAATTCCTATGTCCATCACCAGACCTGGCTCTCTGGAGCCATTCCTGCAGTACAAAAGGACAGAAAGGAAGGAGGTAAGTGCTAGACAAGTGACACTGGACAGTAGAGGCAATTCCCACTAAAACTGTGGTTTACATCTTCCTGAGCCTAAATAAATATGAACTAATTCAGATTTGGGCTGAACAATATTAGAACTGGATCCCAAAGTAAATTGAAGTATAGTCGCTTGATACATATAAATCATGCAGTGCCCATATCTGCACTAAGGATGTGTTTCCTGATGACTTTTTTTCACAATACATCACATTTTTGTGCCTCTGTTTTATTTTTATTATATGAGTGTGTGTATGTATATATAATTTTCATATTTTTTCTATTTTTTCTATTTCAATTCATAATTTTTCAATTTTTATTCCAGGAGTTAAGCACTAGAATAAATTGTCTAACCTGCTCTTAAAAAATCTCCAATGATGGAGATTCCACCATCTCCCTAGACAAACACCTGTCAGGGATGGTCTAGATCAGTGATTCTCAAACTGTGGGTCAGGACCCCATTTTAACAGGGTCGCCAGGGTTGGCATTAGACTTGCTGAGGCCTGAGGCCAAAGCTGAAGTCCAAGCCACACCACTCAGGGCCAGAGCCGAAGCCTGAGGTCTTAGCCCTAGATGGTGGGGCTCAGGTTACAGGCCCCCCACCTAGGGCTGAAGCCCTTGGGCTTCTGCTTTGGCCCCCTACCCTGGGCAGCTGGTGAGGCTCGGGAAGGCTCAGCCTTCAGTCCCCCCTCCTAAGGTCATGTAGTAATTTTTCTTGTTAGAAAGGAGTCGCAATGCAATGAAGTTTGAGAACCCCTGGTCTAGCTAATCATTAGTTCTGCCATGAATGCAGTGGACTGGACTAGATGACTTCTTGAGGTCCCTTCCAGTCCTCTGAGTCTATGATTATTTATATTCAGCACATGATGGAAAGGATGATCCTGTGGTTAAGGAACAGGACAGAAAGTTTGTTTACATGAACATTTAGTTCATGACAAGCTGGGGTTTAAATCAACCCTGCACTAGCCTCCCTTGGATGAACTCTCCGGAAGCACCCTGATGATGTGTATTAACAGTTGGTTAATACACTTTGAGGTTCTCCTCTTTCAAAGAGGCCGAATCAAAGTACATTAACAAACTGGTAATGTGCACTGGCAAGGTGGACAGGACAATTGGTCTGAGGCAGGCTCATGAGAAGGAGATTCACCGCCCTGCTTGCAGTGAACAAAATATTTGTGTAGACAAGCGGGACGTGAGTTCTATTTCCACCCCTGCTGGATATTTTCTCCATGACCCTAGGATGAGTCATTTCCAATCTGAACTTTCCACAATTCAGAGTTTTGGCTTTTCTCTGTTAATAACATATAATGAGGTGAAACTATTAAAAGGGAAAAGTCATAGAAGGGCTAGAACCAAAGCTCCCCATCCATACACCTCTGAACTTTGTGACATTTGGACCTGGATGCAGATTTAGTGTCTCAGTCCCATCTCTCCTGAGTATCAGGAACAACTTTGTAACAATAAAATGTATTTGGCTGTGGAATAGTCTCTCCAGGGAGGTGGTAGAAGCCCCATCACTTTTAAAAGAAAGACTGGAAAAGGCAATAAAAATATATATTCTAAAGAGAAATTCTGCACCAGGGGGTTGAGCCTGAAGTGGGATGGACTAATGAGGTGAAGACAAGTGAATAGATGATCTTGTGAATCTGGCATCTACCCCAGCAGCACTATTCTTTGCCTCTCTGGCTAGGTCTAGTCCTGTGCAATGATAATTAGCTCCACCAGAGGTCAGTAGCTGACTTATTTTGCTCATCCTAATGTGGTTCCTTTTTTCTTTTTGAAGGCTTTGGAAATAAAATGAGAGAGAGCCAAATCTCTCACTCTTCCCATGCCAGGCGGTCCTATTTAGGAGGAACACCCATTATTTGTTAATATTTATGCTTTCACAGTTTCTTAATGTTTAATATTACCACCCATCACCATCATGTCTGAGCACATCACTTTGTCTTTCCATAAAGGTCACCTACTACTACTCCAAAGTATTTCAATTAGACACAGCGGATTAAGCAAAACTCCCAGATGCAAACTCCACAAACTTCAGTGAGAGAGGGGATTGGGATTGGAACCCGGATCAAGATCTGAATTTCAGAGCAGGGCCATAGCTCTACAATGGGAGTTCAGATCTGGATCAGAACTAGGCTACTAATGCCTAATTCATTTCAATGGAATTTTTAAAAATGTGTTCCTGTTTCTTCACTTCCTGCCCTCATCCCTAAATTTCCCCTGTTTAACACATCCAAATATTGGCAGGTACCTTATGGAATTGGTAATATCAAGGATCAGTTACACAGGAAATGCCATGAGGGCTTTTGATTTTAGTAGCCAAGCTAAATTTAGTAGCCAAGCTAAACCTAAACTTTAGGAGATAAAGTTTCCAAGGTGGGGCTGAGATGCCAGCTTCCAGTGGCTGCGTTGCCAACTCTCGTGATGTTTAGCATGAGTCTCCTGGTGTCTGGCATCCTTCTGAAAGCTGCATCTCCTGGAGTGATGGTAGTACATGAGCATCTCAGCTATCATTTAAAAATACAAAATGAAGTGATTTCTCACCCTCATGGTTGTGGAGGAAAACTAGCAAATGTAAATCCTAAAGGCTTAAAAATCAGAAGGGAAATAAAAGGACCCAAAATGTATTGTCTTAAAGCCAGTCTCACTACTTCTGGGAGCATGACTTTGAATGCTTGGGGTTGGCAGGACTGCAGGGGGTGTCTAAACAAACTTTTTAAAATGTCCAGTTAATTTATTAACCATTAACTCAAGGTAATTAACATGTTTGTAGAGGCTGACTAATAATTTATCAATTAACTTCATGTTAAGAATTGAGCATTCTTGGGGTATGTCTATACTGTAATTAAAAACCTGCAGCTGTTCCATGCCAGCTGACTGGGCTCACAGGGCTTGGACTGCAGGCTATTTAATTGCAGGGCTCACTTCCAAAGGTTTAGGCTGCAGCCCATGCTCTCGGACCCTCCCACCGCTTAGAGCCCTACAGCCTGGGCCCCAGCCTGAGCTCAGAAGTCTACGCTGAAATTAACCAGCCCCACAGCCCAAGCCTGAGTGAGCCTGAGTCACCTGGCATGGGCCAGCAATGGGTGTCTAACTGCAATGTAGACATACCCTTGGACAAGGCAAGGGGGGAACCTAGGGTTTATCACTAACACAGGGTAAAACTACCACTGTCTTGTTCACCCTGGTAATTTACCATGTGTCAGTTATCATGTTAGCTAAAACATAGTAAAAAAAAAAACAAAAAAAAACCCACCCAAGTGTAAACAAGCCTAGTGAAGCCTCACATAAGTACTGGAAGTGGGAAACCCTTTCTTCATTCACGTCTAGGGGGAAAAACTCCCATTGATTTCCAGGGGGCCAGGATTTCACCCTGTGCATCCAACTTGCCTTCAGCACTTTGGAGAGTTACTTTACATGGAGTTTAGACACAGGTCCCCACACTGGGTATGTCTACGCTGCAATTAAAATCCCATGGCTGGCCGATACCAGCTGACTTAGGCTTGCAGAGTTGGGCCTAATGGGCTGTTTAACAGCAGTGCAGACATTTGGGCTCAGGCTGGAGCCCAGGCTCTAGGATCCTGCAAGGTGGGCATGCATACTGGCTGTGGTCATGGGTGTAGTTTGGGTGACATGGGGGGATATTGCCCGCCCAAACTGCAAGCCTTGGCCTGGCTAGAGCTCCCCCCGCCCTCAAATATAGAAGTCAAATTACGCCTAGGACTATGATCCCTTTGCTCTCTGCCCTTTCGTAGGGAAGTGAGGAAGAGCTCACTGAAGCCAGCAGTCCCAGAGCAGAAAGGTAGTGTTTATGTTACACGGAAGGGAGGCAAATCCGCACCTGACTTAAAAACGTTTCCCCTCTATTATTTTTGTAAATATTCCCTGCCAAACAAGGGAGCTGTCACTCTCGCCTACAGCTACAAGGAGAGCCAGTTACCCTTTCTACTCCACCAGGAAACAACCCGAAGGCAGGCAGGGTTCAAATGAGAATCACCTTTCTCTCCCTCTAGCAGTAACTTTGCCACTTAGTGTCTTCTGTTGCTGCTGTAACATCATGTGCGTAAAACAAGAGTAGATTAGTCCTCCTTTTGCTGTAAGGTTTTTGGAAGATGTTTTATTAGCTTCTTTTAAGGCAAAATAAACGACAGTATTTAAAAACGGGAAAAGAAAAGAAAACAGCTGGCAACAGTGAGATCTGAATTCAACCATGCTCCTCACCACCAGGTGTCGCTCTTGTCTGCAGCTGCACAGTTTGCTACTGGCCATTTTTAAATGCTGAATTTATGAATAAATTCTGTAACTTTACCAGGTGAAGGTAACAGCTTGGTTTTAAGACTCCCCCAGGTCTGACTGTCAAACCACCAACTGTCTAAATGTCGTGGTGTTTGGATCTAGTGTTTTAATTTAGCCCATTATTTGCTATATATGTGCAACATTATTAGATAAAAAATATTGTATTATTAATATAGAGGTAGCTGGAAAATTGAGATATGGATTTGGACTTTGAATTTAACATCCCCTCTAAATCCTGAAGGCTTTTGAATCCACGGTTTTACCTTGGGTCTTTCTCTATTCTGCAAAAGAAACCCTGGCTTTGGCAGGCCTCCCCTGCTCTGCTGATGTGAAACAATAATGTGATTCAGCATATAAAGCTATAAAATATGCCAGTCTTTGGTGACAAGGGAATTCGTCTCTCACAGAAAACCAAGGGAATAAATGCTGCAAGCTTTGGCATAATTCTCTAAAACTTCAGTTGTTTGAGGCTTCAATGGATGTCTTTGTGCTTTCTTCTTGTGTGTCCAGAACTGCAACTTTTCCTTGACTTCCCCTCACATAATTTTCCGCTAATTCTGTTTTTTACTCTCGTTCAAACATCTTTAAAGACACCACGTCCAATTTATCATCAAATGAATCAAATCAAAATTCCAAGCCTTTAACTGGAGAAAGAATAATTTCTAACAAAATCTGAGAAACCAGTTGTGTTGAATAAGAAAGCTTATCAGCAAATTGAACAGCTGATAAAAACAAAATAATTCTTGGTCCACAAAGCAGAGACATTAAATCTAACTCATAAGGCCCCCTCTTACAAACACCTAAATGTATCAGTTACATGGGGGAATCTTAGTACATGCATATGCTCTAGTGGTAGGGCCCCATATTGCCATTCAGAAGGATGGACTTGTATTAGAAGTGAAATGACCCCAATTCTGCAATGGATCAAAAGGACCCCATTTCTGCAATGAGTACCATCATACCAGAACCTTGGACCCATGGGGAGTCTCGCTGGCTTTAATGGGGCTCCATTTAGGTGCAGGGATCCTCTGCAGGGATCCTTAGGTGCAGGCACCCTCATGGTTCTTTTTGCAGGAGTGAGGGAGGATTTGCTAGCAGCCTTCAACTACCTGTTGGGGGCTTCCAAAGAAGATGGAGCTAGGCTGTTCTCAGTGGTGGCAGATGACAGAACAAGGAGCAATGGTCTAAAGTTGCAGTGGGGGAGGTCTAGGTTGGATATTAGGAAACACTATTTCACTAGGAGGGTGGTGAAGCACTGCAATGTGTTACCTAGGGAGGTGGTGTAATCTCCATCTTTAGAGGTTTTTAAGGCCTGGCTTGACAAAGCCCTGGCTGGGATGATTTAGTTGGGGACTGGTCCTGCTTTGAGCAGAGGGGTGGACTAGATGACCTCCTGAGGTCCCTTCCAACCCTAATCTTCTATGATTCTATGACAGGAGCCCACATATGGATTTTTGGGATTCATTCTGGATAATCATCCAAACTATAGGATGCTGTAATGCTCTGGATATACCCCCTCAAAATTCCTGATGAGGATTTTGGAATAAACAAAGAAGGGTGTTCTACAGATAATCCATCTCTGTTTTTGCTCCGAACCCTGCAAATGCTGCAACATGACTTCAGGAGTTCAGTCATTTTATTGTATTACCCATGAAATGAGAACACGATCAATAAAGCTCTGCACTACGTATTTCCCTAAAGAGTCTCAGTGCCTTGATTCTACAAACCTCCCCAAGACAGGGAACACAGGAAATGCTTCTCCAAAGCATACATTAACCTCTTGAACCTGTAAACGTGTCCAAACTGTGGCTCATGACGTTTCTAGCATATCTGCTTGGGAATCGGCCGGAAATGCTGCTACGAGCTGACTTTTTTGCTGGACTTTGGTACTTCTGCTTTGGAGAACCTGACTTCTTTTATTTCATCCACGCTGCTCTGCCCATCTCTGCTTTGAATGCTGACTGGTCCTTTTTGGGTTGCACTTGAAGCAAATACATAACAAACTTGTCAAGAGATTTCAGGGCTTTAGAATTGTTTCCACTTGTTTGTCTCAGAAGGATCAATTACCGTATACTTATATTGTCATATCTCCTTTAAATCAGACTGAAGAATGAGAGGAACCTGAAGATAAATTGGCATAGTAGAAGCTAACCTCAGAGTTGGTATAATTACCAGTGCACTATCCCAGGAACTGCACAGAAAGCCTATGACAATATGCACGGCATCCAGAAGTCTTATCTTATGAATGTTTTATATTCGGTCTTTTGTTCTGACTAAAGGTTTGATCCTGAAGGATGCTGAGTACCCTCTGAGGAGTGCTGAAAGCCTTTAACTCCTGCTGACATTGAAGGAAACTGATTAAGGGTGCTCTGTAGCTGGCAGGATTGGGCCCCTCATGACGTTTAACAGTGTGTATGGCACCAACAAGATCCTCTGCTTTAACTTTCCTAAGCCTGAATGATTTATGGACAGGAACTAGGTCTATAGCATATTAATAATTGATGTTTCTCTTTTGAGATATACTCTCACAAATGATGATGTGAGTTTAAAATAGGTCTGACTGTTTTTTTATTATATTGCTGCTCTGGATGAGGACAGAAGGCTGCAGTGTTTTCCACTGTGCAGTAA
Source organism: Caretta caretta (assembly GCF_965140235.1). Lineage (NCBI taxonomy): Eukaryota > Metazoa > Chordata > Testudines > Cheloniidae > Caretta > Caretta caretta. The sequence goes on along the minus strand of NC_134208.1, from coordinate 8,952,827 downwards.
AATATAATTCTGTCCAGTCAAAGAGGGATGCTAGTCCCTTTTCAGAATCATACAATGACTCTCTAAAAAATGAAGGCTTCTCCCTCCCTTTGAACAGATTGCTAGGATGGGTCTCAGGCAAATCTGCAGATCTTCTTACCCCCATTCAACATGGCTAGTGTGGAAATAAAGGGGGTCCTTGGTGGCGCTTCGATTGGCTCAAAACAACCAGTGTAACTTTGTCCCTGTTAAAGCCATGGGCCATGTCTACACTACGGGCACAGTGCCACTGTAGTGCCTATGGTGTGAATACTTCCACAATAGGTAACCCACTTCTTTGAGTGGCAATAGCTAGACCAACAGAACTCCCCCATGACCTAGATGCATCTGTACTGGGGGGTTAGGTTGGCTTAACTTTGGTGTTCATGGGTGTGAATTTTTCACATCCGTGAGCAAGGTAGCTAGGTTAATCTAAATTTTAAGTGTTGACCAGGCCTTTGACAGTCCAGTCACAGTGATTAACGCAGCTTGTAATCAGGTACCATAACAAAAGCAACTGGGCTCTTTCACTTGGGTATAATAGTGTTGAAGACAGGAGCTAAGTAAATGAATGGGAGGGAAAAGTAATGTCTTCCCCTGATGCTTGTTTGTTACTTAATTACATTAGTATTTAAGGCTAACCAATTTATTTGAGCATAAGCTTTCGTGAGCTACAGCTCACTTCATCTGATGAAGTGAGCTGTAGCTCACGAAAGCTTATGCTCAAATAAATTGGTTAGTCTCTAAGGTGCCACAAGTCCTCCTTTTCTTTTTGTGAATACAGACTAACACGGCTGTTACTCTGAAACCTGTCATTAGTATTTAAATAGCTGGAGCTAATCCTTGAATCCTTATAGTGAATAGGGTGGGGAAGGAGTATAATTCACACATTTGCTATTACTATTCTATAGTTACAGACAATTCCCTACAAAGCGAAGCTAAAAGGTTTGTCCTGGGTTATGTCTACACGGCTGTAGTGTAGACACTTCCTACATTGATGGAAGGGTTATTTTGGTCAATGCAGGTAATCTACTTCTCCAAGAGGCAGTAGCTAGGTTGATAGAAGAATTGTTCCATTGACCCTAGCTGTGTCTGCACTGGGGATTAGGTCGATCTAACTATGTTGCATAGGGCACAATTTGTCATAGCCTTGAGCCATGTAGCTAGGTCAACCTAAATTTTAAGGGTGAGCCAGGCCTAGACTAGGGAAATTCTCAATGGAGTAACTACATTGATGTAACTGCACTATTATAAACCCCTAGTGCAACTGACTGTTGTACAGCATGTCTACATTAGGGAAATTTTGACAGGTGCTACTGCATAGAATCATTGGACTGAAAGGGACCTTGAGAGGTCTAGTCCAGTCCCCTGCACTCATGGCAGGACTAAGTATTATCTAGACCATCCCTGAGAGGTGTTTATCCAATCTGCTCTTAAAAATCACCAATGATGGAGAATCCACAATCTCCCTAGGCAATTTATTACAGTGCTTAACCACCCTGACAGCTAGGAAGTGTTTCCTAATGTCTAACCTAAACCTCCCTTGCTGCAGTTTTAAGCCCGTTGCTTCTTGCTTGTCCTATCCTCAGAGGTTAAGAAGAACAATTTTTCTCCGTCCTCCTTGTAACAATCTCTTATGTATCATGTCCCCTCTCAGTCTTCTCATTCCAGACTAAAGAAACCCAGTTTTTTCTATCTTCCCTCATAGGTCACGTTTTCTAGACCTTTAATAATTTTTGTTGCTCTTCTCTGGATTTTCTCTAATTTGTGCACATCTTTCCTGAAATGTGGCACCCAGAACTGGACACAATACTCCAGCTGAGGCCTAATCAAGGTGGAGTAGAGTGGAAGAATTACTTCTTGTGTCTTGCTTACAACACTCCTGCATAGGTAAATACAAGATGTAATTACATCTGTTCAAATTTTCCTAGTCTAGAGAAGCCCTGGTCATTAAATTTGTGAAGGTTCTTTTCAGCTGAAAGGACTAGACTCTTCACTGTCTTTAAATAAACCTGTAGAAAACAGCAAATATTACATAAGACACCATGCCCTCTATAATGTGAATTCAGTTTCTCCGAGGTTCCTGGTGATTAAGATTCTGATATAAGATTGATTGGGAGGTTTTGCAAGTTTTAATAAAAAGTTCTGTATTCACAGGAGCTCAAATTTCAGCAAAATATCAATTAAAGTAATTCATGCATTCATTATTGTTTAGTTATACAGCATCCAAAACATAATGTTCTTTTCATAACTAATAATAAGATAGTATATTATCCTTGCCCCAAAGAGTTTACAATCTAATTTTACATATTAAATAGTGAGTAAGAGTGACAGACAATGGAAAGGAAGATGGGGGAATGAGAGACAAATTACTGTAATTAGATAACCCTGTCAATCAATTTTGGTATGTGAACATCTTGATAGTCCCTTTTAAATTTATTTAAATCAGGTCTTTAGTGTCTCACGTTGGACACCCAAATACCAAGGTACCTTGAATCACTGGCCACTTTCCCTATCTATAGAGTGGGGGTAATATTTATCTTAACCATGTCTTGAGGTTCAGAAAGTGTTTGTAAAGTATAATACTTAGCTAGAAAATACCACAGAAGTTTAAAGCATGGTCCCATTGGAGCCACTTGGGAGGGCCATTGCTCACAAATGTAGGGAGGGACCACCTGAATGGATCAGATTAGCAGTATACCCCCCGGTTCGGCAGTCTGCTATGGAAAACTGGCCATCTCTTTGTGTAGCCGTATGATTTGGTCTGATCACAGCATGCTTGGAGTTTGGGGTTCCCCTCTACAACGCAGCAAACCTGTTTAATTCTTGTTACTGTTTTTTTCACTTCCCTGATCGGTATGACCTGCTAGCCCTGTAGAATTATTTTTGGTCTTTAAGAAAGTGAGAAAACCAGCATCTTGACCCATCTGGTCAATTTAAAGATGCCATGGCATTTTTTCCCAAGTGTGGATGTTAGTTCCAGTGTGTGTGAAATGCCAATTTGAATATTTGTGTTTTGTCTAGCTGGACAAGCTATTCTTCAGGTTGGTTGGGGGGAAGTGATGTATTTTAACTTGGGGTCCCAGTCTTCAGGATGGAAAGTATGCACTTAAAGTAAATCTTATCCTGAAACCATTTGAACCTGGGTTGGATTTTGTTTTGTTTTTGAGTCTCTATCATTCTGTTACAAAGCCTTGTCCCTGACTTCTATGTTGAAGAGATAAAGTATTACAATTCTAAGAGATTTTTTTCTTCTGCCTTCCCTGCAATCTGGCCTTTCACAGAGACCGAGAAAGAATCCTTGTTTTGAAAAAGTCTAGAAACTACAGAGCTGTTCAACCATGACATTTAAATGAGTGAGATTTCAAGGCCTTGTATGCATTGGTTCCCAAACAGGGTTTTAAAAATGGTATCTGGAAACACAGTTGAACCAGCTAATGTAGCTAGGATGTAACATTGTTAAAATCATCTTTAAATACCATTAGTGAAATGCTGGGTCTGTTTTCATTATGAAACATGTTGTGTTTGGACAGTGCGTGTCAGGGTAGTGCCCTGTCAGAATAACACAGATTGGTCTTTTTGTGAAGACAGACCTAATTCTTCTTATAACCATATTATGGAACTTTATTATAGTCCCTGGTCTTTAACATGGTCTGTAACATGGTGATAACAGAGCTTGATGCCACATAGACAATCTACAACAAACAATTAGTACATGGCCAAGGCAATACCATGTTGTTATAATGTGTTCTCTTGATTTAGTAAATCTTGTAGTGTAGCCAGGCCCTTTGTCTCGCCCCTATCTCTAAGCAGCAGGCATATGCCAAAATATTATATATCTCCAAACTATTAATCCTCAAACTTTTACATTTCTCATATATTCTTTATATCAGTGTACTTTTTCTTGGTACATTTATATGAAGCTATTATACACCATTTATAAATCATTGGCTTCCCATGTTAAATGTTACAATAACCCCCCCCCCATCCCCATATTCCGTGTATTCGTATTTGTAAAGATTTTATGGGAAAACTCAAACTTTGCAAACCTCTCTGAAAGATTCACTGGGATATTGCTGCCCCTAGATGGAGAATTTATTTTCTAAACAAATATGACTAGTAAAAAGAGCATACAGGAAGCACTTTATAATCTATAATATGCACATTTCCTGGTGCTTGGAGGGAGTTAATATGAGGTGAAGCAGGGGAATATAGTGATATAAATAATTTATATTTTTACATTTATTATCATTTGCATTTCCATAGTGAGTAGGAGCCCTGATCATGGACGGGGACCCTATTGGGCTAAGCACTGTACAAAAACAGAACAAAAAGGCAGTCCCTGTTCTAAGGAGCTTACAATCTAAGTATAAAACAAAAGACAACAGATGGATGTAGACAGACGGAGGGAGTACAAGTAAACAATGAGACAGTATTGGTTAGCATAAGAGGTAGTGGTTTCTGCACAGCAACAGCCTAAACGTGGTCATGTTTTTGTAGGCATCACAGCAAAGGAGAGTACTGAGGAGTGATTTGAAGGTGGATGATCAGGTGACTACATACTACAGCCAGGGATCTCTAGCTTGAGGTGGGCAGTATATATTATTATTATATAGCAAAACACAGAGAGCTGGAGTGACTAGTCCGAAATCAGGTGTGCAGTCACCACCACACCACCTGGCCCTTCCAGAGCCGGGAATACCACTCGACAGCAGTTCTGACCTTCTCTTGTATCAATAACCACTAGACCATATGTGTTTTCAGAGCTGGGAACAGAACACTGTCTATTTAGGTATGTGCTAATATGGCTCTGTTCTTGTCTGAGAGCTTTGCAAGCTTTCAAAAATACAGATAAGTCAATCACTCTTTTTTTTTTCATCATAGCCTGTAGGCAAAATAGTCTGACTAATTCAGAGAGGTTGCTTGTTTGTTTGAAGTGGGAGAGTTGTATGTGCGTGAACAACTAATTGAGTAGAAGATTGAAGAATTTTTGGATTAATGCAGAAAGTGGTATTGTTCTGACGTCCTGCTCCAACCAGTAGACAGTGCTCTCCCCCCAGAACTGTACTAGTATTATCCAGGTACACTGAAGAAGGATGACTTTCATTCTCCCAGGTATAGACAGGGAACTGAGATACGGAAAGGCTTGCCCAAGGTCAGTGCCAGAGCTAGGACTGGGGCACAGCTGCACGCCTCCCCTCACCACTGGAGCCCATAGCCCACACCCCACCAAGCTGGGAATGGAACCCAGGAGTCCTGATGCCTCAGGCCCCCAGCTGCCCCCAAGGGACCCTCTCCTAGAAATGAGGCCCCGCTTTCCCAGTTACACCACACTAGCTCAGAGCTGGGCAGCCATGACCCCCACACCTCTCCCATGTTACCCCACCATTGCCCAGAACCCGCTGGCCAGAGGGAGCCAGAAGGATGGGGCGCCACCTAACATGGTCCCTGCAGCCTCAAGGGACTACATGCCCCAGCATGCAACGCTCTACGCGGAGCGACAGGGACCCGGGGGACTACGCTTCCCAGCATGCATCACCCCCTCCTGACCCTCGCGGCCCGAAGGGTGGCGCGTGGCCCGCTGGGGGCTGTAGTCCCGCTCCCTCCCGCAGAGAGTCGCGACGCTCCTCCCCCCGCTATCCCCTGCCGGCAGGGTGTCCCGTGCCTGCTTGGAAGACGGAAGCCGAGGAGGAGGGAGAGTCGGAGGAGCGGCGGGATGGGAGACTCCAAAGTGAAGGTGGCGGTGCGGGTCCGTCCCATGAACAGGAGGGGTGAGTGCGGCGCAGCCCCCTGCGCGCCCGGCCCAGGGGGGAAAGGGAGAGACACCGACCGACCCCGGACCCCCCCCTTCCCCCGCTCTGAGTGGGGAGAGACCCCGACCGACCCCCCCCCCCCCCCGCTCTGAGTGGGGAGAGACCCCGACCGACCCCGGACCCCCCCCTCCCCCCGCTCTGAGTGGGGAGAGACCCCGACCGACCCCGGACCCCCCCCTCCCCCCGCTCTGAGTGGGGAGAGACCCCGACCGACCCCGCCCCCCCCCGCTCTGAGTGGGGAGAGACCCCGACCGACCGACCCTGCCCCTCGCTGAGGGGGAGACCCCGACCGACCCCGCCCCCCCCCCCGCTCTGAGTGGGGAGAGACCCCGACCGACCCCCCCCCCCCGCTCTGAGTGGGGAGAGACCCCGACCGACCCCGGACCCCCCCCTCCCCCCGCTCTGAGTGGGGAGAGACCCCGACCGACCCCGCCCCCCCCCCGCTCTGAGTGGGGAGAGACCCCGACCGACCCCGCCCCCCCCCGCTCTGAGTGGGGAGAGACCCCGACCGACCGACCCTGCCCCTCGCTGAGGGGGAGACCCCGACCGACCCCGCCCCCCCCCCCGCTCTGAGTGGGGAGAGACCCCGACCGACCCCCTCACACTTACTCACACACACACACACACTAGTCCCTGAAGAGAGAGGGACACCCCCTTGCACGCCCCTCGCTGAGCAAAGCCCCGCACCAAGCCAAGCACTGTGTATGGGGGGGGGGAATTTACTGCCCTCCACCCCCCCCCCCCGGGGGAGCCTGGCAGCAGGTAGCACCAGGGGAAGGGAGGAACAGACCCTGCTGCTGTGGCGGGTGAGTGGGGTTAAGCTGCCTCCACATAGAGAAGTTACTCCCCCCCCTTGACTAATTCATGTCCCCTCTGTAACCACCCCATATTTCTCTCCTTTATGAGTCTCATTCCTTCTAAGGTCTCCCCCTTCATAATCTTCCTCCGTCTTCTCTTCCTGTCTCCCACTTCTAGAATCCCCCACCTCTTGCACCCATTTTACAATGGGGCTCCTTCCTTGTCTCCTCACTTCCTTCCCACTCAGATTTCTTCCTTCCCTGTTTCCCCCCCGTCTCATTCTCCCCCGCCCATCCGCTTTCCCTTCTCCCTTCCACCAAATGATTCCTCCCTCCGGTTGTGAGAGTGACCCAAAGTGTCCCAGACTCTATGAGGACATGAGGATAAAAGAAGCTGAAGAGGAAGTGTGAATTGAGGAGGGAATTTTTAAAATACAACTTGCCTATGGGGTGTATTAATTACAGTCTGGGTATTTTTCTTTTCTTTGACTGTGATTTTTTTAAACTCAGAAAAATGCAGTTGTTGCAGCTGGTCAAGAAACAAATGTACAAAAGGAAATACAGTGTTGTTAAAAGTCAGGAAATAAATTAAGGAAAAAATATACATGTACACACAATTAGTGTCTCAATACAACACTTCTAATGCTCCTGAAACTTACTGTAATGAACAATGAGGTAATGCCAGGTTTGTGTACTGTTATGCAGTCTTAAAGTCTGACTGTCTTAGGGATCATCCTCTGGTAACACTTCAAAAGTTGTTCTTGTGGTTTTTTTTTTTTTAATAAACCTAAAGGCAAGAGAGTGATTTAAAAAAACCTGTGTTGTAATTTGCGTTTTAATTTTCAGTAACATTAGTATGAATCTTGGGAGGTCTTTGGATGTGAAATGAGAAATAGTCTGAATTCTATTCATGGTTATTGCTCATGATCCCTCAAAAGGAGATTTTAAAATATTATAAACCTGTTGCTGACTGACTGTAGAAGCTTAACCTTTGAAATATTCTTGACGTCTGCATGCTGTTATTGTCTTTGGACTGTAAATTCCTCAGGGTAGGAAGCTTTCTGCTGTAGAGCTATAAAGTGGTATGCAAATCTATTTGTTATGCTTCGACTCATTTATACAATGCCTAGTAATAGGTTCTCTGCAGAAGAAGTACAAGGATCTCTCTGCTGAAAGGATTACCATTTTATCTATGGTACTATTGGTCCAATCCAGCTCCCATTATAGCTAATGGGAATTGGATTGGGCCCCATATAAATAACTACATCTGCCTCCTTGCAAGACAGGTTTACCACACTAACTTCTTGTATTGCAGTGGGTGTTTGAGTAAACATTCATTGGTCCACTTATGTTGCTTATTTGTTGCATCTTGTCGCAGATTGCATTCCAATACTATAAACACTTATGTGCATAATCTCATTGAGTTCTGTGGAACTACTCATATGAGTGAGGTCACCTGATGGTCTTCTGGGCAAGAACCATATCTTTGTTGTTGTGTATTTAGCAACTAACATAATGAAACCCTGAACCTTTTTGGGGTGCTACCGAAGTATCTAGTTGTTGTTGTTGTTATTATTTATTATTACTATTATTCACAGCTGTTTTCTTCAATTGAATAGAACTGTGTTGGGGTCTCTTGGTTCTTTTTACTAAAGAATATTCACAAGCTCTCAATTTCATCATACAGGTTTTTGATACCAATCTGTAACTTCAAGTGAAGTGACATACATTTATTTTTATGGTAGCTAGGGTGAGTGCTGGACTTCACTTTATAAAAGCGTGTGATGTGACCTAGTTAAATGTCAACTGGACCCATAAAAACAAATAAGGGAAATCTAATGACAGACAATTTGAGCTCATAAAATTTATTTTTACACTTCTGTCTTCAAGTTTATTTTTCGTTCCAAGTAGTATTGATAGATGCGCTAAATGTGTTTGATTCATATGACAGGTTTCAGAGTAGCAGCCATGTTAGTCTGTATCTGCAAAAAGAACAGGAGTACTTGTGGCATCTTAGAGACTAACAAATTTATTAGAGCAAAAGATCATATATAAATCCTTTCAGTTATCTAGTGATGTACCATACCTATATGTTAGTGTAGAGGGATCTTAACTATACCATACCTTGTTCATCTTAACAATAACATTAGCTGAAAAAGATGGTTTAGTGATCTCTGCTTCAAATTTGAAGTACCTAGATTCCTTGGAACGATATGTTTAAATCTCTGTCATGTTAACTCAGACCTTCCTCTTTCCAAGGTAGATGAATTGAGTACCACTCAGTTTGTTGAATGTAAGAAAAAGGATTCTTGTGTCAGCTTTGATATTAAGGCCTTCTTTTCAAGAGAAGGAATTTTCCTTAGGGCTTGTCTACCCTGGCAATTTACAGCGCTGCAACTTTCTCGCTCAGGGGGTGAAAAAACACCCCCCTGAGCGCAGCAAGTTTCAGCGCTGTAAAGGGCCAGCGTCGACAGTGCACCAGCGCTGGAAGCCACGCTCCTTGTGGAGGTGTTTTTTTAGAGCGCTGGGAGAGCTCTCTCGCAGTGCTCTGCCACAACCACACAAGGCACGTTAAAGTGCTGCCGCGGCAGTGTGGGCTAGCCCTTAGTGTCCTTGCTGTGTATTTTCCACTATTATGCAATGTGCTGAGTGCCAACTTTCTGCTGCCCTGCACTTTGGAGGTGGTTGCATTTCCACTAGGTTATGAATATATTGTTTGTGAAATGTTCTGGATGAAAGGTACTACAGAAATATAAATGATGTGTCTGAGAATTGAAGTTTATTATGCATGATTAATCTTTTTGTTATAGCATAGCTAGTTTCACAGATGAAGTGGTAAATGTCATATCTTGATGACAGTATGTGAAGCACAAGGATTTTACTCTCCATTATCCTCTTTAAAGTGAATGGTTAGAGTATATTAATATTAAACTCTCATAGTGTAAACAATAATAAACCTGGGGATCACTGTGGAAAACTATGCAGTGACACACAGATAAAGCATGTGGTTCTAGTTTGTTTTAGCTTGCTTAAAATATAATTGCATAACTGAGAAATGCTTATAACACCTTGGGCGTGCTGAGTATTTACTCTCAAAGAGGGACAATAATTATGATTATGGCTCAGATTATGTCACAGATATTTTTAGTAAAAATCATGGACAGGTTTCGGGCAATAAACAAAAATTCAGGGAAGCCCGTGACCTGCCCTTGATTTTTATTAAAAATATCCCTGACAAAATGGGGAGGGAAGAGGTTCCAGCTTCCAAAGGGGCTCTGGGGCCTGCCCACCCGGCACAGCTGGTCCACGGCAGGGGGGTGAGGGGGGTTGCCATCTGCAGGGGCTGGGAGCTCCGGGGTCCCTCTGCTGCCCAGCAGCTAGGAGCTGCTGGGGGCCTGCTGACAGCAGCGGTGCTGCTTGCTGACAGTTCCAGCCCTGGGCAGAAAATGTCACAGTCATCTCTGGAAGTTATAGATTCCAGGAATGCCTACGTTTGCTGTAACTTTGCTCAGATTTTTTTCTTCTTAGTTTTGTTTATTTTGAGCAGTTTTGACAGCACTTTGTATATAATCAATTGGTTTTCCCTTTGTTTGGGTCTTTCACATAGCAAAGGGAAGAAATAATGACTTTTCAGATTTTTCTGAAACAAAAGATGGCAGAGAGCATATGTGGTATCTGAAATTACTTTCAATTTTTTAAAAAAAAACACCTAATTTTTAAGATGATGGTGCTTCTTTAAAATAATTTTTAAAAAGTTTTTTTGTGTTATAAAACTTCAAATTAAAAAACAAATGCTTTCAAAACTCTTCACATTTAATGCTGTTTAGATTACTGCATTTTCCTCAGCTTGGATAAACTTTAGTAAACAAAAACCTAACTTCTCATTTAGGTTCTCATGCAGTAGCATAATACCACAATGTAGAGTTGTAAACTCTGCAGAGCCATGTTAATCTGTTTTAAATTGGATAAAAGAAATTCCATTGTCATTAAAAAAAAAAAAATCAGGTAAAACGTCTATTGGTCTCAAACTTTGTGAAAGCTTATTTTGAACTTTTATATTTTGGGCCACATTTGACCTGACAGTGTTGCATTTTTAAATAAAAGCTTTAGTTATTTATACACTTAATACCATTTTCATGTTTCACAGTTTTCATACTTCAGCTATTCAGTATAAACCACATTAAATACACCTTTTAGTCCTTATAGCCAACAGATTTCCTAAAACTGAAATGGTTGTTTTAAGAGGCAACATAACTCCTCAGACTTGACCAACATTTTGATAAATTGCAGACATACAAGTTTTACTTTAATATCTCACTTTTCCTTTAGAATTATCCCAAAGCAGTTCTTACAAACTATATATTAAGATCACTTTGTCTACCATTGAACTATAGCCCCTTCAGAGGTAGCTGTTTAAAAATACCCCACATCAGTATGTAATAGTTCAGAAATTTCTATATATGCCTGATTTCTTGGGTCCCAGATCCAATCTATAAAATCCCCTGAAAGCTGTATCTGCCTTAGAACTGGTAAGTTAGGTGTGGACCTAAAGTTATATTTATCTACAAAATTTGAGGTGAAATTGGACATGCAGTTCCTTAATTTTCACCCTAAATAAAGAGATAGAGTTTACATAACCCTACAAGCTCTTTGAGCTAGGCACAGGGCTAAAAGCATATGGCCTGTGTGTGGGATCTCTTACAAGACTCATAAGGCTTGCCAGGGGGTTGATGCACTTAAGTGAAGCCCCACTCATGCAGCTCCTTAGGTGTTCAGGACCTGGGCTCTTCTTCTAATGATTTTAAGAAGATGAGTCTCCCCTCATGCACACCTTGGAGGAATCAAGAAAAAGGTGGGGAGAGAGGAAATGCCCACCATTTTCCTTCATGCCCCAGTTGCACAGTAGGAATTTTCAAAAAAAATTCATCATACTGACACGTATGAGTGATGAGTGCACATTATCAAACAGTTATTCACATGACTTTGTTAAACACCTGATGCAAGTCCAAAAGGTAAATTTGGGTAGGTGGCAAAGATACTTTTGATCGCTTTGGTTTTCAGAGTAGATGTCCCAATTCCCATGCTCTGCAGCTCTGAAATAGGCTTTTGTTACTCTACAGTAAATATTTTCCAAGATGATGAAACTGTGAAGTCTCAAATACTCCAAAAGTAGTCAGCTGATTACTGTATCCTGGTAGTATTCTTCTGTCTTCACTGAAACAAGTGGTTGTTGATTGTGCTTCCCCAGTTAATGCTGTATCTAGTCCCAGTAGATCTGGTAGTATTAATCAGTATTGCCAAACCCAAGCAGTCAATCAAGAGGTAGCCTTAATGCCCTTAATTTCCCCTTCCAACATAATGAATAATGTATAATTGTTTCTTGAGATCCTGTTTAACACATACCAATCTGTCTGCAGGATTTCTACATAGAGGGTGGTTTTACGGTATCTTTGTAACAATCAAAAGAGAGGGTGTATAATATGTGCTAAATCTGCTGGCACGTTTTTTTCTTCCTTTCTCCTGAGGACACGTGGTGTTGAGGAGCTATTCCATCTTGCTTACAAACTTCTGAATGTACTTCCCAAACAGATCTCTCTAAATTGCACTGAGACCCTGATCGGGTGGGGAGCCCCAGACAGGAAGCACTTCATTGCCCTTTAATCCCCGGGGTCAGAGGAGGACAATTGGCTCCAAACACAACGTTGATAGACCTACTCTTCAAGGCTGGATTGAGAATAATTCATCTTTTGTTCCACTTTGTACTTTACACTAGAAATGTAAACATTTTTAGTAATTGTGAGGAATAAGCTGCTTATTAAAAATCTTGGAATGCAATTACTAGCCAACCAGACCAAGAAAATTTGGCGTGTCACAACTGTAGAGCATAAATATAAACTCAATTAAACTGACAGTACTGTGTGATAATGATAGGCAAGCTGATTGTCAGTACGTGGAGGAGGAAGTCAAAACTAATATTAGAAGAGCTTCGGAAATTTGCCTGGTTGAAAATCTTTCAGAACAAAACTACTTCTCTGGTCTTTACTGGTGCCTGGTGCTTTATATAATGCATTAGAAGGGAACAATTATATGGTTGGGTCACGTTAGATTAATTGGAACTAGTGCTCGCCAAACAAAATCTGGTTCTGGCACCCTTGCACCGTGGCTTTCTGTTTTGTGCTTATTCATAGGATGACAAAGACATAGGTCATTCTCACACTTACACACACACACACAGGTTTTTTTTTAACCTTTTTGTGATCAGCTAAAAAACAAATCTATTTCCATTTTACATGTAGCCATTTATGAAATGAAAGAAACCTGCTTCTACTATGTTACTTTTGTAGTTCCCAGAAGTGTGCTAGGTGTTTCACAGAATAACTTGAAACACATGGTCCTTGCCTCAAAGAGTTTACAATCTAAATTTGAGATGTTATGCAAAGAGTGGAGGTGGGGATGAGGATTACAGTAAACATGGTTAGTCAGTTTAGGCATGAACACATCTTGGTGACTCAATTAAGGTTTTTTTTAGCATATAAAAGTGAGGATATTCTGTTCAGGTTCTTATTCAGCTTTCATCATCATAGTATCTGAGCATCTTTCAGGAGTGATTTAAGCAATATCACCAGTATCTGTCTTGAATATAGAAATAATATTATTTACTCATTTTGGGCCTTGTAAAAGTGGGTTTTCTAGATGTAGTGTCATAATATTGCTCCCATTTCACCCTATCGACAGCTCCACCTGTTAGTGAGTAGACACTTCAGTCTTGCTTCACTTCTACCAAAAACTAGTTTCAGTCCTTGAGGTGGAGAGTATTCCCACACTCTCCTAATGGTTTTATTACCTGTACCAGCTAGCCTATTACTTCCAGGGGTGTCACCCCTCTTCTCTCTAAGTGCACCTTGCTGATATTATACATGCGCACAATTATTACATAAAATGTTCCTAGTAGTTGGTCTGGAATCTGCTGGTGTCTCAGTGCTGGCAATTGGCATGACATCTCTGTGTCACACCAGTGGATGAGTACATAACTGGAAACTTGCCTCATACTAGGGCCAGCCTGCCCCCAGCTAGGTGTGCGGAACTGTGACAGCAGCAAGGAGAGCCTTCAACAAAACTCAACTAGTACTTTCAGTTTGAAAAGAATAAATGCTTTTAAATCACACTAAATCAATCACAATAGACTGTCTCTGGCACTGAAGTTTAACACTAGTTCTGGTGTTTTTTTGTGTGGCTAGTGGGGAGCTTGGTGGCTAGAGGAAGTGATAGTGCATAAAATCTGGTACATTAAGAATGGCATTTGATACTTTTTTATTTCTTTATAGAGTTTGATCTGCATACAAAATGTGTGGTGGATGTGGACACAAACAAGGTTATTCTTCATCCTGTAAACACCAATCTTTCAAAAGGAGATGCCAGGTAAGACTTTTAAAATAAGAAGCAGTGGTCTAATACATTAGGTACGGACCTAGTAACTGGGAGATTTTGGTTCCAGCATATGATCTTGGGCACATTTCTTAAATTCTCCAATATAGTTACCCCCATCTTTAAAATGAGGCCAATAATGTATACCCACCTCAGTAAGGTACTCTTGAGATCTACATGTGATTCTAGAGAGAATACTTGCACACCACCCTTCCCTAACTAATATTGCAACCCATAATGCTGTTAGTTACCTTTTCATTTATTCATTTCTGTACTCCTGTGTGGGTTGTTTTAGATGTGACAGCTGATTTCAGAGCAGGGCAAAGTCTCCCTCATTTTTGGAAGAAGGAAATTTGCTCATACTTTTTCATGCAACTTTGCTTGTGTCTGGTCAGTAAGGGAAAGGACATGCAGGCATATTGGAGAGATCTATAGCTATAGTAGGTGCCTAGATATTGAGGGTATTAGATGCATTAGGAATGCTTAGCATGGAGATGACAGTTGAAGGCAGGGACTAACTTTTATGTAGAAAATGACCAAGAGACTGCAAATGTATTAACCCCTAAATGCCAAAGGTCCTGGTGATGTTTGAAAGAGGGGGAGAGTGACTGGCTTATTTCTTGTTTGCTCTCAGGAGAAGAAAGGAGAAACCGAAAACAAAGTGGGGGTGAAAGAAAGAAAGAAGGGTGAAGTGTAGAGAGAGACCAGTGAAAATGTACTGAAAACAATACAGTAAAAGAGATGACATTATCCATTATTTTAAAAAAGAGCAAAAACAGGAGTTAGGAAGTATATTGAAGCTAGGAAGGGAAGGAAAGAATAACAGGTAAGAACTGTAGTTCTTTACATTTCAAAAAACTTACTTAAAGTTGGTTGACAGTGTTAAATACAATGCATAACTACTTTTTTTTCCTTAAAATTACAGTGGTTTTGGGAGTGTAGTGGCACAGTAATTCATCCTGTTCAGAAGACTTAGTCTTTGGGCTAGAAGATGTCACGTAAACTTCTCAAGCCCTAAGTAGCATGTAGAAAAATGAGGCAAGAGGAGATTAATGAGACCCTGTGCAGACTTCCACTGATGTCAATGAAAAGGCTTCTGCTGAAGTCAGTGGAAGCTGGTTCAGGGCTTTTGTGACTTGCCCAAAGTCAAATAGGAAGTCTGGCAGAGCTAGGTATAGAACCCATATTATTTAGCTCATGACTTCAGCCCTCTGCTGTAGCCACAAGACCAACTAATTCTGTCTTGAAAGTTGTCTAAAACTGTTCATGTAAAGTCACTGGTAGTTGGTAAGGAACATGTAGTTAAAATACCTGTTGTGGGTGGGGAATTCAGTCATGTGGTAGAAGTGCTTTCGCTTCCCTGGACTGAGTCAGCTCACTAAACAATGGGCAAAGTTCAAATTTGCTAGACTATTATATTGGGATTACAAGGTGTGTATCCCCTATGAAGGGAAAACTAGCATTCCTCCCACTTCTAAGCAAATAGGCTGAAGGCGTAAGTACAAAACTGAGAACCATATAATTGGAACAAAGCCAGATGGAGGTTGGGGGTGTGGAACACAGTAGCTCGTGTTCATTGTGGGGTTTTTTTTATGGGTTATGTGGCCACCTCATCCCTGTCCTTTACCTGTGACACTGGCCAGTCTGATTAAAGTTCTGCATTACACATCCCTCCATCCACAAATGTCAGAAAATCTGGTACTGTTGCCAAGTCAACAGGCAAGCATCTGATGTAGTATTTTCCATTTCCCAGTTTCCACAGTCTGTGAAATATTACTTTAGGGACAAATACAGTCCTGCATAACTGAAAAGGGTAGCAGAGAGTCAGAGAAATTTGGCTGTGGTACGAGGGTTGAGGGAACATATCTCTAGCTAGCAGATTTATACCAAAACATCTGCGCTGTCCCTACATCCTACCCACACAAATTCCTCAAGGCCAGGCCCATGAGTCTGGAAAATTCCTCACTGCTATGTTCAAGTTTTAGGTAGAAGATTTCAGGCAGTAACAAAAATTCAATTGATAAGGTGTCCTAGTTTGGGATAAGGGACTGTGAAGTGAGGCTGTACATGAACAAGGCAATTTATAATTCAGTTACTAGTAACTCTTAGCCTCCTTTAAAACGGAATAAAAGGATTCCTTCTCCCCACTTGCCTTTCCCCTGCATCACAAAATAATCAACTGTAGAGTTTGGAAGGTTTGACTCCTTTTTTTTGTTTTATTTTTTATTTTATTTTAAACATTAAATAATCCAGCAAGTCAACTGTTCCAGCTGCTTTATGGCTTTACTTACATATGACTGGATGTTCAGTGACTAATCTTTTAATGATACTCTAGATTTGCAAAGCAAAACTTCATAACTAGGAGTGTTGTTTAAAAGAAAAGTTGGAACTCCTGAGTTCTATTCCAACTCTTAATGGATATCTTGAAAACTTGGGCTTTAACATCTCTGCTTCTGTTTTTCCCCATCTGCAGGATGGATCTTGTATTTATCTATTTCATTAGAGATGGTGAAAATTAATGAATGCTAGTCAAATGATTTGAAAGCCTTAGATGAAATGTGTCTGACTGTGTGTGTTTCTGAACAGGTTACACCTTGAAGACACTTATTACCCCTGCTAGCCTTCCTTAACCCAGGAGTGACCTTACATGGGACAGCGAAATCTAGCCAGTTACTGTATTGGGTAGCCCTTATTATGGCTGTGGCAGTAGTGTCGGTAATCTGCTCATGTAAAGTAGGTCAACTTCAAAATCTACAGAATAACCTCCAAGCTGGTTATGCTACTGTACTAGCTCCAGTCTTAGTTTGGTTTTGTGTGTGTTCTTCCTCCCTTGTAAAGAAGGAAGCTATATCACACACACACACCCCCACCCCCTCTGTTCGGTAACACTGTCTGCAAAGGCCTACCAAGAAAAACTTCTCTAAAGCTGCTGTCATAAAAATGCGTAGCTATAAATCCTTAGACGTTTGTCTTCCGTCTAGCTCCTCCCATCCCCGCCTCCAGACTTGCAGCACTGCAGTAGCACGGCTGCAGCACTTAGTGAATATGCTGCCTTTGCCAACAGGAGAGCTTCTCCCATCAGCATAGGGACTCCACCTTCCTGACTGGCGGTAGCTATGTCAACCGGAGAAGCCCTTCCGTTGACATAGCACGGTCTGCCCAGGGGTTGGGTTCACAGGCACTGACTTTTGTTTTTGCTGGTGGATTCCCCACCCCCACTCCATCCTGAGCCCCGTTGCCATTTGGCCTTTTCCCGTTCCTGCTCTGCCCCCTTCCCTGAGACCCCCCAAGCACCCCTGCCACTCTGTCCTCTCTGCCTTCTCCCCTAAGCGCCTCCCACTTGCTGTTCGCTCCTTTCTACCCCCTCCTGCATTAAGGGCCAATGACTGGAGGAGAGGGCAGGGAGGAGTGAACGGCTGTGGCCTCGGGGGAGGAGGTGCAGCATGGATGGGGTCCAAGGGCAAGAGGTCGAGCAGGGGCGGGGCCTCAGGGTGGAGTGTAGGCCGGGCACCCATAAAGTTGGCGCCTATGGTTATGTTGTTATAACTAGGTCACCTGAAAATCCACACCCTGGAGCAATGTAGTTATACCAAGATAAGTTCCTAGTGTAGACCAAGCCTAATTTTATCTTATGGAGCTGTTTGTGTTCTCTCTGTTGCAAAAGGTCAGAGCTCATATTTCCTCACCAACATAAAATTTTACAGTGCATTGTAAGCATTATTCAAACGTTTATTAGTTTGTAGTTGGCATGGGGGGAGGTTATGAATTCATTTTGATAAGGGTGAAAAGATAAGATCTGCATAACAACTGGGATGTCTGTAAGAACTAAGTTTTTGAATAACCCATAAATAGATTGCGCTTCCTGAAGCTTCTACGGCTTCTTGATTCTAGACTTTTTTTTTGTTTAGAAAACATAGTATTTAAACAGACAGATTTTTTTTTTTTTTAAAGGCTAGAAATTAACTACTTTTGCCCAGTTAGGGAAAAGGAGATAAATTACAGGGCATAATTATAATTGTGTGTAAATGATAAACCCTTGGTTAATTTGCATATTGGTCAAACCCAGGGTTATAAACAAAGAGCGATGGTTGTAAATTACAGCACTTACTAAATCAGTCCAATAGAAGCCAGCATTACAAAAAATGTTGGAATTTATTTTTAACCATGTGCCTTTATTAAGCGCTAAAAGTAGTTTCAGATACTATGTATGTTCTTTAGTTCCAGTCCCTATTTATGGTTTTATAGTCACATTACTATTTTCAAAATCCTTCCCTTCCCCATTATTGTATGACAGACTGACAAGCAAGGGACCTTCCAGGGTAAATTGTGCAACTGACTATTTTATGCATTTGATAATTTTTGTATATAAACAAAAACAAACAAAAATGATATTTCAGTTATACTAATATTAGGTAAAAAGTGTTCAGTTACAAGTGTCATTGATGGTGACCTTAAATATCTAACACTGCTCTGAGTAATAATAAATAAATTAAAAAACCATAAATCGTGGTTTCTTTTTTAGCGTTCAAAATGACAGCACAGTCTGTTGCTAAGGAAACTGGTTTCAGAGTAGCAGCTGTGTTAGTCTGTATTCGCAAAAAGAAAAGGAGTAGTTGTGGCACCTTAGAGACTAACCAATTTATTTGAGCATAAGCTTTCGTGAGCTACAGCTCACTTCATCGGATGCTGTAGCTCACGAAAGCTTATGCTCAAATAAAGTGGTTAGTCTCTAAGGTGCCACAAGTCCTCCTTTTCTTTTTAAGGAAACTGGGTTGTATAAAGAATTTACACAGTTTTCACTATCCCCTAAGGATTTTCAGAAAGTTGAAGATGAAATCAGCTGGCATCTTATTCAGCTCTGAGATTTTT
Organism: Caretta caretta; assembly: GCF_965140235.1. Classification (NCBI taxonomy): domain Eukaryota; kingdom Metazoa; phylum Chordata; order Testudines; family Cheloniidae; genus Caretta; species Caretta caretta. The sequence goes on along the minus strand of NC_134208.1, from coordinate 8,933,905 downwards.
TGCATCCTCAATATACATGTTTGGAACTCATGAGTTACCTCTCCTTTGCTCACTTGATAAGCAGCAGCCCAACCAAATATAATCAAGAACGTTTTAGTTCCTTTATAAGATTCTTTGGCCACACACCTTTTGCAGGTTTTTCTGAGGCAGATGTGGCAGCCTCTACAGAGACTTGAGGGGGGAGATGGCAAACAATTATGGGCTACAACCTTTTCCTGTAGAAATTCTTAACAGGCTCTACTTTGAGATCTATGGGGACATGGCAATTGGATCATTATGTCTACTGCTAACCACTTGGTAATATCCAGTGATGAGCTGCCAAAATCTTAACAACCGGTTCCCTCCTCACCCCACGAGGGGGTCGTGCCCCCCGACCCCGGGACTCCTGCCCCATCCAACCCCCCACGTTCCTTGACATGCCCCTTGCCCCTTCCACCCCTGTCCCCTGACTGCCCCCAGAACTGGGCAGGAGGGTCTCGTGGCCCACCGTAGTGGGTGCCCACCGTAGTGGGTGCCCACCCCGCCCTGCTGGGGGGCGAGGTGGGGAGTCCCAGCGTTGCTTGCCTGGGGCAGCTCCCAGGAAGCATCCGGCAGGTCCCTCTGGCTTCTAGGGGTGGGGTAGCGTAGCTGGGGGGGAGCAAGGGGAGCGGCTGCTCTCCCCACTGATCACATCAAAAGTGGTGCCTTAGGCACTGACTCCATGGGTGCTCTAGGGCTGGAGCATCCACAGGGAGAATTTGGTGGGTGCAGAGCACCCACCAGCAGCTCTGCGCCTGGCCCCAGCTCACCTCCGCCTCCTCCCCCCCCCTCCTGCTCCCCTGAACACGCCACCCCACTCTGCTTCTCTGCCCTCCCCCCCATTCCCCCCCCGCGGCCTTCCCGCGAATCAGCTGTTCGCACGGGAAGCCTGGAGGGGCTGAGAGGCAAGTGGCAGCTTCGTGCTCAGGCCCAGGGAGGCAGAGGTGAGCTTGGGCGGGGAGCGGTTCCCCTGCGAGCCCCGCCCCCCACCCCGGTTACTTGCTGCGGTGTGGGTGGCCCTCCTTGCACCCTCCGCCCCAGCTCACCTCCGCTCCGCCTCCCTGGACCTGAGCACGAAGCCGGCGCTTGCTTCTCAGCCCTCCCAGGCTTCCTGCACAAACAGTTGATTCACGCGGTGTGTGTGTGTGTGTGTGTGTGTGGAGAAGCACAGCGGGCGGAAGCATAACTTGGGGACGGAAGGGGAGCAGAGGTGGGCTGGGCGCAGGGCGGGGCAGGGAGCTGCTGGTGGGTGCTCTGGAGCCACCAGATTTTCCCCATGGTGTCGGTGCCTAAGGCGCCACTGTTGCCCTCGCGCGACAACCGGTTCTAAAAGGGCTTCTAAATTTAACAACCGGTTCCAGTGAACTGGTGCAAACCGGCTCCAGCTCACCACTGGTAATATCCCTTAGGAGATAAATCTTATCTAGGTGAATTTGACAGGGTATTGAGAAAGCAGGACTAATTTCCATGGAGCTCAGCAAACAGCCTAGCTGTTCTAGAGCAGGGTGAACTTTTCATAGACCGCAGATTTGAATGAGTGGCTGATTTAATAAGTTTGAGATGAAACAGTAGATAATCCAGTATGCTGAACTCTTCAACTCTTTCTCTCTGTTGGGACTGATTGTTTTTTAATGAAGTTAAGAGCTCTTTGTTCCTGTTCCAGAAGAGAGGGAGATGGGGTTTTCCCCAGACCGGCTCTTCTCAGGTAATAAAGATGAGACAGTGTAAGAGGTTGATGTGTCAAAAGACACGGTGCTGGAAAATAATGATCTTTGAGTTCAGAGTAATAAGTAGCATAAAACCAAGAGTTCTGAAGGGACTACAGAGTGAAGTGGCTGAACTGCTAACTAAGATATGCAATCTGTAGCACAATAATTGACTTGAACTTGTGCATAGAATAGCAGATAAAGGAAAGCTAGCTGATATATTATTATTGGGATTAAAAAAAAAAAAAAGGCTTTGGCAAAATCCCTTAAGAAACTAAGTAGTGAAGGGGTGAGAAATAATTGCTGTCATAGGTTCGCTGTCAGCGAAGAGATGAGAGAGTAGGAATAAATGGTCAACTTTTTGCCATACTGAATATTGACATTGATTCATAAAAGGATTATCCATTTATATTGATGATGGGAGCCGTACACAGTTACATTAAGTAGGGTGACTTTCTTTTAGAAAGCATATCAACTTCATGATTCAGGGCATAAGCCATGACCACTTGTTTCTTGAGGTTACGCAGAAGCTTCCTTTATTGGGCAGGTTCCATAACTATTCAGTATGTGGTTTCCTGAACTTTACTCTGAAGCATCTGGTATTGACCATGGCCAGAGACTGAATATTGGACTAGATGGATCACTTGTCAGGTCTGGTCCTGCAATTTTTATGTTGCTATTTGACCGCAAGCCTGCTGGGGAAGGAGATGTTTCTGTGCCTGAAGATGAAAAGAGAATGTTACAATTTACAGCCTTTTTCTTTCCCGTTTCCTCCCTGTTGTTAGCTGTTGTTGTAGCTACTCTTGCTTGGGATGGCATCAATTCACAATTGATGTTCTGTGGGTGTAGAAACAGAACTCGTTAGTTAATTGGCTCTGTGCACATCAGTATGCTATTGAGGAATTTCTTGCCTTATGGATGAGTGTTCATATTCAGTTCTAAAGCTCCAATTGTGAGTGGAATTTATGGGTTACATATTCAATTTAGTCTTACACTAAACAAGTCTTCATACTGTGTCTTGTAATATAAAAGCATCCACTAAGGAAGATGGAATGGACAAAGCATTTATGAAAAAGTTCAAAAAAATCCTGGACTGTGACTTGTTAGCCTGTTGACAATGAGCTGAGGGGAAGCCTGCAATTCACAAGATCCATATTGGTGCACTGAGGGTCTGGAAATGGAGCTAACCAGTAACTCTAGTGAGCAAAAACAGCCTTGTGAGACTGATGTTTCCTGTATTACTAATATTGCCTGTGTAGCTTTGTTACCTGAGTGTTTGAAAACAGCATTTAACAGATGTTTTCGGTAAGATCACCTGGAGATCTTTCTTATGAAATTCCTTCATACAGACTCCTGCTGACATTTATAGATCAACTTCCTAAGGAAGCTTAAAACTTAGCTATAAAATATTTCCTCTAATTCAGGCCTTTATCATTTAAAATTATGACTTAGCTGTTTGAGTGGTTGCACAGATTTCTGGCAAAGTCAGTTACTTTTTAAGTCAGTTATTAGTAGGACTTATTGTAGTACAAGGCGTATTAGATCTAAATTATGTAGCATGTTTCCTGATTTATGTAGTAGAGCTGAACTGTATTTTGTACTCAAAAGGGATCTTTAATTTTACTGAAATATTTCTGAAAGTGTGTGGGTCAGTGTGTGTGTGTGAGATATATAAAAAACTCAAATGCCACAGGAATTCATCAAGAGCTTGTGTGGATTCCTGAGATGCTTGGGCACTCTGCATGGCAGCTGACTGCCCATCCTGCATGGAACTTAAGCTGGGTAAGTGTGGGGACAGGCAGAGGTAGAAGGATTTGAAACACTATCTTGAGGACATCAGAAGGAAGTTTCCAAGAGTATGCAACTGCCATCTAAGACTCATAAACCACACAGAAGTGGAGGTTCCACTCCTATGTGGTTTAGGAGTTGAATAACACGGGGAGGTGGCTGCCATGTGAAACACCTATCACGCATAGGAGTTGGACATTTAGGAGCTGTGCTAGAGAAGAAGGTGGCTGTTGTACAGAAAATGGTAGGTGTCTATACTAAGGAACAGGAAGGTGGCAGCAACAAGAGAATTTTTGCAGATTTGTGATATATGGATTAATTTAACATCCTGGCAAAAATGTAAATATATTCAGCCATTTGGGAGGTTAAATAACTGCATAATGTCCAGGGCCTTAAGTATTAATTTATGAAACTAGACAAATGTGGTCATCACATGACAGCCTTTGAGCTGGAGAGCTGTCTGATGTGGGACATGAAACAAGGATTCAGAAATTCCTACAGTTGTCAAATGAAACCTACTATAGTTATTTTAATGTTCTTTTTTTATTTTTAGAACAAAAAGTTGAAATGACGTGTGAATGGAATAAGAATCTTTTGGTTCTGCATTTGAAAGACAACCAGTTTGGGACTGAGAATATAATCAGGTTGTAAAATAGTTTCATACTAACTCAAGACTAAAAGTGAAAATGCAGAAACTAATCAAAAACTCCTGCTATGGAGCAAATGTAATAAAGAAAACCTGTAACTATCCCTGAAGGCTTTTGTGTGTTTAATAGGGCTATAAGAAGAAGCTGCTGTATTTTCTCAAGCAAAACATGAAATAAACTTTAAAATTTTACAATTATGTAAATGTCTAAAAGGATAAATGTTCTTCCCATCCCTCTTTCCTCCCCCCAGTCTGGCTCTTTGCTAGCCACTCTTCCCTTCATTGTGACCATCCAAATCAGAGCTATGTAAAGTTTTGTAAATTCTATACTGTGGAATATAACATGAGTGAAAACTCTTTTTAAATTAGAACAGGGTCTTGAACATCTCCGAGCTCCCCTGTTTTCAGTGGGAGTTACAGGTGCTGAGCACCACTAAGAATGAGTCCTTGAATATGCCAGTTGTCTTCATGCAGCTTCATAGCATGTCATGAGCTATAGTCTTTGTCACTGAGACTCACAACTAAAATGGATTTTGAAGGCAGATTACAATAGGATAGGTTTGCAGTCTACAGTCAGAGATAAGACAAGTTTCTTTTTAGCCTTGTTAATCTGGCAAAATCTATAATAACCTACACTGTTTGCAAAGAAGAGAAGATAAGGTGGCATCCATATGTGAAGAGTATTGTTGTTTTGGGTGCCTTGTCTGAGAAGTGCAACCCCGACTGCATTTCAGATTTTTTTTTCTTCTTTTCCATAACATCCTGAACAGTAGTGTGTTATAAAACCACCTGTAATATGCCTGCCAACCTTAAGTTCACCTTACATAAAGGTGTTTTTGTTTTTTCAGGATATGTAATACAGCTGCAAGTTATGGAATGTCTTTTAACATTGTTGACCTACTTGCTACTGTCTTCTGCTTTCTATGGCATGGTGATGTTAGTTGTTAAGCAGCTTGCTATTCAGGCAAACATCTCTCAATAGTTGGAGAAGTTTTTTAATTGAGAAACAAGTCTACTTCTAGATGACATGCAAGAAGTGTATCATTCATAGTCCAGTCTCGGTGCAAATTGACATTAGCAGTAAAGATGAATCATCATTCGTGATTTAACAAAAAACAAGAGTCTTTATATATATGGCATATGAAAGCTAGAAAAATCATCTACATGAAAATATTGAAATGGGAGTCAGGTTTTTATGTCAACATAGCAATTTACAAAGAACAGCCCACAACTATTTTTTTTTCCTTTGGAAAAGTTAGTCTACATCAAAAGCTTGGTATACCAGGTCATGGATTTCCTTTTAAGGCTGTAAATGTAATACAGATACAGTCATCTTGGTGTCTTAGCATGTTTTAATTCGCCATTTCCTTGAATAATTTCATTTAGTTAATATCCCTGTCCTGAAGTCCAAGCAAAATGGGTGAAATTCTGGTTCCATCTGTCAGTTTGTTGCAGTGAAGGTAGGAAGTACCTTTCAAAAAATCCACATGTTTCTAAATAAGAAAAGAATTAAAATGTTCCAGCTTGATTGTGAACCACTTATAACTACTCTCTGGTAACTGTTTTCCAACCAGTTATGCACCCACCTTATAGTAGCTCCATCTAGGATATATTTCCCTGTTTCGTTTATGAGAAGGTCATGCAAGATAGTATCGAAAGTCCTACTACAGTCAAGATATACTACATCTACCACTTCCCTCCATCCACAAGGCTTGTTACCCTGTTGAGAGTGATGGTCGCAATTCCACCCAGCCTTGGAGATACAGAGCTTCTCCTCCACTTTTGGGGGCAATTCCTCATCCCTTGTTTCAAGTTCAACATAATGGTTCTTCATCATCACTGTGGTTGGTGTGTTAAGAGCAGGGGTGGATCACTGCCTGCTACTAGAGGTAAGTAGCAGCCAGTGTCCTCCCTGTGGACAAAGTTGCATCCTCCTCCCCCGGTGGTGTGACAGCAGTCCTCTCTAGGTGGATAGCTTCCTTAACCTTGGAGGCCTCTCTATGAATACTCTCAATGAATTCCTCCTGCGCACAGATGCTTATGAGCCTAGCCACCACCTCCTGTTGCTTTCCCACCTGCTTCCTGAGAGATTCCACCAGCAGACACCTCCTTTCACATTGGACAGTCTCCCCAGCTTGGCTTTCTATGAAAGGGAAATACAGGCCAGAGTATCTACAAATCCACATCTGGGTAGAGGCATCCATGGTCAGGTTCTCTGTCTGGATACAGATGCAGGTGGACGAGACAGGAGCAGCACCAGCACTGGTTATGCAGCCTTTCTTAACCATAGTGATTATATTACGTCTCCCTCCTACAGACTTCCTATCCAACTTCCCTGTTTGCTAGTTACCTTGGATCGCTTAGCCTCTGGCTTTTAATCCCTTCTCTTCTAGGTCAACCCTGCCTCCTTGTTAATCACACAGGGAGAGGGCGGTCACAAGGCTGACTGAGGATGATGAAGGGAACAAAGGCTCAAAACATACCCAGACACTCAATCCCAACTGACACTGTGACTTAAACCAAAAAGAGAGAGAACCAAAAACCAAACAGCCAAACAAGCTCACTCACCCCAAGATTAGTACTCACAGCTTGCTCAGCAGGGAGTTGTCCTTCTCTCGCTCTCAAACTCCCCTGTGTGCTAACATGACCAATAACAGTTGTTAAAGAAGCTTTGTGCATTCTTATGGGAGTTCGTAGCTTTTTGATGAGGAAGGACTGGAGTATACATATTGAAATATTGTATATAGTCTTCTAAATATTATTCCATACCTGCTGTGGAAAGGAAAGTGCCTATGATTATTTTCTACATTGTTTGTAGTCTCATTAAGGGATATTGAGTCAGAGATGAATTTCATATATGTTAATGTGGTGGTGTCTTCATTGTCCCGAGGAATTTTAAACTCAGCACGCAATATAATTTAGAATTTGTAACTCTTAATTTGAGGTATTTGGAAGATTCCTGGGGAGGGAATAATTTTATAGCTCTCAAAAGTTAAATTGCCTCTTGAAATTAAATCTTTGATGTACTTAATTCTCCATTACATTCAGACAGCCCAAGTAAGGGTCATTGATCTGTTTCTGCTGTCACTTACACAAGTGTAAAATTGGCGGAAAACAGATTTGAGATCAGAACTAGGGGCCTTTATTTCCAAGCCTCAACTATATAGGGAAGATCTTAATTAATGAGAATCTTGAGTGGGTAAGGTACTCTTCTTGGTTTTGTTGTTCTATCTTTGTCAATGACCCTTAAGCAAAAGACAAAGGAAAAGATCATTTTCTCTCTTCCCTGCCTACATAATCCAGCATTTTATAGGTATTGTTGTTGTTTTTAGAAGCCTGTTATACAGGAATGCAGTATCTGCTGTTAGTTGTTCAAAAAGCAGCACCCTTCCCTCTGAACTGGAGTATCTGTCCTCACAGTAGAAAAACCAATAAGGTTCGCCAGTTCATGGCACCCTTCTTTTTAAAGGGACACACTGCGATTTTAAATTGATGGTTTAAAAACATACTTTACCTGCTGCAACTGAGATTATTACAACTGAAAATTTGTAATCCAGTTTGTCTCTTTCATGTAGTTTTATTGCCATCCCTTCAGCATGGACAATAAAAACAGATTGGCATATTAGCTTTGTTTCTTGTGCATTGAGAATTTACATACAGTACTGGGGAAATGTAAAATAACATTGTTTTGATTTTAAACATTACATGATTGAAAATCATGAACTCTCATATTAGGGCATGAACTTCTGGAAAAAAATGTAAGCATTAGCCCACAGGTGAGTGTCCCTTTGAGAAGTGGTGAGGCTGAAGGAACTAGAGCAAGCCGCAGTCTTCCCTTTTATTTATTCAGCAACAGTTCTGTATGATTCTATATATTTTTAAAAAACAAGTCACCACTGAGAGGAAGGATGGCCATCTTGGTAAATCTGGATTCAGTTCGTAGCTCTTCCACAGATTTCCTGTTTGACATTGGGGAAGTCACTTAATCTTTCGGGATATATCTACCCTGTGGCTGGGAGTGAGACTCCCAGTGCAGGTAGACAGACTTACGCTACTGGGGCTCGAGCTAGTGTGCTAAAAATAGTGATATGGGTATTGTGGCTCAGGTTCTCAAGCCCATCCAGCCCCCGGGTCCCAACTTGGATGGCTAGCCCAGGTCTCTGCCGGACCCACAATGTCCACGCTGCTATTTTTGGCATGCTCGTGTCAGTCTGTGTATCTGCGAGGCTCATTCCCAGCTGCATATCCTCTTTGCTTCTGTTCCCCATCTAGGAAATGGGTCTAAAGTTTTTTTTCTCCCATTGTTTGGCTTGCCTGTTTAGATTGTAAGCTATTCAAGGCAGGAAGTGTCTTAAACATTGTTGAACACCTAGCACAATGAGACCCTAACCTCATTTGGGGGCCTGTATTTGTATTATGTTAGCATCTAAATAATAATCACAGGAACTAATTTACTTAGCAGTCTTTACAGTTTCCCATCTAGTCACTTTGCTATTTGAATGCTAACAAAGGGCACAGTAGTGTCTGTTTTGGTGTCTCTCCTCAACATGCATATGGATGGTCTCCCTGCCATGCTTCCTCTGTTTATCTTTCTGCAGAAATAGCCCTATAAAGTTTTCAGAACCATAAAGTGACCAGATTAGCAAAATGAAGAAAAAGTGGGACACCTGTCACTCACCTGTGATCATGGGCAGAAAGGATGCTAAGAGTTAGAGCTTTATAAATAAGCAAAACAAAACCCCCTTTAGTTTATATAAACTACTCTTGGGGGAATACTGTACCACTGTGCAAGCTCAGAATTAATATCCGCCGCAGATTTTTCCCCCCACCTGCAGAATAATTGATTCTGACGGGGAGGCAAAGGGAAGCTGTAATTGTACATTTTGCCCGCCATTGACTGATGTGGCATCAGAAGAGAGGGCAGCTGGCTCATGGGCTGGAGCAGCCAGCCATGGAGAGGGAGGGGGCAAAGGCTGCCTTTGTGATAGTTCCCTGTCCGCAGGGCCAGGTGAGGAGGCACAGGATATGGGAGAGTGGGGTGGACAGAATGGGACACATGGGGCTGCTGGGGTGATCACACAGACTCGGGATGTGGGGAGCGGGGGAGGGTGCAGAGACACAAGGGGATGGGGGTGGCTGAGTGGGGGTTCAGGGTCACATAGAGACAAGGGCAGCTATGCCTGGCAGAATGGGGATTGGGGGTGCAGAGACACATGGAGATAGGCAGCTATGTCTGGCGGAGTGAAGATGCAGGGATACATGAGGATTGGGGGAGTTGGGGTGCAGAGCCACATAGGGACAGGGGCAGATATGCCTGGCTGAATGGGAGAGGCTAGGTGTTGGCCAGGGTCTCCACTGGGGAGGCTCCTAAACTACCTAACAATGTCCCCCCTTCCACCCCCAAAAAACCCTGTTCCATACTTCTGCCCACACCCAGCAACCCTCAACGTCCATTCCAAGGCTCCTTCCCAGCAATTCTTCCCTCTCCCTCAGCTTCTCAGTTACCTGACTCCCCCAAGCCTTTGCATTGCTTCCGAGGAGTGCAGGAAATACGGTTCTGTATTGTAGTTTAAATGAATTATTACTCAAAGTTTTGTACTAATACACCTAGTAGGAATCTATTGGTCAAGAAAACATTTTCTGAATCTTTTTTGTTGTCTGCATTGTTACGGACATAGAATCATAGAATATAAGGGTTGGAAGGGACCCCAGAAGGTCATCTAGTCCAACCCCCTGCTCGAAGCAGGACCAATTCCCAGTTAAATCATCAAATACATATACAAATACAAAACACATACTTGCTGACAGGTATTTTGAAATAGATTACAAAAAATAAATGAGCCTGGAGTGATTATACTGTCATTTTGACAAATAAAATATAAAGAATTTTGCAGAATTTTAAAATATTGTGCACAGAAGTTTTAATTTTTGGCATAAAATTTTTAATTTGTTGGTGCAGATCTCCTGGCAGTAATAAACATTGATATACAGTACATCCATTATTTAAAAAATGTTTTGTAACATAAATTTCACAATAAAATTAATAACATGTAATTATTAAATATTCAGCCTAAAATAGAGTAATCCTGTAATACAAAATAATAAATTACAATAAACTGGTCTTTCTCAACTCCCACCACTCTTCTCTCCTCCCCACTCTTCCCCTTCCCAGTCAGGGCCCTGGGGCCTCATTCTGTCCACCCCCGTTGCCCCACTCCCCTCATCCCAGGGGGAGCCTGTTCTCCATGCTGGTCCTTTTCCTCCCCTCCTGGGCTGATGCCGCCACTGCCCAGGTTCCACTCTGCTAGCCTGGATGGTGGCAGCTTTTGCCTGGAAGCGCTGCTGGAGGGAATGGGTTCTCAGGGCCTGCAGCACCTGCACTATTAGGGAGCAGTGTGGATAGCAGTTGAGCAAAAAATGGAAAATAAGGTGTTCTGTATTACGCCTTCAAACTTCTGGAGAAAGAAAGGGACTGTTCTGGGAGGACAGGATGTCTGGTTGTTCTACTGATTCACTGAAAATTATTCACTGATACAAAGGTAGCAGCCAAGAGCTGAATGCTGAATTCCATTTAGCTTGGAACTCAAACTGCCAACAGCAGATAAGCTATATTAGCTGACTCTAGAGTGGCGTCTTATGGCCTGTGCACTTTGACCCCAGTAGCAGTCGTCTGCATGGTTTCCCCCTACAGAACCTCTTGTATTTCTCCCTGCCAAATATGAATTCCTTTGACCTTAATTTCCTAACAATAGCCACTGCAGAAGTAATACTGTTAATACTTAGCGCTCTATACAAGAGCTGTGCCAAACTGGTATGCTGTTAACTTTTCAGGTCTGTAAGGCACAGGTAGGTGTAGCACAGAACACGCACATTACTGTATGCTGAATCATAGCTGCAATACGTCATGGTAGTGCCTTGGGAGTAGGCAGAGGACAGCCCTTCATGACCCAGCCTCCACTGGTTGCAGCAGTAAATACAGTAGAGTAGTCTCATGCTAACTACTCAGGTGCTTTACTTGTGAAATCAGTTGCAAGGTGAAACTGATTAGGATCACCAATAGTCTGACACATTTATTGATGTTTGTGATTTGTTGTGGAGCTCTGAAATGAGACTATTTGACTTCTTTTTGTAGGCTTTATTCTGGCTCTGTCTGTCTAATCTTATTTTTCCCCCCTTCCTCTTGTTTCCCTTATGGTACTTCACTGTTATCAGATGTTGTCACCCCCAGTCTAGAGGAATTTGCATACTAAGGTGTTTCAGAGTAACAGCCGTGTTAGTCTGTATTCGCAAAAAGAAAAGGAGGACTTGTGGCACCTTAGAGACTAACCAATTTATTTGAGCATGAGCTTTCGTGAGCTACATGTATGCATCCGATGAAGTGAGCTGTAGCTCACGAAAGCTCATGCTCAGATAAATTGGTTAGTCTCTAAGGTGCCACAAGTCCTCCTTTTCTTTTCACTGTGGAAAGTGTACACTTTCCACAGTATGCTTCCGATGAAGTGAGCTGTAGCTCACGAAAGCTTATGCTCAAATAAATTGGTTAGTCTCTAAGATGCCACAAGTACTCCTTTTCTTCATACTAACGTGGAGTTCTTAGGACTTCTGTGATAGCCAGATGTTCTGTTCACTAGAGTGGTCAGCTGGCTTCTCCCATCAGACTTTTTTTAGAACTACTTTCATGGATATAACAAGCTCACCAGTGCCAATACTAGGCATAGTAATATATATTCAACTCTAGTATTACAGCCTTTTCCTTTCCTTCCTCCCACCTCCTTCTGGTTCATCTTCAGAAGGGGAAGAAGTAAAATAGTTTTAAAGAAATATTTCATTCCCCTAAAATGTAGATTGCAGTAAGTTTTATACGCAGGTGTGCTCAGAACTGCATTTCTTTTGAACTTCAGTTTCTTTTCATTCTCCAGTTTGCCTGGAGTACACAGATATGAATGAAATTTTGGCTTGTTTGTACAATGAAGGCAGTAACCTTATTTGGAATTAAAGCCTTTGGAAAACATTGTATGTGCTAAGAAGCAGTGAGTGCCTAAGGGTTTGTCTACACTGGCACTTTACAGTGCTGCAACTTTCTCTCTCAGTAGTGTGAAAAGACACACACACACACACACACACACACACACCCTGCCCCGAGCCCTGCAAGTTTCATGGCTGTAAAGAGCCAGTGTAGACAGCGCACCAGCACTGGTAGCCCCTCATGGAGGTGTTGTGTTTTTCTTGTTTGGTTTTTTTTATAGTGCTGGGAGAGCTCTCTCCCAGCACTATGCCGTGACTACAAAAGCCATGTTAAAGCGCTACTAGTGAAGACAAGCCCTAAGTCTAGACTGTATTTAGCATAAACACTAACTAGAGGTCACTGTATTATTGTGTCCATAATTAATGTGCTTCAAGGAACGTGTGAAACAGATTCATCTGCAAGGTGGTAAGGAAGTCAGCACCCCATGCCTCTTATGAGTTAGGCTTATTAATAAACAGATCAAAGTTCTGTATCATTTAGAAGAGATGTGAAAGAGTGAATAGTGGCCTTAAAGATGGATCTATAGAAAGCATTCCATATGTAAGGGGCAATGTCAATGAAAGCATGATGTTGAACAGAGATTAAGGTAAAGCAAAACTATTTAACTTCTGATTTAGATTACTTACAATACAGTGCTTGAGGCAGTGTTGTTGAATGGTTGAGTAGACAATTAGAAGTTAGGAATTCCTGGATTCTGTTACCACCTGTGTCTTAGACTAGCTGTGACCTCAAATTCTAAATTCTTCATTGACATGACAAGCTATAAAAGTCTTGCAAAAGTGATTACATTAACCCTGTGTTTGTCAGGCTTAATGTTTGGAAAAGGGCTGTGAGATCCTTAGTAAAAAGAGTTTTCGGGAAGCACATGCGTTATGAAAAATTAAGCTTATTTTTTATCACAAATTGGGCTTTAAGTTTTGATGTTTTAATGATTAATTTAGGGTGTTTCAGTGTCTCCAGATAAATAGCAACTAATTGCAATATAAATACTGTCTTCCTCTGTATCTGCATTCAGAGAGCTATAGAATATAATAAAAACAATTCAAAAGGACACAGTTTACTTAAATCACATTGCTATTCGAAAGGTTAAACCTAATAAGATTACTAGGAATAGCTGAAAAATTAGTTGAAAACTATGTATATTTAAAACATTCTGTTATAGTGAGTTCAGTTTCTCTCATTTAAAAAAATCCTTTATAAAATATATATTAACCCTAGACGGGAACAAAACTCCCCCATTAAAACAATTTCTAAAGTACTATAACCACCATATAAAATTTAAAACAGATAAAAACAACAGTCTGTGTATACAAGATCTTTGTCTCATTTAAAGAAAACCTATTACAGGTATATTATAGCTTGAATTTTGAGCAGCTGCAGGGTGTTCTTATGTAAGTCTCTGTAGCCTTTGATGGTTTGTATATAAGCTGTAACTGCATGTTTAATATTGTGGGAAAATTATAGCAACATTGTTTCGGATTGGATTTTTGCGGATCTGGGAATCTATGTGCCTCTCTAAACTTCTGCTGTTTGAAATTATCATGAGTGGCAGACATGAAGGGAAGCCCACGAGGGTCTTAAACTAACCCCAACATGACTCTGCACAGTTGCCTGGTGGTGTCTGACCAAGAAGAGTGTTGTCACTTGGCCACATACTAAACACAAAGCAAACCTGTAATGGGTGATTACCTTTTAGCTTAATGTTGCTAACCCTTAAAAAGAAGACTGCTTGTAGCAGTTGTGAAGCAGAAAGTGGTATCTTTTTTCAAAAGGGGTTTTGTATGTGTGCACAGTATCCTGAGACTCACTCATCCTCTCCCCCTTCCTCTCCTTTCCATTGCATCTGGGTGGGATGCTGCATAAACATCGTAAAGCAGACTGTTAGAACAAAATATTGTTTGTTTCTTTACATTGCAACTGTGCATAAATTGAAATTATTCATGCTGGATTTAGCAGATAGGTGCCAGATGTTATAGGTGGCAGATGGTATTAATATTTTTGAGCCCAACTATTTTGTGCTGTAATTATTTCATACCTGCAGAAACCACTTTACCGGTGAATGAACTCAAGACAGTGATGGCTCTGAGTCAGCAAATTGGGAGTGGGAGGCTGAAAAAGTGCTATCCTTTTTAATATGAATTTGCTGGTAGCATTACTAGTGAATACATCCAGTTCCTTCCACAAGAAAAAGCCACTTTGCAAACATGGTCTGTTCCAGATTGTAAACTGGTGTGTGTGGGTTTAGAATTCTCAGTGTTGTTGTTGGTGATCCCTCAAGGTTGAGGATGATCTCTTTCACAGGTTTTATTTTGTATGGGTCCTTTGGTGATTGAGGAGTCTGATCCTAGAGCTGCAGGCTCATTGGCAGAAGTTGCAGGTGGTATTGGAAGTCAGGGTTTGACCATGATTCCTGTGTGACAGTCGTCTGTCCTTTCTTTTCTGGCATTTTTCTGCGACCAGGGCAAGTTGATTTCCATCAAAAATGGACGTTTCTTCTCTGACAAGTCTTTGCCAGTTATTCCTATCTTGGGCTACCATCTCCCAGTGTGTGGTGTCGATGCCACATCCCTTGATGTTTATCTTGAGGATGTCTTTAAAGCGTTTCTTTTGGGCTCCGCGTTTCCTTTCTCCTTTGGTGAGCTGAGGATACAGCAGTTGTTTTGGTAAGCATACATCAGGTATGCACACACAGTGCCCACTCCACCTCAGCTAGTGCTGGATAATCAGGGCCACAACTCTGAAGATGTTGGCCTTTGTGAGGACACTGACAGTGTGGCGATCCTCCCACTTTATGTTGAGGATCATCTGAAGACAGTGCTGGTGCTTGGTGTCTCAGGTTTTTCAGGTGTTTTCTATAGGTCACCCAAGTCTCACAGCTGTAGAGGAGAGTTGGGATTACCGCTGCTTTATAAACTAAAAGACTTGTATGTGTTCTGATGTTGTGATTGTTGAACACCCACCTGATGAGACAGTCTCCCAGAGGCAAGGCCGGCACAGTGGATTCTGTGCTGAATCTCTATATCTGTCTGCCCTGTGAGAGATGGCTGCCAAGATAGGCAAAGTATTCTACATTTTCTAGTTCTTCTTTATTGATGTAGGTCTTCCTTGCTGGGTCTGATGATTGACCGGGAGCTGGCTGGCGGAGAACTTTTGTTTTGCCGATGTTCAGCGTTAGCCCATGAGTTTTGTAAGCTTCAGAGAAGCAATTAAGAGCAGTTTGTAGATCCTCCTTTGTGTGTGCAACTACAGAACAATCCTCTGTGTACTGGAGTTCGATTATTGTTGCCAATATCACTTTCTTTCTGTCACGGAGATGAGAAAGGTTGAAGAGGTTGCCGTCAGTCTGATATTGGATGCCAATGCCCTGTGGTAGACAGTCTTGGGTTAACGTTTTCATAGCTGCTAACAAAATGGAAAAAAGGTGGGTACTAGTACACAACCTTGTTTTACGCCAGTTCGGATGACAATGGGCTCAGAGGCAGAGCCACTGCACAGGATGGAGGCAGTCATCTCGTCGTGGAGTCCTCTTACAGTGATGGTAAATTTGCTTGGGCAGCCAGACGTTGACATGATTTTCCACAGAGTTAATGGCTTGCATATGTAGTATAACTATTGAATCTGGAAAGAGTTGCACGGTCTACTTTTCTGTTACAGGTGGGATAGACTCATCTGCAAATAAAATGGTGATTATTTCTCATGGACTGTTGGGAGTGTTCAGTAAATTAGATTAGCACCTGTAAATGCTTTCTCTGGAGGGGTGTAGTCCAATGGTTATAATTTATTCAGTGGCAGTTTTTAACTGTGTGCCAGTTTTTAACTGTGAAGGATCAACATTTAAAACAAAACAAAAAAATTCAACCCTTTCCTAGAGGGCCGGATTAACCTTTTGTGGGCCTGGCACCAGACATATTTGTGGGGCTCCACATGGGGACAGTGGAGCATGGCATGGGAAGGTCGATCCCCGGAGCAAGGGCAGGCCAGGGGCAATGGGACAAGGAATGGCAGGGGTGGCCCCGTTCAGCCCAGGCCAGCGTGAGGGTATTGTTTGCAAACCGGCAGTCATTAGACACACACTGGCCCACCAGGCCTTGTGCTGCCAGCATGTCCCTTCCCCTCGGGGGTGGGCCCATGCCGTGCCACACAGCCCCCGTGCCTAACATCCCTGATTCCCTATGCCCAGTGCCCCCCCAGACCTGCCATGGCCAGTGCGCACCCCTCATAGATTCTCCCCCCTACAAATTCACAGTGCCCTCCACCCCACCACACCTGCCCAATGCCCCTCCGCCTACAGCCCCACCACAACTACACAGTACCCGCCCCAACTACAGTGCCCCACACAGACCCTCCACTAGCACCCCAACACACACAGATTTCCCCAACCCCTCAGTGCTCTTCCCCACAGCCCCATCACCACAACTACACAGTGCCCCACAGACCCCCCCCCACTGCCTAGCACCCCAAAACACACAAACCTCCCACTCTGCCCCCCAGCGGTACTCATTGGCCCTGCTGAGGCAGCGCAGAGCAGGGATTCCCCCCTCCCAGCACAGTGCTAGGGGGTAGGACAGCTGAAGCTCAGGACCACAGAGTGGCTGCGTCTCCATCCCCTGGGGCTCTACCCAGCCCTGCCCACCTGGCGCTGGTAGTGCCCATGGCTGAGAGGAGGAGTTTCCTTGCAGGGGTGGGGTGGGGAGCTGCTGACTTCCCCAGCCTGCCGCTTCTGCAGAGCAGCAGGGAGAGGTGGGCCCCACCCCCGGGGAGCCTGAGACAGATGGTCACACGGGAGGAGTGGGCCAGGTCAGGCCAGGGCCCCTTTTGAGCGTCAGCCCGGTGCCATTGTAAACCTGGTACTGCTTTTCTACTGTAAGGCACGGTGTCCTAAACTTTCCTCTTTCCCTGTTAGTTTGTGGATCCCAAGCATCAAACTACTTCCAGCAATGCTGTATGGGTTTGTTTTTTTTCTTTTTCTTTAACTGCACTATGAAGGCTGCCATTGGGTGTTTTATGGAGGCTGGGGAAATACAGCTCACAGTTCTGCTGAGAACAGGGTTTTTATCTGGTAGATCATCTTACTGCTACCAAGGTTGGTATTAAATAAATTAGTGGCTTGGTGGTTTATAGATAGCAATAGAGTGCTCTAAGCATTTGGAATTGTGAGCTCAAATTGGTTTGTGAGGCTTTTTTCAATAGGTTTCTACTGACTCCAAACTTTTATCCTCTTGATTTGGAAAAAAAATAAAAATAAAATATTCTAGGCTTTCTGGCTGCAGAGGTAACCCTTTAAATGTAATGGAGTTGTGGAAAGTGCCGTTCAGACAATTTTCAGTAAGGCCTGGTCTACACTAGGGGCGGGGATTGATCTAAGATACGCAACTTCAGCTACAAGAATAGCGTAGCTGAAGTTGACGTATCTTAGATCGACTTAGAATCACTTACTTCGCGTCCTCGTGGCGCGGGGTCGACGGCTGCCGCTCCCCCGTCGACTCCGCTTCTGCCTCTCACCATGGTGGAGTTCCGGAGTTGACGGCAGAGCCATCAGGGATCAATTTATCGCGTCTACACTAGACACGATAAATCGATCCCTGATAGATCGATCCCTACCCGCCGATCCAGCGGATACTGTAGACATACCCTTAGAATGTATCATTTATGCATTGTTTGTCTTAGTCATTGTGCCATATATCTGTTGACATCCAGTGCTTACAGTTTTAAACTATCAAACAACTTGCAACAGTTTGAGCCTATGCTGAAACAGCACAAACAATTCTGGGATGTGGAATCAAAGGAGAGAGAAGTGGGTGTGTGATAGTACCCACAGCTTTCTGGTGTTCATTCACTGAGTCACATCACAGTTGTAAGTCTTCGAGTTCTATTTTTAAACTCCCTGGAAGGTTTATCTTGCCTCAAAATGTTCCTGGTTCTCCAGGGAATGCAACAACCACACTGTCCCCAAACAGCCCAACTTCAATTACTTATCCTTCATATTGCTGTGGTCCAGGCACACCATGTTTCTTCTTGTGAACAAGGATCACGGCCATGACTCAATGTTCCTTTTTAGAGGCCTACTTAGGCTGAACTGTCAACCTCTCCCTCTAAGATTTCACAGATGGTAGTTCCTCTAGCAGTATGACAGGTGCTTTCCTTCACTTCCAAAGAAACTCAACGCATTTTCCCACTTGCACGGGCCTGGGAAGAGCATGACAAGTTCATAGTTACTAGTTGGGTTTTTGTGTACATTCATTGTTAAGGCTGCGAGTTTATCATGGAAGTAAAGGAAGTCATGGATTCCGTGACTTCTGCAGTGGCCGGCGCACCTGGCAGCGACATCCCCCTCGCTCAGCTGCTAGGTGGAAGCGTGGCCAGGCAGCTTTGCATGCTTCCTCTGCCCAGAACGCTGTCTTCACAGCTCCCATTGGCCGGGAACCATGGCCAATGGGAGCTGTGGGACCGGTGCCTGCAGGCGGAGGCAGCGTGCAGAGCTGCCTGGCCATGCCTCTGCCTAGCAGCTGAATGAGGGGGGTGTCACCATTTCCTGGGAGCCCCACAGATAAGCACTGGCCAGAGCCCGCATCACCCAGTCCTGTGTCCCTACCCCCTCCCATATCCAAACTCTGCTGCTGTTGTGGGGGAGGTGCGGAGCCAGGGAGGGAGCCTGCCAGCCCTGCCAACCTCCCCCACGTCAGCACCAGCAGGGGTCCCGGGCTGTGTGCCACCACCCACGCCCCCCTCAGCACTGGTGGGGGTCCTGGGCTGCATGCCGTTGCCCACGTGGCCCCCACACCCCAGCAGCCAGGCCGGCCTCCCCCAGCACCTGCGGGGCCCCTGGACAGCCCACACCCAAGTTTTATTCATTGGTATTTTTAGTAAAAGTCATGGACAGGTCGCAAGCCGTGAATTTTTGTTTACTGCCCGTGACCTGTCCGTGACTTTTACTAAAAATACCTGTGACTAAAACATAGCCTTAATCATTGTTAGTGCCACTGTATCTTGAACCTTATCATATTAAACATTACTTTTATTTATTTTGACCAAGGAGTGTGGGTGACATTCCTTGTGACAAAACAGTGAACCAACCCTGTAGCTACGGTGTGCGTATCATGAGTCACTGCCTTGGAAGAACTTATGTACTGTTTTTTTCAAGAAGGGTTAGTACAATGGATGTGGATTCATGCACTGATGCTGAATGCCCTATGCAGATGAAAAACAAGTCTTGGGTTGTGTGTGATTAACCAAGATTGCTTATTGCAATGGAAAATTTCTTTCTCAATTGCAGCTTGATATGATGGAACAGAAAGCTGAATTGGTATCAGTAGTCATGCAGGTTATTGCAAAGCATGCCAACTGAGTGTTGCTTATCTGCTGTTATTGGTCACGGAAAAGAGAATATAAATAGGAAGGTATGAAGTTGGTAAGAATGGCAAGATTATCTTCTTCTTTCCCACCTTGTCCCATTTGCTGAGTGTTACTGGTATCTTATGTACCATTACCTGGGGCCTTATCAATTCCATGAAGAGGTTTTAATTCAGGATAATTGCTGCCATAATTTGGGATTCCCCAGAGGGGTTCATATGTCTTCACATATTGAAAATTACACTTTCAGTTTTCACAATAATAGGCTTCCAAAATGCACTTCTTTTTTCTAACAGTATATATGATTGTATAGCCAAATGGTTTCTAATAGGGTGTGGTAATTACCTAATGTTGGACTGATGTATGTCATCCCTCTTTTTTTAAAAGAAATGTGATTGTCTGATTTTTATCACATGCCAACCAAATTCTGTCTGACCTTTGCTCTGATCTTGAAAAATGAGATTTCTCTGCAACCTTCTCATTTCTGTATAGTAAAGAGTTGTTTGAAAGCAGGACCATTGTCAAGGCTGAAAACTGATAGTCCTCATTCTTTGCTAGGAATTTTTGTTTCTGTGACTTGGCTTTTGCAGTCGTAAACTACATTTGTTCCCATTAGCAACAGAGTTGTTGGTCATTGAACTTTAACAAAACAAAATATATTTTATAATTACTTTAGCTGGCTTATTCCTTGTTTCTTAATTCATTTAACTGATTTTATGTCAGTGTAGTGAGCTCATTACATAATGGTATGTCTGGAACAGCCTATAGTCAAATAAGCATCATTCTCTACTTACAGACAAAAGGCCTTCTGTGTTGTGCCTAGATACCATGGTGACTTGTACCTTTATACATATTTAGGTAAGTAGACTTGAGCTGTATTGTGCCCTTATGTGCATTTAAACTGTAGGCCCTTAAGGCAAGAGGGTCCATTATTTTGTGAATCATCCAACTTACTGTAAAGCATTCTGCACACCATAAAGAACTGCATGCACCTGTGGCACTATAAAGAATACAGCAAGACTAAGGAGTTAAATGGTGGGGAGAAAAAGATATATCAAGAATGAATGGCTGAGAGTTTAAAGCCAGACAAATTCAAATGGGAAGTAAAGCAAAAATTTGGAATAGTAAAGATGGAAAATACCATTGGAGCAAACTACCAAGGGGCAGGGTGGATTCTCCATCTGTTATGTCTTGAAATCAAGACTGGATGTCCTTCTGGAAGATGAATGTTTTAATGAAATGTGGTGTTGGACTGAATAGAGGGGCAACCAAGTGAAATTCAGAACCCTGTGTTGTACAGGAGATCAGACTAAATGAGGGTCCCTTGTGACCTTAAAATGAGAGAGTGGGTATTCATTCATCTGGCACTTGGATATCAGCATGATGGGGGCAGTATAGTGATACATTTCAGTGGTAAAGGATATAATGATTTGATGCATTTTAGGCGATCTGGATTTGTCTTTATCTCCTGTTCTAGTAATCTCATACTGCTGCTCATCACAGTAGCATCTAAGCGCTACTTATACAGGCTACTCAATGATTGAGTTTGGTAGCTTTCTTGTAATCTCCATTTGTGTATATTCCAAAACCACTACACAGGCTGGCATGATTGTTAATGCAGGACTATTGGATTGATATGGGGAAAGCTGTGAAGAATTGCACCGTGTCTGTCTGCTCTAACAGTTAATTCACTGTCATGAGCTTGAAAAATATAGTCTATTTACCCTTCTACTATTACTTAATCCAGGGCGGGCAGACTTTTTGGCCTGAGGGCCGCATTGGGTTTCTGAAATTGTTATTTCAGCCAGGCGTGGCTGACTTCTGCCCCATCCAACCCCCCCTGCTTCCTGTCAGCCCCCTGGGAGCCCTGCCCCATCCACCACCACCACCCCGCTCTCTGTCCCCTGACCGCCCCCGGACCCCCCACCACTAACTGCCCTCCGCCACCCCATCCAACCCTTCCTCTCATTCCTGACTGCCCCCCGGGACCCCATATTCAGCCTTCTCCCTGACCCCCCCCGGACCCCCCTACCTCTAACTTCCCCCCGCCGCCCCATCCAACCCCTCTCCTTTCTGACTCTCTCCCTCCTCCCCCCCCGGGACCCCTGCCCCATGCAACCACCCCTTCTCCCTTTCTTCCTTTCTTCTGACAAACCCCAAACTTAAATCCCATTGAAATCCAAATGCTTTTGTGTCATCCTGGCCCGAGAGTACAGCCTTCATTGAAAACGCAGGTGGTGCAGTAGCACTGTTAATTACTCAGCATTTTCGGTCAAGACGACTAGCACACTTCTCAATGCAATTATTGCCTAATCAAGGGCCTCTTGTAGATTTTAATTGAATTGCTATGCACCTACATACTGTACTGATCTAAGATATTGAACACACCTAAGCAATAGACTTTACTCTTCAATGTATCTAAACTGCACTTTAAACAAATTACAGTAGTTAATCTTGAATACAGTTGCCTTTCTCTTGGTTTTCCCAAGATTTTGAAATGAAGCCCATTAAGAGCTTTGTAAAATCAGGGTTCCACTTCTACTTAGCAGGTGTGTTGTGAGGATTAATGTATGTTCAGTGTTTTGAAAACTTACTCAGCTTTTTGCATAGTGCTTTAAGATAGTAGGCTACCTTTAGGCCAGGCGTACTTCATTGTAAATTACTAGTAAGTATATGTGGTTTCCAGACTGAGGTTAACCCAGCTGGTTTACTCTACGATGAAAATGACATGCATTGTTTGTATATGGCATACAGCAATACCAGTATGTATATTTAATTGTAAATTCATTCATTGATATCTCAGATATGTACTGAGAGACTTCACACTTTAGTTGAAGGGGCTGTTTGTTGAATCTTTCACAAAGGCATCCTTTCTACCAAGTGTTTTTAAATCATTGGAGTCAAATAGGTGTTAAGCAAAAAATAATGCTTTAAATATTTTGTCTAAAAACCCAATCCTCTTTCAGTGGATAGAGCATTGGGACTCAGTTCTATTGCTGACTGCCATTGGCTTGCCTGGTGACCTTAGACAAGGCACATCACTCCTCTGTGCCTTCATTTTCCTCTCAGTAAAATGAGGATAGCTGCCTCCTTTGGTGAAATGTGTTGAGATCTATGAATGAAAGGTGCTAAGAGCTAGGTGATGTACTAATTTCTAATGAACTCTTTTTTAAAAAAGAAGAAAATCTCTTTGATGTTGATGTTGACAGCCTTTCAAGCCAACTTTTATACATCCTAGTTTTAAACTCTTATCTTTCCCTTCCCCCTCTTCTGTGTGTGTGTTTTATCCCTTTTTTTCCCCGTTTCAACACTGGCTACAACTGATTTTTTTTGTTTTGTTTTAATGCTGTGTTTTGTTTGGAGAAGCAATATTTTCCATTAGTCCTGTAGAACAATTAATGGAAACTTGTGTGTTTGAATTGCACAGCCCAACTCTTCCTCTGGCAGCATTCAGTCATTAAATTGCTAATGTGAAAATTAAAGTTCAAGGGGAAAAAATGAAGTCGGGGGTGAGGAGGCAGGATGACTCTGCAGCACTCATTTTACTGCCCATGCTGTTGAAAACAATCATTTTCTGAACTTTTCTGTTTGGAAAAAAAAATCTGATTAATTTTCTCCTCCTCCCCCCCCCCCCATTCTTTAGAGCCTCAACTTCCAGTCTGTCACATCAACTGTGCTAGTCGTGCATTAATGTTAATGTTGGATTGTCTGTTTAGGAGTAAAATACATGGCTGTTTTTCCTTTGGTTTAAAATTCGAGTGTTTACATAATG
This sequence comes from Caretta caretta, assembly GCF_965140235.1. Taxonomy (NCBI): domain Eukaryota; kingdom Metazoa; phylum Chordata; order Testudines; family Cheloniidae; genus Caretta; species Caretta caretta. Next base: position 8,910,599 of record NC_134208.1, on the reverse strand, counting down.
TGCTAGATTAACATTGGAAACTTGACGTCCTCTCTCAGTGGAACCAGCAGAGCAGCAAAAGTGCTTCTTCGAGTGCTAGTCCATATACGTGTTCCATATTAGGAGACTGAACCTCCAGTACTCTTGAGTTGGAAAATTTTCCAGTCAGCAATATCTAATCAGGATGGTTCATGTGCCCTTCTTGTCCTTGTGCATATTGCATGGGTATAAAGGGCAGAATCACCCCACCACATCCAGTTCCTTCTCTACCGCTTGTGGTACATGTCAGAGCAAATCTCTTTTCTCCAGTGATTACTTAGACGTTTCAAGTATTTAGGTAGGTCTTCACCACCCTTAGAGAAGAAGGGCTCTTCTCTCTCTGTGGTTGTCAGTGGTGCCAGCTGCCATGGCTGACCTAAGCATATTCCCAGTTTTTAAGAACGTCCTGTCTTGTTTGGGAGTAACAGCAAAGCTGTCTGTTTAGCCTCAGCGAAGGACATGTCCCTGAGCACTCTGAAATGTGCAAGTCCTACTCAAAACAGACTTGGTGCTTAAGAGAGGTGTGGCTGAGGGCTTTCCTTATGGAGCAGGTGATGGGGCCAGTCTCTGAACCAAGACTCTAGGTGTATAGGCCCTTGGAAGACTGAAGGCTATCGAACTGGCTGAAGAGCGCCTCAGGCGGGCACTTTCTTCATCTGGACAGCATAGAGAGAGATTTGTTTTGACCTCAAGTCCTCAAAGGAGAAAAGGTGAAAATCACCCTTTCCAGATCTGACTTTGAGGCTGCATAAGTCCACCAGACAGTCGGACATTAAAGGTACTTCAAAACTTAGAAAAAGTTCTCTGAGCACTGGATACCCACTGAGGCGGTATGGAATGTGCTACACAAACTCATTATTTTACATTCATCAGTACTGGGATGCATAGTGACTTAGCATAACTGTTCTCTGTTTACTACATGATCGGAGACCACCTAGACAGGGTGACGTGTCTCCCCTGGCAGTCTTCCAGTCATGACTGTTGAAGCACCTGTGCAGAGTGTGACAAAGGAAGTTCCATACAGCCCCAGTTAGCTCTCAAGTACTGTAATCACCAGTGCCTCCATGTTTAGATGAGGGGCTCATGTGGGCAGCCTGGAGGCTCTGGGTCTTTGGTCCGTTACAGGAAGGTCCTCTCAAATCAATGCTCTAGAACTCAGGGCCATATACAGATCATGTGTAGCCTTCCTTCTGGACATTTGCGTCTGGTCAGTATTGGTAATATCAGATAACATGGCAGCAGTCTTTTATTTAAACAGATAGGGAGGGGCCCAGTCATAGGCCTTGTGGCAAGAGGCCATCCAACTCTCGGATTTCCTCTTACAGTACGCTACTTTGTCCGCAATCCATCTCCCCATGGTGGACAATATAAAGGTAGATGGCCAGAACAGGCATTTCTGCAACAATCATGAGTGGTTACTTCACATGGGGGACCTTCAGTACCTGTTCCAGCATTGGGAAGGCTCCCTACATGGACCTTATCATGACAGTAGAGAACAAAAAGTGTCACCGCTTCTGCTTGTGGGGAGATCCCCTGGATAGGCTCTCTTCCTGACATTTTTCTCTTCCTATGGACAGACAGCCTGTTGTGTGTGTTCCCTCCCATCTCTGCCTGCTGCCCAAGGTTCTGTGAAAGATCAAGTGTGAAAAAGCCAGAGTAATCCTCATAGCCCTGGCATGGTTGGGACAAATGTCGTTCAGGGACTACCACCAGTCTTACCACCCTTTATCTGCGATGGGGGTCTCAGCCTTACACCTGAACCTGATTTCCCTCCACCTGACACTATGAGTGCTCTCTGGTTGACGACAGTGCAGTTGGCCTTCAGGGAAATTTCCACTAGGTCCACCTCTCTAAATGGACATGGTTTACAATCTGGGTCCAACAGCATCAGGCAACCCCCATGTGTTCTGGAATACAAGAAATTATGGACTACATGTTACATCTGAAGCAGTCCAGTCTCTCATTAAACTCACCCCAGGTTCACTTGGCGGCCATATCTCTGATTCACCCAATCCTTAAGCGATCTTAAGTCTTCTCCCACCCCATGGCAAAGAGGTTCTTGAAAAGCATCTCAAGACTGTACCCACCAGTGGGGGATCTGGCCCGAACATGGAACCTTATTCTCTCAAAGCTAATGGATGCCTCTTTCAAACCTATGGCTACATGCTCCTTACCCTACTTCTTAATGAAAGTGGGCCTTCCTCTTGGGAATCTTCTCTGTCAGGGGACTGCAGGCCCTGATGGGAGAGCCACCTTATACTGTTGTTCAGAAAGACAATCTATCCATGAGTTCGCATCCCAGATGTCTGCCCAAGTTGATGTCGAATTCCATATTAATGAAGACATCCACTGGTGTTCTTTCCCAAACATCTCATTGACAAAGCAGAGCAAAAACTCCATAATCTGGATGTATGCAGAGCCATATTGTTCAATCTGGACAGGACAAAATCCTCCTGGAAATTGACCAGGCTGTTTCTGGTTTATGCAGAAACAGTCAAAGGGTCTACATAGGGAACATCAAACTGAATTGCCCAGTGAATCAGGTCCTGAGACTGGTAAGAGGGCATTTAGTTTCCTGACAGAGTGTGCACTCACTTCACCACAGCATAATCTGCCTCTGTGGCCTCTCTAGCAAACCTCCCAATTCAGTGTATAATTGTACAGCAGCAACCTGTTCGTCCATCCATAACACATTCACAAAGCACTATGCGTGGGTACAGGGAGCCAGGAATGTTGTAAGATTTAGAAGATTTGTGTTGCAATTCATATTTAGAGGCTCCTTGTGTCCACCCCTGCAAAGACGACTGCAAGGGAGTCAACTACTGTGACATATGTATGAGGACCAGTGCTCAAGGAAGAAAGTGGTTACTGATCTGTACAGTAACTGCCATCCCCATTACTTTGGAGTCCTGATGTCATTGGCTTTCGTGATAGCAAAGGAACTGTGTGTGATCGGCAGGCTCTGCCTTTTATATCTTTGCCAAGTGCACGAGGAAGGGAAGGGTGCATGAGCTGCCCAGTAGATACTGCTGACTAGAAAATGCTTTGGCATATGCACACTGGAAAATGCATTCACCTAATGCGTAATCGAATACATATTCCACAATGCAAAGAACATCAGTTGCTCACAGGTAACTAACCTCTTTATGCCTTCCCCACATTGCCCCAATAGTATGTCTCAACTGGAGGAAGACCACTTGCAGGTGAGTGCTAGTTTAGTGTCTACCCTTTCAGTCTTTAGTCTAGCTGTGGTGGTGGATTTCCATGATATGCGTCTTATAAAAACTGAATTGTGACCATCAACTCCAATGAACGTGGCCAGTCAATCACTGACAGATAGGAGCTACTCTTGATCACTACCCACCTTAGATGAATGATACCTGGTGATCTTGAGGGGACATTGCTAATCTTTAAATTATCCATTCTACTCAAAATCATGGTTGAAAATGTTGCATAGGCTCTTGTTTGCCTTGTTTGCTTTTAAAGAAGCCAGATATGAAATTATGGATTAGACTTTCAGATACCAAGTGATAAATAGTAAATAAAAGAGGTTTTTAAGGCCCGGCTTGACAAAGCCCTGGCTGGGATGACTTAGTTGGGCATTGGTCCTGCTCTGAGCAGGGGATTGGACTAGATGACCTCCTGAGGTCTCTTCCAACCCTCATCTACTATGATTCTATGAAATGCCATAGAAATGAGGTGTTTTAATGTGTCCTGTTGATGTAGCATTAAATGACATAACTGAACATTCAACACCTGCTGCATAGACTAGTTTAGTCAGTTGCACAGGTGAATGCTTAGGGATTTTATTAGCCACACTGTGCAGGTTACAATAATTGGACATCTTGTCTGTTTTGTCATTTTTGCTGCAGAACACTGATGGGTTTAAAGTAACATTGTCAAGTTATTAGGGCACAAAATTGACTTACCTAAAAAGCTGTCACATATTATATGCTACCTTGTTCATCTGACTATTTCCTGATGTGGCATTAAAAAAAAATCAGTGTTCCATTTGCATGTGTGTTCTTATTTGCATGTAATTCAAACATGAAATATTCCATACATCTGGAATAGTGCAAGTGAATGGCATTATGTAGGACCTACAAGAAGTTAATCATGCTTCAATAAGTGATTTGGAAACCTGAGCAATGCTTGTTCTGTACAGTCATTTTATTTTCATGGCTTTGGAATTACATGATGACTTCCACTCATGATGGAAAACATAGAAAACTATGTGAAACTGAATTTTAACAGGGGAGTAGCAACCAGTTGGTCTTAGTTCAAAATATTGCGGGTTATTCATTCTGTTTTTAAATCCTGGTATTAATCTGCCTAATTTCTAGTCTGCGGTCCTTTCTAAAAATAATTCTGTTTGCCCTTTCTTCTTTGTGTTTGATTTAAAACCTCAATGAGCTCAGCCTGAATGGCATGGTGATTATGTGACACAATTGCTCCCTGCAATGACCTTGTCACCAAGGTTCTCCTTGATGCCCTTGTGAAGAGGCTCTCTCTTGTTAAAGGTGTGTGTATATGTGAGGAAGTGTTTGTCTTCTGTGTCACAGATGCTGTTCTTCTTTAAAGGGAAACTAATGATGTTTTGGTGGGCGAGAACTCTTGTACTATAGATCCCCATATTGGAAGCACTTTTAATGAAAGACTGTTGGATTTTATTTTCTTCTTGAGGTCATTTTGGTGCTAAACGCTTTAGGCTTAAAACTGGGCCCACGTTCAAAGTGAAACTGACATTTCTTTAAAGCAAATCACATTCTGCTAAAGCTCAAGTTTGCTTAACTTTATTTTAAAGATCAGATGTTAAAAATGTAGTGAAGTTCCCCATATTCCCCTTTTCTCTTATGTGCTTTAACAGCCAGAACTTTATCAGCTATATTTAGTTCCTCATTGTTGCTTGCTTTTTTGTGGAAGTCTGATAATATTTAACATGTGTTAAGTGTTTTAATCAAAGTAGAAACCAGATTGCTCCAAGACTGGAGTGGGTTGGGGCACAGAGGAGGACATGTCTTATTGCACCCACTGTATTCTTTGGTGGCCTGGGTTCCTGGGAAGCATCTGTGAGCTAGCTGCTCCTCTTGCAATATGAACATCATCCTGGAGCTCTAGATGACTTGCATTGTCTATTCTCATTGCTCACCTCTATATTAGCTTTTTTCCTTCAGACTTTCCACGGTTGTATTACCACAGATTTAGCAACATTGTTAGTGTTGTAGTTGAAGCACTAGTGTGGACTCTTCTTTGTTTTTGTTGTTTTAAGTACTGTACCATGTCTTGTAACCCTTAACAGGTCTAGCTGATATAGCTACTAAAAGATATTTGTGTCCATGTTACACTGGAGTTCCACCACTCCTAGCAATGATGCTAACAATAATGGGAAATCTGAAGAAAAATGCTAGTGTAGGCAAGGATGTTTAGGTGGCCTTCAATTATGATATTTGCATGGTACCTTACTCTTAATTCTGTTGTCCAGAATTCTTTCCAGTAATGGTAGAACAAATGGAGAACAACATGCTGGTTTGCCAAGATCATCTCTGCAAGCTGACATAGTAGCTGAATTTCTGTCCCGTAGAATACAGGGGAAAGGGAGAACCAACTGTCAGCTGTATTTCTGTTTGCCTTTTTTCTTTGTTCATGCTTATGCTTAGAGTCATAGAATTTAAAACCAGAAGGGACCACCAAATTGTCTCGTCTGACATCCTATATATCCAGGCCACAGACAACACCCAGCACCCACACCCTAAACCCAACACACAAAATTAGACCGAAGTATTGCTGCCCAAAGGAGACGAGACTGTTACTTGTTACATAGAGAGACCAAGGTGCACCAATGTCTGAGGGCTCTGCAATGGCAAGGAAATGGTTGAGTGAGATATACCCAGATAATCCTGGCAAGTGACCCCAACCCACACACTATGGACGAAGGCGAAATCTCCCCAACATCACTGCCAATTTGACCTGAGGGAAAATTCTTTCCCAGCCTTACATATGGTGAACAGTTAGACCCTGAGCATGTGAGCAAGAATCAGCCAGCTAAGCACCTGAGAGAGAGAATGCTCAGTGCCAACTCAGAACCCTGGCCCTCTCCGTCCAATGTCCCATCTTCTACTGTGGCCATCTCTGATGCTTCTGAGGAAGGAGACCAGGAAAAAAAACCCAGAATACATTGGGGGGTGGGAGGGAATTCTGCATGGCACACATTACTCTATCAAGCAGGACAGGGAAGCACATTTGGTGCTGTTTTGATCTCTAACCTACATCATAATGGAAGAGGGAGATCCTAATTTAGCCCAATCATCTGAGTCTGTTGCCAGTTGCATGGAAAACTTGCACCTGTTAACAAGGACATTTGCTTTGTGGCTCAGTGCACACGGCTGACTTTTATTATTAAAATGAAACAAAACTTCTGAAGCTAGTTTATCTGATTTCATATGTCCAAGCTGTAATAAAGCAATACACTTACTCCTGGTCATACCATCTTTCCACATATTTGACTGTATGTTCTCTTGCTAAAACAGAGAAGGGCTGTGTGTGTGTGTGTCTCTCTCTCTCTCTCTATCTGTAGGCACAGTTCTTCTAGCATCTAACTTTTTCTTTTCCTGTGGCAGTCCCAGTGCCATGCCAATCAAACTATTAGCTACAGTATATGCCAAACAGCTAGTACGTTAATTGGTAGCTCTCCTGGGTTTGTTGGTTTGTTTGAAGTGCCTGTTGTGGGCTTTTTTTTTTTGGTAGCTTTTTGATGCGGGGGTTTGTTAGCTAATCCAAACACTCTTAATGAAAATTGCTCTTGCTTTGTTTTTGACAGTTCTTGTACTTTTTATAGACTGGCCAGCTGACTTTCTTCCCCTGCCAGCACATGACCCTCTTTCCTGTTTTCACAGTTAACCTCTCTTCTGAAGGAGTGAAAACTTAGATTTTTTTTTCATTTTTTAGGGAAATTTTTTTCCAAAAAAATCATGAATCGTCTCATCCATCTACATGTGTATGAGTATAGTTATGATCAGAAATATGACTAGGTAAAAATTAGACCTATGAATTCAACTGTTCTTCTCCCTGTATCTGTTCAGAATTGCACCTGCTCTCTCTCCTGACAAAAATAATTTTCTTTTCTGATTCGTGCATCAACAAAATTAACTACATTCCTATTGCAAAATTTCTGACTGGCAGTGATGCAGGAGTCAGATACAGAGCATCGCTGCTTTTGAATTCCAGACTGAGTTTGTTGGACTGGCACTTACTTTGTGTGTGTGAGACATTTATTTTATGAACTATCAAATGTGATCCTGAGTAACCAAGACAACAAACATGGAAACTCATAATGGCATTTTTAGAGTGGCTTTTCAGAACAGAAATATATTTATGTGATTAGTGGATCATGGTTTAATATCTATGATCACAGTTCTAGCATACTACTAGCCATGCTACATGGTTGAGATGGGGTACAGACATGATTAGTCTGAAAGATTTCTGGAACTATTACCATATGGCGTGAAGCTTCTCAGCCTAGGAATATTTTCATGTGGATAGATGAGATGCAATTTGATTCAACAAGCAGATTGACTTTTTTTTTTAAGTGGTAAGCATTGGGGTAGAGAATGCATTTTTCATAAGCTAAGAATTTTTTTGGCCATACTTCTGCACAAGGATAATTCAAAACTGTTTTTGTTTCTAATTGAAACTTGGCAGAGATTGTCTTCAGTGCCTTTGCCATGTTTCAATTTGATTCACAATTAATAAAATTAATGCTTTCATAAGCAGTGTTCTACTCGTGTGCAATGTAATTTTTCTTTTAAATGCTTTGAGTTGCTATTTTCCAGATAAATACACATTGAAATTATTTGCTTGCAGTGCCATAGCACTGTTCTTATGTTCTTGTAGTACTTATTTAGTCACACTTTTGAATGTACAATAGTAGGTCTTTGAATATGGGATCACTTGTGAATATGCAGTCAAACAGAGCAATGAGTCACATCGAAAAGCAAGGAAATTTTAAATGGAAGACTAATTTATGTGCCAGCCATTAGAAATTAAAAGTTGTGGTTTCTATAGATAGTGTAACTTGGCTCCCTCGGACATACTGTGTTTTAAGGGCTTAAATTTCAATACCATTTATATGAATGCAACATACTATGTGTACAGCCTGAGCTTGTGGAGTGAAAATATCCTCTCTACCAAGGACAGCTGGAATGAAGAAGTTATAAACTATTTAAAATAACCCTTGCGTACATATTACCAAAATTGATGGTTCTTCAACATGGATAAGCTCCTACAGCATTTGTGCTTTGAACTCTCATATTGTCAAGGAAATTATTTTTGACCCCACAAAATATTAAACAAACATCTTTGTCTGTAGTGCAAACCACATGTCACTGCAGCCAAGTAAATCAGAATAGCGAGAGAGAATGTAAATGAAACCAGCTGACTTCTAGTACTATATATCCAGTGGTGGGGGTTACAGTGTGAAACAATGAAACTGAGGCTGGAGCTGAAATTTAGTTCAAATTTTAGATCCAAGTTCTCATTTAAATTCTCTTGAAAATCCAATTAGAGGTTTCAGGTTTCAAGGACTCATTTCCTGCAAAGAGTGATGTGCCAGAAATATAGCAAAACCCACACTGAAACGTTTGACTGCATCCTCATCCACTTAACTTCATTAAAGGCAAAAACTTACCATTGCAATTGGTCCCACTTGAAGTCTTTGATAATAGTACTCTAAAAACCTGCTTTAAGCTGCCCAGTTAGATGCGAAAGCTATTGGTAGCTATGAACAAGAGACTTCACCAAAATTAAGCATTGCAATATGGCAGCTTGATTCCTTGGCTTGTTTTTTCTTTACTTACAAAGTTCTTTACTACTGTCAGCAAAAATGAGTCGTCTCTTCAGGAAATGTTATGGTCAGTGGAGTTTTGTAAAGAGGCCATATGTGTAGTAAGTCCAAACAAAAAAGGGTGACTCTTAGAACTGTGGGGCTGGAAGGGACTTCTAGGTCACTTAGGCCATTCCCCAACCCGCTTTAAGACAGGATTAAGTGTACGTAGACCCTCTCTGACAGGTGTTTGTCTAATCTGTTCTTAAACCTCCAATGATGGTGATTCCATAACCTCCCCAAGTAGCCTGTTCCAGTGTTTAGCTAGCCTTACAGTTAGAATAGATATTAAGAAACTTTCTAAATCTCCTTGGCTGCAAACTAAACTGGTTAATTTTGTCCTCAGTGAACACTGAGAAAAATTGATCACCATCCCTTCATAACAACCTTTTATATATTTCACAACTGTCATCATGTCCCTCAGCCTTCTTTTCTCTAAACCAACCATGCTCAATTCTTTCAACCTTTTTTGGTAGGTTTTTCTAAACATTTTATCACTTTTGTTGCTGTCCTTTGGACTCTCCAGTTTATCCATGTTCTTCTTAGTGTGATGCCCAAAACTGACACAGTGCTCCAGCTGAGGCCTCACCAGTTCCAAGTAAAATGGAACTGTTACATCCCATTTCTTCTTTGACACTCCAGTTAGTACACCCTAGATAACGTTTGCCTTTTTCGCAACAGCATAACACTGACTCTCATTCAATTTGTGATCCACTATAATCCCTAAATCCTTTTCTGCAATACTGCTGCCCAGCCATCTATTCCCATTTTGCATTTGTGCATGTGATTTTTTCTTCCTAAGTGAAGTACCTTACATTTCACTGAATTACATCTTGTTGATTTCAGACCATTTCTCCAATTTGTCAAAGTCCTTTTGAATTCTGATCCTGTCCTCCAAAGTGCTTGCAACCCCTCCCAGCTTGGTGTCATCTGCAAATGTTATAAGCATACTCTCTACTCCAGCAGCTAAGTCATTAATGAAAATATTGACTAGTTACAGACCCAGGACGCCACTTGATATGTCCTTCCAGTTTGATAGTGAATTATTGATAGCTACACTTTGAGTATGGTCTTTTAACCAGTTGAGCACCCACCTTATTATAATTTCATCTAGACTGTATTTTTCTAGTTTGTGAGAATGTCCTGGGGATTGTTACAAGCCTTAGTAAAATCAAGCTATCATGTCTACTGCTTCCCACTAGGGCAGTTACTCTGTCAAAGAAGAAATTTAATTTTTCCTCTGATTAACAAATGATTCTTCATTTTGTACAGTAAATTTGTTTTACAAAACAACCCCCCTCATTAAACATATGTTTAATAGGCACAGGGGCTAGTTCAGATGGCCTGTGCATGTTTGTATTGGGAAATAAACTATGTCTCGAGAAAGGAGTATAAATGCATAACTTAGACCTATATATACTGGCTTCTGTTTTTACATCTTGTTAAAATTGATTTGTGGTTGGCAAACATGTGAAACGTGAGGTCTAGGATACTTCAGTGAAGGGTCAGTTTATGGTCCACTTATAAATCCTTTGAAAATAAGTGTTTTGTAACTGAAACAGCACTACATGTAATCATGTTTAATTTGATCACATAGTGCTGTTCATGATAAAGTTATTTGTAGGCACTGGTGTTGAAATAGTTCTGTGATTTGAGCATCTACAATGTAATCAGCACTCTACAAGATCAAATATTTGGTATCGCAGATGATCTTTCAAAGGGATCATTGAAGGACTTTTAATTTTTTTAAAGGAAGGATTTGAAAAAAGAAGGTGGTGTGATGTGTAGGAGGTAGTTCGATGTGTAAGGAGCAGCATAAAATGTGAAGGTGTTATTTTGGGAAGGAGGCTTGAGAGGAGTATAGAGAGAAGAGTTGGAGTAGGAAGAAATGAAGAGTTGACAGCTACTGTGTATTCATCAGTAACTGACCCTGTGACCCATAGGCACTTAAAATCTGTTGTTGTGAAAGGCTATGCTGCTTGAACTGCTGGGGTTGTCCTTAACTCCTCTTGAAAAAGTGTTAATGACCTACCTCTACCAGAGACTTACAAGAAGGTGTTGGTGTAACTTCTCAATAAAATACCATTTCTCTAGCAGTCTAGCACCTGTTCTCTCTCAGTACTGCTCAGTAAACATTTGGTATAAAATTTATAAATGAACATTTTAGTGAGAGACTCAAATCTTCAACTTTCTAGCTGCATGGCGAGTATACCAGCAACTGTGCCCTCTGAGTTCTTTCACAGTGGGCTGGTATTGTACCCTGCTTGCGAACTGTTAAAGAACAAGATTGTCTACCCCATGATGGAGAGGCGCAGAGTCAGCAACAAGGAATACACCATTGGCTGAAGCCCTGATGGTGTTTGGCAGGAAAGAGAATGGGATTTCATTTGACAGTTTGTTTAGACGAAATGGGTACACATCACCTTGCTAAATAGCTGAAACCTCCTGCCAGAGTTGTAACGTATCCTGGCTGATCAATTATTTCTCTTCTATGGGCAGTAGTCTCCAGAAGACTGGTGTCATATTCTGCCAAAATTTATCATTGCCAGCTCAAGTTTGCCATTCGGGATATCCAATGTACTTTAGAACTGAAGTCATTTGTGGCCAGATACTCTTTACCTTGTCTGCCTTACAGCTTCTGCAGTTGCTACCACTAGTTGAATTGCACTTGTATAGAAACATGCTTCCCAATTTTTATAGTATGGACAAGGCCCTAAATAGTTATGTAGTGTTCTTAGTTGGCTGCATTTCTGTGTGTGTGGATGTGGCGGGGGGAGGTTGTATGTAAGAGTGTACAAAGAGCTTTGCAGTAAGAGGTACAATATAAAACACAAGATTATCAAAATGAAGCTTTCTCCATTAAATGTTTTAAGTCTGTCTTATTACTTATTTCCCACATGAGGGCTTTCGGTGGAGTACAATGGACATAAGAGTGTAGATGAGAACTATAGTGCTTCAAAATACTAAAGTTATGTAGTATGCTATTTTGAGTTGAGTATTTAAAAAAAAATTATTCAGATTTGAAAATAGCCACAATGGTTAACTGTGGCTAGAGAGAGAATAACAGACGCTACCCAAGCAAGGGTTGAAATTAGGAAATTACTTGATTTTAAGGCTACAAGAAAAGGCCAAGGTGGGATGGTGGTAAGTAAATCATTTATTCGTGTCTGAATATCTGTGACCTCAAAGCAGAATTTTCAAAGCCTTTGTGATCCATCCCTAACTTTGAGCAGTCATCAGCTGAGCTTCCAGTGATCTGCCCTACATCAGCCATCCATTTTCTTGCTGGTTGTCCCCTATTACAATGACCCTTCACCATTCCTCCCATAATAACTTTCTCAAGGTTATTTCCCTCTCTATGCTTAATGTGACCAAAATATGTTCGTTTGCACCCAGTTGATTTCTGATTAGAGAGTCTGATCTTCACCAGCACCACATTTCAAAAGCTTCAGTTTTCTTCTTGTCAGCAGCATTAACTTCCCATGATTGACATCCATAAATAGGTTTTGAAAAAATTAAGCTTTTTACCAGTCGCACTGTTGCACATTTCAAGATGCCACGTTTTTTCCATGCATTTTTAAGGAAGACCATAGCTAAGTGAGCCATCCCTAGTCGTCTTCCCATTTCTTTGGAACAGCCTCCTTGGTTGGATATGTGTGCTCCCAGATAATTGAATTAATCTACCACCTCACCAGCTTGTCCATTAATTGTGATGTCCACCTTCATTCTGTTTGTTAGTCATGTAAAAAACGAATGTGTATTTTGTTTTTGTTGCATTTGGGAATAGTTCATATTCCTCACTAATTGTTTTTACAGACTTCAGCGTTTATTATATTGCTTAATGGTTGTACCAAAGAGCATCATGTCATCAGCATATTTGAGGTCAGTGAAGAGGTGTTCACCAAGGGAAATCCCAGCTCCTTCCTCTTTGTCAAAACCTTCCAAAGCATTTGTCATAATCAATTCAGTGTATAATTTAAGGAGGTATGGGAACAAAATACACGCTTGTCTCACACCCTGCCCAGTGGAAAACACTTCACTGATGCCTACTGCTGTTTGCACTGTGGTCTGTTGTTGTTGGTAGAGACTTGCAATGAGTTCAGTGAGATTCTTAGAAATCCCCATGTCTGCCAGTATCCTCCAAAGATGGCTGTGTCAGACCATGTCACATGCTTTTGAGAAGTCAAAGAAGCACATGCTCAAAGGGTGATTTATAGTCTGCATTTTTCAATTTGATTCATATTTGGAATTTGGTCACGTATGCCTCAGCACTCTGTGAAACCAGGTTGTGGTGGTAGTTCTTCTTCTGTACTTCATTTCATGTGATTCTGGATTATGTAGAGCGAAAATTTTGATCTCATGCAATTTCAGGGAGGTGGCATGATAATTGTTATGCCCTTCTTTGGTAAGTGGGGATGGGGAATTCCTTCATCCAGTCCTTCAGCCGTTTTCTAGTTATCCATACATTGTTACAGATTTTCCACTTAGATCAATACTTCACTCACCAATCATTTTCAGCAATTCTGGAGACACATCATCTACACCTGGTGCTTTGCCAGTCTCCATTTTCATAATATCACACACCTCTTACTCTTGCAGGATTGATGGCTCTGGCTTTGTGCTCTTTTCTGTCGTCCTGTATTATGAGTAGCTGTTGTGAGGCATACAGATTGGTAGAGTAATCTTTCCATCTGCATTTAATATCACCCTCAGTGAAGACTCTGCTATCATGATCTTTTATGTTATTTGGTAAGAAGTGTGACCACTGTGAACATACTTTTCTATTATTTCTCTTTATAATGTCTCAAGTTCCATACATTTTGTTCTTCCATTTTTGCTCTTGTCTCATTTAGTCTGCCTTTGAATCTGTCTGCTCAGTTCCTTATATTCTCTTATATCCTTTCCTCTCCAAGCCGTTCTCTTGCACTCAGCATCATTTTTTTGACAGCTTAAGTGACTTCTCATTTAACCATAGTGTGGTCCAATATCAACTTTTTAGAATGTGTGCTTTGGAGGTTGTGAGCATGATATTGTTCATTTTCTTCCAAGGTTTGTTGGGAGAGAAAATGAGGAAGTCTCTCTTATCCGAAGAGTCAGCAAAGTGTGTGCTCGGATAATCCGATCAGTAGCAGAGTCAGTACAGTTCGTCTTTGAGTAAAGGCAGTCAGTATGTCAGTCATACAGGATTATGTTCCCTCGGACAGCAGCTGGTGACATGACCCTGAGTTCTATGAATGTCTTGAAGAGGCGCTCACTAAAACACTAAGTTTAAAAATATCACCCTTGTAACTGGGGACTTGAATGCGAAAGTTGAGGCTGTAAATTCTCATAAAGTAATGGGAAACAAAGGTCTAGGTTCCAAAATGAGGAAGGCATTTAGTTGAATTCTGCTACTGTAATTACTTGGTCATTGCAAATACCATTTCGACCCAACATCCTAGACATTTATACATATGGAGGCATGACAAAGAACCAAATAGACTAGGTAATGATATGGCAATGCTAGGGGTGAAGTGTCCAGTGGGCAAAAACTTTTTCCTAGGTGCGGACTGTGGGTCAGTACTCATGGACCATTGGTTTGTCCTAGTATGCCTGTTCTTATCTCAGACCGTTAGCTGTTGGCCTCAAACATAAAATTAAAACTTAAAAAGATATGACATTTGACTGGTCAAATGCTTTTGGACTTGTTCAGAAGCAAAAAAAATTGTGTGACTTCTGCCCAGAATGAGTTTGAGGGATTGGCACCGGTAAAAGATGAGCAACTAAACTTGGAGGTGAGAAGGGGGACTGCACCTCATTTAAGTAAAAATGTGAACTGCTTTTGAAATGTGGAAGAATTTTACATTCTCCGAAGACACAGAAACAAATGCTGAACATACAAGCAATGCAGCAGTCCTGTATTTAACAAATATGATAACATTTTAATAATGCTACTGTGTCGGTCCATTACGATGTGCTGATAAGCCTCTTTTGGCACTACTGTTATTAAAAAATCCATTTGATCGAAGCTTTATTCCCATCTGTCCCTGAATCTGGATCTGCATACTTTCTCAATTTCTCTCCTTTGCCCCAACAGTTGGTTTACCATCAAAACAAGCTCTCAAAGTAGTCAGAGCACCTTCATGTAATTCTGTAGTTTTTAGCAGGCATCTTTAAATACATTGGCTAACACAATGTGGCATTGATTTGGCCTGTGCAGAGTGCTGGCTCAGCAACATAGAGCTGAGGCAGCAGATGGGAGTAGAAATGTGGCAGTAAAGGTTCATCAGTAATTTATATAAATACATATAATTTTTCTTTGCTGTTCAGTAAATGGGTCAGTGAAATAGTGAATAGTGAAATTCCAGTACAAAGAATTATTATGGAATAAAAAAGTATAGACTGGGTGTCAATTTGTGTAGAATGCAATCTGTTCCTTTCCTCTCTTGTGGCAGAACTGTGATCATGGGGGTCTGATCCTGCAACCCTTGTTCATCCAAATAGTTCTCCTTCAGATAATGGGACTACTTGCGTAAATAAAGTCTGGCAGTGATGGGCCTTTAAGGAGGACCTGAACCTTTTGTGAAGAATGAGGAGATGGAGCAGTAGTTGCCAAATGCCCTAAATTACAAGCGATAACAGATAACTATCAACATTACTTTTTAATACTCTCTGCATTCAGCACATAACCCTAATTTAATCAGACAACTTCCTGGGTCACTTTTAATATTCTAATTCACTGAGGTGAGTGGGGAAAGTTGCCAATATTTTCAGGATTATACACTTGAAAAACCAAACCTATTTAGAGAAGGAACAAAACAGTAAGACACCTTTCATTATGGAAATAAACATATTCTCTAATCCCATTTCAGACCATTATATGGGTTTTGGGCCACATCCAGGTTTTTTTAAAGTGCAGCTCTTTTAAGGTGTGTCTTGAAGAGCTGCTGAA
This sequence comes from Caretta caretta, assembly GCF_965140235.1. Taxonomy (NCBI): domain Eukaryota; kingdom Metazoa; phylum Chordata; order Testudines; family Cheloniidae; genus Caretta; species Caretta caretta. Next base: position 8,894,772 of record NC_134208.1, on the reverse strand, counting down.
TTCAAGTAATTTCTTATTTAATAGTAGTACAACTGCACTGTGATTTAAAAAAAAAAAAACAACAAAACCTCCCAAAGTTCCTCTGGCATCGGTGAGAATACATAGAAACTGCAACTTTTCCACTTATCACTGTGATCAGGATGTGTACCTTTGTGCTAGAGTAAGGAAATTCAAAATGATTGTTGAACCATTGAGGCAACGCAAGTTATTTTTATCTTGATGAGTAGCATTTCTCATCCATAACTTTACCTCTGTTATGCATTTTTTTCTTGTTCAAGTAATTTAAACCACATAGTTTGTTTTCCAATGCTGTGTTTTTTAAATATTTGAGCTTCTGATTTAAAACCTATAAAAGCATACAATTGCAACGCAAAGGCTTCTAGACCATCCCTTTATTCTGCCTAATTCTGCAGTTCTGGTGTGTCTTTTTGATCCTGCAAGATACAGAGCATCTTCTAATTCCATTGGGAATTGAGGAGGCTCAGCATCTCACAGCATTGGGTCCCTTGGCTACATACCATTTCATTTCTGCTTGTGAGTTATGCATATCAATGTGTGAAATGGATTACCATTTCCCTTTTCTGCCCTAGGCAAATATGAGCAAGACAAAGTGGGTGAGGTAATGTCTTTTATTAGACCAACTTCTATTGATGGAAGGGACAAGCTTTCAGGCTCCACAGAGCTATTCTTTCCTTCTGGAGAAGGAAAATAGGCTAAAGCGCTGTGGCTTGTGTAGTCGTGACAGAGTGCTGGGAGAGAGCTCTCCCAACGCTCCCTTAAAAAAAAGGGGCGTAGCTACGAGCCCTGGGAGTGCGGCTCCCAGCGCTGATGCGCTGTCTACACTGGCGCTTTACAGTGCTGAAACTTGCTGCGCACAGGGGTGTGTTTTTTCACACCCCTGAGGGAGAAAATTGCAGCGCTGTAAAGTGCCAGTGTAGACCAGCCCTAGAATGTCCAAGCTAAATACAAGGTGGGCAGATGGTTAAGTTTAAGGTGTTCACACCTGTTGTGGGACATCACTTAATTTTAAGCTGACAGTTGACACCTCTGCAGTCTTAGGACAATGGCCAGTTAGGCTGCAGCTGTGCTGCTGTAGCTCTTAAGTGTAGACACTCATGACAGCAATGGGAGGGTTTCTTCCATCACTGAAGTTAATCCACCTCCCTGAGGGGTGATAGCTAGGTCAATGGAAGAATTCTTACATCTGCCTAGCACTGTCTACACTGGAGTTTAGTTTGGCATAGCTATGTTTCTGAGGGGGATGGATTTTCCACGTGCCTGGGAGATGTAGCTATGCCAGTGTAAGTTTTCAATGTAGACCAGCCCTTAGTAGTTGTAATGGGCCATAAGAAGTTCATGGTTTTTAGTGTCCAGCAGAGTTATGAATTTTAAGCACACAGACTTGTCTTTTTTGAAGGTGGGCAGGTTTCCTTTGAGGATGAGTACTGAGAGGTCAGATATGGAGTGAGTGCTTGTAAAAAGTTTCACTCACGGGCGATAGGGTATTTTTTTTCTCGAATGGACTCACACAGGGAAAAGTTGGAGGTTTTTTGAGCCCTTCAAGTACAAATAAAATTGCACATGCATTCTTTATTGTAGCATGCATAGACAGGCTCTGTGTAGTAATATGCACATGAAGTTCATGTTCTTTAATTACCTCATTTCTGGAGGGATAGGTTGTTGAAACAAGAGCAAGCAGTAGGCACCATTATTGATAAATGTCATATTGAATACAGGATCCATAGCACAGTGCAAATGATGGATTCTGTATTATAGTAGCTAACATCTAAAATTGTTGTTTTGGAGCAGCAGGAGGACATGGAGTCTGTATCTGAAAATGGGTAATCTGTTTCAAATAATTGAACCCAAATTAATGTTTAGATATTTGCAGGGACAGGTTTTTTTCTTCTAAGCTCTGAAGTCTGCTATACTAGTGCTTCTCAAACTTATTTGATCACACCCCCCTTCTTTGTGTTTGTAGTAGTTTATGCATCCCCCTTCTCCCACACAAGTACATATACCGATATATGCGGTGGCGATGCTTCACTTGAATCAGTTTCAGCTTCTTTGTTTTTCACTTGGTGTCAAGGTTCCTTCCCCACTCTGAACTCTAAGGTACAGATGTGGGGACCTGCATGAAAGACCCCTAAGCTTATTCTTACCAGCTTAGGTTAAAAACTTCCCCAAGGTACAAACTTTGCCTTGTCCTTGAACAGTATGCTGCCACCACCAAGTGTTTTAAACAAAGAACAGAGAAAGAGACCACTTGGAGATGTCTTCCCCCAAAATATCCCCCCAAGCCCTACACACCCCCTTTCCTGGGAAGGCTTGAAAATAACCAATTTGTTACAAAATCATCAAAGACCCAAACCCCTGGATCTTGGAACAATGGAAAAATCAGTCAGGTTCTTAAAAGAAAGATTTTATTTAAAAAAAAAAAAAAAAGGTAAAAATCATCTTTGTAAAATCAGGATGGAAAATACTTGACAGGGTATTCAGATTCAAAACATAGAGGATCCCTCTCTGGGCAAAACCTTAAAGTTACAAAAAACAGGAGTAAACCTCCCTCTTAACACAGGGAAAATTCACATAAAACAAAAGATAAACTAATCCGCCTTGCCTGGCTTACCTATACTGGTTGCAATATTGGAGACTTGGGTTAGGATGGGTTGGAGAAATGGATTTCTCCAGTCTCAGTCCCAAGAGAGAACAAACACGTAAACAAAGAGCACAAAACAAAAGCCTTCCTTCCCCCAAGATTTGAAAGTATCTTGTCCCCTTATTGGTCCTTTGGGTCAGGTGCCAGGCAGGTTAGCTGAGCTTCTTAACCCTTCACAGGTAACAGGATGTTGCCTCTGGCCAGGAGGGATTTTATAGCACTGTATACAGAAAGGTGGTTACCCTTCCCTTTATATTTATGACACTTGGGTTTTTTTCTGTTGCACTATTGAGCCAACGATCCATTGTAATAAGAGCAACAGCAAAACTGCATTTGTAATCCACGCTTACAATTAAATGTGCACACCACATCGTAGCGAATGGATTAAAGTACAGATGGCAATGACTTTGTATAATGCTATGCAAACTTAACAGAAATCGCTCAGAATGCACAGCACCATCTGAGGACCTGATATTTCTGGAGGAATCAACTTTGCTAGTTATTCACTGTGGTGAGTAAATTGTGTGCAGTAAGTTCCCCCGCCCCCAAAAGCTTCTCACAAATCCCCCCACCCCCAAAAAACCTCTGTGCTCTACTACCATTGTATGTACCGTTAAATTCTTGTGAGCCTGCCAAACCTTGCACCCACCTCCACCACCAACCACTCCTACCTGCTCACAACTCCTTCCTTTCTCTGTCTCCCACGCTTCATTTGCCAACGTGGCTTCTTTAAGGGGCTTACCCTCACTCTTAAGCAGACCAGCTTGATTTGAGGGGCAGCTGGCCCTTCGCAATTCCTACCTGAAGAATGATCTTGGGCTTAAAAGTATGCAATTTGAAGTTAAGGGTTCTGGGTTATATTCCTGGCTGTGCCATACAGTTTATTTTTTAGATAGTATTTTCAGGGCCAAATCCTGCTTGCCTTTTGAGGGTGTCATATCTAATTTCAGTGGATCAACTTATGTGGGTAAGGTGAGAAGGATTTGGCGCCCACTCTGATGCCATAGTCATGGCATCAGAATTGTTTACCTGCTCAAATGAATCATGCTAGTTACAAAATAGATTTCTGTGTTACATGATGTCGTAAATATCTTGGTAATCAGCGATGAAGGGAAAATAAAAACAGAAACCGCATCGCACTTAAAAGTGAATTTAATGCACTTGCAGGTTGGGGTAAGCACATTTAATAAACTTTATATTTGGAGGGTAAAGGTACTTATTAAATGGCGTCTGCTTTTTAAAATGCAAAATAGTTTGCCACAAGTCTCTCAATGTTACTAGATGAGTGTTTGTGTTCTCTTGGGTTGTAGAGTCCTGAGTGTAGTTTCTAGAATAACTTCCGATGAATGCCTACTTCATTTGAGAATGAAAAGGTTATGGTCTGCTTAATAAACTTCGTGCATGTGCTAGCAGTTTTCTTTTCACTTTCTTTTGAATGGCTGTTGCTCTTTATCCTGGACTATTTTTCTCATTTCTTTGAAGTGAATTGGTGCTCAAACTGATTTCTCTTTCTAGTGTCACTATAGTGTATTTTAAGGGAGGAAAATACAGAGAGAAGTTAAGAAACCTCTTTCTCCCCCCCCCCAAAAAACAACCAAACAAAAACTGTTTCAGCTAATGTGGTTTCAGTGTGAAAGGGTATAATGTAAAGTGTTCTCAAAAACTATTATCAAGACAGTTAAAATGGGAAACCGTTTTAAAAATGGTTTCCTCACACTCTCTCTTCTTTGTATTGTGTTTATAGGGCTTAATTAAAATAAATCAGTCATGGGATAAGAGGGAAGGTGCTCTCATGGATTGGTAACTGGTTAAAAGATAGGAAACAAAGGGTGGGAATAAATGGTCAGGTTTCAGAATGGAGAGAGGTAAATAGTGGTGTCCCCCAGGGGTCTGTACTGGGCCCAGTCCTATTCAACATATTCATAAACTATCTGGAAAAAGGGGTAAACAGTGAGGTGGCAAAATTTGCAGACGGTACAAAACTACTCAAGATAGTTAAGTCCCAGGCAGACTGCAAAGAGCTACAAAAGAATCTCTCAAAACTGGATGACTGGGCAACAAAATGGCAGATGAAATTAAATACTGATAGTGCAAAGTAATGCACATTGGAAAACATAATCCCAGCTATACATATAAAATGATGCTGCCTTAATTAGCTGTTACTACTTAAGAAAGAGATCTTGGAGTGATTGTGGATAGTTCTCTGAAAACATCCACTCAGTGTGCAGTGGCAGTCCAAAAAGCTAACAGAATGTTGGGAATCATTAAGAAAGGGATAGATAATAAGACAGAAAATATTATATTGCCTCTGAATAAATACATGGTACGCCCACATCTTGAATACTGAGTGCAGATATGGTCGCCCCATATCAAAAAAGATATATTGGAATTGGAAAAGGTTCAGAAATGGGCAACAAAAATGATTGGGGGATGGAATGTCTGCCATATGAGGAGAGATTAATAAAACTGGGACTTTTCAGCTTGGAAAAGAGACAACTGAGGGGGTATATGATAGAGGTCTGTGAAATCATGACAGGTGTGGAGAAAGTAAATCAGGAAGTGTTATTTGCTCCTTCTCATAACACAAGAAATTAATAGGCAACAGGTTTAAAACAAACAAACGGAAGTCTTTTTTCACACAACACACAGTTAACCTGTGGAACTCTTATTGCCAGAGGATGTTGTGAAGGCCAAGACTATAACAGGGTTCAAAAAAGAACTAGATAAATTCATGGAGGATAGGTCCATCAATGGCTATTAGCCAGGATGGGTAGGGTGTCCCTAGCCTCTGTTTGCCAGAAGCTGGGAATAGGCAACTTAGGATAGATCACTTTTTATGGTTACCTGTTCTGTTTATTCGCTCTGGGGCACCTGGCATTGGCCACTGTCAGAAGACCGGATACTGGGGTAGATGGACCTTTGGTCTGACCCAGTATGGCCGTTCCTATGTAATTGGTCTGAACTAGACTAACCTGGCTGTTGCTTCTAAATTCCAACTGATCATGGAGCACTTCCCTCTGCTACTTCACCCACCAGTAAGTTCTCCTTAAAGCTTCACAGCCATAGTGGGAGCAGGAGGAAGGGTGCGGGGAAGCATTGTGCAAACAGTTAAAGGGGTCTTCATTAGGAAAATTGCAGTCTGTGAATTCATCTGGCAATAGTAATGGTGGAAGTGGTGGTGTAGCTCTGGCTTGGGTGTCTCCTACCACTGCCCTTTTTAGTGGTTTAAAAGCTCTTGAATCTGGTCTGTGTTCCAGCTCCAGTAGTGGAGTTGCCTTGGTGATGAACTTATGAGCCTGTTTTCTCAGTATAGACTTTGCTCAGCTGGAACGTTGTTCTATAACTGGGATGTGAAAGTCAGAGTAACATTCAGAGGAAGGTTACAGAGCAGTCCTGAGCCTTCAGTTGAATTTAGACTTTCATTTTAACAAACAATTTAACAGGTTTCATACACAGAATCCAAAGTTACTGTAACTTCCTAACCAAAAATCTAAATTTATCACTAGTGTAAAGCACTGTAGTCAGTTGACTTGCTTGAAGTTACACAAAGGATGCACTTAGCCTCTGGTAACTATAGCAGTGAAAAGGGGGGGGGGAGATGTTTGATAAACAAAAGTGTGAAAGGTGTTTACTGTTCACATTTTAAAATAATTTTGTACTAGAATTGCTCATGTACAAACCATAGGGGTTTTGGAAGTCTGTCTCCTATAAAATGTAGCCTTCACTCTTTCTGTACTAGTTGCAGAAGTGATACTTCAATAGTTCATGCACGGAGGAAGTGTAACCCGCACCTCTGCTGGATGTGGTGCTCTGTCCCATGTAGTGGCACTGAAACTACTTTTAGAGATTAATGAGTCTGCTACAGCCCTAGCTAACAGCCATGTGGCTTTTAGCTCATGCAGCAGAGGCTCATGCACTGAATGCACTAAGCTCCAGAGGCCCCAGGTTCAATTCTGCCCACTGATGACCGGGGTTTGTTGGTGTTACAGAAGCATGGCCTGTTGGTGAAAACAGGATCTTAAGTTGGGAGACCTGGATTTTTTTTCTGGTTCTGCTGTTAATTCCTCGTGACCTGCGGAAAGTGAGAGGTAGAGGTTGAGTTCCCCAGTTTGTAAAATGAGGATACAGCCTGGTGTGATGTTTCCTGGGGGTATCTAGGCTTCTGAGGCACCTCGGTACCACCTGGCCTTGGAGTGAGGAAGCCTTGTCTGTGCCTGCCATGGGTCAGCTCCCCAATTCCACTGGCAACACAAATGCTCCCCTTTCAGCCTATGCAGGCTCTGCTGTCCCTCTGGAGGTTAGTGATAGGCATGCTCAAACCTCTGAGCGTCCCTCTGGAATGTCTAGCCCCTATACCACTAGACACTCACAGTATTCATAGATTCACTGCTCCCAAAGAAACAGTACACCCCAGCTTACTAGATATGGCTCAGTTCACTGCTTTGCTTAACTCTTAGCACTTAAGAGCAGTTGACAGTGAAAGCAAATGAAAGTTTATTTAACAAAATATAGAAATTCAAGTGAGAGCAAGCAGAAATACTGGAAACGGTTACATATAAAATAAAGTCAAAACATGCATTTTAGAACCCAGCCTTAACTAATTATTGTCCTGTCTTGTGGGGAAGCTCACCTAAAATCCTTCCAGCATATTACAGCCAGGCTTCCATTTATGAGACAAGCCATGCTTTCAGCTTGCCTCCTCTGTGGAAAAGTTTCAGGGTGCTTCCCTATAATCCGTTATATTCCCAGGTTTCTTCTTTACTTGGAAACAGGATGCCCCCTACTGGCTATTTTTTCCTGAGTGCCTCTTTGTCTGTTTTGCAGCTCAGACTGTAGATAGGCCTCCATTGTGAAGAGGATAACAAGTACATGATCACTTATGATGGATAAGCATCTTTTCCATCTTACTTCACTGGAGTGTGTTTATCAGCTTCTGGTGACCTGCCGTAACTCACATACTTTAAGAACATAATTATCAGTACAGTTACATAATTCCTTAAACATTATCTGTACATACATTTCTCAGTTTTTATGATGACCAGTGGATTCTTGGCTCTTTGAAGAGACCTCACATGCCACCCTTTGGTAAATTTAATATGTATTTATCTGACCCAGGGGATTCCTGCAAAATTCTGTGACACCCTGTGCCCTCTGCCAAGAAGGTCCTGAGTCACACCTGGTTCTTAAGTCCTTTTTTTTTTAATTCAAATGAAGAGTGTTCTATAAATGTATTTTACTAGGAAATAATCCAGGAAAGACAAAGTAATGCACAGGAAAGACATTAAGCACTATATTCTGATGTCAAAAGCAAACAAAAATACCATTTGCTGTCTTAGGAGGAAGGAGTAAAGGCATAAAACAAGTTCTTTTAAAGCAGTGTCAGTGGGTGCAGGCTTCTGATGTTGAACAGTGAAAGAAGTAAAAACATGTTGACTGACTTCGTGACCTGCCAATCCTTCCTTCCATTCTTATGTGTCATGTCCTCCTCCTTTCTGATTTGGCAATGAATGAAAAACCTTGACACTGCCTTGCTTAGGCCTGGGTTATGCATTATTGTGTACCAGTATAACTATTTTGTTTAATGTGAATGTTTTTAATGGAACTAGGTATACCGGTACAAGTGCTAGCATGAATAGTTATATTGGTATAAATGTGCTATATAACAATATAATTTATTCCCCTTCCTTTGCATGAATAAGTTATATTGGTATAAGCATCTTTATACTTGTATAACTGTCCACACTAGGAGGGTTGTACCACTTTAACTATACTGGTATAGTCAGTGGTATAACTTGTGTGTGTAGACAAAGCCTTATTTTTCCTTCTTAATGATTTTTCAGTGATGGTTCTTGTGGTCTACTTTTTTTTGGTACTGTTCTGCAATTTAGGCCTATGTGCCAGTGTGGCTTTTGTACATGGTTAAATGATTGTTTAATGTAAACCAATTGCTTTATATTTTAGTGAGCAGTTATACAATTACATTACAGATAACTCTGAGCTAAATCCTGTATAGTAAGGAATATTTTTTTCCCAAGATACCATTACTTCACCAGTATTGGGCTCTCTAACCCATTGTTTTGAACTAAATTTTATGCTGATTTAGTGTATTGTGCACTAAGGAACTATAGTAGTTGGTGGTATATTGAGAGATTGTCAGATTCCTCCAGCATTTCCCTTTTGTTCTCATCCCCACAAAAGTCTTGTTCTGTTGCTTTTGGAGCTGATCATTGCAGCTGCTGGGTTGGCTAAAGAACATCACTTTTGAGTAAAGTAATCTTTGCAATTGTCCCAGAGGCAGAGTACACTGTTTGTGCCAAGATCCAGGCCTGGGACCTTTTCATTGCCATGTGCAGCGCTGTCTACATGTGAGATTTGTCATACGTGTTTTTTTAAAAATGTTAGTCACATCAACACTTATGGAAATTTGGGATAATTCACAATAAAACTGTAAGTTTGGATTGGTTGTTCAATACTGGGTGCTCTGAGCAGTGGCTCTCAACCTTTCCAGATGACTATACCCCTTTCAGGAGTCTGATTTTGTCTTGTGTACCCCCAAGGTTCACCTCAATTAAAAACTGCTTGCTTATAAAATCAAACATAAAAATACAAAAGTGTCACAGCACACTGTTACTAACAAATTGTTTACTTTCTCATTTTTACCATTTAATTATAAATCAATTGGAATATAAATATTATATTTACATTTCAATATAGTATATAGAGCAGTATAAACAAGTCATTGTCTGTATGAACATTTAGTTTGTACTGACTTTGCTAGTGTTTTTTATGTAGCCTGTTGTAAAAATAGGCAAATATCCAGATTAGTTAACGTACCCCTGGGGTATGCATACCTCTGGTTGAGAACCACTGCTCTGAGGCATAGCAGTACACCAACATCTAAATGTCTACTGACTAAAGGATAACATTTTAATCCTTTTGTCATAACACGATCTTTATAGGATACTCCAAGAGCTCAAATGTGATGAGGGACTAAGCAGATTACACCATACTGAGACTAATAACTCAGACAATTAATCTTCAACCAGATAATACTCAAAGCCCACAAAACTGTTCTTCTACATCTGACTTTGAAAAATGAACTAGCAGAAATTAGTCCTCAGTAGAAACTAAGTAACTTCAAATTATGCTTGGAATGTGTTGCATCTCTGAAGGAATTTAAGTAACAGTGATTTCTTTTGTTTTTGCTAGCTAGACAATTTTAGGATTTGAACTGCATATAAGCTTTCACATTTACTCTGGTTTTTTTGTCTTGAAGAGCATACTTAGTTCTAAAAAGGAAAACTTTGCCAAGCTTATGGGGAAAAAAAAAATTCTCCAAACATCTTCAGTTTTAACATGAAGAGATATGTAGATGGAAGCTTTATAAAGTGATACCCGTGGGAGGGAGTGTTGTCTAGGGCAGTGCTACTCAAAGTGGTGGTCCGTGGAGCGGCACCGGTCCGCGGACCCATCAGCTGCCTGTCCCCCACATCAGATAGCTTGAGAAGCACTGGTCTAGGGTACTGATAGCCAGGATTCTGTAATGCTGTTGTGCCTTAGGTTTCTCTTTTTATAAACAGTCCTCCTCCTTATATGTAGGTAAACTAACAACCCCTTTGAAGCACTTTGCAATCCTCTGAAATGTGCTATAGAAATAAGTTGTTAAGTGTGGTGGGCTACAGAAACCTAAAGTAAGCAGAGTTTCCGTAGTGGATGCTTCCTATCTCAGGCATATCTTGCTGCAATTAGATGCAGCACTAGTTGTATACCTTTTAGTACCATCAAGAAACAAGAGGAAAAATCATCTTAATGAAATCCTCTTATATATGCTAGGCATAGCAAAATATCTTCTCAGTTAGCCAATATATTTTCTTGGGGTAAATGGTTTTGAAAGATTTTGAGAAACAGTTTAACCTGGTCTGTTGCTTGCTTTCCACTTAAACCTGAAATAGAGTCTGCAGCTGGTATCTAGACAGTGAAGTTTCAATGTGAGAATGTATCCTCTGTCTGTTGGGACTTCTAAACATTGTGTACATTTTTTTCTGAACGCCTTCATCTGTTGATTACTCAGAGTAAGAAAGGGCAAAGTGAACTCAATCTTGGTACCAGATGGGCCTGATAAAAAGATCTGCTTCAGATGGAGTACAGCCAGCTGATTTATCTCAAGCTGGTGCGAGGCCTTCTCTTATACGACTGTGGCTGCATCCTGGTCCCACACAGCTCAAGCTATCTGCATAGTTATTGATTGGGCATTGCTGGGGATGTTCAATAGGCTCCTGGATAGCTTACCTGCTTCTCATAAGTGGAAAGCCTCTGTAGTATATTACAGGGTGTGGGCTGATGGTGAAATACAAACTTAAAACCCACAAGTCCATTGTCACACCCCTCAGTGAAGTACCTGCAAAAAACAGTTCAGTAAAGCTTTGCCACTAACTTTGTTCTAAAGCATTAGGATTCATGTCTTAATGTCAATAGAAGAAAAACTGATATGAACCAAGCTGCATTAATCCTTTAGTATTTGGATTTCTGTAGGGCTGACCCTAAGCTTCTCCCTCATACTGCCCAAGAAAACCTCTTTGGCCAGTGGCCAATCCTGAAATTCACCTTTCAAGCTGAAATGCTTCTTAGGTCCACAGGAGATCCTTTTCCTTCACCTTTGGACCCACAGTCCCTCAATCTGGCCTTTACTTAGTCGTTCCCTCCCTTATAATCCTAGGATAGCTCTGCTTGCTGTCCTTTCCTGGAAGGTGGCATTCCCAGTTTCCTTTTCACTGGCTTTGCGGGTTAATGATCTGGATGATGGGATGAATTGCACCCTCAGCAGGTTTGTGGATGACACGAAGGTGGGCGGAGAGGTGGATACGCTGGAGGGTAGGAATAGGGTCCAGATTGACCTAGACAAATGGGAGGATTGGACCAAAAGAAATCTGATGCGGTTCAACAAGGACAAGTGCAGAGTCCTGCGCTTAGAATGGAAGAATCCCATGCACTGCTACCGGCTGGGGATCGACTGTCTAAGCGGTAGCTCTGCAGAGAAGGATGTGGGGATTACAGTGGAGGAGAAGCTGGATATGAGTCACAGTGTGCCCTTGTTGCCAAGAAGGCTAACGGCATATTGGGCTGGATTGGTAAGAGCATTGCCAGCAGATCGTGGCAAGTGATTTTTCTCCTCTATTCGGCACTCGTGAGGCCACATCTGGAGTATTGCATACAGTTTTGGGCCCCCCACTACAGAAAGAATGTGGACAAATTGGAGAGAGTTCAGCGTAGGGCAACGAAAATGCTTAGGGGGGCTGGGGCACATGACTTATAAGGAGAGGCTGAGAGAACTGGGCTTATTTTAGTCTTCAGAAGAGAAGAGTGAGGGGGGATTTGCTAGCAGCCTTCAACTACCTGAAATGGGGTTCCAAAGAGGATGGAGCGAGGCTGTTCTTGGAGGCAGATGACAGAACAAGGAGCAATGGTCTCAAGTTGCAATGGGGGAGGTCTAGGTTGGATGTTAGGAAAAAGTATTTCACTAGGAGCATGGTGAAGCACTGGAATGGGCTACCTAGGCAGGTGGTGGAATCTCCATCCTTCGAGGTTATTAAGGCCCGGCTTGACAAAGCCCTGTTAGGGATGATTTAGTTGGGGATTGGTCCTGCTTTGAACAGGGGCTTGGACTAGAAGACCTCCTGAGGTCTCTTTCCACCCTAATCTTCTATGATTAATGGCCTTTGCTGTGCCTTTTTTTCTAACCTTCTATCAAGATAAGGTGGACCTATGTACCTGACTTAATTTTCTGCTCAAAGTAGTTATCCACAGATCCAAAGACTTACAGGAAGACCAACCTGCTGTTTGGGAATGCAAAGCAAAGGTCAGTGGCATCTAAATTCATGCTGAAGACTGAGACTGCCCTGCCCAATGAAAATCAACTCATTCCACAAAAGCTTTTTTTTGCTGAAAAATTTAGCCTGATACAGATTTGGCTTTGTGGCATTTATGCAAGTAGTCAGAATCCCTTTTCTTGCCCTGGAGCACCACACAACTTATTTTCTGTCCTCCTAGGTATAGCTGTTTATAGGGTGTTCTGTTGACAGAGACTACTGAGAGCATCCACATGATTGAAAAGGGGTCCTCCTTGTAGAAAGTAAGAGAACAGGCTAATATTAACCAGGTTCTGACATACTTCTCTTGGGATAGCAAAGGTGGATTAGGTGTTGGAAAGATGGGTAGTAGGAATTTCTTGTGATTTATGGGGGCTTTTTCTCCATTTTGTTTGTCATCTGATTTGCTTTCCTCCTTCCCACTCTCCCCATCTTGACTCATTAATTGTTACTGTAGCTTAACTTTGTAACAACTTTTACAAATTGCCTGAATGACTAAATGCTCTGATACCATACATTCAAGCACTTCCATACCTGGGTGTCACTAAGCAGCAGCAACAGATTGGAAACTGAGCCACTTGTAGTCTGAATGTTGCATTCAGCACTGGTTTAGGAAGTGGCCAAAAGAAAAGAAAAGGAATGTGATTTTAAGATGTTGCCAAAATGAGCAAAAATAACTTTTAAATGTCACTGCTGATGTCACGTTAAGTAGGTTTAAACATTAAACATGATTTAATTTTCTGAGATCAGTGATTTTAATGAATGGGAATAAGAAATGCAGGAATCTAATCTCATAGGCATATACTCTGACCCCCAATGTTGGAAACTAGAGTCTCTTTTGATTTGATACTTAGTATGCTAAATATTTGTGTAACCTGCCTTCTCTCATTTCTAGTGAGAATAGGTACATGTGGGTCAAGAATCATGAATGGTGCAAGGGTTTTAGGTTCAAAATAAATGATTACTCAGGGCTGCATATCTTTTGTCATTCTCAAACACCATACAGATTCCCCTACCTACAGTAAATGAAACTAGTAATAAACACAACTGTCTGGTATACAGTATATTTACATTAACAGAAGTGTCTATGGAGTTGCTAGGATTTAGTTAATTAAGCATATCTAGAATTTCTGTAGCTTATTCCCCTAGCTGTAGCATATTCACCCTAAAATCACTCTGATGCAGAGCAGTTACTAATACCTAAAAGTAAATGTGAAAAAAACCCTCTGCTTATCAATTTGAGACAACCTGGACTATCTAAGGTACATTTCACAGTTGTATGTGTAAGCACAACAGCACCTGATCACCACTCCGTTGCACAAAAGTTCTGAATCCCACTGCATTGAAGTTGATAATCTGTGGATTCAGGTTTTTTTGCTCACCATGTGGTCCTCATGACAGTGCGCGCCAACCTCAGGTTATGCAAGTGATTCAACCCACCCAATGCAGGAAGACAAAACTCTTTTGTCTTTATTCACTGCAGAGCTAGCCTGTGTGATTGGCGCCTGGAGAATCCCCATAGCAAAGTCCTACCATGTTACTATATCCTTGCTGTTTCTGCTCTTGGCTGTGAGAGTCTGGAGGCATAGCTGCTGGTAATAGCTCACCTTACCTGATCACTCTCGTTACAGTTTCATGTTCTCTGTGTATATAAATCTCCTCGCTGTATTTTCCACTGCATGCATCCGATGAAGTGAGCTGTAGCTCACGAAAGCTTATGCTCAAATAAATTGGTTAATCTCTAAGGTGCCACAAGTACTCCTTTTCTTTCAACAACATTGCAACTGATACTATCTACAAATTTAGCTGTGAAACTTGTTTGACCACTCTTATGTCTCTTCCTGCTCAGCTGCATGTGTACTCTGCTACTGCAGCATTGGGTATCTTAAAGCTACACACCACAAACAAATATTTAATTTAAAACCGATATAGAGAGCAAGCATTTATAGTTGTATAGGTTTCTCTGTGGTAGATTGTAGTGTGACACAGTATAATGCAAGAATGCAAAACCAGCTTGTAAATGAATAGGCTACTTAAAATAGTTAATTAAGAGTCTTATAATTGGAACCATCGTTGAAGGAGCAAATAAGAGCTCCAGTTATGAAGACAATCTTGGAGGGAGGATAGGTAATTCAGTGAGTGTACAATTAAAGTTGGAGTGCCCAGCTACAGGAAAGCATGGTAACATGCACAGAGGGGTATATAAAACTAAAAACGTGGTCTTTTTTTTTTTTTTTTTTTTTTTTTTTTAAATTTCAGGGAAATAATTCCATGAGTTCTGGTAACTCCATAAACAGCTCAAACTGTGCTCTAGAGCAGCGACTCTCAACATTTCCAGACTACTGTACCCTTTCAAGAGTCTGATTTGTCTTGCATACTCCCAAGTTTTACCTCATTTAAAATCTATTTGCTTACAAAATCAGACATAGAAATATAACTGTCACAGCACACTATGACTGAAAAATTGGTTACTTTCTCATTTTTACCATATAATTATAAAATACATCAATTGGAATATAAATATTGTACTTACATTTCAGTGTATAGCATATAGAGCAGTATAGACAAGTCATTGACTTTATGAAATTTTAGTTTGTACTGACTTGGCTACTGCTTTTTACTTAGCCTGTTGTAAAACTAGGCAAATATCTAGATGAGTTGATGTACCCCCTGGAAGACCTCTACATACCCCTGGAGGTACATATACCCCGGGTTGAGAAACACTGCTCTAGAGATCTGAAGTCCACAGAGCCATGGCTAAAATTATAGCTCCAAACTTTGGTGTCTCTTCTAGATGTCTTTGTATACTTTGAATGCAGTATACTATGTTCCTATGAGCCATTCTCAATAGGTAGTGTTCTTTATGTGCTTTATGTTCTTTGATTTAGGTCTTCTCTTTATGTACAGCCAGATTAACAGTAATTGAGGCTACAAACATTACAGGATATAATGTGCGTATGCATATCTCTGAAGAGAACAAGGTGCTTATTTAGTATCAGGCCTTTAGTCTGTATTAAGCTTGCTGTTTTATGCAGCCTAGTGTAATCCCTCTTCTGAAATCTACAGATGTGATGTATGACTTTTGAGATTATGTCCTTATTGCTACTTTAATCCAAACACTGAATAATATGTGCTCCAGCAAGGCCTGAAAGTTTTTAAGTACCACGTGATAACATAATCCTGCCTTGAAATTCAAGACAGTATAAAACAAACATAAATGCGTCTGGGTTTACAGTAGAGTTATTTCTTCTAATAAATTCAAACTCAGTGTTCAGATTTGCAAAGAAAGTGAGAATTTTTGGATGGCGCCCTTTAGAAATACCATTATGCCTTTAGTGTAAATAAGAGTTCATACAAAAGCCTATGAGAAGCCTCCAGTGAAACAGCATAAACATTTTAGAGGCCAGAGAGCCAGCTGAAATGTAAATGTACTTTGTTTACTTTTGAACGTTCCAAAATCTGAGGAGAGGATCGCTCCCCGTCCTTTTATGCCCTCTCTCTAGTCTTGAATCAGTTTGTCCTATGTCAGGCTCCCCTATCTCTGACCAACTGAAGAGTGATATAGGGTGACAAGTGCCACTATCTCCCCGTGAGTCTGATCATGCTGCCAGTGATGAACTCTGTATCCAAGCTTTGATTTTTTGTTTGGCAGACAAACTGTTACTGCTCTCTTGTGTTATTATCTTGCTTTTGGTACATATTCTGCTGTAGCAAGAGTAAGTAACTCTCTTGACTTGAACATGTGCCAGCCTGCCAGAAGGGTCACGCTCTAACTCTGCTCCTGACCCAAGGCTGCTGTCATTGCTGTTTGATCGGAACAAATGCTAATATTTGATCTGAACCAGAGCCAGATAGAAAAGTTTTTCTCCATGATGGACTGATAAGCAAACCTTCATTCTTTGAGACAGACCCAGTGGCACGAAAGTAACCATGAATATAAATCAGCTTCACAGCCTTAATTGACCAGTAAAAAATTATTTCTTATTCTCATCTCATTACCCTTCCCTTCCCTGCCAAAAGAAATAAATTTGATGTGTCAGAACAGATTTCTGATTTCATTTGTAAGGTTCTGGAGAGGAGGAGGCTGGCTGTTTCCAAAGCTGTGTATTTTCTATATTTCTCAAGTCTTCTGCATGATGGGTTGGGTTGAGGGGGATCGGGGGGAGAGATTGCTTACATTGATGCCAGTCTACATATTTACATTTTTTTAATCTGATGTTCTCATTTTTTACTGTATTCAATAATATGGTATGATCTTTTCTGAATTGACCAACCTTCCTGAAAACATTTATACCGTCTCTTCTCCCCTGGAGAAAAGTGCCAAGAAAGTCACTCTGGATCTTGCTGTTGTGTATAAAACCCTTAACCTAGATCTGAGACACTCAGGAGAGTGCTCCTTTTCTCCACTCACTCTTTCAAGGCAACCTAGATTGACTAGGTTGTCAGTGTAATCTTGAGACTTACTGTAGATCAGAACTGGGTATGGGTAAAAGCTACCTTTTGGTTCATGGACAGAGACTGTGTCTATACTTAAACCTGTACAGCACTTCAGTGTAGATGCTCACTACAGCGATGGGAGGGGTTCTCCTGTCACCATAGTTAATCCACCTCCCTGAGAGGCAGTAGCTAGGTTGACAGAAGATTTCTTCTGTCAACCTAGTGCTGTCTACGTTATGGGATATGTCAAAATAGCTACATCTTTCGGGGGATGATTTTTCACACACTTGAGAGACATAGCTATGCCAATATATGTTTTCAGTGTAGACTAGTCCAGAGTCTGTGCAATTCCTCTTTAGTCAGTCTGCTAGACTTCATTTGCAACTATTTTAAGGGCTCGCTACAAGGCACTTCTGTTTGGGTATTTATGAAAAACATGTCACAGACCGTGAAATAAGTCCTTCCCTATGAAATCTGATCTCCCTGTGCTTCTGGGAGCACCCCAGCTGGGGGCTCCTAGCTGCTAGTCTGGGCTGGGCTGAGGTGGGACTTGTTCTTCCCCTGCACTGCCTCTCTTGGTGGGGAGATCAGACCTACCTCCAGAGGCAGCACAGAAGTGAGGGTGGTAGACCCTCACTTCTGTGCTGCAGCAGCCCTGGAGTTGGGCTTGAGGCTTCTGCCCCCCCACCGCCACCCCACAGCTCTGGCTTCTGCCCCCTGCAGCTTCCAGAGCGCCCATGCTCTAATCCACCACTGGCTGAGGCTAGCAGCTAGGAGCCCTTGGCTGGGGTGCTCACAGCAACACGGGCAAATCAGCTTCACATCCATCTCTGGGAGCCTCCTCCTGCTGCAGGAACCTTCGGGGCTGCTGCGCAGCTGTGAAGGTATCACAGAAGTGAGGTGGCAAACCCATGACCCCCTACAACAGCTTTGTGATGCCCCTCTCCCACCTTCCCGATCACCTTTTGAGTCGGATCCCGGTGGTTACAACAGCTGAAATAGTGAAACTGACCAATTTTAAAACCCTCTGGCTGTGAAATTGACCAAAATGGACCATGAATTTGGTAGGGTTCTACTAGTGACCATATTCTTCCCCTCCCTATTTGTACTATCATAGTGCCTAATAGTCCTAGTTATTGACCAGCACCCTATTGTTGTAGGTATGTACTGAGAGACTTTTGCCCAGTTTTGTTGGTATGGTTGGCTCCTTTGAGAATTAAACTAAGCTTAATTTGAATTTTTTTTTAAAAGTTAGGTTACTATGGAAAATATCCTAGATACTGCTTTTGGAAAGGGTGCTTCATAAGCTTTAGTTCCTATATTGGAAAGTGATTTTGAACTTGAAGCTGAAAGGGGAGTTATGGAGAAAGTTGAGTTTTCTAGTTAACATGTAATCTTCAATTTCATATTTAATGGGTTGTATTTCTTTCTCAGATCTGAGATCCCTATAATTAACTGTATTTTTGTCTTTGTTTTTTCTTACACATGCCCATTCTCATTTGTCCCCTGATGATTCCTCTGGGAACTGCAGGAGCCAGCCAAAGGTAAGTTTTTGATTACACTTTCAACCAGTGTTTTGAAAAGTTATGGTATATCAATTGTTCAGCCTTCAAATATCCAAATATTTACTATTTTTTTAAAAAGTGCAGTTGTTCGGCTGCTGTTTATCAAAAGAAAAACAAAAAAACTCCAAACTACACATTCCTCAAAGAATCTCCTTGCTGCAGAAGACCGTTGCACACATCTAGCCAAAAAATGATTCTCAGAAACAAATGAGAACATAGTTGCATATTAAGCATTGAGGACTGTGAATGAATAGACTGTTTGTTTGTTTTTTAAAGCATTTTCTGGTATCTGCATTAGAGCAAACTCATTGCTGCTGACTTATGTTCCCTTCATATTTTGCATTTTATATGCAGATGGGTCTTATCTCCTCGTCCCACCTTTAAAAATTTAGTTTATTGGCATGTTTATATCGTCATTACTTATTGTTTTAAACAGCTTGTAAATGGGACTGATAAAATAAACCATATAAAATTACAGTAAAGTAAATCAGCTTGAATTTGTTTAAGCACAAAAATATAAAACAAATAAAGGTGGTGTCTTGTGGAGGATGGTTAGAATGGCAGCAGAGGCATATATATCAGCTAACCACCTATATCGCTAACAAAATAAGGATGCCTTTTTTGGTTTGATTTGACTATAGTTTTTATAAGATGTCCTGTTGGTTTGTTTTGTTACAGGTGTTTGCTTATGATCACTGTTTCTGGTCTTTGGATGAATCTGTAAAAGAAAAATATGCAGGTAATATTTACTGTAGTCTTGTGATACTTTAGAAATGTGAGCAACAAGAGTGATGTAGTGGTGGGAGTCTGCTATAGACCACCGGACCAGGGGGATGAGGTGGATGAGGCTTTCTTCCGGCAGCTCACGGAAGCTACTAGATCGCATGCCCTGGATCTCATGGGTGACTTTAATTTTCCTGATATCTGCTGGGAGAGCAATACAGCGGTGCATAGACAATCCAGGAAGTTTTTGGAAAGCGTAGGGGACAATTTCCTGGTGCAAGTACTAAAGGAGCCAACTGGGGGGGAGCTTTTCTTGACCTGCTGCTCACAAACCGGGAAGAATTAGTGGGGGAAGCAAAAGTGGATGGGAATCTGGGAGGCAGTGACCATGAGTTGGTTGAGTTCAGGATCCTGACACAGGGAAGAAAGGTAAGCAGCAGGATACGGACCCTGGACTTCAGGAAAGCAGACTTCGACTCCCTCAGGGAACGGATGGGTAGGATCCCCTGGGGGACTAACATGAAGGGGAAAGGAGTCCAGGAGAGCTGGCTGTATTTCAAGGAATCCCTGTTGAGGTTACAGGGACAAACCATCCCAATGTGTCGAAAGAATAGTAAATATGGCAGGCGACCAGCTTGGCTTAACGGTGAAATCCTAGCGGATCTTAAACATAAAAAAGAAGCTTACAAGAAGTGGAAGGTTGGACATATGACCAGGGAAGAGTATAAAAATATTGCTCGGGCATGTAGGAATGAAATCAGGAGGGCCAAATCGCACCTGGAGCTGCAGCTAGCAAGAGATGTCAAGAGTAACAAGAAGAGTTTCTTCAGGTATGTTGGCAACAAGAAGAAAGCCAAGGAAAGTGTGGGCCCCTTACTGAATGAGGG
The DNA here is from genome assembly GCF_965140235.1 of Caretta caretta. NCBI lineage: Eukaryota > Metazoa > Chordata > Testudines > Cheloniidae > Caretta > Caretta caretta. The sequence continues at coordinate 8,874,635 of NC_134208.1, read as the reverse complement.
AGGCAACCTAGTGACAGAGGATGTGGAAAAAGCTAATGTACTTAATGCTTTTTTTGCCTCTGTCTTCACGAAAAAGGTCAGCTCCCAGAGTGCTGCGCTGGGCATCACAACATGGGGAGTAGATGGCCAGCTCTCTGTGAAGAAAGAGGTGGTTAGGGACTATTTAGAAAAGCTGGACGTGCACAAGTCCATGGGGCCGGACGAGTTGCATCCGAGAGTGCTAAAGGAATTGGTGGCTGTGATTGCAGAGCCATTGGCCATTATCTTTGAAAACTCATGGCGAACGGGGGAAGTCCCAGATGACTGGAAAAAGGCTAATGTAGTGCCAATCTTTAAAAAAGGGAAGAAGGAGGATCCTGGGAACTACAGGCCAGTCAGCCTCACCTCAGTCCCCGGAAAAATCATGGAGCAGGTCCTCAAAGAATCAATCCTGAAGCACTTACGTTAGAGGAAAGTGATCAGGAACAGTCAGCATGGATTCACCAAGGGAAGGTCATGCCTGACTAATCTAATCGCCTTCTATGATGAGATTACTGGTTCTGTGGATGAAGGGAAAGCAGTGGATGTATTGTTTCTTGACTTTAGCAAAGCTTTTGACATCGTCTCCCACAGTATTCTTGTCAGCAAGTTAAAGTAGTATGGGCTGGATGAATGCACTATAAGGTGGGTAGAAAGTTGGCTAGATTGTCGGGCTGAACGGGTAGTGATCAATGGCTCCATGTCTAGTTGGCAGCCGGTGTCAAGTGGAGTGCCCCAGGGGTTGGTCCTGGGCCCAGTTTTGTTCAATATCTTCATAAATGATTTGGAGGATGGTGTGGATTGCACTCTCAGCAAATTTGCGGATGATACTAAACTGGGAGGAGTGGTAGATACGCTGGAGGGCAGGGATAGGATACAGAGGGACCTAGACAAATTGGAGGATTGGTCCAAAAGAAATCTGATGAGGTTCAATAAGGATAAGTGCAGGGTCCTGCACTTAGGACGGAAGAACCCAATGCACAGCTACAGACTAGGGACCGAATGGCTAGGCAGCAGTTCTGCGGAAAAGGACCTAGGGGTGACAGTGGACGAGAAGCTGGATATGAGTCAGCAGTGTACCCTTGTTGCCAAGAAGGCCAATGGCATTTTGGGATGTATAAGTAGGGGCATAGCGAGCAGATCGAGGGACGTGATTGTTCCCCTCTATTCGACATTGGTGAGGCCTCATCTGGAGTACTGTGTCCAGTTTTGGGCCCCACACTACAAGAAGGATGTGGATAAATTGGAGAGAGTCCAGCGAAGGGCAACAAAAATGATTAGGGGTCTGGAACACATGACTTATGAGGAGAGGCTGAGGGAACTGGGATTGTTTAGTCTGCAGAAGAGAAGAATGAGGGGGGATTTGATAGCTGCTTTCAACTACCTGAGAGGTGGTTCCAGAGAGGATGGTTTTAGACTGTCCTCAGTGGTAGAAGAGGACAGGACAAGGAGAAATGGTCTCAAGTTGCAGTGGGGAAGGTTTAGGCTGGATATTAAGAAAAACTTTTTCACTAGGAGGGTGGTGAAACACTGGAATGCGTTACCTAGGGAGGTGGTAGAATCTCCTTCCTTAGAGGTTTTTAAGGTCAGGCTTGACAAAGCCCTGGCTGGGATGATTTAATTGGGGATTGGTCCTGCTTTGAGCAGGGGGTTGGACTAAATGACCTCCTGAGGTCCCTTCCAACCCTGATATTCTATGATTCTATGATATCTTCATTAATGATCTGGAGGATGGTGTGGACTGCACCCTCAGCAAGTTTGCAGATGACACTAAACTGGGAGGAGTGGTAGATATGCTGGAGGGTAGGGATAGGATACAGAGGGACCTAGACAAATTAGAGGATTGAACAAAAAGAAATCTGATGAGGTTCAACAAGGACAAGTGCAGAGTCCTGCACTTAGGATGGAAGAATCCCATGCACGGCTACAGACTAGGGACTGAATGGCTAGGCAGCAGTCCTGCAGAAAAGGACCTAGGAGTTACAGTGGACGAGAAGCTGGATATGAGTCAACAGTGAGCCCTTGTTGCCAAGAAGGCTAATGGCATTTTGGGATGTATAAGTAGGGGCATTGCCAGCAGATCGAGGGACGTGATCGTTCCCCTCTATTTGACTTGGTGAGGCCTCATCTGGAGTACTGTGTCCAGTTTTGGGCCCCACACTACAAGAAGGATGTGGAAAAACTGGAAAGAGTCCAGCGGAGGGCAACAAAAATGATTAGGGGACTGGAGCACATGACTTATGAGGAGAGGCTGAGGGAACTGGCGTTATTTAGTCTACGGAAGAGAAGAATGAGGGGGGATTTAATAGCTGCTTTAAACTACCTGAAAGGGGGTTCCAAAGAGGATGGATCTAGACTGTTCTCAGTGGTTGCAGATGACGGAACAAGGAACAATGGTCTCAAGTTGCAGTGGGGTTGGTTTAGGTTGGATATTAGGAGAAACTTTTTCACTAGGAGGGTGGTGAAGCACTGGAATAAGTTACCTAGGGAGGTGGTGGAATCTCCTCCTTTTGAGGTTTTTAAGGTCAGGCTTGACAAAGGCCCTGTCTGGGATGATTTAGTTGAGGATTGGACCTGCTTTGAGCAGGGGGTTGGACTAGATGACCTCCTGAGGTCCCTTCCAACCCTGATATTCTATGATTGCACTCTGTTTACATGACAGCTATGAAAAAGAAAGTATCTAACTTCTGTTCCCAGACAGATAATGGAGCAAATAATTAAGAAATCAATTTGGAAACACCTAGAAGATAATGAGGTGATAAGGAACAGTCAGCATGGATTTGTGAAGAACAAATTGTTTCAAACCAACCTGATAGATTTCTTTGACAGGGTGACAAGCCTTGTGGATGGGGGGAAGCAGTAGATGTGGTATATCTTGACTTTAGTAAGTCTTTTGATACTGTCTCGCATGACCTCATAAACAAACTAGGGAAATACAACCTAGATGGAGCTATTATAATGTGGGTGCATAACTGGTGGGAAAATCATTCCCAGAGAGTAGTTATCATTGATTCACAGTCATGCTGGAAAGGCATAATGAGTGGGGTCCCTCAGGGGTCGGTTCTGAGTCATGTTCTGTTCAATATCTTCATCGATGATTTAGATAATGGCATAGAGAGTACACTTATAAAGTTTGCGGACGATAGCGTTCTGGGAGGGGTTGCAAGTGCTTTGGAGGATAAGATTATAATTTAAAAATGATCTGGACAAACTGGAGAATGTTCTGGAGTAAATAGGATGAAATTCAATGAGGACAAATGCAAAGTACTCCACTTAGGAAGGAACAATCAGTTGCACACCTACAAAATGGGAAATAACTGCATAGGAAGGAGTACTGTGGAAAGGAATCTGGGGGTCATAGTGGATCACAAGCTAAATATGAGTCAACAGTGTAATACTGTTGCAAAAAAAGCAAACCTCATTCTGGGATGTATTAGCAGGAATATTGTAAGCAAGACACAAGTAATTCTTCCGCTCTACTCTGCGCTGATTAGGCCTCGACTGGAGTATTGTGTCCAGTTCTGGGCGCCACATTTCAAGAAAGATGTGAACAAATTGGAGAAAGTCCAGAGAAGAGCAACAAAAATGATTAAAGGTCTAGAAAACATGACCTATGAGGGAAGATTGAAAAAATTGGATTTGTTTAGTCCAGAGAAGAGAAGACTGAGAGGGGACATGATAACAGTTTTTAAGTACATAAAAGTTTGTTACCATGAGGAGGGAGAAAAATTGTTGTTCTTAACCTCTGAGGTTAGGACAAGAAGCAATGGGCTTAAATTGCAACAAGGGTGGTTTAGGTTGGACATTAGGAAAAACTCCCTGACTGTCAGGGTAGTTAAGCACTGGAATAAATTGCGTAGGGAGGTTGTGGAATCTCCATCATTGGTGATTTTTAAGAGAAGGTTGGACAAACACCTGGCAGGAGTGGTCTAGATAATACATAGTCCATCCTTGCATGCAGGGGACTGGACTAAATGACCTCTCAAGGTCCCTTCCAGTTCTGTGATTCTATGATAATTACAATCCTTTATTTGGTAAAGGGCAAAGACCATATGGCATGGAAAACCTTTTCTCTATGTGGTTGCTCATTGTCAAGAGAGAAAGCAAAGTCTTAAAACTGCTACCTTAATCCTTCCTTCTTTGTAGTCAAACATAATGTTTAGAGTAGTAGCAGCCAATAAACATGCATTACAATCTATATATAGTATAGGTAATTGATTAATGTAACTAATTTGCCATTTTGATTCACACAGATATCTCCATTAAAATACTTAATCCAGACATATGAATTAAAATATTTCTATTCCTATTTCTACACATAATTTGAGAATCAATGCCAAGTTCACCTTTGTGGTAAAGCTTGCCACCACTCAGCCCAGTTCAGCAACACATGAGTAATTTCATTGTAGTACCTTTCAGAATTGAGGCCTTATTCTTTAGTGGTTTAGGTTGCAGTGGTTTAAAGAGTCCAGTCCTGCTCCCACTGAAGTCAATGTGAGTTTTATTGATTTGAATAGGAGCAAGACTGGGCCTTGTACACCCAAAAATAGGCCCTGATCCTACAGATCAGTGCTGTACGTGAAGAAAAGTCTTAGATGCTTTTGAAAATGTTACCCATAGTCTGTCATGTTTTCTCTGGATTAAAGGTTTGAAAACGTGGCCCCATCCTGCTGTCCGTAGTCAGGCAAAATTCCTATTAATTTCAAATGGAATTTTGTGTGTGTAAGATTGAAGAGCGGGCCTTAAATTTATAGCAGTACAGTATAACTAAGTTCTACTTTGGTCATTGGGTGAAAGAAATTTTACAGGGAAGGGAAAACTTTTTGAGAGAAGAGTTCTGAATATTTGATGTATGATTTAAAGTATCTTGCCATCTGCCTATGTGTTACATAATTATCAGAATGACACATTCTTTGACAGGTTAACAAGACTTGTGGATGGGGGAAGCAGTAGATGTGATACATCTTGAATTTAGTAAGGTTTTTGATACTGTCTCATAGGACCGTCTCATAAACAAACTAGGGCAGTATAACATAGATGAACCTACTATAAGGTGGGTGGACAACTGATCGCAAAACCGTACTCGAGTAGTTCCTCAATGGGTTCATATTAAGGCTAGAAGGGCATATTGAGTGGGGGGCATCTCAGGGATCTGTCCTGATTCCAGTTCTATTCAATATCTTCCAAAATTATTGGATAATGGCATCGAGAGTACACTTACAAAGTTTTCACACAATACCAAGCAGGAAGGGATTGCAAATATTTTGGAGGACAGGATTAGAATTCAAAATGGATCTTGACAAACTGGAGAAATGGTCTGAAATAGGGTGAAATTCTGTAAGGACAAATTCAATTGGGACACATGCAAAGTACTGCACGTATGAAGGAAGAATCAGTTTGCACAAGTACAAAATGGGAAATGACTGCTTAGGAAGGAGGATTGCAGAAAAGGATATGGGAGCTATAGTGGATCGCAAACTAAATATGAGTCATCAGCATAATACTGTTATAAAAACTTATCATTCTGGAATGTATTATCAGTAGTGTTATAAGCAAGACGCAAGAATTCTTTCACACTACTCAGCACTGACAAGGCTTCAGCTAGAGCATTGTGTCCCATTCTGGGCACCACATTTTGGGAAAGATTTGGAGAAAGTCCAAAGGAGAGCAACAAAAATGATTGAAGGTCTAGAAAACATGACCTATGAGGAAAAATTGAAAAAATTGAGCTTGTTTAGTCTGGAGAAGAGACAACTGAGGGGGGACATAACAGTCTTCAAGTACGTAAAAGGCTGTTATAAACAAGAAGGTGATAAGTTGTTCTCCTTAACCACTGATGGCAGGACAAGAAGTAATGAGCTTAAATTGCAGCAAGGGAGATTTAGGTTAGATATTAGGAAAAATTTCCTAACTGTAAGGGTAATTAAGTACTGGAATGAGCTACCTGGGGAGGTTGTGGAATATCCATCACTGGAGGGTTTTTTAACAGGTTAGACAAAACACCTCATGCGGTGGTCTGAGTAATACTTTGCCCTACCTCAGTGCAGAACACTGAATTAGATGACTTTATCGAGGTCCCTTCCAGTCCTACATTTCTATGATTCTGTGATTCACTGTACTACTGCTTTAAACAAAATCTAATTGACAAACTTTCCTCCACTCTAGCGGGAAAAGATGCAAACAAAACTTTTAAGGGTGGCTAGGTTTACATGTACTACTACAGTAGAAAAACTATCCTAAAGTTTGCTGATCCACATGCCTTATACTGTAATTCTCTCCCAACATAATTGTAGTCTCTTCTCTGCAAAGATTTAATAACAAAGTGATATGGTGGCAAAGTCTATTACTATATTTTCACTTATTTTACAGAGTACTGTAAAGTACACTTACTAGTAGACCATAAAGTATTACCTTATTTAAAATTAAACTACAATTGTCAAAATAAATGAATAAGATACATTTTGTGAGTCTTCCTTTGTTTTGCTAATGCACAAAATTCTGTGATTGTCAAAAGATGGTAGTTGAGTGTTCACAGAAAAAACAGATACAGAACCAGTTTCTAGCTTAATTTACAGGAATATAAATCTGGAGTAATACCATAGACTTCAGGGTAATTGTTCCAGATTTTATATCCATTGTCCCTCTCTCAAACCCCTTACTCTCTAATTGAGATACATTATGAAAGATTTACATCTTTCAGACAGTTAGTTCTTTTTGTCTGATTTGGAGTCTGAAGGGCATGACTGTAAAAGCAGTTATCTTTTTTTCCCTGAATGTCAGATTTTATTTTATTTTTAGGTCAAGATGTTGTTTTCAAGTGCCTTGGAGAGAATATTCTTCAGAATGCCTTTGAGGGCTACAACGCATGTATCTTTGCCTATGGACAGACTGGTAAGTCATTGCAGAGTGTAAAAAGTGCTGTTGATGAGAAACGTGTTGTGACAGAAATAATTGTTCTGTGGCTAGCTTTGTGGCATTGCTAGGGTTTTTCCAAATATAGCAATGTAGATAAGATGTGGGTTTTTTTCTGTTTGTTTTTAATACTTGTTAGAGGGCTGAGGTGAGAAGGCATTTTGGAATAACATTGCTAATTTCTGGTGCCCTGCTACCCTGCTTTCCCACACTGTAGATAAGTGTCTCCTGAATATTCTGTGATCATGACCGTCCTTGGGTTTGTTGCATCTTTAATATTCTGTAATGGAAGATCCCTGACTTGGCATTTAGGTAGTCATTGCTCATCATTTTTTAATTTGATAAACAAAGATGGCTAGGGTTGTTTAATTGGCTAACTTGCACTGTGTAGGTATGAAACTCAGGTAGGCATTAAATTGATGTACATGATAAGGCTGATAAGTGCTTTCAATCAATTTACATAGCTTGGCGTTTCCTTTTCAGCTTGATTTAATAAGTAGGCTGCCCTTTTTACTCTGTCCTTTAATTGGTGTCTTGGTTCCTTTACATACAGAAAATTGTGTTTAAAGATAATTGTGAAAAGTTCCAAACCATTCTTTGCCCTTTACTTCCCCCTTATTCCCATCACCCCAAAAAATCTGTTGTAAAAGCACTAACACTAGTTTCAAATGCACAGGGTCTGGAAAATCTTACACAATGATGGGTACAGCCGACAAGCCTGGATTAATCCCAAGACTCTGCAGTGGTCTCTTTGAAAGAGCACAGAAAGAGGAAAACGAAGAACAGAGTTTCAAAGTGGAAGTGTCCTACATGGAGATTTACAATGAGAAAGTTAGAGATCTCCTTGACCCCAAAGGGTAAGCAGTACACACACACAGGATGCTTGACCACGAACAATGTAACATGATCTTGTTTCTATGAGCGAAGGCTGTCTCCCTACCTTGCCCTAATGGACTCCCTATTAGGCATCCTATCCGGGTTCAAGACTTATCCCTGTTATGGGATAGTGTTGTCTTCCAGACTGCCCCCTCCACCCCGCACAAATAGCTGCTTTATTGTTATTTAAAGGCCCAATATGTGCCAAACACTTAGTCTCCTGCTAAAATTGATTTTCATGAAGTGAGGAACAGGGAAATGCCAGCACTGTATGTATAGACAGGTGGGTTTTTTCTCTAGCGCACTATAACACTAAACCATTCCTGCTTTGAACGGTAGCTATGGGGTCTTGTCATCTTGTGTAGTGCTTTGAATGGTAAGTTGATAAAAATTTGTGGTTTCACTAAAAACCTTATTGTACTTGGATGGCTGCCCCTTTGTAAGTACAAATCTTTTTTTTTTTTTTAAACAGAAGCCGTCAGTCATTAAAAGTTAGAGAGCACAACGTCTTTGGTCCTTATGTAGATGGACTTTCTAAACTGGCTGTCGCCAGCTACAAGGTAAGGGACAATTTTAGGGACGGAATAGGTCTTGAAACTGGTAATTCTTATAGTCGCTGCTCAAGTGGTTGTTTATAGTAGTGAGATTATTTTTATATTATGTTTTGGTAATTAAGGGATTAAGAGAGGATGTGCTTAAAGAAATCCTTTATGAAAGTCTTAAACATGTGAGTACCACTCTTACCACCTAAGATTGAAGAAGGGGAAGAAAAAAAAAGGGGGAAATGGAAGATTTACAAGGCTGGTTTAATAGTTCTTCCTTGCTGCAACCTTAACTCATAGTCGTAGTAATCCAGGCTATACAAACAGTTTGGACATGTAACAGATTCACAAGGAAGGTTGGTGCATTGCCTTCACTGGAGAAAATAAAGAGCAGATACCCTGCTATGTGCTTTGAGGCTTGGTTAGGTCATTTCATCTCTCTGTGGCTCCATTTCCTCAAATGGGAACAAAGGATTAACTAGTTAGTATTTGTAAAGCACTTAAAATCCTTGGATGGAATGTACTAAATAAATGAAGAGTATTATTAATGATCATGTAGCAACTCTATGTTCAACCTAAGTAATTCAGATTCTAAGGATTGTGCAGCACAGTGTCTTCGTGAAGCTATTTGATATGCTGTCAGAAGAGCTAGTAATTATAAGATGGAATTCCAAAACTCTTATGCCTCTAAGCAGACCCACTTGCAATACAGAGGTTGGTTCATGAGTCCTGTTATGAGCACCCTGTTATTTCTTGCAGTCCTTACTACTAGTTTCTATAAATAAAATTATTTCACGTACATTTTCCGTACACACTACACAGCAGTCTTGCAAAATTCCACACATTCAGCGCAGGAAAACATTGTGTTTTTGTTTTGCTTTTTCCTTCCCCAGGATCATCCTGCTAAAGGTTGGGTGAATAAATTTTGTGACTGGGGCAGTAAGGACCATTTTCGAAATTGATGTACAATATGCAGCTCCTATGCCTCAGGGTCTCTCTGAAGCCACTGATGAATTATGGCATTCTAGGACTTCCCAAGCTTTTGTCCAGGAGAGAAACCTCATAGCCTGTTCTGTTGATTGTTTTGCTTTTATAAAATTTGAGGTTCTATAAATTAAAATGCATGTTAATGAAAAGCTCTAACTACTGAGTGAGCTAAAGTGCTGCAGTATTTCACAAATGAAATGCCATTCTACTTTGTTCATTGCAGTAAATTAATGTTTTGTTCAGGCAGCCAACCAATAAAAAGGAATATGGTATCCCTCACCATGAAATCCAAATAAAGTTAACGGACAACGTACATATAGTTATGTTGTTTAAATTGAATTATGCTCAGTGATTGTTTACTGCTTACTCTTTAACTTAAAATAGCACAATATTGTGCTATTTTATCTTTAGAGACTTAAAAAAAATCAAACCCAGGGAGAAACTTGTGTCTATTTTACATTTAACAAAATTTTATTTTTACTATCTGTTGAAGTAGTTTAGTGAAAGCAATGTTTGTGCAGATAGTGCCTAGTACATATTATTAAAGGCCTTACGATTTTATTTAGGACATAGAGTCTTTGATGTCAGAGGGTAACAAATCTCGAACAGTGGCTGCAACCAACATGAATGAAGAGAGCAGTCGGTCACATGCAGTCTTCAAGATCATCCTCACACACACACTGTATGATGTACAATCAGGGGTAAGTAATAGCAGGAGATTTTAACCTCTGATGTCTAATCCAAGCTACAGATTCTAATCATGGCTTTTATAATATGTTTCAATAGACTGCTGTGCTTGTGTACATATGTAATGAAGCTAGGTTTTTTTAGATGTTTTGATGGACATGTAAGACTGAAATCTGGCTTTTGAAATGCAGTAATATAAGGATGCAAGCCCAAAACTGCAGTAGATTTAATGAGGATTCCTCAATCCTAATATCTGAAGCAATAAAACATGTGTTTTAAAATAAGAGTTTGTAATATAGATTTGGGGGCTAGATGGAAAGTAAAATGTCTGCAAAACTGACTCATTATCCTCCAGATCCCTCCGTAAAGCACCCCTTTGGTATGATGCCTATAAAAAGCTTGACAGTGGTCAGCTGCTGATGTGCTGAAACCAGTGTCTATCGCACTGACCAATATTGTCTGTTTTCTTGTACTCCCCTATTAGTCAGTCTGTATCCATCTGTTGCCTCTTTTCTTATATTTAAATTGTAATCTCTTCGGGGCACAGACTGTTGTTTTGTGCTGTATTTGTACAGCACCTAGCACAGTGGGTGCTAGTGGGGTCCTGTTCAATGACTGGGGCTCCTAAGCACTACAGTAATACTAGTGTAATAATAGCGTCTGGGGGTGGGAAACTGAAGTATTGGAAGAGTGTTTGAATATAAAATTGGCTTTGTTCTTTACGAGCAAATATTTGATGGAACATTTTGTGGTGGTACACTTCAGAATGAAAAAACCTTTGTGCACGTATGAAGATTTCAGGTTGTAACTTTTTCATGGACTACTTCCAAATATCAGAGAGGTAGCCGTGTTAGTCTGGATCTATAAAAGCGGCAAAGAGTCCTGAGGCACCTTATACACTAAAAGACGTATTGGAGCATAAGATTTTGTGGGTGAATACCCACTTCATCAGATGCATGTAGTGGAAATTTCCAGAGGCAGGTATAAATATGCAAGCATATATTTCCAAAAGTATGTTTGCTGAAAATGTTATAAAGATTTCACTTTCTCAGTCAGGAGTACTTTCTTTCCTTTAATTTTGTTTTACCTTTTATTGATGAGAAACATATTTACTTTTCCTTAACCTCTACAACCTAGCAGTGATGGCGTAACAAATTTAACTTGAAAATACAAAAATTTGAGAGGTTTCAGAGTAGCAGCTGTGTTAGTCTGTATTTGCAAAAAGAAAAGGAGTACTTTTTTGTCGAACTCTATTCGACATTGGTGAGGCCTCATCTGGAGTACTGTGTCCAGTTTTGGGCCCCACACTTCAAGAAGGATGTGGATAAATTGGAGAGAGTCCAGCGAAGGGCAACAAAAATGATTAGGGGACTGGAACACATGAGTTATGAGGAGAGGCTGGGGGAACTGGGATTGTTTAGCCTGCAGAAGAGAAGAATGAGGGGGGATTTGATAGCTGCTTTCAACTACCTGAAAGGGGGTTCCAAAGAGGATGGCTCTAGACTGTTCTCAATGGTAGCAGATGACAGAACGAGGAGTAATGGTCTCAAGTTGCAGTGGGGGAGGTTTAGATTGGATATTAGGAAAAACTTTTTCACTAAGAGGGTGGTGAAACACTGGAATGCGTTACCTAGGGAGGTGGTAGAATCTCCTTCCTTAGAGGTTTTTAAGGTCAGGCTTGACAAAGCCCTGGCTGGGATGATTTAACTGGGAATTGGTCCTGCTTCGAGCAGGGGGTTGGACTAGATGACCTTCTGGGGTCCCTTCCAACCCTGATATTCTATGATTCTACTTGTGGCACCTTAGAGACTAACCAATTTATTTGAGCATAAGCTTTCATGAGCTACAGCTCACTTCATCGGAGAACTTCTGAAGACAAACTTAAACCAGTTTGGTTAATCTTATTAAGCTAAATTTGTCTTTTTCCTGTTAGCTATGTGCTGAGCCTGTGGCCCTTCTAAAGGCAAAGCTAACCTAACTAATCAGGTAACCAGTCTTAAGCTTCACAACTCCTTTTGTCTTATTAGTTCCCAGCAGTCAGTAAAATAATCAGATGTAGGAATATAGAGCATACTGATCAAATTTTCAGGTAACACAAAGCTGGAGGTGAGGGGTTTGCAAACACTTCAGATGATGGAGCAAAAGTTCAAAGGGATCTTGATAAATGGGAGAGCTGGGCTATAGACAACAAAATGAAATTCAATGAAGACAAATGTAAGGTGCTACACTTAAGTAAGAAAAAACAAATGCACAAATACAGAATGAGGGATAACTAGCCTGGCAGCTGCACTGCTGAGAAGTATCTGGGAGTTGTGGTGGATCAGAACTTCAACATGAATTAACATGCTGCAAAAATAAATAAATAAATAAATGCAATTTTGGGTTGCATTAACAGGCATAGCATGCAAGTCACAGGAGGTGATATGATAGTACTGCTGAGTAGACCTCAGCTGTACTACTGTGCCCAATTTTGATCATCGCTATATAGAAAGGATGTAGAGAAACTGGATAGGATCCAGAGGTGGACAACAAAGACAGAATGCAAGATATATGAGCAAAGGCTGAAGGAACTGGGTAGGCTTAGTTTGGAAAAGAGGAGATTAAGGGAGGACATGATAGTGATCTTCAAATACCTAAAAAGCTGCCATAAAAAAGATGGAGAAAAGTTGTTCTCTCTTCCCCAGAGGGCAGGACAAGAGGCAGTGGGTTCAAACTTCAGCCTAGCAGTTTTAGATTAAAGCTCAGGAAAAACTTCCTAACTATAAGAACAGTAGGACAATGGAACAAACTGCCTGGTGAAGTTGTGGAAGTGCCTTCACTGGAGATTTTCAAGAAGAGGCTGGATAGCCATCTGTCGTGGTTGGTTTAGACACAAGAAGTCCTGCATCTCGGCAGGGGGTTAGACTAGGTGACCCTTTTGGTCCCTTCTGATCCTATGGTTCTATGAGTTTATGATTCTATGAAAAGTGAACAATGTAATACCAGCTGAGCATCCAGCATCATTGATCAAATTCTCCCCTCACTTTGAGGAGAGTGTGGAAAAACAAATTATACTGAATGTAGAATTGACATAAAGCATTTAGCTTAAATGAGTTTTATTCTTTGATTTTACACACCCCCAATTTGCGTTCCCTCTCCCCGAATGTGGGAGTGGGGGGGTCTGGGAGTGATGGATACAAGGCAGGAAATAGGTATTTTCCACTTGTGCTCTGTTTGCAGCCCCCATGGCTGAACGAGGAAGAACCAAAAAAAAAAAAAAAACCAACAAAAACTACTAATCACATTCTGTAGTTTTTTGTTCATTAAACTATTTTGGGTTTTAAATAAGGGTTTTGTCCCTCTCAGCTCCACTGCTTTTGTCTGATTTCCTCGATGAAATTTGAATTCTGGGCACATTTTATCAGTTTGTTGTGGAAATATGTCACAGATTCAGTGTTATGACGCCACTCCTGTATCTAATATGGGTTCTGAAATGTGTGTGTTCACCTCACCTGCATAATTTAGTAAGATTTTGTCTGTCTTATATTTGCTGAATATTGAATGCCTAAAAGTGGTATTCATCTGAATAGATGATAGATACAGTAGTTTTACCCACAAAGTGCTCTCCGACTCCTGTTCTCCATTTCTTTATTTTTGTCTCCTTGCATCCCTAATCTTTTTCTTATTGTCTAACCCTTTTCTCTTTCTTTAACTCCCCCTCACCCACCATGCTATATTTCTCTTTCAGTTCTCCCTCCCCGCCCCAGCCTCCAGATCACTCTCTTTGCTATGTCAACACTCCCTATAATGCTGTACTTTTCATGGTTCTCTAGTTTTTCTGTTGCTACATTGCATTTCTGGTTTCTTTGATGCTTCTGGTTAGGCTTGGCCCAAGATAGTTGTTTTGCTTTCCTCTTTCCCTTCTTGTCCTCCGGTGACCACCCTGCTGACTATGCAGCTATATGAATTTCTGGAACACGGGCTTCTGGCCTGGCTTTTTTTCTGCTGTCTTTGGGTTCTGAAATTAGATGATCCAACATACTGTGCTATGAGATGGAAGTGCAGTATGCTTTGAGACAAAGTAACATTTTCAAAAGTACCTGTATCCCAGTGAAAAAAATCAGTCCCATTGATTTTTTTTTTTATGAGACATAGGTACTTTTGAAAATTTAATTGTACTCTTAGCACTTACATACTACAGTGATGGGAGCTACGGAAAAGCTTAAGATACTTATTAATTTAAGGGAAGTCCAAATCCCAAGTTGAATGTTTGGAAAATTGATTTTTGGTCCAGCTATAACTTGCAAGAGTGATAAGAATTTATGATAAAACTTTTATTGGGTTAAAGTCTACAATATGATGAGGGTTGAAAGTTTTTTAATCCTTTTCTTCAAGGAGAAGGTCTTTGGAAGGGATGTGGGAAACCTTCCCTGTCATCTTAGTATTTTTGTAAATATCTGCCCTTCATAAAATGTGGAATTATAACATACTTCCTGCTTTGCTCATTCTTATTTTCAGAATGATGCAGTCTGAGCACAGGACTTAGGTCAGCCTATACATGTCTCTCAAGGGTATGATTTTTTCACACCTCTGAGTGCCATAGCTAAGTCATCCTAAGTTTTAAGTGTACAGCAGGCCTGAGATTGGCATTCAGGAGTCCCTGACTCCCACTGTGGCTTTGGACAAACAGCTGATCCCTATTTTCAAAATGAGAAAACTAAGTTAGAGATGTTGCCCCTGATTAGATTGAGCGTCCTGATCTGTGGCTCCTGGTCCACTGTCTCCCTCCATTGGTTCCCTCCTCCCACTCTTCTTGCTTTATACCTGTCTGATACTGGCTGCATTCCTCACTTCCAGTACTTAGGTGTCTAGCTACAGATCTTGGAGTGCTTGGTGCATCCCACATTACCACTTTTGAGGCAGAAACTAAAGTAATAGAAGGATTATTTTTTGATTCAAAGCGCTATGTTTAAATGTTCAGTTCTTGTTATAATATTTATTTTAAAATGTGTTTGATAAAAGGTCCGAAGTAAGGAATACAACCTGCGTTCTTATTTGAAAACGTGGCAAACTGTGAAACTTAACTGGAAATTTTAGTGAGTAAAATCTTTTAACAGTAACTTTTCTCTTGTCCGTTCCTCAGACATCGGGTGAGAAAGTGGGCAAACTGAGTCTGGTGGACTTAGCAGGCAGTGAAAGGGCAACTAAGACTGGTGCTGCAGGTGACAGGCTGAAGGAAGGAAGCAACATTAACAAGTAAGGCTTTTAGTGATTTTTCTGACTGCTATTTTGTTAAAATAGGCCATAAAGGAAAGCTACACCAAACTTCTAATGCACTGTTTAATTAATAAGATTTCTGCAAGGTACTTGTAACCAATTCAGGCTTTTCTGAGGTTGTTTTGTATTTGAATGTTATTTCTATAGAAATTCTTAAGTGATCTGTGCACATTTTAAGAATTTAAGATGTGTTTTATGTTGGCTTATGCTCCCTGCAACAGTTATGTATGTAATTTGTGTTGCAAGGACACGATTATAAAGGCTGAAAACTTTTTATCTTGTGAGTTTCTCACATAGAAAATTGATACATTGCTAAGCAATGTAGCTTGTGTTGGAAGAGAATATTAGTGGAAATGCCACTGGCTAATGTTTTTGTCATAGCTGCTTTTTGGAAAAGCAGGGTCTTGCCTTACATCTGACACTCCTGCACTTGCAGTTATCTTCATGAATAGAGACTAATAATTATGAGAAATTGATGTGTACAAAAAGGGGACTAGATGGAGACCACCAAACTAAATTTCATTTGTCTGAAGTGGTGTTGGATGGGCAAGGGCTGTTACTGCTTTAGGTATTTGTTACACTGAAGCTATAGGTACCAATTAGATCAATATTAGTTCTGTGAAACTGAGATAAAGTTACACTACTTAAATGACAATGATTGGAAGGCTTTTGTTCTTCTCTGAGTGATTGCACATGCATTCCACTCTTGGTGTGTGCGTGCCGTGAGCACAATTGTCAGAAATTTTCCCCTCAGCAGTACCCATCAGACCAGCTCAAGTGCCCTCTGCTGGTGCACACCACCACATGCAGGTATAAAAGGCAAAGCCACTCCTGGCTCCCCTCAGTTCCTTCTTGCAGCCCATGACAGTTGTTAGAATCTGGTCTTGCTTTAGCAAGTTCTCTGTGTGTTTTTCTTGTATATAGTTACCTAGTTACATAGTTCTTAGTGTTAGTTAGTGATAGATATGTTTGTTTAGTATCCGTTAGTTTTTTCTCAGTTCCCCAATTTTGGGGTTCTGTTTGTCAGTACAAAGGAATGCCTCGGTCCCAGGCTTCAAGCCCTGTCTTTCTTGCTCAAAGCCGAAGCCTGCGAGCAAGCTGCGCTCTAGTTGTTCAAAGTGTTTCGGTGAGACTCACCTTAGGGATCTGTGCCAGATTGGCAAGGACTTCAAGCCAAGAACCAAAAGAGATGGAGAAGCCAAGCTGAAGTTTCTTTTAATGGAGGCTGCTCTGAGCCCACCTTCACAGTCGTCTTGGTCAGAGAGCATACTGTGTGGCACGTGTGAGCGGTACACTGCCATTGCTGACTGAGTCCTGGCACCACTCATCCTTGCGGGTGCCCAGGAAGAAGCAGAAGTCTTCCAAAGACATTGCTGGGAGAGGCAGATCTCCAATCCCTAAGTCTGTCAAGAAAGGGGGCAAAGTGTCGAATAGAGTTCAATCAAAATTGAAGCACTCCTCCACTCACTCTTTGGATAAAATGGCACAGTTGATTCAGGCACTGAAGCAGACAACATTGAGTCCAGGGCCCAAAGCGGCACATTTATCATCTGCGGCACCATCTTTGTCTCTTGTGTATTGGTCAGTGACTATTCCAATACCATCCATGCCAGAGGCATTTGCAGCTGCAAGGAACTTGCTGAGCTTATTAGCGCTGCTGTCCCCAGTGGGGCAGGAGATCTCTCTTACAGTATAGGTAGACTGTTCAGCATCAACCTCCTCGTTGCAGCACTCGGTATCAAATCAACCTCCCATGTCCCTGAGTCATCATCTGTCTGTACCATCCAGAGGGAAGCCAGTGGTGATGGCTTCTCTCTGTTCTTCTCTGGACTTTTGGCACCAGTCTCCAGTGCCAACTGAAATGGCCCCTCCATGGTCAGGAGATGCCGATTCTTCTTTCTTGGATGTTGGCTCTCATGTCTCTCAGCCACAGTGTGTGTCTCACCGCTTCTCTCCCATACTTTACCAGCCCGGGGTCTTGCGAGATTCTGCGACTGGTGCTGGCATGGACATGTAGCCAGAAAGATATTGGAGTCCAAGGCCTTTTTTAGCCATTCTGGAACCCATGAGCATTCCTTCCTATTTACAGATCCTCTGTGTCATTCATGTTCAGTTTCCTCAAGTAGATGTGGGGAGTCATCTCATCAAGTCCAGCCTGTTCCTGAGCAGGAAAAAGGTATTCAAAGGAGGATACTGTGGAACAACTATCAGAGGGGGCCCAGCCTCAACCTGTGCTAGTTTCCTCTTCTCCACTCCCTCTTCCCCCCCCCCCCATTAAGTAGTTCCTCGGGTGTGTCCTCACCCCCTCCTGATGACTACAAGGTTCTCCAAGAGATCTTTAAAAGGTGGCCTTAGCCTTGGACATTCAAGTAGAAGAGATTAAGGAGTTTTCTCACTGCATCATTGACATTGTGGCCCCAGCAGTGCCATCTGAGTTGGCACTATCAATTGATAAGGTGATTTTAGCGTCCATCAAGACTCTGGAACATAAGAATGGCAATACTAGGTCAGACCAGTGGTCCAACTAGCCCAGTATCCTGTCTTCCGATAGTGGCCAATGCCAGGTGCTTCAGAGGGAATGAACAGAACAGGTAATCAAGTAATCCATCCACTGTCGCCCATTCCCAGCTTCTGGCAAACAGAGACTAGGGACACCATCCCTGCCCATCCTGACTAAATAGCCATTAGTGGACCTATCCTCCATGAACTTATGTAGTTCTTTTTTGAACCCTGTTATAGTCCTGGCCTTCACATCATCCTCTGGCAAAGAGTTCCACAGATTGACTGTGTGTTGTGTGAAGAAATACTTACTTTTGTTTGTTTTAAACTTACTGTCTATTAATTTCATTTGGTGGCTTCCTGATTTACTTTCTCCACACCAGTCATGATTTTAAAGACCTCTATCCCCCCTTAGTCATCTCTTTCCTATTTGAAAAGTCCCAGTCTTATTAATCTCTCCTCATATGGAAGTTGTTCCATATGCCTAATAATTTTTGTTGCCCTTTTCTGAACCTTTTCCAATTCTAATATATCTTTTTTTGAGATGGGGCAACCACATCTGCATGCAGAATTCAAGATGTGGGCATGCCATGGGTTTATATAGAGGCAATATGATATTTTCTGTCTTATTAGCTATCCCTTTCTTAATGATTGCCAACATTCTGTTAGCTTTTTGGACTGCCGCTGCACATTGAATGGATGTTTTCAGAGAACTATCCACAATGACTCCAAGATCTTTCTTTCATGGTAACAGCTAATTTAGACCCCATCATTGTGGCTGTGGCAACTCTCTCCTCATTCCATCCCACATCAAAACAAGTGGGAAGGAGCTTAGCTATTATGTTCTCTCACAAGGCTTTAAACATTTTTATTCCTACCCTGTTCTGGGATCACTCATTGTCTCGGCTGCCAAAGAGAGGGAAGTCCAGGGGCCACAGGCGGCTATCTCTAAGCCAAAGGATGCCAAAAAGCTGGACTCGATTGGTAGAAAAATTTATTCTGTGGCAAGGGTACAGCTTAGAATTGCCAACCAGCAGGTCTTATTGGGCAATATAACTTTAACATCTGAGATGTTGTCCTGAAATTTAAGGACAAGCTGTCTGAGGACACTAAACAGGAGTTCCTTTCATAGGTGGATGAAGGGAAGTTAGTGGCAAAAATGTTGCTTCAGGCTGGTTTGGATGTTACTAATTTGGCTGCTAAACCATGGCTTGTGCCACAGCCATGCTCATGGTTACAGTCTTCAGGGCTCCAGGAAGCTCAGCAGGATCATCCCTGTTTTCAGCTCAGACGGATGGTATACTTCACAGTTTAAAGGACTCCAGGGCAACTCTGAAGTCATTGGGCATGTATACTCTTGCCGCTTTGAGAAAGCACCGTTGTCCTCAGCAGTCCCACAAATACCCATTCTTACACTTCACCAGGACCTATTGAGGGAAAAAAGTAGGAATTATAGGTGCAGGCCAACTTCTTCCCCTCCAGTTCCTCCTGGTCCCTCTAGGTGCCTTGGGGGTACTAAGCAACCATTTTGATGATTGAATCGAGGATGCCAGATCACTCCCCATGATTCTAGTTTCTCCTTCCCCTTTGTTTGCAAACCATCTCTCCTATTTTTTAGTGCATGGTCCCAAATTACTTCAGATGAATGGGTCTTATGTACCATGGAAGTAGGGTACACTCTTCAGTTTGTTTCTTTCCGTATTCATATTCAGGGACTACTCTCACAAGGTGCTCGTCCTTCAGGAGGTTCAAACTGTCATCTGGGTGAGAGCCATAGAAGAGGTTTCTCAGTGTTACAGAGGAACTGGGATTTATTCCTGCTATTTTACAATACTGAAAGCAAAGGGACATCTCAGGCCAATTTTAGAACCACATCAGCTCAACAGATACCTAAAAAAGATAATTTTTTATTGTGTCACTAGCTTCCATTTCCCCCTCCCTATATCCTGGAGACTGCTATGCTACCCGCGACTTAAATGTTCCCTGTTTTCATGTGAGGATTTATCAAGACCATAGGAAGTATGTCAGATTCTTGGTAAACCAGTTCACAGTGCTGTCTTTCGGCCTGTTGGCAGCTCCCTGGATTTTCACAAAATGTATGGGACTGGTAGCTGCCTTCCTGAGAAAGTTAGGAGTATATATCTATCCCTGTCTGGACTACGGGCTTGCGAGAGGCCATTTCAAGATTCAGGTACTGTAGCTCTTGTCCAGTCACATTGTAAGGCACTGGGACTGTTGATCAACTCAGAAAAGTCTGTCCTCTCACCCGTTCAGAGGATAGAATTTATATGGGCTGTACTGGACGCGCGCGCACCAACCAAGAGTTGAATGGATATGTGCAACACGTCTCCAAGAACAGCAGTTACAGAACAGATAAGTAAGCTGCTTCTTCGAGTAGTGTCCCTATGGATGCTCCACAGTAGGTGTGCCTGCGTCCCTGCACTGTTGAACAGACAACTTTGGTAGCCATCTGTCCCACCCATGCATGCACTGCTCCTCACCTGCCAGGAATCTAGCCAGCATGTGTGAGCAATCCCTCCTTAACAGCTCCTGACAAGAGACGGAGCTTCAGCAGTCCATTCACTGATATTTAACTTCCTTTAGATTTGCTAATTTTAGCTTCCCTTGAAGCTTTTTTTCTTTACTTCATTTGTATTTTTGTTTGGCTGTGCCTAAAAAAGAAGAAAAGGTTTTCTTCTCACCAACCCTGGTGGGGGTGACACCCTCCCTCCCTCCCTCCGACAAGGGTATGCCCAGCTCCAAAAAGTGTCTCTATCCCAGTGACTGACGGACACTCACAGTGCATTCGCTGCCTGGGAGAAAAGAACATTCCACAAAAGTATGTCTTGTGCCAGCAGCTGAAAGCCCAGGTCCAGAAAAGACAGAGTTTATTCTCAAACTCCTGCTCATGGAATCAGTCTTTCAACCCCGGAGTCCCTACAGGAACTCTCATCGCAACCCCCTACGTCGAAGGGAGCTGAGCCTAGAGAGATGAGCCTCTAGGAGAAGGTCTGTGAGTCCGCGTAGTGAGCCCTGATGGAGCTGAAAACTATCTCCGGCTCCATCGGTATCATTGGTACCAATAGCACCAAACCATCTAAAACTGGTACCCAGGGCACACGTGGTACTGAATGACAGAGGAAATTGGACTGCCCAAAGACCCAATGGGCATGGGCAAAGAAACATCAGTACTGCAGGGACATGAAAAACATAGACGTTCCACCCCGGGGAAGGCTCCATGGGTACGGATATCAGCACCGGTACTGACTCCGGTGCATCTGGCATCAATAAACTTTGAGGCCAAGTCCGCATCTCCAATTCTATCGGTGCAAGCCTCTCTGCACTGACAACTACCTGCAGTACTGACGTCATCTGCACCACTGGATTTCTGGTGTGCAACAGATCTTTCGGTGTCCAACACACCTGACTCACCCCTACTCAGTATCGGGGCCCCAGTACCAAGTTTTCGCAGAGCCCTGGACTCACAGACATCTCCCTGCCATGCACTGCCTTTCTCATTGTCAGAGTCAGAAAATGAGCAAGAAAACTTGGGTTCCAGCTGCTCTTCTCACCTGCCATATGGGGTTCAATTTTACTATGAGCATCAGGCATATCATCCACCTGATCTACAGCCTCCCTGGTTTGGTCAGCCATGGTACCAACCACTGGGCCCGTACTCACCACAATGGCCACACTGGGACCCTTGGCAGGCTCAGAGACAGCAAGCCTCCCATGCCTCTAGCATGGCATATCAGCAAACAAGGAGACACCCTCCTTCTGCTGTGGTTTTGAGGGCTTCTGAACCCCAAGAACAGGCAGGAGAGGAGATTGAGGCTGAGGTGGAGGAAGAAGTCCCTCCTCAAGCCCACTTCTCATCATCGTCACCAGACAAGACGGTGATCCCCTCTGCCATCAATGGCTGATTTCACATTATTCCAGGACCTGGCACAGAGGGTGGCAGAAGCCCTACAAATACCCTTGCAGGAGATGACTGAATCTTACCACAAGCTGGTGGACATTTTGTATTCCTCCACCTCCAATTAGTGAGGCATTCCTGGACCCTGCTAAAGTCATATAGCAGAACCCTGCATCCGTCCGGCCAATATGCAAGCATGTCGACAAAAAGTATTACGTGCCAGCAAAGAACACAGAATTTCTCTCTTCCCACCCGCCTCCTAATTCCATCACTTTGGATGCAGTTAACTGTAGGGGCTGCCAGCAGCAGTTCAGATCCACCCCTTATAACCAGGACTGGAAATGTTTGGATCTGTTCTGCAGAAAGGCATATTCATCAGCCACTCTCCAGTTCTGTGTAGCAAATTACCAAGTCTTATTGGCAAAGTATGACTACCAAAACTGCACAAAATTCCAGTTCCTTTATTGAGCAACTGCCTGATTCTCGCAAAGAACAATTCAAGGCCATAGTCAATGAGGGCCAACTGTCGGCTAAAATGTCCCTCCAATCCATGCAAGATGCAGCTGACACAGGGGCACACTTGATTTCTGTGGCCATTTTGATGAGACAGGCTTTGTGGTTTTACTTGTCCGGCTTTCCTGAAGCGGTCCAAACTACGGTGGAACGACCTTGCTTTTGAAGGGACAAAGTTATTTGCTGAGAAGACTGATGCATCCCTTCACATGTTGAAGGATTCTAGGGCAACTCTTTGGTCCCTTGGGATCTATACTCCTGCCTACAAAAGAAAATACAGCCCTCAGCCACTGGTTAAGCCCAGCTCATCACAATACACATCTCCGTACTGATTACAGAGCTCTTACGAGCTGCAGAGAAAGTAGCCTAAGTTCCTCAGGCGAAAACAGTCAGGATCTCAATCAACTTCCTCTCTGTTCTCCACCTCAAAATGGCAGTTTTGACAGGTTGGTTGAGGTGCCCATAGAACATTCTGCTCACCATCTCACACTGGAAAACCCCACACATCCCTTCAGAGACCATCTTATCCCGTTCTGCAGCACCTGGGAAAAGATAACCTCTGACAAGTGGGTGTTGGAGATCATTCAGAGTAGATACGCTATCCATTTCTCCTTCCCCCCCTCCCAAACTTCCCCTTCCCTCTCCAGGAGCCCTTCTCATGAGAGTCTGCTGTGTCAGGAGGTAAGCCATCACCCCAGCGTAGGAGTCATAGAGCCTGTGCCCACACATCTAACAGGCAAAGGCTTCTACTCTTGCTACTTCCTAATTCTGAAGAAAAAGGAAGGTTGGAGACCCATACTGGACCTCGGAGTACTCAACAGATTATCAAGGTGAAGAAGTTCAAGATGGTCACCCTATCGACGATTATTCCAGTGCTAGAGAAAGGAGATTGGTTCTTGGCCCTTGACCTCCAAGATGTGTATTTCCACATTTCTATCATACCGAGTCACAGTTCTTACCACTGCCAGTACAGAATACCCTGCAGCAGAATACCTCTCATTTCCCCCCCACCTCCCCCGGGTATTATCCAAGGTCCTCTCAGTAGTGGCGGCCTATTATGCACTCAGGGCATCATGATGTATCCTTACCTGGACAGCTTCCTTCTCAGGGCATGTTCTTTCACCAAAGCCCAGCGAATCACCCAAACTACACTGAATCTGTTCCAGAATCCGGGCATACAAATTAATGCACAAAAACGGATATTAACACTGGTGCAAAGACTAGAAGTCATAGGTGCTGACCTCAACTGCATCCAAGCGAAAGCACTCCTCCCACATCACAGATTCCTCAATCTCTCCATGCTGGTAAAGACAGTATAATCCAGCCTCCAGATCTTGGCCAATCACTGCCTTCAGCTTTTCGGGCATATGGCCGTGGGCACATCAGTCATAGCTCATGCCTGACTGCATGAGATGCCTCCAAACTGATGCCTCAGTTTGGTTTACAGGCCAAATGGAGACAGCATAGACAAATTATCATCAATGCCCACCAAGGTCAAACAATTCTTTGGCTGGTGGAAAGACCTGGTGAACGTATGTATGGGAGTCCCATTTGTTCAGCCTCCCCCATTGTTACTCCTGACCACCGAAGCATTTGGATATTAGGAAAAACTTTTTCACTAGGAGGGTGGTGGAATCTCCTTCCTTTTGAGGTTTTTAAGGTCAGGATTGACAAAGCCCTGGCTTGGATGATTTAGTTGGGGATTGGTCCTGCTTTGAGCAGGGGGTTGGACAAGATGACCTCCTGACGTCCCGTCCAACCCTGATATTCTATGATTCTATGGTCCCTTATAGGATGGGGTACACATTTCAGTGATCTCATGGTGCACGGCAAATGATCTTTATCTGAGAAACACCTTCTCATCAATCTGCTCAAACTCAGAGCGGTCAGCAATGCGTGTGCTCATTTTCTCCCCCTGATCAAAGACACGCACACAAAAGTCATGACAGACAATGTGGCCTACATGTATTACATAAACCGTCAGGGAGGTGCCAGATCACACTCCCTGTGTATGGAAGCACTGAAGTTATGTAACTGGTGCATTTCCCACATGGTCTTAATATTAGCAGCCTACCTGCTGGGAATACACAACACTACAGCAGACAACCTCAGTCACAAGTTCTCACTCATCCATGAATGGGAAGTAGATTTGATGGTCCTGCATAACATATTCCAACAATGGGGGACTATGACAGTAGATCTGTTCGCTACTTATCAGAATAAGAAATGCCCTCAGTACTGCTCCAGAGCTGGGATCAGATGACACTGCTTGGGGGACACTCCTCCTCCTCCTATGGGACAAGGGTCTTCTTTACACCTTTCCCCATTTCCTCTAATTCTGAAAGTCCTGTTGAAAGTGAAAAGAGAGAAACAAGCATACTGATTGCTCCCATCTGGCCCAGGCAGATGTGGTACTCTTATGTGTTGCAGTTGCCACTATGTCCACAGATGACTCTTCCAATCACTCTGTTCCTGCTATTGCAGAACAAGGGTCGCACCCCCCATTCCAACCTGTAGATGCTGTGACTCAAAGCCTGACTCCTTCATAGTTCCATCACATAGTCATTTTTCTCTGAGGAAGTACAGGAGGTGCTGTTACACAATAGGAAAGGAGCTACTCGTTGTACCTACCTGCAAAAGTGGAAAAGATTTCAAATCTGGTGTCAACCTAAAGGTGTCATCCCGAATGCAGCCACCCTACTGATAGTCCTGGACTACCTGTTGACTCTCAAGAAATCAGGTCTCTCTATCAGCTTACTAAAGGTTCACCTAGCAGCAATTGCAACCTTCCATCAACAGGTAGAAGGATACTCTATCTTTTCTCATCCAACCACAAAGAGATTTCTCAAAGGCATAGCAAAACTCTTTCCCCAACCTAGACTTCCCACTCCTCAGTGGAATCTCAACCTAGTGTTAAAAGGACTGACTAGACCACCATTTGAACCCATGGCCACTTCTTTGTCAACTCACCTTTCAATGAAAACAGCATTCCTGATCGCCATTACCTCAGCAAGCGGGATAGGGGGGATAGCAGCCCTGGTAGCACATCCCCTCCTCAGGGTGGTGTTCTCTGACAAAATCACTCTTCGTCCACATCCAAAGTTCACTCCCAAGCTAACTTGCACGTTTCCTATAAACCTGCCTGTTCAACTTCCAACCTTCTATCCTAAACCTCTTTAGGATAATAGGGAAACCATCCTCCATATGCTTCACGTGAGGAGGCCCTTGGTCTTCTATTTGGACAGGACAAGAGCATTTAGAAAATCTCTGAGACACTTTCTCTCTGGTGCAAATAGATCAAAAGGTGTAGCGATTTCAGTTCAAGGACTCTCCAAATGGGTCTCAAACTGTATCAAGCTCTATTACCAGATGCGTAATGTAATACCCCTGTCTTCAATATGCACACACTCTACAAGATCAGTCACCTCTTCTGTCACCTTCTCCAAAGGTATCCCTATCTCAGAAATCTGCAGAGCAACTACCTGGGGATCTGCAAACACCCTTTGCAGAGCATTATGCTATCCTCATGGATTCAGCTGCAGATGCCAGATTCGATGCCTCAGTGCTGTCATCCATAATCGACTCAACTCTGAAACCCCAGCCTTCAGTAGTGGACGCTGCTCGGGAGTCACCTGCAGTGGAGCACCCATAGGGACACTACTCAAAGAAGAAGTTACTCACCTTGTGCAGTAGCAATGGTTCTTCAAGATGTGTGTCCCTGTGGGTGCTCCATGACCCACCCTCCTCCCCTCTACTTTGGAGTTCTGGTAATTGACTCTGCAGTAGAGAAGGAGCTAAGGAGGGATTTTCCACGCATACTGGCTAACCTCCTGGCAGACGAGGAACAGTGCATGCACGAGCAGGGTGGACTGCTACCAAAGTTCTCCAATCGACAGCGCAGGGATGCAGATACACCTACAGTGGAACACCCACAGGGGGACACATCTTGAAGAACCATAGTTACTACACAAGGTGAGTAACTTTTTCAATTTATTTGGGCATCCATCACATTTAAAAGGGCTTTTTGAATTATAGATCCCTTCACTTGTTCATGGGTTGGTTACTTTCTCCATGCAGGTCCCTTACAACTCTTGGGCTGGTTATTTCTGCTCTAGCAGATCAGGCTGCTGGCAAGAACAAGAACAAATTTGTTCCATATCGTGATTCTGTGCTCACTTGGTTACTTAAAGTAAGTGAACTTCTCATACATCTTTGGAGTGGGTGGCATGAGGAGAGAGAGAGAGAAGAATTTTTCCTTCGTAATGTGTAAAATATGATTATTCCACATCTAATCTTAGTTTTATATGCAGCAGTCTTATCTTTGAAGAATTAGAAGGGTATTAGCCGTTAGTGTCTCCACAGGATAAATTCTATCTCCCCTGCTTATTGGTAATAACCCTGTGATGGCCAAAAGTATAGGGCATATTTTTGAAGTGATCTAATAAATATTTCGGTCCAGCTTTTTGAGTCAACTCACTAACAGCTACACTCAGAACTCTGGGGCTAATTTAACATGGGCCATCTCCTTATGACCTAAGTTTACCCAACGTCATGGGTGACATGATTAACTTCAGAGATTTTGGATAAGATGTTTAGCCCTTTGCGTCAACTAGGCAGGAGTGTATTCACAAAACATATTCCAGTCTGCAGTCCAGTTGCAGTCATATTCTCATGCTCATGTGAAATGAGCAGTTATGGAGTCAGTTTCTGTACTGCAAATAATTCTGATTTGAAGGTTACTGTTGCAAAAAGAAACTGGATCTAGGAGGACTTCAAATGAAGCTCATTGACATCTAAATGATTTTGTTTTGCTCCTGCTGCCTCCTTTTTATATATAGTGGTTATAAAAGGATGGTAAGCTGCAGTTAACCAAGAAGAGAGAAGTTTGGGCAGTGACTGTGTATTTTCACTTAAGGAAGATCCTGTTTTCTCCTGGTCTTTGAATATGCTACTTTTAGAGCAAAAGTATGTGTGGTTGCTTTCATATCTAAAGCCAAAGAGGCAATTGCTTTCCTTATAGTGAGATGGCTTTTCCTTCCATTGGTACAGATTGAGTGACTGACAGGCAGATTGGCTAGGTTTTAAAGTAATTGCATTATAGAGGTGCAGACCCAATAGGGCATCAGTATCCCATAATGTTTAATTTTTTTTTTTCTGTTTTTCCACATCAAAATTGTGAAGTTCAAAATGTTTCTATCAGACTTAGTTATGAATCTTGGCAAGTTGGTATCTCTTCCTTCCTTACCTTTGTCCTATGCTTCCTTGCTATCAAGAGGCAATTATGATATTTATTGGTATAAAGAAATAAGCTGGAAAAGAAACAGATTTCTTCAGACCCACAAACGTTTATGTTGGCTCTATTACCTGATGATTGCTAAAGCTAGATCCTTTTGTAGACTGCACCCAGCCTAACCACCCGCACATAATCCCTAGGTGATCTCTTTAAACATAATGTGATATGAATTCTCCATTCCCATAGTTTATTTGCAAGTGTTAATAAATAAATAAATAAAAAGTGAACAGTAAGATATAGAGGTATTTAAAATGTTTAAACTTTTTCCTATAATGAAATTTGGAAAAAAACAAACAGAACACACACCTCCCCCGGCCCTCAATAGTTGACCTTCATTGCAGTTCATTGCCTCTTAGGCTAGATACAGTAGTGAAATAAAAGATCAACTGATATAGCCTCTTAGCACTATGAGACTTGATTTTCCAAGTGGTTACCTTTAACAAACCTTCCCACAATATTGTTTTGTAATAGTTAACATTGGGAAATTCAGTTAACAAGTTAACCTTGTAGATACTAAGATTTTAAACATCACATACTACAGTGATGAAGCTGTATAAAAGCTTCAATAGAATAGCAGAAGTGATAATTTTATTTTTCTTATATAGTAAATCTTTTTTTCATAATGCTGCCACACATAACACTTCCTATCTATGCTAAAATATAGCCTTGCCTTTATATTCACTGTCTTGAAGTTTGTTGAAACAAATGTACTTCGCTTCTCTGCAATGTTGTAATCAGCTATGCTTGGTTTGTTTCAGTTTACTGCAGTAGTGAGACCTATACATGTGTAACTGAATCTGAGGAAGCAGAAATGGAAAGCTTTTCAGAGGCTTTCCCATGTTGTTAGAATTAGTTATGCTGATCCTTTTCTAAACATAATCCAGCAAATAGGTTGAGATTCATGTTTAGCACCTGCCCGATACATTATAGCAAAGATGGCAATCGCATGCGTAGTAAGGGCTGAAGCTCAGAAACAGAAATAGACTTTTGTTATGCCTTCCTCCAAGCAGCTCATTTCCTTTGTCCTGTTCATGTTCAGCCAGGTTAAAATCCTAACAAAGGCTTAATTTCAAAAACAGGCTTATTTAAGTGAAACTCAAGGGTGAAATTTTTAACTAATACCTAGTGAAAAAGATAATTTGATTGCATTTTAAAGAAAGGTCAAACTAAAAATTCATCAATTAAAGATGTCCAAGCTTGTTTTTAAAGTCTGAGCATTTGGGGATTGTTATTGTACAATGTGCCACTCCTTTTCAATGTGGTGCAGGAGAGAGAATGTATTCTAGGATACTAGGGAATAATCTATATTTTAGAACAGTGGTTTTCAACCTATTTTCATTTGCGGACCCCTAAAACATTTTGAATGGAGGTGTAGATCCCTTTGGAAATCTTAGACATAGTCTGTGGACCACAGGTTGAAAGCCACTGTTTTAGACCAAATTTTAATAACCATTGACATAATCAAGACTTTGTATTGCAAGATGGGCCATCTATTAGCTTTACTGATGTATGTTGCTTCTATCCCCTTTCCATCTATTTTCCTGTCCTGGTCTTTTTATCTTAGATTCTAAACTCTTCAGAGCAGGGACCATGCTCTTTTATCTTTGGAAAGCACCTTGTCCATTGTGGGCACTACTGGAAACAAACTTTAATAACCATGCCAGTTGCAGCTTCTGGGTTCTGTACCCTGTTGTGTGACCTTGGGCAAGTCCATTCAGTATTTCTGTTCCCATCTTCCCCATTGTAAAACAGGTATAACAACAATTATTTATGTCACAGGAATGTTGTGAATCTCCAAACCCAGCTCAGAATCTGGCCCTTCAGGTTTATAACTTACTTGAAGATCCTTGGATGACAGATACTAGGGGCACAATTCTGTTCACATTGAAGCCATTAGGAGCAGCACCAGAATCATAGAATATCAGGGTTGGAAGGGACCTCAGGAGGTCATCTAGTCCAACCCCCTGCTCAAAGCAGGACCAATCCCCAACTAAATGCAAGTGGTTATTATTTTTGACCAAGTTCTCAATCTTCTTACCAACTTATCAGGCTTCTGATGTATTTTATCAATTATACATTCTCTTTATTCTGCCTTCTGTGTGGGTGTTCTGCAGTTTGAGGCACATTAAAAAGAAAAAATATAGAAAAAATGTAGGAACTGAGAACAGTGATCGCCTCGTAAACTATTTTCTTGTTCTAGGTGTTGGTTAGGAAAGTAATGTCTAAATTTCACATTCCAATAGTGTTCTCACAATAATTTTAGTGCCAACACATAGTTGGCTGGTTTTAGTCTTTTTTTCTTAGTTATTTCCATTCTGTTCTTGTCTCTGACATACTAAGCCCCCCACCCGTTGCAAATTTACTCTTTTTCATTATGAGAGTCTAGCTTAGTCTCCATTCACCCTTCCCACTGTGCAATAAAGGAACCAGTGCCGTTGCACAACAGAGAATTATATATAAAATAAATTGGATGCCCTGGAGCTGGGCCTGAACAGTCAACACAGTAATGGAGGGACCATTAAAAAATTAATAATGGATAGGTTATGAACCATGGTGGCGTATCACTAATAGCATGCCCAGCCTCCTATGGAGAAGAGTTCCAATTTAGCGGTTTTATTGTAAGCTCTGCTTTGAAGCTAATTGATGCAATGGAAGTTCTCAAAGTGTAAACTATGAACATTTTCTGTGGATTCTAAAAAGTGCCTGATTTTGGACATACTGTCTATACAAACCTGGGATCGTTTGCCAATTGCTTCACATTTTTGAAAGTATTTCGGAGAGGAGAAAAAGTCCCTGGCTCAAGAAAAAACACCACATTGAAGAGGGCAAGTTCACACTGGATCCCATATAGTCTTCAATGGCTGCGATGTGAGTACATTGCTATTTTATTTGGAGTGGGCCCTGCAAGACAGTTATTTGCAGACATGTAGGGATGGGACTATATTATGCAGGCAAAGAGTATATTCCCATAAGCCAATGGTATTTATTCTGTGAATTTAAACATGTTGAGGATTGTTATGGAAAGCTTCAATGCGTTCTCCTGAATGAAATGATTAGACAAATAGTTTTAATGATGCCCAGTGGCAATCTTTGACCTACATTTAATGGATTATTTAAGATTAGAGCTCGTTGGAAATTTTCCATTAGAATGATTTTCTGATAGGAAAATAAAGTTTCCACAAAATTGAAATTGACCATGGGAAAATTAAAATGAAATATTTCATTTCAGATCAGTTCCACCCAAATTGAATATTTAGTTTTTTTAACAGATCCAAAATATTAGATTTCTGACCAGTTCAAGAGAACATTAGACTGCATTTCTCTATCAGGGCATTGCCTTATGGGAATTGTAGTTCAGGCCCCCATTCTATTGTATGGGCCTGGCTTTTGAAGGACATCATCTCCTGTTTAAGTGTACAGTGCTCACTTTGTATTTATTTTTTATTACAAATATTTGCACTGTAAAAAACAAAAGAAATAGTATTTTTCAATTCACCTAATACAAGTACTGTAGTGCAATCTCTTTTTCATGAAAGTTGAACTTGCAAATGTAGAATTATGTACAAAAATAACTGCATTCAAAAACAAAGCAATGTAAAACTTTAGAGCCTACAAGTCCACTCAGTCCTACTTCTTGTTTAGCCAATCGCTCAGAAAAACAAGTTTGGTTGCAATTTGCAGGAAATAATGCTGCCTGCTTCTTGTTTACAATGTCACCTGAAAGGGAGAACAGGCTTTTGCATGGCACTGTTGTAACCAGTGTCACAAGATATTTATGTGCCAAATGCGCTAAAGATTCATATGTCCCTTCATGCTTCAGCCACCATTCCAGAGGACATGTGTCCATGCTGATGATAATGATCCAAAGCAGAGCGGACCGACGTATGTTCATTTTCATCATCTGAGTCAGATGCCACCAGCAGAAGGTTGATTTTCTTTTTTGGTCATTCAGGTTCTGTAGTTTCTGCATCGGAGTGTTGCTCTTTTAAGATTTCTGAAAGCATGCTCCACACCTCGTCCCTCAGATTTTGGAAGGCACTTCAGATTCTTAAACCTTGGGTCGAGTGCTGTAGCTATTTTTAGAAATCTCACATTGGTACCTTCTTTGCGTTTTGTCAAATCTGCTGTGAAAAGTGTTCTTAAAACAAACATGTGCTGGGTCATCATTCAAGACAGCTATAACATGAAATATGTGGCAGAATGCAAGTAAAACAGAACAGGAGACATACAATTCTCCCCCAAGGAGTTCAGTCACAAGTTTAATTAACACATTATTTTTTTAACGAGCATCATTAGCATGGAAGTATGTCCTCTGGAATGGTGGCCGAAGCATGAAGGGGCATATGAATGTTTAGCATATCTGGCACATAAATACCTTGCAGCTCTGGCTACAGAAGTACCATACGAATGCCTGCTCTCACTTCCAGGTGACATTGTAAATAAGAAGCAGGCAGCAGGATCTCCCGTAAATGTAAACAAACTTGTTTGTCTTAGCAATTGGCTGAACAAGAAGTAGGACTGAATGGACTTGTAGGCTCTAAAGTTTTACATAGTCTTGTTTTTGAGTGCAGTTATGTAACAACAACAAAAATCTACATTTGTAAGTTATGCTTTCACAATAAAGAGATTGCACTACAGTACTTGCATGAGG
Organism: Caretta caretta; assembly: GCF_965140235.1. NCBI lineage: Eukaryota > Metazoa > Chordata > Testudines > Cheloniidae > Caretta > Caretta caretta. The sequence goes on along the minus strand of NC_134208.1, from coordinate 8,842,485 downwards.
TGAATTGAAAAATACTATTTTTTATAATTTTTGCAGTACAAATATTTGTAATAAAAAATAAAAAGTGATCACTGTACACATTCTATTCTGTGTTGTAATAGAAATCAAAATGTTTGAAAATGTAGAAAAAAATCCAAAAAATTTAATTTCAATTGGTATTCTATTGTTTAACAGTGCGATTAATCACGATTAAATTTTTTAATTGTGATTAACTCAAAAAAATTACTCATGAGTTAACTGCGATTTATCGACAGCCCTAGATAAAACCTCTGTAGAGATTCATCACCTTCAGCCCTTCAGTGAAGATGAATTGAGTTCACAATAAACAAACTTATATCTCCAGTGATCCTTGAGTAAAATCCAGGAAGATCTATTTCTAACTTTAAAAATCAAGCAGAAAAATATGTAAATAAATCTTTCATAACCTCTGTATAAATCTCAATGAAAAAAAAGACAAGACACATTTTAAAAAAAAAACTTTGCTAGTCACCTTTCAAAACAGATGGCCTGATTTTCAGAATTATTGAGCAAATCACTAAAGTCAGTGGAAACTAGAGGTGCTCTGTGCGTTCAGAAACTAGACCACAAAATTCTATCTCCAAAGAATGTGTTGGAAGCCGAATTCTTAATAAAGTAAAGGTGAAGAAGCGCAGAATTTTTTTTCTGCTTTCTTGAGTGAGATGCCATATATATATATATATATATATATTTTTTTTTTTTTTTTAAAGTGATTTCTGAGGACAACATAAAGCTTGGGGCTAAAGTCTGATAGTAAAAGATTCTGATTAGATGGCTCGGTTAAACCTATTACATAAAGCGACAAAATGGTTAGTAATGACCAAACCTACATATTTAAATAATTATGTGAAATAATTAGCATGATGGTGAACGTAAACCACTGCTAATTAGCTGTATGGCCAGAAATAGAGCTGAGCGAAAAATTGTATTTTTGTCTTGCTGAACCAAAAAAAAATTTGTTTTGGGTTAAAGAAAACAGGACCAGAACTGAACGTTTTTTCTGTGTTTCACTTTTCAGATGTTTCACCTTTTATTTAAAAATAACAACATTTCAAAATGAAACACCGTTTTAAATGAAAAGTTGAAACATTTCATTTCAAAATGGCCAAAATGAACCATTTAAACTTCAATTCTCCCCACCCCATAATTTTTGGCCAAAACTATTTGCTGAATTTGACCCAAATTATTATTATTATTATTTTTTGGTGCAGAAAAAAGCATTTTTTTCAAGGCTAATTTACTATTTGCTGAAAATTTTTTGCCCAGTTCTAGCCTGCAGCTATAAAATAAACTCATTTGAAATATGATTTCACTGCAGAGGTAACTCTTACTTGGATGCTGCCCCTTAACACACCCCTTCTATCCATGCACGGAAATCTCTCACCTGAGTTTGGTACTTTAAACCTGGGCTAGTTGGTGTGGCTGGGGCTATGAGTTAGAGCTCGGGTGTAGCTTTTACTCTGATTGGTAGCTCACTCACTTCGCAGTGAGGACACAGGCTAAATCACTCAAGTGCTGATAATCCTCCAGTGGCTTCCTATGTTACGCGGGGTTCTTTCAACCCAAAGCTATTGGTAACTTTTACTTTGTGAGAGGTGGTGTCAGGAAATAAATCGGGGGAGACACGACCTTCCGACTGATAGATGGCTGGCACAAACAGGACAATACAAGAGTGCTTTCACTTAAAGCTAAACTTTACTTAGTCTCAAGCACTTACACATGTCCGCAACAGGTTACTAAAACACCCCCAACCCTTGATAATTACCAAAGCTGAGTGTGGGTCTCGAGTGGCACAGAGGCAGCCCATCTGCCAGTGGGGAACACAAGATGCATCCAGAGGGAGAGTCCAGTCCAGAAGAGTCCCACCACCTCAAACTTTCCCCCCTTATTTATACATTAGTAATAGAATGACATGTCCCTTAAAGAAAACTTGTTAAGCAAGCAGTTCCAATGGTCAAGCAAGAGGCTTCCTTCTGATTATTGATTAACCAGGGGTGGGTTTTTCCCAGAGTTTGCAGCCTTGAGACCCCAATAGACATTCCTGGGGCACATCCTGCTCTTCTAAGATGCCTGTATCAGCAACTTCAACACAATCCTTATCAGGAAGGACGCGGGGTCAAGCTGTGATTTCTGTGGCACTCAGAACCCCCTCCCTTCCTGCCTTGGTCAGGCTGAGTTTGCTACATGGCCACTTCACGGCCTGCTGGCTTGGCTGCTTTTAGCAATAAGCCATAATGGTTTCAGGCACTTTACTGGTTTGCTGACATATCCCTGTATACCTACGGTTCCCCAGTGTGCCCAGAAAGGGCAGAGAAATTCTCCCACAAGTCACTGGAAAGTAGTCAGAGTGGCTCAGCTTACTTCAGTACAAAAAACCATAGAATATATTCCCTGAAGTCCTAGCACAGAGGTGGGCAAACTGTGGCAGCCCGCTGGACCGTCCTGCCCACCCCTTGAGCTCCTGGCTGGGGAGGCTGGCCCCCGGCCCCTCCCCTGCTGTTCCTCCTACCCCGCAGCCTCAGCTTGCCGTGCCACCAGTGCTCTGGGCGGCGGGGCTCTGAACTCCTCCCAGGCAGTGCAGTGGCGTGGCTGGCTCCGGCCGGGCGGTGTGTCTCCCAGTCCTGCTGCTCTGAGCGGTATGGTAAGAGGGTGGGGAGCAGGGGAGTTGGATAAGGGGCAGGAGGTCCCGGGGGGGCAGTCAGGGAGCAGTTGGATGGGGTGGGGCTTCTGGGGGGGGCGGTTGGGGGAGATTGGGGGGGTTGTCAGGGGGCAGGGGTGTAGATAGGGGTCGGGGCAGTCAGGGGACAGGGAGATGGGGGGATTGGATAGGGGGTGGGGTCCTGAGGGGGCAGTTAGGTGTGGGGAGGGGTCCCAGGAGGGGCAGTCAGGGGACAAGGAGCAGGGGGGGTTGGATGGGTCAGGGGTTCTGAAGGGGGCGGGAAGTGGAAGGGGGCGGATAGGGGGCAGGGGCCTGGCTGTTTGGAGAGGCACAGGATGGGCAGGGATGGTGTCCCTAGCCTCTGTTTGCCAGAAGCTGGGAATGAGCGACGGGATGGATCCCTTGATGATTAGCTGTTCTTTTCATTCCCTTTGGGGCACCTGGGATTGGCCACTGTCGGAAGACAGGATACTGGGGTAGATGGACCTTTGGTCTGACCCAGTTTGGCCATTCTTATGTCCTTCGCCTTGTTCAGCCAATCCCGAAGACAAGTTTGTTTACATTGATGGGAGATAAGGCTGCCTGCTTCTTATTTACAGTGTCACCTGAAAGTGAGAGCAGGCGTTTGTGTGGCACTGTTGTAGCCAGCGTTGCAAGGTATTTACGGTTCAGTTATGCTAAACATTCGTATGCCCTTCATGCTTCGACTTGTCGGCGCTAAAGTTTTACACTGTTTTGGTTTTGAGTGCAGTTATGTAAAAAATTCTACATTTGTAAATTGCACTTTCGTGGTAGAGCGTTTACTACCGTACTTGTTTGAGGTGAATGAAGTTAAATTGATATTCTATTATTGTTTAACAGTGCGGTTAAAACTGATTAATTGTGACTATTTTTTTTTAATCTCGCGCTTAATTGGAATTATTTTCTTTAATCCTTAACAGCCCTAATTAAAAACTGTTTATAAGTCAGTTTCAGATGTAACCACCTTTTCAATTACTGTGACTTAAAATATTAGTCTTCTGTGAATACTGAAGTGGATAATATTGCACTAGCTAAGGAGGGGATGGACAATCTGATTTAGTGAATCGTGTTCATATGTAATGTGTGTAGTAAACTGGAAGAAAGCCTGAGCAGTTAAAACCAGCAAAATGGCCACTGAATCCTCAAAACCATTTAATTTAATAACTGGCCCATAAACTGATTGTAGGTGGTGTGATATTACATGTAACTTAGTGCTGCACCTGCCATGTTGGTTACATTTGCACGAAGGCAGGGATTGTCAACCTGAGGATCAAGACCACCTTGTCCTTCCCATCTTGCAGGGTAAGAGAGGAGCCCCAATATGTAAAAAGGGTCACAGTATGGAATACATGAAGAACTACTGCATTAAAAGACTTTTCCCCTTTGGCTCAGAGAATATGGATACATGACCTCAATAACGGTAGCTCCTAGATGGGGTTATCTTTATGGCACCTTTTAAAGTGATATCCACTTTTTGAGGAACGCCTTCATTTTTCTTTTGTGGCATGATTTTCCTTTTTGGAAGATCTATTCCTGTTGTGTTAAACAGTTTAGATTCCATTCTGAGTGTAGCAAATTCAAGCTACAACTTGCTGTATTTAAAACAAAAATACCCAAAAACTTATAAACCTTTGTATGACAAATTGGTCAAGTACAATATCTTTGATCTGTTTTTTTTTTTGTTTTTAAACAGATAGCATCAAGCTATTTACCTTCTAGGACAAATATTTTGTTTGGTATTTGTACAAATCATTCTGTATTGAACAAGCATTTATTATTAGCCCGGTCTCCAATTTGCTGATTAAAATGATGCACAGTAATATACTGTTTTCTTTCTGGTGTAACTTTTGTTGCAAATGTGTTATAGCTGTCTGCTTCTGCACCCTATGTGGGCTCATCATAGACGTGCTTGTTAGAGAAGGACACCCCACCAATGAGTTTAACTAGAACACAGAGCTAAGGTCAGGAAAGCCGACACAAGAATGTATAAATTACATCATCCCCTGCCTGTTGCATCATATCCATTGACTCAAAGATTAATTCCTGTGGATGGCAGGAGATGCAACTGCTGGTTTGCTTCACTGGACTTCTCCCGGTGGTAGGAAGCAGCTTTAGACATTAGAACAGTTTTGAAAAACAGTTCTTGCTATATTGGCTTATGCTTCATTTAGAGCTGGGTTGCATTAGTCTCTTATGAGCTCTCTTCCCTTTCTCTCTCCCCAAAAATGGAGTTATAGCCATTTTGTGCCACTGCAACATGTTTCCTGCCTCAAGGGACCTCTACCAGAGCTTGCTGATTTAAACAACTACTGAATGTAACCTACAAAATACATAGATTGAGTGAGGTCCTACATTTCTGTCTTAAATAGTCCCTGACAATCATCCCTGGCATGTACTTGCTGATGTGAGGTTGCCAGATACTTTAGAATTACTTTTTTTAAATCTACACTCAGTATTTGTGAAAGTTGCCAGATTATTTGAGAACATGAAATGGTAGACGGGTCTCACTAAAACAATAAAAGCCCCTCAGATGAGTGGAGGCCACTGATACCCTGAGATGAACTTGACAGCTCTGAAGATTAGTCTTCTGTATCAATCATAGAACAAATACAGCATAGGGAACAACAATGCAACGTTCCCTCACCCTTGGTCAGGAGGGACTACATCTAGGGAGAAGACAGTAGTTTAGCCTCCATGATACAGTCCTTGGTCAATCTGTTTAGATGGACAACGATGCTGTCAGCAATTACAGGCCTGACTTTTTAGAACCCTCAATCAGATTGGCTTAATCTACCTGAAAGATGGGGTGTCTCTCTCCCTCCTGCCCTCTCTTGTTTCACTCTTCAACACTGAAACTCTGGACCAGTGATGAAGGCTCATGATTGCAGGAAAGAGAACCTTCTCAAGTGGCTTCTTTTCCTGGAGGAGGCACTCAGATATTATAGAGATAGGTACCAATAGAAGACCTAAGGAGGCCATCAACCCAGTATACATAGGCCACCCAATAGCCTTCAGATGCAAACAGCTTTTAGTTACTACCTACATGGACTGGATTTGAACTGGTGGGCTTGGGGTGAAAAGCTCTCTCATTACCAGTCCCCTCCTTTATTCTTCAGTGCTCTTTTTTTAAAAACAAATGAACAAAAAACCCTGCCTTAATTTCTTTCCTTTGCTCTCCTGCAGGACAGCCTTGGTGGTAATAGCAAGACTGCCATGGTGGCAACAGTCAGCCCAGCAGCAGATAACTATGATGAGACCCTTTCCACATTGAGATATGCAGACCGGGCCAAGAACATAGTTAACCATGCCGTGGTGAATGAAGACCCCAATGCCCGCATCATCCGAGAACTCCGAGAGGAGGTGGAGAAGCTCAGAGAACAGCTCACCAAAGCAGAGGTACAATATACTAGCTGTTCACAGCTCCTTTGTGTGTCCTACTTCATGCTGCTGCAATCCTATGAAGACACTTGTTGGATATTTTGACTGGGCTTGAAGATAAACATCAGTAAGGCAATATTAGACGGTATCTATGGGGAAAATCAACATCAACTTTCTTCACCTCAGCTTTCTTCCTCTCCCCGTTTTTCTCTTATCCATATGAGGCTGCTGAGTGTTGACTAGTGGGGGTGGTAATGTGAGAGGCAAGCTTCCCTTGGAATGTTTCATTGAGTGGTCACATTGTAGTGTCCAAGCTTAGGCAGAGATCAAGGAGGGAGAAAGACATACAGATGGAACACGGGACACAGACATTTGAAAGTCTGTGCTTGCTATTGGGAGGGCTTTATCTAACTGCCCAGGAATACAGCAGAATTACAACACTTTCTTCAAGATGTAAATATATTCACGTCTTCTGTTTACCTTACAACTTTCAAAATCATTTAACAATATTTATTATGAATATATCCCCTATTTCAGGTATTGAAGACAAGATACTTGTGATTTATTTGTGCCTCAAACTGAATGGAAGCATGCAGGAGCATGATCTAATGGTTAGAGAACAAGGCTAGGAGTCAGGGTAGTTTTGGGTTCTCTTCCCAGAACCGCTAAAGAAGGTGCTGTGATTATGGCCCCGGCCAAGTTATTTAATCTGTGTCTGTTTCTCATTCTGGAAAATTGGGATACTACTACTTCCATCAGAGGAGTGTTATGAGGCTCAATGGCTGAGATTTTCAAAAGTGTTTGATTTTTTTTTTCATGTTTTAGTTTTGGGTTTAGTGCACAAATAATGGAAGCCAGCTCTCTAAAACAATGTAATATAAGTGATCATTCCTTTCCTGTGTGTTAAATCCTACCCCCACCATCATCTCAATGGAATTGACATAAAATACAAAAATGGTACACCGCTTATAGCTAAAAGTCTGCACTGTAAAGATCATAAGCTGTATTTGTAGCCTCTCTTCCTCTCCAGCTTATTGCATTTGTATATGACTTATTTATCTTCATAAAATAATTGCTTGCACATATTTCTAAAAAAAAAAAAAAAATGTTTAGTGACCCATATGGACAGTCGCAGAATTACATTCTGAAGTTCACTTCTAAGTTTAGACCTTACAGTGTATTTTTTCTTTTGGTGTCGGTGTCCCTCACTTTCTCTCTCAAATAGCTGTAAGCAGAACAATATCTGACACTTTCATTTTTTACTGGACAAATAAGATTTATTCCTCTCTTTTGATCTTTTTATTTTATCTATACTAGTTGAGTCAGGTTAGCCTAACTCTTCTGGAACTAATTCCAAAATGTGGTACTGTATCCACACTAAGTCCACCAACATTTCTGTGCTGATCTTGGAAACTAAACAATCAACTAATCCAGACTCTCTGGGGATGCGCCTGCTTTTTTACATTCTGGTTTTGGTCCTGTATATCTGAGAGCTTTGTATTTTGTAGTTATAACTATGCAATGTTGTGTAACCTGGGTGTCAAAATAAGGTAGTTAATGCTTAGCACTAACTTTATATATCTCATGTACATGCGCTAATCAAACCGCAACCAAAAAATCCTCCCTGTGTAGTAGGTATAATTGATCTCCATGCTGATGAAGAAGCAGACACAGATGTTAAGTGATTTGTCTAAGATCATATGAAATAACCAAAGCAGATTTAGAACTTGAAAATAACTTATTTCCAACTTTGTGCTTTTCTCACTAGATCCCATTGCCTTTGCTTAATCAATTGGAATTAGGCATATTAGGCCTTTGTTCTAGAGACTGCACTGGCTTCCCTTTCCTTCATGGATACAATCCGTGCTATTGGTTATGAGCTATGAATTCCTTGTGATTTAGATACGTAAAAGGCCTTTCTGCAGGTTTTATCTGTACAATTGATCTGCTGAGATGCTCCAGCTGTCAGTCCCTAGACTTGTATATTGGGGGCTGGGGAAATTCCAGTAAAGGGGAGGAACCTATACTCCTAGCTCTTGCTTCTGCTCTTGGTCAAAGAGATCTGGAGTCTGTTCAGGGCATGCAGTGAAGTCTATGTGCTTCTTGAGGACATTACGGTTGTGGGGTTAGGGAGTTGGTCCAATGAGGAGCTATGTTTCACAGAATCGTAGAAATGAAGGGTCAGAAGTGACCTCACCTAGTCCAGACCCCTCTGCTGACGCAGGACTAAGTATACCTAAGCATCCCTGACAGGTGCTTGTCTAGTCTGTTCTTAAAAACCTCCAATGATGGGAATTCCACAATCTTGCTTGGAAACCTATGCTAGTGCTTAATTATCCTTATAGTAGAAAGCTTTCCCTAATATCTAACCTGAATCTCCCTTGCTTGCATTGATTGACGTTGTGTAAACACCTAGTGGTTGACAGTATTTTCATTTTGTAAATGGAAATGATACACAAATAAGCATAAATTATTATAACAAATCTACTTCCTATCGAAGATAGTATAATAAGAATACCCCAGTACTAGTATTGGTGGACATTACATATGATACAGAAACATCAGCCCCATACCAATCTCAAGGGGAAAATATCTATCCACTTGGCTCTTAGAGTAAGCATGAGACTGAGTCATGAAGGCCAACAAACTTAATGAATTGACAAGGGGATAAAATTCCAGTGTTAAGCATTCTGTTAGGATCACCATGTCTCCAGCTTTGCAAAATACAAACAGGAATGTTTCAGCTGTCTGAGTGATCCATGTGAAAAAAAGTGATCTCTTAGGAGCCAAACCCCGGACATGCAAAAATAAATCTCCGCAATAATGACCATACAATAATCATTGGGACCCTAACTGCCCTTCTGTGGGAAAAATTACTGAGAAAGTGATAGCAGGCCAACCCCAGCATTTCTGACAATCTCTCTGATTCTTTTAGATACCAGCCAGTGAAGCTTCACAATTGAATATGGCAACAAGATGGGCTTAGTCTATGGTTGATCTCTTCTTGGCAATGGAAAGAATTCTTGTAATTGATTTACATTAGGGCAGATAAACTCTCTCTTTTGAGGGTCTGTATTTGGAACTAGCAGTACACGAGAGAAGTGGTGGTGATAAGTGATTTGGTTAAATGTGTCGAGGGAGATGAATTCTTTCTGCGGTAGGAGTGGGGGTTAAGTTTCCTTTATTGACCTGTCGAGTTGATGTGTCTAATCTAAGGTGTTAATATCAAGGAATTCAATGTCTTGTTTTTTCATTTGCAGGCTATGAAATCACCAGAACTAAAGGATCGGTTGGAGGAATCAGAGAAATTGATCCAGGAAATGACTGTCACCTGGGAAGAGAAATTAAGAAAAACAGAGGAGATAGCACAGGTTTGCATTTTCTTTGATTTTGGCAGTTAGGGAGAAAATCTTATTACTTACTTCCTTTGTTTATCCCTTCGTAATAGTTGTCAGGATAGCCCTTCACGTTTATGGGTAAGTAGGTCAAGTTCATTGCCCTTTTAAAGGGCTTTTGCTTAATTCCTGGGATAGCAGGTTACATCAGAGATTACTGCTCTGGGGACAATAGTAAACCTTCAGACTCTATGTAAATTGAGAGATTGCTTTAAAAAAATCCATGGATGGAGAGGATTAGAGGGATTTTATACCTTTCAGACAGTGAAATTGTTGACTGTGATTAAAGGTGGAGTGTGAGTGCATTCAATACAGAGTTATGTGCTGAATACCTCAGAAAACAAAGTTAAGGAGTATTCAGAATATTAAAAAATAATTGAACTTGCCTTTTTTTCTTTTTGTAACTTCAAAATCCCTCTATATGCTCAATGCCGCTCTTATCCCTGATGTTTAGAGCATTCAGCACATAACAGCAAACAATAAAGTTGAAAGTTTGTGCAGTTCACCAAGACTCTTTCCAGCCTTACCAAACAAATGTTGATGTAAGCACTTGCACTGAAAAACCTATTGAAAGCTGATGTAGAGAGCATATTAAATAGTGAGAAAATATAACCCTGTGGTACAAAAAAGTGCTTTTGTAGGTGACATAATCAGAAACAAGGTTAGCTTGTTGGCCTCAGACCTCTTGAAAGAAATGTTATTTACCTTTTTTTCTTTCTGCTCCTAAATTCTTGACCTGTTATAACATGTTTACATGGCTAAGATCTTCAAGAGCCTTATCATAGTTTCTGAAAAAAAAAGTGAAATGTTGGCAGTGAAAGAATAAGAACTAGGGCTTGTGTAATGCTAAGTTTAAAAGGTTTAATTGTTAAGATGTGTCAAATGGAGTGATTTATTTTTGGTCTTGTGGCTTATATCCAACCTGCATTTTAGAGTGGGGGAAAATGTAAATGTGCAAAACCTCACTTCCATATCAAACCTTTTACTGACTATCTTGGTTCGTTAAAGATGAATACTTTCGCTTTTGCTGCATCAGGTTTTAAAATAGTAAAGTCTTAAGGGTTTTTTTTTTTCCCTAATGCTGTCTGATGGTAAAACCATATTTTTAACTGCTGGAATTCTTTTGTAAAATGGTGTGTTTTTTGTTTTGTTTTTGTTTGGCTCTATTTTTATTAGAAAAAAGTGCTAGTTTATCGGGTTCTTTAATACAAACTTTACATCTTCACCTACTGTAATATTTCTTCCACACCAGGAAGCATTAATAACATAAATATACACCTCCAAGAACAGAGATGATTCAATACAATAGAACTTTGAAGAATCCACATTGTCCTTTCCAGGAGCATGAGGGAAGGAAATATTAAAAATGCCCAATATCGGATACAAAAGCACGGGGTTGAAAAGAAAAGCAGCGAGCTTTGGTGATGAGGAAAAAACATTATCAAAGCATTATGGGGAATTAAATGACAATTCTCTCAAAATTTTAGAAGCATACATTAGGGAAAGCACAAGTTATAAAAATTACTTAGACAAGTTAGATGTCTTCAAGTCACCAGATTCTGCTGTAATATATCCTAGAATATTCAAGGAGCTGACTGAGGAGATATCTGAGACATTAGCAATTATCTTTGAAAAGTCATGGAAGATTGGAGAGATTCCAGAAGACTGGAAAAGGGCAAATATAGTGCCCATCTATAAAAAGGGGAATAAGGACAACCCGGGGAATTACAGACCAGTCAGCTTGACTTCAGTACCCGGAAAGATAAGGGAGCAAATAATTAAGCAATCAGTTTGCGAACACCTAGAAGATAATAAGGTGATAAGTAACAGTCAGCATGGATTTGTCAAGAACAAATTGTGTCAAACCAACATATCTTTCCTTGACAGGGTAACAAGCTTTGTTGATAGCGGGGAAGCGGTAGATGTGATATATCTTGACTTCAGTAAGGCTTTTGATATTGTCTCACATGACCTTCTCATAAACAAACTAGGTAAATGCAACCTAGATGGAGCTACTACAAGGTGGGTGCATAACTAGTTGGAAAACTATTCCCAGAGAGTAGTTATCAGTGGTTCACAATCAAGATGGAAGGGCATATCAAGTGGGGTCCTTCAGGGATCAGTTCTGGATCCAGTTCTGTTCAATACCTTCATCAATGATTTAGAAAATAGCACAGAAACTACACGTATGAAGTTTGCGGACGATACTAAGCTGGGAGGGGTTACAAGTGCTTTGGAGAATAGGATTAATATTCAAAATGATCTGGAGAAATGGTCTGAAGTAAATAGGATGAAATTTAACAAGGACAAATGCAAAGTACTCTACTTAAGAAGGAACAATCAGTTGCACACCTACAAAATGGGAAATGACTGCCTAGGAAGGAATATTGTGGAAAGGGATCTGGGGCTCATAGTGGATCATAAGCTAAATATGAGTCAACCGTGTAACACTGATGCAAAAAAACACACATTCTGGGATGTATTAGCAGGAGTGTTGTAAGCAAGACACAAGAAGTAATTCTTCTGCACTGATTAGACCTCAGCTGGAGTATTGTGTCCAGTTCTGGGTGCCACATTTCAGGAAAGATGTGGACAAATTGGAGAAAGTCCAGAGAAGAGCAACAAAAATGATTAAAGGTCTAGCAAACATGACCTATGAGGGAAGATTGAAAAAATTGGGGTTGTTTAGTCTGGAGAAGAGAAGACTGAGAGGGGACATGACAGTTTTCAAGTACATAAAAGGTTGTTCCAAGGAGGGAGAAAAATGGTCCTCCTTAACCCCTGAGGAACGGATAAAAAGCAGCGGGCTTAAATTGCAACAAGAGAGGTTTAGACTGGACATTAGGAAAAACTTCTGAACTGTCAGGGTAGTTAAACACTGGAATAAATTGCCTAGGGAGGTTGTGGAATCTCAGTCATTAGAAGTTTTTAAGGGCAGGTTAGACAAACACCTGACAGAGATGGTCTAGATAATACTTCATCCAGCCTTGAGAGCTGGGGACTAGACTAGATGACTTCATGAGGTCCCTTCTGATCCTATGATTCTATGATTGCTGTTTGGTATACTGCTGAAGCTTTTAGTTTAATTTTTTTCCCTGGGCCTATGCACTTAAATTTTTTGCATAATACAGAAACTCTGTCTCTTGTACTTTTTTTTTTTTTTTTTTATAGAAAATCTCTCGTGATTCAGACCAGGAATCAACTCTTTCTTTGGCCTATGGGTCCTGTGTCTACCAATAGGTTATAGAAAACAACAGCCTTGAGTTTATGGACTGGAACTGAGTGAAATAGCGATTTTAATCATGGTTCTGCCGTGGACTTCTTGTGCAAGTCGCTTAACCATTTTGTTTCTCAATTTTCCCACTGTTTAAAAAAAAAAAAAAAAGGCAGGGGGATTACTTCTTTTGTTCACATGAGGCAAGACTATAACAGGGTTCTAAAAAGAACTAGATAAGTTCATGGAGGATAGGTCCATCAGTGGCTATTAGCCAGGATGGGCAGGGATGGTGTCCCTAGCCTCTGTTTGCCAGAAGCTGGGAATGGGTGACGGGATAGATCACTTGATCATTACCTGTTCTGTTCATTCCCTCTAGGGCACCTGGCATTGGCCATTGTTGGAAGACAGGATACTGGGCTGGATGGATCTTTGGTCTGATCCAGTATGGCCGTGCTTACGTTCTTATGAGCATTGTGAGACAACCCTGGGGAATTGCATGAATTCTCTCCTTTGGAATCCTAGCTTTAGTAGATGATGGACCCTCACCCGAGCATCAGTTTGTTCTGCTGAAAAGCTTTACATTTAGTTTTTGAGACTTTCCACTGCACTTTTCAGTGTAGCTCTGTTTAATTTCTGAGCTAGGTGGTATTATTAACCAAACTGTGGTCATTCTGTTAGGAAAGGATGGTAAGATAGAAAGATATCTGTCCACTACAAAGTCAAAAATGTTTGGGTGAAGAGTGGAATACTGGGAAAAAAACATTTAACATTTCCCTGTAAAAGATGTACGCTTTTAATAAAGTACTGGTTTTAATAAACTGGTTGGGGGGGTTTAATAAACCAGTACTTTTAATAAAGTACTGGTTGGGGGGGAGGGATAGCTCAGTGGTTTGAGCATTGGCCTGCTAAACCCAGGGTTGTGAGTTCAATCCTTGAGGGGGCCATTTAGGGATCTGGGGCAAAAATTGAGGATTGGTCCTGCTTTGAGCAGGGGGTTGGACAAGATGATCTCCTGAGGTCCCTTCCAACTCAGATATTCTATGATTCTATGGTTCGTTGTTGAACTCTTAAGAAGTCAGTTGATGAGAATAATATGCCATCTTAAATGCTACTAAAAGGAAAAGGAGTTCTTGTGGCACCTTAGAGACTAACAAATTCATTAGAGCATAAGCTTTCGTGAGCTACAGCTCACTTCATGAGCTGTAGCTCACAAAAGCTTATGCTCTAATAAATTTGTTAGTCTCTAAGGTGCCACAAGAACTCCTTTTCCTTTTACGGATACAGACTAACACGGCTGCTACTCTGAAACCTGTTAAATGCTACTGTTGTTTAGCAGGAAATCTTTCCTGCATTATTTAAATAGAATTTCAAATTTTTTGGTGTTCAGTTTCTATGGGACAAAGATGAACAGTTTGACTTGGCAAAGATTTGGCTGAATTTGTTGCCTCCTAGCTAAGAATGGGAAACAAAAGGCTATAGAGGTGGCTTTGTGTTGCTGTTTCATTATTTCAAGGAGGCTATAGTGAAGCCCATGCAGATCTACAATGTGATCCTCACAACTATACTTGTCTTTCGCTAGCAAGATATAACCCTCTGAGACTATAGGGTTCCAACATGCACTGGCAAGAGGCCCATCAGAAGGCCCTGGATGCCTTTAATTCAATAAGTTGCTGCTTATTATGGGTTTCAGAGGAACAGCCATGTTAGTCTGTATTCGCAAAAAAAAAAGGAGTACTTGTGGCACCTTAGAGACTAACCAATTTATTTGAGCATGAGCTTTCGTGAGCTACAGCTCACTTCATCAGATGTATACCGTGGAAACTGCAGCAGACTTTATATACACACAGAGAATATGAAACAATACCTCCTCCCACCCCACTGTCCTGCTGGTAATAGCTTATCTAAAGTGATCAACAGGTGGGCCATTTCCAGCACAAATCCAGGTTTTCTCACCCTCCACCCCCCCACACAAATTCACTCTCCTGCTGGTGCTAGCCCATCCAAAGTGACAACTCTTTACATAATCAAGTCGGGCTATTTCCTGCATAGATCCAGGTTTTCTCACATCCCCCCCACCCCCATACACACACAAACTCACTCTCCTGCTGGTAATAGCTCATCTAAACTGACCACTCTCCAAGTTTCAATCCAAGTTAAACCAGAACATCTGGGGGGGGGGGTAGGAAAAAACAAGAGGAAACAGGCTACCTTGCATAATGACTTAGCCACTCCCAGTCTCTATTTAAGCCTAAATTAATAGTATCCAATTTGCAAATGAATTCCAATTCAGCAGTTTCTTGCTGGAGTCTGGATTTGAAGTTTTTTTGTTTTAAGATAGCGACCTTCATGTCTGTGATTGCGTGACCAGAGAGATTGAAGTGTTCTCTGACTGGTTTATGAATGTTATAATTCTTGACATCTGATTTGTGTCCATTTATTCTTTTACGTAGAGACTGTCCAGTTTGACCAATTTACATGGCAGAGGGGCATTGCTGGCACATGATGGCATATATCACATTGGTGGATGTGCAGGTGAACGAGCCTCTGATAGTGTGGCTGATGTTATTAGGCCCTGTGATGGTGTCCCCTGAATAGATATGTGGGCACAATTGGCAACGGGCTTTGTTGCAAGGATAAGTTCCTGGGTTAGTGGTTCTGTTGTGTGGTTGTTGGTGAGTATTTGCTTCAGGTTGCGGGGCTGTCTGTAGGCAAGGACTGGCCTGTCTCCCAAGACTTGTGAGAGTGTTGGGTCATCCTTTAGGATAGGTTGTAGATCCTTAATAATGCGTTGGAGGGGTTTTAGTTGGGGGCTGAAGGTGACGGCTAGTGGCGTTCTGTTATTTTCTTTGTTAGGCCTGTCCTGTAGTAGGTAACTTCTGGGAACTCTTCTGGCTCTATCAATCTGTTTCTTTACTTCTGCAGGTGGGTATTGTAGTTGTAAGAAAGCTTGACAGAGATCTTGTAGGTGTTTGTCTCTGTCTGAGGGGTTGGAGCAAATGCGGTTGTATCGCAGAGCTTGGCTGTAGACGATGGATCGTGTGGTGTGGTCAGGGTGAAAGCTGGAGGCATGCAGGTAGAAATAGCGGTCAGTAGGTTTCCGGTATAGGGTGGTGTTTATGTGGTCATTGTTTATTAGCACTGTAGTGTCCAGGAAGTGGATCTCTTGTGTGGACTGGACCAGGCTGAGGTTGGTGGTGGGATGGAAATTGTTGAAATCATGGTGGAATTCCTCAAGGGCTTCTTTTCCATGGGTCCAGATGATGAAGATGTCATCAATATAGCGCAAGTAGAGTAGGGGCTTTAGGGGACGAGAGCTGAGGAAGCGTTGTTCTAAATCAGCCATAAAAATGTTGGCATACTGTGGGGCCATGCAGGTACCCATAGCAGTGCCGCTGATCTGAAGGTATACATTGTCCCCAAATGTGAAATAGTTATGGGTGAGGACAAAGTCACAAAGTTCAGCCACCAGGTTAGCCGTGACATTATCGGGGATAGTGTTCTTGACGGCTTGTAGTCCATCTTTGTGTGGAATGTTGGTGTAGAGGGCTTCTACATCCATAGTAGCCAGGATGGTGTTATCAGGAAGATCACCGATGGATTGAAGTTTCCTCAGGAAGTCAGTGGTGTCTCGAAGGTAGCTGGGAGTGCTGGTAGCGTAGGGCCTGAGGAGGGAGTCTACATAGCCAGACGATCCTGCTGTCAGGGTGCCAATGCCTGAGATGATGGGGCGCCCAGGATTTCCAGGTTTATGGATCTTGGGTAGTAGATAGAATATCCCAGGTCGGGGTTCCAGGGGTGTGTCTGTGCGGATTTGATCTTGTGCTTTTTCAGGAAGTTTCTTGAGCAAATGCTGTAGTTGCTTTTGGTAACTCTCAGTGGGATCATAGGGTAATGGCTTGTAGAAACTCGTGTTGGAGAGCTGCCGAGCAGCCTCTTGTTCATATTCCGACCTATTCATGATGACAACAGCACCTCCTTTGTCAGCCTTTTTGATTATGATGTCAGAGTTGTTTCTGAGGCTGTGGATGGCATTGCGTTCCGCATGGCTGAGGTTATGGGGCAAGTGATGCTGCTTTTCCACAATTTCAGCCCGTGCACGTCGGCGGAAGCACTCTATGTAGAAGTCCAGTCTGCTGTTTCGACCTTCAGGAGGTGTCCATCTAGAATCCCTCTTTCTGTAGTGTTGGCAGGGAGACCTCTGTGGATTAGTATGTTGTTCAGAGGTATTTTGGAAATATTCCTTGAGACGGAGACGTCGAAAATTGGTTTGATTTCTTAGCAGGTAGTAATGTGTACTGTAATATATCTGTTTCTTATACATCTTAAACATTAATATTTTGGCGGTTTCTCTTACAGGAGCGGCAGAAACAACTGGAAAGTCTTGGCATATCTCTTCAGTCTTCTGGAATCAAAGTTGGGGATAACAAGTGCTTCCTTGTTAATTTGAATGCAGATCCTGCTCTCAATGAACTTCTGGTCTACTACTTAAAGGTGAAATAACACTTTGTTTCAACATGTTTAAGTGGATAATTTAACCCTGTGGAAATGCATATGAGTAGAGAGTTCCTTATGAGAAACAGACTACAGAGGCATTGTTTAGTGTCCAGTGGTTAGCAAAAATGGCCCAAATACAGCTTTTTTTAAATTGCAGGTCATCTTTACTGTTACAGAGAACCAGAAAGCAGTGTAAATGTGTCATAGTAGCATTTTGTATCCTTAGAAATTTTCCCTTTTGCAAGCAGTTGTCTGGCCTTTACAGCTCTTGTTATGTAGCTTTACTCAGAAAAGTGATTATGCAAAACTTGGGGCATCTTACTAAATCAGTTTGCTTCTCCATGTATGTTCACAGTTATATCTACTGACTTCTAAAATTAGTTTTTTACTTCTGTTACCACTGCAGAATCAATATGGCTCTGGGGAGAGGGCTGGGTTCTATTCCAGCTCATCTATTCTGGTGAAGTGCAACTTCTGATGGTAGAATTCCATATTATTGGTGTTGGGTGCAAAAGAACGAACCCAGCTTAAGTCTGGACTAGTTTGTAAATTGAGCAGGTTTGGTCTGGAGGCAGAGTGGCAAATGGAATCTATGCTGCAGTTTTAAGTCACTTTTCAGAGTAGAGCAGCAATTTAATGTTAAGTTCAAGTGCCAAAGTTCTCACATTGTTGGTTGTTAATGATTTCCCTCCCACTGAAGTGGAGTAATTTGTCTTGGGGCAGCCACATGATTAGCATTTGGGCTAAAAGTGGTTTTATGCTGCCTCTCTTAGGAGATGTATGTTGTCTTCTTTTTAGATCAGTCATTGTATATCACAGAGCAAACCGCTACCCAAAGAATTAAAACAAAAGAAAAAACCCTTATTCATCACTGCCCCTTATAACCATTAATAAACAACAAAAGAGCTGATTCAGGATTTTTGGAGAGGAGTCAAAGCATTTCCAGGCATCTTGTATGTAGGTGTCTGGATTCTGATTCATACTGCTAAGTCAGCCTCAACTCTGACAGCTATTGAGACTGTGGTGATTTCTTTGTTGCTTAATGTGAATACATAACAAGAATACATTAATGACAAAGCACATTCAGAAGGATGATCTCAGTCCATGTGCAAAATGCACTCATTGTTATGTGGTGTAGGATGGGGAAACTAGTAAAAATAATACTCAATGTTCTTGGAATTCCCTTTCAGATAGAACCAGAACTATCTATCTTAGAGTTGTGGTTTGCTTCTCACTACTGTTTATAGTCACTAAAAATCAAATTTAGCTGCTATGTCCTGCTCGACGACTCCCACTTTGGGGTGAAAAGTTATTTTTTAGATTTTTTTTTTTTTTTTTAATTTCGGATTGATTTGTTTCAGACTTTCTTTTTGGGTGATTTTGGATTTCTGAGTAGAATGGGGTTTCAGTTTTGTGTCATTGTTGTGGAGAAAAGGCTTTTTCAAAGAGGAAGGTTTTTGCAGCTTTTCCTGAAGATGATCAGAGTGTGGATCCACCGAATCTCAGAGCCAGCTCCCTTTTGTCAGTCTGGCAGTCATCTTCAGCCTCTTTTGTGCTGAAACATCTGAGCTCTGCAAGAGCTGGGCAGCACTGTCTAGAGCTCCCTTTGGTTGGTGGAGAGCTCTATTCTAGGTGTAAAGAGAGGCTGTGCCCAATTGTTCTGGGTATTCTACATGTCGACTAGTGCCACATACAACTTGCGGCACATTGTAAGTGGTCTGTTATGCTACCAGTATCTGTTCTTAACTAGTAGTCCCTTGTTAGCCTCTTACCACTGCTACTGTCACTTCTTTACATTGAAGGTACATCTAAGTGCTGCCAAAAGAAGCATGCAGTGAGAGTACACACCCCTGTAGCTACCCTAGCAAGGACATAAATAACGTTGTAGCTGGCGAGGCATGGCTTAGGCAAGTAAAGGAACACCTGAAGGGTGGGGATATTTATGTAAGTAGGGGAAGACTCTGGCAGCGGGGCAGGGTTCTCCCAGATCCCTGTTCCTGGAGCCTTTCCCTGCAACAGGAAAAAGCTCTGGCGGGGGAGGGGGGTGGCGGCAGCAGGGAAAGAGTGAGCCATTCCTGTCTGGCTTTCCACTGCCAGAGCCTTTCCCGGGCACATGTAGTTACACACTGTAGTGTGGATGCAGCTTGCTTTCCACTGCAGCATGTGGCTACACGTATGCTACACGCTGCTGCTGGTGTGTAGTGTAGATGTAGCTCAGCATAGCACTTCTCAATTGCTAAAGGATTCCGAAGTGTGGGCCTTTTTCACTCTTTGCCGTGAAGGTCTAGTTCAATCTAAAATTTATTATTACAAATGTCACTTATAAATCAGTTCAGTTTCATTTCTCTGATTGCTTCTAGTCCTAATGTCTCCTTCCCCTTTTTTAAAGATTACTATAAGTAGCTTTCAAAACTTCAGTAATTAAGGGAGTAGGCATTCCAAAGGGTAGGAGGTAAGGGTGCAAGGTGTGCACTCACTGTAGAGTAATCAGAAGGAAATGTCTGCTACCTGTTACTAACATCTGAATTTGATTCTTCCACAGGAGCACACGTTAATAGGGTCAGATGACTCCCAAGATATCCAGTTATGTGGAATGGGAATTCTTCCTGAACACTGTGTGATAGAAATACCCTCAGAAGGACAGGTTATGCTAACACCTCAGAAAAATACTCGGTAATGTTACAAAATATTGTAAAGTCAGCCCCATACCTTTAATTTTAGCAAATACATTAGGGTGAATGGTGCCTGAAGATGATTTCTAAATAAGCTTCTTCACTTCATCTCAAGATAAAATGCTACTTGGCTTCTGTTTAGATTTTAATAATGAGCTTGCTGTGTTCCCCCTGAACAGCTCTGTCAGTGCATCTCATTCCTAATATATAGCATCCTTGCTCTTCCAGTTCTGGGTCTTCTTGGATTAGATTTCAAACAGAATATCTGGGGTACGTGTGTCTTTTTTCTTAATGATGATACAGAAGTAAATTATAGTTTCAGCAAACACGTGCTAATTTATTTGCACATGTCTAAATTTAGCTATGAGTGTCAAGATATGAACTAATCTTCTATCAAAACTGTTCATATGTTATGTCAGGGGGCAATGGCGCCCGCCGGGGCAATTATGTGTGCCCGCCGGACACCGCGCTGCCGAAATGCCGCTGAGAAGCTTTGCCATTTCTCAGCGGCATTTCGGCGGCGAGGCTTCTTTCCGCTGCCACTTCTCGGTGGCATTTCGGCGGCAGAGTGTTTGGCGCCCGCCACAGTCTGTTGGGAATAGGAATGTGCTATTCCCACAGAAAGGTTGGGGACCACTGTGCTATGTTATCCGATTAAGTAATGGTACTTGGAAAGTAAATGCTACATTCCAACAAACCACAAAATTCCATGCACGTTTGGGGTTTCTAACAGAAGCTTAATGTTCCATATAATGTGGTGATGAACACATAATGGGCATGAAATTCCTGTACTTTATCGAGGTTCTGTATGTGCAGGCCTAGGAGCTTGGTCTATTTTAAAAATAAACAGTATAAAAGTATAGTTTTTACCAGTATGAACCATAAAACTGGAGTTGATGATGTCTCCAGTAAACCATGCATATAGCCAAGATCTCCAACTTTTTCTTTACATGGTGTACATTTATTCTCCCTGTATTTCTAAACAAAGTAAAAATAGCTGTGTTTCCTTCCAATGGGCTATATTCAAAGCCATACACTTTTTTTAGGCCCAATAGATTTGTTTTCAATAATGCTCTTCAAGTACAGTTTGTGTTTAAAAAATACTAAATATTATGGAGCTTAAATGAGAGTTTAAATCCGTTCAGAAATTGGTGAACCAGTGCCAAGTTACAGGACACATGCTTGCTTATTAATTTGTAATCCTCAAACCTGCTTTCCTCCCCCAAACTAATTGAGAGAATGAAACAAACTATTCTAAAAAACAGAACCTATCTGGATGTATTTGTATTAGTTTTTCTTCTTCTTCTCCTCACAGAACATTTGTAAATGGTTCTGCTGTTGTGGGTCCTACGCAGCTACACCATGGAGACAGAATACTGTGGGGAAACAACCACTTCTTCAGGTATAGAAGGCCTTAATCCAGTTATGACCTTGAGCCAGTTTTGCTTTAGCTTTTAGCACAAAGAATAATTTTGGGCCTCTACCCGAGCTCTCAAGATGCAGATGGATCATATGCTGCCCGTTCTATGGGTTTGTAGAGGCAATGCTGGCTAGAGGATGTTTTTGAATGCCCATTGTCATAGCTTCTGTGCACAGTCTTGGCTTGGTTGTAATGTGCTGAGGATGATTTTAATTTATGTATTTCTAGGGGGTTGTGGCCCATTTTGTTGTGGACTATACTACCATCATTAACACCTTTGTCACCTCCAGATTAGATTACTACAGTGCACTGTATTTGGGGCTACAGTTCACATTTTTCTGAAAGCTGATGTTGGTGTGGAATTCTGAAGCATCCTTGGTAAACAGTATGTCTCATCGTGAGCATATTACGCTTATCTGCAGTGTCTGCCTCTTGGTTTCTGGAATGGAGTTTAAAGTGATTGATTTATAATTTCCTAAGTGACATGGGACTTACCTACCCGAAAGACCACCATGCTCCCTGGCATACTGCTACAGTTCTGATTATTGGAGACCCTCAGAATGGAGTTCCCTCTGTTTAAAAAAAGAAAAGTGATGACTGCTGGCAAGTGTTCTCTGGGAAGGGCCTCTCATCTTTGTAACTCGCTTTCCACCCTTGGTCTGAAATCGCCCAAATCTTTTGACCTCTAGGGCATGCTATAAAACCTAATTATTCTCCTTCCCTTTTGGAAAGAGGGAGGCTTGTGAAGGAGGAAGAAGAGGGGAATAACTTCAATGTCACCAGGCAGTTTGTTGATTAATGCGTGGGAGGGTTGATGAAATTCATGGAGTTGTAAATTATATCTGTATTGTTAAATACTGTCAGAGGTGCCTAGGGGCATAGATAATCAGTGGATTATCAGATGAATACAGACTCCCAGTATGACACTGTGGCCAAAAGAGCTAATGTGATCCTGGATACATAAATAAGGAAATCTAGAGCAGGAGTAGAGAGATTATATTACTTCTGTATATGCACTGGTGTAACTGCTGTTGGAATACTGTGTCCAGTTCTGGTGCCCACACTTCAAGAAGGGTGTTGATAAATTGGAAAGGGTTCAGAGAAGAGCCATGAGAATAATTAAAGGATTAGAAAACATGCCTTATATAGTTATAGACTCAAGGAGCTCAGTCTATTTAGCTAAGAAAGACAGGGTTAAGGAGTGACTTGATTACAGTCTGTAAGTATTTACATAGGGAACAAATATTTAATAATGGACTCAACAATCTAGCAGAGAAAGGTGTAACATGGATTTTTTTTTAAAAGGTATGCTCTCAGAATTGTTATGGGAAAATTCTCTGGCCTGTGTTCTACAGAAGGTTAGTCTAGAGCAGGGGTTCCCAAAAGTGGTTCGCGGCTTGTTTGGGGTAAGCCCCTGGCGGGCCACAAGACACTTTGTTTACCTGAGCATCCAGTTCACCATTCCCGGCCAATGGGAGCTGCAGAAGCGGCGTGGACCGGGCCACCGCTTGCCATAGCCCCCATTGGCCAGGAACGCCGAACCGCGGCCACTGGGAACTGCAAGCGGCCGTCCCTGTGGAGGCTCAGGTAAACGAAGCATCTCGCAGCCCACCAGGGGCTTACCCTGAACAAGCCGCTAACCAAGTTTGGGAACCCCAGGTCTAGAGGATAACAATGGTCGCTTTTGGCTTTAGAATCTATGAATAGATAGGTGTCCATCTGGTATAAATAGCTGTATCTGAAGGAGAGGAGAGAAGGGCAGTTATACTTCCAGTCTGATATAGTGGTCCCGGTTAGGATGCTCTGAAACCTTTATTTTGACTCTACTGAGGAGGGCACCACCTTCATCCACACAATATTTTAAAAGGAAAATCTGTGGGTTGTGGGGACTTGCCTTCATTTTAAGAATCCTCTAAAAGCAAGTTTTATTACAGAGGCAGGGGATAAAGATTGTTTGTTTGTTAGACATTGCTTTTTCTTTTCTTTTTTTTAAAGATTGAGTTTGCCAAAAAAGAAAAAGAAAGTAGAGCAGGAGGATGAAGAGCAAGACAACTCTCTGGGGTGCAGCAACAGTGTCGAGCAGCTAGATATAGATGGAGACAATTCCAGTGAAGTATCCAGTGAAATGAACTTCAGCTATGAATATGCCCAAATGGAAGTTATCATGAAGGCACTCAGTGGCAATGGTAAGAGGCAGCAGATATATTAAGAATACAAGCAGGGAATAGGATTACATCCTGAGTACCTTGTAACCCAGGAATCATTTTCCTTTCTAGCTTCCTACTGAATACACTTTCTTCTCTTAGTCACTTTACCCTTGAAGGGAAAAAAACCCTACAAAACTTGTTAGAACTCACAGTTTCTGTTCAGGCGAGACCCAGAACTAGAACATTGGGGATATCATGGTCTAGCATTGAGGTGTTTGGGCAGAGCTTTGTACTCTCTGATCCTGCAACTGACTCTGAAGTCAAGTTTTTTGGTTTCAGTAGCCTTATATAGCTGCCAAAGGTGTCCCACTTTGCAAAGGTGAGGGGAATTGATTCAACCTGACCTTGTCCATCTCTAACTTCCATTAGGTCACCTACCTATCCCTCTCTGATTTCTAATGCTAAACTATAGAACAAAATAACAATTGGTTTTGTATACTTTGACAAAATGTAATAGTTCATCTCTTCTAGTTATTTTTAATCTTTAGAGTACACTTCATCCATTGATCTGAGGGCTTTACAAAGGCAGAAAACTAGCAGTATCCCTATTTTATAGATGAGGACTGAGCCATAGAAAAGTGGTAACTTGTTCAAGATCATGAGATAAACTCATGGAATACAATCCAGGTCCCCTTAGTCCCAAACTCTGTGCCCTGTTCACTGGATCAGTGCTTCCCTCTAATAGCTCTGCACTCAGTGAGTGTCCAAATACTTCAATACTAGCTTCTTTATTTTCAACACCGGTTTAGACCCGATGCAGTCAATCTTGCAGAGCGTGGAACAGCAGTACGAAGAGGAGAAGCAATCCGCACTGGAGCGGCAGCGGCTAATGTACGAGCACGAACTAGAGCAGTTGCGAAGGCGGTTGTCTCCAGAGAAACAACACTTCCGCAGCATGGACAGGTTCTCCTCCCACTCGCCCAGTGCTCAGCAGCGCTTACGCCAGTGGGCGGAAGAGAGGTGGGTGATGAGAATATACAGCATTTCTCAAGCAGTGGTGATCAGCCTTGCAGTCTTCTAATGCCAGCAAAGTCTCTTATAGATTTAAGATGCATTTGACTACAACGCATGTCCTTGGCTCCCAAGAAGAGCCCTGCAGAGAAGCAACAATGTTGTGGGGATGCCATCAGCCAAGAGGAAATGTCAGTGTAAAGATTATCAGACCATGCATTTTGTTCTAACAAGTCCTAGAAAATAAAGGTGGAAAAGAACTATTTTGTCACCTTATCTAGTCATTCAGGAATACTATCTACAGTGTATTCTCAAATGGCTCATCCATTTTAATTTGAAGTGAAGAATAGGAGATTGGGGGAAGTTTATGGACTCCTCTATAAACTATAGCACAGGGGTGGACTGATTCTCCGAGCCGCATAGGATAATCTTCAGAAATTTGAGAGCCGGGCACACCTGCTGGGGCTTGAGTCCCGGGGTCATGCCTGCTGGGGCTCAGCTTCAACCCTGCGGTGGGGCTAGGGGCTTCTGTCCCTCAGGGGAGGTGGGTACCGGGGCTTCCGCTCTGCGGGAGGTGCCTGCCCAGGCTCGGGGCTTCTGCTGTGCAGGGAGCAGGGGCTTGGGGCTTCAGCTCTGTGGAGAGCACCTGCCAGGGCTTGGGGCTTTGCAGCTGAAGTCCCGAGCCCCGACAGGCACTTCCTGTGGGGTTGAAGTCCCAAGTTCTGGCAGGAACCTCCCGCAGGGCTGAAGCCCCACACCCCTCCACCCCCGTTTCCCCAGCACAGGGCAGAAGCTCTGAGCCCCTCCCACCCAGGCTGGTAGATGGAGATTGGGGAAGAGGGACATGGAGAGCTCTGCAAGCTGCACTTTAACTGTAAAAGAGCTGCATGCAGCTAACGAGCCATGGTTTGACCATCCCTGCTATAACAACAGTATCCAAAGATTGTCCCCCATGGAAGCAACACCTTCTTTCAGAGGCTGCAAACCTACTCTTATAGCCACTGCATTTCTTCCACTCATGTTCATCTATATGACCTGAGCAGTCCTAGGATGGGGAATAGAATAGCACTAAATGAAGGGAGGATTGTCCCACGGTCCCTACAAGACTGTGGGAGTTGGTCGCTGGCTCTAGTGGAGTAATTCATTTGGGTCCATGAGAGGGATCCTCCTTCCGCTTCTTAGAAAATCCCAGTGAAGGTGCTCAGGACTTCTGCCTCCTGTCATAACAGAATCACTGACAGTGTTTCTGGCAGTAACAGCAGCCTTATGGTGAAAGTGATGCTTTGCCTAAAGCAGAGGGTTAGGCAGAAGTAATAGAATCATAGAATATAAGGGTTGGAAGGGACCCCAGAAGGTCATCTAGTCCAACCCCCTGCTCGAAGCAGGACCAATTCCCAGTTAAATCATCCCAGCCAGGGCTTTGTCAAGCCTGACCTTAAAAACCTCTAAGGAAGGAGATTCTACCACCTCCCTAGGTAACGCATTCCAGTGTTTCACCACCCTCTTAGTGAAAAAGTTTTTCCTAATATCCAATCTAAACCTCCCCCACTGCAGCTTGAGACCATTACTCCTCGTCCTGTCATCTGCTACCATTGAGAACAGTCTAGAGCCATCCTCTTTGGAACCCCCTTTCAGGTAGTTGAAAGCAGCTATCAAATCCCCCCTCATTCTTCTCTTCTGCAGGCTAAACAATCCCAGCTCCCTCAGCCTCTCCTCATAACTCATGTGTTCCAGACCCCTAATCATTTTTGTTGCCCTTCGCTGGACTCTCTCCAATTTATCCACATCCTTCTTGTAGTGTGGGGCCCAAAGCTGGACACAGTCCTCCAGTAATAGTAATAAAACACACACACACACACACAAAAAAAACCTAATAATCCACTGTTAACTTAAACTGCCAAAGAAACATTTTTTGAAAAAATAAGTATTGAAATGAAGGCTGGAGCATTTCATCTCTAGATCACAGGTTCAAATCCAGCCCAGATCAGTTGTGACCATCTCATAATAATTTGGTGGCTTGTGTAGAAGGAATTTGGTGTCAGCATAGATCCCTGTGAAGAGGTCTCCGTATCACAGTAGGCACTAATTGATACACTCTTCTCGGAGAACAAATATTGACTGGATCATGGAGACTGAATTATCCTTTCATCTTAATGCAGTTCTTCCACTTCTGGGGTGGGAAAGGTGCGGAATAGCTCACACAGGTGCTGCCTGTTCTATGGATAAGGGGGAGGTCTTTGGGTCTTTGGACTTGGCAGCCTGGCAACTTTTGTATTCAATGAATTCATAGGTTTCAGAGCCCACGAAAGCTTATGTTCAAATAAATTTGTTAGTCTCTAAGGTGCTACAAGGAATCCTTGTTGTTTTTACTAAATTCTTAAAAATTTCAAATTTCTTTTTTCAAAAAGACCAAGTTGGCATTTAGCTAATCTTTCTATTTTAAAATCAGTTACTTTGGATATTGATTCCTATGAATGCCCTCCCTACCTGGCAGTGATCAGCCTCACGGTCCTGTGTGTTCTTCTACAAGTCTAGTTAGAAGTTTCCTCACTAAAACAATTTATTGGTTGTCCTCTTTTTCTTTCCCCCCCTTTAAAAGAGAAGAAATGTTGAACCACAGCCTGAGGAAGCTGAGAGAGCAAATTGTTAAAGCTAATTTGTGTGTGAGAGAAGCCAGTTTCATCTCAGAGGAATTGGACAAGAGCACGGAGTATCAGGTCACTCTGCAGATCCCAGCTTCAAGCCTTAATGCTAACAGAAAGGTGAGGCAGCAGCTCACTGAGCTTAATCATTGTTCAATAAAAGGTTGCCTCGTGGCGCACTTCACATTGTGATCCAATGGCTCTAATGATTCAGATAATTTGCCCCATGTTCACACTTGTGAATGGTGATGTTGGAAGAGCATGTAGCATGTTTGTTGTATCTGATTACATGAAAGTATGGAAATATGCCAGTTTATGGAAATGTGATGTGATGCAAGTTCTCTCAACTAGAACAAAATTCACCCTCATGTTGCCTGGTGCTAAAATTCCATTTTGCCTAAAAAAATTGTTTCCCATGTCCCAGGCTAGTGTCTTAATCATGGAACTATGATTCCTCTCTGATACTGCACACTTATGTTGACCAGATCATAAGAATTTAGGACAACAAGAGTCCAGTAAAGGATACGTTTCAACCGACACTTGGAATTTTTATTAGTCACTTCAGAACTCAGCCTTATATACGTAGAGTTTTTTGTCTATAAAGGTACTCTTTCAATAGGCTTAAAAATACGAAGGAAACATTAATTTCTTTTTTATTGTTAACAGCTAGACTTTGTATTGCACGTTACTGAAAAAATGTGACCACTCCTCCCAGGGAATTGTGGTATAATAAAATATGAACTGTCCTTGTAATGGTGGAATTTTTACACCAAGCATGTACACAAGAGAAGCACTGAAAAGAGCATGGGTATTGAGAAATTTGCTTACTCTTCTTAACATACTCAGAGGACAGCTTCCCAGCCAGCAAGCCATGTGGTAGAAAAGAATAGCCCGATCCTCACTAATTATATAGGTGTAATAATGAATAAGTAATGTAGATATTTTACAAAAGAATAGCACAAGCATGTAGGAACAAAATGAGAGAGGCTAAGGCACAAATTGAGTTACATGTTGCAATGGACGTAAAAGGCAAGAAGAAGAGGCTTTATAAGTACGTTAAGAACAAGAGAAAGACTATGAAAATGTAGGTCCCCAACTTAGTGGAGAAGGAAAGCCAATAACTGATCAAGAAGGCTGAGGTGTTTAATGCGCATTTTGCTTCAGTTTTCACTAAAAAGGTTAATGGTAACCAGATACTCAACCCAAGTAATATTAACAACAAGGGGGAAGGAGTATAAACCAAAATAGGGAGAGAACAGGTTAAAGAATATTTAGATAAGCTAGATGTAGTCAAGTTGGCCGTTCCTGATTAAGTTTATTCTAGGGTACTTAAGGAACTAGCTGAAGCAATCTCAGAACTGTTAGCAGTGATCTTCAAGAATGGATGGAACAGTGAGGTCTCAGAGGACTGGAGAAGGGCAAATGTAATATCTATCTAAGAAAAGTGGAACAAGGAGGACCCTGGGAAATTATCCACCAGTCAGCCTAACTTTGATACCTGGACCTTAATAAATCATTAAACAGTTTGTAAGCACCTAAATGATAATAGTGTTATAAGGAATAGCTAACATGGATTTGTCAAGAACAATTCATGCCAAACCAACCTAATTTCCTTCTTTGACATTGTTACTTGCCTGGTGGATAGCGGGGAAGCAACAGACGTGATGTATCTTGATTTGAGTAGGGCATTTGACACAGTCCCACATGGCAGTCTCATAAGCAAACTAGGGAAATATGGTCGAGATGAAATTCCTATAGGGCAGGAGCACAACTGTCTGAAAGACTGTGCTCAGATTATTTATCAATCGTGTGTTGTCAAACTGGGAGAGTTTATCTAGTGAGGTCTCCCAGGAGCCGTTCCTAGGTCCAGTACTAGTCAATATTTTCATCAATGGCTTGGATAATGTAAAAAGTATGCTTATAAAATTTGCAAGCTGGGTGGGGTTACAAGCACTTTTGGAGAACAGGATTAGAATGAAACATGACTGTCACAAATTGAAGAATTGGTCTGAAATCAACAAGATGAAATTCAATAAAGACAAGTGCAAAGTTTTTCACTTAAGAAGGAAAAGTCAAATACACATCTACAAAATGGGGAATAACTGGCTACGTGGTAAGGATTGGGGGGTTATAGTGGATCACAAATTGAATATGAGTCAACAGTGTGGTGCAGTTGCAAAAAAGGCTAGTATTATTCTGGGTTGTATTAACAAGAGTGTTGTATGTAAGATCCAGGAGGCAATTGTCCTGTTCTGCTCGACATTGGTAAGCCTCAGATGGAGTGCTGTGTCCAGTTCGAGTGCCAGACTTCAGCAAAGATGTGGGAAATTGGAGAGGGAGTCCAAAGGAGAGCAACCAAAAAGATAAAAGGTTTAGAAAACCTGTGAGGAAAGGTTAAAAAAAACCTAGGTATGTTTAGACTTGATGAAGATGGTGGGCGGAGATGGACCTGATAAGTCTTCAAATATGTTAAGGGCTGCTATAAAGAGAACTATGATCAATTTTCCATGTCCACTGAAGATAGGACAAGAAGTAATCTGCTTAATCTGCAACAAGGGAGATGCAGGTTCGATATTATGAAAAACTTACAAACCATAAGGGTAGTTAAGTTCTGGAATAGGCTTCCAAGTGAGGTTGTGGAATCCCTGTCATTGGAGGTTTTTAAGAACAGGTTAGAACAGTGGTTCTCAAACATATTTGATTGCACCCCGCTTCTTTGTGTCTGTTGTAGTTTACGCCCCCCTCCCGCCACACAGGTACAAATACAGTTAAAAAAGAAATCAACATGCAACTCTCACTACATATTAAAAACAGTAAGGCAGGCATTGATTCAAACAGAGCCAACTATCCATTGTAGTAAGAGCAAAAGCAAAACTGTGATTGTGCTCAGTGCTTACAATTAAATGTGCACACTGCGTCGTAGCAAATGGATTAACGTACAGATGGCAATGACTTTGTATAATGCTGTGAAAGTTTAACAGAAATTTATCAAAATCCACAGCACCATCTAGAGTCAAATGTACAGCGCCATCTGAGGACCCGATATGTCTGGAGGAATCAGCTTTGCTAGTAATTCATTGCTGTGGGTAAAATGTGCGCAGTAAGGTTGTTTGTTCCCCCTAAAGCGTCTCTCTCTCTCTCACACTCACACACACATGGTGGGGGAATCTGCCCCTCATTTTGAAAACCTCTGGGTTAGAACACCTGTTAGGGATGGTCTAGGTTTGCTTGGTCCTGCCTCAGGACAGGTGGCGGGACTTCATGACTTCGCAAGGGACCTTTCAGCCCTACATTTTTATGATTCTGTGTTAAACATGTTATTGTAATTTTGCCTTAATAAAAAGTTATGAGGAAATAAATAAAAGGAAGGAAATGATTATGCAACTGCATGAGTTTGGACACTGTAGATGGTAATAACCTTACTTTGAATTTGCAGCCTCTTTCATTTGAGGCTCTTTATGAAATGCTTAAATATTCATCCTTGCAACACTTTTGTAAAGGAAGGGATCTATGAAGATCTCTGCCATTGTTATTGGGATAAATATGGCAGTTTAACAGGACATGGCCATGCTATGTTGACAGTTGGACTTGGATTATACTATTCCAAATTTGGCTGCTTAAACTAGATATTTTTTTTAAATCAAAAAGTTACTTTCTGTTTAACTGTGTGCCAGTTGTCATGACATGGATTCCTTACTCAGGCCGCCTTCTCTAATGGTTTTATTTCTGCAGCGAGGTGCAGTTCTTAGTGAGCCTGCTATTCAGGTGAGAAGGAAAGGGAAAGGCAAACAGATCTGGTCACTGGAGAAATTGGAAAACCGGCTGATAGATATGAGGGATCTTTATCAAGAGTGGCAGGAGTGCGAGGAGGACGACCCAGTAAGTACGAATGCGGGGGAGAGACCAGTAATGTGGTGATAATGTTATGTTTAAAAAAAAAAAAAAAAAGGGAAACTATTGGGTGTAAGGAGGGTTGGCAAAAAGTTGCCACTTATCTTGAAACCTTGCTTATTTCTAGTACTGAACAGAGACTCTGAAAGTTCTTTAATATTTCGTTAACCTGCTGTATCTTATCAATTTCATATTTCTTTCCACTTGTGATTTGACAGTGGATCCTAGAAGAACTAGGATTACAAGGAGAGAAGCTAAGTAGAGAGAACAAGAGTTGTGCTCCTGGTCAACTTTTGAATAGTGTGAATTTAAAATGGTTAATATAACCTGGCTGAAGATAGGCCCCAAATTTATCTTACTGTAAGCCCTGGTCTATACTACAAAATTACTTTGATATAACTACATTGCTCAGGGGTGTGAATAATCCACACCGCTGAACAAGATAGTTATACCAATTCTATGCGTCGGTGTAGACAGCACTATGTCAGTGGGCACATAGCTACCGTCTTTCGTGGAGTTGGAATTATTAAGCCTACGGGAGACCTCTCTCCCATCAACTTAGAGCGTCTTCACCTGAAGCGGTACAGCAGCACAGCTGCAGATTTGGACTGTAGACTTGCCCTGACAGTTACCGTGGTGGTTCGGATCACTCTGCTCAATTTTAATTTCTTGCCTATGTCAGACACTCTAGAGGAGGGTTTCAGAGTAGCAGCCGTGTAAGTCTGTATCCGCAAAAAGGAAAGGAGTACTTGTGGCACCTTAGAGACTAACAAATTTATTTGAGCGTAAGCTTTCGTGAGCTACAGCTCACTTCATTGGATGCAGTATAAGGCATGTGGATCAGCAAACTATAGGATAGTTTTTTCTACTGTAATAGTACGAATAAACCTAGCCATCCTTAAAAGTTTTGTTTGCCTCTTTTCCCGCTAGAGTGGAAGAAAGTTTGTCAATTAGATTTTGTTTAAAGCAGTAGTACAGTGGGGAGATTTTATATACACAGAAAACATGAAACAATGCGTGTTACCATACACACTGTAATGAGAGTGATCAGGTAAGGTGAGCTGTTACCAGCAGGAGTCAGCGTTTACAGGCCTAAATTGTGGGAAAGCAGCATCAATTGCCCCATAACCTCAGCCGTACAGAACATAATGCCATCCACAGCCTCAGAAACATCTCTGACACCATAATCAAAAAGGCTGACAAAGGAGGTGCTGTCGTCATCATGAATAAGTCGGAATATGAACAAGAGGCTGCTAGGCAGCTCTCCAACACCACATTCCTCAAGCCATTACCCTCTGATCCCACTGAGGGTTACCAGAAGAAACTACACCATCTGCTCAAGAAACTCCCTGAAAAAGCACAAGAACAAACCCCACAGACACACGCCTAGAACCCCAAGCAGGGGTATTCTATCTTGCTCCCCAAGATCCTTACAGTGGGGTGGGAGGAGGTATTGTTTCATATTCTCTGTGTATATATAAAGTCTGCTGCAGTTTCCACGGTATGCATCCGATGAAGTGAGCTGTAGCTCACGAAAGCTCATGCTCAAATAAATTGGTTAGTCTCTAAGGTGCCACAAGTACTCCTTTTCTTTTTGCGAATACAGACAAACACGGCTGTTACTCTGAAACCCATCATCTCAGGCATTGGCACCCTGACAGCAGGATTGTCTGGCTATGTAGACTTCCCTCCTTAGGCCCTACGCTACCAGCACTCCTAGCTATCTTTGAGACACCACTGACTTCCTGAGGAAACTACAGTCTGTCAGTGATCTTCCTGAAAACACCATCCTAGCCACTATGGATGTAGAAGCCCTCTACACCAACATTCCATACAGAGATGGACTACAAGCCATCAGGAACAGTATGCCAACATTTTTATGGCTGACTTAGAACAACGCTTCCTCAGCTCTCGTCCCCTAATGCCCCTACTCTACTTGCGCTACACTGATGACATCTTCCATCATCTGGACCCATGGAAAAGAAGCCCTTGAGGAATTCCACCATGATTTCAACAATTTCCATCCCACCATCAACCTCAGCCTGGACCAATCCACACAAGAGATCCACTTCCTGGACACTACGGTGCTACTAAGTGATGGCCGCAAAACCACAGCCCTACACCGGAAACCTACTGACTGCTATACTTACCTACATGCCTCCAGCTGTCATCCAGACCAGACCACACGGTCCATTGTCTACAGCCAAGCTCTACAATACAACCGCATTTGCTCCAACCCCTCAGACAGAGACAAACACCTACAAGATCTCTATGAAGCATTCTTACAACTACAATAGCCACAGGCTGAAGTGAAGAAACAGATTGACAGAGCCAAAACATTACCCAGAAGTCACCTACTACACAACAGGCCCAACAAAGAAAATAACAGAATGCCACTAGCCATCACCTTCAGCCCCCAACTAAAACCTCTCCAGTGCATCATCAAGGATCTACAACCTATCCTGAAGGATGACCCATCACTCTCACAGATCTTGGGAGACAGGCCAGTCCTTGCCTACAGACAGCCCCCCAACCTGAAGCAAATACCAGCAACCACACAACAGAACCACTAACCCAGGAACCTATCCTTGCAACGAAGGCCATTGCCAACTGTGTCCACATATCTATTGAGGGGATACCATCATAGGGCCTAATCACATCAACTACACTATCAGAGGCTCGTTCACCTGCACATCTACCTATGTGATATATGCCATCATGTGCCAGCAATGCCCCTCTGCCATGTACATTGGCCAAACCGGACAGTCTCTATGTAAAAGAATAAATGGACACAAATCAGACGTCAAGAATTATAACATTCAAAAACCAGTTGGAGAACACTTCAGTCTCTCTGGTCACTCGATTACAGACCTAAAAGTGGCAATTCTTCAAAAGAAAAACTTCAAAAACAGACTCCGAGAGACTGCTGAATTGGAATTAATTTGCAAACTGGACACCATTAAATTAGGCTTGAATAAAGACTGGGAGTGGATGTGTCATTACACAAAGTAAAACTATTTCCCCATGTTTATTTCCCCCATCCTCCCTACTGTTCCTCACATGTTCTTGTCAACTGCTGGAAATGGCCTACCTTGATTATCACTACAAAAGTTTTTTTTTTCTCTCCTGCTGGTAGTAGCTCACCTTACCTGATCACTCTCATTACAGTGTGTATGGTAACACCCATTGTTTCATGTTCTCTGTGTATATAAAATCTCTCCACTGTATTTTCCACTGAATGCATCCGATGAAGTGAGCTGTAGCTCACGAAAGCTTATGCTCAAATAAATTTGTTAGTCTCTAAGGTGCCACAAGTACTCCTTTCCTTTTTACTCTAGAGGAAGAGAACAAAAACCTGTGAAACCTCGCCAGTTCATCAGTGCTGTGAAAATGACATTATATTATCAACTTAGTTTTTACATTATTTTGAATTTGATTCAAGTTAACTAGGTCTTACTTCAGACGAGCTGATCCATTCTATGATGAACAAGAAAACCATAGTCTCATCGGAGTGGCCAATGTTTTTCTTGAGTCCCTGTTTTATGATGTGAAGCTGCAGTATGCTGTTCCTATCATCAATCAGAAGGGAGAGGTTTGTCGTTCCTGTACATCATAATTTTTAGCTGTTTAATGGAAGTCATTAGGGCTTTTCAGTATTGTACTAAAGGTGCTCCCCAGCCACTGGTACATGTTACTAATGATATTTCAGGATCGAGTGGCTAGTCCTTTACCTTCTCCCTCCTCCCTCTGGTATCTTAATGATGCACCTGTGTGTTACTTGGGCAGCTACAAACCCCAGTCTCATAATAATGATGGATATGAAGTCATGTAAGCTCCAGTTCCAGGTAGAGCAGTCATAAATGAATGGGAGGCAATTGGGTACAGCCAAAGTAATACCTTGCTAATGGTAATGCTCAGAGGTCCCAAATGGGATTGAGGCTCCACTGTGGTAGGTTCTGTACAAGCTCATAAGAAGACTGTCCTTTCCGCAAAGAGCTTGCAGTCTAAAACAAGATAAGTGAATGGGACAAAACAATAGAAGGGAAGCAGAGGAGGGAAGAAGAGGTCCCATAGTGACAGATTAGGTATTCTCATAACATAGCAGTGCATTAGCATAGCTACCTGAAAAGGTTTGAAACCATTGTTTGGTGACATCTGATAATCTTTCCCACCTACCTTTTTTTCATTAGGTGTCAGGTCGTCTTCATGTTGAAGTGGTGCGAGTGAGTGGAGCGATTGGGGAGAGAATCGTAGGAGGTGATGATTGCACAGACTGTTCAAGAGAGAACGACATACAGGAGAACAAACTAGTTTGTATGGTGAGTTCTAGACGCATTCAATAAACGCTACTGTCACATCCTCAATACTGAGCCAACTTCTTCCTTTCTGTTACTACCCAAGTGTAAAAAACGTGATTAAATGTTTGTGGTGCATTAGCTTCCATGTTAGTGATAAATTACACTGTATCTCCTTTTGTTTACCACCTATGTTCAGTTATACTATCATTATCTTAGCTTGTGAATTGTTCAGTTTATACAGCCTATTTGAAAGCATCTTGGTGTTTCAAGATTTAAAGAAAACAAATAGCTATGAATGCTCAGTGCTGTGTGCAGTGTAGTATGCTGGTTGTATTTTTCATGAGCTTGCTTAATGCCCTGGGGTTCATAATTGGCTCTGAAATATCTGTCTTGTCTCCTCAAAGAATTTCATTTTCTGAATGGTGGATATAATGCAAGAAGACTGAATCTTGTGATCCTTTGGTCCCATAATGACATTTATTAAAAATCAAAACAAAAATCTCAAGATTTACCCTCAAACATTTTTATCACCCTTATTTGGGGCCATAATAAAACCAAATGTGGAGTCCTTTTCTTAGTAAATAATTCTTTTATTCAACCAAAAAAAAGATTTTGAGTCTAATAACCCTGATTTCTGGCATGTATATATGGGAAAGGTGTGGGAGGAGGGCACCTGTTCTCTTGTGCATGGTCGAGGTGGGATGGGAGGGAAAGCATGTCGGATGCCCAGCAGAGGGAGCTAAGTATGCAACAGCTCTATATGGTGTGTGTGTGCAAATGGAAGGCACTGGTGGCCACTAGCATGTCATGATACATGCAAATTACATGATCCAGAAATTAGGAAGTTACAATTATCTAGAGAATCCTAATTCAGTTGAACTTGGTTCTACTATTAAAAAGGGAAACTTGCTTTGCAAAATATTACAACCTGTTTAAAAAAATGGATTGTACATTTAGAATAGAATATGACTCTGAAGATAAGGTTCCACTGGGCCTTGGTAAAACATGCAAAACAGTTCATAGAATATCATAGAATAGAATATCAGGGTTGGAAGGGACCTCAGGAGGTCATCTAGTCCAACCCCCTGCTCCAAGCAAGACAAATCCCCAACTAAATCATCCCAGCCAGGGCTCTGTCAAGCCTGATCTTAAAAACTCCTAAGGAAGGAGATTCCACCACCTCCCTAGGTAACCCATTCCAGTGCTTCACCACCCTCCTAGTAAAAAAGTTTTTCCTAATATCCAACCTAAACCTCCCCCACTGCAAGTTCAAGAGAGGTGGCAGTTTCTCAAAGACACATTATTAGGGACACAAGAGCAAACTATCCCACTGCGTAGGAAAGAAAGAAAGTATGGCAAGAGACCACCCTGGCTTAACCAGGAGATCATTAATGATCTGAAACTCAAAAAAGAACCCTATAAAAAGTAGAAACTAGGTCAAATTACAAAGAATGAAAAAAACAAATAAGTTTGTAGGGACAAAATTAGAAAGGCGAAGGCACAAAACGAGACTAAACTAGCTAGTGACATAAAGGGTAACAAGAAAACATTCTACAAATACATTAGAAGCAAGAGGAAGTCCAAGGACAGAGTAGTTCCGTTACTTAGTGAAGGGGGAAAAACAATAACAGAAAATGTGGAAATGGCAGAAGTGTTAAATGACTTTTTTGTTTCAGTTTTCACCAAGAAAGTTAGTAGCAGTTGGACATCTAACATAGTGAATGCCAGTGAAAGTGA
This sequence comes from Caretta caretta, assembly GCF_965140235.1. Classification (NCBI taxonomy): domain Eukaryota; kingdom Metazoa; phylum Chordata; order Testudines; family Cheloniidae; genus Caretta; species Caretta caretta. The sequence goes on along the minus strand of NC_134208.1, from coordinate 8,805,485 downwards.
GGTAGGATCAGAGGCTAAAATAGGGAAAGAAAAAGTTAACAATTACTTAGTCAAGTTAGAGGTCTTCAAATCACCAGGATGTGATGAAATACATCTTAGAATACTCAAGGAGCTGACTGAGGGAGGTATGTGAGCCATTAGCAATTATCTTCAAAAAGTCATGGAAGCGGGGGAGATTCCGGAGGATTGGAAAACGGTAAATATAGTGCCCAGCAAAAAAAGGGGAATAAGGACAACCCGGGGAATTACAGACCAGTCAGCATAACTTCAGTACCCGGAAAGATAAGGGAGCAAATAATTAAGTTATCAATTTGCAAATACCTGGAGGATAATAAGGTGATAAATAACAGTCAGCATGGATTTGTCAAGAACAATCAAACCAACCTGATAGCTTTCTTTGACAGGGTAACAAGCCTTGTGAATAGGGGAGAAGCTGTAGATGTGGTATATCTTGACTTTAGTAAGGCTTTTGATACTGTCTCACATGACCTTCTCATAAACAAACTAGTGAAATACAACCTAGATGGGGCTACTATAAGGTGGGTGCATAGCTGGTTGGAAAATGGTTCCCAGAGAGTAGTTATCAGTGGTTCACAGTCATGCTGGAAGTGCATAACAAGAGGAGTCCCTCAGGGATCAGTTCTGGATCTGGTTTTGTTCAATATCTTCATCAGTGATTTAGATAATGGCATAGAGAGTACAGTTATAAAGTTTGCGGACAAGCTGGGAGGGGTTGCAAGTGCTTTGGAGGATAGGATTATAATTCAAAATGATCAGGACAAACTGGAGAAATGGTCTGAACTAAATAGGATGAAATTCAATAAGGACAAATGTAAAGTACTCCACTTAGGAAAGAACAATCAGTTGCACACCTGCAAAATGGGACATGACTGCCAAGGAAGTAGTACTGCAGAAAGGAATCTGGGGATCATAGCAGATCACAAGCTAAATATAATGTGTAACAGTAATATAATAATATAATATATTATAATATAATATAATATATATATAATAATATAATATGTTATTAACATGTTATGTTAATATAATAACATAATAATATGTAACAGTAATATAGTGTGTAAACAGTGTAACACTATTGCAAGAAAGCAAACGTCATTCTGGGATGTATTAGCAGGCATGTAAGCAAGGCACAAGAAGTAATTCTTCCATCCTCCCTCACGCTGATTAGGCCTCAACTGGAGTATTGTGTCTAGAAATCATGACCTATGAGGGAAGATTGGAAAAAATTGGGTTTGTTTAATCTGGAGAAGAGAAGACTGAGAGGGGACATCATAACAGTTTTCAAGCACATAAAAGGTTGTTACAAGGAGGAAGGGGAAAAATTGTTCTCCTTAACCTCTGATGATAGGTCAAGAAGCAATGGTCTTAAATTGCAGCAAGGGTGATTTAGGCTGGACATTAGGGAAAAACTTCCGAACTGTCAGGGTAGTTAAGCACTGGAATAAATTGCCTAGGAAGGTTGTGGAATCTGAGTCATTAGAGATTTTTAAGGGCAGGTTAGACAAACACCTGACAGGGATGGTCTAGATCAGAGGCGGGCAAACTACAGCCCGTGGGACCATGCTGCCCGGCCCTTGAGCTCCCGTCCCCTCCCGCACACCCTCAGTTCGCCTTGCCGCCAGCGCTCTGGGCGGCAGGGCTGCGAGCTCCTGCCGGGCAGTGAGGCTGCAAGAGCCCCTGGTGTAGTGTATTAAATTGCTCCCCGAAAGAATGTGCTACTTATGGTGTACTACTTAAGGCTGCCAGTCCTGGTGCTCTGAGCAGCATGGTAAAGGAAAGGGGGTCCTGAAGGGCAGTCAGGGGACAGGGAGCAGGGGGCGGTTGGATAGGCATGGGAGTCCTGGGGGGCCTGTCAGCAAGCTGGGGTGTGGATAGGCTTTGGGACAGTCAGGGGACAGGGAGCAGGGGGGGTTGGATAGGGGGTGGGGTCCTGGGGTGGCAGTTAGGGGCGGGGGCTCCTGAGAGGGAGTAGTCAGGGGACAAGGCGCAGGGAGGGTTGGATGGGGCGGGGTTTCTGAGGGGGTCAGTCCAGGGGCGGGAAGTGGGAGGGGGCGGATAGGGGGTGGGGACGGGGACCAGGCTGTTTAGGGAGGCACAGCCTTCCCTACCCAGCCCTCCATACAGTTTCGGAACCCCGATGTGGCCCTCAGGCCAAAAAGTTTGCCCACCCCTGGTCTAGATAATACTTAGTGCTGCCTTCAGTGCAGGCCACTGGACCAGGTGACCTCTCGAGGTCCTTTCCAGTCCTGTGATTATATGAGTTCTTGGGTGGGCACGGCTTTTCACTTCATGCTCTTCCTAGCATCCTACAAGCAGTTGTGCTGGAATAATTTGTATTGTAGGGATGCTGAGAGCCATTGAACCAAACTATAAACCATGTATTATATGGAAAACATTTCAAGCCAGGGGGTGCGGCAGAACCCCCAGCAGCCCTAGTTCTAGCACCTATACCTACAAATAGGGCAAGAATTACTTTAGCAGGGTGTTTGTAGAACAAAGGAAGTTTTCAGAAAACCTATGACCTTTTTTACTCCCAAAAGTTAGTTGTTCAATGACACCTAGTGGTGACTTCCAGCTGGTTCAGCCAAAGCATTTTATCTACAAATATTTCAAGGCAGACTAGTCTTCTTTTATCAAGACATTTGTGTTAAAGTAACTGTTTAATAATTTTTAGCCTCCCAGTTGAGCAAGATGTTCTTTTAACAAACTGACTTTCTTTTGTGTTATGCTTGACTGTTTCCATTAAAATTGTTTACTGATTTAAAACATGCTTTTCTCTTTTTCCTTCCTCTAGATTAAAATACTTCAGGCTACCGGTTTGCCTCAGCATCTTTCCAACTTTGTGTTCTGCAAATACACTTTCTGGGATCAGCTGGAGCCAGTTACAGTTGCCCCTGAGATGGACCCCTCTTTATCTCCCATCAGCAAGGAGCCACAGTGTATGGTTGTCTTCGATCACTGCAATGTAATTTTTGTTTTATTTATGATTGCAATTGCAGACAGGCAAAGCAAGATAGTTAAATTAGTCTGCCACTGGTCTAGTCAGTTTCTTTACTAAACTTTGAATCATTACAGTAGAACCTCTTAGTTAGGAACACCTCAGGAATGGAGGTTGTTTGTAACTCTGAAATGTTCGTAACTCTGAACAAAACATTAGGGTTGTTCTTTCAAAAGGTTACAGCTGAACATTGACTTAATACAGCTTTGAAACTTTATTATGCAGAAGAAAAATGCTGCTTTTAACCATCTTAATTTAAGTGAAACAAGCACAAGAACAGTTTCTTCACCTTGTCAAATCATTTTTAAGCGTTCCCTTTATTTTTTTAGTACTTTACATTTAACACAGTACTGGACTGTATTTGCTTTTTTTTTCCTCTCTGCTGCTGCCTGATTGCATACTTCTGGTTCCAAATGAGGTGTGTGACAGATCGTTTAGTTCCTAACTCTGAGATTATACTATATGGTCATTTATAGTAACTTAATACAGTCACTGAATTTGTAGTCTTTCACCTGCAAGCTGTTTTTATAAGCACCGTTTACTCTACCAAAAACATCACGTAGAACAATAAAATGAAATAATAATAAAGGAAAATAGAAGAGACTGTATGAGAGATGTGCAAGAGATCAGACTAGATGATTATGATGGTCTCTTCTGGCTTTAATGTCTGAAAGTTTGTGTGTTTGAGTTAGCCTGTCTGGAATGAGTTCAGGCCTCTTCAATTCAGGGTGTCTTCAATTCCCATCCTGGCCCTTCCACTGATTTATTGTGGCACTGGGCAAGTTACTTAACTTCTCTTAGTTTCCTTGTCTGTAACATGGAAGGATTTTGTGAGGACTGGTTAACATTTGTAAAGTGGTTTGAGGAAGGATGTTCTTTTGGTTTACGGCACTGGACTGAGATTTGGGCGTTTTGAGTTCAATTCTCAGCTCTGCCACGGACTCCCTCTGTCAGTTTGGGCAATTGGTTCTCAACCTATTTACCATTGTGGGCCGCATTAATGTGTTACCTGGGCCGCAGGTTGAGAACCACAACACGCCTTCCCAACTCCCCCTCCCCCCCCCACCTCCCCCGACCGCAATGCCGAGCACCTCCTGCCCAGAGACCCCTCCACAGAATAGGGCCAGGAGCAGAGCCCTGGTCAGGGGGCCGGGTGGCAGCTCCAACCCTGGACCCAGCTGTGAGGTAGGGCAGCCAGGCGGCAGCCCAGAGCCAGCAGCTGTGGACCCTTGCCATGTGGGGCCGGCCAGCGACCCTGACCCCGCTGCAAGGGCCTTGCAGCCTTTAGCACACAGCTAGTCCGCAGCTGTGTGCTAATTGGGCTGCATGCAGGCCATGGGTTGAGAACCGCTAGGTAAGTCAGATCATTTCTCTGCCTGGCTTCTGCATCTGAAAAATAGGGGTAATAACGCTTCCTTTCTCACACCTTCTTTGTCTTACTAATTTAGATTTTAAGCTCTTGGGGTCAGGGACTGGTTTACTACATGTACATGTAGCATCTAGTACAATAGGCTTCAACCTCTTCTGTAGGTTCTAGGTGCTTCAGTAGGTGCTACTATATCCAAATAGTTTGACCGGGGAAAGCACTAGAGAAGAGCCAAGTATTCATTTTTACCATATGCAGAAACTGAATGCAATTTGCAGGTAGAAGTAGGTACAAAAATCAGGACACATCAGCCTAGTGCTTCTGAGTGGAGAACCTTAAATGCCAGTGTCAAAAGCCTTTGATTTATGCAAAAAAAGCAGACAGTGAAATAATAGACTTGGATGAATGGGATTATGTAGCTTGCCTGATCTAGAGTTCAACTTATATAGTGTATCAAACTAGTTAAGTCGTCAAACTGGGAAAGAGCCCTCTTGTACTAAGTGCTTTGCCATAAATATGTCCATTGATGAGCTCCTTTGTGAGAAGAGAGTAGCATGCAGAGTGAAAGCAAAAAGTCACCTCCAAAAGCGTGTGTAGAATGGGGGGTTATTAATTTAGAAGGAATCTATGAGCACAAAGAATTAAAGGTGTTAACATTGTTAGGGGGCTTATTCCTTCACCCACTTACTTCCCTGGTCCTTCTCGCATGAACAGAGAGCAACAATACCCGAAGTCCAAAGGTACAAACAATTCGATGTTTATTGGGGTGAACTTCCAGCAAGCATGATTCCAGTTTCCTTCCTTAGTATCCTCCTTCCCAGCTCTGACACCACAGAGCCTTACGCCTGTGTCCCTGTTCCCATTCCTACCCTTAGCCAAACATGATTCCAACTTCCTTACTCCCATTCCCTGTTCCCATTTCCCCCTTTAGCAAAACATGATTCCAATTTTCTTACCCCCATTCCCTGTTCCCATCTCACACACCCACATGCCCACCCACACCCACACCCAGTCACTTCCTCATTGACCTCAGATTATATAGTGAAACTTGAGTTCTGCTTAGCTATACCTTAACCAATCATTTTCCTGAAATTTAACTAACCAATCCTAACATATTGTAACATGATTATGTAACCAATTATATCCCACCACCTCAATTAGTTTACACCCAGCAAAATTAATTATACAGCAGACAGGAACAATCACAGAACCAGACAGAGATTATACAGACAAAACAACAGCAAAGTGGGAACTATAATGACAAAACAATACAGAAGTGAGGATTTCACATCCCAGCTATTGATAAGTGAGTTCTTGCCAGACAGGATGCTATCAAACTAAGTTTCCTTTTACATTTTCTAGGCACTTCCCTTTCTCTGAAGGTGATAGGAATACAATCCTGTCCTGATAGTGCCTAACAGCCCAATAGCACCGTATTTCAATGTGACTAGTTTGGAATGTGAGGATGTGACCGTTCGCTTCCCAGCTTATGGCTGCCTCTGCTGCTTAGCCAAAGGCCTGAGCCTAAGCACAGGGCCACAAACTGTCACAGTAAGAGAAGGCCCTTACACCGGCAGACAGTGGTTTTGATTCTTTCTTTTATACCTCTATCGCTAGCCAAGTGATAAGAATACACCTAAATTCTTAGAGTATAGGCCTTTACAGACAGGCCTGAATATCTATATCCTAACAAACATGACCCTGTAACTGTCCAACAGTAAACAGTTTTAAATGAGTTTTGGGGTTTGGTATACAGAGACCACAGCCTACTTAATACGTTGGCAAACACATAATTAAAAATCGTTTTAACCTTTTATTGAAGGTACAGTGGGGAAAAAAAGGGAAACGGTTAAAGCATTTGAAATGTTAAGTATTAAATAAGGCTTTCATCTTAACATCTCTTGTTCACTGTCCCTTTAGTTGGAGAGAGTTCTCAAATAACCCCCACCAAGTTTTGTAAGACTCTTAGTTGGTAACTGTCCTTTTCAGGGAAAAGAGAAGTTAGTTGAGATGTCATTGCTGTTTAAATCCAATCCTGTTTCCCAAAAGACCAAACAAGACAGCAGACACATGCAAGGAGAAGAACAGCAAAGATAGAAAATGCAACTTCTGCCTCACTTGCAACCTCTCTGCTGGAAAAACATAGACACAGCACACGATCTTATCAGCCACTCTGAGACCTGGCAATCTTGTATCAGCACTAGGCTATTTAGGGCATTGCATTTAGCTGCCTTTCTGGTAACGGGCTTACAGCAAAGTATACAGTTTTGGCCAGCTAAGCCAGACTCTTATTAGACAAAAGAAAGAGAGAGGAAAAAGAAGTAATAAGGTAGAGAAGTAAAAGAATACATTGAGAGGGAGGAGACAAAATCTCATATTCCATGTGGTGTTTGGGATGTAGTTGGACCTGGTGGGTATGGCAGTGTCATCTGGATCCCTCTCTGGCCCAGACTGGTCAAGACATCTTTCAGGATTAGGATGACGAAGGCACAGAGGTATCACTCTGGACCCTAGGGCCCCGGGAAACAGAGTGGGCATCAGTTGTGGTGATGAAGCTTGCTCCTTCCCCTTCTCTTCTCTTTTTCAGTCAGCCAGCATTGCAGTAGTTAGCTTTGCCTTTCAGCCTCTTTTTGAGGCCCCTAAAGGTACTGATGGGTGGAACAGCCTATCCCCTCATTATTTTTGTTCACCAATTGGGCCTAATTTCTAACGCAACAGTTTTGGTCTGTTGACTTCTGGTTGCACACTTTTCTTGCTTACAAGTCGGGACCTTAGCACGGTCCTTGATTTATATCAGTAGGCTGTTTTGTTTGGACTAATGCAGTGTTTCTGTTGCCCTTATGCACCTTTCCCCATCAACATTTATTGTGGACGGTTATTGTGACGTTTTGTGAACTTTCACTCACTTTTCACAGTTGAGTTCACCATTAGGGTAAATTGGTAGGTCCAATTATCACAATAGTTAACAACGTACTCTTTTTAATGTTTAACTAGTTTTGTCATTTCCACATAGGAGTTTTCTGTAAATATTTCTGAAGACTTCATGGAGCATCTTTCTGAAGGGGCTTTGGCAATTGAAGTGTATGGACACAAGCAAAGCGATCCTCGCAAAAACTCAGCCGTGTGGGATTTGGGAATAATTCAAGCCAAAACACGAAGCCTTCGTGACAGGTAACTGCAGGGAGCAAACTCCTCCCACACAGTTTAAAATGCAGCCTCCCGGGCCCGGTCAATTTTTCTGGATTCTAGAGTGGGTTGGGGACCAGCAGTCAAATCCTGGGTTGAGTAGAAATGAATCTGCTGTTCGGATCTTTGTAACCCTCTGTGCTCACTGCAAAACCATCACGCAGGTTGGTAATGTAGGTAAAAATTATTGATAAATGCTCATTCATATTGTTTTGATTTAAAAGAAGGAAAACCTGAGAAATAAGACTGGATAATGTCCATATTATTTAGGCAACACCATAAATGTATGTATGGTTCTTTACAAAGAAACAAACGATAGTGGGGCTGATTTAACTGTAACTCTGAAATCAATGGACGGGAGAATTTCTTTGGTTACCTACCGACGTATTGGAGATCAGTCCATGCCATGAAGCGTTTACGATCTAAGGACCTGCTCCCGCTTTCATTGGAGACAACTGTGGTTTTGCCATTGACTTTAGTGGGAACAGAATACGTTAAGACATGACGTGGGAAGGCAACAAACACTGGGAAAAATAAGGAGAAGGGAGAACCGACATGGGGGTTACAAAATTTCCTACTTCCAAAATTCAAGTTGATGAGATGAGCCCTTTTGCACATTGCCTTGTTCTTGATTTTTAATGGGGCAATTAACAAAGCCTTTGTAAGCTGGCCCATTTAGTTTTGATAGGTGTTCTTGATGGACAAGAGACCATCCCTCCTGATTAGGTTCACAATTTCAAAGCAAACTTTTTTTTAGTTACAAAGCAAAAACTTAAATATTACCTTATAGCATGTGATAAAGAAATTCTAAATGAGATGAATGTATGCTGCAATTTCCAAGCATCAGAGTAACAGCCGTGTTAGTCTGTATTCGCAAAAAGAAAAGGAGTACTTGTGGCACCTTAGAGACTAACCAATTTATTTGAGCGATGAAGTGAGCTGTAGCTCACGAAAGCTCATGCTCAAATAAATTGGTTAGTCTCTAAGGTGCCACAAGTACTCCTTTTCTTATTTCCAAGCATGTCATTTCATAAAGTCTAAACCAGTGGTTCTCAACCTATTTACCACTGTGGGCCACATATGCTGCTCTCTGTGTGTTATGTGGGCTGCATCCGCATCCATATATATATTATTTGTATGGCCCTGAGGAAGTCACATGGGCCGCAGCTGTGTGCCGATGGGCCACGAGTTGAGAACCATTGGTCTAAACACATGGTTATAAATCCAGTACCCATCTTTACTAACACTCAGGTGAACCAAAATGGTTTCCAGCAATGAATTTGTCAGTGCTGGCCTGAGGCCTAGAGCCTTGGCAAGAGCTGGAACATGATCTGCCAGTGTCATACATGGGTCTTGCAGAATAAGTTTGTTCTTTTCAGTTTAGGGTTTTCAAAGAAGGAAGGAATAATTTTATAGGCTTTGTGGAAGAAGTGCATTTTAGGGGTAAACTTGAGGGAAGAGAGGATGTTAGTGATGGAGAAAGTGAGGATGGGTGCCACATGAAACCAGAATATCCTTAATTCTGCCCTTGGTAATGCTGGTTCAACTGCACTGAAGTCAGTGGGATTAGATGGGTATAACAGAGAGCAGAATTTGACCTTGATGTTTAATTGGCACTCGTTCTGATATGAAACTAGTATGAAGAGGTCTTGTGTCTACAAAAGTTCTAGGCCAAAGTGTCATCACTAGTTGTTAGCTCAGAAGTAGCAACGGGTAACTAAAAACCTTTTCCTGGCATAAATGAAACTTGATGAAAAGTATCTCCCCTTCCCCTGCCTGTGATCTTTGCAAATACTGAGCAGAGTCATGTAGCTTGGCTCAGCAATTTAAAAAAAAAAAAAAACGCAAGAGAGAAGAGGGGGAAAAAGTAAATTGTGAAATGGTATTTGGCATGTTTTCCAGATGGAGTGAGGTAACCCGAAAAGTGGAGCTCTGGGTTCAGATTCTGGAACTTAATGAGAATGGGGAGTACTGTCCAGTTGAGGTGATTCCCGCCAAGGACGTAAACACTGGTGGCATCTTTCAGCTCAGACAGGTAAGATGGCAGCTGCAGGAGTCATAGAATCATAGAAGGTTAGGGTTGGAAGGGACCTCAGGAGGTCATCTAGTCCAACCCCCTGCTTGAAGCAGGACCAATCCCCAATTTTTGCCCCAGATCCCTAAATGGCCCCCTCAAGGATTGAACTCACAACCCTGGGTTAAGCAGGTCAATGCTCAAACCAGTGAGCTATCCCTCCCCCCATCATCTGTGAAAGGAGACCGGCTTTAACATTCTGAAGGAGCAGGGAATCTTGTATGTTGTACAGGTTCATAGAGTTTTAATAGTGGTCTTATGACAAAGGAACCATCAAGCTTAGGCCCAGTATTCGATCAGCTTTAAAGCAGTTACAGTCTAGAGGGAAATACATTGGATGCCTTTTATATTTTGAGGTCCTCTATTATCCATCAAACAGGCACAGTGTGGGTAACAGCAGCAGAAACTTTCTCAACACTCTTCTGCCAGTGTGCTTCAGCCCTTACCTGGAGGGAACCACAGATGCTGGAGGATAGGTCATTCTCTATTGTCTGCTTAGTGTTTTGGCCACTGTGCTGAGACTGTCAACTGAGGAACCAGTTGATGGGATATTGTTTAAAGATATGGAAACTGGACTGGATCAAATGCTCAAATCAAACTCCTCTCTCACAGGATGTAGAACAGCCATCAGAAAACAGCTTTTAGTTACTATCAGCCCAGGCAGAACTTGATCGAAAACCTGATGCCAAAGTTCCCATTATCTTACTGCTAATCCTCTTAGCCAGCTACTCCCCAGTTCTCTGGTTCCTGTACATTTAATATTTTAAAATATAGTCCACTGGTCAGAGAACTCTATAAAATTAGTATCTGTTAAATACACACTATACCTCCTGCACTCCCAAACTACTATGATTTCCGATTCTGCGGAGTGTACAGCAGGAGCTACCTAGCAAACACTGTTCCTAGAGCTGTGCTGACAACATCAGTGGTGAGGATTTACAACCAGGGAAGCCAGTCCCACAAAAAGTTAATTTCAGCTTCAGTAACATTTGCCAAATTACATTCTCTCCCCTCAAGTGTACAAAGTCAAAAGAAAATCGGGGGAAATCCTATGTTCAGTGTGTTTGAGTATTTTTGTTAAACTGTGTCCTTTGAAAAGTTTTCATCAACAGCAAAGCGTGGGCTCAGTGAATGTCCCACACTTTCTTGTGGATTTAGACCTTGCAGTAGAAGTGGTAGTTCTACCTAACCAATGTCATGTCTCACATGAGAGCTTTCAGTACCACTTTCTGTGTGTTGAACAATCACCAGATTCAAATTTACTATATATAAGCCACCACCAGTAGAGGTCTCTGTCACTAAGTTTTCACAGTTCAAGACTTATTTCTTCAAATTGTTCCCTTGTGAAGGGGCAGTCACGGCGAATCCAGGCTGAAGTGAAGTCTGTGCAGGAATCTGGGACCTTGCCTCTAATGGAAGAAGCCCTACTATCTGTTGGAGTTGGCTGTGCTCAAATAAGGCATGTCAAGTCACAAAAAGTTCATGAGACTCATCAGGTAAGTTCCTGTCTCATTAAGAGATCTTTAACAGGAAGAAAAAGTGATCATTCAAAGACGTGCGGATGCACCTGGAAAGCTGTGGAAAGCTCTTTTTGGACAAATTCACTTCTGGAGCAACTCCACGGGCTGTAAATTACCTTACTCTGTGTGAAACAGTGACTTCTAAACACTGTTTTGACAATACTCTTTCAGTGAATATGGGTGGGTGAATCCAGATTCTGACTTTCTCTAGGAAATGCTACCAAAAAACCTTTCCTCTTTGCCAAGGACTTCCACCATAATAGGAATGAGACTTGCAACACTAACACACACTTTTGCTTTACCCCCTTCCTCCTCTTTATTTTAAAATAACCCTACTAAATGAATAAAAACATTAGCCCTTTTCAAGAAGAGTGTTTATACACCCTGTCACAGGGTGGCACAAAGAAAAGGAGGACTTGTGGCACCTTAGAGACTAACCAATTTATTTGAGCATAAGCTTTCGTGAGCTACAGCTCACTTCATCGGATGCTTCCCCTTGTCCCTATGCCCCGTGCTTGGGCTGGCCAAAGAAAGGGTCTCAGACGCCTCTTGCAGGTGCTTCACCCGTGTTTTTATTTACAGTGGCTGTACAGTCCCAATTCCCCCAACACCTGTCCCCACTCCAACCCCTCACTGGGTCCTCTGGCCTTTGAGGCTTGTGTCAGTCCGCAGACACAGTGCCTCAACCCTCCTACCTTCCTGCCTGGCTCGCCCCATTCCTGAGCTCTTCCCTGGGTTTATATGCCTTCCCAGTCATCAGCCCAGCTGGTTCCACTAGGCTCAGCAGATCACACTGAGCCTGCTCTCATTAGGGCCTGCAGCTGGGCTCTCTGCTAAGGGTCCTGGCCTATACACCCGGCCACCCTACAGGGAAGCCAGCTCTTTAGCAGGGCACCCAAAGGTTTTATACCTCTGCCCTGCGACATACCCCAAAAAGGTAGAAAAGCCAGACACTCAATGAAGTCTGCTAGGAACTTTGTTTTTGATAATTGATTTTACTTGGAAGACAGTTGGATACAACAACCATGGGCAGCAGTATCAAACCCTAAGAAATTATAATGTATCAATGGGGATTGTACTTAAATAATGGCTAATTTGATTTTGGAAAAGTTTAAAATTAAAGGAGCAAAACTTCAGTTACTTATTTTGAGTTTTAGGAGAGCAGAGATGTATGTTGCTTTTGCCTTTTAAAATCACCCTTACGCCCCTTGTCATCAGTTGGAAGTTCAGTGTGGGTGGGAATGAATGAATGGGCTTGTGACATAGCAGCTGCCTCAGTTTCCCCACTTTGGTTGAATGTCTCTTCACAGTGGTCCTCCAGCTCCCAGCAATGTTGGTTGACTTAATGCTTCAGCTAAACTTTACTGCAGGAGAGTCTTCTTTCACTTCTTTGTCCCATAACTAAACTGAGCAGGCTCCCAAATCTATCTCAAAGCTCAACACTGGGGCGACAGCTAACAAGGTAGAGGTGGTCTGAGCCCAACTCCCTTAAAAAGCCACTCCATCCTGTGACCAGGCCTTAAAGCTTTTAGTTTTACAATTTTTTTGAAAGCTATAATCCACAAAATTAAATAACCTTTTTTTATTAAAGTGACATAACCATCTACTTTAAACTTCTGGGTTCTTGGTCTACATATCTGCAACTCTAGTTTATTTATCTTTCATGTGTATCAAATTTTCTAAAGACCTTGAAACTAAGAAAACGTATGCCTTTTTAATTTTAACGTTCACTTACATAAAATTTGCTTTTGTTACTTAACTCATCACTGGAGTTCCCCATTATCCCTTAAGTAGCTAGATAAATATTTACCCAGTGAGACTGTAAGTATAGGAATGAATTTCCAAAAAATCTTTGGAAATCCTTTGCTTTTTTTTCTTTTTCTTCATTCAGTGAATGGTGCTTGTGTCTCACTCCTGATTGCCATCGTGATGATACTTTCTAGCAAGGGGCCCAGTTTGATGTAGGTCATTTTGATGAAAGGTTCTGTGTCCCATCAGAAAGGACTGAAAATCAAAGTGTCAGAGCTTTTGTGGGGTGACTGCTACTGTGACTTTTGTTCTAACTTTTTGGTTTTAGAATGGGTTTAATATGTTAACATTTTCCTGCACTAAATGGCTTGCCTTTAAAGCTTACCTTAAAACTAACCTTTTGTCAAACTTTGGTTTCCCATGCTTGCTATAACAATTCCTACCTCTTACTAAAAAGGCAGTAGGTTTTCTCTTTAGTCCTATCATGTATCCATCAGAATGGATAGATTGCAAGTGCCTTTTCACTGTAATTATTCGTTCTTATTTAAACCACTCAAGTGTTTTGGCAGTCATTTCTTGGCAATTAGATGTAGTGATTAGAATCCTTTATTAATGGAGTTTTCCTTTAATTGTTATATAAGCTATGAAAATACATTCCAGTTGTTTATACTAAGTGATATAAATCCTCAATTACAATACCCTTCCAAACAAGATTTATAATGGAAAAGTAAGTAGTGAGTGCAAGTGGCGCTGCTATTCACTATTAAAACTGTAAAGCTGGTCTACCAGCTTCTGTCCCCAGTGTACTACATTGCTGGACATTTTAATCAGAATTACACATACAGATGGTAATATTTTAACCATAAATATTGCTTTTGCACGTAATGTATTTTCTAGTATAAAAGCATATATGAATGACTTTGATTGTTTTTTTTTTTTGTTTTTTTTTTTGCCTAGGAAGGAGAGGATGATATGGACAGTTATCAGGTAAATACAACAACATTTATCTTACTTCAAATATTTATATTTGTAGATCAGATTGCCTGGTCTAATTTTCAATATTAGATAGACAGCCAACATTGTACATCCCACTATATGAGGCATGAATATCTAAAACGTCACTGTCCCGAAGACTGTAAAATCTCACACACATTTTTACACTATATAATATCTGACCCAGAATTAAGAGGCATTTTTCTCTCTGAAAGAATGGGACACATTAATGTATGTTTCCTGAACAAGGCATAGTTACTTTCATTTTATCTATTTTCTGACATGCTTCCCCTCTGTATCTACAGCCAGTGGATTAGGGTTGGCTGTGCTCAGAGCAGTCATAGGTATAATGTTTAAGATGCATAGAAACAAAATATTTCACACTATTTTATGTTATGAACATGGTTTGTATTGGACTTGGGAATAAAATATTGGCTAGTGATCAAAACGGTCCTACTACTCAGGACAGGGATTCTATTCCTAGGACCACCACTCACTGTGACTTTGAGCTAGGTATTTAATATCTGGTTTGACTTCCCCCCTGTAAAATGGGGATATTTTTTTTAACTTCACAGAGTTGTTGGTGTGGTATAATATTTATGATACATTGTCATTAAAAGTACACAGGAGTACTTTTCAAAAAACATCTGATGCTCATTGTTGCTGTTACCAGTAGCATAAGCATATCAGGATAACAACAAGAGATCCTGTGTTTAATTTTGTCTTTGGAGGGCTGGAGAGGGTTCTAGGTGCATTTCTACAAGACTATAGATGTTCAAAACCATGCAGGTTACGGTTTGCTTCAGTCCTTTTCTCTTGATTGATTAAATGCCTAACGAAGGAGAAGAAATGTGTTAGGGAAGTCTTTGGGGGGTGGTACAATAATAGGATGAAATTAGGCAAGGGGGAATTCACGTGGAATGTCAGGAACAATATCTTACCAAAAATAGCATGGCCCCAATCCGGCATTATCCTCTATGCTACAGCCCACCCATAATGCAGGATTGAATCCTTAGACTGGAACTCTGTAAGACAAGGACTGGTTCTTACTATGCGTTTGTAAAGCACTTAGGATTAGAGCCCCCATCTGTGCTGATTGTCGTTTCCAGGCCCTGCCGCAATATTAGTGTTAACAATAAAGTAAGGCTGTGGGACAGTCTAAATCCTGTAAATTTCTTATTTCCACGTTTTTGTTGCCTAAATGAGTAGTAGGGAATATAAGATAACTGGAGAGAGAGACTTGCCAGATCAAGTCAAGACTTGCAAGGGTGGGGCATAGTCCAGTCAGTGGATGTGACTGAATGTGAGGAACAATTCTGTAATAAAGGAGAATAATGGGTAAACTAGATGACTTAATGGAGATCTCTTCCATATATCATTTCTATAGTTATCAGAGCACTAATTCAGGGGGAAAAGTGGCCAAAAATAAAAAGTATGAGCAGATGGATTGAAAGCTACTTATGTTTTCAAATGGGAAACATTGGTTTTCTTGGATCAGTACTTACACAACTTGCTTCATTTACATAGGACAGGGATTTGGAGAGACTGCGTCGGAAATGGCTGAACGTATTGACAAAACGTCAGGAATACCTAGATCAACAGCTGCAAAAACTCGTCAGCAAACCTGGTAGATGAAACATTATTGGAATGGGAGGGGTGAGGGTGTATATCGGTTTTTTTGGTAATGTGTGTGAAATTAAGTAGCAAGGGGAAGGAATAACTGAATCTCTGAAATCGTCCGTTTGGGGAGAATAATGAGAATAAGATTCTGACATGCACTCAAGTCACAAATAGAGAGCTCTATAGAGAAAATCTGTGTATACTTACAGAGTAATAGGTGTTTTTATTGAAACTGCCAGCAGGGTGACTAGATGAGGTGTTTTTTGTTTTGTTTTTTTTATTAAAGTCAGTGGGCCACTAACCTGCGGGTTGAGGCCACCAATACGTATCACGAAAGCTGCAATGGAAAAAATGCTGCCTGTCATTCTGACGGACTGTCCTACTTTTCCAGATAAAACAGAAGATGATGCAGATCGGGAGGCACAACTGTTAGAGATGAGGCTCACTCTTACTGAAGAAAGGAATGCTGTAATGGTTCCTTCTGCTGGCAGTGGGATCCCTGGAGCTCCAGCAGAGTGGTATGAATGTTACTATATGCCACAGTGGATATAAAAATGATGGGCAGCCTGTTCCTGGCTTAGATTGCTGCCATTTTCTGCGTCACCAAATATGGGTTATGTACATCATATGACAAAAGTGGTTAAATTAGGATTGTTAGTATGAATTAATTTCTTGGTCTCAATAATTGAAACCCAGAAACACTCCTTAGTAAATGATACTGTTATTGACCAAAATGTAATTATGAAACCTTTGGGAAAAAAAATTCATATTTACCATTGCACTTAGCATTTAAAAAAAACAATTAGCTAATATGTTAATTATGTCGTTCCTTCACTTAAAAGGCTGCTCAGTCATAATAAAACTCCAGGAGCAGTGTGCTTCTTGCTTAAGCACAGAGTCTGTTTAGTCAGCAGGTGTTGCACATAATTTTCTAAATATTAAAAACAATAAATTACACTGGACTGAGATTGCCATACTATAGCAGCTGTAGGTAACAACTGCAGTAAAGGATGCAAAACAGTTTCTATTCTAAGCCCCCGTATTCACTTGCTTCTAACTTGGGCTGAAGTTTTCTGTGCTTGGTCTCTACCCAAAGGTAAGCTTTTGGAGGAAAAGCTGATCGGCATTTGAGTTGTTTGGAGAGGGAGCATGGCAGTGAAGAAGGGGACACGATATATTGTGCAGAGTGTGAGAGAACCTCTAACCACACTTGCTGACTAGATCCTGTTTGTTTGGCTTTTAAGTTGAACTTTGTTAAAACCAATGATTTTGAAGCACAGGAAAGTCCTCACTTCTTACTGAGGACTTCTTGTATGCCATCTTTTGAGTTAAAAAGCTGTGAATATTTGAAAACTCCATATTGAGCATGCACAGCAGAAAACAGTGTAGTTGTAAGATACATACTTCAGAAGAAATGTATTGTGAATGCATGTGCATCTAGGAAATGTGCAAAGGGTGATTCAAACAACTTACTAACTTTTTCTAATTTTTTTTTCTTACAAAGTCTTTCTAAAATGTGTTATAAATATAGGAAATTAAAGGGATAATATAGAATAAAGCATTAAGGTTGCACTGTTAAATCACAACAGATCAGGAAATTTGAAAGTTAAAATGTAAACAGCAGTGTTAATTTGGACATGTTGCACATATGTACTACTTCCTATTCCTATTTTTCTTTTTGGGTGTTTAACAACCAGCATAATAGTTGTGCAATGTGGGAGAGTTAACCTTGCTTTTGGAACCTTAATATTTGCATTTCTTGACTTTTTGTGACTAACAGTCCAACCTTCAGTTGCATTACTAATGCAGAGGTTTTTGCATTAATATGTGTACATGTCAGTGTAAATAAAGAAACTTTAAATTTGCTAATAGGAGTTTAGAGGCAAAAAAACATTTCTGAAAGCAGAGGTCAAATGTAAGAATTTTGTGGGAACTAATGTAAAAGAAGTACCAATTTAGTTTGAGTCCCTCTATACCTGCAGGAGTAAATTAAAATAAAGCCATTTGCCAAGGTTATCACTGGCTTGACCTACAATCGCAGCTGTGCAGAATGTATTATATTGTTGGCTTGTATCATAAGGTACGTGTGCTGGATAAATCTGCTTCAGTTTAAATGCCACCGTTGTCAATATCTTATATTTTAGGACTCCAGTGCCTGGTATGGAAACCCATATTCCAGTTGTTTTCCTTGACTTAAATGGTAAGAGAGGACAGAGAGCATTTGAAACAAACTTTGTCTAGCCAATAACATTATAGGAACTAAGAAGCAAACTAATAAAAAGAACGAATTCTTTGAGTGGCAGGTTTATTAATGTGAAAAGACTATTAGAACTACATTTATTTCATCCAACTATATTGTTTAATGCTCCAGAATACACAGCAATTACATACAGAATGAACAATACATTTTTATACTCCCTATGTTTTGTAGACCTTAAATAAGTGAAAAGACAGGAAGAAGGGAGATATAAAATAACAAAGGGAATAAAACTTAGAAGCTAACAATAAAAGCCAGTTGTAAATGCGGAATAATCATTCAAAAAGAATGGTTCTAGTGGAGTCCCACAGATCGTTGTTCTTGGCCAGTGCTCTTTAATATCTTTATCAAAGATCTGGAAAAAAAATGCTGAAAAAGTTTGCATATGACACAAATGAGTGGAATGGTAAGTGAGAGTGTGTGTGTTATGCAGAGTGATCTTTGTCTCTTGGTATACTGGGCTCACTTGCCTTTTAATACATCCAGATACAAGGTCATACATATAGGGACAAGGAATGCAGGCCACACCTACGGAATGGGGGACTGTATCCTGGAAAGGAGAGACTCTGAACAGGACTTAAAGGTCCTAGTGGATAACCAGTGGAACGTGAGCTACTAGTGTGATGATGTGGCTAAGAGGAGTTAACATTGTCCTTGGATGTATAAGCATTACTAAGAGTACAGAGGTGGTGTTATCTCTATATACAGCATTGCTGTGACCATTAGTGTGACGCTGTGTCCAGTTGGGGTGTCCACACGTTACAAAAATTTGGTGTTATCCTTTTTAAGGGTTCAGAAGAGAGTTACAAGAATGATTCTGGGAAAACTTCCTTATAGCGAGAAACTTCAGAAGCTCAGACTCTTAGCTTGCCAGGGAAAATGTTAGGAAGTTACTTGATCATGGTCTGTAGGTACGTGGCAAGATTTCTGATTGTAGAGAGCCCTTTTAATTTAGCTGCAAAGGTAGAAAAAGATCCAGTGTCTAGAAGCTGAAGCTTGATAAACTCAAGACTATAAATATGGCACAGGATTTTCTTTTGTTTACAGTGAGAGGAATTAACCATTGTAACCACTTACCAAGGACTTAGTGGATTCTCTATCATGTGAAGTTTTAAAATCAACATTGGATGTCTTTCTAAAAGATGTATGGTCTAGGTCAACCAGAAGTTATGGGGCTTGATACAGGAATTATTGGATGAAATTATCTGGCCTTTGGTATGCAGAAGGTCAGACTGGGATGATCATAATTGTCCTTTCTAGCCTGAAACTAGATGAAAATAAAATTGTGCTGGGATTTCGAAGGGAGTGGGGCACATAACTCTTAGGTTTCTTTGAAAATTCCAGCCTAGATGAATAGTAAACTCAAGGAATTTCCAAGGTGAGAAGTTTCTGATAAGGGATGTAAAGAGGGAGGGAGATAAACTGTTTCATATATAAAATATCACTGAATTAATATAAGCGTGCTTTGATATTGGCACTGGTAAGTACTAGAATGACTACCTAAGCTGAGGCCTTGCTCACATGACCACAGGTCGGTGACTGACCACACATAGCTCGACCAGAATTGTGTTTGAGAGCAGTTTTCCAACCTACGTTGGCTGTTAGCACAAGGAACACATTGTTTTTTAAATTGTTCCAGATGAAACTGCTATAGTTTCCTTGCCCTAGATAGCCCATACTGAAGTTCTAAACAAGGGGGTGACACAATCTGTAACCACATTAGCTGTTAAATTGTAACTGATTTTCTGTGACCAAGTCTGTAATGATTTCAAACATTGCTACAAGTCCCAGGGTACGAAGGACCTCATATAGCACGCTTCATACCAAAGGCTTCCAAAGCACAAGCACACTCCCTGTACAATGCAACACAACAGTTTCAGGCAAGGTAAAAAGGATACCCTATTGAAGTGAAACTATGGTGGAATTTTACATAGGCAGAAAGTAATTGTCCAAACTGGCATTTGGCCAGTACACAAGAATTTATGTCACTACTCTTGTGCTGTTTTGAATGGAGTACAGTTCTTGTTTCTTTTAACATTTTTGAGTCTTCTGTGCTCCTAGCGGATGACTTTAGCTCTCAAGATAACCTTGATGACCCAGAACCTGGTGGATGGGATGCTACTCTCACTGGGGAAGAGGAAGAGGAATTCTTTGAATTGCAGATTGTAAAATACTATGAGAGTGAGGTAAGCAAAAGAACAGCCCAGAATGCTTAAGATCAGGAGTCTTCTCATCTTATTAACCTCTTCTTAGCAGGGCTTGTCTACACAGGGAGTTATTCCAGAATAACTATTCCACTTCCAAAGTGGATTAAGATAATTCACAACAAGGCACTCTTTTATTCTAAAATAAAAGCATTCACACATGGAGTTAATCTGTTTTTAATTCATACCTTATCTATTTCTGGATTACCTTTCATGTGTAGGCAAACTCTTACCTAGACATCACAGGAGTGCATCTAGACTGACACATTAAGTATACAGCTCTTGTACTTTCTAAGGCTGATTGTTTTTAGAATTGTTCTCTAGGAATGGAATTTTATTATATTCCCCCCCAAAAAAACTACATTAAAGTGGAGTTGCAGTTGTTTAGGTGCCTTAACGGTGCATTTCCATTTCTTAGCATGTTTTGATTTATTTTCAGTATAACCTTAACTCTGAATTTCCTGGTTTTGTAATGCTTGGTTTTGGGATAATCGCAACATTCCTGTAAATTTCTTTTTTTAACCTTTAAGTTACTGGTACTTACTCTAAACTTTAACTCCAACTTAACACAGTTGTTTTTGTCTGGGAATTTCCTCGGACTTCTAAAATTATTAAAATTTTTCTGCATGCACTCTAAACAAGAAACCCAAAGAGAGTGCTACCATGTGATATTTCTAATTATTTGAAGATGTGTAGTATCAACTTTCCATAATTTTATTTTTATTTTATGAGCAGGGAAATTCCTTTTCCCCTCTCAAGCCTAATAGGATTTCTGTATTTTACCAAATATTTTTAACACTGTTCAGGCAAAATATTTCTCAGCTGTCAAGCAAAAAAAAAAAAAAAGGGGGGGGGGGGTGTCTTTAAGTGAAGTATACTGAAATTTGTCTTCCAAAGACTCACATTGTAATCAGCTCTGCTCTTTCTGGAGTGTCTTCATAAGAGCAAAATGGAATGATCCTGTCCTCTTAAAAGTTATAGTCAAAAATCTAGGAGATTGGTAGCTCTTTTTCAAAGGGAAATGTCCTTGTGTTTAAAGAAGTCTCAGTTCTTCTTTGGGTGCTGATCCCTATGTGTGTTCAACACTTGGGTGCGCATGTCCCTGAGTCCATAAATTCTAGCAAGCAATGTCGGTTGGCCTGCACATGCGCATTAATTCTCCTTTTGCTCCAGACCAAGGGCATAAGAGGAAGTATTGACCAACACCTCTCCAGTTCCTTCTTACCCATCGCATGCCCTGACTCAGAATTCCTGTGTCCACAGATTTCTCCAACTTTTCTATTTCGTAGCCTGTAAATAATTTTATAGTAGTTTAGTTAGTTAATATAGCTTGTTCTTTCCCCATACCAGAGATGCTCTCCCCAAGATCCGCGGCTATGCCCAGAGCTTCAGGGTTCAAGAACTGTCTCTTGCCCTCACTCCTTCTCCACAAATCACAAATATCACAAATACTGTCTCTATTGCTTGGATAAGGTGCACATTCCAGCAAAGTGCAGCATCTGTTGCTCGTTTCCACCGCAACCACGTGAAGCTCATGACCTTCATTTAAGGAAACACCTTATGAAGAAGGCGATGAGACCTCGCTCTGATCAAGGCCACGGAGACACCCCCACATGCTGTACATTTGCTCCATCAGATGAGTAGTGCCCCCAACGTAATCTTAGAAGCAGAGTCTGCAAATGCTAAGCCCATGGACTCTTCTTCCACAGCTTCCCATAAGAGTAGGGGGCACTCTCACAGTTGCAAGGACAGATCCCTGTGAGGTGTGTCCATAAGATATCCCTCCCAAAGCCCATCCAGGCTGGGTGAGCCTTCGTTCGTGGATCCTATAGATCCAGGATTTTGGAGGACACAGTGTGCAAGAAAAAGGATCTGTCGCTGGCTCTGGCTTTGAAACACGAGGACTGACGTCTGCTGGTTCTGCCCAGAAGTGCTGGACTTGACTCTTCATTGGTACCAGCCCTCCCTTCAGAGGACAACCCAACTACAATTTCCCGGGACACGTCCGAACCATCAGTCCCGATCACTGGAACACCCAAAATGCCAGGACAACCAGACACCTACACGACACCAGAGGATATATTCCTCCCTTACCCTCAGCCTCCTCTCTCCAGCCCAGTCCTCCAAAGGGAAATTGCCTCATTGGAGGACAAAACTGCTTTAGCGCCACAAGAATCATCCCCTCTCTAACCCATGGGCAGGAGCATCCACCCTCATATACTTTCCACCTCACCAATGATGAGAGAGAAGTTATCAGACTCGGGTGAGTCAGGCACCCCAGCCAGTCCATCTCCTCCTAGAGTTCTGAGCCCTGATAGAGAGTCGAGGAGATCTGGATGTTATCCGGTGCTATGAGGTCTCTCCCATCTGATTGATCCCTCCTTTTGGCTTTATTGGGGCCCATGGAAACTCTGTGGCAGACACCCCAGATCCGTCCAAGAGTCATACAACACCTCTCCTTGGCACCCACCAGATCTGTCACAGTTCAAGGAGGAGGAGGACATTGATTCGGATCTGCCAGCACCAATGGGAATCTCATCTGAGCTCCAGCTGAAGCTGTCACTCCATCCTCACCATCTCCACTGGACGACCATAGGCATACCAGGAGCTACTGCAGAGGATAACCAATGGCCTCCAGATACCACTGGAGGAGATCCATGACTTCCAGTACTATCTCCTGGATATTCGGTAGGCTGCAGGTCCAAGCAAGATGGCACTCTCAGTTAATGAGGCTATCATGGAGCCAGCCAGAGTGGTCTGGCATACCTCTACCTCATGAGTCCCCATGCCTAAAAGGACTGAGAGATGTGATTTTGTCCTTGCCAAAAAAGCTGTATGTCTTTTCTCCCACCCAGCACCCAAATCCCTGGTGGTACATTAATCCACAAAGAGAGTTACAACATCCCAAGACCACTCCGGCTCACAAGGGCTCGAAGAGGTTGGACATTCTGGAGGAAAAAAGGTTCATACCATGAACTGTCAGGCCTTGTTAGCAAAATATGATTTTAACAATTACTCTAGCCTGGCTGACTTTAAGGACAAGCTTCCCCCTGAGGACAGAGCCCAATTTCAGTCCTGGATAGAGGAGGGCAAGTTGTTGGCAAAGGCATTTCTTCTGGCTCCAGTGGATACTGCATTCAGAGTCTTGGCCACTGACACAGTTGTAAAGCATGAGTCTTTGCTTCACTCTTCACCAAAGAGGTCCAGAACACCATACAGGACCTGCCTTTTGACAGGCCAAATTTGTTTAATGGAAAGCAGATGAGTCCCTACACTTGCTGAAAGACTCACGGTCAACTCTACGCCTCATGGGAATTTACACCCCAGCCCTGAGGAGACAACACCAGAGGCAGATGTATAGGCCAAGGCCAACCTCTCCACAGACATTATACCACCCACATCCACCCATAAACATCAGGCTTCAGAGACATCAATTTTCAGCTACCATATATCTGCCTATTCTCAGCCACCCACTAAGGGCTACCTTTGACACCTCCGGTGATATCCTTCACTGCTCTTGATGCCACTTACCTCTACCCGCGTTATCTTTGGGGGCCACCTCTCACTTTTCACCCACAATTGGGACTCTATCACGACTGAGAATTGGGTCCTAGAATTCGTCCATTAAGGATATTCCATAGAGGTTTTCTCTCTCTCCCTCCCCACAAATCCCCTTCAGGGACCACTCTCATGAGGTGATTCTTAAACAGGAGGTGGACTCCCCCCTCCAACAAGGGGCAATAGAATGAGTGCCATTTCAGTATCAAGGAAGTTCCTTTGATTTCTAGTGGATCAGGAACGTTTCCAGTTCATAGTCCTTCCCTTAAGACTAGCAACAGCAAAGGAGTATTCATGAAGGTCTTCTCTGTGGTTGCAGCCCAAATGAGATGTCAGGGTACACAGTTTTCCCATATCTTGATAACTAGCTCTTAGTAGGTGGCCCCAGTAGAGACAGTATTGACCGGCACCCGGCGACTTTGTTCCTGCTCCATCATCTAGCAGGATGGATGTCTGTGCAAAGAAAGAAAAGACCATTTTAACACCCACACAACAATAAAGTTTGTCAGAGCAGTCCTCCCCACAGAAAGATTTCAGTTTATGAGCAATCTGATAGCACAGATTACTTGCAGACCAAGGACTATGGTCAAAGTATGCCTTTCTCTTCTAGACACGTGGTCTTGTGCACTTACGTGACACCATTCACCAGACTTCATCTACAATGCCTACAGGCCTGGCTTTGGTCAGTCTACTCACCAGATGAGGATCACATCAACACCAGAGTGGCCATTCCCACCAGGGTCATCACCTGTCTTACCTGGTGGTTGAATCCAGAACCAGTGAAAGTAGAAATCCCCTTCAGTGCTCCTGCCCCAATGTCACTTTTCTAACGGATTCATCCCTTTTGGGTTGGAATGCTCACATGAACAACCACACCATAAAAGGTACCTGGACCCCACAAGAGGCCAGTCTGCACATCAATCTACTGGAACTGAGGGCAGTCTGCTAAAACTGCTTATACATTTACTTCTATATCAAAGTAACATCAGACAACAGCAACATGGTCTGTTACATAAACAAATAGGGCAAAGCAAGATCTCTTCCTAGAAGCAGTCAGGCTTTGGTTTGGTGCATCAGAAACTACAACACCATCCAAGCCACATACCTTCCAAGTGCTCATAACTCGTTAGCAGACAGGCTGAGCAAACAGTTCTCTGCAGACCCTGTGTGGGGAACACCTCAGTTGGGATGCAAAGGGATCCCAAAGAACAGGAAATTTCCCCCATACTGCTCCAGAGGAGCTATGAGTCACAGCTCCCAGGGCAATGATCTCCTGTTGTCATGGACAGAAGAACTTACGTATGCCTTTCCTCCTATTCCCCTGCTACCACAGGTCTTGAGAAAGATCCATCACAACAGTGCTTGTAGCACCTAACTGGCACAGACAGTTTTGGTTCTCAGAACTCCTGAGAATTTCAGTCCCACCTCCTATCAGGATCCACACCTTTTCAGATCTTCTTACTCAGGAAGAAGGCAGAATCGGATACCGCAATCCAGAGCCACTCCGCCTGGTGTTTGGATGGGCATCAAAACTAGGATGTTTTTGCTCAGCACCCATCCAAGATATCAAAGTAAGAATGCTACCTAGCTAAATGGAGATGCTTCTCTACCTTGGCTCAGCATAATCAGTCTTCTCCCAGCTTTCTAGATGTCCCAGTTGTTTTAGATTCTCCTATTTTTAAAAAAAATACCCTCAGGTCTTTCCATTAGTTCACTGCAGGTTCATCTTGCAGTGATCAGTGTCTTCCTTCCTCCAGTAGCTGGACATTCCATTTTCACTCACCCAATGACAGTGAGATTCATGAAAGGGCTAGTCAGGATTTTTCTGCTAGTGGTCAAACCTACACCTCAGTGGGGCCACAATCTTGTCCTGTCTATGCTCACCAAACCTCCATTAGAACACTTGGCAACATGCCCTATGTCCTACTTGTCCCTGAATGGGATTTTTAGTTGCTGTTTCCTCACTCAAAAGATTGCGCAAGATGGGAATCCTTATGGCAGACCCACCCTATACTGTTTCTCACAAGGAAAAAGGTCTCCTTTCACCCCCATCCTAAATTCCTCCCCAGTTATTTCTGAATTCCATGTCAACCAAACTATCCATGTATCTGTTTTTTTCCTGAAACTCCATGCCTCTGCTGAAGAGAGCCGCTTTCATTCCCTCAAAGTCAGACATGCCTTGACATTCTACCTGAAAAGGACCAGACCTATCAGAAGATCACCAAGGCTATTTCTCATCATAGCAGAAAGGTTGCAAGGACAAGCTCTATCCTCTCAGAGAATGTAAGTGGATTTCTGGGGGAATCAAGTTCTACCAATTAACACACATCCCTCCACCTGATGGGGTAAGGACACAATCCATGAGAGCACAAGTTGCTGCTACAGCATCCCTGCAGGAAGTACCGATACTGGACATATGTAGAAGGGCTACCTGGAGTTCCATTCACACACATACAAAACATTTTGTACGCTAGTTCAAGCAGATGCAACAGTGGGAACTGCAGTAATTTAAGCATCTTTGCTGCTAGCATCCTCGCACCCTCCTCAGTCTGAATGCTGCTAGTCAGTCACCCAGGTGTGGAGCAAGCATAGGGACCAGCACTCAAAGAAGTGGAGGTCATTTACCTGTAACTGGATGTTCTTTGAGATGTGTGGTCCATATCTATATTCCCCTCCATCCTACCACCCCTCAGTCCCCTTTTCTTCGGATCCTGCTGGATTCACAGTAAGAAGAACTGGACAGGTGTCAGCCCACACTGCCTGTTATGCCCTGGGTCAACGGACACTGCTTGTTAGAATTTATGGACTCAAGTGCATGATGTGCATGCTCATCTACATGTGGAATACAGCTAGGGATCACAGATCCCAAAGAATTTCCACTTACAGGTAAGTAACCTCCATTTTTAAACTAAAATATCTTTGTTGGGAGACTATATTGATTGTAAAATGACCTCTTATAAAACAGACATTTGGTTTTTTCCACTTCTAGGTGAACTAGAAATTTTTTGAGTTAAAATTTATGTATTAGAGGAGATGCTTTCTTTCCTTTGCAGGTGAAAGTAGAAGCCTCCTGGGATTCCACAGTCCATAACTGCATTCAGCTCAGTAAAGGATCAGCAACAGATGAAAGAGTTTTCCTTATTGTGAGAGTGACTGTCCAGCTCAGCCATCCTGCAGAAATGCAGCTAGTGCTACGCAAACGTGTCTGTGTTAATGTCTACGGGAGACAGGTACATCTTTTAAAACCCTCCAGTGAGTTTTGACTCCCTGTCAAAGTGATGAGAGACCTGAGGCAAAGAGCTTTTGACTTGCTCTACACCAGAGTTCAGTAATTCCTGGTCCCCAGTCCTGTGCTCAGACTCCTAGTCTGTACTTCACTTCACTGCAGCATTTTAACACTGGTGTACCCCTTGTTTTGGTGGATTTGATAGGTTGCCAACATCGGGTTGAGATGGAGGTGCGTATTTTTAAATATTTTATGGGAGCTGTGTGTTTGTAATTCTGAGCCATGACAAGTGTCCCTTGAAGAAAAATGAAATTAACAGTGGCCTTCTAAAAAGAGTCTTTGAACTAACTCTTAGCCAGAAGCATTACAGAACAAAAAGAAAAGTGTCCAGTTCTTCTCTTGATGTAGTTTTTCTTTGGCTGGATACATTTGTTTGACATGTTGAAGTGATCTGGGTCCATTTTGTAGAAGCTTTGAAGATACCAAAATAATTTATACATTAATCTTCAGTTCCTCTTCCTCACAAGTCCTGCTGGGGACTAGACTTGGAGAATCAAGAAGGTGGGATACTGTGTTTCACCCATCCTCAGAAGCTTCAGCTCTTTACTTTGGTACACTGTCATAAAGAAGCATCAGAAATAGCAACAACCAGCTGCTGTTTTGATTCCTTGTGTTTACTTAACACCGATTTGCTCTGTCCTGTGTGGGAATAACGAGATGCTTCAAGTTGCTAGTAGTCTGTGTGATAATTTCAGTGTCTTGGAAGATTATTTGATTTTTTTTTTCTCATGGCTTTTGTACGATGCTGCTAAATACTGGAGAGAACTTTTGTTTCAACATCATTAGTATTAATATGGTGAATAGTCTCTCTAATCCCAATCATTTAAC
The DNA here is from genome assembly GCF_965140235.1 of Caretta caretta. Classification (NCBI taxonomy): domain Eukaryota; kingdom Metazoa; phylum Chordata; order Testudines; family Cheloniidae; genus Caretta; species Caretta caretta. The sequence goes on along the minus strand of NC_134208.1, from coordinate 8,777,822 downwards.
ATTGGATAGAGTTTAGTAGGTGTTTCCTCATGGGCCAGGAGCTTGTGTTTTGTAGATTAGTGAAATTAGTCTCATTTGCCTATGGATCCTAAGTGAAACCTGCATTACGTTTTCCCCATCAGTAACATTGACTGCATCTGTTTCTAGAAACTGACCTCTCTTCCAGTCTGAGACATTTAGGGGCATGCTAGCAGCAGTTGTGGCTCACGTTGCTGTCTGTGGCTTCTCAGAACGAAAGTCCCTCTTGACCTTTTATTTTCTCCATTTGGCCTGTTCTGCCATGATGGAAGGTGCGGGGGGAGGAATAAATGGAAGGCAGGAGCTCAATGAATGGTCCCATTGAGGGAATGATCCCTGAAAATCTTCATTCCTTGATGAAGATGGTGGGAGGAGGGAGAATTCTGCTCAGTGCTGCCCCGAAATTTGGCTTTCTATGCCAGCGACAGTATCCGATAAGGTGGGGGTGCTGAGCTGCTCCTCTGTTGGCACTACAGGAGGCAGAGTCTGAAGCGAGGCCAGAAGGGGTATGGCCAAGCTCCAGGCAGAGCCCTGTGGACACAACTGAGCTGCTGATAGTATTTGGAGGAAGAGAGGCACAGCACTAAATGTTTGACTAGGTGCGAAGCCTTTCCCAGAAAGGAAACAGTGAGGCAAATTTTCCATTATCTAGAACTGGGGGGGAACCCATTTCACAGAAATCATTTGCAGGCTCCATTTATCATAAAGATTGTATTGAGTCGCCATCAATGCCGATTTCCTCTGCAAGCTGAGTCTATTTGACAACACAAAAATTCAGCCTTCTCACTAGGTTTTTTTAATCCCCAGCGATAACTTTTCCAGGCTGTTCAGACTCAGCAGCATCTTTCAATGACTCATCTCTGCATTAATTCAAGAATCCAGTTCTTAACCCTGCACTGTGCCAAGTCAGCATAAACAATGACAATGCCCTCTTAAATCATTCTTCATAACGATCTCTTTGGTCAAGAATTTAATGTCTTTACTTGTCAATATTCAAGAAAAGTCACCCTGGGGTCTCCCAAAAAAAAAAAAAATCATCTCAAACCAGTCAATCCTTTGTTTTCTAGTTAAGAGGTCACTTTGCTGTGTAGAAAGATAATCCCCTTTTTACATCTGTAATGAAGACAGAAGTAACTGATTTTGTCTTTATTTGGACTAAAGTCCTTTGAATTCTGCCTGCTTGTTTTGTCTGTTCTGTTATTTGCCATATACAAACATTTGCTTTTGTTGAAAATGTTATTTTAAAACACCTTTTTTTTTTTTTTTAAACTGAAACAACCATTTTTTCCCCTTTCCTTCTTCCTCTATAGGGTTTTGCACAGAGCTTCCTGAGAAGAATGTCTCACCGAAGTTCCATTCCTGGCTGTGGAGTCACCTTTGAGATAGTCTCTAATATTCCAGAGGTGAATAACTAGGAATTGAAAATGCCTGAAACTGTCAAAGGGACACCAACTTCTTGAAATCTCACATCTGGTTGAATATTCATTGCCTATTGTTGCTACAAGTAATAACTAAGATTCCTAGAACAGACGGAGATTAGACAAACTGTTTTTTTTCCACGTTGTGCATTTTGCAGTTATCTGCATTGTTTACCGTGTTTAGTCATTTTTCCCTCGTCATTTGTGTGGGTCTTTCATACAGCAATGGGGAAGAGAAATATTTTAAGAAATCTTGTCCTGGGACTCGGGAGCAGGTTTAGTACCGGACTACTTTTAATTTTTTTTTTAAATAGAATCTAAATTTCAAGTGGAGGCTGTCCCTTAATAAATAATGCCTTGCTTTAACCCTTCGAGCACTGAGCCTCATCATACTTTCCTTCATTGCCTCCACTCTTGCCTTTGTTTGGTCAAAACAGATGCCCAATAACAGCCTCCAAGAAAGCACTGCGAGAGACAGACACACCTCCCACCCAAAGCATATCTGAAGCTGTAGTCTCTGTTTTGTCAACTTTCTTAGTTTTATTTCCCTTCATATGGTAGCTTAGTATGTCGTAGGGAGCAGGCAAAGATCCAAATGTGGCTGACTTTAGTGCTATAAAATATCTGAAGACAGACAATTTACTCCTGGGGGAATTCTGCGCATAATATATAAAAATTCTGCATATTTTACTTGTCAAAATAACATAATATAATCATGCCAGTTTCAATTATTTTGGTAATTTATTTCAAAATACCTGTCAGCAAGTATGTCTGTAACAGTACAGAAAACAAAAAAAGATTAAGGAAATGTTTTTGACAAATAGATTCCTTACTAGGCATATTAGTACAGAACTTTGAGTAATAATTCATTTAAACTACAGTATAGAACCGTATTTCCCGCACCCCTCAGAAGCAGAGCAAAGGCTTGGGAGAGTCACGGGTAATGGAGGAGCTAAGGGAGAGGGAAGTAATTACTGGGAGGGAGCCTGGGGGTGAACCTGGAGGGTTGTGAGATGTGGCTGGGAGAAGTATGCAACAGGTTTTTGAGGAGGAGGGATTGTTAGGGAGTTGGGGAGCTTTTCCCATGCAGACCCTGGCTGACCTCAACCTCTCCCATTTAATCAGGCACATCTGTCCCAGTCCCCGTTTGGCCCTGCACCCCAACTTTCTCCTATCCCCATGTGGCCCTGCACCCTCGCTCAGCCAGGCATGGCTGCCCCATCCCCATGTGGCAGTGCACTCCCCATCCTCTTGTCCTCATGTGGCCCTGCACCCCCCACTCCCACTCAGTGTTGTCACCCAACTAGCTCCTGTGTCCCCGCCCCAGTTTGCCATTCCCCTCCCCCCCAACTAGTCCGTCTGGACTCCAGTCTGTGTGACCCGTCCCCTCCCCCAGCAGCTCTGGGTGCCCTGCTCTGTTCCTCCCACATTCCATGCCTCCTCACCTGGCCTCTGCCCCCTCCCTCTCCATGGCTGGCTGCTCCAGCATGTGAGCCAGCTGCCCTCTTCTGACGCCACATTAGCCCCTGGCTAGCGAAAGGTATAACTGCAGCATGACCCCTCTTGTGGCTTCCCTTCACCTCCTCGAGTCCCCGTCAGAATCAATTATTCTGAGGGGGGGGTGGGGAATCTATGGGAGACGTTAATGCTGCACTTGCACAGTGGTGCAAAATACCCCCAAGAATAGTATTTACATTGCTTGATGGTGGTATCTCCCCATGAAACTCTGCTGACAAGGAAAGAGAACCATAACCAGCCTTTACAGCTGAAGGGTTGTACTCATCAAAAACAATAGAAGCACCCATCTAGCTTCTATGCTGCAGGAGCTCCTAAAAAGTCTTTGTTAGGGATTCCTGCATGTACTGTAGAAGTAGATTAATTTCTTATCTAATTTAGGGGAAGATTCAATGTTGAATCAACATCATCCCTTTTTTCAAAGCCTTCGTATGGTCTGTACAGGAAAGACGTGTTGTTTTTTGGTTGGTTGGCTGTATTTTGGGGGGTTTTTTTAATTGGAAATATTTCCTTTAAACAAGGCAGCCTTTCTTTCCTTCTTCCCAGGATGCTCAGGGAGCTGAGGAGCGGGAGGCACTAGCAAGGATGGCAGCTAATGTTGAAAACGCAGCTTCAGCTGACTCAGAAGCCTATATTGAAAAGTACCTGCGGAGTGTGCTGGCAGTGGAGAACATTCTCACCCTGGATCGTCTTCGCCAGGTGTCTTTTTTTTTTTTTATTTTTTTTTTTCCAATGCCAGAGTTGACATCAGTAAATATACTGACTGAGAACACTGTTTTGATAGAAATCTTTTTATCAGTGCATGCAATGGCTTAATAAACAAGAGGGCCACTTCAGTATATGCCTCAGCTCTTCAGAGCGTCCTGACACAGACTTCGAAGGAAGCAAGTGCATGATGGTAGCTCTTTCACATACTTGTTACTCCTTCGAAATTGTATGCAGTACAGGTAGGATTGAAGGCTTGATATCAGGGGCACTGTCCATTCTGGGTTTCTCTGTGTGTTTTGAAACACACTGTGCACTGCCAGAAATGTGTTTCAAAAAAGATAGTTGTGTGTGGAGTTGGCTTTAAAATTAAACCCAGAGTTTCAGAAAGCAAGTTTTCTGAAGTCATTAGCAACTTTTGTCATCTTGTACATGCTATGCATTGGCGTAACCAAGCCTGTTCTATCAATAAGTGAGACACTGATTAGGTTAATCGTAAGTATTGTAACTTGATCTGTTTACCAGGAAAAACACAGGAGAGGGACACATTTATGGAAAATTGTATTTCTGGGTATAAATTATGCAAGCAAGAGAGAGAAAGTTATCCAAAACAAATCTGAGCATGTGCTTGCCCCCTATAAATTAACAATAAAGTGTGCTGCACTCTTAAGTATTGAAAGGAAGTTCTCTGTCAAATATAATTACTTTAAAGAATTAAAATAGGAGCTCAGCTAGGAAAAGGAGTCTCACTGTTCACATCTGTTAGAGATATAGACCTCTCATAGATGCAGGGCTATAGAGGCTCAGTGACCTTCTAAAGATTATGTAAAATTCTAGCCATACCACTGAGCAAACAGTTACTAGTGGACCAAACTTGCCCGCTCCCTGTAGACTTCCTACTATCAGCATACTATATGAGACATTAAAGATTAAATTGTGAAGTCTCCTTTCTTCTATGGTGCATTAGGGCTGTATTGAAATATTTTCATGTATATGCAAAACCACACTTCGATCACAGTGTAGATGCTTGTAAAGTGTTTCTGTCCTGATGTCTTGACTGGTCTGCAGGAGGTTGCGGTGAAAGAGCAGTTAACGGGGAAAGGAAAACTTAACAGGAGGAGTCTGAGCTCTCCCAACGTCAATCGGGTAAGTATGCCACAGTTGCGTCAATAGCTCCATGAGGAGGGCAGAACGTACAACACACAGGGCCCTAAGCTATCCAGGTGGGAGAATAAAACGATGAGTTGCCTCTGGTCTCGTCCCCCAATTGCACCCTTCCTTGGTGGTGGGGGAGATAAGCCAGCATGTGAATTCCTGAGCAGAGACAAAACCCACAAATTTCCATATCCTGATCACATAGGCTAGCATTCTAAACACCCATACCTATCCAGGCCATGTAAAAATAGCCATGTGAAATGTACTTCTGTACACACTACTCTTTTTTGAAACACTGAAGGTATTTCATCCAATTATCAAGTTAATAATTTTGTGCTTACAGCTCTTTGTCTGAAGATCTCAAGGCACGTTATAAATACCAGTACTAAGGAATTAAGCCTCATACATATTTTCTGTAGAAATTATATTTTCTGTTTAACACCTGAAGGAACTGAGACAGAGATTTTGACTTGACCAAGATCACACAGGAAATCTGTGGCAGAGCTAGAGA